>NC_135724.1:88019239-89237133 GCF_964656455.1 Halichoerus grypus | reverse complement strand
TTTTTATTTCCTTACTGTCAGTAAAGTTTCGGGAGAGAGTGGATATAAATACTCTGTTCAGTATGTCATATTTGATTAGAACTTCACAAGATTTTAGTTATTACTGTTCTTATTCATGTATATTAACAGTATAATTTTTGTGTGTGAATACATGATGAGATCCTGATTTTTAAGACTTTTTGTATGTTTTACTTTTTTTTTTTTTTAAAGATTTTATCTGAGAGAGAGCAATTATAAGCAGAGTGAGGGGCAGAGGGACTAAGCAGACTCCCTGCTGAGCGAGGAGTCCCACACAGGTCTCCATCCCAGGACCCTGAGATCATGACCTGAGAAGTCAGACGCTTAACTTACTTAGCCATCCAGGTGCTCCTTGTATGTTTATTTTGACATAATACCAGAATTATAGATAGTTGCAAAAATTGTATAAAAACTTTCCATATACCTTTCTTTTTTTTGTTTTTACGATTTTATTTATTTGAGAGAGCAGAGAGAGAGAGAGAGAGAGAGATGGAGCACAAGCTGGGGGGAGCAGCAGAGGGAGAGGGAAAAACACTACCCTCTGAGCAGGGAGCCCAACATGGGGCTCGATCCTAGGACCCTGGGCTCATGACCTGAGCCAAAGGCAGACGCTTAACCGACTGAGCCACCCAGGCGCCCCTCCATATACCTTTCGTCTTGATTCTAAGTCTTTTTTTTTTTTTTTAAGAATTTATTTGAGAGAGAGAGAGCACATGAGTGGGGGGAGGGGCAGAGGGAGAGGGACAAGCAGACTCCCACTAAGCGGGGAGCCTGATGTTGGGCTCTATCCCAGGACCCTGAGATCATGACCTGAGCCGAAGTCAGATGCTTAACTGACTGAGCCACCCAGGCACCTAATGATTCAAAGTCTTAACATTTAACAGTATGTGCTTCATCATTCTTTCGGTGGTTCCATGTGGTGTGGCTGCCCTATTGGGCAGGGCAGATATAGAGAACACTTCCAGCATTGCAGAAAGTTCTGTTGGACGGCACAGTTACAGAATATTCTTCAGTTTGGGTCTGTGTTTTGCACAGTTAGATTCAGGTTGTTAGAATGAATGCACAGGAATACCGCAGAAGGAAGCTGAGCCCTTCTTAGCACATCCTAGCAGGAGGCACATGTTAACGTTGTGGTATTAACTCTGATCTCTTGGTTAAGGTGGTGTTTGCCAGGTGTCTCCACTGTAAAGTTCTATCTCCCCATTTGGAATTAAAAAGTATTAGGCGATATATATATACGTGTGTGTATGTATATATATACATATACACACACATATTTTTTATTTAAATTAATTAGCATATAATGTATTATTGGTTTCAGAAGTATTTGTATATCATTTTGGACAAATTTCTTTCAGGCCCTTTGTTCATTTTTTAATTGGGTTATTTATTTTTTTATTTAAATTCAGTTAATTAACATATAATGTTTTACTGGTTTCAGAGGTAGAGATCTGTGATTCATCAGTCTTAATATAATACCCAGAGCTCATTATATCACATGCCCTCCTTAATGTTCATCACCCAGTTACCCCATTTCCCCCCCACCCCCAGCAACCCTCAGTTTGTTTCCTATGATTAAGAGTCTCTTATGGTTTGTCTTCCTCTCTGGTTTTGTCTTGTTTTATTTTTTCCTCTCTTCCCCTATGATTCTCTGTTTTGTTTATTAACTTCCACATAGGAGTGAGATCATATGATAATTGTCATTCTCTGATTGACTTCTTTTGCTTAGCATAATACCCTCTAGTTCCATCCAGATTGTGGCAAATGGCAAGATTTCTTTTTTTGATGGCTGCGTAATATTCCATGGTGTATATATATAACACATGTTCTTTATCCATTCATCTGTCGATGGACATCTGGGCTCTTTCAGTAGTTTGTCTATTGTGGACATTGCTGCTATAAACATTGGGGTGCAGGTGCCCCTTCGGATCACTACATTTGTATCTTTCGGGTAAATACCCAGTAGTGCAATTGCTGGGTCATAGGGTAGCTCTATTTTCAACTTTTTGAGGAACCTCCATACTATTTTCCAGAGTGGCTGCACCAGCGTGCATTCCCACCAACAGTGTAGGAGGGTTCTATTAGGGGATATTTTAAGACTTTGTAAATCACCTTTTTCTCATCAAACTTTTACCCACTAGCTTTAGCATCCACTGAGGAGTCTTTCCTGAAACAAGTAATTACTGTTGTGGTTGCCAAATGGTGGTTCTTCTATTACTCCTCTACATTTTACTGAAAGGAGGAGCTCTCCGCTCTCTGTTATTTATATTAGTGTGGATTCATGAATTCTTATTTTGTTCAGTGAGTTACAATTCTTTGTTGTTGTTGTTACAGTTATAATTCTGATGCTTGCCTTGTCCTAGTTTCGGCCATTAGGATAAGTGTCAGGCTGGCTGACTCCTGTGTCCTTTGGACATATTCGTGTCATTCTTTGAGCATTATCCAGCGAGATATTCCAGGCTCGTCTTGTACTTTCCCAGTCCCAGCCCTAAACAGTCATTTTTCCATGGAGCCCTGGTTCCTTTAGGTGGAAAATGATATTTAGAAATGAAGATCTAGGGGCGCCTGAGTGGCTCAGACGGTTAAGCGTCTGCCTTCGGCTCAGGTCATGGTCCCGGGGTCCTGGCATCGAGCCCCGCATCGTGCTCCCTGTTGAGCGGGTAGCCTGCTTCTCCCTCTCCCTTTGCCTGCCGCTCCCCCTGCTTGTGCTCTCTCTCTCTCTGTGTCAAATAAAAAAAAAAAAATCTTAAAAAAAAGAAAAGAAATGAAGATCTAACACTAGGTATGTTCACTGCTACTGGGATGCCATCGTTTTTAATTATTCATCAACTCACCGCAGTTATGTTGGAGTAACATGAAACAGCACGGGATCATTGGAATGTTGTTTTGAGCTGAAATTATATGAATGTTGCCAGTGATAACACTGTCTTCCTTTGCATTTATCATGTCAAATATTTTAAGCATAGGGAAAAGTAAACAGAGTGATATATAGAACACCCATATACCAGCCGTCCGTAAATATAATTGAAATACTCTCTTCTAGTCCTTTCTCTCCTACCTGCTGTGCTGCATATGCTCTTGGTTTTCCCCTTGCATTTCTACTTTTGCTCCATATGCATGTGTCTATAAACAATATATAGTAATGTTTGATGTGTCCTTAAACTGTATATGAATTGTATTGTACCACATATACTTTCCTGCAACCTGTTTTTTTTTTTTTAAGTAGGTTCCACGCCCAAAATGGGGCTTGAACTCATGACCCCAAGATAAAGAGTCACAGGCTCTATCCAGTGAGCCAGCCAGGTGCCCCTCCTGCAACCTGTTTTTCCATAGTATTGTTTCTGAGATTTACCATGTTGATACATGCAGATTTTATTCATTTTTATTTAAACATATTTGAAGTTTTTCAGGTATATGAAAAGAATATTACATGTGGACCCACCACTCATCTTCAGATTTAAAATACAACAGATACAGTCGAAGCCCCCCACCCCCTACCCCCCATGTACCCATTTCTGCTCACCCCTGCCTTCCTGGGAGTGACTGATCTGAACAGTGTGAATGTCTTCCCATGTCTGTGTCTTACATGTGCGTGTATGCTTAATCAGTTTTATTTGGCATATTGTAGAGGTTTTTATAAATGCTGTCACACTGTTTTACTATTCTGCAACTTTTTTCATTGGTAAGATTTATTCAAGCAGATGCATTAGCACTAGTTCATTTGTTCTCATCCTTGTGTAGTAGTCTCACACTCACTCTGAATCTTCCACAATTATCTATTTTCCTTTTGTCAGTTTCTTTTTATTGCTCTTTTTTGCTTTTAAATATTTTATTTATTTATTTGACAGAGAGAGACACAGCGAGAGAGGGAACACAAGCAGGGGGAGTAGGAGAGGGAGAAGCAGGCTTCCTGCTGAGCAGGGAGCCCGATGTGGGGCTCGACCCCAGGACCCTGGGATCATGACCTGAGCTGAAGGCAGATGCTTAATGACTGAGCCACCCAGGTGCCCCTCTTTTTATTGCTCTTAAGAGCAACAGTGCCATGAACATTCCTAAACAGGTCTCCTTGTACAGACCTGTGCAAGTACCTCTCGGGTATTGTTCCAGGTACCAGAGTCACAACACAGATGACCCCCAAACTGGACATACCCTGCTCATGGACTCTGTAGTCTGGGAACTCGGACTGGGCACAGCAGGGACAGCTTGTCTCTGCTCTGCAACATCTAGGACCTCAGTTGGAATTTCAAAGGCTGGGGGCTGGTTGTTGATGGCTGTTGACTAAGGCTGCATTCCTTCTCCATGTGGGCTAGTTTGGCCTCTTCGAAGCATGATGACCGAGTGCCACTGACCAGCCTTCTGAAAGAGTGTCCTGACAGCCATCAGCCTTTTATGACCCAGCTGTGGAAATCCTTCGGCATCATTTCTGTCCCATTCCATTTGTTTTTTGTTTTTGTCTTTGTTTTTTAGATTTTACTTATTTGACAGAGAGAGACACAACGAGAGAGGGAACACAAGCAGGGGGAGTGGGAGAGGGAGAAGCAGGCTTCCCGCCGAGCAGGGAGCCTGATGTGGGGCTCGATCCCAGGACCCTGGGATCATGACCTGAGCCGAAGGCAGACGCTTAACCCAGGCACCCCAACAGTCCATTTGTTTAAATAATCTCAAAGGCCTGCCCAGGTTCAAGGGAAGAAGAAATAGATACCACCTCTTGATGGGTGTGGCAAGGTTCTGGAAGACTTTGAGCAGAAATTGCTACTGCCATTTTGGGGATATACAATCTGTCCTCTGAACCTAGGTAGGTCTGTGTGTAGTGGCTGGGACTTAGAATATGAACACTGTCATCTTCGCTAGATACTGCTGAATTGCTCTCTGAAATGGTTGTACCAGTTCATTTTCCCACCAGTAATGTATGAGAATTCTTATTTTCTAGATTATTTCCAATGCTTGCTGTTGTCAGACCTCTTAATTTTTGCCAGTCTGATTGATGTGAAATGGTTAATTAATATGTATTGCAGTTCTCTTCCCTTGGCTTGTGGCTTGCATTTCACCTGGTGTTATCTTTTGTGGGGTACAAGTTTTGTATTTTATTTTATTTTTTTAAGATTTTATTTATTTATTTGAGAGAGAGAGCGAGGGCATGGGTGGAGGGGCAGAGGGAGAGGGAGAAGCAGGCTCCTGCTGAGCAGGGAGCCCAACGTGGGGCTCCATCCCAGGACCCTGAGATCATGACCTGAGTGGAAGGCAGAGCAGACGCTTAACCGACTGAGCCACCCAAGCGCCCCCAAGTTTTGTATTTTAATGTCCAAAATACAGTCTTTTCATTTCTGGTTTGGGCCTCTTTTATGTCTTGTGTACAAAATCTTTTCCTACTCAAGGATCAGAAAATCACTATCCTGTATATTGCCTTCTAAAATTATACAGCCTTTCTTTATACATTTAGGCCTTTAATCTACCCCCAGACTGCCTCTTATGTGTGGTGTGAGATAGGGATTGAACTTGGTTGTTTTTTCAAATGATTAACCAAGTGTCACAGCACCATTTTTTATTTTTTTATTTTTTAAAGATTTTATTTATTTATTTGACAGAGAGAGACACAGCAAGAGAGGGAACACAAGCAAGGGGAGTGGGAGTGGGAGAGGGAGAAGCAGGCTTCCTGCCGAGCAGAGAGCCCGATGCAGGGCTCGATCCCAGGCGCCCCACAGCACCATTTTTTTAAAAAGTTCATTTATTTAAGCAATCTCTACACCCAGTGTGGGGCCTGAACTCACGACCCCAGCATTGAGAGCCGTATGCTCCACTGATTGAGCCACCCAGGTGCCCCTGATGGCACCATTTTTTAATAGAGTATTTTTTCCCTACTGACTTTTTTTTTTTTTTTTTAAGATTTTATTTATTTATTTGACAGAGACACAGCGAGAGAGGGAACACAGGCAGGGGGAGCGGGAGAGGGAGAAGCGGGCCTCCCACTGAGCAGGGAGCCTGATGCGGGGCTCGATCCCAGGACCTGGAATCATGACCTGAGCTGAAGGCAGACGCTTAACGACTGAGCCACCCAGGCGCCCCCCTACTGACTTTTAATGCCACTTCTGTTGTATATTATGTTCCTTTCCTGGATGAGTCTATTTTGGGCCTCCCTAGTCTGTTTCACTGGTTTATTTGTTCCTGAAAGGAAACTACATCATCTTAATTATTAGCATTTTATAATGAGCTTTGATTTTTGGTGTACTGCTTCCTTAACTTTTTTTTTTATCTTTTAAAAATATTTTTGCCATTTTATTTCATGTAAATATTACTTTCGGCTTATCACATTTTATTAAAAAAAAAACCTGCGTTTGCAGCGCCTGGCTGACTCAGTTGGTGGAGCATGCGATTCTTGATCTCAGGGTTTTGAGTTCAAGCCCCACGCTGGGTGAAAAGATTACTTCAAAAAAAACAAAGCAGGGTGCCTCGTCGCAAGCTCTTCCACCTGAGCCAGCCAGGGGCCCCTATTTCTTGAATTTTTAACATTATCCATAATTATCATGGATGAAGATTTAGGTCCTTCACATATCATTTGGCTAAGAGTATAGAATTCTAGGGTATATTTTCTTCCCATCAGATTTTTAAAGATTTTGTCCCATTGTTTTATGTTGCCATGAGAATATACCTGATGATTGATTCTCTTCCTTTCTCCCCCGTCCCAATCCTGTGTCTTTTGTGTTTTCTCCTTTCCCCCCATCTCTCTTATTTTGAAAGCTTTAAGCCTACAGAAAAATGGTACAGATGGTATGATGAAAACCTCTGTATATTCCTTGTCTAGTTCACCAATTGTGAATATTTTACCACATTTGCTTTATGTCTTCACAACATTACAGATTTTTTTCCTTTTGCGGAACAATTTGGGAGTGAATTACAGACACTGAGATTTCACTCCTAAATACTTCAACAGGTGTCTCGTCAGAACAAGGACGTTCTCCTACATAATCTCAACACAGTTCTCACACTCGGGGAATTTAATATTGATGCAATACTGGTATCTAATACACAGTCTATATTCAAATTTCCCCAGTTGTCTAAATAATGTCCGTCATAGATGTTTTGGTTTTTGCTCTTTAATTCACACTCCAATCAAGGACCACACATTGCGTTTAGTAAATGCGTTTCTCATTCCTTATAAATGAGTTCAAAGCTCCTTCTGAAAGTTTTAGCATCTTCTTATCCTTGGTATCCTTAAATTCCATAACACTATATGCCTTGATACAAGTCTTTTTTCATTCATTGTTGGAGGCACAGATTCTTCCAATCTGGAAACTAATGTCCTTTGGTTCTATAGACTTGCTAATGTTATTTCTCTGTTGATTTCCTTCCTTCTGTGTTCTCTTTCTCTGGAACTTTTGCCAGTAAATGTTGTATTGCATGGGTTGATTTTCTAAGACTTTTGTATGCTTTAGTTTCCATCATGGCCTCTTTGTTCTCTATCTCCTTGTCTTAGTATTACATTTATTTTCGCTCTCATTTTTAGTTTCTAAGAGCTGTTTCTTGTTCTTCAGTTGCTAGTTTTTCATTGCTTTCTTGTTTTTTGAATATAACCCTGATTTCTCTGAGGATATTAATAGCTTTTTTAATGCTTTCTTTAGTTTTGATTTATTTTTTCTGAGTTAACCTTTCATTTTGAAGTCAGCTTCATATTGAATTTTTTGCTTTTTAAAAAAAAAAAAGTGTTGGTTCTTTTACTGTAGACTCACATTTAAGGGGGAGGCAGATAAAAGCCATTTGGAGACTCTCTCTGCGCAGATGGGGCCTATTTCCTAGTAGCCTAGTAGCCTTTCCGTATAAGCAATCATAGAGTGACGGACCAGCCGTTTGGTTAGGGAACCTCCAGATGTGATTATGTAGAGGTCTATTTTCTAGGATTGTTTGGTTTACCCAAAGAAGAGTCTCCCGGTCTCTTATCATGCTCTGGTGGCAGTGAGGGATGGGGAGCCAAGTTGGTTTTTTTTGTTTGTTTGTTTTAAACTTTTCCTTAATCATCATCTCCTTATCCCTTTGCTTCCTCCACCTGTTAGACTTGGGTTTCCAGAGTGGCATTCATCTCTCATTCACATTTCCTGTGTCCTATCGCCTGGCTGGGCAGTCCACTGCTGTCCTAGGCTCTGGCCACTCAACTGAAAGACTTTTAACCAGCTCCCTTTGGTCAGCCTGTGCTTCCAGCCTACCTACTACTGAACCTGAGATTCAAGTCCTGAGCCTCTCAGGGTTATGAAGATACCAGCCTGCTCACCGTTAGCATCCCATTTACAGGCACTGAAGCTTATAGCCTCCTCTGCCTTGGTGCATCTTCATTGAGATCTCTCCTTTGTTGCACTCAACTCTTGATTTCTCTGTAACTGCCTCATTGTTTAGTGGGATCTTGGGATAAAAAGAAAATTCTTTGACTCTCTCTTCTATAATAAGTCTCACATATATGTATTTTTAAGGAAATTACCTAATTATATTAAACTTGGGATTTTGCCTTTACTCTGTGGAATTTATAAAAAAAGTATACAATTCAAAAAAGAATGCAAATTTTAATCTTTCAAAATACTGCTTACTTAAAGGGTCTTGACTGATACTATATAATTTTTGTTTTTATTTTGAAACAAATTCAGACTTACAGAAAACTTGTAAGAATTATCCTATTCCTTTTACCTAGGATCAGAGTTGTTAACATTTTGCCGTATTTGCTTTATCACCTCCTGTATATATATGTTCGTTCCCATATGCATTTTTTTTTTCTTGAACCATTTGAGAGTAAGTTGTGGACATTATGCCCCTTTACCCCTACATTTTGGTATGTATTTCCTAAGAACAAGGGCCTTCTGTACATAGTCACAGACAAATCAAAGTAAAGAAATCAAATGTGCAATTCACATCTAAATTATTATTTTATGGCACTTTTTTTCCAGTTCAGGATCCAACCCAGAATCATGCCTTATATTCACTCCTCTTATCCCTTTAGTCACCTTCAATCTGGAACAGAGTGTTAACCTTTCTGTTTCAAGACCTTAGCATTTTTGAAGAGTAGTATGGACAGCTATTTTATAGACGATCTCTGAGTTGATGTTATAATGTTTAATTTTGTGGTACATTTCTTTATTTTTCCTTGTAGCTCTTAGGAGAATATGAGTCCCTTGGAAAAGAACACGAAAGAGTAAAGGTAATGGTTGATCATTCATGTTCTGAGCTTCATGGAGGGGTAGAAGCACTGGGTTGGAAATGATGAGGGCTGACCCTTTATATAACCCCCTCTGTTCTCCCCATCCTCCATCCCCATTTAGCTGCTTGAGTTAGACCACTCACTTCATCTTCTCTGTCAATATCCTTATTTTCAAATATTTGCCCACTTAAGTCATAAATTTTCAGATCTATGTTAACAAATATTGAATGGCTATTGCATTTGAGATGAGTTGAGATGAAATTTTTAGAAGAGTATAAGGTATGATATACATGTAAATAATTATTTAATAATATTTAAATACAAAGTTTTTTAAAGCATTCACTTTTTGTGGGGTTGAATTTATTATGTTTTAGTTCTTAATGAAAGCTTTGGGAACTACATATTTGAATTTAGCGAAACCCCACAGTGATGCTGTAAGTGGGGTCCAAAGTATTTCTGTTGCATAGGATACAGGGTTGTGGTCATTCAGGGTTAGAGGAAGGCAGGGAGGTGTTCTGGGGGCTCAGGAGCCGGTCAGGACATCTGAAATCTCACCAGCACAGGTATCTGTTTTGCCATTTACTGAGGTTTTGGGCAAGCTGTGGCTAAAACATGTCCATTTTAACACTGGATTACTTGTAATCAAGCAAAGCTTAATAAGCTATACCTGTTATTACAGGGGATATATGTACGGCTCTTTGTATAAACCAGTGTTTTGTTCTCTCAGTTTTTCCCTTGAATTATATACTGGCTCGTGGTTGGTGCTATATTGGCTGAGTATCTGCATAATTTTTTTTGTAGCTCTCTGGTGTAGTCTTAGATTGGTTTCATATTATGTATTTTAAAATAACATGAATATATCCTGAATATTTCAGTTATCGAATTTTTCCTTTATCTTAATAGGATACATTAAATACAACTGAGAACAAATTGCTTGATGCACATACTCAGATTTCTGATTTGAAAAGGTAAAATGTATTCTCTTACTAGTAAGATAATTATGCCTCTATTGTTCTTTTAGCATTTAAATATGTGTCTGTACTGAAAGCAATGAAAAGAAAGTTTTTCTTGAGGATTTTTAGGCACTTTGAGATCAGGTTTTATCCTAATCTTCCCCTGACCTGGAAATACATTTGATTTTAGCCGAAGAAGATTTTTAAACGATTAGAGTATATTGGTGGTTGTGTTTGAGGAGTGTGCATTTCCTGAAACATTATGTGTTTCATTATGCAAATGATTAGATACTTCTAATTGGCTTTGGAGCATGTTTTTGTATTTGTATTTGGAGATGTGTCCCTTATTTGGAGATTTTACTGCACTCCTCAGGACTTCCCATCGGGGAGAACATGAACGCTGTCTGGCCTCATCTGCTCAGGGCTTTTCTGTGATGCATTCGGTTCTGCTGATAGCTTCCTTATCACATTGGCATAAAGCATCAGCCCGTTAGAGCTGTTCTTTCTCAAACCTTCCTTGCATCAGGGTAGGCAAGAATTTGAGCTTAGAAGATGAGACGAAGACATATGCAAAGTTTAAAAGGACAGAAAGAATGCCAGGATAACCTCAAAGCAATTAATTGGCCAGAGTCCTATTTTCTGTTGGTAAACTTGAAAATAGGCTTTTATTCGGAACATGGCACAGACGAGGTGAGTTGTCTATAGATGGTTTTCAAGGTAGTTTAGCCTCTGTGTCTTTTAAAAATGAGGAAGTTCTTACTAGTTCTTTTATTGGACATTAAACCTGCTTCCTTTTTTGTGAAAACATTACCTATGTATATTTTATATGCGTGAATATATATGTTTAGAATTAAACATGTTAGAATTGCAATTTACTGAATCCTTGAATTTATTTTATTTTTTAATTTAATTTATACCGTGTTTTGATCTGTAGTCAAATGTATAAATTTTTTTAACTTGTCTATATAAAGTCCATTTGTTGTTTCCTTGCCCTTCAATTGTAGTATATGGCGTGTTTCTTTGTAGAGTTTAATGTATTTGCCTTTCAGTTTATGTTCCAATTTTGCTCAGCTTTTATTTTGAAAAAGGCTTACAGACCAGCGGTTCTTCTGTCACCCCTTTTCTAGAAGCGTCTGTTAAATAAGTAATTTGTAGTTGAGCTATATTTTAACTTGTGTTCTTAATTTCTCCTTTTACTTTTGAATTAGAACAATTTCAAAACTTGAAGCTCAGGTCAAGCAAGTAGAGCATGAAAATATGTTAAGTCTTCGCCATAGTTCTAAAACTCCCATGAGATCCTCACGTGCCAAGTAAGTTATTTTGTTTAATCTCTGTAAAGCTAGAAATAAGTGCACCCTTTCATTAAACTGAGAAGCTCAGCTGTCTAAGTCATAAGGAAGTCAGAGTTAAATCTCATTATAGAATGTAGATGTGTAAAAGCATCTAATTATGGGGCGCCTGGTGGGGCTCAGTCAGTAGAGCATGCGACTCTTGATCTCGGGGTGGTGGGTGCAGAGCTTACTTAAAAAAACAGGAAAGTAAAACCATCTAATTATTAGATATCATAAAACCTCTCATGCGGGGCATTTGCCAAAAGGAGGAAATAGAATCAGATTGGGTGTAAAGAGACTTGGAATGTTTTCTTTGTTGACTCTGCCCAGCTGTGTGACCTTAGGCAAATCACTTAGGTTTTTTTTGGAGCTCAATTTTATTATCTCTAAAAACAAGGACATTGAGCTAGAACATCTCAAAAGGTCTTTTAGCTCTAAAATTCCAGAAATTTTATTCCTATGTTAATGGGCAGACCTATGAGGATAGATCTTCATTAGGTTGTATGAATTTTTCTTTTTAGTTTTTTATTCAAAATTGGCTTTGCTGTAATCTCAGAGCATTATCTTGATACATTTATAGAGTAGTTTTTTTCGTATTAGATTGGTTTTTAGTATGATTTTGTAAAGAATGTTAAATGACTAGATCGTAAGGTCATAATATTGATGTGTATGAGAAAGAGTGTTAATTGTAAATTTTAACCTATGTCATTGTCAAATGAGAAACTTTTTCTAGATCTTTGTTCATTGACCTTAAGTTAGAACATAGTGAATTATTTAAAGAAAAAATTTTGTAAGTTACTGAAATTGAACATTTGAGAGACAACAAGAGTGGTGTGAGATTGGGGTCAGGGAAGGCCTTTCTGTGGAGTGACTTGTAGGCCGGGAGGTAAGCCCTGTGCTGAGTTGTTGGTGTGGGAGGCATGAGGGAGGGGCATGTTCCAGGCAGAGAAATGAGCTGTACTACGGCCAGAGGTAGGAAAGAGCTTAACATGTTTTAAAGAACCTGGAGGAAGCTTATGTGACCTGAATATTGCCAGCAAGGGTGTAATAGCTCCAGATGAAATCATAGACTGTCCTACATCGCTTTCTAAGCCATGGTCAAGAGTTTGGATTTTACTCTAAGTCTGTTGGGAAGCCTTTGAAAGGTTTTATGTGGTAAAATTAGGTCCTCTGATATTTTTTTCTTTTCTTTTCTTTTTTTTTTTGAGAGAGAGCTCGAGCAAACAGGGTGGGAGGGACAGAGGGAGAGGGGGAGAGAGGGAATCTTAAGCAGGCTCCAGGCGCAGTGCAGAGCCCAATGCAGGGTGTAATTTCATGACCCTGAGATCATGACCTGAGCTGAAATCAAGAGTCGGACGCTTAACCGACTGAGCCACCCAGGTGCCCCTGATTTCTATATTTGTAATGCACCTGCCATGAGGAGAAGATGGAGAGGAAAACTAGAAGCAGACACATTAATTAGGCAGTTATACTGTTAGGAGAAATGGTGTTCACTGGGTGCTGGCCATAGAAATGGACAGAAGAGAAGGGTCTGCGAGAGATTCTGGAGATAGAATCCACAGAACATGGTTAAGAATGAGATGACAAGATTAAAAGAGAGGTGTCTAATAACACCTTGGTTTCTGTCTTGAGCAACTCCGGGTGCCACATATTGAACTAGGGAAGAAATGGGAAGAGCCGACCATGGGGTAAGGATCAGAATTTCCATTTTGAATATTTTAGTTTGAGATTCATACGAATTCCAAGTGGGAATCAAGCAGGTGATTATAAATTTACATTTGGAATTCAGAAATAGGGTCTTAGGCTGGAGTTACAAATTTTAGAATTATTCTGTAGTGCTTGACTCTGGGATAGATGATGGGTGTGTGGTGGGAGGTTGGTGTAGGATGAAGCTCTGAGGACCCCCGATGTTTTGATGTTGGGGCCAGAAGGAGTTGGCACAAGAACCTGAGAAAGAGCTGCCAGGGCGCTCGGAGGAACCCTGAAGTGGCCAATGGTGTAGACACTGCCGAGAGAGCAACTGAGGGGACTGGTGACCCCTAGGTGCGCCAGCCCGGCCTTGATGGCCTGGAGAGTGGTTTGCGTGGAGGGACAGATGTGCACATCCGTTGGGAAGGTTGTGTAGAGTGAAAGTGGCCTGTATGTCTTGCAGCTGGAACATTAATATATTGTGATATATTTATGTACGGTGCTATGTAGTGTGACGGTGCGTACATTAGATCAGGGATTGGCAAGCGCAGCCCCAGCCCAAGTCCAGCCTGCTGCCCGTATTTGTAGGGCCGTGAGCAAAGAGTGGTTTTTACGTGGTTAAATGTTTGGAAAGGGGCGCCTGGGTGGCTCAGTTGTTAAGCGTCTGTCTTCAGCTCAGGTCACGATCCCAGCGTCCTGGGATCGAGCCCCGCATCGGGCTCCCTGCTCTGCGGGAGGCCTGCTTCTCCCTCTGCCACTCTCCCTGCTTGTGTTCCCGCTCTCCCTGTCTCTCTCTCTCTGTCAAATAAATAAATAAAATCTTAAAAAAAAAAATGTTTGGAAAAAAATCAGAGAATAGTATTTTGTACATGTAAAAATTATATGAAATTCAAATATCAGTGTCCATAAATAAAGTTTATTCATTTACCTCTTGTCTGGCTGCTTTGCATTAGAGTGGCAAATTTGAGTACTTGCAACAGAGATCATCTGGCCCATAAAACCTATTAAAATAAAACAAAACAAAAAACCTATTTATTATCTGACTCTTCGTAGGAAAAATTTGTCAACCATTTAAGTTGATCATTAACATGATTTAATCTTTTTTTTTTTTTTTAAAGATTTATTTACTTATTTGAAAGAGAGAGAGAGAGCACGAGTGGGAGAGGCAGAGGGAGAATCTCAAGCAGACTCCACACTGAGCATGGAGCCCAATGTGGGGCTTGATCTCACAACCTGAGCTGAAGCCAAGAGTTGGACGCTTAACTGACTGCGCCACCCAGGCGCCCCAACATGGTTTAATCTTAAGAACATAATTTGGAACAACAAAATACCAGTTGCAGAAGAAGTAGGACAGTATTTATATTGACTTTAGCATTTAGAACGTGTCTTACAGATTCATACAGAAGTAGTAAAAGTATAACAACGTGTATGGAAATGCTGAATACAAATTTAGTGAAAGTGGTAGCTGACCGCTTACACTACGGTTATGACGTTGGAGGAATGATATTGGTGAGGTACACAGGCGACTTGGGTTGTATGTGTAGTGTTCCACAGTTCAGCGGAAATAGAGCAAACAAGGTTCATAAACAGATGGTTGGTGCGTGAGTATAATCTGTATGTCTGTGCATGTTTGAAATATTTTATATTTTAAGTGAACAGGAACCAATAAGGGATCAGTATCCAGGATATAAAGAACTATAAATGAATAAGAAAAACTCTCAATAGAAAAATGATAAAAGAATATGAACAAATGATTCACAGAAAAAGAAACCTCTAAATGGCTGATAAAATTGAAAAGATGTTCATTTTACTAGTAATCAGAAAAATGCAAATTAAAATAAGCATGGGATACCACTCACACCATCAGACAGGCCAGGCCAGACTCCAGCTCTGATCATTGTAAAATTTGGCAAAGATGTGAAGAAATAGGAACCTTCAAACTGCTGGTTGGACTGAAAATCGATAAGCTTGTCTGGAGCGTGATTTGGCAATATCCAGTAAGACTGAAGATGTGTGCACCCCAAATTCCACAGTTCTGTTTTTGGATATTTACCTCAGAGGAATTCCTGCACATGTTAATTGTAGCGTTGTTGAAAGGTGATGCATACAAACTAGAACATCCACCAGCAGGAGAAAGGATAGATAAGGTGTGGCATAATTGTACTGTGGGTAAATAATTAAAATGATGCCCCTGTCTGTGTTAACATGGAGAAATCTGAAACACGAGTAGAAACAGCAGCATTAAAAGGACGTGTGCATTATGTGGACATAATTTAAAAAATACAAATGACCTTATATGCAGAATCTTCTGTCTTACCGTTGAAAACAAATATGGTAAGATGTTAGCGTTTGTTAAAACTAAGTACAAGTGAGTGATTGCAATAGTCTTTGTAATTTTCTAAGAACGTTTGGGGAATGTTTCTTAATTTAAAAATCGAGGGAAAAAGGAAGGGAGCGACTGGGAGTTTACATGAAAATGAGGGAAATTGTAAGAAGTTTGGCTGTGGAAGGGAGCAGAGAGAGGAAGACACCTCTTGTCTCCTCGTCTCTTTTTTCCCTCCCAAATGTGCTGCGGGGTTACCAGCCGACCGGGAGGGCTGGGAGAGGTTTGAGGAGAGTGGAGAAAGGTGTAAGGGAGTCCTGTTGGAGAACTGGAGCTTGTCGATTCCAGAAACGTGTGTTGTCAGCCAGTGTTGGGCGTCCATGGAGATGGTGACGGTGACTCTGGTGCTAGCCCAGGCTGCAGTTGGGTGGCTTGCTTCCAGCAAAGCCCAGAGCTGGGACTGTGGACACTCGGGAGCGAGACCACCGTGTTCCTCAGGCTAGGTCTCTGCTGCCAGTCGGGGCTGAGGGAAGGTGAGTGCGGAAAGGGGATCAAGGCAATGAGTAACTGTGCACCCCAGAGTAGGTAGAGGGGAGCTGAAAAAGCTAGGGGAGGGGTTGGTAAGTAGAAAATGGTGAGGCCAGGGATCACAGGCCTTGGGGTCACAGTGCCTTGGTGACACTTGAGCACCTTAGCCAGAAGAATCTTAGGAGTTGTGACTTCTTATTTATTTATTTATTTGAGAGTGAGCACAAGAGGGGGTAGGGTCAGAGGGAAGAGGCAGACTCCCCACCGAGCAGGGAGCCCGATGCGGGACTCGATCCCGGAACTCCGGGATCATGACCTGAGCCGAAGGTAGTCACCCAACCAACTGAGCCACCCAGGCTCCCCTGGAGTTGTGACTTCTTAAGGGGATGTGTTCTCTAGTGATGATGAAGTCCAGTGAGTATTCTCCAATGGAGGGGCAGGCGAGCAAACAGGAGTCGAGTCCAATCATTGGAGAGAGGTCCAGGATAGCTCCTCCCTGTGGACACTGAAGTAGGAGGGCAGGAGCAGGTGTGGAGAAGGTGAGAACAGTTCTGAAGTCTAGCAAAGGGCCGGTTAATGCATGATGTGTGAGCTTGAGTTGGGCAGGGTGTCCATAAGATGTGGGAAGGACTGGCCTTCAGCTGCACTACTCAATACACTAGTCACTGTGTGTGGCTATTTCATTTAAGTTAATTAAAATTAAATGACATGTAAAGATTGCTTCTTCATCTCACTAGCCACAATTCAACAGCATGTGACTAGTGGCTGTTGTATTGGGCTGCACAGATAGAGGATGTTTCTGTTCTCACAGAAAGTTCTCCTGGGCAGTGCTGGTCTGGGAGGAATGAGAAGGGCACTCTCGCTGTACCTCCTTGGCCTGAGCTATGGGTTGGGTGTGAAGCATAGGAAGTGTGGTAGGAAGTTAGTTGGGGGTGTTCAGAGCTGTGTAGACAGGAGAATACCTTGACTGAGATGCAGAAATAGCCCAAAGTAACAAACCTAAAATAATAGTTCGCTTGGATCTGAAAACCATAAAATAGAATTCGTATATCTAAAATAAGGTTGTTTTATGCAGTTTTAGAATTACTGTACAAATGTGTACGTACCATTTCAAAGCAGGTTGTTTGGGGCACCTGGGCGGCTCAGTCGGTTAAGCGTCTGCCTTCGGCTCAGGTCATGATCCCAGGGTCCTGGAATCAGGCCCCCCTTCGGGCTCCCTGCTCAGCGGGAAGTCTGCTTCTCCCTCTCCCACTGCTTGCTGCTCCCCGTGCGTGTGCTCTCTTTCTCTCTCTCTGTCAAATAAATAAAATCTTAAAAAAACAAAACAAACAAACAAAACCACCACAAAGCAGGTTGTTTTCGGTATGTGTTCAGTGTGCACTGAAGCACGAGCCTGTCATGCCTCAGATCGTTTCTCCCTGTCCTAGCACGCTGGCCACCTCCGACGTCAGCAGGCGCAAGTGGCTGATACCAGGAGCGGAGTATTCCATCTTTACTGGCCAGCCTTTGGACACCCAGGATAACAGAGTGGATAACCAGCTAGGGGAAACCTGTGCTCCCGGGTAAGGTGGCTTTGTCAAAGGTCATATTTAGGGTCGATTACGGTTTCACAGATTTCAGTTGCCTTTAAATGTTCAGGAAGGCATAAAGAAGAGCCTTGCCTTCTCTTTGTGGCTTCAATGTCTTACTTTTGAGGACCAGATTTTTATTTTACTTTGAAAAGCTAATGGGTTTAGGATACTTAAGATCAAAGGCCGTGCAGACCGCCCCCCACCCTGTGCTCCTGACAGTGGTGTGCTGTGCACAGACTCTCGGTTAGGCTAAGGTGTTGATCCTTGCGTGACAGCCCACGCAACCATATTACTCCAGAGCACCATATAAATATAATACTTCTGTATGTGCCAGGATGTGAAGAGGATTGGGAAGTGCTGGTCTATTACATGCAGGTTCAATTTTAGTTTATTTACATTGTAAAGCATATATATTCATTGTGGAGTGTAATTGTTAACTCTCATGTCATTCCCTGACAGTGCCAGGGGCCTCTGTCTTAGCTCAGCCTGCTATTTTAAAGCACCGTAGACCGGGCAGCTTAAACAAGAAACACTTTTTCCTGCTGTTCTGGAGTCTGAGAGTCTGAGACTGGGGTGCCAGCACAGTTGGGTTCTTGGTGAGGGCCCTCTTCCTGGTTATAGGGTCTTTGCTTGGTGAATGTGTGCGGCGGAGACATCTTGTATCTCTTCTTTTTAGAAGGGCATTAATCCCATCACAGGGTCCCACCCTCATGATCTCATCTAAATCTAATCACCTCCCCAAGGCTTCACCTCCTAACACCATCCACTGAGGATTGGGGCTCCAACATACAAGTGTTTTGGAGGGACACAAATATTCAGTTCATAGCACTGCATGTCTTACAATTCTTATTTAAGGTACCATTCTCCTCCGGAAAAGGATTCTTCATCTGAAAGTTCACCAAGAAGCTTATTGATAAAAAAACAAAGAGAGACTTCAGATACACCAATCATGAAAGCTTTAAAAGAACTCGATGAAGGAAAAATATTTAAAAATTGGGGCACACAGACAGAGAAAGAGGACACCTCAAATAGTAAGCATTTTTCCCTTGTTTGATATAGATAGATAATAGATTATAGATTACGTTCTGATTAGTAAAAATTTATGCAGCATTCTTAAAGATATTTGGAATATATCTACATCAGTTTGTCCTTGGAAAGTTACAATAGACATTTGCTATTCATAAAGTGAGATGTAACGTTTTCTACTTTCCCTTTCTTGGTTACTGAGCATCTCTCAGTAGGATAAGAAGTATCTTTTTTTTTTAAGATTTTTTTATTTTTTATTATTTATTTTTTTTTTTTTTAAGATTTTTTTATTTATTTAATTGACAGAGAGAGAGAGAGAGACAGCGTGAGAGGGAACACAAGCAGGGGGAGTGGGAGAGGAAGAAGCAGGCTTCCGGCTGAGCAGGGAGCCCGATGCGGGGCTCGATCCCAGAACCCTGGGATCATGACCTGAGCTGAAGGCAGTCGCTTAACCAACTGAGCCACCCAGGCGCCCCTTATTTTTTATTTTTAAGTAATCTCTACACCCAACGTGAGGCTCGAACTCACAACCCCGAGATCAAGAGTCACATGCTGTTCCGACTGAGCCAGCCGGGTGCCCCAAGAAGTATCTTGAATACCATTTTTCTCACAAGCACAGGTCAACAGTACTTGCATCTCCTTGTACTCAGTCCAGCGCTCACGTGATCGGGCCTGCTGATTACATTGTTCACATCTTGGGCGTTGCATCTCCAAAGCAGTATCTCCTAGTAAATAAATTAGTGACTTGCTTTCTAAAAATAATCTCTCTTGGGCGCCTGGGTGGCTCAGTTGGTTAAGCGACTGCCTTCGGCTCAGGTCATGATCCTGGAGTCCTGGGATCGAGTCCCGCATCGGGCTCCCTGCTCAGCAGGGGGTCTGCTTCTCCCTCTGACCCTCTTCCCTCTCATGCTCTCTGTCTCTCATTCTCTCTCTCTCAAATAAATAAATAAAATCTTTAAAAAAAAAAAAAATAAATAAATAAATAAAAAATAAAAATAATCTCTCTTGAAAAATCACCTTGAATGGCAATTGTAAACAGGAAGCCGGAATGAATTCATTATAAACTCCCACATTTTTCTTCATCAAGCATTTTTTAATCCTTACAACGTGTATTTGCAAGTAATCATTCTAACCTGGATAGTGAGAATTGCTTGCTTGGCGTAATCATCTGTTAATAAAGGCGGGTAACCAGAGCTAGGTTTGTTTTGTTTACTTTTTAATCATTTGTCTGTTACAGAATTAGCGAATCCTCGGCAAACTGAAACGTCAGTCAGTGCAAGTCGGTCCCCAGAGAAATGTGCCCAACAAAGACAGAGGAGATTTAATTCTGCTTCACAGAGATCCTCATCTTTACCACCTTCAACTCGTAAATCAAGTACTCCAAGTAAGAGTTAGATGTGTCTGTCTCCTGGGCTCAAAAGAGTGGTATCCGAGCTGTGCACACATGCCTGATGTGTTCTGTTTCCCTTATGTTCTCTAGCACCTACTGGAGTACTCTGAGCACAGGGTCCCTAAATAAGGTCTTGTTCAATAATATCACCTGACTGCACAGATAACTATGACTATAGGTGAAGGAATTCTCACAGTATATTCAAATGAGATTTTTGTGTGTGTTCAGCAAATTCCTTTTTGCAACTCATACCATTTCACGGTTTTTGAGAGCATTGACAACTATCTAATTAAACATTAGTTCAAACAAATTAATGTAAGCTAGCCTGGAAAAGATATACTTCTTTTCATATAGTTACCTCTGGTTTCTTTAGTCAATTACAGTTACGGTTTTATTTTTTTTTATTTATTTTTTTTTTTTTTAAAGATTTTTTATTTATTTATTTGAGAGAGAGAGAATGAGAGAGAGAGCACATGAGAGGGGGGAGGGTCAGAGGGAGGAGCAGACTCCCTGCAGAGCAGGGAGCCCGATGCGGGACTCGATCCCGGGACTCCAGGATCATGACCTGAGCCGAAGGCAGTCGCTTAACCAACTGAGCCACCCAGGCGCCCTACAGTTACGGTTTTAAAGGTTAAGAATTGGATTTCTGTTTTCTCGATTTCCATTTTCAGAACAGCTGAAGATACTTGTGTGTCCCCGTGTGACAGGAGTGCGTGCCGGTGTTTGTGTGGCCCCGTGTGACAGTGGACAGGACTGTGTGCTGGTGTTGGTGTGTCCCTGTGTGACAGGAATGTGCGCTGGTGTCTCCATCTTATTTCCGGTCGACTTCTAAAATCCTGAAAAACCAGTTTTGAGTCTGCGTGCTGACACTGCAGTCTGATACACGAAAATGTTGACAGTGGTTCCCTCTAGGTGTTAGGATTATGAATTATTTTTCTTTTGTATGCTCTTATTTATCTTTCAAAAAGTTTTACAATAAAATTGTATTCCATTAAAGTTAGAAAAAAGTACTGAAAAAGAAAGTATGTTCTGCCAATATATGCATTATATTGAAGGAAGAGAATATTTCCTCTTCATTTTCTTCTGTAGCAAAAAGAGAGATTATGTTAACACCAGTGACTGTGGCTTATAGTCCAAAGCGATCCCCTAAAGAAAATTTGTCCCCAGGATTTAGTCATCTACTGAGCAAAAATGAAAGCAGTCCAACTCGGTAAGTTCTTTAAAATAGTAGAATAACATATTTTGTTACTGATTTTTTTTAAGTGTCAGCTTTATGCCTGTAGCTATCACTAATTTTTCAGTTGCCAGTGGGAACCCTTTGGATTTAAATCATTTAAATGAATGTCATATTAAAAATAAAAAAATACTGTAATCCATGAAAACAGTTTTTAACTGTGGATACTGGCTACTACTGAATTTAAATACTGCCTCAGAATCCCTTCCAGCTTTTGGATATAGAATGATAATTCTTTGTTTTCCTGAAAAGGTTTATGATACAGGGCAGTTTTTGAGCCATTTGTACAAGAAAGTGGGCTGTCCTGGGATGGCCCTGGCAATACACGTAAGTTTCCCTGGGTGCCTGAGACAATTGTCCTCTCTCTGAAGTGTGGTCAGCAGTGTGTGCCCCTGTGGGGAGCCATGCATGCCTACGATGGAAGAGCTGGTGACCTGGCTCCATCAGGCTCTTGAGAAATTTCTTAAGCTCGTTGAACCTCAGGTTTCCTCTTCTATAAAACAGGGATAATAATACCTGCCCTGCATATATTATAAGGTTGTTATAAAGATTGAAGGAGATAATGTATGGGTAAATGCTTTAAGTCTCTCATATATAAGTATAATTTTGTGTTAGAAAATATAAATTAAACTTCAGTTTTAGAAAATTATATGACCAGCTTTCTTTTTAAAAAATACGTGAATGTGTGAGTTAACTGGATGCCAGCTCATCTTTCTAGTGGAGATAGGGAAAATCAGTTAACATTTTTTTCTCACAAATAACTTGCTTCATTCAATAGATTTGATATACTTTTGGATGATTTAGATACTGTTCCTGTGTCTGCATTACAACGTACCAATCCAAGAAAACAACTCCAGTTTCTTCCTCTAGATGACTCGGAAGGTATCTTTTCCTAAAAAATTATTAGTTATGGTTTTAGTCATTTTGTGAATTTCTGGTATTTTTTCAAGGTCCTAAATAGTATAATATCCTTCACTTAAATAATTTTTCTGCACAAGGGCCTCTAAGAATAAGCATTCGTGATGCTCATATTATGTGTCAATGCTGTTATCCTCATTGAAAAGTTGGGAAACTGAGGTACAGACAGTGTTAATGCTTACTTAACCAGAGCCATACTGTTCAGTTTCTCTCTTTACTAATTTCTGTGCAACTTAGGCATCGGGTGATTTTTTTTTTTCTTTTTTCTCATTTATCTTTTAAGTTTGGAATAAAGTTACAAGATAATGCATGTGAGTCACTTGGGCAGGCCCCGTAAGATGCCAGCTCTGCACTGTTGGTGTGGGTTTGTGTCCACTAAATGTGTGTGTTTAGTGCTTAACTTTTTTTTGTTCTTTAAGTTTACTTAAAGTTCTTGTAAGTTTACAGAAAGTTTACATACCTTCACTTAGGGAAGGTGTGCAGATTGTCAAACCGAGAGCAAAACTTTTAGAATTCTGTAGAGAAAAAGCACTGAGTAAATATGATTGATTATTGTGTCTCTTTTCATTATGTTTTTTGGTATGTGGCAGTCCTTTCCAGAAAGTGAAGTCAGATAACATATATAGTTATGTATATGATCGAGCATGAAAACTGGTAAGAAATAAAAGAAATTTCTTTTCTCTCTGACAGAAAAAAAATACTCAGAAACAGCCACCGACAGCCAGGCTAATCACAGCTCTTCTCCCGGACTGCTGCCACATGGAAGGAAGGAAGTGTCTGTGAGACCAGCCTGGGAGAAGAATAAGTCAGTTAGCTATGAACGGTGTGAACCCGCGTCGGTAGCACCACATGGTAATGATTTTGAGTATACAGCAAAAATTAGGACCCTAGCTGAAACGGAACGGTTTTTTGATGAACTTACAAAAGAAAAAGACCAGGTAAAAACAAAAACTTAAAAAAAAAAAAAAAAAAAACAAACCAAATGTTTTTCTGAACTTAATGCTTATGTCTGAGGAATAGTCAGAGGGAATGATGGAGTCACACCATGCCAGGAAGCTACTGTGGCTCGCACCCCAGAGCTGCGCTCGGACCGCGTTTGAGCTGAGCTGTCCTTGCTGAGCAGGACAGAGGGCGCTTACGTGAAGGCGAGGCGCACTAGAAAGTACTAGGCTGAAGCCTGTCCTTTCCATTCTGTTACAGACATCCCTGCCATTTGTCAGAATTCTTCTGTTTTTATTTAAATTTGTTTTGTGTGTTCACAGATTGAGGCAGCACTAAGTCGAATGCCTTCTACTGGAGGACGAATCACTTTGCAGACAAGATTAAACCAGGTGAACTGTCTCAGCTTGAACGTGTGTTAGAGGCGTGGTGCTGGCTGGGGTTCCATTATTCAAGATGTTGTATTAGGCACCCTGAAACAACTGGGCTAAACTTTCGGCCTTTTAGGAAGTGTTTGGTGATTATAGTATATTTTATTTTATTTTTTATTTTTTAAAGGTTTTATTTATTTATTTGATAGAGAGAGACACAGCGAGAGAAGGAACACAAGCAGGGAGAGTGGGAGAGGGAGAAGCAGGCTTCCCGCCGAGCAGGGAGCATGATGTGGGGCTCGATCCCAGGACCCTGGATCATGACCCGAGCCAAAGGCAGACGCTTAACAGCTGAGCCACCCAGGCGCCGTTTTTTTTTTTTTTAAAGGTTTTATTTATTTATTTGACAGAGACACAGCTAGAGAAGGAACACAAGCAGGGGGAGTGGGAGAGGGAGAAGCAGTATAGTATATTTTAGAACTGCGTGCTGGCTTTCGGGAATAAAAAGTGATTTTTCCTTTATGCTTCATGAAAAAGACGTTCATGCCACTACACAATATGCCTTTGAACAGATTTTATGTTAAATTAATCCTCTCACATTAAATGTCCCTTTTTGTGTTTGTTTTTTCCTCCCCAGTCTCTATTTCTCAGCCCCTTTCCATTTAGTAAATACGTAGAACAGTTGGCTTTGCAACTGGAATAGCTGTAGAGGTTAAAAAGAGAGAGATGGGGGTGCCTGGGTGGCTCAGTCGGTTAAGCGTCTGCCTTCGGCTCAGGTCATGATCCCAGGGTCCTGGGATTGAGCCCCGCATCGGGCTCCCTGCTCCTCGGGGAGCCTGCTTCTCCTTCTGCCTCTGCTCCTTCCCCGACTCTTGCTCTCGCTCACACTCTCTCTCAAATAAATAAATAAAATATTTAAAAAAGAGAGAGAGAGATGTGATTCCATTATTGAGCAGGAGATGGTTCAGGCGAAGCGGCTCATGTGCATTTCTTTTAGTTGCCTTCCAGAGAGAATCAAAATGCATGAAACCATGGGACATTTACAATCTGCTCTTCTTGTAACATTTTAAGCATAAGGACAAGGATAGGTCTCTTATATAACTGCATGTTTTGGCTTTTCAGTGCTTTAACTTCAGGAAAAATTCATTTTCAGATTGATCTGTGATACCAGAAGGAAAAAAAAAAAAGCAAAGGAAACAGCAGAGGTCTTTCCTTGGGCTTACATACCTAACTTCTCCTTAAGACTTTAAGTCTCTTACTGTTTTTGTTGTTCCGAAAGTCTTTACTCAATAATTTGTAAGACTCAACACATGAAACTCTTCTTCCTTATTGGGAAGGCAGAAGGAAAACTTGTGGATACTCTGATTCTAAATTTATCTGAAACATTTGTTACATATATATTTTTTATATAATGATTGTAAGCTTTTAAAATAACTTAAAAGGGAGTAGAGCCTGTTCATACGTGTCAAAGCTGTTTCTTCCAGTAAGGAGACCAGTGACAGCAGAAAGGGACTGAAGATGCTTAAATACGATTCATAAGTGTAAAAAAGTAAAATTGGCAAGAAAAAGATGAAAAATATTCAGCCTCACCGATGAGTAAAAAACTACATATTTGAACAAAAGCATCTTTATTTATTTATTTATTAAAGATTTTATTTATTTATTTGACAGAGACAGCGTGAGAGAGGGAACACAAGCAGGGGGAGTGGGAGAGGGAGAAGCAGGCTTCCCGCAGAGCAGGGAGCCCAATGTGGGGCTCGATCCCAGGACCCTGGATCATGACCCAAGCCGAAGGCAGACAACATCTGAGCCACCCAGGTGCCCCCAAAGCATCTTTTTTTTAAAAAGATTTTATTCATTTGAGAGAGAGAGAGAGAGAAAGAGAGAGCATGAGTTTGGGGAGGGGCTGAGGAAGAGGGAGAAGCAGACTCCCCTGCTGAGCGTGACCTGAGCTGAAGGCGGACACTTAACTAGGCATACACTTTTTTTTTTTTTTTAAAGATTTTATTTATTTGACAGAGAGAGACAGAGCGAGAGAGGGAACACAAGCAGGGGGAGTGGGAGAGAGAGAAGCAGGCCGCTGAATAGGGAGCCCGATACGGGGCTCAATCCCAGAACCCTGGGATCATGACCCGAGCCGAAGGCAGACGCTTAATGACTGAGCCACCCAGGTGCCCCAAAGCAGCATTTTTTTTTTTTAAAGATTTATTTATTTTAGAGAGAAAGCATGTATGCACTGGTCAGGGGAGGGGCCAGAGGGAGAGAATCTCAAGCAGACACTCCCCACTGAGCACAGAGCCTGACCTGGGCTCGATCTCATGACCCATGAGATCATGACTTGAGCTGAAATCAAGAGCCAGACATTCAACCAAATAAGCCACCCAGGCACCCCCAAAAGCATCATTAAAAAAAAAAAAAACTTACATAGGCAGGTATTTAAATACACACACACGCAAAACAAAACAGTACCCAGGATTTAGAAAAGCATATTCTCATACATGGCAGGTGGAATTAGAAATTGTCACAAACTTTCTGGAATATAGTTTGACCTCTATCTGAAGCTTTAGAGTTTTGCATCTCTTCGGACCTAGCATTTTTACTTCTGGGAATGATTCCTAAGGCAGTATTTACAGATGTGTGCAAAGAAATCTTTTTAAAAATATTTATTGCAGCATTATTTATGGTATCCAACATTAGAAGCAACCTAAATTTCTGCTAAAAGATTCTTGATTAAATCTAATGGAATATTGCAAATTAATTTAAAATGATATCTCAGAAAGATATTTCATAACAAAAGTTCAGCTGAGGGGCACCTGGGTGGCTCAGTCGTTAAGCGTCTGCCTTCAGCTCAGGTCATGATCCCAGGGTCCTGGGATCGAGCCCCACATCGGGCTCCCTACTCTGCGGGAAGCCTACTTCTCACTCTCCCACTCCCCCCTGCTTGTGTTCCCTCTCTTGCTGTCTCTCTCTGTCAAATAAAATCTTTAAAAAAAAAAAAAAAAAGTTCAGCTGAAAAATGTTTTGAAGTAGAGAATTTGATTGTTTTTATTTTTCTTCTTAATGATGTGGATATCTACAGAAAAAAACCAAGAAAGAGGAACTGGTTATTTTTTACTCCTCTGTCTTCTAAATATTTTATCATGAACGTGTGATCCTTTTATTTTTTTTATTTTAATTTTTTTTTTAAGATTTTATTTGAGAGAAAGTGAGCGAGTGAGAGAGAGCAGGAGCCAGGGGAGGGGCAGAGAGAGGAAGAAGCAGACTCCCTGCTGAGCAGGGAGCCCAACTTGGGACTCCATCCAGGGACTCCAGGATCATGACCCGAGCTGAAGGCGGCTACTTAACTGACTGAGCCACCCAGGCACCCCTTATGTGATCCTTTTATAATTGAAGTTGTTAAAGAGGAATTTTTAAGTTTTATTTCAGGATACCAGTGGAGTTAAGACTGAATAAAGTACCTAAAATGATAAATTTATATTCCAGGCTCTATTTATTTAACAATAGTACTGCTTATTTAAAAATAGCAGTTGTTACATTGATTCTTTGTGAAATCTCTTGTTTCTTGGAAGAAACTCCTCCAGCGTGTTCCCTCCTTTTTAACTTAGAAATTCTTGTCAGAAGAAAGTTGTTTGACATACGCCTCAGTGGGATAAGGCACCGATCCATTTCTTCCCGTGACGTGTGTGAAGTACCTTTGGGCTCCTCTCGTTCTGTCCTCAGTTCAGCAGAATCCGAGAGTCACCTCCTTGCTCAGTCCCGTTGCTCTTGCTGAGATTTCCGCATCCTCCAAGTAGCACTGGTACTGAGGATGTGTTAAGGTGCTGAAGTGCAGCATTTGATTTGAATGGTTGAAACATTGATTCGCATTGTTTAAAGAAATAATATAAATAAGATGATTTGTGTAAAAAAAAAAAAAAAACAACTCTAATTTGAATGTTTCTACCTGCTCCTTTGCTAAAAGAAAGCTCAATTTGGTGGTAATTATAGAACCAGTGAACTCGATGCAGAATTCTAACAAAACTTTTCCTGTTATTTTCCCCTAGGAAGCCTTGGAAGATCGTTTGGAAAGGATTAATCGAGAACTGGGCTCAGTTCGAATGACATTAAAGAAATTTCATGTTTTGCGCACCTCTGCAAATCTCTGAGATTTGTAGCCATTAAATTTTGAGACGTTTTTGTTTGCACTAACGTATAATTATGCACTCAGAAAAGGCAAACTATTTTGTACTGTTTATAAGCCTTCAAATAGTAGTTTTACAATCATGCTATTCTTTACACTTACTGTTTTATACTTCAAATGGCCACATATTTTCAAGATATTTTTGTTATGCTCAGGAATCTCTTGTATATTTTACTATTTAAAAAGTATTATTTTTAAATAGTATAAGTCTCCAGTTTATATCAATAGTAAGGAAATGTAAACAGGGGAGGCAGCTTGTTTCTAAACAAATAGTGTTATCCTTTTACAATTACCTTTGCACACTAATTTTATATACTTGTTCTACCTTGTGAATATGATTCTTTTTTTAAATAAATGCTTAAGAATAGCTTCTATAATAATAGACTAATACATGCTGAATGCAAAAAAAAAAAAAAAAAGAAAGAAAAATGCAGCATACCCTGGATTTTAGTTGTGTTGGGATTTTTTTTTTTTAATGGTAATGCAGTTCCTGTTAGGAACATGTCTTAGAGTGAATATTAGAATAGTAATAATGGAAATATTGGAAATAATGGAATATTGGAAAGCTTTGGAAACTCTGAATAACTCCTTTTGTTTCCCTTGAACTTTATTGTCTGTAAGGAAGGAAAAATGAGAGTTGTAATTCTCTAATGTCATATATGTAGTACTTCTCAGAAAACGGTAAGCAGTTGGGGAGCTGTAGCTTTGCGCTCAGCATTCCGAGTGGAACTGTGTCCCTGCTGTGGCCATAAGTTGATGGATGAAGCTTTGATGGAAGACAGACCACCACCCGGTGAGGTGGTTTCCTCCGGGTACATGGCTTCAGCCGTCAGTCACCATGCAGATGTAGTTAACCCTGCTGTGCTCCTCCTCCCCTGCCAAAAAAACCTCCTGCCATAGCAGGGGCTGTCAGAATGCTAGGTTTAGATTAGAGCACCCGCGCCTGCTTGTGCACGGACTCGGAATGTGTGTCGATGGAGCGTGGGGCCTTTGGCCTTGCTGGAGGGCTCCAGCTCCCGGCCTTGTCAGTGGCACGTGGGCAGGAGGCTGTGCTCTGATCAGCAGCACCAGCAGGTGTATGTTCTGACTGCTGGTCAAGTCTGGGCTGTTCCACTGCCCACTTTTCGGTGGCTGGTCGGAATCCAGTGCCCACATATTCCTGTACACGGTCATAAATAGACGCATTCTGAACTTTCAATATTTATTCCCACTGATAATGCTCAGGTTTTAAAGTTTGGTTTTCTTTTGAACTTTTTCTTCTTATGTGACTCTTAGTAGCTTGTAGTTCTAATGAGCCAAGCCAACCATCACTCCACTAGGGTCTGTGTATGCCTTTGAGCAGGGATCTCAAACTATCTTTGAGTACCCTTCACCAAAGCTCACCTGGCTGAGCTCCAGGTCTGCTGCCCCAGCGGTGCTCCCTTCTCAGCTTTGCTGGGGGAGAGGGGTCCTCCATAGGGAGGGGCCATCTGACACCTGACTCTTCTGTTACTATCCATGAGTTGAACCTTTGCTCCTGACTCCTGCCACCAGTTGAAGACCTTGGGCTAATCACAGTTATTCAGCAACCAAATAAGTGCCTTTATTCGTAGTATTTTTTTCTAGCCCTTTTTTTTTTTTTAAGTCAACTAGTTATAGTAAAGAATAAGTTAATTTTAATCAAGTTCCAGTACAGCTGTGTCAGGACCCAGTAAAGGGACTGACTTTACTGATGGTATTCCCTTTGTGTTCCTATATGTGACATTAAAATCTGACTTGAAAATTACTAGGATATTCACTGTTCTCTCCATTTATCACGAAGTCCTTCTCAAGAATAGGAAATTGCTATTTCAGAAGAGATAGTTTTATCTTGTGAAGGAGTTATCTTCTTAGTAGTCTCTATTGGCTCATTCCAAGAAAGATCGGAAACCCCATCAAAACCTCTTCTGTGCCTCTAAGAAGACATGTGCTTTGATTCTTGAAACGTATCATAGATTGGAAGTAGCAGTCACTTACTTAAACATTAAAAAAAACTTTTTCTTCATAGCTTTGAAGAGGAGGACCAAGGAAAATCCTTTGAGCCATCTTTCCCTTTTTTGTGCTTAATTTACAAACAGAATGCTCAGCTTAAAAACAACCCCAAAGGTGGCGATGTTAGAAAGTAGCCGGTGTCCCTTGGGAGGTGAACTATTCGGTGTCCGGCTGGGGCTGAGCTGCTGGGGAGTAAACCTGAGTGCACCTTCCATTTTAGGATTATTTCAATGCAAATAGAGTTTGCTCTCTCTTTTCCCTTGGTTCTGCCCCCTTCCTCTCCTTTCAGGAGCCCCGAGGCACAGCATGTTGTCCCGCCGACGCCGAAGGGGTGGCTAAGGGCAGAGCTGCTGGGCCGGGGAGGGAGAGCCAGGCGGACCTGGGTCATCACCAGGCTCAGGCCTGCCCGCCTCAGCAGCAAGAGATAAGATGAAGCGATAAGAAGCTTCCTTCCATTTTAAAGGAGATTATGTAAAGTACCTGGTGCTTAGTAACTTTTCAACAAAAGTACACATTTCAGATTCATTCTGAGTTAATTAGGTGTTTGAAGTAGTGATTTAGGACTTTTTAAATAGAAAAGTAGGTTGTGCCCCCAGCAATTGACTTAAGAATGACCTTGGGTTGGTTGACATTTCTGTTAGGTGGTCTAAGATGATCTCTCCACTTTTTTGCAAGAAAAATGAGATTTCTTGGAGTTCAAATGATCCTCTTCCTGGTGTGAGGTGTTTGTTTTTTAAGTGACTATTAAAACTGGTAACCTGTTGGGTAGAAGTTCAGAAGCATCTTAAATAGGTGATGGGGGGTTATTTGATGTAAATATAGGCTATTTTCCTTAAAAAAAAAAAAAAAAAAGTGGCCACTTAACCAAAATAATGGCTCCTTTGAATGTTCCATAACTAGACCTCCACCGTGGGGGCCTGTAAGGTAGGACCGCAGGAAGGCTGGCACTGGGCATCAGAAGAGCCGTATATAAAGATGAGGATTGTTTTTAGAGTTTGACGAACAACCGAACCGTGTTCCCCTTCTTAACTCTGAAAAGCCAGGTGCTTTGCTGAATGCTATTTAAATTTGAATTCTGCACTTACATATGTAGTAAAATTAGACATTTTTGTCATTCTAATTTTTATCTCAAAACAATTTTCATTACGTTTTAATGTGCCACTTGTGCTGTGAGGCTTTAAGAAGCTTTAAAAAATAAGTGCATACCTAGCACCCTTTAAGAATCCTACAGGTAAATCATGTTTACCCGTCATGAGAGTGTGTGTGGTCATGAGATGTACAGGTCTGATTAAACCAATTATATAGCACACATTCTGCAGGAGATAATTTTTTGCCAAGAGTTCTGCGGCAGTTTGATAATAGATTAAACTACACCAGTATTCTTAGGACCTGTGTTACAAAGCTTTCTCCTTCCGATTTATGTTTTATTTCAATAGATGCCTCTCAGGAGGAATCAAGCCATAAGTTTGCATTTGCTGGACATGATACACCATGTCATCGCTGTGACTACAGACTTCAAAGATAATTGTCTTACCATTGCACTGTAACAGTGACCAAATATAATGTGAAACACTTGCTTCCTGCAGCGCTGCTGCTGGTTAGGCAAAGACAAGTGCTTGCTGCAGGTGTTTTTAACTCTAGGCAAGTATGTGAGCCATGGAATTGTAAGCTCCGTCAGAGCAGGGACCCTCATGTCTTCATTCTTGTATACAGGCACTCAATAAATATCTGTGGATATGAACTACATTGTGATATTCGTGTATTTATTCCTACCGGGTTACTGTGAGATCTGCTTTTTGATGGGCTTAAGGCCTGCAAGTTTTGAGTGCAATCATGGCAAGGTTACGATGGTATCATCCAGGGGCTCAATTCGGGCTGGTGGACAGGCAAAGAGCCTGACTCTGGAGATGTCCGTATGCTCCGAAAACCTTTCTTAGTGGGACTTAAGGCACCTCTTGGTGGAGGGAAGAAGATGAGGGCTTTGTATTTGTTGGGACACCTTCACTGGTCTCAGAGCAATCGTCCTAAGAGCGTAAGGTAATTTGAGAGTTGCATAATGATGGCTTTCCTGGCTTCCTCTCCAATTCTGACAGTCACCACAGGGATGAGCAGCCTCTGGTGGTTTTCCTCTCTCTGACTTTATCGGAACAGTCTGGGACTGCTTTAATTTTAGCACTTGCCCTTCCAGGGAGAGTGCGCCTTTCACCCACAGAAAGTGATACTTGGTGATAGGTGAGCTAGGTTTTAGCTGTGCCCGATTTAATTCCATTACTTCAGGTCTTGGCACATAAGGCCGTTCCTGCTCAATCCAAATACACACTTGGCGATTTTAAATTTCACCCAGTGCCCTCTTGGTCGTCCTGTTCACGTCTGGAGAGTCCAATCGGGAGGAAACATCAAGATGAAGCTATTTCTGATCCTTCTGCAGTGCCTTTACGAGGTCGGGGACTAGAGCTTCACACGTCCCTTCCGGCTGTTACTACTACTCCCGCTACTTTTGATTTCCAAGGGGCATTTTCATCTTTAGCCCAGAGCCAATGGATTCGGTGCCGGGGAAAGAACTGTCCGCTGCAAACCTGGTCTCCGATACAAGTAGCCGGCATCCAGGTTTGGGCCTCATGAAGTCGTATGCAGTTTGTTCCCCTAGATTTGTCATCTTACTCCTTACCTTCGTTTTTAAGAAAGCTCCTTAAGAGTGACAGTTGCCGCAAGCCTACTCGTCCCCTTCCGCGAGTGCACTCGGCTCCTCCCGTACAGTCAACCTCCCCCCCCCCCCCCCCCGGCCCGGCGGGGGAGCGAGCCCAGGCCGCGGTGGGGAGACAGCGAGTCGGCCCGAAGTTTGCCGGGTTTCTTCCGGCGGAGCCCAGCCCTCGGGGCGGGCGGGGGCGGCCCCTCGCCGGGACTCGCCGCCGCTCCCCGCGCGGCCTGACGGAGGCGCAGGCCCGCCGCCGAGTGGGGGAATGCGAGGCGGGCCCGGCGCGCACGGGCAGCAGCGGCCGCTGGGGCGCGCGGGGCACGGCGGCGCCGCGGCGTAGAGCTGTCCAGCCCGTCCGCGGGCGCGCCCGGCCCCGCGCCCCGCCGGCCGCCGCCTCCTCGTCCGCCTCGACCGCCGCGCCCCGCGCCCAGCGCCCAGACCCGCGGGGCCAGCACGTGCGCGCCCGCCGCCCGCGCCGACGGCCGGGGAGCATGCCCGCGGGGGCCCGGCCGCTCGCCCGGGGCCAGCTGGCGGCGGCGGCGCGCGGAGCCGCGGGGCGCAGCCGGCCGGGCCGGGGCCGCGGGGCCCGCGGGGCCCGCGCCTCCCCGGCGGCGTGAGGCGGCGGCGGCCCAGCGCGGCCGAAGAGGACGGAACCGCGGCCGCGCAGAGCGGGGTGAGTGTGTCCGCGGCGCGGCCGGAAGGCGGCGCGGCCGGGACCCTCCCCGGGCTGGCGGCGGGCCCCGGAGAGCCGGGCGCGGGGCGGCGACCCCGACCGGGCGGTGGCCCCGGAGCGCACCCCCCCCCGGCCCCCGCTGGCCCGCCCGCCCGGGAGGGAAGGAGGGAGGGCGGGGAAGGTGGGAGACCCGGGCCCGGCCGCCCCGCGCGGGGAGGAGGGTGTGGCGCGCGCGGGGACCCCTGCCTCAGGAAGTCGCCCCGGAGCCCGGCCCCCGGGGACTCGCCGGCCCTCCGGAGTCGGGGGGCCCCCAAATGCTAATTTCCGAATTTCCGTCGGTTGCGGCCGGGGCGCGGAGGACTCCCCTCCCCCAGTGACAAGTGTCACCGCGGTCAAGGGGCAGGTGTGTGTGCAGTGCTGGGCCTGTCCGGTCCGGCCCGCGCTCTTGAGGGAAGGGCCAGGAGGGGGCCGGGAGGAAGTGGTGGGCACAGCCCTCTTCCAGCCTTCCGCCGTTCCCCGCCTGCAGCTGGACATCCCTCCAGCCCTGGCAGGGGCTGGGTGGGTTGTCTGGGGCCTAAGCATGGGGTGTGGCCCTCCGAGAGGGGCCAGAACTTAGAAGAAGGTGCTCCAGGTGCCCCTCTGGCTGGAGGAAAATCTGGCCCATCTCCATCCCGAGAGTCTCCCTCTCCCGTTGTAACCTGAGGTACCAGCTCTCTTGGAGTGGCCCCCTCATCCTTTCTTATCAGGGGCAGAGCTGATGGCTGGTTGGGGGAGAGGGGGCCACTTGCTCCTCCCCCATAAGATGCAAATACCACCCCCCCAAGAAACCCCAAATCGACATTCTAAGTAAACAATGTGCTTGCTACGAAAATGTCATTTCAAGGCAAGTCCTCTAGCTCTGTCCCCTTTCAGCAGACCTGCTGCCCCTATATGGAAATTCTAGATTCCTCATCCTACACTCCTCTCCCTACCTCTGAAATAGGGGCTGGGGCAATTCTGCAAAGTCTCAGGCTTGCCCACCTCCCCCTCTCCAGAATCGGGATTCTTCAAAGGAGACCTCATTTGAGCATCTTTCTTGGTCCACTACCGGCTCTCACCCCCGCCTGGGAGTCACTGGAGCTGCTGGATAGGGCCCTGTCCTTCCTCTGGACCTTAACTAGCACCGAGGCCCCCAGCGTGACTGTCTCTGCTCAGAAGTGTCACTGCACTTTAATATCTCTTGTGTGGCTCTTATCGCTGTCTGCCTTATTTTACAGTTACTTTTTGTGTCTGCCTTTTATCTCCCCTGCTGGCTTGTGAGCTCCTGGAGGAGAGGCGTGGAGTTTGAGTCATTCCCCAGTTCCCCGCCCTGGCTCAGCACCATGCGCACAGTCCGCGGCTAGATGGAGTCGAAGCCCCCTTCCCAGCTTGCGTCCAGGGCCCCAGCTCATCTGGCTCCTGGACTTTTGCAGTTAAATTATTTTTCTTCTCTTAAGAGTCTGTGGGTCCTGATCACAAGAGATTTCCCAGCCCTCTCCCTTTGCGGAAGAAGCACAGCGGGTTCGGTAGGGCTGTTTTTCTTGTAGGGAGTGACTTGCCAAATGACTAGGACAGTGCATGCTCTGCTGTTCTCTGGGTGGTGAGTGTGGAATGGCCCTTCTCTCTGGCCTCCCACAGCTCACTGTGTCGGGGAGGCAGTAGGCCAGAGAACTGGACTACCCTGGTCAAGGATCCGGGCCTGGCTGTCCTACGGTATCTGTGTGCGCCTAACTAAGACACTTGGTTTCTCTTGGTCTTGGTTGTTCCTTATGGAATCTGAAAGAAAATTCCTCTGCACTGTACAGAGTCCTCAGGATCTGGGCCCTGCCTCCTCTCCTCTCTCTTATCAACCATCTGTTATCAGAACCCAGGCTTGTCCTCACAGGCCTTCCCAGGGAAGGTTGATCACCTTCACCTTTGTGTTATCCTGACCTGACGTACCACGTGGAATGGCAGTCATCTGTTTGCAGGTGGCCCCCAACCTCCCCACTTGGACTGAGCGTCTGGGGGAGTGGTGCTGGAATGCTTTTCTCTGTATTCCCAGTGCCTGGCTCGTGGTAGGCTCTCAGGAAAACGTTGGGTGAATGGCGAAGGGTCAGCTCAGATGCCGCCAAGAGTCCTCACCCCAAGTTGACTTCTTGTACATTCTCTCTTGGGGGATCCAACTTTCCTCCCTCTCTGAGGCCGATCTTAAAACCAAGCAGATGTTCTCCTAACCGTCCCATCCCGTTAAGTCTTTCCAACTTGGTCTCTGAGAAGAGCCAGTCATGGAGAATGTGCCCTTATATGTAAAGATTAGAAGAGGAATCTTCTGGTCCTTCAAGATCATTGCCTTGCTGCTTTTGAGAAAGATGCCATGGGCCGTGTGCTCTGCAATGGAAGGGCTCTAAGGATCTCACTCCTGAGGCTTTAGCGCTAGGCAGGAGCAGTGGTCAGAGTCTGCAGTCACGGGCTTGCTGGCCACTTATCAACCTTGCTTACATGAGATCAATCCCCTTGCAGACAGCCATTCTGAAACCAGCTTAACAGGATCCCCTGCCGCCAGATACGGATGCAGCTAAGCAGTCTTTGCATTGCTTCTCCATAGCTCGTTCTGTCGATGTTTATCCAGCTTTTACTGGGGACCTGGGGATGTTACTAAGTAGAGCCATGGCCAATCCACGTCTGTTTTGCTCTAGAACTGTAACAGGGGCATTGTCCCCTCTGCTCAAGGCTTCCAACAGAGTGTTGCGTGAAAAATTTCTCTTCCAATTTAGGGCCAGGCAAACTTTGCTTCCCCTGCAGGAAACGAGGTTGCTACACTTTTGACCACGAGAAGGAAGGTGGGGAAGGAAAACATGCATTGTGTGCACAGGGCTGCCTCGTGCGCCCTGTAAGTTAGGTAGCATTCTTCCCCCATTTTCTCAGAGAAAGAAATTGAAACACAAGGAGATCAACTGATTTGCCCAAAGGCTCTCTGGATTTGTACCCAGTACTGCCTGATTCTCCCCTTGCCGCCCACACTACTGTCTTTCTGAGTGATTATGGTTACCTTTTCTTCTTGGCTTCCAGAATGCTTGGTGCACAATGCAGTATTCCATCTAGAACGGTATTCACTGAGCCTCATGGTCAGCATATTTATTCCTATTTCTTTTGTCTCTCTCTGTGTGTAAATCTATCTATATATATTTTTAAGATTTTATCTATTTTGTTCTAGGGAGAGAGAGAGAGAGAGCACATGCACAAGTTGGGGGGGGGGGGACGTGTAGGAACAGAAGGAGAGGGAGACAATCTCAAGCATAGAGCCAGACGCGGGGCTCGATCTCACAACCCTGAGATCATGACGGGAGCTGAAACCAAGAGTCAGGCTCTTAACTGACTGAGCCACCCAGGTGCTCCTCTGTCTATATTCTTTGTAAGTCATCACAAAAGGCTTCTGGAAATCAGGACAGATAAGTGAGTTAAATACAATAAGTAAGGGGCGCTGGGTGGCTCAATCGTTAAATGTCTGCCTTCAGCTCAGGTCATGGTGCCAGGGTCCTGGGATCGAGCCCCGCATCAGGCTCCCTGCTCCTCGGGAAGCCTGCTTCTCCCTCTCCCACTCCCCCTGCTTGTGTTCCCTCTCTCACCGTGTCTCTCTCTGTCAAATAAATAAATAAAATCTTAAAAAAAAAAATACAATAAGTAACATTGTACAAAACTTAGGCCAGCTCACGGTGTGGTTGGGGAGAGGCGCCCCACAGTTAACAGGTTGTGTGTGATAGGTCTCACCTAAATGGCAGGCACAGGGGTGCCCGGCTGGCTCAGTCGGTGTAGTATGCGACTCGATCTTGCGGTTGTAGGTTCGAGCATCGCGTTGGGTGTAGAGATTACTTAAAATCTTAAAAAAAAAAAAAAAAAAAGTATTTAAATGGCAGGCACAGTTCAGAGGAGGAGACGCCCTTTCTGGGTAAGTCAGTCAGGGCTGACTTCCTGGAAAAGGTGGGATTTGAACAGGCCTTGAAGAATGGGTGGAGTTTTGATGACCACAGCACCTGTAAAGGTGTGTGGAGTTTATAGGGTCTAATCACAAAGGGCCCCACCAGAAAAGTTCTGGTGTGAAGGGAGGGGATTGGTCTGGAGGGTAAAGTGGGGGGGGGGGGGTCTGGTGATGCCTTTTCACATTGTCTCCAGCCCTGACTGAGTGCTTGAGAACACTGGAGCTGGGAGGGTTGCATCCTGGTAAAGACTAGAAGCTGAGGCCAGCGGAAGAGAAGCGACTTGCCCAAGACCCCTCTTTCAGCCTGGAACCCAGGTCCCTGATTATCAGTTCAGTGCTCGCTCTTGACACCAGCAAGGATCGTGGCAGCAGCCTTGCACATTGGCCCGTTTCTCCCCTAAAACGGGTATGAGGGTACCGACTCCCTCACCCCCAGCCCAGCAAGCACCATGACAAACCCAGGCTCAAGCTTTACGGCCAAAGACATAGAGAGCGCCATTGGAGAGGAGAGCTGGGATTTGCTGTCCTTACTCATATTAACAACTGCCCTTGCCAGAGGATGGCAAGAAAATTAACCAACAGGCAGGGTTCCGGTAACAGACACATCAAAAACCCAAGCAACAGCGTTGGGGAGGAGCATGGAAAAAGCAGTTTCCCATCCTCTCCTGGCTGAAGTCCCTCATCCTTCGCAAAGCTTTCCTGTTGTGGGAATGGGGTCAGGAGTCGGGGTGCAGGGGAAAGGCAAAACAGCAGCGGGACTCAGGGGACCCGGAGGCGGATCCCGTCTCAGAGCCCCGTGATAGGCGGGGTGTGGACGTGCCCCCCCACAACCGTGGGGGTGATAGCCCTGCAGAGCAAAAGACCTCCAGTTACAGTATATGGTCCAGCACGTGTGCACACGGCCCAGGCTCCTTCATCCCAGTCTTTCTGTCCATAAAGTGCCGCCAACACCGCATTAGCGAGCACAGAACCACCGTCCTAGGGGTCGGACAGGGTTAGGTTCCCGCGAGCCCTGCTCGCACGTTTGATCACCGATCAACACAGAACCCCGTTTTATGTTTCCGTTTCAAGATGCCTTGTTCAATAGATGCTGTCATTCATTAACATTGAACTCCACCAACGGCAGCTATCACTCACACCTGAATGAAGCTTATCTCACTCAGGTATTTCCTCCATGAGGCACATCGCTGCTCAGAAACAAGGGAGCGTGCTTCAGCACAAGGCCCGGGGCCACTTCCAAGGGCGAAATCACGGACAAAAAAGCACAAAAATGTGAAAAACGTGGCACTACACTGATCCCAAAAAGGACGCTTGTTTTCGGTCTGAGAGCTGAAAGCAAAAGGCAGAGCGTCTCCTTGTTCAACCTCAGCTGGGATCACACACGCTGGGGGACTCAGAATTTGTCGCTGCCCTGCACGTGTTGGCAAATGGCCACGTAAGCCCCACGAGCATTACTTGTAGCGAGTAAGGAGTTCGTAAATACGGAATCCATGAATGATGAGGGCCAACTTGTATGGGCAAAGCACGTCCTCGATGGCCTGTTTCGACGGGTGTGCCACGGCATTCCTCAGAGATAAGGACGGACTGTTGCCCGATTTTTACAGAAGAGGAGACGGGGTCAGAGAGGTATCCTAACCAGCTCCAGCTTGCAGAGGCCAAGACTTGCACCCCCCCCCCCCGTTGGCCCCCGGCTTGGCTCTTCTTTCTCATCTGTGGCCGTACTTGCAATCAGATCCTTTTCTCCTCGTGTCTCCCCCGGGACAGGGACCTTGCCGGCCATCAGTATCATCGTGTCTGCCCTCGTGGTGTCCCCAGCATCTAGCACGGGGCACCTCGACGGTGCTCAGTACATACATGGGGAATGGAGGCTGGGGCTGCGGATTCTGGGCTTTGCTGTCTCAGGTACCAGAGAAAGGAAGAGTACTCGGCATACGTCCCCTCCCTTGGCTCCCCTGTGCCCTCTTCCAGAAGGGCGCCCACCTCTCCTTTCCACAAGCCTGCTGGCCACACATACACACAAGGGAGGGTCAGCAAGCCCACGTAGGTCCCTCTAGCTGCTCTTTGCTGAGAGGAGCCCAGGGTAGTCCTTTACCCAAACGAATGATCCACTTAAGGAGGTGTTTCAGGCCAGTGTGGGGCTGCCTGTGGCCTCAAATCCTGGCCTTCTTACTCCTGGGAACCTTTCCAAAAACGTTTTGCCCCGGTGCCCTGTTAAGAGCTGGAACATAGGTAATACAGATGATTGCTCGTTCTTCTCTCTGAGGCTGTCTTCCCTTGCAGAGGTGGTTCCTGGTGATGGACAGAATTTTCTCTTTCGGCAGCCGGGGGGCTCTCCTCCTAGGCCTCCGTAGGGTCTGGCTGACTCATCAGCGGTGCTGTGGAGCAGGGTGCTGGCTCTTTCCCCCACTGCCGGCCTGCCAGGACTGAGTCAGGCTCTGCAGCCTGCTGGGCTCACCTGGCCTCGTTCCACCAAAGAATCCAGCCCCCGCTGGGGGGCTCACGGGGCAGCGGGGTGCTGTGTAAGGCCAGTGGAGAGAGGAGGGCCAGTGCTGTGGGTGCTCCCAGCTGTTCGCCCCCCCGTCCTGCGCTGTCTCTGCAGCCCTTTGAAAAGCCATCTCGAAGGGGGTGTGGGGGTGGTAGTGTGTCAGGACAGAAATAAGGAGACCATTCCCATTTTCAGTGGAGAACCGCTTCCGTGGGCACAAGGTTGGCCAAGAGGTGGGGTTTCCCGGCAGGTCTGAGAGCTGGGTTAAGGGCAGGTTAGTGATAGCGTGCCCCTCCCCTCCTCTGTCCTACTGGAGGGCTTTAATTGCTTTGCTTTTCTTGGCACTTTGTAAGAGTTGACTTTTCACTTGTGTTTTCATGAGAGGGGAAAAAAAAAACCCAAACATTTTCTGCAATTACAATTTTTCCCTCTTGGGTAATCACAATGGAAAAAAGCCTTTAAGGCCTTTGGAAACCACACATAAGTGAGGCTCACCGAGAGGGGTGGGGGGGACATTCTTCAGGGGACGGCCAGACATGGAAGCAATTCGGCGGCTCCCGTGTAGGGAAACAATCATTTCACATTTATTTTGGGTTTGCTTGTTGCAGCATATTTCAATTAGTTCGCCAGTGTTGTGCATCTGACAGGCCAAACGTTTATTGTGGTTGAACCATCTGGGAGGTGGGAGGCCTGCAGCCTTCCCCAATGGCAGTCGGTAACTACTAGTTTAAAGGAAATTTGTTTGATGTGTTCAAGAACCCAACACTAAAAACACCATTAATAACAAAAGCCTCAAGAGTTCCGAAAGCGCGCTCGCTTGTTTAGCCGTCCATTGGACATGCCTAACCCGAGACCTCATTTTTCCTCCGTGCGGGTGACATTTTCCAATACAGTGAAGCAAAGTTCTGAAGTGGCTTCTCTAACTGGTCCAGAGCACGATTTGCAAGAACCCGGTGTGGAAAGGAGCTCATTAATTTGTAGCTGGATGCCGCCGCCTGGGCCTTTCCCGCGGGGCGGAGCAGGGGAGGTGTTTAACAGCTCCCTGCATTAGTATGCAGCTGAGCTCCCGTCCTGTACTGCGCTAGAGAACGCTGGTTTTATTTCAGTTCCAGCCTTCGGTGACTCACCGTAGCATCGTGAGTCCGCGGGCAGGACTGCTGACCAGCTCAGTCCATCCCGCTCTGCTTGGGCACCACGGTTTAGAGCACTCATTTTTCTTTCTACCCCTGTGATTTCCCCTGGCTAAAGGGCTCCTTCCTGAGGAATGTTCTGCCCGGCTTTCTGTCGGGGGTGGGGTGGGGCGGGGGGTGGGAATAGGAATTCAGAATCTTAGGGAACACGGAACAAGCTGGGCGAGCCAGAAGGAGCACTGGAAAAAACCAAGTCCAAGGGTTTGACCTTTCCAAGGGAGGAATGACTTTCCATTTCCCTGAAACCTTAAGATCCTGGGGCTGGGTGTGGAACACAGTGGAGACTCAAGGACATGGTGGTGAATGGAGGCCGACTCATAAATTCTGGGCCATCCGGTTCACTCGCGTTTGTCCTGGTGGCCTGGTCGCTGCAGGACTGGGGTTTGGAGGGTTTAGGCTAATAATGGCACATGTCTCGTACCCAACAAGGTCGGCCCTTAATTATGGACTTCTCCAGATCCTGAGATTCCTGCTCCAGGAGAAGGCGGCTCTTCCCTCTTGAAACCACAGGGGGAGTCCCTGGTCTGGCCCAGCCGCTCCTCAGGCTGAGTGACCTCGGCCTGTTTGCCTTGGAATCCCCAGGCACAGTGGCTGGTGGTGATTCAGGGCCTGATGACCGTGTTGGGAGAGGCAGTGATTAGAGGTCCAGAGGTGAAGGGCCGTCTCTCGTTTATCCACCTTTTTATAATACCGTTCGGTACACAGAGTGCTTCCACCCTATGTGCTTTATTTGACCCACGTAAATGCTGCAGTGCCCATTTTACAGGTGAGGAAACAGAGGCTCGGAGGGGTCATGATTTGGCACCCAGTGCTTTCACCTGCCCTGTTTCACACATGGAGACACCATAGCTCAGAGAGGTCGTGATTTGAACCAACCACAGAGGAAGCTCCCTCTTGACCTAACGTGGTCCCGATTCCTCACATTCGTGTCCGTGTTCAGTCACGTCATTACACACCCGTGCTGTGGTGTTACGTCCCATCAGTATTTCCTGATCAGGTTCAGTCTCAACAGTGCCCGATACTTCTCAGTTTGGGTTTGTATGTGTTTTTCTTGCTTTTCTTTTCTTTTTTTTCCCAGAGGGGAAAACAGAATTCCTTTTCTGTTGGTTCTGTAGCTTTTGCTTTTCAAAGAGGCCAAAGAGCTCCACAAACTTAGAGCAGAATCCCCGAGATGGTGTTGCATGCTCTGACGTCATGGCTGTCTATGGACGTGATGCTGTGGCCGGATTCGGGCCCTGTTGTCCAGTCTGCCAGCCATGCACCTGGGAGGCTCATGATCAGAGCTTGTCTAGAAGGGGGAGGTCCCGCTCACCATCCACTCTGGGTTCTCATCTGGGGCTGGGTCCTCTTGGTCTGTGTCTGTCCCCTCCTCCTGCCTGACTTCCTTAGAGTCTCAGGGCTCCTGGGAGCAGGAGAGCTGAAGGCCTGTGGCCCTGGGCCGAGAGGAGCAGCTGGTGCAGGTGGGCCTATACCGGGGTCTCTGGCTCGGGTCAGGGTCCCTTCTGCAAGCATTATAGGGTTTGCTTTTCCCAGAGGGCCTAGAGGCATATGTCCAGAGTGGCGGATTTGGGTCCTTGGTCCAGACAGAGACGCATCCCTGGAGCTCCTCACACTACGTAAGTCACCCCCTGGATGGTTGTCACCTTGGGACAGCTCCCAGGTCCAGGTGACGCAGCCACCGGTGGGGCTCTCAAGGCCAAGGGCTGAGTTATCCCTTTTTGGCTTCCTTGGAGTGCCTCGCCCGGTTGTGAACTTGGAAAGGGGGGGTTCACAAAGTCTCTGAATGCAAGGAGATGTGGGGAAGGTGGCCTGGCCCACCTGCCTGCCCAGGTGGCTGCTTGCCTGATTGTTCCCGATTGCTGCTTGGAATAACCCAGAAGGATTCCCAGCCTCTGGCTGTGCTCAGGCCTGGACACAGAGGGAAAAGGGAGGTTCCAGCCTGTGTGGCACCCGCGAGCCGGGGAGGAGATGGGAAGGGCCCCTCGATGTCCTTTTTCTTTCTTTGAATTGAAGTGAAATTCACAGAACATAAAATTAACCGTTTTTGAAGTGGAGAGTTCAGTATCATATAGTCCCTTCACAATGCCGTGCAAGCATCCCCTCTGTCTACTTCCAGAACATTCTCATCACCCCGGAAGGAAACACCCGTTAGCAGCGGCTCCCCACCCCCTCCCCCAACGCCTGGCCACCACTAATCTACTTTCCGTCTCTATGGATTTTCCTGCTCTGGGCGTCCCATAGAGAGGGAGTCGCACAATGTGTGACCTTTTAGGTCCGGCTTCTTTCAAAGAAACATGATGTTTTTGAGGTTCATCCGCGTTGAAGCAGGGGTCTGTGCCTCATTCCTTTTTGTGTGTGAGGTAATGTCCACACCACATTAGATTTACCATCTTAGCCAGTTTTGAGTGTCCAGTTCGGTGGCGGTAAGCACACTCACACAGTTGTGCAGCCCCTCCCCCATCCGTCTCCGGAACATGCTCATCTTCCCCAAAGTGAGACTCCGTCCCCATGAAACACAAATGCCCTCTCCCCTGCCCCCAGCCCCCAGCGGCCACCCTTCCACTTCTCTGTGTCTGTGAGTGGGACTCTTCTGGGCGCCTCGTGTACGTGGAATCACAGAGTGTTTGGCCTTTTGTAACTGGCTTACTTCACCGAACATAATGCCCTCAAGATTCATCCCTGTTGTAGGTTGTAAGTTGTGATAGAACTGCACTGTTTTTTAAATTTATTTATTTGAGAGAGAGAGACAGAGACAGAGCATGAGCAGGGGGGAGGAGGCAGAGGGAGAGGGAGAAGCCGGCTCCCCGCCAAGCAGGGAGCCCGATGTGGGACTTGATCCCAGGAGCCTGAGATCATGACCTGAGCCGAAGGCAGACGTTTAACCAACTGAGCCACCCAGGCGCCCCTACATTTGTTTGTTTGTTTGTTTATGGCCGAATCATAGTCCACTGTATGGACGGGCCATATTTTGCTTATCCACTCATCTGTCGATGGACACTTGGGTTGTTTCCGGGCCAGTGAGATGTTGACTCTGGATGGGGACAGTGAAACACAGCCGGGCTCAGAGGGCCTGGGGGTCCGGAGGCAGGAGTTGTACCATTTCCGAGGGGCGCGGCCTTTGACACTTGCACCTTTCTGCACCTCGGTTTCTGTATCCATCCAACTGGGTAGAGATGCTCCCTTCCAGGGATGCCCCTGGGCTTGCAGCGACTGGACGTGCGTGGGGGGGGGGGGGGGTAGCTTGCACACTGAGCTGCCGTCTTCCTGCTCAGGGATGTGAGGCCTGGTGGTGCCTGGCCTTCCGCCCACCTGGGCTCCCCTGTGACTCCCCCTTGCTGGAAGTTCCTCTCCCTTGCAGAGGTTTCAGAGCCAGCCCCAGGAGAAGGTGGTGGCCGTGTGTCCTGCCTCCTGGTGGCCTCCAGAGCACTCGCTGATGCCTGCTGATAGCAGTAGGAGACACACGGCCTCCTGAAGCACCATCCCCTGGGCCCCTCCTTCAGGGCTCCGGGAAATCAAAGCTGGAGGGATGACATCGGCAGCCTCCTGGGGTGGCTGAGTCAGAGCAGAAAGCCAGTCTGGAACTCACTAAGTCACGCTTGCCTTCATTAGGCTAATTAACTTTCGATATGAATTAGCTTTATGAGCTGATTTAGGAAATCCATTACCATCCAGGGCCAGCTTGGTGCACAATGGTGCCTCGGAAGCTGTGCCGTACATTTCCTTCTCCGCCAATTAGGGGTGCTTAATTATTAACCTAGGGCTGGGTGGCTAATGAGGGCTTGCGTTCACCGTGCTTTATTTGAGAATTCTAAGGCTTTTTAAAATTAACCATAATATAGTTAAAATCGTCCTAGAAATCCTAAGTTGTGACCCATGTTGCAGGTGACTTGGAATGTAAACTAAGGCAGAGGGTTGATTTGTGGATGGAGGGTGAGTGGGGCTTCCGTGTGTGTAAACTGCCGGCTACTGGCTAATGGGGGGCGTTCACTGGTTAGGTTCTCAGGCTAGCCTACCCACAGAATTACCACCTACCAGGTGCCCGGTGACTGAGTTCTCGAGGCACCTCTTCTGACAGCCCTCTGCCGTTAACCCATTGTACAGACGAGAACACAGGCCCAGAGAGGAAAAGTGACTTCCCCGTGGACACGGAGCTAAGAGACTCAATGCCAGGCATTCTGGCTCCAAAACTCTAGGCTCAACTGCCACTTTAGATGGTTTACCATACCATGGACCCATTTTGGAGTTAAGTATGCTTTTGAGAGCCCACCCGGGAATCCAAGCATTATGTAAACTTTCTTTCTTTTTTTTTTTAAGTGGACAAACTTGTCCCGTGGTGCACTTGGAGAAGAAACACTTCTTACTTCCAAGGCTTAAGTGGAGCCTCCTGAGGCTGCCATGAAGAGAGTACTTGTTTGTGCCGGAATGTTTGTGCCTGGGGGGCAGGGTGCTCCTTGCTTGCTGGCACTCACCTGCACGGAGCCTGTGGGTGACATGAGTCCGGGACCCCGTGGGTGCCAGTCTTCGCCGACTCTTCAGGGGCGTGTCACAGATGGTGCTCTGTGTTACCGGAGACCCGGGTGTGCTGTCCCCTGTTTTCAGGGCTCAGGGGCCTTCCCTTGCTGCTTAGGTGTTGGTCGCCGAGTGGCACCGAGCTTTGGCAAGCCCCCATGCAGCTGGAGCTGAACAGACGGGGGTTTCAGGAGGTAGAGGTTTTATTTTTAGCCCCACAGCCTCTGTGATTCTGTCACTATGGAGATAGCAGGCTGGGGGCCCTCCATGCTTCTCCTGCCAGCGAGGAGAGAGGGTCCTGTTTCCTTCCTGCAACTTGGTTCCCCAGGCAGCCTCGGCTTCTCGGTCAAGACCTCCATCTGTGTGTGTGAGAAAGAGAGAGAGACAGACAGACAGACAGACAGGTGCTCCTGCTGCAGCTCACGATGAGGAAGGACGAGCTCTGGGCCCCGCCCTGCATGGAGGCCAGTGTCCACAGCCACTTTGTGCTTGGGCTGGATGGCACCAGGAGACCCGAGGCCCCATGGACCCTGTGCCGTGTGACCTTGGGCAGGTTGCTCCCTCTCCCTGGGCCTTCATTCCCTCTCCTGACAGGTTGGGATGATCCTGCTCTGGATCTGGTGACGTAATCGATTGGGGCAAACTATGAGTCTACAATGAGGTTTGAGTGCCATGAGTGTGTGTGTGTGTGTGTGTGTGTGTATGTGTGTGTGTGTGAGCGTGTCCAGTAATTATCGTAGATCACCTAGAATTTTTCCTGCTCTTTCATCTTGCTCCTGTTTCCCGTCATTTGGCTTCTCCAGTCAAAGGCAGAGAAGGAGGAGGTTGGAAGGAAAAGTATTTAGTCCTTTCCATACATTATCATAAAAGCCATGTCGAGGGAAGTTGAAACCAACCCCTCTCCCACTACCGATGTGCCATCCCTAGAGTTTATGAAAATACTCACTCTTCTGGTCCTGTGGCGAGTACGCCGCCTTGCCTCCGGCGGGAAGGGACACGCGGCCCCTTAGCTCCGTTCCTACGGAGACGTAGCTGAGGCTCCGAGGGGCCGAAGTATTTGTCCCGAGCTGCCCAGCTGGAAGCACCAGGGCTGGAACTGGTGTTTCTTGACTCCGCTGCACCCAGCACGTCCTCTGCGGCTCTGCACAGAACGGCGCGCGTGAAGTGGGCAGATGCCACTCTTTTCAGAAATCCTCCTTTTCGAATCTCAGGCGTGGCTATTCTCCAAAAATTGGAAGTAATGAGTGTTGATGAGGGTGTGGAGAGATGAGAAGCCTTGTGCACGCTGGTGGGAACGTGAAACGGGCAGCTGCTGCAGCAACAGTCCGGGGGTTCCTGAAACCGTGAGACACAGTCAGCCTGGGACCCAGCGGTTCCACTCTCAAAAGCACTGAGAACAGGGACCTGAACAGCTGTTTGTGCACCACGTTCCTAGCATCACTGTTCATAGGCAGAAGGTGGGAACAACCCAACCGTCCATCAGCCGGTGCATGGACGAACGTGGATGTCCATCCAGTGGAATATCGTTTAGCCATAAAAAAGGAGGGAAGGGCTCCCGGGTGGCTCAGTTGAGCATCTGACTCTTGATTTCGGCTCAGGTTGTGATCTCAGGGTCGTGGGATCGGCCTTGTGTCAGTCTCCATGCTCAGCCGGAGTCTGCTTGAGATTCTCTCTCCCTCTGCCCCTCCCCCTGCTTTCTCTCTCTCTCTCAAGTAAATAAATCTTAAAAAAAAAAAAAAAAAAAAGGAGGGGGTTTCTGACATGTGTGTGGGTGAAGCTCAAAAACATTAAGGTGGGTGAGAGAAACCAGTCACAAGAGAACAGTATTGTATGATTCTGCTTGTATGTGGAGCCCAGAATGGGCACATTCATAGAGACCAAAAGTAGAATGGTGGTGACCGGGGTCTGGGGGGAGGAGTTAGTGTTTAGTGGGTATAGAGCTTCTGTTTGGGATGATGAAAATGTTCTAGAAATTGTGGTGGTGGTTGCACAACACTGAATGTCCTGTGAATGGTGCATTTAAAAATGATTAAAATGGTAGGAAAAAAAAAACCAATTAGGCTTGTCTTGGACCTCAGGTGAGACTTGGGCTGGATCCCACCTTGCTTTTGCTTTTAGGGAGCCTCCCCCAGGCATCGGAAGAGACCCCGCCAAGGCCCCCCAGCTCAGCGGCAAGCCTGTGCACTGGTCCTCCTGCTCTTTGGGGAGGGTGTTCCTGGCAGTTAACGGCCAAGAGCAGTCCCTGTGTGTGCACGACATCCGTCTCTATGGAACACTTGTGCACCTGACGTCGGGCATGTCCTTTTATGGCGTTGCTTGCTCTCAGTGAGTGGAAAGATAAATACCTTTTCAAAGAGCAGATGCCATCTGCCCAGGGTCCCTGGCGTCCGCAGCTGCAAAGCGAGTGGGAGCCGGCTCCGCTGAGGGCAGGTGCAGCTGCAGCCCCCGGGGGAGTCAGGCGGGGGTGCGCAGAGGAACGGACCCTGCGTGTGGTCGAGGCCCCGTGCAGACAGCGCGGGTGTGTGGCCCTGCCACAGACCTGCTGGGGGACCGAGTGGGTCACCGGCTCTCACCGGTGGCTCTTCTGTTGGCTCACCTGCCTTTGGCTGGTCGTGAGATTTCAAGGGGAGTGTGTGTGCCTCGCACGGTGCCTGGTGCCTCTCAGCGCTTGGCAAGCCTTTGACTCACCCTTGCTGTGGCCTGCAGAGGTGCCGGGATCCCGGGTCTCTACCAGGGAGAGGTCACAGGCTTCCAAGAGTTCTGGGGGTGCAGCACAAGTGTGGCTGCCTGGGAGGGTGAGGCCTGTGCAGACTGGGGCAGGGAGGAAGGCGTGACGTGATTGGAGGGGTTCCAGGCCACACCAACCACCCCCCCACCCCCCCGCCGTGCCTCATGGAGCCTCCTGCTCTGTAGGCAAACCCCGGGGCTGCTTCTCTGTCTTCGTATTCGATTCCTGGGGCTGTGTAGCCAAGCACCGCACCCTGCGGGCCTTAAAACACAGAAACGTATTCTCTCACGGTTCTGGAGGTCAGAAGTACGCGCGCAGGGCGTGGGCAGCGTTCGTTCCTTCGGGGGGCTCTGAGGGAGAATCTGGTCCAGGCCTCGCTCCTCGCTGCTCGTGGTGGCCGGCTGTCCTTGGTGTAGCTTGACTCGCAGACACACGCCTCCTGTCTCCACCTCTGTGTCTGTGTGGTTGTCCTCCCTCTGTGTGTGTGTGTGTGTGTGTGTGTCTGGGTCTCTTCTTGTGAGGACACCAGTCATACTGGATCAGGGCCCCCCTAGTCCAGTGTGACCTCACCTTAACTAAGGTATCTGTAAAGATCCTATTTCTAAATAAGGTCACATTTTGAGGTTCCAAGAAGGGCATGAGTTTTGGGGGGCACACCCTTCAGCCCAGTGTAGTCTCCATACTGGTCGAATGAATGAGTGAGTGAATGACTGTGAAAAGCCATTCCTGTGTGTCTGCTCACGTGTGTTGGTACACAAGGTAGGGACATCCCTATTGACCTGGGTGTGTGAGGGAGAGGCTCCAGGGTCACCCCCTTCTCCCCGGCAGGCCCTCCGACCGCTGCCCTCTACACCCTGAGTCGAGCACGCTGGCCGCCTCCTGACTCATGCCCCTTCCCAGGTAGCAACAAGAACGTTTATTACAGGGAAAGTCATACACACCCAGGTTCTCTGCCCTTCCTTTCTGCCCAAGATCTCAAAGCTCTCTTTGTTTCTCTCCCCTCCCCTTGGAGCCAAGAAAGACTGTAGGGGTGGCCTGTGGCCTTGGGCAAATCAGCTCTCCTCTTTGAACCTGTCTCCATCTGCAGTTGTAGGAGGCTGAGCTGGGTGCCTCTGAAGGGCTCTTTTGCTCTATGATTACTTCTGTTTTACTGTGGAGAAAATTGTGAGCTAGGAAAGCATGCCTTTGGGCTCCACATGAGGCAGGACTCAAATCCAGATATTCCTCGGTCTTCTCTGCCACCTCCTATAGGAAGCCCTCTATGATTCACCCGATTTGTATATGGTTCCTCTAGTCCTCACTGTGCCCTGGGTGTGACCCATGAAATCACAAATACCAGCCTGCTGTTCAGATGGTGTACAGTTGTGTGTGTGTGTGTGTGTGTGTGTGTGTGTGTATGCATATTATACTGGGTTGTGGACCAGTCTCAAAAACATAAGCAGATGATTATTTATGAGCAGATGTACGAGAAGCAAAAAGAGAGAAAAACCCACTTAGATACTCTCAGTAGATTCCAGAAAAGCATTTGATAAAGTTCAAATCCATTACTCTTAATAACCTCGAGATTGAAGGATGGACACAAGATTGCAGTTGACAAAGAACGTCTCCAATTGGTAGCGACTTACCCCTTAATAACGAAACACTGTGGCAGCATCTTGCAAAGGATGTTTGAGGGGCCCAGAATGCTTTTGCAGATTGTGTCACAACAGTGTCTAGAAACTCCTGCTGGGAGAGGCATCCCTTTGAGACACGCTTACCCCCTGCCATCAATATTAAACATCTTTGTAGATTGAAGCCAGGCCAGCGGGCTGGGAAAAGGAAGTGCAGAACTCCTGGAAAGGAGCTTGCAGAATTAATGTTTTGAAATGGATACAGTGTTCCTCTTAGGTTTTCGAAGTAGACACACTGAAAAGTAATTAGAAGTAGTGAGACAGTGTGGTGGCCAAGCCCCAAAATAGGTACGCAGCCACCATCACTCTCCTAGGTGTCAGAGGTCACAGGCAGGTAGATTGATGGGAAGAAGCATGTTTGGCATCGGGCTTGGGTGTCCACAAGCCGGTGGCCTTCTTTCCTGGTTAGAAATAAGAGTAACAGCCAGGAGGTCTTGGGCAGCTCCTGCACCTGCTTTGCCTCCCTGAAGCCCAGAATCCCGGGAAATGTAGGGACAGTGATGCGATGCAGAGCATTGCAGATCCCTCCCGGGGTCAGGTGGAGGCTGTTTCGTGGGGCTGAGCTTCCCGTCCACTGTTGGGATTATGGAGGTGTGGCCAGGGAGTCAGGAGCCCGGCACCCCGAATCTGGTGGTCCCATTTCGTGTCTGTGGGGTTTAGACTGAGCTCCCTGAAGCAGAATTTCCTCTGTGATAAGAGGGCCCACAACGCCATCCTCACACACTTCTGGGGAATCTCTGAGAATGTCTTAAGCTCAGCACCAATCCCGGACTGGGGACACAACATGTGGAAAGAGGACCTCAGTATGTTCTCCAAGATGGGCCCTCAGGGTCACCTGGTCACCCTGTCGCGTGTCCTGCCTGGGCATCCCCAGGGTGGCTGGTGAGGAGAGTCCGGGTATCGGAAGCCCTGGTAGAAGCCAGAGCACAGACGGGGCCACATGTGGTCATTCGGCTGAGGTCACCTCAGGAGCTTCGGGGCCGAGGAGGTCTTCCCATGGCCCCGGTAATGCTCCTGCTCTTTCTCGAAGGCACTTCTTGCCTCTCTTTGGTAAACGGTGGACATTAGGTATAATTCAGTCTCTTAGGGATTTCTGAATCACTCAGCAGGCCGGCCCCACGAGGATGCAGATGGAGCTTGGCCGTGGGAGCAGGGCTGTGCTCAGAGGGATGGGATGGGGCGTGGCTGCCAGACGGCCCTCGGGCTGAGCCCATGGGCTCCCACTAATTCCTTGTCAGGTAGCCTTCCCTTTTTCCTCTCTCTTTTCCTTTTCTCTCCTCGGTGCGGTTTTGCTGCTGTTAATTTTTTGCCTTGGTTTAGCCACGGTCGTGGTACGACCCTCCCCCCCCACCCCCGGCGGGGGCCAGTGTAACTGAAGTTCTTGGGCTTTGTGACAGCTTTTTCCGGGCAGCCTGGTGACCTTGCTCTGCTGGTCAGCCCACTTCTAAAGGGTCAGGGTTGCTGGCCACTGTCAGACGGGTTGTGGACGTTCATAGGGCAAGAGTTTCCAAGCTGGGTTCGCACCAATCCCTGGGGAGCTTTTTAAAAAGTATTATTGCCTCACTGGAAAAGTGATGGCTTTTTGATCTACTTTCTGATTTTTTAGGAATGTATGGTTATGCAATTAAAAGGTGACCTGGAATAGGGTCTTAAAAAATATTTTAAAATCATTTGGACCACTCGTTATTTTCTTTGCATTCTTCTGTATCAAAAGAAACATTAAATGTTGGCTTTTTAAAAAATATAGTTAACTGAAATTTAAATTTTAAAAACTCTCATTCAATAAACTTCCCTTTAAAAAAAATTAATTTATTTAAGTCACCTCTACACCCAGTGTCGGCTTGAACTCACAACCCTGGGGTCAAGAGTCATACACTCTTCCGACTGAGCCAGCCGGGTGCCTTCTTGTCCAGTAAACTTCTAACAGCAACTTACCCGTACCGTCCGTGGTGTGTATCGTCCTTTAATGAGTCTGCTTTTTCTACCGAGATAATCAATTATCAACCAGTTCCTGTTTCCACTCTACTCTTCCTTCCCTAACAGCTCAAGACTCACAGCTTTCTAGTCTTCAAAGAACATTTATAATTTTTCAAATGCTTTTCTCACTATCCATTCACTTAATCATCCACTTATTCTTTCATTTATTAAAAAAAATTACAAAACACACACATAAAATTGTACATGATGTTATGCCAGGCATTAGCCGGGTTTTAAAAATAAATTAGATATGTTCTTTGATTTATGGAGCTTGAGACTCATCAGTTATGATAAAATAATAAAATAGAGGATGGGGTGCCTGGTGGGCTCAGTTGGTGGAGCAGGTGACTCAGTCTCAAAGTTGTGAGTTCAAGCCCCATGTTGGGTGTAATGATTAGTTAAAATAAAATAAAATAGAGGATAAAGGCCATACTTGATATGAAAACCATTCTTTGGCTACGTAAACACCTTACACTTGGTACCAAGCTGACTTGTTTGTACTCTTGTCTGTGGTTTCCCTATTTTTCTCCCCAGAGGCGACTACCATCGCTAAGTTTTGTGCATGTGTGTACTCTCTCAGGAAGATTCTCTGCATATATGAATATGTATTACTTAGGGAAAAAAAAACCTCACAAATGGCTGCCTACCATTGTGCTCCTGCTATTTTGACTTAACAATTGGTAAATCCTGGCCGTGGCCCTATGTTGGTTCACTTAGATTGCCCAGGCTTCTTTAATGCTGGGCTTCGTGTTCGTTTGATGGATGTATCATCATTAGTTAAATCTGTTTCACAGCGTTTTGTATTGTAATGGCAGAAGCCTGAAAGCAAAAAGTGCCGCAGCGAGTCTCCATCCTGGTCTGGAGGTTTTCATGCACATTTCCTCTCCTATCTGTGGACTAAATTCCCAGAAGTAGAACTGCTAGGTTGAGGGGTGTTTTCCTTTTATTTTCCGTAGCTGTTGCTAAAGTGCTCTCCATAAAGGTAGTGCCAATTTACACTCCCACTTACAATGTGTGAGTGCGAGGCAGTGGTTTTTAACCTCAAAACCCCAGGCAAGGAAGAGCTTTTAAGTAAAATGAAAATCTGGAGAAAACCGTGTGAGAGCCTTTTCCACCGCAAAGGGCAGCTCTAGCAGAGTTCCTGGCACAGCTGGTTAAGGACGCCGGCTCCCATTAGGGGCCCACTTGCACACGGCACGGGGGGGGGCCCTTGATTCCTCCTGGCGGGTGGTGCCTGGGAGGTGTCTTCCTGGTGGGGGCTGCCCCTCCTCTGTCAACTTGTCCATCACCAAGAATCCGAGAAGCACCAGATGCTTTAAAATTACAACAGGACCTGTAAAATTACAAAATAATTTTGCTAAGGTAAGAATATTATTATTTTTTTTTAAAGATTTTATTTATTTATTAGAGAGAGACAGAGCATAAGCAGGGGAAGCAGCAGAGGGAGAGAGAGAAGCAGGCTCCCCACTGAGCAGGGAGCCCGATGTGGGGCTTGATTCCAGGACCCTGGGATCATGACCTGAGCCAAAGGCAGATGCTTCACCGACTGAGCCACCCAGGTGCCCCAGGACATTATCTTTAAAGAGCTATATGACTCACAGACTTTACCAGGGGCTGGAGGAGGGACAGTGGGAAGTATGTTTTAAGGGGTACAGAATTTCTGTTTGGGAGGATGGAACATACTGGAGAGGGATGGTGGTGATGGTTGTACAAATGCTTAAGATGGTAAATTTTGTGTCCTGTGTAATTAACCACATACACAGAACAGCATCTGTTCCCTGTAGCCATCCTCTTGTGAGCAGAGGACACTAAGAAGTAGGAAAGATCTAATCTAAGAATGCCAAGAGAATGTATATGGAGCTTTTTGAACAGCTTGCTCCGTTAAGCATGTTCTCATGTCACCTTGAACTGGCAAGAGTTTGTGGTGCCTGGTGCTGACCACCCACCCGGGTGTGAGAGCCACTCCGGAGACGTTGAGGGCGGGAGACAGAGACCTCCCTGGGGAAGGAGCTCGTCTGGGCCTGTAGGGGCTCCATGGTCCCCGAAAAGATCCCGCTTCTGACATGAGGGCCTGAGGCTGGCCTCCCCCATCCTGAGGTGCTGTCTCGGAAATGAGACAAGAAGCTTGTCCCTGGCCCGCTGCTGGGTGTTTTCTGAGCCTCCTATGAGTGAGCCTCCACAAGCAGTGACTGGGTGTGATCTTTGTCACCAGATTCCTGTGTCCCCAGTGGCTCAGATAACGTTTGCAAAAAAGAGCATTTGCCTTGTCCCACCTAGAAGCTGGGGAGTAGAGCGGACGTCTGTCTGAGACTGCTCGGAGGCTCAGAGTAGATGCTGGGGCTCCAGGGATCTGACCAGCACGGAAGAGTGTCCCAGAGTTGTCACCTGGCCTTTTGCTCTGTCACCAGCCTCCTTGAGGTGCTGGGCATGTGACCCGTGGAGCCTCGGCTTTTAGAGGGTGTGTGCGCGAGCTGTCTCTCACTCAGGCAACGCTGCTTCGGTGGAGAAAGGGCCTTGTGCCGTGTCTGGCCGTGGGTTATGACTTTTTTCAGGGTCCTCTGTCCATGCATGGGTCTCTGGTCCTCCCCCTACTTGCAGAGAGTGAAGCATGTGTCCCAGGAAAGAGCAGGACCCCGGGTTGGTTCCGAGGCCACGGAGAGCCCCCTGATGTGGACCAGCGTGTCCTGGCCACCCTGGGACTGGGCGACCCGCTTGTGATCACTCCGAGCCACACTGTCTCACCCCGTGCTGCATGGCTCAAACTCCGATTCCAGGAGGCGAGGTGGCCGCATGGCACCAGAGCCCAAACCGGGTGCTACCCAGTCCCTGAACACCCTGGCTGGGGCGTTTTATGTCTTAGAGTGTTTTGGTTGTGAAAGAGCCCCGAACGCTGTGGGTTCATGGTTGACGGAAACATAGCCCTACCTTCCCTATGGTGCGCCCATCTGAAAGCCTTTGTCAGAGCCTGAAGCCACCACGGGAGGCCACCCAGGCACCTGTGACGAGTTTCCATTTGACTCACGTTTGTCAAGAAGGTGACACGACCTACCGAATTCAGAGGCCACTGTGATTGCTGAGCTGACATAGCTCCTCATGTGGGTGGTGAGCGTACGCTTCCCATTAAGAAAATCGCTACTTTTGAACAGGCTCCGAATGGAACTTTCTTGCTTTTACTAATGAAACAGCCCACCCAACACCCCAAATTCCTTAAAAAAGGAAAACATTTAATGTCAACCCAGAAATTCAGCTTGGTATCACAATTCAGCAGAGCCACATGGGACAGAAGGAAGAAGTTCTCACGTGGGCAAGGTGAAGGCTGCCATTCTCCGTCCTCCTGGAGCCGCGATACCGGACCCTTGTCCCTGCCCCCACCCCCGAGCGTGACAAAGCTTCAGTAGAAGCAGCTTCAAACACAAGCGAACGGCGCCGGATTTGCCTGAGAATCCGCAGCAGCCCCACGGGATCGCTGGAGAAATCCCCCAGGTGGCTGCAGATTCGAGCTGTCTTGCCGAGTGAAGTCTTGTTTGGAGCACTCGAGGCCCGAGGGGGTCCTTGATAAATGGAAGTGAGACTGTTATTATCGCTGCTCAGCCCAGACAGAGCAGAAGGTGGGAGTTTGAGGGCTCTGCTCTCGGCCCGCAGGGGCGGAGGCCAACGGGGCACAGGCCGGCGGAGACTCGGGCTGCAGACCCCTCTCTCGGGTCCCCGTGGTTGGGAGCGAGCCGGGGCCGGGCCTCCATCAGCCCAGCCTCCATCAGTCCAAGGCGTAGCCTTTGTGGACGGGCGTGTGTCTGACCACAGATTCTGCGTCGAGTAGCCAGATGGTCTAAACATCCCGTCAGTGGTACGGAATGTAACCCTTTTCCGTCATCGTCACGTGCTGCCGTGTTGACATTAACAAGGAGGAGGAATTACTCAGGAGCTCACCACAGTCAAGAGCAGTTGGGCCACCAGCTGAGGGGACAGCTTTCAGGGCAAGCTCGGCCGCCTCTTGCTGCCTCCTGCCCGAACACCGAGTCCTTCACGTGGAGACCCCAGGGAGCATTCCCTTAGAGCTCTTAGCAGGGAAAAGTTTGTTTCTTAGCATGAACCAGGATGTTTTTCACTATTGGCAAGAGCTCTGTGGCCCAGCAGATTTCCCTCTTTGCTTTGCCTACCAGGAAGCACACAGCTAAAATTTTTACTCATTTGCTTATAGATTGTCCTCAGGAGTCTTAGGTTTTCTCCTTCTTTTTTGGTTTCTTTCTTTCTTTATCCATCTAGTGTTTGGGGGATGCGAACCTAGGTTGTAAGGTTTTGGGAAGCAGGTAGTATGAGTGGGGCTTGGATCCGTGAAGAGCTCTCATCGTGGGCTTAGCGTGTGCTTGCTTGGTGCAGAACCGGTCGATATCTGATCTCCCTGAACTGCTAACTAGGTTGGTGATTATTATAGTCTCAGTGGCTTATCCCAATAAAGAGGCTTGTTCTCACTCTTGCAGTTGACTTGGATGCTCTGGGGGTGGCCTCCATGCAGTGACTCGGGGATCCAGCATCCTTTCCTGTGGTGTTTCTGCCACCCCCTGGGGTTCCCTTGGGGTCCTCCCCTGGACCTGGGCAGTCAGCTGGCTGGTGAGTGAAGACAGAGGGCGTTGAGGATCACGTGGGCATTTTAGGGGCCAGGCTTGGAAGGGGTGCACATTCCCCTACTCACAGAACTACTCTCCCAGTCCCACCTTGAGTCTGGGGGCTACAGATGTCACTTAGGAAGAGGAAACTGGACCGCGCCAGACCGGCACAGGAAGCACTGTGGAAAGAACGGTCTGTGACGGGCACAGAGACGAGAGCGGGGTTCTCAGGAAGCAGAGCTGGAGGAGTGTGGGTGCCCGCCTTGTAAATCCTGGCACCGGTCATCTGGCCTGTGTTCAGTGTTCCGGATTACATTCCCGCACTCCCTTCTGCCGAAACTAGAAGGTTGCAGAATGTTGGGGCTGAATGGAGAGGCCCCGTAGAGGTCAGCCTCCTCACTGGACACATGGAGAAATGGATCCCAGAGGAGGGAACTGACCCACCCAGAGCCAGCCCAGCGAGAACTCTGGTCTCAGCCCCATCCCTGGGGTCATCCCCTGCCCCCCCCCACACACAGGGAGCATCTGCGTGCATAGTGTACACATCTCTGCCCTGGACAGGACGGTCGAGTCAGTGAGCAGAAGGCCTGGCTGCTGCGACGGACAGTTGGAGAGACCCCCGGCCTGCACAGCAGCTGTTGGATTTCAGCACGTGTTCTGTTGGGATTCGGGAGTAGAAAAGGGGTCTCCTCCTGGGACTTATTCAGGCCTTGTCTTTGTGACTCACCTGTGAGCACGTGAAAGACCTGCATCGGTCTCACATTAGGAACAGACATTTCCCCCAAAGCCATTGGAGATCCTGACCGCTGTGTCAGTCATCCATCGCTGCAACAGAGTGCTCTCCAACTTAGTGGCTTAAAACATCAACCATTTTATTTGCTCACACCATGGCAATTTGGGCAGGGCTTGGTGGGGACAGCTCATCTCTGCTCCGCTGGTGTCAGCTGGGACAGCTTGCCTGGGGGCGGAAGATCCATTTCCAAGATGGCCCCACTCCCATGGCTTGTAAGTCGGGGTTGGCACTGGGCTCTATCAGCTGGAGCTCTTGGCTGGGACGGTGGTTCCCCTCTTCATCCCCTCTCCCCGGGGCTGGCTTGGGCTTCTCACAGCTCGGGGATCTCCCGAGAGTTGGGCTTCCTCCATGGTGGCTGCTTCCCCCCAGCACACAAACACAGAAGCATGCAGGCCTCCTCCTCCGCCTCCTTTTTTTAATCTAATTTTTTATTGTAGTAAAATACACATAACATAAAACTTACCATGTTAGCCATTTCCAAGTGTCCAGTTCAGTGGCATTAGGTGTATTCACTCTGTTGTGCGGCCTTCACCACCCTCCCACCTCCAGAACTCTGTCGTCTTGCAAGGCTGAGGCTCTGTCCCTGTTGCACAACAACTCTCCCTCCCTCCGCAGCCCCTGGCGCCTACCCTTCTACTTTCTGTCCCTGTGAACGAGACTCCTCGGGGTACCTCAGGTGGGTGGAACCACGCGGTATTTGTTCACTTGTGACTGGCTTGTGTCCTCCGGGCTCATCCACAATGGTCTTCCTTTTTAAGACTGAGCAATACTCCACTGTGTGGCCGGACCACGTTTTGTTTATCCATTCATCCGTGGATGGACACTTGAGTGCTGTCCACCTTTTCCTTTCGTGAACAGTTGCTGCTCTGAACAGAGGTGTGCAAATATCTATTTGAGTCTCTCTGCCTTCAGTTCTTGGCCAGGCCTTCCTCAAGGCTGGGGCCCGAACCTGGCCCAGGGCTACTTCCAGCCCGTTCTGTCGGTTAGAACGGGGCTTGGGGCCAGACTAGATTCAGAGGGCCGGGACTGCGCGAGGCCGCGGCTCATTGGGTCCGCCACGGTAACCGCCTGCCACAACCACTCTGGGAAAAGATCTTTGCGGAGAGGCCGGTGGGCCCGCTCGCACACACCCTCCAAGGCCTGGCTCCCCTCTCGGCTGCCTCTGGACGCCCAGATGCCTGCGGCCCGGGCTTCCGGAGGCGAGGTTCTGCTGGAGAAGCTCAAGCCAGAGCGGGGCTGTCCCCTCCCTCCCGGAGGCTGCAGCGCTCACGGTCTATTTTGTATCACTAGTGGCTGTGCCCCCTATTATATAATCTGTTATTCTGTGCCGCACCAGGCCCTGGTTACTTGTCAGAAGTTTCTAGAAGCCAGCTGTATCAGCTCCAGGCAACTGGGGGTGCTGCCTGTCCCTCATAGTATTAGTCACTCTGTACTTAGCTAAATTTAACTTTTTATCATCCAAATGATATTTTTGTGGGCTTGGAATTTTACATAATGCTACCAACTGCTGCGGGCTAAGAATTTCTCCTTTTTGTTGTGAGTGTGTGCGTGTGAGTGTGTGCGTGCATGTGTGTGCGTGTGCGTGTGTGTGCGTGTGCGCGCGCTGGTTTTCTCCCCCGTGAACTTTTGCACGCCCAAGGAAGTATTGTTCAGTTTCTCTTCCCTGGTCGGCCTTCCCAGGTCCGGGTTTCTTCCTCGGCCTCTGCTTTGCCTTTTGCCCCTGGGAGGAAAATTGCTCCTAACAGCTTTCTGATGGCCCTGTGAATGCTTCCTTCCTCACTTGAGGGCTCTCAACTTTGAAGGTCCTTGAGGGTTTCCCTGCTGCCTCCACAGTCTGGGATTCAGAGAAGGAAGCTCAGCTCCAGAGTACAGTGTCTGTCAAGAAAGCAGAGAGAAGGATCTGGAAGGAGGGTGTGGGGGGGGGGGCGGCAAGAAATAAGAAATCCAGAGACCCGTCCAAGGTGTGGGGTCCAAGATGCAGGCTCCTCCTTTGTGCATGTGGGAGGGCGCGTGTGGGGAGCTCAGCTGGGAGAAGTCAGAGCTGCGGGCGGGAGCAGGGAGATCTGGCATCTCCTTGGGGAGGGGCCTGGAGCCTGACGCCGGGTGCGGGGACGCAGTGTAGCCGGTCTGACTTTCCTGAGCGCCGGCCACTCAGAAATGGTAGCACGCTGGGCCCAGCGGTCTTGTGTGTTCCACGCTGTAACTGTGCGTGGGAGGTGCCCGCCTCCATCTTCCAGATGGGGAAACCGAGGACCAGGTCAGAGGGATGCGCAGCAGTTGAACCACAGCGCAGCAGACACTGAGCACTTACCGTGGGCCGGGCACGGCGCGTAGCGCTTGCTCTCCGTAGCTCCTCGGCTCTTGACAGCGGTTCTGTAACGTGGGTACCCGTGTCAGCGCTCTTTGACGGAGAAGGAAGCTGAGTCCCAGGGAGGTTAAGCACACAGGTTAAGTTGCTCGAGGCCACAGAGCTGAGAGATGGCAGAGCCCGCCACCCCCAGGCCTCCCCTCAGCCACCCAGCCGCCTCACCTCTTCTCTGCTCAGGGGCTTCAGATGGGACGTGCACTGGACCCTGGGCTGCTCTTTCCAAAGCATCTGAGGCTGACTCCAGCCTCCCTGGTTGCCGGGTTTCTCGTGTGTGCATGCGTGTGTGTGCGTGTGTGTGTAGGCTGCCTCTGGGAGAATCAACCCAGAATTGGTATTGGCCTCTTGGCCTCTTGAGGCGAGGAGCTGGGACAAGACTGAAACTCATGCTCACCTTGCACCTTTTTTATCTTTTCAAAAATACAGACGTATTGCTTGTTTTAAGTTATTTTATTAATACGTTAGGAACCCCTAGGTATAGATCCCAAAGAATTAAACACACCTGCACACAAAAGCTTGTCTGTGGGTGCTCATAGCAGCTCTGTTCACAATAGCCCCACAGTGGAAGCAACTCCAGTGGATGGATAAACAGAACATGGGGTGTTCTTCCAGTGGACTATGACTCGGCCGTAAGAAGGAAGGAAGCGCTGACCCCTGCTATAGCACGGATGACCCTGGAAAACACGATGCTCAGACACACAGAAGGCCACGTTACACGCCCATTTGTATGGAACGCCCAGAACAGGCAAATCTATAGAGACAGAAGCAGGTTGGCGTTGTCCAGGGTCTGGCGAGCGGGGACCAAGAGTGCGTGGTAAAAGGTATGGGTCTCTCTTCGGGGTCGAAAGAAGTGTTCTGGAACTAGAGAGCGCGGGTGGCCGTGCAGCTTTGTGAATGCGCTAAATGCACCAAATCGTACACTTTAAAAGGGTGAACGTATGGCCTGCAGACTGTATCTCAATAACGAGGAGCCGTGCGTCGGGAAGGAAGGAAAGGCTATGGCGGCCCGGCCTGGGCCAGCAGCCCGCGTGGTGGGCCGTGGTACCCCCCACCCTCCGCATCTGTCCGTCTGTGCACGCTCCTCTGCCTCCCGGTCTCCATGTCAACGGGGGATGGAAACCACGGTGTTTAACTTCAGTTACACCACCCACTCGTTTGGAACTTATGCCCGAGACATACAGACGTCTGGGCAAGCTAGTAGCTTGGCACCCCATCAAACCAGTATTCTTTAAGTGTTTGTTTGACATTTATTTAGTGGGGATGAGAAGAGACCGATATCCTATTAATAGAAGTTGTATAGAGAAACAGATTCACTTACTAATTCGTGTCCACTGACTGAAATCAGTGAGGGATCCGAGAAATTTTCAGGAAAGCCCTTCTGACTCCTCCAAAAGGTGGGTTTTATTCATTTATTTTTTCCCACACACACCCACCCCCCCCCGGCCATTTTCCAAATCATTCAGGAGGCGTAGTGAAGATTTAGCTTTTGAAACGTCAAGGAGAGGACCTAACGTGTAACAGGATGAGTATGGTTGATGATACTGTATTGTATAATTGAAATTCACTAAGAGGATAGAACTTAAGTGTTCTCCCCCTCCCCCTCCCAAAAAAACGTAGCTCTATGAGGTGATGGATGTGCTAATTAACCCTATGGTGGGAACCCTCCCTGGTGTGTCAAACATCCTGTCTCATTCACTTTAAATATATCACCGGTTTGTCAATTATATCTCAATAAAACTGGGGAGAAAAACTTAAAGGCGTAACATGTTTTCTTTCTGTTCCTGATCATCAGCAACAAATACACCACCACGTCTTATTTGGTTTCCGTACCCCGCCCCCCCCAGACCACAACAACGACAGGTGTGCATGGAAGGCGCATGCAACAGCTCTCAGCAACGGCTTGTGTTTTATTGTGATTTCTCATCTTCCCTAAGGGATGGGCTGGTGGACTTTTTGCCTTTCGTGTGAGGGGTCATGGAGGAAACCTGGCAATATCTTCTGATTTCATTCCAGTGATGATTTGTGCCCCCCTCCCCTCCCACCTCCCCAGGTCCCTAGAGGTTCCCCGAGGAGCCAACTCACTCCTTAAGCAGATCCTGCATTCACTTTTTGGACTTTAAATGCTTTTTTTGTCAGAAAAATGATTTCCCCACGGTGCACCTCTCTGTAAGGAGTGCGCGTTTTTCTCTTGCAGCCCCCGCAGATCTCATTCTGCCGGGTTGAGTCACAGTTGACCTTCTCACCCACCAGAGGCGTCACGGTGGAGTGGAGGGGGGCCGGCCTTCAGAATCCGGCTTGCCACTGACTGGTGTGTTACCATGGCAAAGCCCCTTCCCTCCCCGCAGGTTTCCTTACCTCTGAAAAGCGGGGGTGGGGGGGGTGGGGGGGTGGAGGGGGGGGTGGAGACTTATACTGACCTCACACTGGGTTTAGAGGTTTTGTGGTGGAAGCGAAGAAACAGAACGGAGAAACCACAGGGAGCCAGGGCGTGTGTGCATGCAGTGAGCTGTGGAATTCGGTGGAACGTAGAGGAGAGAAGCTGGAGCTCCCCCCTTCTCCCCCTCCCCTGCATGCCCATCCGGGGGCGGGGGACCTGGGACCCCTGAGACATTTTGTGCATTGCGGGTCCAAGCGTGTATATGGGGGTGTGGCTGTGGACAGGAGGGGCAGGTGCACGGCCAAGACGGAGCCTCAACTCCTGCAGGCCCGGCCCGAAGAGGACTTTGCAGAATTGGCCGTGGCTCCTCCGGGAGTGTGGGCCTGCACTGCGGAGGGTGGGCGTGTGAAAAGCTGGTCTCCCCTGCTCACAGCCACACCTCCCACTGCTGTGCCATCCCCAGTTAGATTCTCTCCCTCCTCTGAACTCTTACTGCCTGTGCCCTCATTCGGCACTCGATCACTTCTGCTGTCCCGAGCCTCCACCGAATGCCCCTCACTTTGCCTGTGCCTGTCCAGACCCTGCAAGCCTAGGCTGGTGTCCCTGGAGCTGCTGGGGCCTGGCCTCAGCTCTTGGCGGGGGTCTCTCTGGAGCTGAGGATTGGTTCCTAAAGAACCATGACTTCTACAGCCTCCAGTTGTGGCGGGTTGGTGGGGGGGCTGCCTTCTGGTCACGGTCAGGGGAAAGCCTCCCTGGCCGCTGCCCGCTACCTGGGCCCCGTATGAGGTCTGGCAAGTGCGTCAGACAAACAAGCATGTGTTGAGTTGCAAGTGTGGGCCATGGTGGGAGCCCCGGGTTGGGTGGCGGCTTTAGCGGTGCTTGTGAATTTTCTGATGTCTTGGAGGCTGATTGCACCCGGGACTCCCCAGAAATCCATTTCTCCACCTTTTCCATCATGTTGTGCGTGTTCATCTCTGGCCTCCGGATATCTGGCGGAGGTGGGTCTCCAGTTACACACCGCCCAACTGCAGGGACTTGATGGGAAGGAGAGAGTTGTCTGCATCACCCCGTGACGCTGCTCCTGACCCCGCCCCGGGCACCAGGATGCTCCCGGCTGGTGGCCAAGAGCTCTAGGCTGCCGTTCCCTACTTCTCTTCTGTTTGCCTTCCCTCTGCAGCCTGGGGTCCTGCAGTCCCATAGGTTGATAGGTGAAAAATCTCAGGGTTGAGGCCGAGCTGGGCTTCAGTGCTGAGAAAGCTCCTGTGTGCTGGGGGTGTGGGTCCTGGTTCTCTTCTGAAGCACAGGGAGCCCTGGGCAGTGTCGAGTGCATCAGCCTCTGGGACCGCATCCTGGACGGGTCCGTTTGTTGAGTGCAGACTCCTTCAGCCCAGCACCCCCTGTCCTCTCCCCTCGGCATAGCTAGGTTTCCGGTCTCTGGTGTTGCTCAGGATGAGGCCGGGCCCTGTCGATTTCCCAGCTGGGTTGCCCTGAGTGACCAGAGCAGCTGGCGTCTCACCTTCTTCCCCACTGGCTTCTCCCTGCAGGATGCTGACACGTGTGTCCTGGTCCCCAACACCCTTCCGTGTGCCTAGCAAGTCGTCCCTCCTCCTGTGGCAGGACATCGAGGGAGCCTTCTCACACGGACCCACTGGTAAGGACCGCCCACTAGCTTTGGAGTTTGGGGGTGCAGGGGCTCTCTTGCTGTTTCCTCTTCCTTAAACATCTGACTCTATCTGATTAATGGGGTAGATTGTATTAATCGATCCTCCTTCTTGCAAATATTGATTGCTCTTCACTAAGCAGGTAGGACTGATGTTCTTTCCGTGGTTCTTTAAGATCCCAGATACGATACAACCCGTTTGGATGGCCCTTGTGAGTCTCTCCTGTACAGTATGCCCTGAGGGACCTCTCTTCTCTTCTCTTGGAGCCCTTGGCCCAGCCTGGGATCCCCACTCTCAGTAAACAGGGCAGGACAGGAGTTTCAGAGTTCCTAAGCCTTGGCAGTGGGCAGGGGCTTGGGCGCTGCCTCGCCGCATTTCCCACAAGCTGTAGTCAGTGACACGGACCAAAACATGCGTGTGTTTTCATGTAAGCATTTCCCTGGATGAGAAACTGAGCGGCTGGGGCGGGGCGGGGGGGCATGGCATGTCTGAGGTCCTCCGGAGAGTTAGCGGTGGCCTAGGCGGGATCCCAGTGCTTAGCCTTTCTCTCCTGCCCTGGGTCCCCCTGGGCTTCTTGTCCATCTCATCCCATTTCCTGTCCCCGAGTCTCTGGCACAGGCCTCGCCCTGTCCCCTTCTTGTCATGCCGAGGCCTTTGGTGGGTAGAGCAGGGAAAGTGGTGTTGCCTTCTCTTGTTCTAAACTCCAACACACCCCTCTCCCTGGACGCTCATCAGCCAGTCTGAACTTTGGGGACAAGGAGGATGGATGTTCGGGGTGAAGAGGCCGGGGGGTGACACTGGTGCTCCTCCCTGGACACAGTGTGAACACACTGGCTCTGTAAGCACACGGATCCATTAGGATCCCATTTTACACAAGGAAGCTGAGGCTCAGAAGTGGCAAGTGTCTGGCCCAAGGTCACACAGCTAGTCAGGGGTGGGCTTGGGATTGGACCCCAAGTCTAGACCCTGGAGCACATGGTATGGTTTTCCAAATATGGCCCCGGCTTCCCCAAAGGATGAGGCCCAGGCTCCGCCCTTCCTTGCTTGGGGCTCCAGGTAAGCCCCTTTCCACCCCTGGGCCTCCCGTCCTTTCTGGGGAACAGGGCACAGCAGACGAGGCCTCCGCCGAGTGCCCCCCTCACTCCTCTGTTTCCATGTTGGCACCACGGGCTGTTTTCTCTGTAATTGCTCATTCTTTTCAGTTGCTGTAAAAAGGCCTCCAAGTGCTAAGAAGAGAGAGTGCTCTGTTGTATTTTTGTTTTGTTGTCTTGTTTGAATTCACTCTCCGAGAGTCTCAGAGCCTCGGTGCTGGGGTGGGTGTGGCGGAGGGCTGGCTGGGGACTGCAGGGCGCAGGAGGTCGCCCTGGCCTTGGGGCCCTGGTGAGCACTCCTCTGTCCCAGAGGCCTGAGCTCTGACAACAGCAACTTTGCTTCCTGTTTCCTTTTCCACCGAAGGCAGTTCTTTTCCTTCCGAACAACTGCATCCCCCAGTTATGGGGTTTTAGAGATGGTGGCCTTGTGGCCATCTTATCTGGGGGCACCCACTTAGCCCCAAGTGTGCTCAGGAATTCCTCTGCTTTACTCATTTATCCTGTGAACATTTACTGTGTCCCCAGGATAGACCAGGTGCCATGTTGGGGTTCCAGGCACGAAGCTGGGAACAGAAGAGGCAGGAGTCCCACCCGCGTGACGTTATACCCTGGTGTTGCCAGAAACCCGCCCCACGGTCTCACCTCTGCGTTGGCAGAGGGGAAGATCATGGTTGCCCCTACATGCCTCTGAGCTCCCCGTGGGAGTTTGTGGCCATGACAGGCCTCCGGACCACTGGGCCCCGGCTGGCATGCGTTGGGAGGGTTGGGGAGAGGCAGGCCTTCCCCGCGGCTGAGAATGTGAAGTCTCCTCCTCATCTCCGAAAGGGCTTAAGGAGCAGGGTCTATTTTTAGAGGAGCTCCTTGCTCCAAAGGAACAGGAGCCTTTCCTTCCAGGAGGTGGGGGTGGGGTGGGCGCAGGGCAGGGGGCAGCTGGAGTGCCTCAGCTCAGTCTGGCTGTGTTCTGCATCTGCTCGGCCTGGACGCAGGGCCGTCTGCAGAGAGGGTCTGCCTGAAAGAGGGGGTCCCCGCCGGGGAGAGCATCTGCCCTCAGGCACCCACCCAACTCAGGTGGAAGGTGAAGATGTTTGCCGTTCTGAGCCGGGGCTCAGAGCTTCTAGCATTTGACGGCCCCCTCTGTGGGGAGGGTCTGCAGGCCCCGGCTCCGGGTCATCACTTCCTTCCTGACTCCCCCAGCTCTCGCAGGGAGGGGTGCTTCCTGCCATTGTCTCTGTGAGGCCTCAGCAAGGTCACTGTCTCCTCCTGGGGAGGAAGAGAGCCGATGCCTCCGACAGGACCTCAGCCCACAGCAGCACTGACACACTTCCGTCCCCACCGCGCAGGCTGGCCTCCCAGCCTCCCCTCGGCCCAGGCTGGAGGCCCATGGCAGGGCGGGGGCTTCTGTCCTTCACCTGCAGAAGCTTAACCCTGCCTGCAGGCACGCTGGCTGCAGATGGGAGGGTTAGCGGCTCGGGGTTCCGGCCTGCGATGATCGGCATGTTGGATGGCTTAGCCGGAGTGGGAGGCCGCACCCATGAGCACGGAGGGGCAGGAGCTCACGGTCAGGAGGCAGGACTCCCGGACACTGCGTCGTGTCCTACAGCAAAGATGCTGCCCGCTTCCTGCCTTCCTTTGCTGTCCCCCTGCCGTGTCTGGGAGAGAGCTGGGCGGGATCTGAGTCCCCCACCTGTCCCCCCACGACTTCCCGCAGCCATGTTTCTTTTTCTCATGCGGCGCCTTGACACACAGCCCACGCTGCCCAGGACCTGGGCCACCCCCCCCCCCCAGCCTGCGTGCAGAATGCCCTGCCAGCCTCTGGCTGTCCCGCCTCTCTGTTCTGCGGCATCTCAGGGGCCTCTCGGTGCCCAGTCCCTGGCTTTGCCTGTTGACTTAGGTGCTGCACTTCCTGAGAGTGTACTTTATTCTCAGCCAGGTGGCACAGTGCATTCCTCCGGCTTTGTTTCTGGTCCCTGCTCCCCGTCACCTGTTGAGGTTCGCACAGGGTACCAGGGCTCTCAGAGAGCCGGGCTTGAGTGCGCTCCACTCACGCACTCGGGGATCGGCAGGGCCAGGGCGAGAAGCCGCCTCCGCCTCCTTGAGGCCGTGCGAGGTCAATGGCTCCGTCTCACCCACCCTGTCCCGGCTGGGGCTCCCCTGGAGCTCTGCCCACAGGCCCTCGGCACTGGCAGCCCCCCTTCCGGCTGCATCCTGCTCCCCGTTTCCCTATCTCGGCCTTCCCTCTGTTCTGAGGACGAGCCCACTGTTGGAGTCTCTTGTACTTCCCCATGGACGGTGTCCAGTGCCCTCACCAAGGCCATGTTTGTAACCTCATCTTGCCCTACAAGGAGGCACCTGGAAGCATTTGCTTAGGAGCTGACCCTCAGACTTCCTGGGACCAGGTCCGGTCAGTGTTCTCTGGGTCATTTCCTTGCTTTGTTCCTCCACACACGTCCTGAGCTGCAAACCTGCCTAGAGAAATCACTTTGATTCCTGGAGACAGTGTCCAGAGCTTGGGATTCTCAGAAGGACTCCTGAGATGATGCCATTCAATCAAGCTGGGTTGTATGGCCCCAGACTGTTCGCTTTAGCAGCATGGTCCAACCTGCAGATGATCAAAATGTATCCCTTCAATATATTGTAGTCAATGTATTCATTCAGTATTTAGCAAGTACCCACTATTCTGGAAGCTGGGTATAAAGGAATGATACAACATATAAAATCCTGGCCCTCCTGGGCATACACTCTAGTGTGGGAAGACACACAATAAACAAAGACTGTCAGATGGGGATTAATGCTAAATAAATAAATAAGAAGGCCTCTCAAGTTGGGACAGTTAAGCAAAGGCCTGAAGGAGGCGAAGGAGAGAGCCAGGAGCTTATCTCGAGGAGGAGCATCCAGGCGGGAGACAGCCTGTGCAAAGGCCTGTGGCAGGAGCTTGTCCAGGATGTCCTAGAAACTGGAGGGAAGGAGGGAGGGGACAGGTAGCACAAGAAAGGGGTTGGAGAAGTAATGAAAGCCCACATCCCGCAGGGCCATGCAAGTCTTATTGAGACTTTGACTCTGACCCCGAGCAGGATGCGGTGGTACCGAGGAGTTCGAGCATAGGAGAGCCAGGATCCCACTGAGCTTTAGAAGGTGGGTTTCTGGCTAGGGTGCTGAGAATGGACTGGGTGGGATGGAGGGAGGAAGCGGAGAGACCAACGGGGAGACTGTTGTCAGGGCCTGAGGTGGTGGAGGCTGGGCCAGCCTGGCGGCGGTGGATGTGGTAAGGGAGGTGGGTTCTAGGCATGTCTTAAAGGTAGAGCCTAAAGGGATCGCTGAGGAATCAGGCGATCCCTGTTGTGTGGGCTTGTAGAGAACAGGCTCTCACAGACTTGGAAGGACTCAGGAGGTCAGCCTTTTCACTTAACCTGTGAGGAAACTGAGCCCCAGTAAAGGAAGTTATTGCCCAAAGTCACACGGCAATCTGGTGAGCGGCAGAGCCAAGACTCGGGCGTCCGGCCCCACGACCAGTGGTTTTGTAGCTGATCTGCCAGACGGCTCTGGGCAGGGGATGTGCAGGGATTTGAGGGCTCAGGGAAGAAGGACTGGCCCCAGACACTGCAGCTGAGCATGGGGTCATGGCAGACTCCACTGGCGAGCAGAAATTCGGGGCTTCATAAGCGGACAGTTCTGGGCACACTGGGCCTTCCACTGCGTTCTCTGGGCTGGTGTTTTGACTTTAGTCGGGCAGGGGTCTTGATGGCCACATCTGAGCTCTGGGGTAGATCAGCCAACACTCCCATGCATTTTATTGAAGCCTTTTTTGAGCTTCTACCAAGTGCCAGGCCAGAGCTAAGATGTGCTTGCTCTCGAGGAGCTCACAGTTCAGGGGAGACAGACAAGTGAACCCAGATGCCCCTGTGACAGTGGGGAGCTGTCCACCTGCAGGGGATCCAAGGTCAGGCACTGAGCAGCCTCTGCACCCTCCAAGATACCCCAGTGAACCCAAGCCAGACTCCGTCCGCACACCGCAGGGGTCTGGTTAAGTCCCTGATCCATCTTATAACAAAGGGGATCAGGAGGGTGGGTGGGGGCTGGGATCCCACTGCCCTACAGCTGTCACCTAAAACAGGTTTCGCTTAAACAGTGAGGACCCAGCCGCACCCTGACCTTGATTATACTCACTGAGGGGCAACCTTGCACTTCACTGCTGGGACTGCTGTGTGCTTCTTTGTGAGCAGCTAACAGGCTGCTGACATTTTTTTTTTTTAGTTTGCAAGCCCACTCTAATGGCCAGCTCTAAGTCACTTGCGGCCTTCGCGATACAGAGCAAGGCCTGTCAAGTTCCCAGCTCTGCATGGGATGATCTGGGTATCGTCTTTTTTTTTTTTTTTTTTTAAGATTTTATTTATTTATTTGACAGAGAGCAAGCACAAGCAGGGGGAGCAGCAGAGGGAGAGAGAGAAGCTGGCTCTCCGCTGAGCAAGGAGCCCGATGCGGGGCTCGATCCCAGGACCCTGGGATCATGACCTGAGCTTATGGCAGACACGTAACCTATTGAGCCACCCAAGCGCGCCGGGTGTCGTCTTTAGACTCCTTAGCGCGAAGGTTGCCTGGGGAAGGTAAAGAGATTTTGCTTTGGCTCCCTTTGGAGAAGCTGAATCTATTAAGGCCAAAGCGGGGAGATTCAGTTTGAATTTTCCTCCCGCCTTTTCACTTGCCCTGTCCCTATCACAACGAATGTACCAGTGAGGAATGACAACTTGGAAATTGCTTCCCCTGATTGATTTATGGGCCGTCTGCAGAAACAGTTCTCATTGCCCCGGGCTCTGGTCAGTGCCCTGGGACCCCAGGTGACCGTGGGGCAGGGCTAACAAGAACGCGGTGCCCGGAGGTGGGAGATCCAGCTGGACGCTGAAGAGAGGCGCGAGGCCCCGTGGGCTGGGTGTCTGGCCAGCTTCTGTCCTTTGGTTGGCGTCTTCCTCGGAGGCCAGAGGAGGGGGGAGGACGGCAAGGAAACCCAGGCACATGCTCCCGAGTTCCGTCCTTCCCTACCGTGCGCCGCAGTCTGACATGGTATGCCAGGGATCTCCCCGCAGTCCTGCCGTGCTTCTCACGGTCAGAGCCTCCTCTAGCGCAAGTGGGGTTCGGTGCAGTTCCCACACATAGCTGTTGGGGTTCAGGATTCACGCTTCCCCTCTGGGCTCCATCTTCCCGAAGAAAGGGGGTTTGTTGGTCTGTTCTCAGCCAGCAGCTTTCTAGGAGGTGGGTTCCCAGACGGGAGGCACGGCCTGAGGTTGGGCCATCATTTAACCAACATGTATTAAGCACCTTCTGTATGCCTGCGCTGTGCTGTGTGCCAGAGGTAAACATAAATCCGAGTTGTGCTTCGAGGGGCTTGGAAGGAGAGCCTTGCCTCCCCTCTTCCCTCTAGCGGAGCTGAGCCTCCTTCACGTTCCAAATACTCTTGGGAAACACCGCGCACTCACTCCCAGTGCTTTACCGTGAATAAGCTTATGAAAATGGAACTGAGCAGGTGAGGATGAGAGGAGAGGGCATCTCAGCAGGAGGGACAGCTCTTACATGACGGGTTGCCCCAGCGCCAGCCCGTCCCACGCTCTACTCCTGCCTCAAGGGGACATCTGAGGTCAGGGCCAGGTTTTCTCCAACCACTAAAGCATCTCGCAGAGATGGCCTAGATTTGGAGACTGACCAGAGGAAAGAGAGCAAATGAGAAAACCAGAGCAGAGCACCTCACACGGCACCTGGCACTTAGTAGGTGCTCATTAAATGAACATCCTTGCCTGACACAAGCAATCAGAGTTGGCCACGGATCCCAGGGGTTGTGGCTGCCTGGGGACCGTGGCTGAGCCCCTCGCTGGCGGAGCCCTCGGATCCACATCTGTGTGGGGCTGGGGGGCTTGCAAGGGAATGGTTCCTTCTGTCTCTGAGGCCAGGAAAGGCTTCTGGAACTGGGGACTCTGGAGCTACGGAGGCAGAGTTTGAAGGGGGTGTTTGAGGACGCACTTGCCCCAGGTGAGGCAGCCCGAGTCCTCTCTCCTACCAAAGAATGGCCCGTGCTGTGCTGGCCCCTAAGTCCTGTGTCTGACACAGGAAGCTGGGGACAGGCCTGGCTTGGAGAAGTGGCAAGCCGGCAGAATGCCACCGGGTGGTGACCAGGGCCGCCCAGCCTGCCCCTCCCACAGGCAGCTGGGACTCCCCCTACTCTGTCTCCCCAAGTGCCCTGGGCTTATACTCCTCTGCTTTTGCCTAGCGTGGTGATTTTTTCGCAACTTGCCTGGGATATAATTTATATGGCATACAACTCACCCATTTAAAATGTACAATTCAATGATATTTCATATCTTCCCAGACTTATGCAACCGTCAGAAAATTTTAGAACATTTTTGTCACTCTGAAAAGAAACCCGTACCCCTTTGCTGTCACTCCCTTCCCACACCCCTGGCAGCCATTGGTGTGGTTTCTGTCCTTATGGATTCGCCTGCTCTGGACATTTCGTGTCATGGGATCAGACACCGTGTGGCCTTTAGTGACCGGATTCTCTCACGCTGTATCATGATTGCAGGCTCATGCAGGTTGGGGCAGGTGTCCATGCCTCACTGTTCTTTTGGCCGAGTAATAGCCATTGTATGGATAGGTTTTGTTTATCCACTCATCCGTTGATGGACATTTACCTTTTTTCCCACCACAATCATTTTTTTTTTCTTGCAATCACAAATAATCCCACTGTGAACGTTCATGTACAGGTTTTTGTGCGGACTTCTGTTTCATTCCTCCTGAGTATGTACCTAGGAGTGGAGTCACTGGGTCCTAGGGTAACTCTGTCTTTCTCTAACATTTTGAGGAACTGCTAGACTTTTCCAAAGTGGCTGTCCCATTTTACAGAGCATTTTTTTTTTTTTAAATAATGATAGACATGGAGAGTTGGGTAGTGTGGTGGTTAATGCATACTCCAGAGCTAAAGTGCTGGGTTCAGATCCCAGCTGGGAGATGGGGCAGGTCCCTTCACCTCTCTGAGACTCCGTTTCCCCATCTATAAGATGGGGACAGTATTAGGACCTACTGCATGTTGCCATGGGAAGTAGACCAGTGACTTCTGGAAGTGCTCAGGAAGGGCTGTGTCTGTGTTAGCTGTTATCATTATTTTTCCCTAGACTGTGGGTGCTGGGCACATAGTAGGTGCTGGGCACACAGTAGGTGCTCTGCCAGGGATGTTTTGAAGGATACGGAATTTGCCTTCAGGGTGCCCCCTTTTGTCTTCTTTTTTTTTTTTTTTTTTTTAAGATTTTATTTATTTGACAGAGAGAGACACAGCGAGAGAGGGAACACAAGCAGGGGGAGTGGGAGAGGGAGAAGCAGGCTCCCCGCGGAGCAGGGAGCCTGATGTGGGGCTCGATCCCAGGACCCTGGGATCGTGACCTGAGCCGAAGGCAGACGCTTAACGACTGAGCCACCCAGGCGCCCCCCCTTTTGTCTTCTGATCACCCCTGGGGAAAGCTCCCGTCAGCTGTCAGTGCTTTGTACCCTGCGAATCTCTTTCTTCACCCGGAGGGGCTGGCGTAGGGCAGGGTGGGCCCTGGAGCAGCTCCAGCTCCAAGAGGCATGAAGCCCAGGCACACAGGGAGTCCTTGGAGTCAGGACTCGAGATTCAGGAGTAGTTTGAGCAATTCAGAAGCTGCCGCGCTTGGGAGGCAAGACCCAACCCCATGGTGGTGGACCCTGCTCCTCTCTGCACCCTGGCTCCTGCCCTGCGACCAGCCATGAGGAAGGAGCCCAGATCCCCACCAGGAGCCCCACAGAGGAGCAGCCCCGTGCTTGGAGGCATCCTCGGAAGCTTCCCCAGGCCCGCCCTCACCGGGCCCCAGGCAGAGACAGGCCTGCTCCCTCCCCCGGCTGGAGCCCCTGCAGAGTGGCAGCTCCCCAGCCTGGCAGCACCAGCCCAGCACCTGCCCAGACAGCGAGGCAGAGTCAGAGAGCACCCAGGCCTGTCGTTTGCCCTGATTGCCGAAGGGAGTCCACAGGGTATGGGGTTCCATTCTTTAAAAAGTTTTTTTGGATGGGCAAAAGGGAGTTAGGCCGTATAAAAGTCCACCAACACAGAGTCGAGACAAACCTTGGATTTCAAGTCCGACTCCATCACCAACTGCGGTGTTGTCTTGAGCAGGGGGTTCAGCTGCCTGGAGGCTTCATGTCTTCATCTGTGGAAGGGACAGGTTGTGACGTCTACCTTGTCTGCTGACTGCAGTTAAACAGTCTTGTGTAGGGTGCTCCGAGGGGAGCACCTGGCTCTCTGGTCACTCCACAAATGGGGATTCTTTCCCTTCTTGTGGGGAGGTACTCCTGGGGAAACAGGGTCCTGGGCTCCCCTGGGGAGGCCCAGAATGGGCCAGGGCTCCTGGGAAGGAGGGGAGGGTAGTCAGACAAAAGTCAGGCCAGGGGCTAAAGATCTAGGCAGGGAGGAGGTGTCAGGGACCAGCCCGGAGTCCCTGTCAGAGGACACCCCGCTCAGGCCACAGATACAGCCGGTGAGTCTCCTCAATCTCATGTGCTCAAAGGCCCTGCTCCTGAGATCTGTGATAGGGCCCAGTGCCTTCTTAGCCTGACTCCATCTCACCACCCCTGACCCTGCACTCCTGCCCCTGGGACTTCTTGCCATTCCCCAGACATACCATGCACTGTGAGTACTAAAGCCACTGGCTCATGCTGGTCCATGTGCCCTTCCCCCTTCTCTCCTGGTAAACTCCTATGCATCCTTCAAAGCCCAACCAAAATGCCCCCTCTCCTATGAAATCAGGCAGTCAGCTGGTGCCTTTGCCTTCTCTCTGCTCCAGCCTCACTCTGTGCCCTTCCTCTGTTAATACACCAGGTGCTCCAATGAGTGCCTGTCCTCCATCCCAGAGGGCGAGTCCTTCTTCCAGGACACTGAAGCTGAGGAGCACCAGCAGCCCACCGGTTCCCCTAAGGTGCCTGCTTCTTCTTCCCCAATCAGCCAGGTTGTCTCCGAGTCGTCCTCCCTTCCAGGAGGGGGGAAGTGGCCAGGGAAGTGGGAGACCGTGTACGCGCTTCCACTATGAGCCATGCTCTCGTGTCCAGGTGCGGGGTGGGGTGGGGAGGACGGGAGGGCGTGTCCCTGCGACCTTGGTGTGGGGGTGACCTGCTTTTTGTGAGCGTGTGTCCGGGAACCACAGAGCCCGCGTGCCTGCTCCCTTTGAGTCTCCCTTCTGTCTCTGAGCTGATTAATGTGCTGACGTCCGTCAGGAGCTCGCGTCACTTTTGGTCTCCCTGCAGCCCGGCAGCTGCGATGCGTTGCTTTGGACTTGTCCCCTGCATCGCAACGGAGGGCCGAGGCTGGCCGGGAGTGAGGGATTATGTGGTTCCCTTCTGGCTTCAGCTGCCTCGCCGGCCCGACCAGCTGTTCCCTGTTGCCCACTGCCAAGCGGCAGATGTGGGGGGCGAGGTCAGCCTGGGAGCTGGGGACCTGCCCATCATCTTCACGTGAATGTCTCCAAGGCTATTTCTGGCCTCGCCATTATCCCAACGGCTTCGGGGGATAAATATAGCCGCGGATTGAAAAGCCCCAGTGGCAGGCAGGCAGGCGGTACATACTGGAGAGTGTGCGGACGGGGTGCTTGGCTATAAATAAGGCTGCTAGAACACCTCCCCAGCCACGCCGCCACCAGCCGTGCGTGGAAAGACAGATTTCCTTGCCGACTCCCTCCCAAAGCCCACGTGTACCTGGGGGCCCAGGCGGTGGAGGAGGGAGGAAGGGGGCGCAGGTCTGTCGGGACGTTGCACAGAAGGGCTGGCTGCTGGAAGTACCTAGCTCCCCTGTACCGCTCCCCAGAGTAGCTTATGAAGGGGGATGGCCAGTAGCCCCAGCGGGAATCCCAGGGACAACCGCATGGTGGGAGGGACGGTGTGTTGTGCTGAGAACCGTGGCCCAGTTCAGCATCCTCAGCCTGCATCTCCCTCCCTGAGGCCCGGCTCCTGTTGCAGAGAGGCCCGCGGACAAGGGCTGGGCCCAGGTGGTCCTGGGGCGCAGGTGGCAACGTGGCTTTCTCGAGCTTCATGCCTGTCTTCCCCTCTGCTTCCTCCCTGCCCGGATCCAGCCTCCTGACAAGGGCACAGCTTTGTTTATCTTCTGCTCCCCTGGTCCTCACCGCTCAGCCAAGAGAGTGACCCTCATCCAGGCTGGAGGTGCGGGGGGAGGGGTCCAGCTGCTCCCTGTCCCTTTTCCCTCCTCACTCCCGCCTTCCTGCGCACGAGCAGGTACCTGGGGCTGGCGTTGAGCGAGGAACAGGACGCGTGCTCAAGAGACACTTCTCACGGACAAGGATAGAAGTCGGGAAACTGGCAAGAATCCTGTGAGCGCGCCGTGAATACAGTATTGTTCCTGTGCCATCGCCAAGCCCGGGAAGTGGCTTCCTGTGAGCCCACTCCCTTCTGCGGCCTCGGTGAGCAAAGGCCGAGAGCTGGGGCAGGCAGAGCCAGCGCAGGGAGAAGTCACACGTAGTGACACCCGTCATCCAGCGTGCTTGCTGGCTGCAGATGGGGAGGGGGCAGCTGTCGCGAGGGGGCCCTGCCAGTCCCGCGGAGGAGGGGTCTGGACCTCTGCCCCACGGCTGTTCTGGAGCGGGCGCTTGTGTGCGGATCCGTCCTGAACCCCGAGTGTGGGCTGGGAGCTGAGACGAATCGGGTCTGGCCCTCACTCTCAGGACTCATCGGCCACTGGAGGGGACAGAGTCTGTACGTGCTCGTGGTGCCTGTGATACCCGCCTGTGGGGACAGGGCCGGGAGCCCGGGGGAAGCTCTCAGGGGCGCCGGTACTTGAGTTCACCCTGCACAATGCCCAGTTCACCCGCCAGCCTGGGTAGGGTTGGCGTAAGCGGGGAGGGCCTTCCCTGCAGAGGGAACAGCCTGCCCGAAGGCGTGGAGGCAGGAGGCACCGTGGGTCCCACTGTGAGTGTGGTGAGCGGGGCGTGCCGGGAGGCCAGGCTGAGCGGAGGGAAGGAGCAGGGTTCCGGGGGGGCGGGGGGTCGGGGGGTCATGCGCTGGCTGATGAGTGTGGATGTCCTCTTGAGAGCCGAGGGGGAGCGTGGAGCGGAGCGGCTTTCATCCCAGGAATGTCACGCTCTGATGTGGGGATTAGAAAAGGCTTCCTCTGGCTCCGTGTGGATGACAGGTCGGAGGCGGGGGGAGGAGGGGGCAGGCTGATGGCAACATCACGACGTCTTGCTTTGTTGAGTGCATACCTGAAAGATTTGTGTGTGTGTGTGTTTTTAACCGAGCCTGGAAAACCAGGACGTACGTGTGGGTGCATGCCCGAGAAAGTAGGATTTCTCAAGATGGCAGTGCTGAGCTGCCGTCAGCAGGTGCGGGCGCCATGCCACCATCAGCTCCCCTTGTCACCAGAGGGGTGACTTTGTCCAGCAAGCTTGGCCGCTGCCAGTAGCCTGGGTCTGGAGCCAAGATAATTGACTCCCACAGGGGTCAGCCCCTGACCTGGGGGTTCTCTCTGACCCCGAGTTGGCCGGCTGTAAAGAGAGGTTGGTGTGTGGCTCTCAGCATCCCCCTGGGCATCCCCCTGCCCGCTACTTTTCCCTCCTCACCCGAGTGCCGAGTGAGTCCCAGCACCCCAAAAAAGAGATGACTCTAAGAGTGTTGTTTGACAGAAAGATAAACATGTTTGCTTGAGCCAACCGCAGGACCCAGGAGTTAATCTGGTCATGTAAATATTTTCATGTATTTACGATCCTGCGGGTGTATACTGATAGAAGAAAGGAGAGATGGCGTGGCCCTGATCTCGCCTTTAGGGAGAGGGTGTGATGTTTGCTACCATGTGCGTGAGTCAGAGGCCCCACGCTGCTCTGGAGACCCAGTGTCTGCAGGGCCTGAGATGATCAGAGCCAGGAGCCTCCTGAAGGCCACGCAAGGCCCGTCCTTCAGTTTTCCGACAGGGCACGGAAGGAAACTGTTTCTCTACTCAGCGACACTTTCTTTCTTTTTTTTTTTTTAAGATTTATTTATTTGAGAGAGAGAAGGAACGAGTGGGGGGAGGGGCAGAAGGAGAGAGAGGATCTCAAGCAGACTCTGAGCTGAGCGCAGAGCCCGACGCAGGGCTCGATCCCACGACCTCAAGATCACGACCTGAGCCGAAACCAAGAGTGGGATGCCCAACTGACTGAGCCGCCGGGCGCCCCCTCAGCGACACTTCTGATACCACATGTGTGGGTTTTCCACACCACGCCATTCTCCGGTTATCTGTGGACACCAGCTGGGTGTCCTGTATGTCGGTCAGTTCTGACGCTAGCTGCCTGGAGCTGGCCCAGACCCTACAGGGGAAGGGCTCAGCCCCGCAACCGCCTTCCATGTCAGATGCCAATCGCGAGGGGTGGGTCCTGGGTTACCCAGCCTTCTGTCCAACATAGCTGCAACGTTGGGGTTCCCACACACCCCTCCCTCTGCCTCAGGTTGGATTAATTTGCTAGAATGGTTCGCAGAACTCAGGAAGCATTTGCTGATGTTTGTTGGTTCATTATAAAGGGTGTGATAAAGAATACAAATGAACAGCCAGATGCAGGGGTGTGCGAGGTGAGGTCCGGAAGGACCCCAAGTCCTGCCCTTTTGTCCCTGTGGATTTTGGAGAGTTCCACCCTCCCAGATACGTATGTCAACCTGGAGGCTCTCTGAACCCTGCTGTTTAGGGTTTTTATGCACAAATGATTAAATCATTGCCACTGTGATTAGTTCAGCCTCCAGCCCCTTCTCCCCTCCTGGGGCTGGGGAGCTTAGCCTCTAGCTCATTAGCACAAAAACACTCTTATCACTCAGGAAATCACAAGAGTTTTAGGAGCTCTGTGCCTGGAAAAGGAAGCAAAGACCAAATATGTATTTTTTAGTATATCACAAGATCATAGAGAAACTGATCCCCAAGGAGGCTGGGTGAGGGGACATGTGTTCAGAGGCACACAGGGGACTCAGGGGCAGAGCCTGGTCTTTCCAAGGGCCACACCCAGATCCACTGGGCCCCCACTGGGGTCTGTCCTGGCACCTGTGGAAGGTGCTTCTGGAAAGTTGAGGGCAGTCGCTTGGCCCTCGGGGACACCCAGGGGTGTTCTTGTACCCTCTCTGTCCTGCCTTGTCCCCTGCCCTGCGGATGTCCAACCCTTGCTGGTGGACCTGGCTCAGCCTCCGCTCCTTCACCTACCTGCTTCCCCTTGGGCCTCTTGAGCCCAGCAGGACAGGCGGTCTGTGCCCGGCTCGTGTGGTCTGCAAAGCAGGTGGGTGCCAGCTGGAGGTCCCGAGCCCTAGAGGCAATGGACTTGGGTTCTGCCCAGTGCTGTCATCATCTGAGCCTTGTCAGACTCTGCAAAATGGGAATCGTAAAATGTCACCTCCCAGGGTCGAGGGAGGATGAAATAAAACGAGTTGAGGCAGGCCAGCTCACGCACGTTGGTGGCCTCACTTGCCCATTTCACTGCCCATTGAAGGAGATGCTGGGGATCCCTCTGCGCCGATGCAGAAGCCAGGCTCAGGGGGGCCCTCGGAGAGGCCTGACCAGCTCCTCTGTGCTCCTGGCCCCCACGAGCCCCTTCAGCTCCATTCCCCCGGCTGGTCACCTGAGCTGAGGTTGCCCCCTTGAAATGTATGGTCAGCCTGGGGTGGCGAGGCTGACATAAGACAAGGACTTCTAAAATACCTGGCTGGGTAGAAAGCCTGTGACCCTGTAATGTGGGCAGAGGCAGCTGCTGGTGAAATCTGGCCTGTTTGACAGTTTCTGCTGTCCACTTGCCCCCGACCCGGCCTTCACATCATCCCCCTGTCCACACTGGCCCCGCTGCGGCCTCAGACCCCAGCCTGCAGTGGCCTCCCGCTCGGGTCCCAGGCTTTGTCCTTGACATGACCGGGGGTGCTGCTGGGGTCCGGCTCACCAACTGGAGGTTGATGCGCTGTTGCCTTTGGCCTCAGGGTTGGGGGGATTGGAGATGTGCAGTAGCGGTTTCTGCCCAGGGCCACCACCTGTCCTCTGGGTCCTGCGGGGCTAGGGAGAGCCGTGTCCCCTTGTTTTCCCTCCCAGCGCTGGTCCGGGTGGAACGACACCCTTGAGTGATGGTTGCCCATCAAGGGGGCTGCGGAGTAGTGGGCGGGGGACAGGGCTCGGGGGGCAGAGGGAGCCTCCCTTTCAGAGCCTCTTCCAGCAGCCTTACTCGGTTGTTTACAAATAGTCTTATTTTGGGGGTGTCAGGGTGGCTCAGTCTGTTGAGCGTCTGACTCTTGATTTCAGCTCAGGTCATGATCTTGGGGTGTGGGATCGAGCCCCAGGTCGGGCTCCGTGCTCAGCAGGGAGTCTGCTTGAGATTTTCTCTCTCCCTTTGCCCCTCCTCCCACTTGCATTCTCTCTCTCTCAAATAAATAAATCTTTTTAAAAACCCAACAAATAGTCGTATTTTTGCATGACAGCTTTATTGGGATTTAATTCACATCCCATACAATTCATCCAATTAAAGTGTACAATTCAGTGATTTTCAGTGCAGTTGACCCTTGAACAACAGAGGTTTGAACTGTCCACTTATATGTGGATTTTTTTCTTCAATAAATACAGGACAAGACAGACTGTCAATGTATTTTTTCTCTTTCTTCTGATTTCTTAATAATTTGTCTTTTCTCTGGCTTCCTTTATTGTAAGAATGCAGTATTTAATACACTGAACATACCAAATACCTGTTAATTGACTGTTTATGGTTTCGGTCAGGCTTCTGGTCAACAGTAGGCCGTTAGTAGTTAAGTTTCTAGAGAGTCAAAAGTTATGTATGGATTTTCCACCACTCGGTGGGGGCGGCCCCCCACCCCATGTTGGTCAAGGGTCAACTGTATGTTCACAGCTGTCTGTGACCATTTCCCCCATGAGTTTAAGAACATTTTCATCACTCCTAGACGTCACTCCGCGTTGCTCCCTGAACCCCAGCCCCCGGCAATCACTAATCTGTTTTCTGCCTCTGTGGGTTTGCCTGTTCTGGGTAATTCGTATAGATGAAGTCATACACTGTGTCGCCTTTTGTGACCAGCTTCTTTCACTTAGCGTCATGTTTCCAAGTTTATTCATGTGGTGGTGCGTGTTAGAACTTCATTCATTTTTACGGCTGAATAATACCCATTGTGTGGATGGACCTCATTTTGTTTTTCCGTGTATCCGTTGATGACGAGTGCATATTTGTTTAAGTTGTCTCCACACCCAGCACGGAGTCCATCGCGGGGCTTGAACTCACGACCCTGAGATCAAGACCTGCGCTGAGATCAAGAGTCGGACGCTCAACCGACTGAGCCACACAGGCGCCCCTGATGAGTGCATTTTTTTTAAAAAAAGTGATTTTCCATCTCAGGCACAGTTCTGGGCTGCTGAGGGGGTCAGGGGACAAGTGAGTAGAGAATGTGAACAGCATAAACCGTGGCTTCCGAGAGGGGCTTTGGAGGGTGGAGGGTGTTCTTTCTCTGAGCAGCTGCTTCGGAGGGAGAAGAGTTAGGAGACCAGGACAGGGAGGGTCCGTTTCAAGTGTCCTGGAGATTTTTCTTTCCTCTTTCCGTGAGACAGGGAGGTTCTAAGCCCGCCGTTGAGGAAGGCGCCAAGCCTTAGCCACGGAAGTGGTCTCTCTGAAGGAGGCCTGGGTCCCAGGTGGGAACTCTGGAGCGTGTATGTCCCGAGGCCCTGCTTTGAGGTGACATCTAAGGCCTCAAGAGGCCTTACGGGCAGATCCAGAAGGAGCCCAGATTAGAGGCTGCCTGATTGATCACAACCCAGGGATTAGGGGAGGGCTGTTAAGCATTTGTTTAATCTTGCTCAGATTGTCTCCCCTTTTCAAACAGAGTGAGGAGTAATCCCGTTGAAGGCTGTGGTGTGGCAGTGCTTTCTGGAGAATAGAGTATTTCAATTGTATTCAATTGTATTGAAAGGCACCACACCTCTCAGCCCTCTGCAGGCCACACCTGGGCCATGGCTGGTCCTCAGGTCCGGAGCTTGCAACGGGGGGTCACGGGGAAGATGCTGTAGCAGGTGGGGCCCGCCTCACCCACCCCAAAGTGCGCGTGCAGAACACCAGCTGGGGGATTTCTCCACTGAACCACTTCCCTGCAGGGACCCCTCAGGTTCCAAAATTAAGCAGGAGGGCAAGAAGGCAAGGAGAAACAGCTCCATCCTGTCTCCCAGAGGCAGGCGCCCCGCTGGAGGCTTGTACACTTTATTGAATTTCACTCCCGCGTCAGCCCTGCCCGACAGGGCTGATGGATGAGGTGCAGGCAGGTCTCAGAGCTTGTGGGTGGATGGGCGCAGGAGCCTTCCGCACACAATGGGGCGGTGCCGGAGAGGAGGGCTGATCCTCGCGGCAAGTTCAGGCTGGTGGAGATGGGGTCTCCAGGGCGGTGTGGGGCGAGGCTTTCTGGGTTTGACAGCCAGGCTCCCGTAGGCTCTGGGTGATGACCTGGCAGTGTAATGTCACTGTCTTCGAAAATACGTCAGCAGAGCTGACCCTTGTCTGGTTTCGCAGTGGGTCTTGGACAGACGATGACCCTGGCTTCTGTGTCCCCCCCGCCCCCAGCTCACCCCCAGCCAGGCCTGTGCAGGGGAAGGGGGACCCAGCATTGAGAACCATCGACCCGACATGGAGATGTTCAATTTACGGACTTAATAACGTTCCCCCCTGTCGGTGGTGGTGAGAACGGAATGGGCAGAACTGAGAATCCTCCATCGGGTTTTATGGACAGACAGAAGGCGGCTCTCGCGCCGTGTTTTTCGCCTGTGTCCTCCCACCTCTGAGCGGCTGCTCCTGGGGTCACACATCACTCGGGTGCTTCTGGAAGCCTGCCTCCTCACGAAGCGGCTGCAGCAGGCGATCCTGCCGTGAAGTCAGGCTCCTCGGAGCAGGCGAGGCGGCAGGACCAAGTGAGGAAATGCTCCTTGCTGTTTCTGCAAGGCGACTGGTGGCTGGTGGCCTGGCCCCGTCAGCGGGGGAGCGACCATGGGAGCAGCCCGGCCCTGTGCTGCTTCTCACCAGCCGCCTCCGTCCTGGGTGAGCACAGCCACGTCCTTACCAGCTAGCTGCCAACCTGTCCTCCCGGCTCCGAGGAAGCGGGGCGCGTGTGCCTGCGGGAACGTCGGGTCTGACGTGAGTTTCGTGACATGTTAGAGCAACTCATATAGACTGAGTGTGGTGGCCCTGCCCTGGGGCCTATGCTAGATGCTTCCCTCACATTATCTTATTTCATCTTTGCCACCCTCCCATGAAGTCCGTGCCGTTATTGACCTTATTTCATAGATGCGAAAACACTGGGAAGTTAGGTCACGTGGCCAGGCATCACCACCCCAGCTTTGGACTCCTTTTGGAGGCCACGCTGCCCAGCGAGGGCAGAGAGCCACTGGGGTCCCCGGGCAGGACAGAAGGCCTGCCCGAGCTTCAGTTTCTACATCTGTGGAATGAAGAGGGACGTGCCGGCCTCCCAGGTCTGTCATGAGGATAGAAGGAGGTGGGCTGGGACTAGGGTTAGGAGATTCCGAGGTGGCCCCCATGCCCCTACCTCCTGCAGTCACGGCCCCATGCCCCTCCCCCAACACACACACGTCCTGGCAGGGCTGACCTGTGCGGCCCGTGGATGTTGGAGAAAGGACGGAGTGTGACGGCCAAGGCGCCACATGGTTTATGCCGTCCCGTCTTGTGGGTCCCTCACCCTGGGAAGCCAGCCGCCATTCATGAGGAGCGAGTTCCCTCAGAAGTGGCTTGACTGTGACCTCACGGTTGACCTGGAGCCAGAGCGCCCCAGCTGAGCCACTCTTAGATTCTCGATGCACAGACGCAGGATGATACTAGACATGTTTATTGTTTTAAACCGCGAAGTTTGGGGTAATTTGTTACACAGCCGTAGACAACTAATAGCGAGTGCCATAAATGCTATTTCCCTTCTGTTGTTCCTCTGAGTCATCTTTGTTCATGGGGCAGATCTTGTTGTCTTTCCACCAGCTGCAGAGATACCCGTTTGTCGGCTCTCTGTCATAATTGCCGGTCTCGATGGCTGGCAGCAAGGCGTTTACCCAGAGCATGGTGGGTTGTCACATCCGGAACCCAAAGGTCACGTCTGCTTTGCCGGTACGTGGAACCTGCTGTCTTTGGTCCTGAGCTTGAGGACGGGGAGGGAGGCGATGGGGGATGGGGAGGCAGAGGAAGACGCAGCCTGTCCCATGGAGCAGTAGCTGATCCAGGGGTTTCTCTGGTTTTGTTTGCATCATTGTTTTCAATGAGGGTGAGGCAGGGATGTTCCAGAACTTCTCTGTCTGAGGACGGGAAGAAAATTTGTGTTCTCTCTTTCTCCTCAATGTTCTTTGTCTTTCTCTTCCTTTGGCTCAGCTTTACAGACCACCTGAGCCTAGAGTGATTCCCTTTTTTCTGGGTTGGTCTGCAGAGAGCAAGTGCTGGGCCCATCGGAGAAATGAGGGCAGCCGCTGGTCTTCACAGGACAGGGCTTTGGACTGGCAGCAAGGGTGGCGAGGGCTCCCTTTGGAAGCAGGAGGACGAAGGCAGGGAAGGTGTAGGCCAGGCCCAGGTGCAGTTGGTCCTTCATGAGAGCCAGACTGGCTGGCTGGTCAGAAGAACTGCCCTCACTTGGTGGCAGCGTGCACTTACAGCCTCTGTCAGTAATGCCCCTGCTGTGGGCACAAAACACACAAACACACCGACCTTGCTGGCCAGTTTCAACACAGTACATTTCAGACCCATGACCCAGGGGGGTGGTGGTGGAGACAATTTTACAACCTCGAGCCTGTCCAAGTTTGCACAGAGGGGCCCTAGCTGTTCCCGGTAAGATGGCTCACTGAAGTCCCGGTGGTTGCCACGTCCTGAAGGACCTGTCCCTTACCTTCTCAGTCTCCAGACTTTAGGTGGGACGAGGAGAGAGACTGCTGTGTTCAGCTTGGTTTGGTCTGCTCTGTCCTGTTGAGTCCGTATATGCCTTTACAAAGCTTTGTTGTTCATCTTCCATTGTCTAGTTATCCCTGATCCATTCATTCAACAGAGCTTATTTAAAAAAATGTACAACTTTTTATTGAGGTACAACGAACATGCAGGAAATGTAAAAACACGAAGTGTACTGCTGATGACTGTGCAGACTGAGTCCAGATCGACTGACAGGACAGCCTCAGTCCCCAGAAGCTTCCCACCACCGTCCACCAACCACCTTCCCTTCTAAAGTCATCAACAGGGGCGCCTGGTGGCTCAGTTGTTAAGTGTCTGCCTTTGGCTCAGGTCATGATCCCGGGGTCCTGGGATCGAGCCCCGCATCGGGCTCCCTACTCAGCGAGGAGCCTGCTTCTCCCTCTCCCACTCCCCCTGCTTGTGTTCCCTCTCTCACTGTGTCTCTCTCTGTCAAATAAATAAATAAAATCTTAAAAAAAAAAAAAAAAGTCAACAACAGTGTTTGAACACCGCTCACGTGCCAGGCATTGTTCTAAATACTGGTGATTCAGTGGTGAACCCAATGAAATCCCTTCTTAAGATACACTGTTCCATAGTGCTCAATGCCAGGAAGGGAAATAAGGGAATAGAGTAGAGAGAGAGGCTGGGGTGGTAGGGGGTTTTAGACAGCATGGTCAGAGAGGACCTCTAAACTTAGGAAACAAATCATATAATATCTGGGGAAGAGGGAATGACAGGTGCAAAGGCCCTGAGGTAGAAGTGTGCCTGGCAAGTATGAGGAACACTGAGGAAGCCAGGGGGGCTGGAACTGAAGGAGAGAGGGGAGGTGCCAGGGCTTGAAGGGTCAGGGGCCCGGTCTTGGGGGACTTGGAGGTCATGGCAGAGACTCTGGTCTTGGTTGTAAGTGTGAAAGGAGTTGCTGGAGGGCTTGAGGTGAAGAGTGACATATTCTATTTACATTTTTCAGTGCTCACTTTGGCTGCCCTGTGGAGCCTGGAGCGGCAGCAGGGAGACAAGATAGAAATTCAGTACTGCAGTAGCCTGGCCCAGTGGTTACTTAAGAGGTTTGCAGATATCCTTTAGAAAGTGGTGTCGGGAAGGGGGGGCACATGGGTGGCTCAGTCGGTTAAGTATCTGACTCTTGATCTCAGCTTAGGTCTTGATCTTAGGGTCGTGAGTTCAAGCTGCGCATTGGGTTCCAGGCTGGGCGTGGAGCCTCCTTAAAAAAAAAAAGAAAGAAAGTGGTGTAGACGGGAGTGAATCTCCTTTGAGAAGGAGTTGAAAACACCTCACCCTTTAACTGTGTGCAGGGAATCTGCCACCAGGGTGCAGCCCCCCCCCCCCCACCAAGGGTGAGGGCCTTCAGATGTCCCCTAGGTCTCTGAGCTGCTGGCAAGGCGTGGAGATATTCCTTCCCTCCTGCACTCCAGCCTGGGTTCTGAGGGAGTTAATTGCATCCTCGGGTGCCGACCAACACAGCTGGCTGAGCAGAACTAAGTATGCAGATCTCGGGCTTGACATTGAAGACCTTCCAGAGAAACCAGGCTGGTACAACCCTGCTGTGGGCTTCCCCAAGGGACCTGCCCTGAGAACTTTACCACCAGCTTCCAGGGACTCACGTAGTCCGATCCGGATGTCAGAGCTGCAGAAGCTGGTGGGGGGGGGGGTGTCTACCACTGTTAGCTTGAGGCTCCTCTCTGTGCCTCCTCTTCCCTCCTTCCCTCCTCCCTCCCTCCCCCATCCCTCCCCCTTCCCTTCCCCTCCATCCCTCCCTCCTTCCCCTCCATCCCTCCCTCCTTCCCCTCCATCTCCAGAAATCTTTTCTTTCCCCAAACAGAAATTCTGTCCTTATTAAGCACTAACTCCCCATTCCCCCTCCCCCATCCCCACCATTCCACTTTCTGTCTCCACGAATCTGCCAGTTCTAGGCGTCTCCTATAAGCGGAATCATAAAGAGTTTGTCTTTTTGTGTCTGCCTACTTTCACTTAGCATAATGCTTTCAAGGTTCGCCCATGCTGTTGGGGGTGGACTTTTTAGAAACAAGTGGGGTGTTAGCTCCGCATGCCTGCCCCTGTCCCAGGAGCCACAGAGGAACAAAAGGGGGAAGAGCATCGCGGGTCCCAGATACAGTAACTCACGTTGTCCCTGTGCCCGAAGGCTGGGGCTCCTCAACTTACGGCTTCACCTGTCTGCACCTTCCAGGTGGGCGCCCCTTGAAGCCAAGGCCTCATCCCACCTCTGGTCCTCCGTGGCGCATGTGACAACTTGAGGTTCATCTTGGGTCCTGGGCTGTGTGCTCAGGTGCATCCCATCTCAGGCTCGTTTTTCTCCCCCAGGTGATGGGTCTTGTGCCCTGACTCTCAGGTCACCTTTGGCCTGATTCAGCTGGCTTCCCACAGCCCAGCCTGGACCTGACCCCGGTGGGCCGGGCCGCCTGGGGGCAGAAGCAGGAGGAGTGCTTCTTAGACTATGGCTTTTTTATTTATTAAAAATTAATTAAGGGACTTTGATGTATCAGGACTTAAGAGGGGTTGACAGGTCACATGGTCTCTGAAAGCACAGGGCTGGTAATCCATTTAGAAAAACATTTTCTTCTTCTTCTTTTTAATTTAATGGAGGAAATCATTAGCTGGGAAATTGGTAGAACTGATTTATTCCTGTTTTGGGGAGGGGGAGTGGAAGAGAAAATCTGCTCTAATTGCCGCTTGTTCTAGAAATATGTCAGCAAAATATTCCCATTAGCTGGGCCTGGCATGGGTGAAGGCAGAGCCCTGAGCTTTCTTCCCTTCCTTCAGATCCTACTCTGAGCAGGGGGCAGCGGGCTGCGTGGACCCAGGTGGGTGGCCGTGATGTCCACAGTGACACATCTTAAAAGTCCCAGCAGACTTGCCTTGGCCCCTGGGGCACATCCTGCTGGGGGCCCTGTTGCCTGTGAGCCCCAGGGATCTCATCCTCAAGCCCTCATTCCCAGGGACACTGGACCAGGACCCCCGTCTGGGAAAAAGGACTACGTGCCTCTTGGGCTCCATCCGGTTCCAAGGGGAGGCAACTGGGTTCACCCTAAAAATAACCAAACATGCACACAGCTTCAACATGCAAATGTTTTTCATATCTGTGGGCCAAATAATTTAAAGGTACAGCTGTTTTTCCACTGTCCCAATCTGTTTGTTTTCCCCGAGCCGGGAGGAGCTCTGACGTGGTCTGGGGCTCTTCTGGGGTCACTGTCTTCCAGCACAGTGACCTGGCTCGACCTGGCTGAGGTCTAGCGGGCGCTGAGCTGGCTGTGGGCTCTTGGCAGCTGCCCTCTCCCAGCCACCTCCTGTCCCGGGGCAGCCCGAGCCTGGCAAGGGAGAGCACCCCCCGGCACCGTCCGTCCCCTTTTCAGGCTTGTTGCGTGTGTGCAGGACATGGGTAAATGAGTTCTCAGAGGCTAGGAGGCCATAAATAGCCAGGCAGGAGGTGGAGAAGGTGAAAGGCAAGGGACCGCCAAGGTGGTGAGCCCCAGATGGACCCCAGGTCTTCCAGATCCCCACTGGAGAAAGCTGCCTTGCTGGGTGCCGGCCTCCCTAGTCCATGAGCAGAAGGGGACGCTCCAGGCCCTTGCTCACCTCTCTCTCCCCACCTCTGGGCACCGCGCTAGCTGCTGTGAGGTTTCAGAGCAAATTGTCACGCCCGTGGCAGGGCACTCATTCTGTCCCTGTAATAATCCTCCCATAGACGAGCCGGGTCTGCGGAGAAAGCCCATGGGGCGGGGGGAGTCCTGCAGTGCTGGGTGTGGTCACCCCTAGGAATGGCAGGCATGAGACTGCAGGGCAGGAGTGGGGAGCGGCATGGGGAGGGGCCGCCATCCGTGGGAGTTGGTCCACAGTGGTGGGAGGGGCAGGCCCAGACCTGTGGGTGACTGACCTCTGCCAAGTTTCCATGCATGCGTGCATTCGTTCGTTCATTCATTCAGAAGATTCATTCAGTGCCTGCTCAGTGCCAGGTGCTCTTGGAGAGCTGGGAGTGCAGCAGTGAGGACAGCCAACCCCAGTACCTGTCCTCATGCAGCCTCTACGGCAGTGGGAGAGATGATTGTTGTTTTCTTAAAAGCATGTGCTGTACCATGCATGGGCCCGGAGGACATGCTGAGTGAACGAAGCCAGACATGGGAGGACAAATACCGTGTGCATCCATGTATCTGAGATGCCCAGAGGAGTCAGATTGGGGGGCGGGGAGGCGAGGGGTGGGTGCCTGGGGCTGGGGAGGGGGAGTGCGGAGTTAGTGTTAAAAGGGGACAGAGCCTCGGTCTTGCCAGACGAAAGGGTTCTGGAAGTGGACAGTGGTGAAGGCTGCACGAGAGTGTGAGTGTGCTTCATGCCACGGAACCGGACACTTAAACATGGTTAAGAGGGTAAATTTGATGTGATGTATTTCACCACAATTTAAAAAATAAAAATAAAAGAAGAAGAAAGAAAAGTAGGTAGTGTCTTCCATAAGGATCAAAGCTGTGAAGTAAGTGAGAAAGTTTGGGGGGGTGGCGGTGCCCGGTTGGGGTGAAGGCGGAGGATGGCCTTAGTGAGGATGGGAGGCGGCTGTGGGCAGAGGGAAGGAGGCCGCTACTGATGCTGGACAGCATGGGGCATCGGTTTGAAGGGGATCCCTCTGGCCATTCTGTTGGGGGAGGCAGGGGCTCTTGGGAAGTAAGAGGCTTTGCTGGGTGGGGGGCGGGGAGTGGGGACAGGCTGGGGCTCCCTGTCCTCAGTAGTATCTCCCAGCTCTGGGTGACCACACCTGTTCATGAGTTCACACGAGGAGCTGTGGTTCTTTGCGGCAGATTTTTCTGGAGTCCTCCCTTTCAGTCCCCAGATGTCACTTCTCCCTCCCCATCGTGGGCGGTTGGGGTAGGTCAGGGACAGGAGTGGGCTGGCTTGGCTAGGTTTCAGTTCCTGCTGTTCAGGCTTTGAAGCTGCATAGCTCCTTGGAAGCACGCAGCCATCTCTGGGCCCTGGACCTGCCCCGATGTGGGGCCCCTCCTACTCAGGAGGTTCCAGAGTGGCTTCTAAGGAGGCCCATGCAGACTGGGCAGAGGTGGGGGCGTGGCTTGAGCCCCCAACTCTTCCTGCCTTGCCCGTGCTCCTCCAGCTGAGTCTGGGTTTCTGCTTCTGCAAAGTGAGCAGGTCGGATGGGATTCTGGTCTGGATTCTGGCAGACGGAATCTTCGAAAGCTTCTGTACGCATTTGGGATGGTCTCCCTGGGGGCCCAGCCCAGCAGCCCAGCCTGGGACTGAGGACCTGCTGCACATCCCCACAGGGGTCCCGGCTGCCACTTTAGGAATGGGGGAGGGTCTGTTCCAATCCTATAGCTCTGGCCCAGACATTCCAGGGATGACCTCAGGAGTTGCTGGGGGAAACGGCAGGAGATGGGGTTCTAGAATAGGAGTCTGGGGAAACCGCAGGAGATGGGGTTCTAGAATAGGAGTCTGGGGCCAGTAGGGACAGGAGGAGAGGTCAGTGGTTCAAGGATCCACGTCATTATGGAGTCCTCTGAGCCCACTCCCCAGCTGGGGCCTGCTTTGTTCCCTGAGAGCCCGACCACCTGCCCTCTGTCCTTTTAGAGGGGGCCTCGGGGGCCAGGCTGCAGACAGAAGCCTGCTCTACCACCCAGACAGTGTGGGGTAAGTAGGGAGAGGGAGGAATGAAGGAGCAGGGCTGCGGAGCTGGGTGCTTAGCCTGGGCATGTGTCCCACCGTCCCATCTCAACAAGTCCTTGGGGCTGTCCGGGGTGATCACCACAAGCTCCCTGTGACTACTCGATTTTCATTTTAAATTGAAGTGAGATAAAATTTAAAATTTCATTTCCCAGCCACCAGAGCCCCACTACAGGTGCTCAGGAGCTGTGTGGGGCTGGTGGTGGCCATACAGGATGGTACAGACATGGAACACGTCCATCATCAAGGAAAGTTCTATGCGGCGGTGCCCGTCCCATTTCTAGCACAACCCCACGATGGAGACTGTTGCCCCCATTTTACGGATGTAAAAGCTGAGGCTCAGAGCAGGGACTGACTTGCTGGTTGTGTAGCCCGTGGGCGCCGGAGAGTACTAGAGCCCGGGTCCGTTGGGTGTCGGAGCACGGATGTGGGGTTGGCATGCTCCTGTGTCCTGCCCAGCGAGCTGGGGACCGAGGAGGTCAAGGCTCATCTGCTGGCCCCACACGGGCTCTGGGACCCCTGCTTCCTGTGCTCTGTTACCGGTGGGGAGCAAACTTTAATGAGAAGGCAAATCAGGGCTTAATATTCAGTTTGGAGCCTCTTCAGCCTGTCCCCTCGAGACCAAATCCCTTAGGAGGGGTTTCAGGATGTGTCGCCAAGAAACTCTTTTTAAAGTGAGAGAGCACTAGCCAAAACCCACCTGTCCCTCCAAGGATGAATGCATCTGGCACATCCATCCAGTGGGACTATGGTGCAGCCGCCAGGAGGAAGGAAGCGCGGACACCTGCTACAACCTGGGTGAGCCTTGCAAACATGATGCCAAGTGAAAGAAGCCAGACACAAAGGCCACATAGTGCATGGTTCCACTGATAGGAGATGTCCAGGAGAGGTCAATCCGTAGAGATGGAGAGTAGACTGGTGGTTGCCAGGGGCTGGGGAGAGGAGGAAGGGAAAGTGAGAGGCTATCTGGTTTTGGGGGCGATGAGAATGTTCTGGAACTGAAGAAGATGGTTGCACAGCACTGTGAATGTACCACAGGCCCCCGAATTGAATACTTTAAAATGGTGAAAACGGTCAGTTTTGGGTTATATCCGTTTTGCCACCCTAAAGAAGTGAGACAGAATGGCAGGATCCAGGTGGCGCGTGGAGGGATGTGCTTTATAAAATGTTTCCGACTTGGCTGTATGTTTGAGCATCTTCATAATAAAGGTTCGAGGGGAAAAGGTGACAACAAGACTGTGAAGGGAGGGGCGCCTGGCTGGCTCAGGGTCATGAGTTCAAGCCCCGCGTTGGGCCTAGAGCTCACTCACTCACTTACTTACATACGTACATAAAAACTTATAAAAATAAACGCATGAAAAGACCATGAAGGGAGAATGTTTGTAAGGCTGCGGCCTTCAGGCTGGACTCCCGCGTGGGCCACCCTTTGGTCTGTCTGCGTCAGAGCAGCGAGCCAAGGCCTCTGTGCTGGCTTCAGGCTGTGTAGAGCCTTCATCCAGTCCATCTCGGGGAGCGAGGAGAGGTGGGGTGTGGGGTGGGTTCCCCGAGGTGGTGTGTTTCCCGGTGCTCGTGCCCCCTCACTGTCCCCGGCCATTCGGGTGTCCCAGGGCCTGGGGGTACAGGCTGGGAGAGGGGGGTGGTGGGCTTATCCTCCCTTGTCATGAGGAACTGAGGCCCAGAGACATGGCTGGACTTGCCCCCTTGCGTGATCTCCATGAGGAGATACGGAGACCCCCAAGCCAGGCCTCCTGGCTCTCTCCCCAGCCCCACTTCTGCTGCTCGGAGTGCCACCGAGCCAGTGGCAAAGGCCGGCCCTGGAGTTGGGTTCTGTATGGAAGCAGCCGGGCTGCCCGGCTGGCAGGTGGGAGCAGGTGTCCTGGAGAGTCCGCCCCCCATCCCCTGCCCACCCCCCCATCCTGCCCCTCCGCATAGGCAGCTCTGGGCAAAGGAGCCCTCTGCGGGGGGGACACACTTGTTCCTGAGGGTGGGAGACGTGGCTGACGCTCACGGGGCCTGTGACTCAGGGTCCGGCCCCTCTGATTTTTAGACATGGGGAGGCGGGTGGAGGTCTGCAGTGCCTCCCCGGACGCCAGGGCCCCAGGCGTTGCCCAGGCGGTCGGAGGGGCTCTGGTCCCAGCCCCCGTGGTCCGGCCGGCAGCGCGACCCGAGATGGGGACACGGCTCTCCGCAGGGCAGGGCGTGACGGAGCGAGGAGCGGGTGAGGAAGCCCGAGGCTCCCGCCGCGCCGAGCGCCTCCTTGCGCCCCTGGGCCGCCGTGGGCCCGAGGCTTGGGTTGGGGGAGGCTGCGCGGCCGGGAGAAGGTGCGGATTGGCTCTCGGCTGACGCCTTCCCTCCGGCATATGGCTCCTCCGCCCGCCTCAGGCTCTGCCAGCGGCCCCCCCTTCTCCATGGCAACTTAGCTCAGTGGTCCCAGCGGAGGAGAGAGAAGCAGTTCTCCCTCTTCCCTCCCTCCCTCCCCTCTCCCCACCTCTTCCTCCCGGCCTCCCTGCCTCCTGCGTCCCCGCCAGCCCCGGGCTCCTGCGTGCCGGCCGGCCGGCCGTCTGTCCGTCCGGGAACCTCCGCGCTCCGGGCGAGGGTTGCCTGCGGAGCTGCGAGCCGGGGGCGGCTCCCTGCGGCCGGCAGCATGGGGAGCCGGGCGGACCTCCGCAGACATGGGGGGCTGCCGCGCGCCGCTCCGGCTCTCCCACTCTGTCCCCCCTCTGCCCCGTCCTTACATTTTCTTCCTGAAAGGTAATTTTCCGCGAAAACTGTCACAGCCTCAGGACGGGTTTATTAGCAAGGAAGGCTCGGTCTGGTCACGTGGGCTGCTTGTTTTCTCTGAGTAGCGGGGCTGGAGGGAGCTGCGGAGGGAGAGGCACGGCCTGCCTCGCAGGCTGGGAGGGGGCTCAGCACAGCTGGGGGGCGTGGGGTCTCCGGACGGCTGTGAGCAGCCTGGCTCCTGGCCCCAGGCGCTTGGGCCCGCTGCTGTCTGTTGCACTCCTGTTTTCCCATGTACTTGCTACATAGCACGGGCAGCCTGCTTTCCCGGACCTGATCTGGCCGGGGGAGGGGACATGGCGAGGCCCGCACCTGCACCCCAGATGGGGCAGAGCTCCCCAGCGGCACCCCCCCCCCCCCCCCCCCCGCCGCGCGCTGCGCATCTCTGCCTAGTTCACGCTCACCTGGAAATGGAGTTCAGTGGGGGAATGTGTTGTCCCCGTAACAAAGAATCTCCGAGAGGATAGTGGAAGCGAGAAGCATCTGCTGGCTAGTTCCTGGCAGCTCGGCCATCTGTTTGGGACAGTCCCTTGGCAGAGTTTGGTGCAGACGGGATTTTAAGACCGCTGCCCAGTGGGTCGGCATTCTGTCTCGTCTTCCCCATTTCCAGCCATGGTGCTTAGGATGGGTTTCCTGGAGGGAGTGGCTGAGGTCCCGGGGCATTCCCCAGATCTGCGCCCTAGGGGGGGGGGTTGGGGGGCAGGGAGCCCCCTCCCTGTTACCTCTGCCTCCTGCACAGCAGCGGAGGGGCGAACCTCCCATGGTCAACTAGAACATCTCCTAGGTTAATGGAAAGTGAGGCCCAAAGGGAACGGATTTAGTACCCAGTCCTTAGAAGCCACGGGCTGAATGTTGTCTGAGAAGCCCTCTGTGATCTTTAAATAGAAGGCGAGCGCCAAGTGGCCCGTCTGACTCACAGGGAAGCTTCAAAGTTTGGTTCAGGTATGAGGGGAAACAGCTCGAGACTCTGAAGGTGGCGCCCGACGCGGGGGGGCTGAAACGGCAGCTATGTGTCTCAGAGTCAGGTTCCCGGGCGTCTGGTGGGATTATATATTCTGTTTCAGTGTCTCCTCTGACAGATTGCTTTAATAACAAATCCGCCTCGAGGGCGGCCCGAGACAGGGCTCCCCGTCTGGTTCTGCGGTCCGGCCTCTTCCAACTGCATTTGCACATCCCACAAAGCCCTGTTTCTCCCAAGCTGCCCTCCACCCTGCATTCTGGTTGCTTCCCCCTCATGATCAGGCTGGTTCCTGTTGGGCTGGATGAGGAGAATGCTTCTGTGTCTGCAGATGTCTGCGCCGTCTTGCTTTCCCTTCGCTTTGAGCCTGGAGTCTGTCACGGAGACCCTCCTGGCATCTGGGCGCTGTGCAGGCTTCTTAATGACATTACCCGCGTCTGGACTCTCGTTGGTTTGCTGTAAATTCCGATAAGTTTACGAGTTGAGTGGTGCGTGGGGGGGCGGTGTGCTGGTTTTGTTTGGTTTGCTTTTGGTTTGCTGGCGCAAGGAATTATCCAATGTGACACAAAAGAGGTCTGCCCCACGTGTGGCGGCGATCAGCTCCCGTCTTTGCTCTCAGCCGCCGCGGGGGCGTGCCGCAGCTGGGGGGACTCTGTCCCCCGGGGGCCTCTCATGTGCATCCAGGGTTGGGGGGGTTGCTTGGGTGACACACGTGTGTGTTCAGTGATCCCAGCAAGCCTGAAAGTCAGAAGGACAGCACAGCGGGGCTGCCCCACCAACCCGCCTGCTTTCATCTGAAGTGAATTCTGAATGCTCCGTGGCAGCCCCCCTCCTCGGGTCCCCCAGCACAAGGAGCCGGCCTCCTCTCTTAGTGTCATTTCACGTAGCAGTGACTTACTTGAAAGCTTTTGTAAAGAGCTGCAGAGGGTGTGAGAGCAGGTCGGAGAGGTGGGAGCCCTGGCTGCCGATGGCTCCAGCCAGAGAAAGTGTGAAAGCTCATTCCAGGAAAAGTGGAATAATCACCCGTTGGCTGGCTTTCAGGCGGTGAGTGACTCTCTCTTCTTTAATTCCACGGGAGCCCTGGGATCCAGGGAAGGGCTCGGTGGGAAGCCCGGTGGTTCAGACAGATCTCACGAGAGGAAAATCTGTTTTATTTTTCCCCTGAATGCTGGCGTCCACCACCCAGGCTGTGCCAGGCAGGACGGCGGCGCTGGTTCGGCATCCGGGATTCTAGGACTCAGGACCGCGTCCGCCTGGGAAGCTGAGCCGGTGCCCCGGCCCAGCCCCGTGCCCAGCCTGGAGAAGGTCCGTTGGTGGTGGCTGCTGATCTTCGTGACACACATGGTTTCAGGAAGTGAGCAGGAGAAAAGCAGCTCATGAACATCAACAATCCCAACCTGTGTTGTGATGTCCCTGACACACACACGTGCACACGCATGCATGCAGTCACACGTGTGCACTCACACCCACACTCACATACACACCCCTGCCATCTGCACACACAGGCAGTCACACATACGCACACACACACCCGTACACACAGGCACACTCACACCCTCATGCACACACGCATGCAGTCACACGTGTGCACTCACACCCACACTCACATACACACCCCTGTCATCTGCACACACAGGCAGTCACACATACGCACACACACCCCCGAACACACAGGCACACTCACACCCTCACGCACACACGCAAACAGTCGCACGTGTGCAAACTCACACAGACAGATCCATCTTCCCCTTCGGCCACCAGGGCTGCTTATGGCTTATTGGCATTCTGCTTATGGCAACGTGATCTCCTATAAACGGCCTCTGGTGTTGATAGGATTGTACGACTTCCCTCTGCTGCACCGCTTTTCGGCTCTGTGTCTTACCTGCGTGAGACAGTCAGCTCCTACCCACTTCTCCCGGTGCCCCTCTTTCCCATGCCCCCGGGGCTGCGTTGTCAGACGTACCACAGAGACCGGCGCGTTTGTGTTTGCAGGGAAAGCCCCTGGCTGCCAGCTTTGCATCCTGGGCCTCTGAGCGTCTCAAGCCAAAAGGAAGGGGAGTTGTCAGAGAGACTGCAAAGCGGTAGATGTGCTGAGCAAGGCCGGGTGTGCGCACGCGTATCCACGCTCTGGAGTGTTCATATTTAGGCTTCCTTGGCTTTGCTTCCCGTTTTCTCCCCATTTCTGGTTCGTTTCTCAGAGCACAGTCTCAGCAGACTCACCCCCCCACTGCCTTGTGGCACAAATCTCATCTAAGTTAACGGTCTGCAGCTGCATTCGAAGTGCTTGGTGTGGTCCCATTTTACCTACGAGCACACTGAGTCTCAGAGGGGTTGAGAAGCCCACCCGGGGAAGTCAGCGTGAACTCAGATCTCAGATTCAAATTCATTCATTCACTGGGCCCTGTGCCACAGGGCTCTGGGATGAAGAGGAGTGCATCCATCCCAGTTGTCTGAGGAAAGAAAAGGAAAAAGAAAGAAGCAGAGAGCAGGCTCTGGAGGCCGCAGCCCAGGGCCTGAGTGGGGAGCCCCTCACTACCCTCCCCCAGCCCCACTCCTGCCTGGAACTTGGGAGTCAACACTGCACCGTAGAGAATCTCCATCACCGGGTCCGGACCCGCTCTTTATTCTGGTTTCTTTTAAAAATGTTTCCGGCATCATCATGTCAGGAAGACAGTCCACAGAGAGGGGTCTGTCTGCTCTATGCTGAGAATTAGGTGTGGGTGGCTCCGTGTAGTAGGAGGGGCACCGTACATCAGGAGACTGGGCCTCAGTTTCCTCCTCCTTCACACGCCTCAGCACGAAGGAGGGGGGTGTGAGGGTGCCTGGCAGTGAACCCCATGAATTGGCATGGGGGGACAGGGCTGGGATTGTGATCATGCCTGTGAACTTTGCAGCACCTTACGCTCTGATGGTTCTGAGCAGATTGTATGCGTGTAGATCGTATGCAGAGAGACGTGCAGAGAGAGAGCACTCACATGGTAAAGCAAGTGATTTAAACAGTTGTGCTGGGGAGAGGGTATATGAAAATTCTCATGTTATATTTGCAACTTTTCTGTAAGTTAAAAATTATGTGAAAGAAAAAAAAAGACTTAAGCAATGTGAGGGCTTTTCCCCAAAGGTGGACAGAATAGTGACGTAACAGATGAGGGTTTGTACCTCAGAGACCCCTACAAGAAGCCACGTGGAAAAGGCTGATGGCTAGGGGGAGAGGGAGCCACGGGGGTGAGACTTTCAGGCCACGGCAGTCTCTCGAGAGGCAGCGGTCCTGGGCACAAGGGCCTCTGAGGTCAGGCTCCTCCCCAGCTCCCTCCGTGGGCTCTCTGATGGGGCACCAGGCTGGGATGCCTTCCCCAGGGCCCCTGCCTGGTGGCCTGAGTCTCTTCTTCCATCAGACACAGCCTACCGGCTGTCCCAGGCCCAGAGAAAATTTTGTGACTCTTGATGGTTTCTTGATGGGGTGCTGGTTTATCCTGTGGTTGCAAATGCACCCATTATGTCAGCCTTGTGGCCCCTGCCGCCTGGGCTCCTGCGAGCCCCTCGCAGTAAATGGCCACCCTCCCATCCTCGAGGCAGTTGAGGGGAGGGAGCCCTAGACCTCCAGTCCCGTCCCTGTTCTTTGCAAACTCCCGTGCCTCCATTATCTCCCCGACAAAGCCCAGCTTGGTGGGAGTGAATGAACCAGACACCTGATGTGCTCTGTTCAGTCTAGCCTAGCAGCAGCTGCCCAGTGTGTGCCTCAGTTTCCCCACCTTGTTGCCATAGCGAGAGGCACTTTCCTCCCCAGGTCCCCATCACCTCTGTGAAGGCAGCTCAGAGGGTAGCAGGGCGGACAGGAGTTAGCACCCCAGAGCAGCTTGGGGGTGTCTCCCACCCTTAGGTGCCCAGCTGGCGCTGGGGAAGAACAGAGGGTGGGAGCGAGTCAGAAGACCTTGTCCTGATCCCCACGCTGCCATCAGCCTGGGTGCGAGACCTTGGACAATTCCCTTGGCCTCTCCGAGCTTCAGTCTCCCGTGCAGCAGGGTTAATGGCAGGTGCCCTCTGGAGACCGGGAAGGACAAAAGGGACGGCCTGAGCGGAGCACTCTCTTCCACGCCGGCGCCCTCCCTCGGCCTGTCACCCCGTGCCCTTGTGAAGCACTTCACAGCTTTCTAGGCGTGGGCACACATTATCGCGGCCTGTGGCTGTGATGGGGCTCAGTCAGGGCTGTGGACGGTTCACTTTAAAGCGCTCTAGCTGCCTGGCTTCATCCTTCCGCTGGGCCCCTGCTCACCTGCATGGCTGAAGGCCTTCCCAAGACTCTGGGCTCCCGGGATGGGGAGACTGGGAGGTAGGGGCAGACCTGGGGTGGCAGGAAGAGCAGGACTTGTTAGCCACGGGCTGGAGGGTGAGTCCCGGCTCTGTGACCTCCAGAAGTTGCTAATCCCGGGAACCTTAGCTTCCCTCCATGCAGAACAGGGCTGTTGGGAAAGAACGTGAGACTGTGCTTGCCTGGCTCGCAGGAGTAAGGTGACAGGGTGACCGTTTTATAGGGCTCTCTTCCAGCGCAGGACTTAAAAATGGATTGCTTTCAAATGGCCGCTGTGTATCAAAGCCCGTCCTCCTAGGATCAGGGCCAGGCCAGCTGCAGCTTTTCGTGCTCCCAAATGTTTGGAAGGCCGGGGCCGCTCGCAGCCAGGGGGACCTTCTGTCAGGAGGCGTGGTCACTGAGCTGCCCGGGGCCTGGCAGATGAAGCCTGGGCTCTGCCAACCCCCTGAGCGCACACGGCGCAGCAGGGTAACTGAGGCACGGGGGTGTGTCCAGGCTGGAGCTGCTTGCGGCCATAGTGCCAAGGAGGGGCCTCCCCTGGATCCACAGAGAGAGCCAGGGCCAGAATCGCTGCTTGGATCACCACCTAGCCCTCTCTGCCTTCCCAGGCAGGAGTTGGCACACTGGGGTTCCGGGTCAGGCCTGGCCGATGGGGAGACCGACAGAGACCCAGAGGAGCTTTCCTGAGTGACCCAGAGCCATGCTGGGCTGGGCAGCTCCTGGAAGCAGGATGGAGCCCCCCTTCCCCCCCCACACGCTGGCCCCTACCCCACTGCTCCCCGTTTACAGCTGTGGGGGGCTTGTGCTGGGGATGTGGTGATGTCCCTTCTGAGCAGCGCTGGCCTGAGTCCTGGCCTTCTCGGGCCCAGCTCTCACCCCACAGTCGATCCGGGTTGGGCTGACTCATGAAGCGGCATGTGGGTGCTGGGCCCTTAGGAGGGCCCCCCCACCGCAAGTAGCCCAGGCCAGGCTGAAGAACCGGTCGGTCCCTGTGAGGTCATTTAGAAGGCAGGGCTCCAAGCGGCAGCCTTGCATAGAGCTTGAGGTGCCTTGGAGCAGAGCCTTCCATCTGCCGGGCAGCCCTGCTCTCTGACCGCTTGGGAGTCGGGCGAGCCGAGCATGGCAGCCAGTGGGAGGGGCTCCTGCCTCAGCCTGGCGAGGGTCACGTTCCTCTGGGCACTCCGGGAACCTGTCTGTGAAGAGAGGGCTCTAGGGGAACACCAGCGAGCACCTGCCAGTGCGGGGGTCCCTGAGGGCACAGAGCCACTGTCACCGTGGTCCTCAGGCCCTTGGAAATGGTCTAGCTCAAACCTTCGCTGCCCCTGGGAAACAGGCCCGCAAAGGGTCAGGGTCCTGCCACAGCCGCACAGGGTGTGGGACCAGGGCAGGGCTTATGCCCCCAAGAGCAGTGGACTGTGCGGGGTGGGCAGGAGGCTGGCCGAGCCTCTGGAATCTGACTGCCTGCCTCACTGCGGGAGCCGGCCTGCCCCGGGCCCTCTCCCGCCGCCCTGTCCACCTGTACCATCTCCTGGCTGACCTTGCTGCCCTGGGCTTCCCGCTCATCTCCGGTCAGTGAGAACTTGACGGCTGCGTTATGGCTGGTGTGCAGAGCTCATGCTTGGACGGGGCTTTGCAGTTTCCAAAGCATGTTGCGTCCAGGTTTATTGGTTGAATCTCACCGTGGCCTTGTGAAATGGTCAAGGCGGAGGACCAGAATCTTTTCTACGGAGAGGCAGAGAGGTGGAGGGAACTGCCCAAGGTCAGACAGCTGCTCTGGGGCAGAATTTGGACTGCACATCATTTACCTAACCAATATTTGCCGGGCACCTGCCTTTGTCGAGCAACTGCTCTGGCCAGGCCCCGGGAAGGCAGCGGTGAGCAAGCCGCAGGACCTGAGCCTGAAGGCAGAGCATGCGGTGCCATTGAAGTCTAGGAAGGGCCAAGAGGAGAGTCTGGGGAGCTGACCAGCCTTCAGGGGCCAAGAGGAGAGTCAGTGCCACATGCCTGGGGAGCTGACCAGCCTTCAGGGAAGCCTTACCTGGGAGAAGGATTCTTTGAGCACAGGGGGCTCAGTCTTCTGATTCCAGACCCAGAGGGACACCTGGAACCCAGGCCACTTGTTCTCACCTCCGGTAGACTTCCTGATATCATTGTGGGAACGTGTGTTAAATGCAGGGTCCTGGCCTTCTCATACAGAGGTTCTGATTCAGTTCTGATTCTGGGCAGGAGGGCCGGGCATCTGCATTTTGAACAAGCTCACTAAATGTTTCTAAAGCAGCTCGTCCCTGTCCATGAGTTTGAGAAATGCTGGACTGGGCTTCTCAGAGCCCTGTGAGCTGGGATGGTCCTCACCTGGTCCCTAGGCATGGTAGCATCCACAGAGCTAGGAAGGTGGAGTGCCGGGGGTTTCTAGATGCTGAATTGTTGGGGAAGCCTTGGCCAGCTTCTTACCCCCAGTGAGAGGTTCCCCCAAAATAGAGATGGGTAGGAGATGCTGAGCCAAAGCTCAGGGTGGGGGTGGAGCGCTTCTCGTCAGAGAAAGCTGCGGTCCCTGGGTTAGGACCTCACCCAGGGAGGGCTTCCGGCTGCTTGCTTAGGGCTGGTGCACCTGGGGGCCTAGAAAAGGCTGTCCAGGTGCCAGTGTGGGGAAGCAGGGAAAACGGGGAGGCCGGGTGGTTGCACATCCAGTGGTCACTTCCCCTGAGTGTCTTCACCGTGGATGCAGAAGGGCTTCTCGCTGGTTCCCCAAGTGCCCTGAGCTGTTTGGCTGCAGGCCTGGTGACAGCCCGGTCACAGGCTTACTCAGGCCTGCTCGGGTGCTGGTGTGGCCTCCCCGCCAGGACACCATGGGTTCTTCTCCCACAGACCCCCGAGCAGGGGGACACTGGCTAACGTCTGTGCAGCCAGCTTGGGCAGTGTCCTGCTTCCCAATGCCACAGAGCCCGCGTCCTGTCTCCTGGGGCTGCCATCACACCGGCCTAAAGGCTGGGCTTGGAGCAACCGAACTGTATTGTCTCATACTTCCGGAGGTCCGAAATCTGAGCTCAAGGGGTCTGCAGGCCCGTGTTCCCTCCGAAGGCTCTAAGGGTGAATCTTCCCTTGCTTCTTCCAGCTTCTGGTGGCCCCAGGTGCACCTTGGCTTGTGGCTGCATCACTCTTTTTCTGCATCTGTGCGCCCATGACCAACCCCTCTGTCTCTCCTCCTCTTCTCCAAGGACCCCTGTCATTGGATTGGGAGCTCACCCTAAATCTGAGATGATCTCATCTCGAGATCCTTAACTAATCACACCTGCAAAGACCCTGCTTCCATATCAGGTCACAGTCCGAGATTCCAGGTGGACAGGAATTTCCACTCAGCAGGCGGAATGTCACCAGGTAAAGGGCAGGTCTGCTGCACTGGCCAGGGGGGCAGTGGGCTGGCAGCTGGTCCCAGAAGCCAGATCTGGGGCTTCTAGCAGCCTCCGGCTCTGTTGTCAGCTAGGGCAGCTTTGCCTCTGTTAGTAAAAGGAGAGAGCCCAGAGCAGAGGAGGTAGTGACCGAGGGGGCAGCTACCCCGGAGAGGGTGTGCCATGTGGACACCTATTTTAAGGTGTCCTAGAGAAGAAAAGCAGAATGTGGCTGAAGAGCCAAGCGGGACCCTAGGTTGAGTCCCCAGGAGGCCAACTGCACAGCTTAGGGACTTCCTGGCAGGACCTTGTAGGCGATGAGCATCCCATCCTGGGAGGTGGTCTAGCAGCCCTCTAGGGTGGGCATTGCCGAGAGCATCCCCATCCCCAAGAGCTCTGAGCCTGTGCTTGTCTCTGGGTGGATGGCCCCATCCAAAAGCTCAGGGACCCCCCCCAAGGGCAGCCAAGGTGATGTGGCAGAGTCAGCCCCAGACCCCTAGACCCTCCCTCTGGCTGGCTGGTGGGTTTGCAGGGTGGGGGCAGGGGGTACCCCCCAGTACCCAAGGCCATCAGCCCCCTCCCGCTGCCCCCACAGAGCCCTCCACCTCCGCAGCTGGGTCTCCCCTCCCCTTGCTCTGTGCTCTGGCTCAGCATCCTGCCCGCCCTCACCCAGGAGCCTCTCCCAGGGTGCCTGTCCACAGGAGCTGCCTGGCTCACACCCAGGGGCTTTAAAATTTTGTTTTGTTTTTGTTTTTTTTGGTAAGATTCATATAACATAAAATTAACTCTTTTAAAGTGAGCAATTCAGTAGCATTTAGTACATTCACGACGGTGTGCAAATAGCACTTCTGTCTAGTTCCAGAACATTTGTATCACCCTGACAGGAGACCCTGTACCCAACTCTGGAGCTTTTTTTTTTTTTTTTTTCAATTGGGGTAAAATACGTGTAACAGAGTTTACCACTGTAACCATCTGTAAGTGTCTAGTTATGTGGCGTCGAGCACATTCCCATTGTGCAGCCGTCCCCCCCATCATCTTCAGATCTCGTTGCTATCTCCGCACTGACGCTCTGTCCCCACACAACACTCACCTCTCCCTCCCCCGGCCCCTGGCACCCCGTCCTGCTTTCTGTCCCTGGAGATTTGACTCTTCTGGATGCCGTGTATATGTACGTGGAATCCTGCAGCACCTGTCCTTTCTGACTGGCTAGTATCACTCAGCTCAAGGTCCTCCAGGACCATCCACGACATAGCACATGTCAGAGTCTCCTTCCCTGTGAATGATGAGAACATTCCAGTGTGTGGATAGACCACACTGGTTTATCAGTTCATCCATCAATGAATGCTTGGGTTGCTTCCATTTTTGGCTATTTTGACTCCAACCCTGGGGTTTTTTGAGAGTCGAGTGAGAACAAGTACAGAGCCAGGGTTCTGACTGGGCCCGTCACATCTCCAGTGCACGCACCCATCCCCCTTAATCTGTAATTAGCTCAGGTCCCTGAGCCCAAGCCCCAGGGGAAGGATGATCATTCCAGAATGCCCCCCCCACACGCACCTGTACCTTCCTCTCTGAGCCACACTACCTTTGCTGCCCATCAGCCCACATTTTTATTCCTCCAGAAAGACCAGGACACAGCATGCTGAGAACCTCAGCCCTTGCGGGAGGCTGCTGGCCTCCTGAAATTCTGACTTGCTAGGTGACCTTGGGCATGTCTCTCCTCTGAGCCCTTGCCTCTCATCTGAAGGGCACTGATCTGAGCCAAGGAACTCACATGGGGACTTGTGTCGGCTACTCACGAGGGGCTGGGCTCCTCGGAAATGCGCCCAGATGACTGTGCCCATCCTTTGTCCTGCTGTCTCTACGGCTAGCCCCATCCCCTGGTGTATTCTGTCCACAGGTATTTGCTGAGCACCTGTTTGCGGCAGGATGGGGGCCATAGGGGGCTGCCAGCAGAGGTGGCTTTAAGCAACCCAGAGGGATGACCAGACACGTCAGGAAGGAGGGCAGGTGTCACCCTTCGTATACGTGCCTAGGGCCCCAGTGTTATCTCATTTAATCCCACCCACCCCTGTCAGGTGGGCGATCGGGTAAACTGAGGCCTGAAGTGGTTGAATGACTTCCTTGAAGACGAAGCTTGAATCTGAACTTAGATCTGTCTGGTTCCAAAACTAGTCTTTCCCACTGCGTCTTTTTCCTTCCAGCTAGCCTTGTTTGTTTGTTTCCTGCCACCTTTTTTTTTTTTTTTTGCAGGGTGGGAGGATTGTGCTTGCCCCCGCCGCCCCCCACTTCCCCCGTTCCTGCTGTTCAGTTCAGGGCTGTTCAGCACCTCCTCACTTCCCACCCTGTTGACATGGGGCTGTTGCTGGGTTGGTTTTGTTTTTGACCTAGTCAGCCTGGCAGGGAAGTGGCGGGCTGTGTGCAGAGCTTCCCAAAATAGCCCCAGGCTCCCCGCCAAAGATAGAAGAGCCAGACTGTGTGCGATGGTCTTGGGCCAGTAGAGGATGACTCTGTTTCCTGCACCCAGGCACCCCTTCTTCTTCTTGGCCTCCCCTTGGCCTCCCTTGCCCTGTGCCTCCCCCAGCCCAGGTCACCGAATGCCACTTCCCACACCTGTGCCCCCTTAGGAGGTTCTTCCCCCCAGAGTGCCGGGCCCGGATGGCTTTGTTATAGCCTGGGGCCTAGAATCAGGGATTCTCATTTCCTCCCTATGACTGACTTGTTCCATGACCTTGACCAAGTCCCCGCCGCTCCCTTGGCTTCAGTCCTCCTGTTGGAGGTGGGGGAGGCCCATCTGCACACCGCCTGGCGTTATCGTGGGGGTGGGTGAGAGAGTGGGGGCAGGGGACCCAAACGGGCAGTGGGAGGGTTGGTAATAATGATCTCAGTGAGTCATCTCTTCTAACCCTAACTGTTTGGAGCATGAGGATGCAGTTCAAAGGGAGGCGCTCCGTTAGCAGGGCGGTTCCAATACCGTGTCACCTCATAGCAATCATGGCAGCCGTGGTCATCGCTTGGGTGTTGTGTGCTGGGCATTTTATGTCCCACTGTCCCTTCATCTATTCCCCCTCAACTGCCCTCTGAGGGTACATGGCACTGGACCTAGTTTTATAAGCATAAGAACTAAGGGTCAGAGAGGCGCCTGGGTGGTGCAGTCGGTTGAGCATCCAGCTCTTGGTTTCGGCTCAGGTCGTGATCTCAGGGTCGTGAGATCGAGCCCCGTGTCAGGCTCTGTGCTCAGTAGGGAGTCGGCTTGAGATTCTCTCTCTCCCTCTTCCTCTGCCCCCACCTCTAAAAATAAATAAATAAGTCTTAAAAAAAAAAAAAAAGAACTGAGGGTCAGAGATTTCGAGTAACTTGCCAAGCCCAAGTGAAAGGGGAAGCCATGAGGGGAACCCTGTTCTAGCTTCAAAGCCTGTGCTCTGTCTTTGATGTCTCACCCCCTCCTCCAGGCTAAGCCTGTTGCTGCTCTAGGCTTTTCTCTCCAGACCCTGAGCCCAGCCAGATCAGCCAGAAGGTTCTGTGTATATTCATATGGAAAACCTGATACAGGACAGAAACCCAGGAGGGCCTTACCTCAAAAGAGAGCCCTGGGGACGTGGGGGCATCTCTGGGACTGAAAAGCTGCCCCGTTACAGCGGCTCTTTTTATTTTGGACATTGAAGCAACGTCACAGAATGGTCAGCAAGCATTTCGCAAGGACCACCGTGTGTCAGGCCCTTGGGGGCACATGCATGCACCCCCCAGAACCTGGGGAGGCCCCACTATGTAGACTTGGCAGCTGAAGAAATGCAGCTCAGTGAGGAAGTCAGGCCACGCCGCCAAGGCCGCCAGCTCCTATGTGGCAGGGCCAGAGCTAGACCCCAGTCTGTCTGGTGCTCTCACTGCCCCTCCAGAATCCAGAGACTAGGAAGCCCACGGCCGCCACGCCCCAGCCCTATTCCTCCTCCTCGCCCCTTCCTCCTCTCGTCCAGGTGCAGGTGTCTGTGGCCGCTGGGGCTACACGGGGCTGGGTTCCATCCCTAAAGCAGGGCTCCCATCATTGTTTGCTGATGCGATTATATTTACACACATTTCTCTGTGTGTTTATGTGTGCGCGCAAAGCTGTCTTTGGTTTGTGACTTGCACTGTGTGCCCTGGGGTCGGGGCCTGGCGAGTTTTGGGGGCCGGGTGTGTGTGATGCTCATCATCTGGCCTGCATCGGCTGTGGGATGAACCAGGGCTGACACACAGTTGTTTCCTGGGGAAGAAACGCTGAAATGCAGAGCCGTAATTCCTTAGCCTCGATTCCAGAATCCAGCAAGCTCAGAAAACCAAACGTTTTTTTCATAACTCATTTGGCAACAAAATCCCGCCTGAACTGAGGTGAGGCTATTTATAGTCCAAGTGAGGCTATTTATAACCTTTATGCAGCCTATGTTCCCGTATTTCCCTGCAGAAATGTCAATATATTTGGTTATTGGATGCTGTTGAACGATGCAGTGGTACCCGTCTAAATGCAGGGAGCTCTGAATTCTTAAATACATCTGGCCCGGAGGGTAAGACCTCTCCTTTTAGCCTTCTGCAAATAGCTTCTGCTTCCAGGCACCCACAGTGTCCCTCCCCTGGGATTCCTGGAGCTGAGGGAGGATGCCGCCCCAAGTGCCTGCAGGAACCCCCCCCCAGCCCCACAGCCCACGCCACCAGCAGCGCCCAGCAGTTAGATGGTTCTGATATTACCGTGGGGAATGGAGTACATCTTTATTGACAGGCACGGCGTCTCCACGCTTATGTCTGACCCCCCCGCTGGATGTATCACCACCTCTCTTTACAGATGAGTAAACGGAGGCTCAGTTTTAAGTATCATATCTAGGGCAGAGGTGAGAAGGGGAAGTGCTGGGGCTCCAACTTGCCCTTCCATCCCGCTGCCTCCCTGGGAGGGAGTCTAGGGACACGGCAACGTGTCTCCCTGGATTTGCAGCCAAAGCACGTTGAAGTGGGAGGGAGGAAGCATATGGGGACCCAGGTGCACATGCAGGGGAGTAGGCAGATGCGAGTCAGGCCCCTCCCTTGGCAGGGAGGAGGGAGGGGGAGAAGCAGGAGCCCCTCTGCTGCTGCAGGGCCTCCCTTGGGACCCCCCGCCCACCTCCTGCTGTAATCCCGGCTGCTCAGGCCCTGCTCTAAGAGCACCTGCGCCGCCTCCCACCTTGTCTGTTCCCAGCAGCTGACAGCCTGCCCTGGATCTGCTCCCGCCCTTGGGGTTTCTCTGCAGTACTCACGGAAGCCCGGGTGCTCAGAGAGAGGGTGCAACTTTGCCTAAATCCCATCTGCCCACTGTTCTTGGGACCGCCTCCCCCACAACCTTCAGGGGCTCCCTTGTATCTGGGCTTTGGTGGGCTCTGAAGCCCCCAAGGGTCCAGGCTCCCCAGCGTGCAAGCTCTTTCCCACTCCCATCAGTCATCCTGCGACAACCCAAGGACCCCTCGCCACCTGCCACAGAGTCCTGCCTCAGAGCCTTTGCTCAGCCTCTTGGCCGCTGGAAGGCCTCCCCAGCCCCCACCCGAGGCACGCCTGCCCTGCAGCGCCTCGCCGCGCAGTGAGAGAGTGCGCTGACGGTCAGAGGGACCCCGTGATGGCTGCAGTTCCCACCTCGACAGAGCTGTCAGTGAACAGGCCTCAGAGCAGATCCCTGGGGTAGTCCGTACCCACGAGCCCCACCACTAGGGGCTCTCTTGCCGACCCTTGTTGGGTCAGAAAGTTTCTCAAAGCTGCTATGGGCTTAAAGAAGGCAACTGTGACACATTGTAGAGAGCTCTGGGTTGAGAGGACAGGACTCTGGGCTCCAGTTCCTGCTCTGCCCTCAGTCCCTAGAGGGAGGGGAGGGATGGATGGTTGCAGATGTGAGGCATGATGGATGGATCCATGGGTACATAGATGGATACATGGATGCACGTGCGGATGGGTGGATGCATGGTCTCATGCATGCATGCCAGATGCATGGGTGGATGGATGGATAGATGCATTGATGGATAAATGCATGGATGGATGGATGAACAGATCAACTCCCAGCCCTTCTCTGGGCCTCAGTTTCTCATCCATACAATGATAGTGTTGGGTTACAAGTTCTCCTTCAGTTTCTGAGCTCTGTGATTCTGTCCGTGTCAACCTAGCACCCTTAAGAACCCCTGCCCCACCCCGGGCACCTATAAAGCACCCACACCTGTGCCCGGGGACTCTGGAACGCTTTCTTGGCTCTGCTTTCCACTTGCCGTGGGCGTTCCCTGGGCCTCGTGACCCTGGCCTTCATCCTCTGCCCACGCGTGTGCCGCTGGTCTCTGTATCCACACGTCTCCAACTGGAGGTGTAGCTGTGCTTTCTTCTGACCTTTGTTTTTGCAGAGCCATTTGTTTATCTGTGGGAGGGCTGTATGTCTGTTCGGGAGGAGCCGCTGAGGGATCTGTGGGTGGAAGTGTTGTGTGGAAGGGAAGAGCGCCCCCTGAAGTTGGACAGCCCTCTGGTGGCAGCAGGCCCTGGGGTCCACAGCAGATGACACACGGCCCCCGTCCCTCTAAGAACTCAGAGCATTATGGTAGCATTATGCACAGTGACACCCCCTCCGTGCGCCGAGGGCTTGGCGGACGGAAGGGCAGCTGTGGGCCAGGGACGGCTTTATCAGCAAGGCAGATGATGTTAGGGCTCGGCTCCCTAGGCAGGGTGTCCCTGGGGAGGTGGGGACCCAGATGATGGCAGCAAGTGAAGACACCGAGATTGGCCCGGGACCTCGACGCGTGGGGTTGTCCGGTCTTCAGCTCCTGCAGGAGCTCGAGCACCAGGATAAGGAGGCTGGGTGTTCTCTGGTGAATAAAGGTGAATTCTTGAAGGTCTTTAAGCAGAAGAGGGACCCAGTCAGTTCTCCTTTCTTACAGTCTGTAAAGAAACAAGGGCTGAGTTGGAAAACTCACCCCTGACTGGTGCGCTGAGCCCTCAAGGCCTCATGGTTGGGATAAGGAGCTGGGACGCTGGCTCCCTGAGAAAGGGGCGGCTGCCAGCACTCGGACAAAGAAGGGAAACTGATTAACTGGAGTTTCGCCTGACTTTTTTTTTTTTTTCCCTGAAAAAAAAATTTTTTTTGGAGATATAATTCATATGATATAAAACTATGTTAACAATTCTGTGGCATTTAGTACATGCACAATATATTAGATTGTGGTCGTGTGACCACCACCTCCATCTATTCCAGAACACTCTCATTACCCCAAAAGGAAACCCCGAAGCCATTAGCAGTCACTCGCCATCTCCCCACGCCCAGCCCCTTGCAGCCACTGATCTGATTTCCTTCTCCATGGATTTGCCAGCTCAACATCATCACGTCACCGGAATCACATATACATTGAATGCCAGGGGCCTTTTGGCCTGATTTCCGTTCTGCTTTGCACCCCCCCATCCCTAAGCTCACCTGTACTTCGTGCTCTGTGGCCCCCAGGCCAGCCTCGTGTCTGACCAGACTGTAGCTCGTAGCCTTGCACCGGTCCAAGAGGGAAGTTGAAGCAGATTCCATGAACAAGTTAGTCAGCAGTAAGCTGGACCTGCTGGAGAAACAGTTCTTCCGCCCTCATGGGGCATGGATTCTGTGGAGGCCTGTGAGGCTGGGATAGTACCTCCCCCGCCCCAGCAGAGAGCACAGACCCAGCTCCAGAAACCACAGTGCTGCAGGTCACGTCTGGGGCCCAGCTTCCCTCCTGGCCTGATATGTGCCCACCACTCCGTCTTGTAGACCCTCTACCAGGACTCAGGCTAAGTGGCTCAATGGCCACCTTGTAATGAACCACAGGGGAGGTGGCTCATCGACTCACTGCCCCCCCACCAAGACTGCTCCTTGGAAGATCCCCAGAAATGACCCAAAGCACCCCCCCAAACTCTCTGACCATTTGGAAACACCCGGGTTCTTTGTGCCCTGCCATGCGCCTTGGCCGGTCTTCTCCCTGCCCGGAATCCCTGACCCCCGCTTGCCAAGGATTTCTAGACGTCTGCAGGGCGCCTTGTGGCGTGCCCAGCACTGAGTGAAATGGACGTGGGCACTGCCCTTGGGCCTTGCAGTTTGGGCCCAGAGAGTGTAATGGTGTGGGAACAGAAGGTGAGGTGCTTGTCAGGGGGGACCCTGGGCACCCAGCTTCTCCTGGAGTGGTCAGGGAGGGCTCATAGAGCGGGAGCTGGTTAGGCGAAGTCTACGGGACCCTTCGGGGGTTTGCCACGTAGACCAGGTGGGGAAGGGCTTTTTCAACAGAAGGAGCAGCAAGTGTGAATCGCAGCAAATGCTTGAGGCAACAGGGAGGCATGTCCCGCCGTGTGCCAGATGCTGGGGACTGGGTAGAAGCTGTGAGCACTGCCCTGAGGACTTCACAGCCGGGGTGCTGGGTGGGGGGAAGGGGGGAGGCTGCCTGCGGCAGGGCTTCAGGGAACAGCGAGGAGAGCGGCTGGAGCTGGAGAATCGGGGCGGCCAGGTGGGAGGACCAGAGAGGTCATGGGCAAAGCACGAGGACCTTGAGGAATGTTCTGGGAGCAGGGCCTCTGACCCTGGAGGGAGCTGTCAGATGTGATCAGATGCACTCTGACAGCTTCTAGGAAGATTTGGGGGGGACCCAAACTGGAAGCGTGGGGAGCAGCTAGGCAGCTGTTCCACCGCCAAGGTAGAACAGGGACAGTAGGCGGGGCAGATAGAGTCCCTGGTTCTGCGTGGTGATGTGAGACCCACGGGGAGGGACCCCAGGTGGTGCCTGGGGACCTGGTCTGCATGCTGGCCTGGTTCTTAGCCCCGTGAGACCTTGGCTGAAGTGCCTGACCCAGAAGGCCCAGCCTTCTGTTCACTCTTCTGCAAAATGCTCGAGAGGAGGGACGAGGAGCGTTGGTTCACACCCATGCTTCCCACTTTGGGGATCTGAGGCTTCAGAGAGCCTCAACTTCCCAAAGCCAGCATGCCTTCAGGCCGCCCCTGCCCAGTCTCCCCTCAAGGCCGAGGGCTAGAGCTCAGTGAACAGTGAACTCCCAGATGACAAAGCCCTGCGGGGGAAGCTTTAATGCATGCTCCACTCTCTGCTTGTTGGCCTCGTTCTTCATGAAATCCTGGGGGAGCAGCCAAGTGCATGTGACCCCCTAATTGGGCTGAACGTGGAGAGAGCCAGATCTCGAGGCCTACTCTTGGTTACCACCAAGGAGGCCTGGGACATGGTCCAGGGCCCCACAGGATTGGGAGAGGGCAGAAAGACTTCCAGCCTTTGTCTGCTAACCCAGGAGGACTTGCTGGAAGAGGGGGGCAGGTCAGTTCAATTATTTCGTGCTTGGCATCTGGCTGAAGGAGGCAGCAACACAGAAGCCAGCCAGGCCCGTGAGGGCACCCTCCAGGGCTAGGGGCTGCTGTGGCATGGTCCCTACGTCTGTCCACTCAGGTGAAGCCTTCCCAGTGAGCAGCTGGCACAGAATGCTCTGGAGCGGCTCTAAATCGGGAGCTGGTCTCCCAGGCAACGTGAATGCGAGCTATCAGCCTGTACTCCTCCACCTGGGTACCCAGCATTGCCCAAGAGCTCCGGCAAAGTTCAGCTGTTAGCTCTCCTTCCCAGACGAGTCAACTCAGGCCAGGCTTCTGTGACACATATGAGTGGCCGAGCTCAGCCTGATAGTCTTTCCTTTGACGCTCGACAACCACCCTGACCTGAGGGGCAGGGTCTGGGACTCAGTCCTTGGGGCGCCTCAGAGCTGACTCAAGGAAGCTTGACGGGGCTTGGGACTGGGCGATGATGTTCCAAGAGCCAGATGGACCTGGGGGCAGAGGTGGTGTGAGCTTAACACCACAGGGCAGAGCCCCCGGGAGAGGCAGGGGCTGCGCGATGGCTAGCGGGGGCATGGACCTGTCATAAAAGGTGCCCCTCCCTGACTAACTTCTCTCCATTTCTTTCCTTCCTGCTCTCGTACTGCTCCCACCGACACCTCACAAGCGTGTATGTTCAGATCTGTCTTAAGATCGTCTTATTAGCGTACAAGGACACTTCTGTAGACAGAGCTTGTGGGGAGCCCCCGGCACTAGTTCCCCCTGCCCTGTGTGCTCCTACAGGGGCGGGGAGCAAGGTGAGAGTGGCTCAGGGGTTGGGCAAGAAGGAGATTTTCCATCTAGGATCTTGAAAGGAGGGGTCTGGTTTTGAGGTTGATCAGAAGATCCCATAGCCTAATCTCCCCTCCAAGTGGTCCAGAAACATGTGACTCTAAGCAAAGTCTACTGATGTGTGATTAATTTACAAACAGGCGTGCAGAGCAGGACATTGAGTACACAGGAGCCCGCCGTTCCTGCAAAGCTGTGTCAAGATGTCACCAAGCTCGGCTTTATTTTAGTACCAAGTTATCCTATCTGTTGAGCACCAAACTTGCTCACGCGCCAGGTGGCCGAGCTGGTGGCATTATCGCCTTTGGGAGGGGACAAACCTTTGAGGTCGTTCCAGGCCCCATGCAGGGCGGGGAGGGGGGCAGCCCAGAGCAACTTCCCAGTTTCACAGAGAGTGTCCATGTTTCGTGGATAAAGTCTCCACACGATGAAAGGTTGGTGCGCGTCCAGAACACTGGACTCCCTGTCTGCCTATGTTCTCCCACGTCTGCCCTCCACCCCAATCAGCTGCGGCCTTCCCCTAACCAGATGACCTCCCCACAACTCACGTGGACTCAGAAGGCAGATTGTGAGATTGCAGATGACTATACAAAGAAAAACACCTTAGCCGATTTGAAATTTTTAATCATTCTTGACCTTGGGGTGGAGTGAAATTTATTGTAATGCCCTTCTGGAGGAGAAGGTTTACTCAGCAAGTGAAGAACCATGCAGAAGGTGAAAAGATGATGCATCACCCTACGATTAGTCAGGACTTTTCTGGTGGTGAATAACAGAAGTCCAGTTTGGGCTAGCTCCAGCGAAAGGGGGCCCTGCTGGGAACACTCACATCACCATAGAGGGAGGACAGGGCAGCCAGCCCCAGCGGCTGGGGTTACAGATCAGATGCCGCCAGGACTTGCACTCATGCTCAGCTCCATTGAGGCCCGTGTGCCTGGGTGCACAGAGAGGACGTAGCGGCTGACACCTTCCTTCCTTTGCCACCGGGGAAAGGACCAGCTCATGTTCTCTTTGACGCCAGGCTTAAAAAAAGGTCCCTGGCATTTTAAGCAGAGGCAAGATCACAGTCTGCAGGTTGAGGGCACACTGCAGCCTTCTCTTCTTGCTCCAAATCCCTCGATGTGATAGAACAAATATTATTAAATATCCATGCGGGCAAAGAGATGCCTTTGGTGCATAAGAAACTATGAGGAGTTAGCAAAAGATGGGGTGAAAACAGAATGAGACTGAGGAAGGAAACAATGTTCAAATTGTACCCAGGAGGGAGAGAGGATTCTAGGTGTGTTCCAAGCCTGGATGTAACATATGAGGACCCGGAAGGGGTTCTTGGGTGATCTACACAGTTGGTAGGTAAATGAGGAAGTAGAATGAACACAGCTATCGAGTTTCTTCTCTTGTTGGGGAAGGAGAGGTGGACCCTAATTAAATCTGGGCACTCCAGAGAATTATATGTTTAAGTATGTGTGTTTAAATATTTAAAGAGGACCCCTGGAACAGGAGTCAGCAGACTATGGCCTGCAGGTCAGATCTGGCCCACATTCTGTTTGTGTAAATAAAGTTTTATTGGAACACAACCACACCCATTTGTTAGTGTATTTTCTGTGGCAGCTTTCCTGCTATAGTGGCAGAGCTGAGTAGTTGCAACAGAGACTGCATGGCCCACAAAGCCTAAAATAAATACTATGTAGCCCTTAATGGAAAAAGTTTGCTGATCCTATTCTAGAAAAATGAAAATAACACAAAACGTCTAATGCAGTATAGGAAAAAAAAAGATATATCTAACAAAACAAAATGAATCCAATAAAGAGCAAAGAAGAAGAAAGGAAATACATATAGTAAACAGAAAATGGCAAGAATTAGACTAAACATCAGTAAGCACAATGATTGAGAAAAGAGACAGTCTCTCAAAATAAGCTAAAAATTTTTTTTAAATGAAACTGAAAAAGAAAAGAAAGAAACTTAAGAAATTTGAAAATAAAAGGATGAGGAAAGAAATCCCTCACAAACAGCAAAGAAAGCAAATGAGCAATGTTAATATCAGATGAAAGAGAAGTAAAATGAACATATTTTAGGGATCGAGGAATTGCTTAAAGTGGTAAAAGGAATATTCCACTAGGAAGTTGAAGTTAAAAGATGTGGACTTTCGTACTTAACGATGTAGCTTCAAATATGGTAAATAAAAATTGATGATATCATGAGGAGGGAAAAATGACAAATACAGAGTAACAATATTGAGCTTTGAAAGTCTCCAAGATGTCTACATAGATGTACACAGATGATAAAATTGTATGGAACGAAATACACACACATAGCACACATGCAAATAAGTACAAGGAAAACTGGGGAAACATGATTAAAATCTGTAGATTTTATCAGTGTCGGTATCCAGCTTGTGATATTATAGTTTTGTAAAATGTTACCATTGCGGGAGACTGGATAGTGTGCAAGCGATCTCCCTGTATTATTTCTTACAACTGCACGCGAATTGACAAGAAAAGTCCTTCAAGAAGAACACATCAGGTACAAAAAACTGAATAACTCTTAGGTTAGATGAGGGAGTCAAAGTGAAAATTTTAAACTACAGTATTTTATTTTTATTTTTTTTTAAAGATTTTATTTATTTATTTGAGATAGAGCGAGAGAGAGAGCACGAGTACGGGGAGAAACAGGCAGAGGGAGAGGGAGAAGCAGACTCCCCACCAAGCAGGGAGCTCAATGCGGGGCTCAATCTCAGGACCCCGGGATCATGACATGAGCCAAAGGCAGATGCTTAACCGACTGAGCCACCCAGGCGCCCCTAAACTACAGGATTTTAAATGAAGAGCAGTAAGAGCACTGAATATAAAAACCTATGGAGTAAAGCCAAGTCAGTACTCAAAGGACAATTTGTAGCCCTAAATTCATTTATTAAGAAGCAGGTAAGACTAAAAATTATAAAAAGTATTGAAGTCTGCTTTCAATTCAGGAAGCTAGAAAAATAGACTCAGAGAAGGTAAAAAGATATTGTTACAAGTGAAGTCAGAAAACGGAGTAGCATTCATCAATAATTCTAAAAGCTTGTTCTTTGAAGACTAATTGAAGAGACCCAACTTTGGCAAGTCTGATTTAAAAAAAAAAAAAAGCAGAAGGCACAAACAAACAAAAAAAAGAGAATATAACTACAGAGGAGATTTTAAAAAGAAAAGACTATTATATGCACCTTTATGCCAATTAGAAAATATAAGTGAAATGTAGGACTTTCTAAGAAAATAAAAACTTCCAAAATTGGCTTCTCAAGAAAATAAATTTGCCCCTAAAATGGGGATAAAATTTCCTAAACCTTCAAGAAATAGATAGTCCTCATGTTACGGAAGCTGTTTTGGAGAACAGGAAAGGTGTTCTGAGTCCTTTTCCAAGTAGCCCTGATATCAGAATCAGAGGATAACTCAGCCAAACTACTGGCCAGTCTCACTTCTGAATAGAAACCTACAATCTTTCCGGGACAAAAAAAAAAAAGCAAATTTAATTCAGCCAGATATGAAAAGAATAATGCAAGCATGACCTAGTATGACCTAGCAGGATTTATCCCAAGAATAGAAGGAAGATTTAATATTTTTAAAAAAAAAATTTTCATCTAATTTACTATATTGACTATTGGCTTTTTTTTTTTTTTTTTAAGTAGTTCAGTTGTTCAAAATTAGGACCATTCTCCTCATAGAACAGACAAACGCATGCCCTTGGCTTGCTGCTGAGGGAGTCCTGGGAGAACTCTGTCACACTGTTCTTTCCTGTGTCCTGTCCCTGGGGGCACAGGTGAGGCTGCAGGGGACCAGGTCCCCTTTATTGGGGTGACAGAAGGAAGGCAGTGTGCTGTAGTGAATAGAGCAAAAATTCTAAAGCCAGGCCAGGCTGAGAAGAAAATGTAGAGATTATAAGGTTCAGGCTGCTCAGAGAGGTTGCATACACCCAATGGAAAGAGTGTGGTTTGAATTGTGTCCACACACCACCACCCCCACCACCCCCCGCCGCTACCAGTGGATCTGTGACCTTATTTGGAAATAGGGTCTTTGCAGATGTAATCAAGGACCAAGGTAAGGTCCTACTGGAGTAGGGTAGGCGTCCTTATAAGAAGGCCATGTGAAGACACAGGGGCCCAGAGACACACACAGAATGCCACGTGGGCGTGGATGCCACCACAAGCCAAAGAATGCCAAGGATTGCAGGCAACTTCCAGAAGCTAAGAGAAAGGCATGGAGGAAGGGACCAACCTGACACCTTAATTTCAGACTTCCAGCCTCCAGAACCGTGAGCAAATCAACGTATTACTTATAGCCACCCAGTTTGGGGTTCTTTGTGACAGCAACCCCAGGAAACGAATACACTCATTATCTAGCCAAGGAGGAACAGAGTCGAATTGTGACCAGGCTGCGCCCAAACCACTGGGTCGTGCAAACGGACCGCTAGCTGGCGGTGGAGGGTGCTCTCACGTGGGCAGTAATGCAGGCGTTTGCTGAAGCAAACCTATATCCTCCCCGAAAGCACAGACCCTCGTCCTGAGTCTCAGAGGATTTCTACACATAACTTTCACAGAGAATGAGCAGTTCGGAGTCAAAAATAACCGAGCCTAAGAAGAGAGAAGGCAACCTGAGCCAGAGCCAGAGCCAGAGCCAGCAGGAACGATTTACAGCAGAAACAGACCCTCAGAACCTCAGATCCGGCAGTATTTGGGCAGAGACAGGAAAATAACCACGTCCGGTGCGTTTAAATAAATAGAAGGCATGGCTGAAAAACCGTGCAGGGAATAAAAAGCCATAAAAAATGATGAAGCAGGTTTGGAAAAGAACCAAATAGAACTTTAATAGGAGAGTAGTCATAACCGAAGAAAGGGTTCATAACTGGAAGCTAGACGTGAAGAAACCACCCAGAATACGACACTAGAAAGAGGAAGGTGTAGAGAAGATAAGACATGTGGAGAGAACACCTGACTTTCAGCCAATTAGAGTTCCACAGAGAGAAGAGAAAAATAAGCTACAGGCCATGTTTGGAGAGCTAATTGCTGAGAATTTTCCAGAACTGGTGGAAGACAGAGGTAGGAATGGGGAGTGCTTTGGAAAGAGGAAGGAGAATGTGGAGAAGTAAGTGAGATTCAGCTCATAAAAGATGGCTAATTCTTCTCTCAGGTCCTGGGCTCAGAGCTAGATTTCAGCCCAGCCCCCAGAATGACTCAGGAGATGCCAAACCCTTCACCCTGCCTCCTCTCCAATCTGGGTCAGTTCTTCCTACCCACTGGTTACCAATGGGCTGCTCCTGAGAACTGAAAGTTCCTTGTGCTAGGACAAGGTGTCAGTGAGGAGTGAACCTTGAGACTCTTGAAAACATTGCCCCAAATCAAGCAGGGTCCTTTCCCTGTACTGCCCAACTCAGGGGACTGCCAGTCCTGTAGTCCATGAGAATGTCACTTCTTAGAGTTGGGCAGTGCACAGCCTGTGCAGCTGAACTAGGCAACCCAACTACCTCTGATGCCTTCTTTTCCCAAGTAATGTGCCTGGGGTTTTCCAAGTTTAACTAGAGGTTTTTTGGTTGTTGTTTTTTTTCCTTTGTATTTTCTTTCCTCCCTCCCTCCCATGATGGGATGGCATCCATCATCACCGGGAGGATTTTATGGGGCGATGAAGGGAAGCTAATAGCTCTGCAAAGGAGAGCTGGGAAATTTTCCAGGCATATAGTGTTCCCTGGCAGCCCTGGGAGGATGGCTGTAAAGGCCACACTACTCACTTAGTGAGACAGAGCAGGGCCTGGGCAGAGTTGTACAGACGTGAATTTGCGTATGCACACATGCACACTTCCCCCTGGGGACACTGGCTGGGCCTTTTGGCCCAGGATCCAACCAGGCCTGCTTGCCCCCTACTGAGTTGAGCATTTGGACCCAGTTGTTGGTGGCCTCAGCTGCCTGGACCCTTGCTTACCCAAGGGCACAGTAGATCAAGCCCTGGATCACAGGCCAGGAGATACAGATTCTCGAATTGTTCTCTCCGGCCCTTGACTCACTGTGTGGCCCCATCAAATGACTCAGCCCCTCTGGGCTTTCCTCTACCCACCTTTCCCTGGCTACTTGCAAGCATTGACCTTCTAATGAGGACGTGGCAGCCTGGTGTGATAAACTGTAATGCGCTGTGCACATCTGAGAGCGAAGGTGATTGGGGCCACCCGGCGTTGCAGGATCTCACTCAGGGCCAAGCTTGTCTCTTCCAAACACCCGCCTCCCGCACAGGAAAGGGGCTGGGATGGCCCCAGATGCCCCCCATGCTCTCTGTGGAGATCAGCATTCAGCCCTCTGTCTGCCTGAGGCTTATGCCCCTGCACACAACACACTCTGGCGGGGAGGCAAGTCTGGCTCTCTGAACAGTCTGAGTCACAGACGCTGTCAAGAAACTGGGTTTGTTATTCCAGGGATGTGGCAAGGATCGTGCGCTATTCTTGGAGAATCTTTTAGTTGCTCTGAGGAACAGCTAACAGAGCAGTTTGTAATTAGCACTTTGGCTGCTTAGTGGCATTATCTGCCTGAGGGGGGGCTTGGGGAACATTTACCGAGCGAACCTTCTTGAGTACCTACTAAGTGCCAGGCCCCTGTTGCCCAGAATCAGAGAATGTGAAAGGGCTGAATGGGACGGATGTGCTGTAATTTCTTCCGGCCGTGAAGGAGGCAGGCGAGGTCCCCGGGGGGGGGGGGGGGGGGTTGCCCGCGCTGTCAAGGAGCGAATCCGATCACTCGGGAGCGTGGTGAGCTGTGGGGGTCCTCCACAGAGGGGCGCGGCGTCTGGCCCGAGGCCCAGATCACCACAAGGAGCAGCTGTGTCGAGGCTGGGGTACCGGCATTTAACAGGCACGGCCGAGGCCAGACTCAGGAGCTCGCCTGGCTTACTCCAAGAGAACGAAACATGCTGGGTGCCCAGAGCAGGAATCTCCTTCCTTTTTAAGGATGAGTACTATTCCCCGACAGGTCTTTGATGACTCAGGCGATGTCCGTCTTCTTGTGTGGCCGAGAGGCTCCCTGGGGCTCTGTCTTGGTCCCCTGGGCCCCTAGGTCCTGGTATGGAGCCTGACATCTGGCCCTGGTATAAGATTTCTTGCTGGGAGAGGAGGTTGGAGGAGTTTGTTAGACTAGAATTTAAGGACCTTATCTGCCAGGTTATGAGGTTGAGATTTTAACCTCAATAAATCATCCAAATGGCCCCCCCTTGGCAATGCAGTAGATTTGGGCTGGAACCAAGGAGTCTGTATTTTGAAAGAAATAGCAACCTTTATTTCCAAGATCAGTCAGAAACATTAAATTAAAACCAAGTAAATACTCTTGGATGGAGTTTACGTGGGTTTTCCCTTGGCTCCAAGGTTTGCATTCACTACAAAGTAATCCGAAAGAGGGGGGAAAAAAAGTATTTTTCTAAATCATGCATCTTTGAGGGGCACGTGTGTGGCTCAGTCAGTGAAGCGTCTGACTCTTGATTTCGGCTCAGGTCATGATCTCAGTGTCCTGGGATGGAGCCCCGCATCGGGAGTCTGCTTGGGCTTCTCTCTCTCCTCCTTCTTCTGCCCCTCCCCCTGCTCATGCTCTCTGTCTCTAAATAAGTAAATAAAATCTAAAGAAAATAAATAAATCATGGCATCTTTGTAAAAAAGTATTAAAGCTATCCTGTTTGCTCATATTGTACCTGGATTCTGATGCAGCCACCACGAATCCATCAATAGATATCTCTGGCCTTGAACACACCACTTACATGTTTTGTTCTTCCAAAAATGGGGTGCACTTGTCTTTTCCACCTTGGAAGATTAATCTGAAAAAGCAAGAGCATGAAGCAAGAGCTTTTGTAAACCATAAAATGCTATTATTCATGCCAAGGGTATATATTTATATAAATTGCTGTCCATTTAGATGATGATTATTCAGTTCTTAAGCTATTTCCATCTTGGCTGCACGGAAAGACAGACTTGACTCCAACACTTACTGAGTCATGGGGGGACAAGGTACCTTGATGACATGGAGTCCTGGCTTCCTCAGCTATGAAAATGAACATAATAGCCATGAAGTAGAATATTATTCTGGCATAAAAAGGAAGGGGGTACTGATCCATGCCACAGCATGGGTAAACCTCAAAAACATGATGCGAAGTGAAAGAAAGCCAGACAAAAGGCCACACACGGTGCACAAGTCCATTTGTGTGAGGCGTCCAGAAGAGGCAAGTCCGTGGAAACAGAAAGCAGACTAATGAGAGCCAGGGAGTTGGTGGGAGAGAGCAGAGAGCGAGGGCTAATGGGACCCGGGCTTCCTTTTGGGGTGAGGAAACGTTCTGGAGCTAGGTAGTGGTGATGGTTGCACAGTCTGTAAATATACTAAAAACCACCGAATCAGACACTTTAAAAGGGTGAGTTGTATGGTATGTGAATTATATCTCAATAAAACAGATGATGAATGGGGGCAATCTATCTGACGCAAGGCATTTGTGAGGGTTAAGTGACTCCTAATTTATTTGGGTAGCCTGACGGTGTAACATGGTTGAAGGGGTTTATAAGCCAAGAGACCAAGCAGAAGGTCTGGTTTGCCATGTGCCGGAGTGTGGGGTATGACGAGACCCTGGTAGGGCCTCCAGGAGCGTCAGCGTTGGGTGGACTGGACATTTCCTCCTGCGTCCTCCTCACGCTATGCATGAGGGACTGCTGTGCAGGGAGGGGGGCGCTGCTAAGGCTCTGACCGCTCAGTTGCTCTACAATGTGTATCTCTAAAGCGTACTCCAGCTGGTTACTGGGATCCAGCAAGTTTGGGAGCCGTGGTTTCAGGCACTACAGGGAGCTGTGGGGAGCTTCTCCGAGCTAGAGGACTTTCATGCTCCACTGCACCTGAACCCCACTGGGCTGTCGCAGCTGCAGAAGGAATCGCGGGGCATTAGGCATGCGGTAGGCTTAAGGGGGCAGGACTAGGGACACCAGCTCCTAAACTCCAACATGGGGTTTGTGCCCCTCCAGATTTGAGGTCAGCCCCACAGGGCTACTTGCAGGCTGCACAATACCAGCTGTGTTTTTTTTGGAAGAAAAAACAAATCATAATTTGCAGCTGATGGCTGATCAGCTTGGAGCGAACTTGGAATCTCGCACACAGTCGGCTCGGAGCTTTGTCGGTGGGTGGCTGAGCAAAGAGAACCTCGTCCAGGCAGAAATCTATTGAAGGGCAGTGCTACCTGCCTGTCTCCTGCACGCGCTCCATCAGTGGGTATCAAATGCAGGAATGGACGGAGGTCTAGAGGTGATGAGGACTGAGAATTGGCTTAGCCACTCGGGCTTCAGAGGAATGGGGAGTGCGATGGTGAGCCTGACCAGTGCAGTTGCGGTGGGGTGGTCGGTCAAAAAGAGAGTGGGAAAATGGGACCTGCAAGTATAGGTAAGTCTTGAGAGGATTTTTGCTAGAAAGGGGGAGCAGAGAGAGGGGGTGGTACCGAGAGAAGAGAGTGGGGTTAAGAGGGCCGTGGGATTTTGTTTGGTTTTTGTAAACTTGGGAGCGAGCGGTTCCTTGCACGTTTGCGTGCTGAGGGGGCGGGGGTCCAGGAGAGAGGCACAGATTGATGGCAGGCCCGCCCCCCATGGCAGCCACCAGGAGCAGCAGGTGCAGGTGGGCTGGTGGATTCGATGGTGGGAATTTGAGGAGAGACAGAAGGGGACCCTTGAGAGGGTGTACGATAGCCACTGGGAGGCGCAGGGGCTGGATCAGCGTAGCAGGCTTGCCGGGCGCTGGGCCCACCCAAGGTGTGCGGTCAAAACCGAGCCCAGGCTGGCCCGGGAAGTAAGCCCTCAGCCCCGTTAGCTGCCATTGTCACTGACGTTTACTATGTTATCATCACACCATCGTTATAACAAGTGGTCGTCACCAGTGGTGGTGAAATCCCAGCTCTGCCTCTCAGCGCGCTGGGCGCCCTAAAGCTTCTGTTCCCCCGGTGGGTTGATGAGCGGAGGCACTCCGGGGCAGTGTCCGCAGGGCAGCCCCGTGCCAGGCACCAAAGTCACCGGAACCCCACCCGCCGGGAGGTGCGTCCCGCCTTCAGACATCTGGGGGTTCCCCCTTCTTCCACCCCAGGAGCTGGGGGATTCTCCCTAGAGGGGTGCTCTTCTCCACGGCCAGCGTGCTCTAGACGCAGGTCCTTAGGTGAGTGACGTGTGCTCTGCTGACAGAGAATGATCTGGATGTTGCTGCCGCTGTGGTAGCACCTAGCCAAGGCAACCGGGGGCGGGAGGCCCCTGAGCACGCCCCCGCCGACCGGGCCAGCCCGCACCCGGGCTGCCGGGCAGGGTCCCTCTGGGGTTGTGTTTCCCTTGTCACATCTCAGCGGTGTGACAAGGGCAGTGGCACTTGGCTTGTTTGAGCTGGACTCCGTGCCCGCTGTGGGGAGCACCCCCGGAGGCCAGTGTGGTGATGGTCACAGTAGGAGTGACCAGCAGGGTCCCTGAGGGGCAACGAGTAGAGAGCAGGAGGGGAGTTCTGGCCGGAGCATCTGGGTCTCAGTTTTAACTTCCTCACCTGCAAATCTCCTCTCCCCTTTTCCGGACAAGGAGGGTCGGAGCTTGCAGGCCTGGCAAGGGAGTGGGAGTCAGGAATTTGGGGTGCCAATCGCACTTGGCTTGTGGCTGTCCTTGAGCACGGCAACCTACCTTCTCTGGGCCTGCTTTGCTCTCAACCACAGCGATGAAAAGCTCTCCCACGGAGCCCCCTGGCTGCCGTTTGGGTTGAGGTGTTGCAGAAGAAAAGCTACAAAACCCTCAAGCTTTTTCTGAGGATCCCGCCCCCTGACAGGTCAGTGCATGCCCTGCGGTGTCCCCTCTCCATCCCATGGCTTCTGATGGCCAAGTCCTGTGGTGGCTTGGCAGTCTTCCCCAGCCCAGCACTCCGGGCACACAATGATGAGATTTACGGCCTTCCCTGGGATGTTGGTGCCTACAGGGGGGCCCAGGGCTCTACCAAAGTCCCTCCATAAGTCTTTGTTTCATTGCTCAGGCCAGGCAGGGGGTGAGGCTGGGTCCTCCAGCTCTCAGGTCTCAGTCTCATTTATAGGGTGACCGTTGGACTGGAGTTGCCTCCAGAAAATTTTGGTTGAAGTCCACCATCTACCAGCTAAAGATGGAACACTCTGGAGTCAGGGATTGGAACGCTCCCCCCACCCCAGCTCCTTCCAGCTCAGACTTTCCTGGGGGATGTGCCTGCCCCTGCTTTGACCCCCCCATGGGACAGAGAGACAGCTGATGGGTGCTGACTTCATGCATACACCCCCCCATCCCTGGTGGGCCTGGTCCCTGGGGTACAAGGAACTGCTCCTTTCCTCTACGCCCTCCCCATTCGTCTGGAGCTAGCCGTCCCCTAGATGTAGGGGGTGGGGGCAGAGCTGCCCACGTGGGGGCAGATGAAGTTCTGTTACCCACTTCGGCCTCTGATTAGGGAGGGGCCTGCAGACTTGGAAAGCCAAGAGCAGAGGAAGAGGGCTTTCCTGGAGGACGTGGAGGAGAGACCCAAGAGAACCAGAGGGGATGTTCCAGACACACCGGAGGCTGCCTCGGCCCCTCTCTCCCCCGCCAGCCACCCTCCACGCTGTCACAGACGTCTAGGCAGGCTCCGATGGCCTGGCTTGGAGTCGCTTCCAGACCTAATGGCCAGAATGCAGCTGAATTGCGTTTGGACAGATTCCATCCTCCGCTGTCTCCACACAGCCTCGCTCCTAAATTCCATCTGTGACGTCAAAGCCCAGCTAATCATGGAAAAACAGATTAAGTTCAGTAAACTCAATTTTCTTCTTCCCCTCCCAGTCCGGGTGTCTCGCCACGGCCTTTGCTCAAAGAGTGGTCTTGCCTACCTGCTCGGTTGCGCACACTTTTGAGCTCAAACCCAGCAACCCGCCAGGCTCTACCAAAGTCCCTCCAGCCTGGCCACCCCAGCCCCTTTCCCCCCATGATGCCTGGGGGTCCCTGAAGCCCAGGGAGGCCCCAAGACGTGTCCTGACCTTGACTCCTCAGGCAGAACCCGGTGTTTCTGGTCACCCGCAGGCTCCTTTTGTCTTCCTTATATGGGTCCTGATGGGACAGGCTGACTGAGGAGGAGGGGGGTGACACCCCTTCCGGCTGGGCCTTGTGCCTTGTCCGGGGCTGGGCTCAGCCCTGATTCCTCCCTGAGCACCATGCCAGGTGGCTCTCGCTCTGACATCATCTGGCCCGTGGGGGCTGGGGTCCTTCCTAAGGTCATGAATACAAGGCTTCCGGAAAGCCAAGTGCCATATCGGAGGCTCATGGGAAGGTCCATCCCTGCCCTTCCTGGAGAGGGCCTGGGGGGAGGTGCATATGGGTGCGTCTTGGGCACAGTGGTCACTCAGACTCCTTGCCCAGCTTCCTTCGCAGAAGGGCCTCGGGAGACGTGTGTTTTTCTTTCTTCCCTCTCACTGCGCCAGGCACCGAGAGCTGCCCCGTGGAAAGCAGTAAAATATAATTCTGTCTAGAACCCATCACAACTCCAGCGGGGATGGAGATGAAATGTGTGTCTCGCACGCACCCAGGCAGCCAGAGTGGGTGTAATGAGATTGTCTGCGGGTTCAGCCGCTGGGTGAAGGGGGCTCGGGGGACAGGCAGACACACAAGTCATGCTGCCTTCTCTCATTAGGGACCTGGGGTCCGCCTGCACCTTCTTGCTTCATGCTCAACCAGAGAGAAAGCAAGGGGACCCTGTCGTGCCTACCAGGTTCCTGTTCTGTCTGTGAAACCAAGCAGGCACCTGCCAAGGGGTCGTCTGTCCTGTGGACGCCGGTGCCCTGGGTGCTAGGCTGTCTTTCCCTGATGGCGGTGGGCTTAGTGGCTGCACCCGAGGTAAGCAGCTCAGCCAGAAAGCTATCCGGGCTCAGGCAGCAGCCTTCCCGACCCTGCTGAGCATAGGAGCACCACCTAACTGCTAGCTGAGTACTGGGTGGAAGTGAGCTAAGCATTTTATGTGCATTATGTCATTTAATCCACAAAACAGTCCAACAGGGCAGGTGCTATTCTCACCTACTATTTTGCTATTTTGTAGAAGATAAAATGAAAGATCAAAGAGTTTAAACAGTTTGCCCACGGTCACAGCTGGGAGGTGGCGGAAGGTCTGGCTGACTCAAAGTGCGTGAATTTTAACAACTACATTGACTGTCCTTCTCTGGCTGGTACTCAGACTCCTGCTCAAACTCCACTGGCTGCTGCCTTGTAAAAAGTCGACTAATAAAGAAAAGTACAAGGAAAAGTTGCCCCAAATTCCATCAATCTGAGATAACCCTCACCAGCATCCAGTGAGCATTTTTTTCAGACTCTCTATTTTTCAGACACATACAGAGTAGTAATAACTTTTTCAGACTCTTTATTTTTCAGACACATACAGAGTAGTAATAACTTAACAACAACAAAAAAATGGGTCTTACTCAGCATGCAGTTTTAAAATAAAAAACCAAATTTAATTTTCTTAAATTTAACTGAAGACAAATTCATTTGTGTGTATTTGAAATGAAATGGAAGGAAATTGCTAAACTTCAGAAATACATTTCTTCCTCTTTAAGTGATAATAGTTCCTAAAACTTTTAGTTCCTAAAAGTTCCTTAAAGTTAATGCAGAAAAGAGAAAAACTGTTTTTTAAGAGAAAAACTTTTTAAACAGCTTTATTGAGATACAATTCACATACCGTACAGTTAATTCATTTCAAGTGCACAACTCAGTGGGTTTTTGTATACTACATTATTACTTTTAAAAAATTGTAGTAAATATATGACATAAAATTTGCTCCTATAAACATGTTAAGCATACATTTCCGTGGCATAAGTACATTTACAATATTGTGCCGCCACCTCCCCTACTATTTCCAAATTGTTTTCATTCCCCAAATCCCATAAATAATGCCTCCTCAATTCCCCAGCTCTCCCCAACCCCTGGTAACCTCTAATCTACTTTCTGCAAGAAAAACTTGTAACAGGTTGGAATCATTTTTTTTTTTTAACGAACAAACTTAATTTTTTAAAGCAGTTTTAGGTTCACAGCAAAACTGAGAGGATAGTACAGAGAGTTCTCATATATCCCTCCACCCCACACATACACAGCCCCTCCCCCATCAACATCCCGCACCAGAGTGGGACATTTATCACAGTTGATAAACCTGTATTGGTACATCATTATCACCCAAAGCCCATGGTTTGCATTAGGGGTCACTTTTTGTGTTGTACATTCTCTGTGTGTTGATAAACACATAATGATGTGTATCCACCATTCTAGTATCATACAGAATAATTCTACTGCCCTAAAAATCCCTGTGCTCCTACTGTTCATCCCTCATTAATTTTTTAATCTGTATAATGAACCAGCTTTCATGCCATCCGCCTCTGTTTTTTCCACTTTCAATTTTAGTGGAAAATTTTAGTAATTTTATTATTTGTGTACGTTGTCAGGGTTTTTATATTCTATTCAATAACAATAATTGCCCCAATTTCAAAATTATTAATTCAGTATTCACTGGGGTTCCTCCATTGATGAACTTATTTTTGATTGGTTGGATTTCAGCATCAAGTAATTTTTTTTAAGACTTTATGGATGTCTAAGCCTCTGAGTTTATGTTACAGAATGTCCATTAACTTTATACTCAAAGGACGGTTTTGCTGGGTATAAAATTTGGAGTTACAGCTCTGTAGCTATTACTTCACTGTTTCCTGAGGTTGGGTTTCTGTGGAGGATTCTGATTCTCCTCAACTCACTTCCCTGCTCCCCTAGTTATATGGTTCTTTCTTTATTCTTTAAGATCAGTAACTTTTTTAAAAGGTGTATTATTTATTTGAGAGAGAGAAAGAGAAAGCGTGCACTGGCAGGGCGGGGGGGGAGAGAGCGAGAATCTTAAGCAGGCTCCAGGCTTAGTGTGGAGCCTTGCGTGGGGCTCGATCTCATGACCCTGAGATCACGACCTGAGCCGACACCAAGAGACGGACACTTAGCCGACTGCACCACCCAGGCACCCCAGGATCAGTAACCTTTTAAGGATGTCTTGGTGTTAATCACACCATCAAGGTTTCCTGGGCCACAGAATGGCAGTTTTGTAGAGTCAGTTTTGTTTTTTTTTAATTTCAGGGGATTTTTCTATTACATATTTGAATACTTTCCCCTGTTCCATTATTGTATTTTCTTTACCAATTATGTATATGTTTGATTTCCTTTTGCCTCCCATATCTGTCACTTTGTCTTATTAGTCTTTTCCATTTAATCTTATGTGATTTCTTGCAGCCCACCCACCACATCTCTAGTTGTTCATGCTCTGCTTTGTCATTTAATCATTGCTTATAATATGGTTTTTATTTTTATTTTTATTTTTATTTTTTTAAATGTTTTATTTATTTATTCATGAGAGTCAGAGAGACAGAGAGGCAGAGGCAGAGGGAGAAGCAGGCTCCCCGCCTAGCAGGGAGCCCGATGCGGGACTCGATCCCAGGACCCTGGGATCATGACCTGAGCCGAAGGCAGACGCTTAACCATCTGAGCCACCCAGGCGCCCTATAATATGGTTTTTAAAAAATATGTGAATGTATTTATCTTTCTCATTTTCCACTGAGCTCTGTTAACTCACCTTTCAGCCTTCATCTCTTTCTTTTGTCAAATAATTTCTTTTTTAAAATTTCAGCGTCTCTTTTCTTACACCCATCTGCCCCTTACCAGTTCTTAAGAGATTATATCTGTAATTTCTCTGGGTCTATGACTTGTTTTTTCTGAAGTCTTTCTGATTTCTCTGGATGATTCCTCCTGCTGTGTGTTCTTCATTTGCCCCCCACCCCACCCTTAATGCATAGGACCCATGTGAATTCCTTTGTGATTATTATTCTTTAGCTACCTTCTAAATAGCAGCTTGTGAAAATGTGGGGAGTGGTCCAGAGCAGTCTGCAGCTGCATTATGGGCTTACTCACTATCTGGAAGCCTCTCTCCCTGAGCTTTTATTTATTCTCTGCCTAGGGATTCTGTCTCTCTCAGGTTTCAGGGCTCATACGTCATAATGGTTCTCAGCAAAGCTCTTTACATCACTGGCTGTCTGTGTTATGACCAACCCCTCGCTGCCCCTTTTCTCTCCCCACCCTCACTTCACTCCCAGCACCTCCCTCAGAGGGAAAATGAGTTTCTGTCATAGAAATGGCATGTGGGTGTGATTTCCCATCAGCTCCCACCCCATTTCCATTCCACAGTGTAAAATCGCATCTCTGCCTGTGCTCGGTTGTTTACAGCAGCACTATTCCCATCAGCCCCAAATTGGACATTACCCAAATGCCCATCAACAATGGAGTGGTTGAGTCGATTACAGTACATCTACCCAATGAAATACTAGACAGCAATGAGAACAAACAGTCTACAACCACATGCAATAATTTGGATGAATCCCATGAACATGATGTTGGTCAAAACAAGCCAGAATCAAAAGAGCACATACAGTAGGCTTCCGTATGAAATTGCTCAAAGACAGTTGGGTGTTGGCAATCCATCAGCTTCAATCTCATATAAAGTACAAAACAGGCAAATGGCAGGACAGTGGTTGTTCACAGTTGAGGAGATGTGACTAGAAGGGGACACACAGGGGGCTTCTGGGGTTGTTATTTTCCTGTTTCTTGATCCTTGCTGGTCCTACAGGTGTGTTCAGTTTGTGAAAATATATCTATACTTATGATACGTGCACTTTTTTGTATGTATGTAATACTTCAATTAAAAATTTTTCTTTGGAAAAACAAATGACGGGGGGATGCCTTTCCTTGCCTGGGGTGGCATCCACAGCCCTAGTTCCTGATTCTAGCAGGGGGATCATGGCCATGACTTTCAGGAAGTGATATTTACTTGGGGGGTCCAAGGAGGAGGCCCATGTAAGCTCTCCGCATGTAGCTTTCTTCCAGTTCAGACTTTGTGATGTCTGTGGTTTGGGGGCATAGCGATCTCCTTGTTTCATCAGCCGACGTGACTGCCCTGTATCTGTAGTTGGTGTTTTCGAGGGAGGGCAGTAGAACGGAAATGCTCCTACTCCACCATCTTCAGTAGGAAGTCAGGATAGATTCCTGAACCCACTGGCATGGGTGTTGTTGTAAAGAAACGGGCTTGACTTTCTTAACTAAGTAAAATGCTGGTACTTGTTGAGACCCCTTTAGAGTGATCGCCTTGAAGGACAACACCCAGAGTGGCCAGTGCTCAGAGATCAATGGCCATCTCCTGAGTTCTGCTCCACTCGCCGGGAGCTTCCCTGTGGAAATGTTGGGTGTGATGTTTATGCTTTATGGTCACACCCTGTCTGAGGAGTGTGTCTCTTCTCCCCGCACTCCTGGAAGCAAGTGACAGTCTCTCGTCACCCTGCTCCTGCCCCACCCCCGGCACTGAACTTCGTGGGTGCTCAGCTGCAGGGAATGGCCGCATCTCAGCCTTGAGCACCGTCCTCTCCTGAAGCCAGTGACTGTAGAGTGGCCTCGGTGTGTTTACACCAGCCCCAAACACAGGATGTGGCACAACAGTGCAGGGGGCACACCGGTGGGAGGTCACTTGAACGGTGTGGCACGTTGGTGCCTCGGGGCCTTTGCTCGGCTTGTACTGTTCCTTCTCCTGGAGCACGTCCTCCTTGCATCTACTCCTCCTGGGGTTCCAGGAAGCCCCACTCACGTCACTTGGAAGCTCCACCTTCCCTCAAGCCTTTCCCTAGTCCCCTCCGTACTGACAAACGCCACCCCTGGCTGGTCCACTTTCTCATCTCGGTGACACTGGTAAGCCTGGAAAGCTGCTGGTGTCATCCCCATTTGCTGTATGGAGAGACCGAGGCTCAGCAGGCACAGCCACGTGTCCTGGGGGGACACATGGCTAACAAAGGCTTTGTTAGGTTTTGAAGTCCGATCCTGGAGTGGAGCTCCCCCCATGAGGTCCCGTCATATGGGGTCACTCATGGAGCTCTGATTCCTCCCTCCTGTTCTTAGTCACCATGCACTGAGCTCTAACTGTGCAGCACTCTGCTCTTTCCTTCTGTCTGTCTGGGTACCTGCCGGTGTAGCTCTCTGGCGACTCGTGGGCAGAAACACTGTCTCTCACCCCGTGACAGATGGAGCTGCATCCTAAGCCTTGCAGGGTCTGCTGGTCTCTCGGCCGTCGTGGGGCGGGCGCCCTTGGCTTTGCCCCCCGCTTCGATTGGACACTTGGTCAGACTTGTGTGCAGGCAAGCGTGGGCAGGTCATTTTCCATGGAGCCGTTAAGACCGCCAAGGGCGGATTGCTTAGACTCCTAGAGTTTCTCAGGAACTTTTAGGGATCGCATCTGACTTCTTTGTCATTGAGTCATTGAGGTGATGATGAGACTTGCCCCAGGTCACGGTGTTTCTCCTGAGGCCCCACAGACGTAGGTGTGCGAGCCGCCCTGTTGTGCAGGGCGTGGTGCTTCTGTGACAGGCCTCTGGTACCTTCCGGGCAAGGTGGTCCTTGAGCTTAAACGAGGACCACGTGGAGAAGCTGCGGAGGCACGCGACCCTCACGGAATCTCGTCCTTCCCTCTGCTGCCAGCTCTCACCTCACTCAGCTTCTCCCAAGCCTGCGGTTCTCTCTCCCCAAACCCGTGCCCGTCCCACCCTCTCTGCCAGTTGGAAGCTCATCCCCCTGGCAGCTCTCATGTCTTGCCGCCTGGCCGACCCCAGCCTCTCGTGGGAGGAGGTGATGCTATGGAGACTCCAGGCCATCTCCTCTGCCTCCACTTCCAGCCAGGCTTGAGCATAGGCCTGTGGGCCTCGGGGCAGGCGGGTCTCAGAGCCGAGAGGGGGCAGCCCCCAGCCTCTGCTTTCTCCTCCTGGACATGTCAGCTTGGGCCCGAACCCACATGCCCTCTCATCTTGGGCTGGACCCACCAGCCTTGAGGGAAGGTTAGGGATGGTCTCTTGGCACCGGAGCGTGGCCTCTGGAGAGTTCACCTCTCCCCTTGTGGTGAGTTCAGGGGTTCGGGTTGATCAGGGGAGACACAGGACCAGGAGGGGCAGTAACAAGTGTTTGGCGGCATTTGGACAGCTCGCTTGAGAGGGAAAGTCCCTCCCGGCAAGGGGCCTTCCAAAGTGATGTGTGACCACCACCCAGAAGGGAGGGAGAGTCGGACAGGGGGCTCATGTGGGTAGTGACGTCACTCGGGAGCATGGTGGGGAGCCTCTGGGTCACAGAACTGTCTCGTTTGAGGTCTTTTATTTTTATTTTTTAAAGATTTTTTATTTGTTTATTTGACAGAGACACAGCGAGAGAGGGAACACAAGCAGGGGGGAGTGGGAGAGGGAGAGGCAGGCTTCCCACCGAGCAGGGAGCCCGATGCGGGGCTCGATCCCAGGACCCCGGGATCACGACCTGAGCCGAAGGCAGACATCCAACAACGGAGCCACCCGGGCGCCCCTCGTTTGAGGCCCCAGGGTTTGTCTGATCTATGGCTAGCAAATGTGGGGTGCAGTTTTGTGGGTGATGTAAAGTCGATGAACTCTAATTAGCTAGAAAGATGTTTATTTAGGGGGTGCCTGGGTGGCTCAGTCGGTTAAGCATCCGACTTTCGATTTCGGCTTGGGTCATGATCTCAGGGTCGTGAGATCGAGCCCCGAGTTGGGTTCCACGCTCAGCAGGGGTCTGCTCAAGATTCTCTCTGTCTCTCCTCCTGTCCCTTTCCCCACTCACGCACACGTATACTCTCTCTAAAATAAATAAGTAAATCTTTAAAAAAATAAAAATTAAAAAAATAAAAAGGTGTTTATCTGAACTGTATTTAAAGCAACTGGATGTGTGAGATTGAGTTTGGTGCTGGGGGCTTCGGGCTAATAATCCTACCTGCTATGCAGACGTGAATAACACGGGGGTCATTCTAGGCTAATACACAGGGGCCATCTCTGGCTTATGTATATAATACTCCCGATCCCTCAGTCTCTCTCCCTAGGTGGCTTATTAAAGAATTTCTTTCAGCCCTATGTGGCCATTGTCCCAAGAGTTCTGGTACATTCTTTTCCCTCAATCTCATTAGATAGTAATGCCTTAGTGCCCGGGTGATGCTCAGGCCTCAGACAGATGGTGCCCCAGGGAGGCTGCCTGCCTGGCTGGACCCTCGCTCTTATCACTTAGCCAGTGTCACTGTGAATCTTCACTGACTGCTGTCCCCAGCGTGGTCCTAAAATCAGAATCTAAAATCCTGATTCTGCCACTGCCTATCTTGGAAGACTTCACTCACCTTCCAGTTAGCAGCGTGTAACCTCTCTGGGGGTAACCATGTATACTTACAGCAAAGCCCCCACCATCTAGGGGATGGGTGATGGTGGGTAATTCCATTTTCCAGATCACTGAGATTATGCCTCCTTCGAGCTTGCTTGTTTGTTTTCAAATTTGATTGCTTTCGGTGCAACTCTTCGTCAAATATATTCTTTGTCATCTTAAATAGAAGCTTCTATGAGTACATGGTTTATTTTTTCAAAAGCCTTATTGAGATATAGTTCACACGCTATGCAGCCCGCCCACTGATCTTACTTGTCTCTTCCACCTCCAAGACCGAGCCCGGTGTCGGCAATAGAACAGGTGTCGTAATCGTTGTTGGGCTGAGCTGGAACCACACTTCAGATCACCTCTCTTGGAGAAGTTGGGGTCTTCTGCCCGGAAGCAGTGGTGCCCCTCTGTGCCTGATGACATGCCCCAACACCGGAGGGTCCCGGGCTGCTGATGTTTAAATTTCTCACGTTGGTTTTTCGTACTTCTGTTGGTCCTCCCTTCCTTCCTGTGGCCAGCTGCAGTCACTGGGCCTGCCTCAGCGACACCAGAGCCCCGGGCCACTGCCGCCGCAGCTTGCTGGAACGGCGTGTAAACGAGAGCGCCATGCTCTTTACGCTTAGGGGATGCGACACCCTCCCACCACCCGGCCCTCACTCGTGGGACGACAATCCTTTATTTCCCTGTGGCTGATCAGGGTTCACATAGCTTCTACAAGATTGCTGAGCAAGCAAGGAAAATGAAGGCTGGGGAGGTGAGGGGATTTGTTCAAGGTCACGCCATGGGCTGCTGGTGGAGTCGAGACCAGGTCTTTCCTCTGTGCTGTTGTGCCCACCAGCCTTTCAGGAAGTGACTCTCCTGCCCTCTCTCTCTCCCTCTCAGGGGTCCTCGGTGAATTTTGTCATGGTTATTTAAGGAACCTCGCCTAGAAGTCCCAACACGCATTTCCCCATCGACGGGAAGGCTTGGACTCCAAGATGATTATAAAGGAATATCGGATTCCTCTGCCCATGACCGTGGAGGAGTACCGCATCGCCCAGCTGTACATGATACAGGTGGGTCTTGGGCCAGGGCAGGCCACGCGGGGCTTCCCACGCCCTTGGGGGGCAGGGAGGTGGCATCGCGGCCTTGACAGCCCAGTGTCTGCCCAGCAGGCTCCTGGTAAATGTGTGAACTGCATGGCATTCTGGCTTCCCAGCACGACGCCAGGAACACAGGAGCGCGGTGGGTGTTTGTGGCACTGGGTTGTCTCGCCAGCGCTGCATTTGGTCCTAACACTCTGCATTTAATACCGACCTCTCACGGATTCAGATACTATCTATGTGTTCGGTCAGCTTGAGCTGCTATAACAAATACCACAGACTGGGGGCTTAGACAACAGACATTTATTTCTCAGCGTTCTGAAGGCTAGAAGCCCAAGGTCAAGGGGCTGGCAGAGTGGTGTCTGGTGAGGGCCCTCCTCCTGGCTTTGCCTGGATGGCCACCTTCTCACTGAGTTCTTGATGGTAGAAGGGGCGAGGGGGCTCTCTGGGGTCTCTTCTGGGAGGGCACTAATCCTACTGTGAGGGCTTCATCCTCATGACCTTATCATCTCCCAAAGCCTGACCTAGTACCATCACATTGGAGGTTGGGGGCTTCAACATACGAATCTGGAGGGGACACAAAAATTCAGTCCATTTGACAGACAGGAAGGTGTGAGCCAAAGAAGGTCAATGACTTGCCTGGGAGCACCTGGCCTATTTTCTGGTTCCCTAGGCTGCCTGCAAGACAGCAGTATCCACCATGTGGCTGATTTATAGTCACAGATGAGTTTGAGGATGACCGATTCCTATGACAAGCCAGAGGATACCATGCGCCTCCCCTCCACCCCCCACCCAGACGTTGGGGACCTCCCTACTCAGAGCCTGGCTGACCTGGGACACGGAGTGGGAAGACCCGGGATCGGGTTGCAAGTGGCCCAGATATGACCACGCTCCTACTCGCTGGGGTCCTGCTCCTCAGGGGAGGTCCCCCTCCCCAGCTGCCCTGCCAGCACTGTGCTCATCCTTCATGCCCCCTTGGCCCGGCTGGGCAGCTTTCCTCCCAGTGAGGAGTCGGATTACAAACCTGCTCTCACCTGGCTCTGCTCTTCTGGGCATACGGATGCCTCGGTGCCACCCCTAGACCATGGTGTCACATGGGGCCCTTGGTGCAGGGAGAGCCCCGGCCGGCAGGGCTCCACCTCCACCCCTGGAACTGCTGGTGGGTGCACACCCATCCACCCGGCTCTAGGGAGTTAGTAACGAGCTCCCTGCAGAGCCCAGACCCCTAGTCCCTTCTGGAAGGAGCCCCATGAAGCTACCAGAGTTTGAGCAGCAACCCCCCAGCATGGGGAGCTTGAGTAGGAAGAGAATGGGAGGTGAGCCAGCCTCTCTGGGGGACTGTTGGCTCCCCCTGCTTCAGAAGTGCCACTCGGTTCCCTCTTGAACCGCTCACCCCGTAACTATTCCTAGAGAGCAGGGGGAGGAGAAGCGACTCACCTCGGCCCCCCAGCTCTGAGCTATCTGGAAATTGCTCAGCCTGTTCAAGGATGCTGTTCATCCTGCGGCTCCCCAGTTCCCACCCAAGGCAGGGGGGCCCAGACCGTGGCAGGCCTCCCCCCAGCTCCACCGTGCCCGCCAGCTGGCGGGGGTGGGCCTCAGGATCCAGGGGCTCACTTTTAGCTCCTAGAATATCCCACAGCTTTTTGGAGCATGTGAACACCTCTGACTGGGCTCCTCAGAAGCACCTGCCATCCTCAACCCCTTTTTTTGAGGTATTTTGTTCTTTTCAAAACATCTATCCTTACGCTTCCAATTAATGTTCAATATCCTATAGCCCCCCCTACGTGATCCCTCCTATGGGCCCGGGGCTGCCTGTGTGTGTTCGCTCATCGGAGCCCCACTGACACCTGTCTGTCTCTCCAGGCGACCTTCCTCTGCTCCTGCTTTGGCACTGTCTTACCTACCACTGGCCCCCGAACTCCTGGGGGCGCCGTCCACCATGGGGGGTGATGGACGAGCATATTATCTCCGTTGTGTGACAGTTTCACGGGTGCAGACATGCATCGCAGCCCACCAGCTGCATCTTTACATGTATGTGGTTGGCTCTGTGCCAATCGTATCTCAGTAAAGCTGTTAAAACACTAAGTCAAATGCAGACTTTTCTGGGCCCAGCCTGGGCGGAGGGCTGGGTTACAGAGAAGAATGGAAAGAGCTTCCTGCTCTCCAGGAGTGCCATCGGGGAGGTGGATGTGCGTGCAGCTTACCGAATGTAGGCCAGGAGACAGGGCGCGGATGTTCCCGGGGGCCTCAGGCCAGCGGCCCCGGGAGAGCCCCCACTGTGAGCTGGGCCTCACGCGGTGGGTAGGCCCTCAAGGAAGGCAGCTGTGTTTCTGTGGAAAGAAGAGGAAATTTAGTTTCTTTGCTCCTGCCCAGCTTACCGGCTGGGGTGGCCGCTAGCAAGGGGTCTGCCTTCTGAACTCACCACCTCCTCCATGGGCTCGTGAGCGAGGTGGGATGAGCTCACGTGTCAAACTGCTTCATGCTGTGCCTGACCAGCGCTCAGTATACATGCTGTTCAAGGCAACAACAACAAAAAGAAGAAGAAGGAGAAGAAGGAAAGAAGAAAAGTTGTTCTGGCTGGGAGAGAGCCTTCCATCACCCGTGGAGGTGCTCAGCAGATGCTTGCCTTGGAGGGAGTGACTGGAGGTGGCTTGGCCAGGACCCTGGACAGCTCCAAGGGCGGCTCCTTGGGAGGGGGCCTTTGAGTCCTTCATCCCGTGCTTTTTCTGCCCAGGCCCATGGTGGCTCAGGTCCCTCCCATGCAGCCCCCAGATCCCACAGGATGGGGGAGGGGGGAGTTCCCCACTCAGCCTGTGTGGGCAGGGGTCATGAGTCAGGCCTCCCCCTGGGCACATGTGTGCCCCTGGGGAGCTGGGCTTGTCTCTGCTGCCTTTCTGCAGTCTCCCTGGGAGGCTCCACAGCGCAGCTTGTGGGAATGGTTGGCAAGGGTGGGGCCGGTGGCTTCTGCTGTGGGCAGAGAAGGTCAGCACGATTCGAGAAGAGCTTACTCCTCTGTGGCATGACTGAGAGCCTCAGCTGAGCAGGGGACTGGGCACCCCCGGATGCCATTGCCAGAGGGGAGCCAAGGGTCAGCCCTCTGGGGTGTCAGCTCCAAAGTTGGAGGAGGTGCCCAGGCTCAGAGGGAACCAGTGATAGTTGAGACCAGGACCCATTTGTTCATCCAGCTGATCTTTACTGTGCAGGCGGGGAAGAAAGTGCTTTGCAGGGAGTACAGACGCACTCCCAGTCTGGGTCCCCGCGGCTCTGCCACTGCTCACTGTGGCCCGTGTGGCCCCAAGTGGCCTGTGTTATCCATCTCCCATGAGTGACTTGTGTTCCCCCAAATTTACATCCACCCAGAACCTTAGACTGTGACCTTATTTCGAAGCAGGGTCTTTGCAGAGGTAATTAGTTAAGGACCTTGAGATGAGATCATCTTGGATTGAGAGTGGGCCCTAAATCTAATGACTGTTGTCCCTATAGGAAGAGGAGAAGACAGAGAAAAGGTGAAGGTCATGTGACAGTGGAGGCAGAGAGAGCAGAGTGATGTGGCCACAAGCCTAAGAATGCCTGGGGCCCCTGGACTGGAGGAGGCAAGGCAGGGTCCTCCCCTAGAGCCTCCAGAGGGAGCTTCTGGGATGGACATGCTGGCTTTCTTGGGCAAGGAGTCTGAGGACAACTCAGGCTCAAGTCACCCGAATGGGCAGAGGCTTCTGTGCAGCCCTACGGAGGCCGATAGGACCCTCCCCACCCCTGCACCCTGTCCCCCGTCTCTTCTCCACCGTTGGGTCCCCGGCAGGCTGGGCACCCCACTTCAGCCCTCGGACACTCCATGTAGCCCTAGCTCCTCTGACCTGCATGTCCCCTTCTCACCGAGCCACCCCGAATCCCAGATGTGTTTGTTTCCTGGGGCCGCCATAATAAAGCACCACAAACTGGGGGGCTTAAAGCCACAGAAATGTGTTCTCTCACAGTTTGGAAGCCAGAAGTCTAAAATCAAGGTGTCAGCAGGGTTTGCTCCCACTGAAGGCTCTAGGGGAGGATCCTGTCCTGCCTCTTCCAGCCTCTGAGGGCTGCCGGGGTTCCTTGGCTTACAGCTGCATCCCTCCCATCTGTGCTTCTGTCTTCACTTCTTATAAGGACATGGTAGGACATGGATTGGATGTAGGACCATAGATTAGGTGTAGAATTTTGGAAACTGACACCAGAGAGAAGTGACTCGCCCAGGATGAGAGGGAGCTGGTCACACAGTTGGGACTAGAATGCACGTCTTTGCTCAATAAAAAATCGGGTACCTGCCTTGTGCCAAGGTGTTTTCATGCTGTGGGCTGAGCAGGCCCCAGAGTCAAACAGATCTCGAGTTCTGGCCCGGCTCCGCCACCTGGAAACTGTGTGCCTCAAACAAGTCACTCCAGCTCTCTTAGCCCCTGCCTTCGCATCTGCAAACTGGGGACAGGAGCATACTGCACCTTTCTCAAGGGGTTGTTGCAATCACGAAAGGAGAAAGGACATGGAAAGAAAGCACTTGGCACAACCATAACAAACGAAGCTACTGCAAGAGGCAGGAGCTCACAAAGTGTCTGGGGCACGGTTGCTGCTTTCATTACAGAATCTGGGCCACATTCCAGGGGCTCCTTTAAAGAGTGAGGGATGGTGCGTCCCCACGGACCCCATCTGTGCCCTCCACCGGGGTCTTTCCTATTTTTTTTCTGAAGGGGAGTCAGCTGCTCTGGGCCACGGAGATATAGCACATCTTTGTGCCCTAGGGGTGAGACCGTGCTCTTGGGAGTGCCTCTGTGTGTGTGTGCATGGGTGTGTACACTTAGGAGTGCCTGTGTGTGTGTGCATGGGTGTGTACACTTAGAAGTGTGTGTGTGTGCATGGGTGTGTACACTTAGGAATGCCTCTGTGTGTGTGTGCATGGGTGTGTACACTTAGGAGTGTGTGTGTGCATGGGTGTGTACACTTAGGAGTGCCTGTGTGTGTGTGCATGGGTGTGTACACTTAGGAGTGTGTGTGTGCATGGGTGTGTACACTTAGGAGTGCCTGTGTGTGTGTGCATGGGTGTGTACACTTAGGAGTGCCTGTGTGTGTGTGTGCATGTGTGTGTACACTTAGTGCGTGTGTGTGTGTACATGGGTGTGTACACTTAGGAGTGTGTGTGTGTGTGTGCACATGTGCACACCTGCTGTTCAGGAAGCTGACCGAAGATGGCCTCGGCGATGGCGTCATGTCACCATGGAAACAGATGCCGGGCTTAAAGTTACTGGGACCTTAACCACGAGGCTTTCTGCATAAGCAGAAACCTGAGCTTTTGGACACTGGGAAGAACATTTGTGGCAGAGAGACACTCAGAGGTGACCCAGGCATTGTCCCTCTCAGGCGGCGCCGCCGAGGCCCCTTCCTGCACCCCGTGTTCGAGCTCTCTGAAACCCTAGTGAGTACAGACGCAGCGCTGGTTTCTGTTTGTGTGTTTTATACCAGCTTGATTGAGATGGAAGTGGCACACCACATAATCCGCACATTTAAAGTGTACAGTTTAGGGGTTTTTAGCAAATTCATAGAGTTGTCAAACCGTCACCACGATTTTAGAGCATTGTCATCACCTCAAAGAAGAAGTCAATCTCCATCCCCCCACCCCATCCCCAGGCAACCAGTAATCTGCTTTCTGTCTCTATGGATTTGCCTGTTCTAGAAATTCCTTATCAGTGGGTTTGGACGCTATGTGGCCTTTCGGGTTGGGCTTCTTACACGTTGTTTTCAAGGCTCATCCACGTTGTGGCAGGTGGCAGCCCCTCCTTCCTTCTTGTGGCTGAATCGTAGTGCATTGTGTGGATATAACTTGTTTATCCATTCTTCAGATCACGGACATTTGGGTTGTTTCCACCGTTTGGCTCTCGTGAATAATGCCGCTGTGAACATTCGTGTACAAGTTTCTGTGTGGAAATATTTTCCTTTTCCTGGATGTATACCTAGCACTGGAATGGCTGGGTCATATGGCAATTCTATGCTGAGCTTTTTTGAAGAACTGCCAAACTATTTTCCACAGCGGCTGTACTGTTTTCCATTCCCATGAGCAGTGCGGGGGGTGGGGGGTCCAGTTTCTCCACATCCTCACCAACACTTGCTATTGTCTGTCTTTTTAGCCATCCTACTGGGTCAGGATTGGTATCTCGTTGTAGTTTTGATTTGCATCTCCCTAATGATTAGTGATGTTGAGCATCTTTTCATGTGCTTGTTGACCATTTATATACTTCTTTGGAGAAATGTCTATTCAAGTCCTTTGGCATTTTTAAATTGGGTTGCTTCTTTGTTGTTGAGTTGTAATAGTTCTTTAATATTTTAGATACATTATTATCAGATATTATCAGATATATTATTTACAAGAATTTTATCCCATTCTGTGGGTTGTCCTTTTACTCCCTCCATAATGTCCTTTGATGCACAAAAGTTTAAAAATTTTTATAAAGTCCAATTTATCTGTTTTTTGTTTGGTTGCTTATACATTGGGTACCGTATTTTAAAAACCATTGTCACATCCAAGGTCATGAAGATTTACTCCTATGTTTTCTTCTAAGAGTTGTATAGCTTAAGCTCTTACATTTAGGTCTTTGATCCATTTTGAGTCAGTCTTTTTTTTTTTTAAGATTTTATTTATTTATTTGACAGACACAGCGAGAGAGGGAACACAAGCATGGGGAGTGGGAGAGGGAGAAGCAGGCTTCCCGCTGAGCAGAGAGCCCGATGCGGGGCTCGATCCCAGGACCCTGGGATCATGACCTGAGCCGAAGGCAAACACTTAACGACTGAGCCACCCAGGTGCCCCTGAGTCAGTCCTTATATGTGATGTGAGGTAGGGATCCAACTTCATTGTTTTGCATGTGGATATGCAAATTGTCCCAGCAATATACTGGGATGTGTTGAAAAGACTTCTTTCCCTCACTGAAAGATCTCAGCACTCTGGTTGAAAATCAGTGCATTTAGTATACAGATATATGGGTTTATTTCTAGACTCTCGACCCTTTTCTTTGGATCTATCCTATGCCAATGCTACATTGTTTTGGTTACTGTAGTTTTGTAGCAAGATTTTATGTAGGAAAGTGTAAATGCTCCAACTATGCTTTGTTTTGTTTTCAAGATTGTTTTGGCTCTTTGAGATCCTTCACTGATCCTTCCTGGTTTTAGGATCAGTTTTTCCATTTCTACCAAAAAGACCACTGGGAATTTTGACAGGGATTGCATTGGATCTTTAGATTGCTTTGGGGAATATTGACATCTTAACAATGTTAAATCTCCCAATGCATGAACATGGCTGTCTTTCCACTTATTTAGATCTTTATTTTCTTTTGGCAGTGTTTTATAGTTTTAGCATGTAAGTGTTTCACCACCTTGTTAAATTTATCCAAGGTATTTTATTCTTTTGAGTGCTCTTGTCAATGGAAATGGTTTCTTAATTTCCTTTCTGCACTGCTTATTTTTGTGTGTGGATTTTGCATCCTGCAACTTTGCTGATTTCATTTATTATGTCTAACAGGTTTGGGGGATTCTTTAGGATTTTCTGTATGTGGGATTTTGTCATTGGCAGATTGAAATTGCTTTACTTGCTCTTTTCCAATTTGAGTGCCTCTGATCATTTCTTTTTCTTGACTAATTTCTTGGGCTAGACCCTGCAGTACAGTGTTGAATAGAAGGAAGAGAGCGGGCATCCTCATCTGGTTTCTGATCTTGAGAACCCTGTCAGTCCTGGGACTGATGGGGGTCAAAGGGAGGACTGTGCACTTGCAGTGCTGGAGCTCGGAGGGAAATCAACCCCTGCTCAGTCTCCTGTAGGAGTGCTGGGAGGGGGGGTGGAGTCTGGGTCTGGATTTGGGGGTCCAGAAGTGACACAGGAAAAGCCAGCCTGGTTGCCCAAAGCCCTTCCTCCTCTCAGCGCCCCTTGGCCTGGTCTCCTCAGCCCCTTCCCTTCTGCAGAGTGCTCTGGCCCCAACCCATCGCAAGCACTTTTGTCCCCACAGAAGAAGAGCCGGAACGAGACATATGGCGAGGGCAGCGGCGTGGAGATCTTGGAGAACCGGCCATACACAGACGGCCCCGGCGGCTCTGGGCAGTACACACACAAGGTGTACCACGTGGGCATGCACATCCCCAGCTGGTTCCGCTCCATCCTGCCCAAGGCGGCCCTGAGGGTGGTTGAGGAGTCTTGGAACGCCTACCCCTACACCCGAACCAGGTGGGCCTTTCCCCACACCCCGAGCTGTTAGGCAGGGAAGGAACCCTGGGGGTGGCCCCCTAGGCAGGCTCACCCTCCACACTCCGAGGAGCCCAGGCTCCTGGGGAGCTGAGCCTCTGTTCCAGGAGCCTCTGTCCTCAGGGATCAGGCAAGAGAGGGGAGGGTCAACACCTAGATACCTCTCCACCTGCCCGAGGGAGGCCGGGAAGGCACGAGGCAAGCGAGGGTCACCTGAGACCCCTTTGCCCTCTGGGAAGGCTCAGGGAATACAAACCTCTGTTAATAATCACCTGACAATGGGGGACCATTAACCGACCATCTGGGAAGAAACATGAACCAAGGATAGACCAGATGGCCCAGCGATTCCCTCCAACCCTGAGACCTTCAGCACCTGTGACATTGTTTTATTATATTCCACTTTGAATGGGGCTTTCTTTGGATTCCCAAAGAAAGGAGGCTCTTCACTCCATGCCCCCACCCTCACCCGTCCAGGGTAGCTGAGTAGAACAGACAGGGGGCTGCTCTCAGCTGGCACCCACAGCTGTATAGGTGGGGGTCCCCGTGAGTCCCCCCCACTGGATGAGGACCTGGGCTTGTCAGAGGATCTACTGAGGTTATTTCTCTTCCCAGAGGCACTTTCCTCCTGTGAGCTCATCTCCAGCCAAGAGAGAGGGGCTGTTGCCTTGTTGCCAGACCTGGTGGCTCGGGGGTGGGGGGTTTGGGACGTGACATGTCACAGAGTGCTAGTCTGGATTCTTGTGGCGTGTCTGTGTGTGCCTGTGTCCCTACCGTGCCTTACACATGTGGACGATGGCCACAGGGTCTCTGGCAGCTTCCTATAATGTCTCCCTCTTCCCCCTAAACACATCCCCCCCTCCCCACAGCCTGGCCTCGGCAGTTCTCGGGACAAGGGGAGGGTTCCCGAGGTGGCCAGGACAGGCGAATCTCGGCCACCACTCCAGCCCTTTCTCCCTCTCGTGCCCAGTGGGGTCCAGCAGGCCCTGACCCAGCCATCCCACAGCCAGCCCTGCAAGCCACCGGTCCTGACGTGTGCTTTCCTTCCGTACACAGGTTCACTTGCCCCTTTGTGGAGAAATTCTCCATTGACATCGAAACCTTTTATAAAACGGATGCTGGAGAAAACCCAAATGTGTTCAGCTTGTCTCCTGTGGAGAAGAACCAGCTGACAATCGGTAACCACTACCACAGCCCTCCCATCCCGGGGAGGGCCAGAGTCCCATAGGGCCACTTCCTGGCTCTTCCTGCCTGCGTGACCTGGTCTCTGGGCCTGGCAGGCTCCAGGCTGGCTCCTGTCCTAGGCGGGGAGGTCAGAGTCCAAGCAAGCACTGGGCACTGGGGGAGGCAGGACCAGCCTCCTTGGCCCCATGTTCCTGACGTGCACACTGACGCTGGGTGCCTTCCCCACTCAAGCCCCTTCCCTCCACCCCTTCAAGGCGTCCCCCTCCCCGGAGTGCAGACGTGTGCGCAGGGGGGTGGGGGTGGGGGGACCTCAGGCTGACTGCCGAACCTGAGTGCAGTGGGCTTGGGGGGGCTGTGTCCCCTTGATGGCAGGTAGTCTCTGCTCCGCTGCCCTCCACCTCACTCTGTCATGAGGAGACAGCCCTGTGTGTTCAATCTTTTTTAAGAGAGGCCAGAAATCAGGATTTGCATGTGAAATCTTCCAGTTCCTAAATAAACGTGTGCTGGCCACACAGACCACATCTGCGGGCCCCCTGCAGCCCAGCAGCCCCTGGTCTGCAACCTATGGGTTCCAGGCCCTATAGCGCGAGCCGCCATGGGGGCGCTGCTGGCAGGTGCACGACGCCTGTCGGACAGGTGGCTGCCAGGGCCCCGGGGTCACGCTCTCAGGCAGCCTCTGAGGGGCAGGAAGGGCTTTTCCCTGGGCGCCCTCACCCGGCCCCCTCCCTCCTGCTGGAGTTTTCAGGCCCCACCAGGGTTCTAGAGCTATGTTAGTCTGCCCAGGCTGCCGCAACCAAGGACCACAGACGGCGGACTTCAACACAGATGCGCATGGTCTCACGGTCTAGAGGCCAGAAGTGGGGTTGTCTCCTGGGGTCACTGAGGGAGAATCTGTTCCGGGCCCTGCCCCTAGCTTCTGGTGGCTGCTGGTGATCTCTGGCATTCCTTGGCTTGGAAACACATCACCCCAGTCTCTCCCTCATCTTCACGTGGCATTCTCCCTAGGTGCGCTTGTCTGTGTCCGAATTTCCCCTTTTTATAAGTGCATTAGTCATCGTGGAGTAGGGCCTCCTACCCTAATGACCTCATTTTAATTTGATTACGTCTTTAAAGGCCTTATCTCCAAATAAGGTCACATTCTGAGGAACTGGGGCGTCAGGACTCCAACATATGAATGGGGGGCAGGGCGGGGGGTACACATTCTACCCACAACAGGAGGGACGGACCCAGCATGATACAGGCCCTCCACCAGCTCAGGTCTGGCCAGCCTCAGACACGGCCTGAGCCCCACGGCTCCCTCCAGAGGCCACCTGCCGTGGCTCCTAAGTCTCTGTAATATGACTCATCCCCACCCCAGCCCGCCCCTTGCCCCTTGGCCTTTGCCTGCCCACACAGGCCGTGCATGTGGCCTGCTCCAGGAAGGATCTCTGTCCCCGCCGAATGCCACGGCCCTTGGGCCGCCCCTGACCCCTTGCTGGTTTCAGTGGAGCCCACGTCTGTGTTTGCAAACCACAGCATGGGTTCCATGCAGGCCGGGGAGCGGGGAGACGAGACAGCCGGAGCCTGCCCAGGGCCTAGCCCCCCCGCCCCCCGTGCCATCATCCCCATACATCCGGGAAAGGGGCTCTCTGAGCCACAAACTCTCTCCTGGGATTTATGTACCCCAGGTGTGTGCCCAGCCCTGTGTAACACCCGCGTGCCTTGGGAGGGGCACAGTAGGAAGAAGCATGTGCCAAGAGGTGGCACAGCCCAGGTCCTTCCCAGAGTTGCTGCTATTTCTCTCAGCCCCCCATCCCACACCCAGCCAGGTCCCACCAGCCCCCAGTGCTCTTTCCCCAGCACCCAGCCCTATGGCCTCCACTACCCACTCTCAGGACCGGCCCAGGTCCAACACCTCCTGCCGGTCTCCTCCCTTCTGATCGAAGACGGGCTCCTAGCAGCCAGCCTGCCTTAAAGCCACTGTGTAAATATAAGTAGAATATGGGGCCACTTCCCCCGCAGGGTGCTGCTGGGAGCCCAGCCTGGTGAGAAGAGGTTGCATCGCTGTCCCCTCCCCCATACAGACACTCTGGCGGCTCCCCAAACTCTCGCATCCCGTGCTGCGGGGCCTTCTTGGCTCCACTGCTCTGCTCCTGTAGCTGAAACGCCACTTTCTCTGGGAAGCTCTTCCTGGCCTTCTCTTCTGTTCGCCGCCGCCCGCCGCCACCGCCCTCCTATCCCACGTCCCCTGTGGAAATTGATCTCCCCATGCCTCCTCAGCTCTTCACCTGATTAACTGCTTAGAGTCACAGGAGGACACAGGCCCTGAGGTCGGGAGAGCTCAAGGTCAGAGTGGCCCAGAGCACCATCCCCAGTCCCATGTTCGGCCCTACGGCATATGAGGCCCAGAGGCCTGTGAGGCTTTGCGGGTGGCGGGGACATGGGGAGGGCACTGAAAAGGAAGGGGTGGGGTGGAGGTGGGGCAGAAGTGGCCACTGGCAGGCTCTCCCCACAGACTTCATCGACATTGTCAAGGACCCCGTGCCCCCCAACGAGTATAAGACGGAAGAGGACCCCAAGCTGTTCCGCTCGATCAAGACGCAGAGGGGACCCCTGTCTGACAACTGGATCGAGGAGTACAAACAGCAGGTTTTCCCCCTCATGTGTGCCTACAAGCTCTGCAAGGTGGAGTTTCGCTACTGGGGCATGCAGTCCAAGATCGAGAGGTTCATCCATGACACCGGTGAGCTCGCCCGTGCCCGCTGCCTCCCTCTTCATCCAGCTGTGGTTCGACGTTTCCCTCTTATTCCTGAAAGATGACCCAAAGCCCATGTGCAGCTTCCCGCGGGGTGTATCTTGACTACTTGCCGGGCGCCTAGAGGTGACAGGCAGTGTATGTTGGTTGTCTGCTTAAGAAGCCCCAGAGCATGTCCCCAGACACTCTGGCTTGTGTTCATAGCTTATATATAGTGCCGACCTCCTGAGGGGCAGTAGCCCCGGGAGACAGCCTCCCTGCTGCTTACCTGCACCAGGCCCTGACCCCAGCTCCGCCTCCCCCATGGGCTGGGCGTCGTGGGGGCAGAGGGTCTTGGACACCATGGGGCCCTCACACCAATGGGACCAATGGGCCCAACCTGGGGCTCCTCTCTCCCCTAGCACCTCAGCTCCCTACTTGCCCCCCAGGTCGTGGCATGAGGTCAGTGCCAAGGGCCTGACCCAGCCCCAGGCTCATGATCCAGGAGTGGCATCTGGGCAGGTATCTTTTGACTCCAAGAATCAGGGTTTGGGTTTAGCTGTGAACAGAGCTACACCCTTGATAGTGTGCGTCACGTGTGTCCTATCAGCTCACAGTGACCGATGAGGATAGCCATGTTACCCCCGCTTGCAGAGGAGGAAGCAGAGAGCCCAGGTCTCCCGTCCCAGCTGCCCGAGACCTGAGCTGACATTCTTGCAGCAACGGGCAGGGGCATCGCAGCAGATGGTCTCTTCAGTGTGGGACCCAAGGGTGGCATGCCTGAGGCCATGGCCCAGGACTTGGGGCGCAGAGACAGTCTTGGCTGAAGGAGGGCGCAGAAGGTCAAGGGATTTAGGAAGGATTGCAGGGGAGGCAGAGTGGCCTGAGCCAGGAGGAAGTGTCACCGGAGACCAGCCCAAGGACATGACATGGCCTGACCACTTGGAAAGCCACTCCACTTTCTCTAGGAAAGTGGAAGATGCATGCCCCGAGATCCAGTGACATCCCTCCCGGGTTTTCCCCCGAGAGAAACTCTTGTACACATTCCAGAATGTTCAGAGCAGCAGATTTGTAAAAGCTAAGTGGACAGACAATGAAAGTGAGCCAAAGACCCAATAGCAAAAGAAGGAATAAACAAAATGGCATTGCAAACAAATAAATACCAGACAGCAACAAACCTGAAACTCACCCAAAAAAAACCCACAAATGGCAGGAAAAGACATGCAGCATGACGCAGACATGTAAATGTCAGCAACATGCACACCAGCCTAACGTGTCAGGTAGGAAAACACATCTGTGGGCTGCAAAAGGAGAGGAAAGTAAATGAGGCTGGAGCGGGCAGGAGGAGAGGGTGTCCAGGACGGCCATCCCAGGGCTCCCTGCTTCTGGTCGCGTCTGCTCCCTCACTGGGTGGTGTGGATAGGGATGATGCTCTCTTTCTTCTTAATGTTTTCTTAGTGAGCTTTATCGAGGCCTAATTTTGCATACCATACACTTCCCCCCCTTGTAAGAGGACAGTTCTATAAGTGGCAGTATATTCAGAGTCGTGCACACGGTTCTAGAACATTCCATCACCCCAGTCTTTTGTTCATGTTCACAGTCACCCCCACGCCCACCCCCAGCCCAAGGCAACCCCCTCTGCCTTCTGTCTCTAAAGTTCTTTTATTATCCTTTATACCTTGAAAGCGATCTCATTTTATCATTTGACTTGCATGATATATTCTTCTACGTCTTACTTTGTCTTATTTTGCATCTTATTTTATATGTATATATGTTCTATTTGTGAAAAAGGACCAACCCACTTTGAACGGGAACTTGATTTCCATGTGGAAATTCGACAGCAAAAGTGTACTAGACACTGAGGCGGGAGACGGTGGGGGAGCCCTCCTCCAGCTCCCCCTGGGGCAGGAATCCCCCCAAAATTCAGCGTGGCTTCTGAGCAGCCACGATCCCTCAGGAGGCCACTCTGCTCCAATTATAGAACCTCGTGAGGCCATCTGTGAGCCAGACCCCTCATTTACAGATGGGGAAACTGAGGCATGGGGAGGCAGTGATTTGCCCACAGCCACACAATGGGTATAACCTCGGGGTGCCTCCCAGCCCCACGCCCAGCCCTGGGGGCTAACGTCTCTCCTGTCTCCCCCTCCCGCCCCCGCCACCGCCTGGGGGCAGGCCTGCGGAAGGTGATGGTGAGGGCCCACCGGCAGGCCTGGTGCTGGCAGGATGAGTGGTACGGGCTGAACATGGAGAACATCCGGGAGCTGGAGAAGGAGGCGCAGCTCATGCTGTCCCGCAAGATGGCCCAGTTCAACGAAGATGACGAGGAGGCTGCAGAGCTGGCCAAGGACGAAGCCAGCCAGGCCCAGGTCCCTGGGGAGGCCCCCCAGCCCAGCAGCAGCAGCGGGGAACCCTTGGCAGGCCGGGGCCTCAAGAAACAGTGGTCCACGTCCTCCAAGTCCTCGCGGTCCTCCAAGCGGGGAGGTGAGCCCCGGGGCACATAGCACCCCCTTTCTCCAGGCGGGGGGGGGCTCTACCTTCCACGAGTCTACCCCAGGACAGCCCTCACCCCCGTCCACGGCAGCCAGCCCCCTGCCACAGCCAGATAATTCTGACTCCAGACATGGACTCTTGCTTCCCAACCTTGTGGGCCACACCTGTGGGGAGTCAGAACCATTCTGCTGGTAGCCCCCCAGCTCAGAGCGAGCCCAGGGTGCCTCCCCCCGTAGCAGGTGACCCTGGACTCACCTACAAGGGCCAGGTAAGACAGGCCGGCCGTGGGGGCACCCAGCTCCCAGCCTCTCCTGGGGCCCCGAAGCTACGGCTCTGAGGAACCAGGGTTCCCAGGAGGGGAGGGAGTCTGGGTGGGTACCCCCAGCACGCCCAGGAGGGGTCTCTGCTGCTGTGGCAGGAGCCAGGCTGAAGGAGCCTGAAAAACCTTTAGATCCTGAGAAAGGCCTTTCTCGGGAGAACTTTGGCAAAAGTGCTGTGGCTGGTTGGAAAAAACAGGGTATCCCGTGTATGGCCAGGAGTCTCCTCTGCAAACCCAGCTTCCCCATGCCAGGCTGGCCTGTCTCTGTGCTGAAGGGCTCTGTGGATGTATATATGTCGATAACCTTTTATGTCACTCACCTCCTGAGAGTACCGCACAGTCCTATCTGCTCTGCTGCAGGAGAATTTCCGGGGCTCCCCCCCGCCGGGCAGACCCCGGGCAAGAGCACAGGAGCGGACCCCGGCCTGCGTGACTGCACGTCCTGGCCTGATACCCGATACCCTCCCAGTCCCTTGTCCTCCCTGGGACACATGCATGTGGGACCTTCTTGAAAGTTCCAGGAGCTTCCACCCCTCCCTTCTCCCTTCTCCCCCGAGCCCTCCTGGCCCTGCTCCGGCCTAGCCCAGCTGGCTGGTCAGTCAGCTTGAGGTTTTGCCTTCCAGCCAGCCCTTCCCGCCACAGCATCTCCGAGTGGAGGATGCAGAGTATCGCCCGGGACTCAGACGAGAGCTCAGACGACGAGTATTTCGACGCTCATGGTAAGTGGCTCTTCCCGGGGGCGGGAGGGAGGATCTGAGAGGGTCAGGGCAGAGGATGAGATGAAATCCCCAGGAGTCGGGGGCCTCAGGCTCACCCCGGCCATGGATGTAGGATGGATTCATACTCAGACGGGGCCTTTGTGCCACATGTGGGTTTATTTCCATAAGAAGCTTGACATAAGCATGGCATCTTACAATTTTCTAAATCTTTGTAATGACCTTGTTTTGTTCTTGGTTCAATGGTTGTCCATCTCACGTAGGAACCTTAGCAAATGCAAACAAGCAGGCAATATGGGAAATGCCCATTTTCCCACCAATCCCAAAATAAGCACAGTGAACATACAGCCTCCTGAATCACCCGCCTTTGCTGGGAAGATGTGGGTACAGTTGACCCTCGAGCAACACGGGTTGGAATGGCACAGATCCATGTGCATGTGGATTTTTTCTGATAAGTACCGTACCATCAGTGTGTTTTCTCTTCTTTATGATTTTCTTTTCTTTTTTTTTAAGATTTTATTAATTTATTTGACAGAGAGAGACACAGCGAGAGAGGGAACACGAGCAGGGGGAGTGGGAGAGGGAGAAGCAGGCTTCCCGCTGAGCAGAGAGCCCGATGTGGGGCTCGATCCCAGGACCCTGAGGTCATGACCTGAGCCGAAGGCAGACGCTTAACGACTGAGCCACCCAGGCGCCCCTCTTTATGATTTTCTTAATGACGTGTTTTCTCTAGCTTATTTTATTGTAAGAATATGGAATATCATATATATGACATACAAAATCTGTGTTAATTGACTCTGTTACCGGTAAGGCTTCTGGTCAACAGAGGCTATTAGTAGTTAAGTTTCTGGGGAATCAAAAGTTTGAAGTGGATTTTCGACTGTGTTGGGGGGTCGGTGCCCCAGCTCCTGTGTTGTTCAAGGGTCAACTTCACTAAAACACTCACGTGCTTCCTACCTTGGCTCTTCCTCTCCACCGGCAGACAGGTCTGTGGAGACTGGTTTCCAGCTTGCGGTTGACGAGGCAGGACACAGGCTCGGAGGGGGACAGGGGCTTGCCCACAGACACTGAGCAGGGCCAGGGCAGGCCAGAGCCCCTCACGGGGCAGCCGTGGCCTGGAGCAGGCAGAGGGGCCACCTGATTATGGTATTTTCATTAACTGGCCGGTCCTTGAGGGAGAACTTGGGGAATCAGTGTCCAGGCAAAAGGGATCTGAGCTGGAATGGGTGGTAGGTGGTTCCTGAGCTTCCTTCTGCACCCGGGCCCTCCCCAGAGGGGGAGGAAAGGTATTTTGGGCCTCCCACCCATGCCCACCTCTTTGGGCAAGAGGCGCACCCTCTCCTGGCTGTGAGTCCCTGACAGGGGGGAAATGCACATCTAACAGAGAAACTTTAGAAAAAGCTGGAAGAGAGAAGAGTTAGCAAAGCAGGAGATGCCAGCATGAAAGTGGCCCGGGAAGTGCCCTTCAGTGGGATGCGGGGCTGGAGGAGGGACCCGTGCCCACCAGCGCCCAGACAGCCGCCTCCAGCCCAGCAGCACCCCAGGCTGCTGTTCTCAGCAAAGCAGAAACAAGAGTAATGGGTGGAAGAAGCGCCCACAGCGAGGCTGTCCGTTTGTGGACGTTGAGAACGGTCAGGGACGTTAGCTGATGGGTGGAGAGACAAAACGTGGTCCATCCATACAGTGAAATAGGATTCAGCCATAGAAAGGAGGGAACCATGGACACCTGCCATACCGTGCATGGAGCTTGGCGATATGGTGCTCGGTGAAAGAAGCCAGACACAAAAGACCACACATTGTAGGATTCCATTCAGTGAGATGTCCAGAACAGGCAAATCCATAGAGACAGGAAGTGGATTGGTGGCCTCCAGCGGCTGGGGGAGGGGACGGGGATCAACTGCTAAGGGGTACAAGGTGTCCATTCGGGGAGATGGAAATGCTCTGGAACCAGACAGAGGTGGTGGGTGTACAGCATCGGGAATGTACGAAAGGTCACCTTAAAGGGGTTTAAATGGTGAATTTTATGTTACGTGAAAATTATCACAGTTTTTAGAAAAGGTCAAGCAGAAGCCCCCTGGATGTCGGTCATGGGTTCATCCTGCTCAGGAAGGGAGGGGCGGAAGCAAGCACGGAGGTGGACACAGGCCAGAGAGGGGCGGGGAGCCCCCAGAGTGGCCACAGCGAGGCCCTGCACCTCCCAGCCGGGCCTCCCCGCACTCCTCAGTCCCTGCCCTCCAGGGGTTGCTGAAGCCCTGCTGTCTCCCCGCAGAGGACCTGTCCGACTCAGAGGAAATATTCCCCAAGGACATCACCAAGTGGAACTCCAATGACCTCATGGACAAAATTGAAAGCCCTGAGCCGGAGGATACACAGGGTACCTGAGTTGGGCGGGGTGCTGCTGCAGGGCCTGGGGAGGGGGGCTGCAGGGGCCAGGCCCCTCCTCTCTGACCCAGCTTCTGTGCAGCGCTGGGCATCGGGGAGGAGGGGTGGGAGTACCCAGGGCCCCACTAGTCACGGTCACTGCCTCTGTCCTGTGGGCCTGGGGCTGCCCGGCTGCCCCTCTGCTCACAGCACCCCCTGCTTATGTGTTGCAGACGGTCTCTATCGCCAGAGCGCCCATGAATTCAGAGTGGCCTCCAGTGTGGAGCAGCTGAACATCATCGAGGTGGGTGCCCAGGGGGGCAGAGGGCCAGGGGCTGTGCTGCCGGGGGCCCTCCGGGGCTGCAGGGGGAGGCGGCTGAGCTCAAAGGACGGGTCCCGTGGGGCTGCAGAGGCAGAACTCGGCCACCCACCCACCTCACGTCCCCACTGGCCTAGGCGCCATCAGAGAGAGGCCTGGGGGCTCCTTTACTCCCTGCCCCGACGTCCCTGAGAACCAAGAAGGACTGCAGGCAGCCCCCAAAGAAGGCCTTGACCCAGCTCCGCCGGTGGAAAGTGAAAGGAGAAACTTGTAAATTCCAGACCAAAAAACAGATGTTCACCTTGTACCCAGCCTTTCCGCATTTGCTGAAGAAAATAAGATGGGAGGGGAGGAAGCGAAAGCCGTCTAGGCAGAAGTGAGCGGCCGCCGCCCCGCTGGGGCCCCACAGGGCTCCCGGGGTCCAATAAAGCTGTCTTGGTAGAGCGCCTGTGTCCGCTTCGGGGGTTCTTTGCACGGGGCTCACGCCCCTTCTCCTCCTCCAGCTGTGGGCGGTCAGAGCTGTTTGCACTGGGGGTGGGAGTCAGGGCCGAGCAGGGCTGTCACACGCTGCGGTCACCGCACTGCTCGCGGTCACCACGCCGCTCTCACCTCAAGCTGCCCAAGGTGGGGACAGCACCTCTGGGAACTCGGGACCCCTGGGGAGCTTGGGCCAGGTGCCACGGAGGAGGAGCAGCATCCACACCGCCCTCCCTGACTTGGGGTTTTCTACTCTGCGGTCCAGGGTCAACGTGGGCTTTTCTAGAAGGCAAACCGGGACGAGGGGAGTTGATTTCCAATTGCCAGTTAATGGCAAGATAAAGCACATGGAGCCCCCTCCCCACCTAGGGCGCACACAGCTCTGACGGCCCCCTCGGGAGGGGCAGAAGGGGCCTCGGGCTCTAGGTCTGCCTCAGGATGTGCGTTGGAACCCAGCACCAGTTCTGGGCACAGCCATCCAGAGTCAGATCCCTTGGGTTGCAATAGCCCCCAAACCGGAGCCTCCTCTCCCCGCCTTGTGGACGGGGTACGGCTTTATGGAGACACTGACGGGGACCCCCGACTCTCCAGAGCTGGCCCCACGGATTCCAGGCCCACTGCCACATTGCACCTCCCTCGGGGTCTGTTCCTACAGGGTTTGAGTCTCTGGTGGGTGTGCCCCGGTATTAGGCACCAATGGGAGGAGAGCCATGTCTCCAGTTGGCCTCTGGGAGTCCCTGAACAGTCCCAGCCTGCAGTGCTGGGTCCCAGGAGATAGGCTCAGGCCTCTCGCTGCCCACCCTTGCCCGTCCTGGGTTTCTGAGGACCGCTGGACTCCACCTCCCTAACTGGGTGATGGTGAGGCGGCCCTGAGACAGGCCTTCCTTGAGCACCTGGCCTGGCTGTGTTGATAAGCCCTTGGGGCAGTGTGGTAGCTCCTTCTGGCGGCTGGGCTGGGCGGCTGGTGGCCCTGCCCTGCGCTGCCCGGGTCGTGAATTCATTCCTGCCCAGGCCGGCCAGTGGCGGGCAGTCCTCATGTGGGGGCAGGAATCATTCCCACGCTCTGTCGGGCATGTGTTCCTGCCCAGGCCCCGTGGCCCACACCTGGCCAATGACCGGTCTCCTCTTGGGGATGAGGCAGCCCAGTCTTGCCTCAGCTCCAGACCCCGTACCGCCCACCAGCCTGCCTTCCTCGTTCACTGCTCGGTGGCTCCTGGGCCGGCCCAGTCCCTGTGTTTCCTGGCAGCCTCACCAGCCCCTGGGTCCAGGGCCTGTACTGCCCACTCCCCGCCTGGGCTCTTTGTTGATACTTGGGTCCCACTGCTGCCCCCCACCCCCGACACCATCCAGTGGCCCAGTTCAGGGCCGGTTGTCCCCCACACGCCTGGACATAATATAGGGAAGGCGAGTACTCACCAGTGGCTTCTCTTGGGCCCTGGTTCTAGCTCCCACAGTCACACACCAGACGTTAAGGTGGAGAAGGGCCCCTGAGGATGCGGCCACAGCCAGGGTTGGCAGGAGAACACTGAACAGGTGGCAAAAGCTCTGGGTTCCGGGCCAGCTTGGCACCGATGTGCTGTGTGACATTAGATAAGTCTCTCGGCCTCTCTGGGCCACTACCACCTCGGCTGTAAATAGAACAGTCCCATACCCCGTGCAAATGTGTACAAGTCTCAGGTCTCACTTTGACCTCACACGCAGGCCTGACCAGCAGGAGGTGATCCTTAACCCCTCCCAAATTAGGGGGCTTCAGACAGGCACACCTGCATTCCCTCTCTGCTCTAAGATGCTTGGAGACCTTGGTCTTTGAGAGAGTCTGGGAATGGCAGCACAGGGGACAGAAGGGAAGCCCCGTGTAGATGGGGGAGAGCTCAGAGCTGCAGGCCCAGTGCCCAGGGTCACTGCCCGCCCAGGCTGAGGCTGCCCTGGGTGCAGACGCATGGAGGGCAGGCAGACTCCAGAGGCCCACATAGGATGGGCTAGTGCCTCCTCACCAAGGCTGGAAGCTGCTGCCTGGGCCCCCTGATGGAAAGTGGAATCTGTGTTTCGGAGGCTCATCCTCAGCCCCTGGTCAGGCTGGCTGATGGGAGGGAGTCAGGGCTGCTCATGGGGAGGAGGAGAGGGACCATCTCGGCCTCCCCAGGGGAAGGGGCTGGGGTGGCCAGCACCAGGCCCTGTAGCTGAGGAACTGAAATGGGGCTTCGGAGAGGGAGCAATAGGCCAGACGGGCCTCCCCTGGGGTGACAGGAGCCCAGCAAGGAGCTGAGTCCCCGGGGAGTTGACACCCCGCCAACCCACGCAGGACGAGGTCAGCCCACCCCTGGCCGCGCCGGCCTCCAAGATCCACGTGCTGCTGCTGGTGCTGCACGGAGGCACCATCCTGGACACGGGCGCTGGGGACCCCAGCTCCAAGCAGGGTGACACCAACACCATCGCCACCGTGTTCGACACCGTCATGCGCGTGCACTACCCCAGCGCCCTGGGCCGCCTTGCCATCCGCCTGGTGCCCTGCCCGCCCATCTGCTCTGATGCCTTTGCCCTAGTCTCCAAGTGAGTGCATAGGCCCAGACCACCTGCCCCAAAGCACCTGGCCCCAGGGGTCAGGCTGCTCCCCTAGATTCAGGAACCCCGTCTCGATGTCCAGACTTATCATCCAGCCCCTTCTGTCCAGAGGTGACCAAAACTTATGCAGATGGCTGGGCTTACAGAGGAGGGGCCCCGGGCCCAAGGCTGAGCCTCAGTTGCCCTATCTGCGATATGGGGATGTAGACCTGCCCCTGAGACACAAGGCCTTACCCGCCCCCCCACCCCCGCCTTGTTACCCAGCCTTCCAGGGCCGGGCCCAGAAGCGACCCCGTGAGGTTGGCCAAGTCACAGCTGAGGCTCTCGGGTGGCAGGCCTGCTGCTGTGGTCAGGGGGAGGGGCCCCTGCCTGCTCTCTCCTGATCGGGCCCCCTCCCCCAGCCTTAGCCCCTACAGCCACGATGAAGGCTGTCTGTCCAGCAGCCAGGACCACATCCCCCTGGCTGCCCTGCCCCTGCTGGCCACGTCCTCACCCCAGTACCAGGAGGCGATCGCCACGGTGATTCAGCGGACCAACCTTGCCTATGGGGACTTCATCAAGTCCCAGGAGGGCATGACCTTCAACGGGCAGGTGAGTTGTGGGGCAGGAGAAGGGCAGACAAGCCCCGCAGGGCAGGGTGGCGACGGCCCTCCCCGGCTGGCGCCCCAGCAAGCAGGGAGGGCACCCGGGCCTCTGGCACCTCTCCGTCTCTAGGTCTGCCTGATCGGGGACTGCGTCGGGGGCATCCTGGCGTTCGATGCCTTGTGCCAGAGCAACCAGCCAGTGTCTGAGAGCCAGAGCAGCAGCCGCCGGGGCAGCGTGGCCAGCGTGCAGGTACCGGCTTCCCGCGGCCCCCAGAGCGGGGGACCTCGGGGGCGGAGGTTGCAGCACAGGGGCCCAGAGCCGCTGGGGTGGGCGCACGGGGCGGGTGAGCAGCTGCAGCGGGACCGAGCCTGGAGCACATGAGGCTTCGGCGGGCGGTGGAGCAGGGTCTGCACCGTAGGGAGCTGGGCTCTGGTCCCAGGAGGGAGCGGACAGCCCCTCTGAGCTTCCCGGCAGGAGGGGGTCCGGGGTCCCTCCGCTGCAGGGGGCGGGGGGGCAAGGCCAGGCAAGGCAGCAAGGTCAGCGAGAGGTCCCAAACACCCGGGTGGCCAGGTCAGGCAGGAACGGAAGCTGTTGGGACTCGGCCAGCGGGCGGGGGGTGGGGGGGACAGTGGGGCCACGGGGGGACAGGGCTTTCCCCTCTCTGCTGTGGGTGAGAGGCTGGCTGGGCAGTGGCCAGTGGGCCTGGAGTTGGGAGGGAGAACACTGGAGCTGGGCCCAGGCCAGTGGCCACTGGGCAGTGAGCCTGCGCGGGGCTGTTCCAGGACACTGACCTGCTGGCCCCCGGCTCCCTGGTCAATGCGGCACATGGAAGCAGTGGCAGTGGCGGCCTGGAGAGCAGCCGGCACCTGAGCCGCAGCAACATTGATATCCCCCGAAGCAATGGTGTCGGAGACCCCAAAAGGCAGTTGCCCCGAAAGAGGAGTGACTCATCCACCTACGAGCTGGATACCATCCAGCAGCACCAGGCCTTCCTGTCCAGGTGGGTGGGGCCGGCGGGGCCCCGAGGGTCTGACCATGAGGCCTGTGGCCAGGTGAGGAGGGGGACTCCAAGAGGGGGGGATGCCTCGGAATTGAGGACGTGAACCAGGTCATGCCGGTGGCCGACACGAGGGGACTGGGATGCCCGGGCTGGGCCCGTGGCTCTTCGGCCAGGAGGAAGTGGCTTGTTGTGTGCGTCTGGGGTCTTGTATACACCGAGGGCCATCTTGGGCCCAAGGGAACAGCTTGTCCAGGGGTGGGGGAGAGTCGGGGGGCAGAAGCGATCAGGGGTGGCTGTTCTAAAGGCGGTGGCACCCCGAGAGAGGTGTCCCAGTGGGCACTGGGCAGCCACATCTGCAGGAGAGCTCAGGGGCCAAGCCTCCTTTGGGCCTGACGACCCCCGGGGGGGCTTCCTTTGGGAGGCTGAGGGCAAGCCAGAGCTGAGAAGGGGTGTGGTGTGACTCACGAGGCCCTCCATCTGCAGCCTCCATGCCAGCGTGCTGAGGAATGAGCCCAGCTCCCGCCGTTCGAGCAGCTCCACCATGCTGGATGGCACAGGGGCTGTGGGGAAGTTCGACTTTGAGATCGCAGACCTTTTCCTCTTCGGGTGCCCGCTGGGGCTCGTCCTGGCCTTGAGGAAGACTGTCATCCCTGCCCTGGATGGTGAGAGGTCTGCAGGGACAGGGCAGGGCAGGGGGTATATGAATGGGTAGAGGGTCTCAGTGGACCCCTGTCACAAGGCCATGGCCACATCCCAGGCCACTTCCTGCATCAGCCTCATTTCTGCCCTCCCCAGCACAGGCTAGCTGCTCTCCTTTGCTCCTACTCCAGCAACTCAGTCTCTGGCCCCCATCTCTTGGCCCCTGCTGGTCCATTTCATCTTCAAGGCACCTCTGGGAGCTGAGGTCCAGAAGGGAAGGGGCTGCCCTGGTATCAGATGGACACAGACAGACCCAATCTCCTGGGCCCAAAGTCTTCCCATAAGGAAGAGATCGGAAGCCAGGCACCCCCAAATCCTCCTAGGTGCCTGGCTTCCCTGTCCCAGAAGGGCCGCGGCCACACTGCTCCAGAGACCCTCCTCAAGGCCACAGGGGCAGGGGGTGGGACATGCCGGCTGAGCAGCCTGTCAGCAGCAGTCCCTGCAAGGTGCCCCCGGGAGCAGCCAGTGTGGCCCAGGGAGCCCTGGCATCCTTACAGGGGCTGTGCGGGGCCCGCATTACATCCGCAGGTTACAGAGGGGCAAACTGAGGCTCAGAGAGGCGTGGACACTCGCCCAAGAGCAAGCCAGAGGTGGCTTATATATAAGCGGACAAAGACGTAGGGACAGTGACGTATGGCAACATCATCTGTAGTCGTGAAACACGAGGACCGCTGTAAATGTTGGTCCACGGAGGGGGGCTGGTTGACTAAACCCTGGCGCGGCCCACGATGGAGGATGCCCGCGGCGGAAGACGGGTTGATGGAACTGGCAGGGCTGACATGAAGGACGCCCACGTTTTGGTGTTACATGGGGCTGGAGGAGGGGTTCAAAAGGAAAGCACCTGTTCCTCCGTGTGTGTTTAAAAAGTGAGACGTCTACTACTGCTCTTTATACTTACGCTCACCCTGTCTCCCCAACAACCATGACGTGCTCGGAGAAGCAGTCCCATCTCACAGCCTAGGGCTCCACTCTGCTCAGTTTAAAACAAATTTGGTTAATAAGCGGACAGCTGCCAAATCATAGAGACAGGCTTTCGGATGCCCCGCCCCCTCTGCCGTAGACCCCGCCTCCTCAGGGCTCTGCCATCCCCCCCCCTCCCCCCCCCCCCCCCGCTGCCCCCAGTTTTCCAGCTGCGGCCGGCCTGCCAGCAAGTCTACAACCTCTTCCACCCCGCGGACCCGTCCGCCTCCCGCCTGGAGCCGCTGCTGGAGCGGAGATTCCACGCCCTGCCGCCGTTCAGCATCCCCCGCTACCAGCGCTACCCGCTGGGGGACGGCTGCTCCGCGCTGCTGGGTGAGCGGCGCCGGGGGGCCCTGGGGGGGCGCGCCTGCACCGGGCTCCTCCCGGAAGCTGGGTAGCTTCGGGGGTGCGTCAGCAAGGGGGTCAGGGCCTCACCCCAGGTGCCGGGGGGCGGGCAGACTGGGCCGAGGATCCCCTCCCCGCCGCCTGAGGCAGAGCTGTGTGGGGACCCCTCGCGGCAGCAAGCGGCCAGGGGGTTCAGAGCAGGGTGCTTGTGTGAGGACTGCTGCCCATCGCCCACTCTTGGCCCTTCCCGGGAGGCCCCAACCCCCCACCCCCACCCTCGAGTGTGTCCTGGCGTCCTGTCCCGTCCTGGTCTTCAAGGAGCCCCAGTGTCTGTGTCGGAGGAGCGCGTCTGGACTGCCCACGCGAGTGTCTGTTCTTGTCCTCTCTGTTCTCTCCCGTCTGCCTCCAGTCGAGACAGTGCAGAGAAACCCCGAGCTGGTCCTGGAGGGTGGGCCCCTGGCCCCTCTCCCCCCAGGGGACGGCTTCCTGGAAACCAGGATCCCCGTTCCCGCGCTCACCTGGCAAGACGGGCCCCGCCCGAGCCCGGGCTGCGCTGAGCGTGTGTAACACCCCCGTGCGCGCTGGCATCTGCTTCGCTGGCTGACTGCTGGTCCTCAGGGACTTCCCACGCCCTCCTTGGCCACTTGGAGTCTGTGGGACCGTGGTGTCCCACGGAGACCAGACAGGACAAGTCCTAGGGACCGGGCCCTGGCGCCTCCTCTCTGCACACCGAGAGCCTAGGAGCCCAGAGGGAGGAGCGGCTGTCCCAGGGTCACCTAGCATGGGTGTCAGTCCCAAGGCTCCGTCTCTCATTTGTGAGGCTGGAGGGGGCAGCCCGCAGACGGGGTGAGGCCTCGAGCCTCAGCCCACCTGCTCCCCAGGAGAAGCTTCCGGTCCCGGTGAGGGGTTGATTCCAGAGTCCCACTCCTTCCCTGCCTGAGGGGGTCCAGGCACCTCATGCACCCCACCTGCACGTGGGTCCTGTAGCCGAGCCCCTACTCTCCCTGCTCTGCCCTGGCCCAGTTGAACCCTCGACACCTGCCTTTGTCCCCAGACACCCATTCAGGGCTGGCTCAACGTGGCCCACGTGAGGGACACACGGGGGTGTTACCTCATGCTCAGTGCCCAGCACTGGGCATCCCCCAGAGACCGCTTCAGGCCCTCCTGTTAGTGCCCCTCAAACCCAGCGACAGTGCGCTGCGGGTCAGGCCCCGCTCGGCTGAGCCCGGGAGGCTGGGAGGGCTAGCCAAGATCAGGAGCCGTGTGTTGGGTCAGATGGGTGGCCAGGGGGGGCGGGAGCCTGGCCGCCTTGCCTCCCTGCCTACCGTGTCTGTGTCAGTCCGTCTGTCCGTCCCTGCCCCAGCCCTTCCTCCTCCCCCGCCTCGACTCAGTGCCCTGCCCTCTCGGCCCTGAGCAGGCAGGCCCTGGCACGCTTTGTCCCATCCTCACTGCCCTGTGCTCAGATGCCACCGCTCACCTGCGGCTGGAGGTGTCGGCCGCGGCTCCAGCCCCCCCAGCCCAGGGCACGCTGGGCCCTACCTCCCGCTGCTCAGGGGGCCGGGGGGCCGGGCTGGGGGGCCCTCTCTTACCCACTGGTCTCTGGTCCCTGTCTACCTGCAGCGGACGCGCTCCAGACCCACAACACAGTCTTTCAAGAGCACGCGGCCCCCTCCTCGCCCGGTGCAGCCCCCACCACCCGAGGCTTCCGCCGAGCCAGTGAGATCAGCATTGCCAGCCAGGTGTCGGGCATGGCTGAGAGCTACACAGCGTCCAGCATCGCCCAGAGTGAGTGCGGCAGTGTCCTGGGCCTGCCCTCCCTGCACCCTCCCCTCTGTCCCAGCAGGGGGTCTGCACCAGCCCCACCCCGGGACAGTCGCTGTGTCTGGAGACAGCTGGGGAGAGCACTACCGGCATGAGGTGGACGGTGACCGGTTGCTGCTCAACACCTACGGTGGCCCCAAACGTCCAGAGAGGACTCTGGAGGGAGGGAGCCTTTGAAGGGGCTGCCCAGCGGGGCCAAGTCCAGGTGGCAGGCGATGGGCCTGGGAGGAGGGGTCCTAGCCCCAGGGGGGCCGGTGCTCCCTGAGGAGGAAGCCCGCAGAACCGGACAAGCCAGAGGGACAGCCAAGGGGAGCCTGGGAGGCGGGATCTCATTGTGGCCGCCCCTCCGTGGCCTCCTTCGCAGCTTGGCTCCTTAGAAGCTTCTCAGCAGCTAGAAACGGAGCCCAGGTCAACCCCACTCATTCCCCCAGGGCCAGCTGCCCCCTCCGTCCTCCCTGACCATGTGACTGGCTGCCTGTCTGGCTGAGCAGGGTTGCCTGAGCTGCGGCTGGCATGAGCATCCTCCCATGAGGGGCGCTGGGGCGCCCGGCACTCTTCCCCGCATCCTTCCTGGCCTGTGGTGGCAGCCTGGGGGCCCCAGCATGGCTGACCCTGTCCCCGTTGTTCTTGCTTCTCAGAGGCCCCGGCGTCACTCAGCCATACCCCCAGCGTGAGGCGCCTGTCTCTGCTCGCCCTGCCCCCCCCGCCCCCCACTACCCCGGGCCCCCACCCTCAGGCCAGGCAGGCGAGCCCCAGCCTGGAGCGGGCCCCCCGCCTCCCTGACTTGGACACCAGAGAAGGTACCGGGCGTCACACGGCCTCCATCCACACACGCTCTCCTCCCCTAACTGGGGTCTCTCACCGCTGCCAGGCCCATCTCACCATCAGGCCCTGCCCGGGGACGCCTGACCAGGGAGCCGGAGGCTTGGGCTGGGGAGGAGGCGGAGGGGCTGGAGTTGGCTGGGGGGTCAGGACCAAGGGCCTGTGTGTGCAGCGAGCAGGCAGCGGGCGGAACACAGGGGAGCCCTGACCCCCACCAGGGGCTACGTACAGAGTAGCTGCTGCATGCGGCCATCAAGAAGGCACTTTCTAACCCTTATCTGGAGCTAGGGCAGTTTCCCCAGCCCCAAGTGGGAGCCAGGATTTGCACTCAGGCCTTGACACTTGGCCTGCAGGCTCCCAGGTGCTGAGGGGACATCAGGCCTTGCCTTGGGGTTCACCCCGGCAAAGCCTGTCATGGGCCTGAGGCCTGCAGGGCAGATGAGGGGGACAAGAGAGGCCTGAAGAGGACAGTGACGGGGCCCAGGGCAGGGGGGCGGCAGGATCTGCGACAGGACCAGGGATAGTCCTGCCTCCTAGCCGGGATTGTCCCCTCCCACTAACTCCACGTGCCCCTTCCTCACGGACTGCATGCTCTCCACGGAGCCTCCCCGCCCTCATCCCCAGGCCTTCGGGCTCCTCGCACGCTATCCCAGAGTCCTGTGCCTTCCCCGCTCCCTTCGGTCACCCGGCCAGGGAGGAGGAGGAGGCTCGCTTTGGCTGCAGCCCTGGTTCCCCCGTCAGAGGAGGGTCTGGTCTTTGGGCTGAGCCAAGCCTGAGGGGCCTGACACCCTCTGAGGGCAGCCCGGTCAAGGCCCTCCCCCTGGCAGTTGCAGCAAGGTGGTGGGGCCAGAAGCGGATCGACTACGCCTTGTACTGCCCCGACGCGCTGACGGCCTTCCCCACCGTGGCCCTGCCCCACCTCTTCCACGCCAGCTACTGGGAGTCAACGGATGTGGTCTCCTTCCTGCTGAGACAGGTACCCGGGGGCCCACTGCCAGGAACCCCCGGGCCTCACATGTGGACCAAGTAATAGCACCACTGACATGGCCCCAGTTCGTAGACAAGGGCAGTGGGGGCTCCCCTGAGACCACAGAGCAAGCAGGATGGAGGAACGCTTGCCGACGTTGGGATGGGGTGAATGTATGCACACGTTCGTGAGACATGTGACTTGGGGGACCAGAGAGTGGACTGTAGTGGGTTGAAGAGTGTCCCCCAACCCTTCACGTTCTCCCATTTCTGGCTCCGAGGGCCACTGGCCTCCCCCTCCTAGAACAGGCAGTCTTGAGATGGCCCCGTGGCCTGCTGCTTCCCCTCAGGTCATGAGGCATGACAATTCGAGCATCTTGGAGCTGGACGGCAAGGAGGTTTCGGTGTTCACCCCCTCAAAGCCAAGAGAGAAGTGGCAGCGCAAGAGGACTCATGTGAAGCTTCGGGTGAGGGGGCCCCCCACATCCGCTGTCCTGCTGAATCCTCACAAGACACCCTATTACAGACGAGGAGACCAAGTCACAGAGTCACACGCTGTCTTACTTAATCCTCGGTCTGTGAGGTTGGAGCTGTTACCCCGTTAATAGGCAGGGAGGTGCACAAAGGCCACGTAGGTCAAGTGGCTGAGATGGACTTGAATTTGGGCCATCTGGTTTTAAGCCCCGTGCTCTCCCACCAGGGCCAGGAGATCCTAGCCATCCTTCCCTCCCCTACCCTGACCCAGCCTCGCTCCTCCTGTCCCCAGAACGTGACCGCCAACCACCGGATCAATGATGCAGTCGCCAACGAGGATGGCCCGCAAGTTCTGACGGGCCGGTTCATGTATGGGCCCCTGGACATGGTCACTCTGACTGGGGAGAAGGTGAGGACCTGGGGAGGCTGCAGGAGCTCCTGCCTGGCCTCCCACTGGCTGGGGAGTGGAGGCTGGGGAGGCCAGCAGCCCCGGCCCCTTCCTGACCAGCTCGCCTGGCCCCCCAGGTGGACGTGCACATCATGATGCAGCCGCCCTCGGGCGAGTGGCTGTACCTGGACACGCTGGTGACCAACAGCAGCGGGCGGGTCTCCTACACCATCCCCGAGACCCACCGCCTGGGTGTGGGCGTCTACCCCATCAAGATGGTGGTCAGGTGAGCCCGCCGCTGGGGAGTGAGCAGGCCAGGCCAGCCACCTCTGGGACAGGAAGGAGGAGGTCTGGCGGGTTCTGATGAGCTCCCCCACCCCGCCGCAGGGGAGACCACACGTTTGCGGACAGCTACATCACCGTGCTGCCCAAGGGCACGGAGTTCGTGGTCTTCAGTATCGACGGCTCCTTTGCTGCCAGTGTGTCCATCATGGGCAGCGACCCCAAAGTGCGGGCCGGGGCCGTGGACGTGGTGCGGTGAGTGACGCCGAAGGGCACTTCGGGCTCAGGGGCAGCAAGCTCCTGGAGGCCAAGCTGGGGAGGGCTTTGGGATACCTGGCAGGGGCTCACGGAGTCAGCACCGCCACCGTCTAGCTGTGTGACCTCTTGATGTGGATGCCTCAGTTCCTCAACCTGAGCAGTGGGGCTCCTGTGAGACCAGTTACACCTGCTGCCGGGGCATCCATGGGGACTGGGCGACCTGGCGGACTATCCTCGCCGCGGCTACTGTTTCTGCTGAGCCCGATCAGAGACGCTCTCCAGCGGCCCAAGGAGAGGCTGGCAGGGCAAGGAGACGGGGTGGCCCAGGAGGGAGGCCGGGGCGACCGTGGGACACCCAGGCCTCCCCGCTTCGCCCCCAGGCACTGGCAGGACCTGGGCTACCTCATCATCTATGTGACGGGCCGGCCTGACATGCAGAAGCAGCGGGTGGTGGCGTGGCTGGCCCAGCACAACTTCCCCCACGGCGTGGTGTCCTTCTGTGACGGCCTGGTGCACGACCCGCTGCGGCACAAGGCCAACTTCCTGAAGCTGCTCATCTCCGAGGTGGGTCCCAGGTGGAAGGGCTCGGCGGGGGGCGGGGGGATGGGAGGGCCGTGCCCGTGCCCACGCCAGTCTCACCCGCAGCTGCACCTGCGCGTGCACGCGGCCTACGGCTCCACCAAGGACGTGGCGGTCTACAGCTCCATCAGCCTGTCCCCCATGCAGATCTACATCGTGGGCCGGCCCACCAAGAAGCTGCAGCAGCAGTGCCAGGTGAGCGGGCGAGCCGTGCTGGGCGGCACGGGCAGGCGGCCCCGAGAGCCCGGCCGTGACAGCCCCCCCCTCCCCTGCAGTTCATCACGGACGGCTACGCGGCTCACCTGGCCCAGCTCAAGTACAACCACCGGGCGCGGCCGGCCCGCAATGCAGCCACGCGCATGGCGCTGCGAAAAGGCAGCTTCGGCCTGCCGGGCCAGGGCGACTTCCTGCGCTCCCGGAACCACCTGCTCCGCACCATCTCGGCCCAGCCCAGCGGGCCCGGCCACCGGCACGATCGGACACAGAGCCAGGCGGACAGCGAGCAGCGGGGACAGCGCAGCATGAGCGTAGCCGCGGGCTGCTGGGGCCGCACCATGACCGGCCGGCCTGAGCCTGGGGCAGCCGCGGGCCCCAAGTAGGACACCGTGAGTGAGGCGCTGTGGTCTCCATGGTGCTAGGCCAGGGCGGCCAGCCCCGCCAGGAGGCCTGGCCTGGGCACACAATGTCGGCTGGAAACAAGCTTGTCCCAGGGCCTGGCGGAGGACATAGGCCGTGCCACACAGCCCTCCCGGCCCTGCCTCGTGTCCTAGGGTCTGAGGGGTTCCAGCTTGCAGGAAGACCTGTCCCAGGATGACAGAGGGACCAGGACTCCCCACGCGGACTGGCCTGGAAGGCTCTCCTAGACATTTGCCCTGCATTGGCCTCCCAGCGTCCTGACGACAGGCCTGGGCCCGGGCCCAGCCCGCCACTTCCCATCCACTAGCTCACCCTGACCCCCAGGTCCCCTCCTACTTGGTAGCAGCTCCAACGGGGGACAGCCTGCTTCTTGTTAACTCGAGTTACTCAACTGTTCAACCTCACTGGTTTTGCACTGACTTTTGAGAGTGGAGATCCATTACCATCTCCTGTGGCGACGGACATGCATGAAAAGCCAACATTCGCAGATCTGGGACCTCTTGCCACACAGAAGGTTCCAGGGTGGCAAATCCTTGTGCAAGCAGGAGAGAGAGGCCATATCTTAATTTCTGCAGCTCCCCCTGGCCCGCCAGCGCTGTGGCAGCCCCGGACCCCTGCCTACCTGCCCACTTGCCCCACCTGGAACCCAGTCCAGCGGCGAGGCTGGTGAGGCCCAGAGCCGGCTCCCGAGAAGCCACGCCTCGGGCTCCTGGGCCTGGCCGGGCCGGCCTCCTCTTCCACTCCTCGCCTGCCGTCAGTCAAGGCCACGTGCCTCGGCTCTCCCGTTTCTACACCTTTCTACTTCTCCAATCTGATTTCTATGAGGTTTTTTTAAATGAGCAATCCTTGGCTGCTTCCTTTTCTTAACTCTTTCAGTACCAAGCGCAGCCCCTCCACATGAAAACACCCAGCACTGTGACGGAGTCCAGCCTGGTTCTGGGTCCCGGGGCCCTGCCCCCCCACCCATGCAGTGGGGCGTGGGGTCCCCACCTCACCTGACCCCCATTAATTCCACTGAATTTCTACTCTGGGGTGAGTGGGGCACACACTTAGATTTTTTTAATGCCAATTCCGTTTTGATGCCGAATCTAAGAAGCCACAACTTGCTTCGTTAGCTTAAGGGCAGGCAGCCACGACACCATTCCCCTCCTGGTAAGGACCGCGCTGTCCTGCACGCTGGGTCCGAGCATCAGCCCTCCCTCCCCAGAAATGACCACGATCTCAGCTGTGGCGCTCGGCTCCGGGCGGCCCTTCTGCTGCTTCTCCACCTTCTACGTAAGGCGGGGGAGCCTGCCTGGCCAGGCTCCGACTCAGAAGCTGCTGCCAACCTGGATACGGCCTCAGGGCCTCATGGGCTGGGACGGGGAGGCACACCGATCGATGTTAACATTCTCCCGTGTGTAGATATGTACAGCCAAAGGGTCGTGTAAATGTTCCACGAAAGTGGGTCTATACAGAGTGAGAGCTATTTATTTTGTGCAGAGAAAAATTTCTGGAGGGAGAGGACCTTCAGGGTTTGTTCATATTTAAGATGTAGCTTTTTGGTTTTGTTTCAGGCGTTATGTATAAAGCAACGATTATTTTATGGACCAAGTTTTAATGTAAGTGTTGCAATGGAAGTGCAATACCTGACCCCCCTCTGCTCCCCGCGGGGGAAACCGCTTGGCCTGACAATCCCAGCCCGGCGGGGGGCCCCTTGGCCAGTGCCGCCTCCTCTGTCGGTCCCACCTCACCCCATCTTGCCTACCGCCTCGGTGACCAGCCATCCGGAGAAGCACCTGGAAGAGTCTCAGGCCCGCCTGCAATAAAGGCTGGGCGGCCTGCTGGCCCGGGGAGGCCGTGTGGGCAGTGGGTCCGGCCGCTCCCAGCGGGCAGCTCCCCCAAGCTCCGCACTCCCCGCCCGCCTGCCCAGCTGCCAGCCATGCCAAGGACAACAGCAATAGTCCCCTGGGCCTCTCCCAGCGGCCCTTAGCCATAGATGGTGAGATGGGCAGCCCACCCTCCCCGTTGACGTCTCTCTTCTATATCCAGGTCTGCTTCCTGCCTCCCTAAAGATTCCTTTTGGCACATTCTCTTCTTAAGGAAGCACCAGTTTTTCAGAAACTAAGAGGGAGGGCAGAGTCCTTTAAAAATACCAAAAATGTTTACAGCGTTGGGTGCTGAGCTGCAGGGCTCAGGCCTGACCAGTCGTAACCAAAGGGTGAGGCAGGCCTTGCTGACTGCCACCCCCACCCCAGGCCTGTTAGAGTAGAAGCCTTAGTCCCACTCCCAACCCCAACCCCAGGACTGAGCCTCAGCCCACCACCCCAGATCCAACCACCTGCCTTCTCTTTGATTTCTAAAGAGGGATTCAGCAGAGACCCCACCCCCAACTTTCCCAGCTCGGTCTGAGCTGCCCGCCCACCCGCCCCGTTGCAGTCTTCGAGTCTCGGCCCCTCCTGTCTCTCTGTCCGGGCCATGTGTGAGCAGCGTCCTGACTCGCCCCATCCGCCCTTGCTACCCCTGCACCTTCGGGCCTGAGTGTGCTCTGTATACAGTGTCATTGTCTGTTACACCAATTAAAGAAGCAGGAAGGCTTCCTTCTGGGTCTCTTTACTGCACCAGCAACCACAGAACACCGGCTGGGGATGGGGGCCTAGGATGGGGGCCCCGCCTGTCCTGCAGCTAAAGCTGTGGCGGCGAGAGGCCGTGCTTCCCAGTAAACAACGCCCACTACACTCGCCGTAATAGCGATACAATTACACAAGCCTTACCCTGCCCTGGGCCTCCTTCCAGCCCCTTCCTAGACACGAACCCCGTTCATCCTCACAGCAACCCAGTGAGGTGGGTGCTGAAACCCTCTCTGCTTTACAGAGCACGTAGCTAGTAATCTGGGCCAGGACTCCCACTCTGGCCGCCTGGCCCCAGCACCAGCACTCTGAACAGGTGTCATCTGCAGGAAAGAGCACAGGAAGCAGTCTGCCCCCAAGTCTGAGGGGATCGGGCTTAAGAGCCAAGTCTGGGTTTGGGATGCAGCTGGGGATGAGGGTCAGGGTCTGGTCTGGGCAGGCTGATCTGGGGGGATGAGCAGGGTAAAGGTGGCTGGTGTGGCCTGTGCTCATGACCACCAGGGCACAGCCCACCTTTCCCCAAAAACTCCTGGAGCCCTTGTTTTAACTCTGGAAGTTGGGCAGCAACCTTCCCCCCCCCCCCCATCAGCACAAAATAACGACAAAGTTTCCAACCATGGAACATTTAATATTTGGAAAGTTATGCTCTTTCAGGAGATGGGAGAGCTGATTAGGCCAGTGACCCTGTCCTGCACCCCCTGCGTGTGAAAGGAGGCTGGGCCAGAGGCCAGTGCACAGGAGGAAAGGCAAACACCCACTGGGCTTCCTGCTGCCCACCCCGAAGCCAGCCTCCAGGCCATGCCACCAACACTTAGCCAGCAGGGCCCTCAGGGTAGCAGCCCAGCTCGCATCTGGAAGGCCAGGCCATCCCCTCGGGTGGCTTGCTAGAGAAGAAAGTGCACAGAAGGGGACACATCAGAAACAGAGCTGGGCGTGGACCCCGGGGAAAGGGGTGACACCAACCTTGTTGATCTCTCTGTGTCGTTCCTTAGTCACGATTTCCTCTAAGACCTCGCCATCTCCCTTAATGAGCCTGGGGGAGGAGGGGAGAGGAGGCTGAGCCTCTGATGCCAGAGCAACAGAACCAGAGATGCCAGGCCTCAGGCCCCCGCTCCCGTGAGCAGGCGGAATCTAGGCGCTCCCCCCACCCACTCCTGCCCTTGGGACAGTGATAAAGGCAGCTGGGTAGGCTCTGAGCTCTGCCATCAGAGCTCTTTGAAGACACTCCTCAAGGCCCTTCCAACCCCCGCAACTGCTTGCTCTGGGCGATAAGGAAGAACAGCCTAAGAAGTCCCGTAAATGAGTAACTACTTTTCTCTGGTCTCTGGCTTTTGAGCCCTCCTCCTGAGCGTGCAGAGCATGTGGGGCTGAGCTTTGCCAAGACTCCCCACCTGGTGCGTCCTGTCTCTGGGTCCACCACCTTGCGGATGATGCTCTGCCGAGCATCCCACTCCTCCTTGGTCATGGGCTTCATGGCCTGGATGCGGGACTTCTGTTCATCCGTCAGGACTGCAAGGGGAGACGGCAGGGAGTTGGCGGCTGGGTCTCAGGGAGGGGACCCTGCCCCTCCTGCACCCCGGGCGGCAGAGTACCTGGGCCATCCTCCTCCTCCTCAGCCGACCTGTGCCACTGGTCCAGTGAGGGTCCCGGCAGAGCCTCACCCTGCTGCGGCTTTGCCTTCTCCTTGCCTTTCTTCTTCAGCTTCTTCTTCCTTTTCCTCTTCTTCTTCTTCTTCCTCTTCTTGTCCCTGTGCTTCCCCCGCTTCTTCCGGCCGTCACTGGAGGAAGAGGAGGAGGACGAGGAGGAAGAAGAGCTAGAAGAACTGGAAGAAGAGGAGGAGGAGCTGCTTCGTGGTCTCCTCCGGGCCTTGGGCTTGCTTCTCTCTGTGATGCAGGGAGAAGGTGAGGCTGGCCAGGAGGGTAAGAAGTAGACCTTTATCCCCTTGCTCTGGCCTGTGGCAGGCTTAGAGGGACTACGGAGGGGTGAGGCCCTCCGGGCAGGGCCTTCCGGAACAGGGATCAGTTCTCTCCGGAGAGGCACTTTCTGGGCTTCACCCAGTCAACTGTCTGACCAGGAGCAGGGCAGCCAGCCCCCAGATCTCAGCTCCAGCTGCACAAAAAGCATCATTACGTGCTCCCTTCAGTCCACACACAATGCGCTGGCCCAGCCTCTGGAATCTGAGTGTCTTTCAATCCAGACATCCAGGTCCCGCGCTCTGCACTCCTCTACTGCTCCCCGCGATCTCTCCACAGCCACCCCGGGAGGCCCACTCAGCTGCCTGCAGGTTCCTCCGTAAAGTTCCCACACCCCTTTCCCATTCCCTCCGGTCCTCACCCTCCGCCCCACAGGTGGTGTTGCTGGCCTTGTGGTCTTGGGATCTAGAAGCCAAGCAGCTCCTCGGAGCGTCCTTACTGCTCTTCTTCCTTCTCTTTTCCGACCCTCGGCCCCGGGACCGGCTTCGGCTCCTGGAGCGCTTGCGAGAGCTGACGTGAGCCATAGCGCCGCGGGCTGGAGACGGGGAGACACGCTTAAACTGGGGCTCACACAGCCGGCCCCCAGACTGGGCTCCGAGGGCGGCTCTTCTCGGGGCCTGGCTCTCGGGGGCCCAGTGCCCATCACCACCCGGGACAGGGACTGAGGGCGTCCGCGGCCACCTCACGATCCTCCCCCACCCCCGGGGACCCCAGGCCCCGCGCCGACTCCCGGAGCCTCGGCCCCTTTAAGGGCCCGCCCCCGCCCGGCCGCTCCACGCCTGCGCACGGCCCCTCCACGCCTGGACGCTCCGGCGCCCGTAGGAGCCGCCGCGGTCCTCAGCTGCCAGGTGCGTCCCGAATCCCTCCCCGCGCGCGCCTACCCTCCACCCTCGCGCCCTCCGCGGCCTCCCCGCCCTAGGGAAGGTCCCCGCAGCTGCTCCGTCCCCTCCTAACCGCCCATCTGGCGGGACCGTCGGACCCGCACCACGCCTTCGCGTGAGGAAGCGGCGGCGAGGTGACTTCCGGCCGGGGCAGTGCTCCGAGAGGCCGTCCGGCTGGGAAGCGAGGCGCTGCCGCCTTTAGTCCTGAAGCCCCGGGTTCCGTTTCCAGGGCCGCCCCCAGAAACGGAGCCTGGCTCTCCGACCTCCCGAGGAGGGAAGCTGGGGATCCAGGCTTCCGCCCCAGGCGGTTGCGAGGCCGTGCGTGCTCCCCGGCCTCTGCCGCAGCCCTGCCCTCGTCTCCGACCGCCCCTCCGACCTCCAGCCTCCCTGAGTTGCCTGCCGACCTGTCCACCCCAGCAGGCTGTGAGACCCCTGGTCCTTGCAGCGTCCCCACCTAGGGACAGAGCCAGGGCGGGAGCCCTGTGAGGGAGTGCCCCGAAGGCCTGTGTGCGGAGTGGGCAGCTGAGGTTCTGCTGATTCCTCCAGGGTGGAGCGAGGCCTGGTGTTCCAGATCCTCCCGCCCTCCCAGGGAAGCCAGAACTCAAGATTTCAATACGGAAACCCTTGGTTTGCAGATGTACAACCCAAGCCCGGCACAGCCGCACTCCACCCAGTCTGGGAGCTGCCCAGGTGCGAATTTTTCAATAATAATGACAGCAAACACAGAGGGCTGCTGTAAAGCACTTTATGAACGTTAACTCATTTGACTCTCACAACAGCTTTAGGAGATAGGTTCTTTCCAGGAGAGGAAACCAAGGCACAAAGAGGTTCCGTGGCTGCCCCACAGTCACACCATTGGAAGCCGCAGAATCGGAATTTGAACCCAGGCAGCCTGGCTCCAGAGTCCCTGCTCTTAAACCCCGCTGTGCTAAGCCCTCATCACCAACTAGAAGTTGCTATTGGTGGCTCACCCCAATCCCCTTTATAGACAGATGCTCTCCATCCCTGCCGTGGTGTGTGTTCCTAACTCACCTGTACTCTTCTCTGGAAGGCTCCCTTGGTCACCGGGAGCCAACCTGCCCTGGAGATGGGTATCTGGGAAGTTACTGCCACCTCCCCACTCACCCGCCCAGCGCAGCCCAGACACACCCTATAGCCTCTCTGACGCAGGGAGCAGACTGCTAGATTCATGCTCCAGAGTGTTCCGCGGGATTGGGCTGAGGCTGGATGCCCTTTGAAATCACATCTTGGCCCAGCTCCTTCCCGCCCTGTCCTTCCCTCACGCCCTTCTCCTGAAGGTTTTCCTTCAACAAACCACCCGCCCAGGAATCCCCATCTCAGGCTCTGGCTCTAACAAACCTGACCCAGGCCAGCCTGTCTGGGGAAAGAATGACGCAGAAGCTGGTGTGTCCTTTTGAACCAAGAAGTGCCTGAGGGCTGCAGGGAGTTTATTCCCGTCCCACCCAACCCAAGGAGGCAGAGCCCTGGCCTGCCATGCTACCCCCACACGGCCCGGCCTGGCTCAAGTCAGAGCGCACACATCCACCGTGGGGGGCTCCTCGCGGGTGAAGCCGTCGCCGAAGCCGTCGTCGTCCACCAGGTCAGGTTTGCGGCAGCACATGGGGCACAGACGGTTACGCACAGCAGAGGCCCGGAGCCAGACGACGAGGTTCCAGCGCTCGCCCGTGCCCAGGGGCCGAGCCCCGTGCAGCTGGCCGCCCCGGTGCAGGATGCCCTGGCCCACCACGTGCTCCACCTCCAGGGGCCTGGCCAGGGCTGAAGGCGCCTGCAGGAAGCGGGGCTCAGGCCTGGGCACTCCCGGCTGCCCCAGGCCCTGCGCCGTGGGTCACACACACTCACCTGGAAGAGGCCCCCGAAGTACAGGGCGCCCCCCGTGAAGGCCTTGCCAAGGGCCACGTTGAGGGTGAGCTCGGCGTTGTCATAGTGGCAGCCGAGCTCGCGGTCCTGGCCTGGCGCGTATTTGACCACGAAGGCCCGGTGGCTGTCGAGCCAGCCCCCGCCACAGTCTGGGTATAGCAGCGCTGTCAGCGGCTGCAGGAAGCGCTCCCGCAGGGGCGTCACCAGCTGCTCGTCCAGGCCTAGCTCGTGCAGCAGCACCTGGGAGGGGGACCCGGGGGTCAGCAGGGAAACTGACGGCGCCTCAGCCTGGGTCCCTGCGGGAGTCTCTTGCCAAGGACACTGTTACTTGCAGGTACCAGCTTCATAATAATCCTACCATGACCTCATTTTACAGACGGGGAGACCAAGACCCCAACAGGCCCCAGCAGCTCTTCTCCAGCACCGCAGACACGTCCCCCCAGCCCCCGCCGTCCCTGCCTCACCCACCCCGTAATTGTTCATGGTGTTGGGTCTTCCCTTGGGCATGTCTGACTGCTCGAAGTGCTCCAGCTCCTGCAGCAGGGCCTGGCAGAACGGTGCCGTGAGCACCGGCAGCCGGTAGATACGCTTCGCCCCTGCGAAGGTAAGGACAGTGTGGGCCTGCGTCCTCGTGAGCTCTGTGAGCCCGAGCATGCCGTGTCACTTCCCTCGGCCTCAGTTTCCTCACCTGTACGATGGGGACAACGTGGGTACTCACCTGTCAGGGCTGTTGTGACCACTAATGACATACTGTGTGGGCAGCAGGAAGGCCTATTCCTGGGCCCCCTCATTTGTCCCTGGAGCCTCTCATCCTGCTTCCACAGGCGCCCACACGTCTAGCCTCTAGACTCCGATGTGAGTTTTGATGAGGCCCAGAGATGGGAAGGGATTAGCCCAATGACACCCAGCAGGCCAGTGATGGAGCCAAGCGGGGATCACAGAGCCAGCCTCAGGCTTTCTCTGCACGGCCCCCCATGAGCCATCAACATTTGCACCCCAACTGAAGTGCCCCTTGGAGCCTCTGTTCCCCACACAGGAAGGTTGAGGAGGGCTGCTCCTTCTTGCTGGGCCCTGTTAGGTAGAAGCCAGGCTCAGATCAGAAATGCACACATTTCTTGGAAGATGCACCAACGCCCTGGGGTGCGGGGTTCGTGTGGCCCCCACACTTTCCACTGACACACAGCCCAGCCCCACCCAGACAACCTTCACACAATCTCCACTGATGGGAAGTGGGTGGCAATGAGGAGGAGTCCCTCCAGGCTAGGAGGGACAGTCTCATTCACATTCCATCCTGTGCCTCACAAGAGAACACAAGCTTCATAAAGGGAGAAACACTGTACACCTGTCTCCCCACGGGACCCCCAGACCGAGGAATAACAGTAACAGTAAGATAAGGAAACCTTTCCTGAGCGCTGTGCACCCAGCCTATTAGGCACATAACCTCAGTTAATCACATTTTAGGAGATGGGTATTACTAGTTCTCTCCTTTCACAGATGGTGACACTGAGGCAGAGGGATTAAGGAACTTGGAAGGGCTGGCACTTCCTGCTGGGTTTAGCCAGCGGGAGATCCCAGCAGGAGATCCAAAGGCAGGAGAGATGGGGCATCTGAGCTTGGCTTTGTGCCTCTGCTCAGGGCCACAGCAGTTACCTGGCAGCCCCTCTCCCACAACTCCAGTCATGGCAGGTTCAAGAAACTTCACTCTTGCCCACTTCTCCAGGTCAAGGGATAGGAACTGTCTCTCCCCAGCCTGCTGTTAGTCCTGGGCTGGGGGATTTGGGGTGGGTCCTTCACCATCATGCACATCTGTCTTAGTTGTCCCTTTGTTAAGTTCTTCAGTCCCCCCCATTTGGGCATGCCAGCTGGTTCACACCTGACACAGGCATTGAGTGAGTATGTGCTGGGCAAGTGAGCTAAGTGAATGCAGATGCCCTGCTCCTGGCAGGTCAGTCCCACCAGCCCTTCTAGCTGGATCTTAGAGGCAGACATGGTGGAAGGACCCCAGTCTCCCACCCCCTAGTCCTAGTCCTACTAGGTGATGGGGCCAAGACCTCACCAGACACCGTCTCCAGCCGCTGGAGAAGGCCTTCAAGGTCTGCACCCGGTGATGTGCTGTACTCAGCTGCAGCCAAAAACTCAGGGGCCAGAGCCTCATCCTGGGGGCAGAACACACTAGCTGTGAGGCAGATAGGCCCCAAGCCTGGATGCCTCCAGCTTCTTCCAGTAATCTGCCCTGCCAGGTACCTGCAGCGTGTTGTAGACATCAGGCCGCGCTGGGTGGTAGGAGCTTGAGATGAGGGCTTTCCTGGCAGCCGACTCCTGCCCCAGCCGCTGCCGTCGCGCCACCTCCTGCTCAAGCTGGGTGGCACAGGGCCTAGTTACCAAGATGGGGCCTCACATCCCCTCCCCCCAAGGTCACTGTACAGAGGAGGAAACAGGCTCAGGAAGGGAGCAGGGCCTGGGTTGAGAGCCAAGTCTCCCTACACACCTGATTCTATCAGGGTAAACTGCAGGTGCCAAGCTATTAGCTGAAGGCAACTCCATCCACTCTGGGTTGCACCATTAAGAGTCTGGCTGGGATGGGAACCCCTGGACATACCCAACTAGCTGGGCCGCTGAGGGAGGGGAGTGGAATCCCAGCCAAGTCTTGTGTTCCAGAGGCTGCAGACGGCTCGCCTGGGAAGCTTCCCCTTACTCACCCCCAGGTGGGGAAGGAGACAGAAGATGCCAGCAGCCCTGGCACCAGCCAAAGGGCAGTGAGTGAAGACATGAAGAGGCCGGAGCCCAGCTGCCCTGGGTGGGATCTCAACTCCACCTGCTGTGAGGCCTTAGGCAAGTGTCTTAAGAGGGTGTAAGGCAGACAACTTGGCATTTTCACTTTCTTTTTCTGGTGCCAGGCCCCAGGTGCTGCAGTGAGGGGGCACAGGAAGAGGGCAAGGGGAGGTCTAAGGAGCCCTTCAGGGAGCTGGGACTGGCAGGCCTACGGCTGGGAAGCCCCCTCAAACTGCTGGCACCAATCTAAAGAGGAAGGGCTAGGCTGGGTGTGGAGGGGGCAGTGGAGGGTGGGGAGTGTTACCTCTCCTAACAGCTGCTGGAAGTCCTTGGGGCTGACACACCCTCGGCTGCGCAGGATCTGAGAGCAGAAAATCCAGTGAGCAAGTCACTTAAGGTCTCTGGGCCTCAGTTTCCCCTCGTTGAGATGGAGATGAGAACCCCGACCTGACGGGGTCATTGTGAGGATGAAATTCGGTAAGTACGCTAAGCAGAGAGCATCCCCGCGCCGGGCCCTGCCCGAAGCACTTTACGTGGACGGTTCCTCACTCATTCCTTACGACCGCCTCGCTAAGGAGATACTACTATCCCCACTTCAGGTGAAAAAACCGAGGCACCCAGAAATCATGTCCTCCTTGCTGTCCGATCGGAGCACCCGGGCAAAGCGAACGGCCTGCCCGCCCCTTTCTCCGCAGAGCCAGTGGAGGCCACTCACCGGGCCGTAGTCCCGGCGCAGCTGCTGCTCGCCCCGGAAGCGCACGTGGAGCCCGTAGCGCGCCACGTACAAGTTCTCGGAGCAGAAGCAGGCGCAGCGGTAGAAGCGCCGCGGGGCCCCAGCCGTCGCCATGGTGAAGGGGCGCGCGCCGCCCCGCCGGCTTCCGCGGGAGCACTTCCGGCGCGCCCCCCCGCCGAGCCGGGGCCCCGTGTGGAACCAGCGGCAAGGGTCCGTCCCGAGTTCCCGAGTGCGGAAGAGAACGAAGACTCCGCCCCAGACAACGGTCCGCGGTGGGCAGAGGTGCTCCCGGGCCGGGTCTTCTCGCCCGCCTCACAGTTTCCCCATCCACGAGGCGGGGACTAGTCGCCCCTTTACAGATAGGCAAACTGAGCCACACCCTCACAGGCCGGGGACAAGTTGGACTTGGAACCCCCCAAGGCCTTTTGCTTAAATGCCACCTCCCTTTTCTGCTCGGAGCTTTTTGAAGAGGCAGCCAACGGCAGGAGGACGGTTAGAGGAGCTCTGGGGTCCGATCTCTCTCTCCAACTAGCAACTAGCCGGTTCTGTGCGTCTGAGCTTGGGCTTAGCCTTCTTCCCGGGTCCCTGTCCGGCACCCTTCGAGCCTCCGCCGCGGGCTCGGGATTCGCTGCTGAGTGCCCCGGGGCAGCGTCCACACGAAAACGCTCCGTCCGGCGTGACTTCCGGTGGCTGGGCCGAAGGATTCGGGTGTGGGCGGGGAACGGGGTGTGGTCTGTTGACGGCCACACCCCGCACGGCGCGGTCCAAGTTCTGCACAGCCGCAGTGTGAGCTGAGTATGTTTCTTTCCGAGCGTGCTCCCGTACATCGGGGAGACCCATCGTAGCTCCTAGGTCCCTTGCCGCGGGGACCCCCACCTTGGTCCGCCATGCACCCCGCAGGTCCAGGTCTGCAAAGCCCCGGGAGGAAGCTTGGACCTCATGCTGAGATGGGGAAAACTAAGGCTGGGAGTAGGGGATGAAGTCCTGTTCCCTGCCCCCAGAATTCCGTCCCTGGCTCAGCGTGGTGCGAGGATGGGGGTGGGGAGGAAGACTGGGGCCTCAAGACTCCAGCTTTTAGCCCGGATACACAGTGACAACGAATGGTAACTCCTGTTGGCCGACTTTCACCTTCTGTCCTTTCATCCCTACAGCAAAGCTTTGAGCGAGGTAGTATGTCACTCATGTTACAGATGGAGAAACAGGCTCAGAGAGGGGCGGCGACCTGCCTGCCCCAGAGTTCACCGCAACAGGGGTTCTCTGAGGGGCTGGATTATGAGGGATTTCGGATTTTCTCTTTGTGCTTGTTAGCATTTATTTTCTTGATGCTTTCCTCCCTCCCCTCCCCCGTGTATGCACGGGTTTACACGCATTCACATTCGCAGTGAGACACATACACACTCAACACACCCTTCTGTGCTCACACACATGCACACACCATCACAAGTATGCTCATACCATTGACACACTCACACCCACTCACACACACTTCACATACAGACACAGCCACACACTCATCCTCACACACCTATCACCCACACTCACACATCCAACACAGTCCCTGGTTCCTCCCAGTTCTGTGGGAAATTAGGCGGCGAGGCCTGCCTGTGGCTCCTACCGAAGCCCCAGGGCCCCAGAAGGAGGTGGGAGACCCTCACATCCTGTGCGACCATGCCAGGCTGCCCTCTCCAGCTTTCTCCACCAACATGTCTGAGGGTCCAAGGCTCCTGCCAGCACCTTGAGGGGCTGAGAAAAGGCTTCTGCTCTCAGGGAAAAACCTACACCAACAGCCTGATTGGTTTTCACACTGGCTGGCCAGGGGCAGCAAGACCGTCCTGAGTGTGGGAGGTTTGCATGTGAGCATGTGGAAGTGTGTTTTGAGTGACAGATAAGCTCCCTGCCCTTCTGAAGCTCAGTCAAGGTGGGGAGACAGGAGTAAGCAAGGAAATAAATACAAGATCAAGTTATTTTCATTCAGTCGTAAGTGCTGGGAAGACAAGCCAGGTGATGGGATGGTGAGTGCCTTGGAGGTGGCCGCTTTAGACCGAATGACCGGAGAAAGCCTCCCAAAGTGACATTTCAGCCAAGCTCCAATGGCTGCAGCAAGATCTGGCAGGAAAGAGTTCTAGGCAGGGGAATTAAAATTGCAAAGCCCCTGCAGTGGGATGAGCTTGCCATGCTTGAAGAGCAGCAAGGCATACAAGAGGGCAAATCCTAGGGGATGAGGACAGAGTGGTCCTCGGGCCAAATCACTGGGCTTAGGAGACCACTGTTAACATTTTGGATTTTACTGTACATGTGAAGGGAAGCTGCCAAATCCTCACAACAAACCGTGTGAGGTAGGAGTTGTCCCCGTTTTACAGAGGTGGAAAACGAAGGTCAGAGAGGTTGAATGGCCCACCCAAGGCCACACAGCTCTCAAGGAGTGGAGTCTGGAATGGAACAGGAGTCTGTTTTCTGTCTCCTTCGGTGCCCTTTCCCCTCTTCAGGCAATAAATCTAGGTTACTGGGCCACGGAGCCTGGGACCCAGCCCAAGCCTCCTGAAGGTACCAGGCTTCCCCAAGGGGGAGAATGACCCTCAGGGCCGCTTCCCCCTCAAGGACCCAGCTCCCCAGCCGAGAGCTGTGTGGTCTGAGAAGGAGTTTAAACTTTCATGGGTGTCTTGATTGCCCAGCGATAGTGAAGGGCCCTGCTCTCCAGGAAAGGATCCATTTCCCCAGTTCTGTGTGCATTACCCCTGTCTTCCTCCCCCAGAAGCCCAAGGCAGGCCTGGCACATGCATCCTCCCCCCAGTGCACACGGTTAGATTCCTCCCTTTGCAGCAGTTTGCAAGATGAGCATGTTCTGCATATCAGTTTAGACTGGCTCTCCCAGTGGTCCCCCTTCTCCTTGGAAGCAGTGTCTCCACCCCTACCCCGCCCCAGCCTGGGCTCAATCACCAAAGGGAACAACAGCAAGAATATTAATAGTACTGGATCGATGTGCTCTCAACCAGCACTGATGTGTTTTTGTTGTCTGTGTGAGGTATTATATATTTTTTAAGATTTTTTTTTAAGTCATCTCTACACCCAGCGTGGGGCTCGAACTCATAACCTCGGGATCCAAGAGTCGCACACTCTGCCAAATGAGCCAGCTAGGCGGTGCTCCTGTTTGAGACACTATTAAACCTATTTTACAGATGAGGCTCAGTGAAGTACAGGGGCCTGTCTAGGGCCATAAACCTAGTAAGTGACAGGACCAGAATTACAGTACCCATCCTTCTATCTGATTCCAGAGTGTATTTGTGGGGGTGTGTATGCGTGCGTATGTACGTGTATATATGCATGTTTGCACTTTCGTATAATTCTATGTATCTATACACATTCTTTTGAATTCACACAGAGCACACTACAAAAAAGGGCACATCTCAGGGGTACAGCTGGTGAATTTTTATAAACTAGACACACCCATGTAACCAGCATCCGGATCCCAAAACAGAACATTCCAGCCCCCACCGTGTCCCTGCTCAGCCACTACCCACCTCCCAAGGCTAATCACTACCCTGACTCCTAAGAGCCAAGATTAGTCTGGCCTGCTGCTGAATTTGGTACAAATAAAATCATATACCATGTATTATTTTGTATACTGCTTCTTTGACTCAGCATTCTGTGGGTAAGATTCATGGCTATTGCCCAGCCTAGTGGCCACTCACGCTTCTTCGTGGCTGCCTAGTATTCCACTGGGGGCCCACTCCATCCACTGAGCCATTCTGCAGTTGAAGGACGCTTGTATTGTTTCCAGTTTGGAGATGTCACGAATGAAGCTGCTAGGAACACCTGTAATTTATCTATTGCAGTAAAGTATACATAATATAGAACTTACCATTTTAACCTTTTTTATAAAAGACTTTACTTTTTTTAAGATTTTATTTATTTGATAGAGAGAGAGAGAGAGCGTGCACACAAGCAGGGGGAGAGGCAGGCAGAGGGAGAGGGAGAAGCAGGCTCCCCGCCGAGCAAGGAGCCCGATGCGGGGCTCGATCCCAGGACCCTGGGACCATGACCTGAGCCGAAGGCAGCCACTTAACCGACTGAGCCACCCAGGTGCCCCCTGGACTTTACTGTTTAGAGCAGTTTTAGGTTCACAGCAAAACTGAGTGACAAGTACAGATTGACCATATGCCCCACTCCCCCCCCCCCACTATCAACATCCCTCACCAGAGTGGTACATTTGTTACACATTATTACCCAAAGTCCATAGTTTACACTAGGGTTCACTATTGGAGTTGTCTATTCTGTGGTTTTTGACAATGTAGAATGACACATATCTACCATTGTGGTCTCCTACAGAATAGTTTCACTGCCCTCAAAATCCTCTTCGCTTCTGCCTGTTCATCCCTCCCTCCTCCCCAACCCCTGGCAACCACTGATCCTTTTACCGCCTTCATGGTTCTGTCTTTTCCGGATGTCATATAATTGGTATCAGCATATAGTCTTTTCAGATTGTCTTCTTTCACTTAGTAATAGGCATTTATGTTTCCTTCATGTCTTTTAGTGGCTTGATAACTGAATAATACTATATTGTCTGGATGGACCACAGTTGATCCATCCCCCTACTGAAGGACATCTTGCTTGCTTCCAAGTTTCAGCAATTATGAATAAAGCTGCTATAAACATCCACTTGCAGGCTTTTATGTGGACATCAGTTTTCAGCTCATTTGGGTAAATACCTAGGGGCATGATTGCTGAATCATACAGTAATAGTATGTTTAGTTTTATAAGAAACCACCAAACCCGTCAAAAGTAACTCTACTATTTGCATTCCTACCAGCAGTGAATGAGAGTTCCTGTTGCTCACATCTTCACCAGAATTTGGTGTTGTCAGTGTTTGGGATCTTAGCAATTCCATTAGGTAGGTAATGGTATCATGTTGTTTTAATTCGCAGTTTCTTAATGACATGACATTGAGCATCATTTCATATGTTTATTTGCCGTCTGTATATCTTGTTTGGTGAGATGTCTGTTCAGGTCTCTTGCCTCTTTTTTAAATTGGGTTGTTTGGGTTTTTTTATTGTCAAGTTTTAAGTGTTTTTGTATATTTTGGATAACAGACCTTCGTCAGATAATATTTTTTGCAAATATTTTCTCCCAGTCTGTGGTTTGTCTTCTCATTCTCTCGACTGCATCTTTGCAGAGCAGAAGTTTTTAACTGTCATGAAGTTCAGCCTATCAATTCTTTCATGAATTGTGCCTTTGATGTTGCACCTAAAAATCATCTTCATAGCCAAGAAAAATCCAGATTTTTTCCTGTCTTCTAAGAGTTTTATAGTTTTGCATTTTACATTAGGTTTGTGATCCATTTTGAGTTAATTTTTGTGAAAGGTGTGAGGTCTGAGTCTAGATTTTTTTGTTTTTTTTGGCATGTGGCTATCCAGTTGTTCCAATACCATTTGTGGAAAAGATTGTGTTTGTTCCGTTGTACTACCTTTGCTCCTTTGTCAGAGATCAGTTGACTGTATTTATAGGGGTCTATTTCTGGATGCTCTATACTGTTCCATTGATCTCTGTGTCTGTTCTTTCATCAAAACCACACTGTCTTGATTACTGTAGCCTTAGAGTAAGTCTTGAAGTCAGGCAGCGTCAGTCCTCCAACGTTGTTTTTCTCCTTCAATACCATGTCGGCTGTTTTCACACAGCAAAAATGACGGAGCCTGGATCTGGACCCAGCTCTGAGTCACTCTGACTTTTGGATAGCCTATCCAGGATACTTTCTTCACGTACAATCATATATTTGCTTTTGTTTTTGCACGAACATTAACCGACTCCAACTTTATTCTGTCCCTTGTTTTTACTCAACCCGTTTAGGAGGTCATTCCATACCTTTACATAACTTCTGTGTACAGACACGTACATACGTTCATTGTTTTCTCCCCTGCCACAGGGTGGTCTGTTGAGCCCCGCTCTGTAATGATTTGGCCAGTTCCTTATGGAAGGGTATTTAGGATATTTTCAGAGTTTTGCTACTACAGTAACTATTTGCAAACTAGGATCTTTGCTCCCCTCTACCAGTCTTATCTACAGAAGAAATTCCTACTGGGTCAAAAAAAAAAGCTTTTTAAAATCTGAACTTTGCCAAATTCTCCTTGAAGAAGGCTGTCCCATGTGAGTGGCAGAGGCTGTTTTAAATTCAGAGTGCTTTAAGCCTTTGACTGAAGGATGGAGAGGTGAGGCTGTGTGTTGCCCCACTTGCCACCCCCTCTGACCTTGACCTATTTTCCCAGGCTCTTGGTTCAGGCCACACCCTTCGCCTAGAAGCCTGCTCACCTTGCACCTTTCCCAGAGAGCCCTGCCCAGCTCGGGTAGCCCTGCGTCACTTTCCATGCCCCCACCCAATTTTATTCCTTTATGGCACTTACCACTAAATGAAATTATTTTATGTATATACCTGTTGATTTCCTGTCTCCCCTATTCTGCAAAGGATGGGGGTTTTCCTTTTTTCACACTCAGCCATATTCCTAGCACCCTAGCAATCACTCGGTGTATATTGCTGTTTCCCCTATCCCAATCCCTACTATCCTGCTCTATTTTTCTCTATAAAATGTATTCCCTTCCAACAGATATAGTGGACTTATTTATCATATGTATTCCCTGACTCCCTCACTAGAGTGTCAGCTCCAGCAGGGCAGGGATTCTGTTTGTTCACTGTTGCATCTCAACAGCTTAGAATGGCACAAGTCACATAGTAGATGCTGCACAAATATTTGTTGGAAGAAAGAAAGAGACAGAGAGAAAGACAAAGAGGGAGAAAGGAAGGAAGGGAGGAAATGAAGGAAGGAAGGAAGGAAAGATCATAGCCCCCACCCTCATGGGCTGGCAGGTTGTCCCTCCAGAGGAAAAGACCCATTAAAGACCTGGCGCCCCCCAGGTTGGGCCTGGGCCCTCCAGACCTGGAGCACAGAGGGGGTAGGGCTAGCTCTGGCCCCGCCCCCAGAGGCCCCGCCCCGCCCCGGAGCCCCGCCCCGCCCGTCAGCTGGCCTGGGCGCCCGCCCCGCTCTGCTCCGACCTTGCCGCGGCGCAGCGGGGGTGGGAGGCGGGGAGGAGCGGCGGGAGGAGCGGAGCGAGTGCGGCGCTGGGCGCAGTCGCCAATGAGCTGCGCGGAACCTGCGCCCCTGACGACCCGAGCCCTCTGCGCCCCCTCCCCACGACTCACCTGGTGCCAGGTAAGGTAACAGGTAAGAGCGCGGCGCCCGGGAACCCCGGACGGGTCGTTCTCTAGCCGGGGTGCCAAGCCGGACACGGGCTGGGGGCGTCTGGGTCCCCCTGCCTCAGAGGTGGAGTAGGCATCACTGTTGAAGGTGGCACCCTTCTGGGAGCCTTCTCGCCTCCGCCCCTGTCCCCAGGCGCCCTCGGCCGCAGGTCCCAGCCCCCCATCCCTGCAGCAGCATCCTTTCCACGCCCGCAGGGCGAATGTTGCTTTTTTTTTTTTTTTTAACTCCTCACGCGCCGCTGCCTCTTGGAAAATGGTGTGGGCGCCTTTTGGGGAGGATCCTGGGATGGCTGTTCTCCCCCTAGGAACGGATTGGTGCGACTTCCCAGGGCTCCCCACGTTCTACAGCGGCGCCTGCCCACGGATCCTGAGCACCCTGGCTGTGGCAGAAGCCTGGGGGTTCCGACCTGGGCCTGCGGATCTTGGCAGACGTTTCCCCTCGGTCTCCCCCGCTGGTCAGTGGGCTGACGTTCCACACGCATCCCCCTGGCTGTAGGCCTGTGGGTTCCCAGGGGCTCCTCCCTTATTTCTGGGTCTGTGTTAAAACAGAATGCCCCCGTCCCCCACCTGATGTCATTTAAGATAGCTTTAAGCTGGTCTGACAGGATTTAGTGTCTTCTGCCCTCTGCCCCACCCCCTGGAGATAGGCTGGCCTCCATCCCTGCTTCAGAGGGCAGGTGGCAGGTGACCAGAGGAGGGTTGTAGGAAGGCCACCATAGTTCCCCAGTTTGCCTTCGCCTAGAACCACGAGTTACCTGAAACAACTTTCCCAAGTCTCTGAGAGAGGGCCAGTCCCAGTGTGAGATGTGGTGGGCTGAGCAAGGCTGGAGTCAGGATGGAACAAAGTGGACCCAGCCCAGTCCTGGCGCTATGTCCCGAAACCCCCCAGTGACACCACCCTCCATTGGCCAGTGTTTGCTGAGCAGTGAATGGGCCTTTCCACTGCTGGGCAAATGACAATTTGGGGTGAAAAGTTCACCACGTTAGGAGTGGACCAAACTGCTTGGACCACCTAGGTCCTTGAGGGCCCTTTTGTCGTGGTCCCTGAGTAGCCTGGGCACGTCCCACCCAGAGAGTCAAGTGTTGGGTTTCAGTCCTGCCTTTGCCTATTGTCTGCATGCCACCTAACTTCCCCAGGCCTCCGTTTCCCCATCGGTAAAGTGGGGGTGATTACGTGAGGACCTCCCACAATAGTGGCGAGGATGAACTAGAATGGGAGGTGCCGGGCACTTGGCCCATTGTTTGGCAGTGAGTAGCATGCTGTAAACGGTCGCTGTTACGGTTGTAATAATAATTGTCATTTATTATCTCCTGGGTGCTGCGGACTTTCCTTCCGTGCAGCTGACGGCTGGAAGTGCCCCAACCACCATTTCTACTGAGACTAAAAGCCTTTGGCAGGACCCCCTGTGGGGATGGGGTCACTTGCTAATCCTGTGCCATTCCTTAGCATCTGGGGGCAGGACGAGTTGCCCCTGTCTTCCCGGGCCATGTCACATCCTGAACAGGGCCTGCTCTGGCCTCTGGCCACCACCTTGTCCTTGTCCCTCAGGCCCCTCTTGTCACCCATGTGCTCACACTTTGCCCTCCAGCTCCACCTGGCTGAGCTCAGCTGCATCCACCAGATCAGGCAGCTGGAGAGCAGGGCTGTGCCTCCAAGCCGCCCGATGGTCCCCATTCTCCCCTCCTCACAGTCTTGGCTGGTGGTCTTGTCCCCTTCACCCTCCTGCTCAGTAAATTTTAAAAATAACAGAGTAGCCTGTCCCCACCAAGGGCTGTAACCCGACCCGAGTTGGATTCTGCTCCATCAGAGCCTGGAGTACGAGGACTCAGCACTTGGGAGTCTGGGGCCGTGGTGCTATAGCTACTCTGTCCTCAGCTTGCTGGGTGACTCTAGACAGGCTTCACCCCCTGCTGCTTCTCTGTGCCTCAGTTTCCCCATCCATATAATGTGGTTCAGATAGTCTGTGATGCTGAGTGTGAAACTTTGCTTATACTGGTGAAGATAAACACCCCTTGCTGGTGACTGTCAAATGGGGTTGACATTACCCCAAGCAGAGGGGTATTGGGAAGGAACTCCCCCAGTGACGGGGAGTGGCAGCAGGAAGAGTGGGCCAAGTCCCTCAGCTGGTGTCTGGCAAATCTGTCTCCTGTCCCACTTCTGTACCCCAGCTCCCTTCCAGGGCCAAGGAACTCCTTGTGCCCACCAAGAGGTGAGCAACAGCCAAGGTGGCTGGCAGGGCCTGGGGGGAAGGCAGTGGCTTGGCCAGGAGGCCTGGTGCGGCGCTGGGCCAGGACCATCCCTCCCTGGGCTCCGACTCACGCTCACCCACTCACTGGCTTCCCGAGGCCTCTGCATTGCAGCAGATAGGAACCTTTGCTGGCAGCCTAGCTGGGGCTTGGGCTGGAGCAAGGGCCTGGGCAGGGGGTGACTGTTCCCACCAGCCCTAGCCCTGCTCCCTCGCCTGCCCTTGGTCCCATTCAGCCCTGGCTTCCCTTGGAGGTGCACCTGCTGACAAGGGAGCCTTTTCTGGCACGGACTGGAGTCTGCCTGGAAGTGCTGGGCTCTAGGCGGGGCCCAGGCTCAGGGACTGTCACACCCCTGGGTCCTTTCTGCATCTCAGACAACCCCCCCCCCCAGCATCATTAGGGGGTCTTGCCTACCCCTGGAGAGGCTGTTTTGAAGCATTAGGGCTTTGGAACTCCACGGCCTGGGTTCACATCCCACCTCTGCCACTTCCTACCTGTGTGATCTGGGACAGCTCAGTGAACCTCTCTGTGCCTCGGTTTTCTTGACTGTAAAATGGGGATAATAGACCCTACCTCACAGGGTTCTTGTGAAGATTCATGTATTTAAATCACATTCATGCATTTAAATCCTTAGACAAACACTCCCTGTCAGCACTTGTTATATTGACAAGTGTTTGAGCTTCATAGTTTAGAGTCCAGATTCTGGAGCCAGATAGCTCTGCATTCAAATCCCAGCTCTGCTACTCACCAGCTGTGTGATCTTGCAGAAGTTCATAACTTCTCTGGGCTTCAGTTTCTCCATCTGCTAAATGGGGTTGAGGATAGTACAAATCTCACAAGTTGTTGCAAGGATTAAATAAGCAAACACATATAGTGTGTGGCCTATATAAAAGGCCGGGCCTGGGGTTCCTGGCTGGCTTAGTCAGTAGAACGTGTGACTCTTGATCTCAGGGTCGTGAGTTCAAGCCCCATGTTGGGTGTGGAGCCTACTTTAAAAATAAAATGAAATTAAATGCTATTTAGAAAAAATTTTAAAAAGTTATATAAAAGACCAGGCCCAGAGGAAGGGCTTTGTTACATAACTGTTTGCTTATACTTATTAGGCACCTGCCTCAACCAGTGGTTGAGAGTTAGGTGCTAGGATCCTTTACATACTGGCCCAAGTCCTGGCTTGGGCCTTTGTTGGCAGAGTGATATGGGGCATATGCTTTTGCCTCTCTGTGCCTCAGTTTCCCCAACTGTATATAGGAATATGGAAGCAACTGCCTCATGGGGTATGTAGGATTTCTGTCACTCCAGAACATGAGCCACTAGCCTTTGGGCACCACAGCTGTGGGGGAGAGGGTCTCTCGAGCTGACCCCCTTCTCAGTCACTACTCAGAGTGACCCCTCCTGGTGTTCCATGCCTCTCCTTTCCACTTAGGGACTCTAGAACTTTGCACATTTTGCAGATGGGATGACAAAGACTCCAGGAAGAAAAGGGATGGACCCAAGTCAAGAGGTAGCACTCAGAGGTACACCCTCAGCCCAGTCCCCGTCCTGCCCTGGATAGGTCCCACTTCCAAACATTGCCACCAGGCCCCCACATCCTGCAGGATTCCTGCAGCTCCTGGGGTCTCCTAAGAACTGTCTCAGTTCCAAGCGGCCCAGTGTGGGGGTTGCTTTGGACAAAGCAGACATCAAGCTCCAGAAGGCCAAAAGGGCCTAGGTCAGGGGATGAAGGGCAACCTGGGCTGAAGGAAAATATTCTGGAAACTTCCAGGCAGATGTGAAAGTCCCTGGGTTGCTCTAGGGCCTTTGGCCACCCCCCCCACCCCAATCTTGGTCTAAGGCCTGATTTGGGGAGGAGAGAAGTAAACAAACACTTATTATGCACCCACTGTATACAGTGGTAACAATCACAGCCAGGCACTGTGCCCAGAACGGATGTTCATGCACTGAACCTCATGGCTGTTTTAAAAATGAGGAAACGGGTTCAGAGAAATTAGTAGTAGTGCAATAGTAGTACTAGTACTCATACTAGTTACTAGTAGTAAAAACAGCGACCATTTATTGCACTCTTTGCTTATCTCGATTACATCTATAAGGTCCTCCAGATGCCGGCACCCTCACCTCCCTGACCCCATGGGATCCCTCAAGCACGTCGGCACCCTCCTACCCCAGGGCCGCGGCACTGTCTGTTCTACCCGCAGATGCTTTCCCCCCAGATACCCACGCGGTGGACTACCTCACCTCTTTTCAGTCTCGCTCAAGGGTGACCTTCACAGCAAGGTCTTCCCTGGACCCCCTATTTACAACTGCTCTCACCCCCCATCGCCCCCTATTCCCTGTTCCCCATTCTTTTCCCCACAGCCCTTAGCTCTTTTTTTTTTAATTAAAATTTTTATTTATTTTGAGAGAGAGCATGAGCAGGAGGAGGGGTGGGGGAGAGGGAGAAGCAGGCTCTCCTCTGAGCAGGGAGCCCGATGTGGGGCTCAATCCCAGGACCCTGAGGTCATGACCTGAGCCAAAGGCAGACGCTTAACCGACTGAGCCACCCAGGCGCCCCATCAGCCCCTAGCTGTTAACATACTATATCATTTACTTATTGTGTTTGTCTGTCTCTGACATGGGTGTGTCATCTCCACAAAATCAGGGATCTTTGTGTTTGTTCATTGTTAAATCCCAATACAGAGAACAGAGTCTGGCCCACCCAATACCCATTGGTACTCAGGAAACATTCTTTAAACGAATGGGATCTTCACACCAGTCCTGTGAATTCAGTGCTCCCAACATTGCCATCTGACAGATGAGGAGACCGAGGCCCAGAGATTCAAGCCACTTGCTCATAGTCACACAGCCAACAAGTCGCAAACCTGAACCCCTTGCCCCGTTGCCCCCGATAGGTCTGGCCTCGCCCCCACGGACCATGGCCTTGCCCCCATGAGCTAGAGCCTGCTCCTCAGCACCTGCCCACCGCCAGCCAGCAGAATGCAGCTGTGGAAGGCGGTGGTGGTGACCCTGGCCTTCATGAGCATGGACGTCGGCATGACCACGGCCATCTACATCCTCAGCCACCTGGACCGCAGCCTGCTGGAGGACATCCGCCACTTCAACATCTTTGACTCGGTGCTGGACCTCTGGGCAGCCTGCCTCTACCGCAGCTGCCTTCTGCTCGGAGCCACCATCGGCGTGGCCAAGAACAGCGCCCTGGGGCCCCGGCGGCTTCGGGCCTCCTGGACCATCATCGCCCTCGTGTGCCTCTTCGTGGGCATCTACACCATGGTAAAGCTGTTGCTCTTCTCCGAGGTGCGCAAGCCGGTCCGGGACCCGTGGTTCTGGGCCCTCTTCGTGTGGACTTACATCTCGCTCACCGCCTCCTTCGTGCTCTGGTGGTTACTGTCCACGGTGCGGCCGGACGCCAAGGCCCTCGAGCCGGGGGCCAGGGCCGAGGGCTTCCCGGGGGAGCACCGGCCCCCTCGTGAGCAGGCATCTGGGGCCACGCTACAAAAGTTGCTGTCCTACACCAAGCCCGACGTGGCCTTCCTCGTGGCGGCCTCCTTCTTCCTCATCGTGGCGGCTCTGGGTAAGTGAGGAGCCAGGGGGCCTGGCAGGCACCCCGGAAAGCAACTTAGGGGGGTAGATATAACTACCGCGTCCTTCCTCTTAAATCTTTTAACATTTTATTCACGTGGTTCAAACATCAAATTGATGTGAAGAGGCAAATATTGAGAGTTTCACTCCTAATTCTGCCTCTGACTACCCTGATCTCCCTGCCGAGGGCTAACTACAGGAAAATGTTCCAGAAGCTTCCAAGTGGGTGGGAAACTGCTTTTCTTCATTTCCTGTATATTCTTCCAGGGTTTCCTTCTGGAAGCTACAAGCAAAAATGAACCTGTTACTCTCACCACCTCTCACACATTATTTCGTGTCTTGCTTTTACCACTTAACGATGTATTTTAGAAATTTCTAATCAGTACCTCATTCTTTTATTTGGCTGCGTAATAGTCCACTGTGAGGCCATTCCAGAGATTATTTAGTTGGTCTCCTTTTGTTGGCCCGTCAAGTTGTTTCGAGTCTTTTCTCTTACAGTAAATAACCTAGTTCGTACACATTTCATATAAATGTTGGTGTATTTGTAGGATAAATGCCTGGAAGTGGGATCACTGGGTCAAACAAAGCATTTTTTGTGATGAAGCAGAATATACTAGAGACCGTCAGAATTATGTTGTCTGTGGTAAGAGTAAGTACTGTTTGGTGAAACTTATTTTCGGTACGTGTGCCTACATGTAAGTGTGTCCTGGTTTGTCACATAAAATGTATTTGTTACTGTGGTTCTGGCCCAAACAGTGTGAAAGTGCTTGCTCAGACAAGGTGGGTGGAAAGGTGACATCTCAAGGTCAAAATTCCATGGGTTCCGTGGGCCACAAGCCCTGGGCATGCATTGCAGTCCTGCTCCTTACCTCGCTGTGTGCTTACAGGCAAGTTATCGGAACTTTCAGAGCCTTGCTTCTGTGAAATGGGGATTGTTAGCATCCCCCATGTTTCATGACGTTGGAAAACTTGAATAAAACAGATAGGAGAAGGACAGGTCCGGAGCTTAGTACAATATGGTAAGTACACAGAAATGTTAGCAGTTCTGAGTTGTTACACGTTTAACAGACAGCATCTGGGAGCAGCCCCAAAGCCAGAGTGTTCTCAGAGAGGACAGGCAAGCCCCAAAGCTGACCCCTTTCCTCTCACTATCGACCCTCTGCCCTCTCAGTCTCAAACCCTTGACCGCTGTGTGATTTTATGCAAGTTACTTAACCTCTCGGGGTCTCAGTCTCCTCATCTGTAAAATGGGCATAATAACGGTACCTATCGCAATAGGGGCTTATGAGGTTCAGTAAGTTAATATGAATAAGACACTGCAGATAGCTCCTGGCACCTAGAACACTCCCGATAGATTTCAGTGGCTGTGAGTATTGGGATGACCCCTTTCCATTTAACCAGATAGTTTTTCCTGCTCATGTTTCAAGGTCCCAATGTCCCCTCCTCCAAGAAGCCCTCTTGAATTATACTGACTGTGATCCTTTATCTGCACCTCAGTTGTAACACTGGTGACATGAAAATCATGCGTCCACTGTCCTGCCCCCCCCTTTGGGCCAGGTCTGACTCACCCCAGTTCCCCCCACAACCTGGTACGGAGGCAGGCTCACAGAAGGAATGAACACATGACCATCCTATCTGTGTGAGCAGATGTCACCCACGACCTCGTTTCCCCCACCACCACTGGGGCCCTGTTGTCAGCTGCTGTGTGCTCGGGGAATACAAATGTCCTAAAATACAGCCGAGCAGAGTCTGCCAGCCTGCAGGATGGCGTCGAGGTTAAGGACTTGGACTCGAGATCAGGCCCCCAACTGCACTGATCACCTGAGACAAGGTTACGGAACCTGGCCAAGCCTCAGCTTCTCATCCCAACAGTGAGGTTTTGTTGGGCTCTTGTGAGTTGGGTGAGCTGGAGCGCGGTGCCAGCAAAAGTAAGTACTTCACACAAGTTAGGGACTATGACTACTGATAATTATTCTCAATCAGCAAGCCTCCAGGTGGGGCCAGCTTTTTCTGAAACCTCATGATCTAAAAGAAAAACTGCCCATTGTGAAAAAAGGTTAGTTTTAGTGTGGAGCATCTCCTAGCACATTGAAATTCTTTTATATGGATTTCATAGCAACCCAACTAGAAAACCTTGGGCAAGTACCTTAGCCTTGATTTCCTCATCTGTAAAACAGGAAGACTGGTGATGCCACACCTATGGGATTATTGGGGGGCATTGGAGACTTGGAAAAGATGAGGGAGCAGATATCCAGGGTAACAATGCTCTAGGCAGAGGGAACAGCCCGTGCAAAGGTCCTGAGGCAGGAAGGGGCCTGGTTGTGAAAGGAAAGGCAAAGAGGCCAGTGTAGCTGGAGCAATGTGTGTGTGGGGGGGGGTAGGCAGAAAGAGTAGAAGATGAATTCGGGGCAGTAGCAGGTGCCTGGTCATGTAGGGTGCCACTGACCACTCTAAGGGCTTTGATTTTTACCCTGAATGAGATGGAAGCCTGAGGAGTGACAAGGTCTGACTTGGGTTTCCTAGGGCCCCACTGTGTGCTGGGTGGAGAACAGACTGATGGGGACAAGGGTGGCAGCAGGGAGAACCAGGAGCTGGCTGAGGAAGTCCAAGTGGGGTTGGAGATTTGAACCCAGGTGGGAGCAGTAGGGGCATTGAAAGAGGTTGGATTCTGGAGATACTGTTGACCCTTGAACAACACGGGGAATGGTTGAAAACGCATGTATGACTTTTGACTCTCCAAGAGCTTAATTACGAATAGCCTACTGTTGACTGGAAGTCTTGCTGGTCACATAAACAGGAGATTAGCGCATATTTTGTATGTTCTATGTATTACACACTGTATTCTTACAATAAAGTGAGCCACGGGAAAGACGTTACTAGGAAAAATCATAAGGAAAATACACTTGCAGTACGGTACTGCATTTATGGAAAAAACCCACGTGTAAGTGGACCTGCGCAGTTCAAACCCCCGTTGTTCAAAGGTCAACAATATTTTGAAGGTGGAGCCCCAGGATATGCCAGTGGATTGGAGAGTTTCATGTGATTCTCGCGCGGATTCAACAAGAGTCGGCGCACATGCTTAGCGCAATGCCTGTTACCCGGGAAGGGCTCCGTAAGTGTCTTTTGTGCTTAATATCGTCATCAGTGTTTGCTGGAGTTGAGCTGCTCTTGGAGCTCGCTGATGCCCTTTTCTTTGCTGAGGGTAAACTGAGGCTGAACTTCAACTCAGGTGGACTCCACAGTGTCCGCAGCGAGAAACCCCATCTAACGGAGGACGTGGGGACTGAGGCCCTCGAGGCTGCCACCTTGTGGTCCCTGTGCCAAGACCAGCAGAGGGCAGCAGAACCCCACAGAAGGCCTCACTGTCTCACACAGAGTTGGCCAGGATTCATTTGCTGACCCTTACTGAGCGCCTACTGTACGCCAGGTTCTGCCCGTGGAAAGAGCCAAGTGACAGTGAGGACACAGCCTGGTCTGACCACCTTCAGTTCCCTGTCCATCATCCGCACAAGATAACAGCAGGCTTTCTGGGTTATTGGGAGGGAAGGGATAGGAAAGAGCCCCCAAATGGGAGGCCAGTTTGGGTTTGAGTTCTGGCCCTTCCTCTTAACTGCCCTGTGCTGTGTGACCTCAGGCAAATCACCCAGCCTCTGACTCTCCTGTTCACCTCTGTGAAATGGGGGTGACGTCCCGCTTGCCCCCTCTCCCCACCCCCCACCCCCAGCATTGTTCTGAAGATACAGTAGTATAATGGGTACGAAATCACATGGCAAACTCTAAAGCGCTTCACCAAAAGGGGCTGGGTGGCCATTTCCAGCACTGCTTGGAACCAGAAAATCCACATCTTCTGAGGTTCTAGCATTTGGACTCAGCCCTCTGCTGGCGAGAAGGAAGTGAACTTTGGCCGTGTGGCCCGTTGAGTGTCACCTCACCTTCCAGCTTCATTGCCCTCTTCTGTAAAATGGGGTGATAACAGGACCAGCTGCAGAGCTTCTTATGCTCAGGCCTGGTGCCCGTTATTAACAAGACCGCCCCAGTCTGTATAGATTGAATGACCCATGTTTCCTGTGTTCCTGGTCTCTGAAAAGAGGGGGCCTGAAGCAGTACGGGCCCCCACCCCGCCTCCCACCGTGGTGAGAAGCAGAAGTTTGCCAGGAGAGAAAACCCCATCAGAGGAGTGAGTGGAACACGTGGTGTGCGGGCTTCCCGAGGCTCAGGAGGCCCAGTACGGGCTCCCCCCGGCTGCAGATTCCCCCTGAGCCCACCTTGTCTCCTGGCAGGAGAGACCTTCCTTCCCTACTACACCGGCCGGGCCATTGACGGCATCGTCATCCAGAAGAGCATGGAGCAGTTCAGCACGGCGGTCATTGTCATGTGCTTGCTGGCCATCGGCAGGTAGCCGGCTCCCACCCCCACGCCCCCCTCCTCCAGGCCTGCAGCAGGGGAGGGAGGTCAGGGAGGCCCGGGAGATGCCCCTGGTGGGCCTGTCACTCAGCCGGTCATCGTGGTAACCAACAACCAAACTGGCTTAGAACCCGTATCCATTCGATTGAGCCCTGCCCTCAAGTCATACCCTCTTGTCCCTGAAATTGGCTTCAGGCCTCAGGGTTCCCCTTTTACCTTCCCTGGCTGCTCTCCAAACGGGAAACCAGGGACAGCCTGGTCTGTGCTGTTCTGGAAGGAAGAGGGGTCTGGCTGGCAGCATTGGGTCCCTCGTCCCTGGTAAACAACCCCTTTCTGCTCTCATCTTGGGGACTCCAGTTGGGGAACAAGGGAGACTGCGTGGTGGTGCCAGCCCTGGAAAGGGGCTCGAGCTTGGGTCCCTCCCTGTGTCTGCCCTGCAAGGGGCCCACACCTGCCAGCCGCGGGAGGGGGCAGCCGGGTTATGGCTGTTGGTTGTCGCAAGGACGTCGTGCTATATATAACATCTCTTATCTGCAATTAGCTCATTTGCCGCAGGTATTCGGGGCGGCATTTTTACCCTCATATTTGCCAGACTGAACATTCGCCTTCGAAACCGTCTCTTCCGCTCACTGGTGTCCCAGGAGATGAGCTTCTTTGACGAGAATCGCACAGGTTGGTCCTCCCGCGGCCTGGGGTGACCTCCGGTGGGGGGGCCCAGCCGGGGGGGGCGCCCAGCCAGGGGGGGCTTGTCTCACGTCGGGGGATTCAATGGCTGGCTTTTCCTGCTATCCTGTTGAGGATAGAAACGCCCCAGGAGGCCCTGCCTGAGGCCGGGAAGCTGGCCTGCTGGCTGAGGTTTTGGTCTGAGCTGTGGCCACTGTAGGAGGACCCTGGCCAGACCAGCTGAGACCCCTGCAGGAGCCAAGGCCTTGCTTCCCACTGCTGTTTGAGAACCACAAAGGCCAGGACTATCCAAGCCTGTGGCCTGAGAGGCTCAGCTCCAAGGGGGTGTGAGGGGTGGGGTCCAGGGCAGTACAGTGTCAGGCCAAGATCCCAGCTCTGAGACAGACCGGCCTGGCGCCCAGCCCTGGTTCCACCATTCGCTAACTTAGCCCCTCTGAGCCTCTGTTTTCTCCTCTCGAAAATGGGAACAATAGTAGGAGCTACCGTGGGGGAGTCGTGAAACTCTTAGCCCGGCCAAGTGCTGAAAGTTTCTCCTCCCCACAGCCCAGATGATTGTTTCTCTCTGAGGGAAGAGGGGAGTTATCCCCTCTGCCAGTGACAGGGAGGAGAGATGGCTTTGGTTCCGGCGCAGTCAGGGACGGGCCGTGTGGCACCAGCTTCCCTTTCTGGGCCTCAGCTGCCTCCCGCGTACGGTGGGATGTGACGTCACGAGATGCTAGTGACGAGGGCTGGGCTCAGAACAGCCCTCGAGGGGTGTCTGCTCTTCTCTCCCCTCCCCACCCAGAAGGGAGGGGAGGCCCGAGCTCCATCGTGCCTCTCGGAAGCCCCTTCGTGTCTCCTGCCCCCCCCCCCGCCCCAGTGGCCCCATTGCCACAGTGGGAACTGAACTGCCTGTGTTCCAGGGGACCTCATCTCCCGCCTCACCTCGGACACCACCATGGTCAGTGACTTGGTCTCCCAGAACATCAACATCTTCCTGCGGAACACGGTCAAGGTCACGGGTGTGGTGGTCTTCATGTTCAGCCTCTCGTGGCAGCTGTCCTTGGTCACTTTCATGGGTTTCCCCATCATCATGATGGTGTCCGACATCTATGGCAAGTACTACAAGGTAGGCCCCGCCGGGTCCCTGCTGGGGTCTGCGCAGTGCTCCGGAGGGAGGGAGGAGCCTCACCAGGCGCTCGGGGGCGCCCCCCGTCCACCTGTGCACTGGGTCATTCAGGGGATCCTTATGAAGCACCTCCTATTTCCAGGCACCAGGATCCATCAGTGAAACCGAAAAGCTTCTGCCCTCAAGGGGCTCATGTTCTAGTGGAAGAGGCAGACGATAGGTAACAGCAATAAGAGCGCCAGTATAGAGTATGATGAGAGGTGGTGAGTGCTCGGGAGGAAAATAAAGTGAGAGAGAGAGATGGGGAGCATGGCGGGTGGCTGCCACTTTAAATCGGTCCTTCTGAGAAGGTGACAGTTGAGCCAAGAGGTGGAAGTCTCTGGGAAGCATGTTCCAAGCGGAGGGCAGAACCAGTGCACAGGCCTTGAGGTGGAAATGTGCCCGGTGTGTTTGAGGATCCTCAGGGAGGCCCGGTGGTGCCAGAGCGGGGGTGAGGGGACGTGAGAGGGAGTGAGGGCAGGGAGGTGACGACGGTCAGGCCTTTGCAAGAACTCTGGTTTACACTGAGTGCAGAGTTTGCTCTCTTTCTGTAGAGTGTTGATGTGGGGGTGGCTCAGGCCCCAGGAGCGAGGCCCTCGCCCACGATGCAGCTGTGGGCAGGCTGCGGTCCCCTATGGCCACTCCTGGGCGCTGCCCCTGCTGGGAGGGCTGGCCTGACGAGCTAGACCCCAGCCTCACCCTCCTCCTGCTCCCCACCTTGGTGGGTGCTCCTGAGCTGTAAGTGACCGAGGCTGGGTTTAGACAGGTGCGGGCGGCTCCTTCCCCAGTGACCAGGCCTGAGGGGACAGGGGTCCCCCTGAGCAGGAGAGACGGGCTCAGTTAGAACCTTTGGTGGCCGTGGCCCGAGGCCAGCCCCAAAATGCATCCATTCCCCACAACCATTGTGGTGCCTTCTGGCAGAGCCCACCACCCAGAGGACCCTCTCCCCCGTGATTCTGGGCCACGGGCCTCTGTTTTCCTCCCTGAGTAGAAAGAGTAAATATATGAGTTGGAGCCATTTCCTTTCCTCTGCTCCCCACCCCGCCCTTCCTGCCTTCCGGCCAGCCCCTTCCAGGGCAGGAAACCCTGGAGCTTCCCCTATCAGCCCCCTGCACACCTCAGGCCCTATCGGTTGGGCGGGGCCTCAAGGGAGCTCTCCAGGTCTCCTGCTGGTACCTGAATGTGTTGAATACAGCCACCGAGTCATCCCCACAAGCCACACACACCCTGCCCACGGTCAGACATGACTCAGGACACAGAATGGCTCCACCCGAGTTGCCAGAACACGCTGCATGCTTCCGATGGCCTCAGCGAGACTTGAAGGTCATGGGACGCGCCCATGCATGATCCTGGCCTGGCCTCCCTGGCAACCTTCCTTGATGGTTTGAGAATCTGAGCATGTTAACTATTGCAAGGCCTGAAGAGCTCTGCCCAGGGGCCACTTCCAGAACGCTGGTGGGCAGCAGCCTGGTGGTCCGCCACTTGGGACGACTTCTCAGCCATCTATACCCAGTCATACACACACAGTGCAGCCAGATTCAGAGCCCTCCACCACCATCTAGAACTTGGCTAGGAGTTCTGGAATCTCTGTGCCAGTCCTCAGGCTCTACCATAATTTAATGTATTTTGATAATGTAAATGACACCCCCTTAATACTTGGTGTTTCTTGTATAGTGTACAACCTGAACAACCATCCAGGGCATCCCTGTCTTATACCAGCACAGGATCAGGTGTTGAGGCTCCTTTTCTGAGAGGATTACCAAATACTGTGTTTGTGAATAACCACCTTTAAGTAGTGGAGATGACTTCATGATCAGTCCCCCATCCCTCAGGAGCTGGAACCTCAGGAGCTCACCCCAAGAACCCAGCTAGAGTCTATTCTCTGAGTCTGTCAAATGAAGCTAGAAGGCCATGGGGAAAAACGGGGAGCTCGGTCTTGTCCTTTTGTCCTTGGACTCCGTGCATAGAGCTGGCGCTAACTGAGGGCAGAAAACCCGGAGAGGCCGAGGGGCCGTTAGATGGTGAGACTGTCTGTTTTGGGGTCTCTTCCTTCTTGTCCCCGCTCCTGCCCACAGAGGCTCTCCAAAGAGGTCCAGAATGCCCTGGCAAGGGCCAGCAGCACAGCCGAGGAGACCATCAGTGCCATGAAGACGGTGCGGAGCTTTGCCAACGAGGAGGAGGAGGCGGGGGTTTACTCGCGGAAACTGCAGCAGGTGTATAAGCTGAACAGGAAGGAGGCCGCAGCCTACACGTACTACGTCTGGGGCAGCGGGGTATGTGCCCCTGGCCCGGGCAGGTCTGACTGTCGGGGGGCAGGACGCAAAGATGGGGGGATTCCTTGACCAGGACGCGAGCCTTGGTCCCTCCGTGTCAGTGTCAGGCTGGTTGCACTTGACTTTACTCTGTCCCACCTTTCTGCTTGTCCGCGGAGAAATCTTTCTGGAAAAGAATTCACCCTTCCAGTGAATGTCCTCATGGGCACCTCCTCTTTTCCTCTCACCTGGGCATGGGGTGGCTGGGGAAGCATCCTTGCCCCGGAAGGGAGTCACCCCGAGGCCAGCGGGACCCAGCCTAGGCCACTGTCTGGCAGGCCCTATGTCACAATCACACACACCCCATTGGAGTGTCTAGCTCACTCCCTGTGGGTGAATCACAGCCCCTCCTGGAGAATGGGGAGCACTTGGAGCCTGTTGCTGTCTGTTGGCCACGTCTGGGAGGTGGGCACATCAGGGCATACCTGGGGTAGGTATGAGAAGGGTGTGGAGTTTAGGGGGAAGAAGGAGTGGTGATCTACCAGGGGACCAGGGGACAGGACAGGCCACCCCTCCAAAGTACCCAGCCAGAGAGGAGAAGGGGCCCGAAACCCAGCTCAGCTAGCCAAGCCTCTCAGCAATCTGCCCACCTGCCTGGGTGCCTTTTGTCCCTGGCACAAAGGCACCGTGGTCTAACCATCGATCTAGGTCTAACCCAGCCAGGGGCTTGGGGTGGGGAGAGGCGGTAGGAGGCCAGGGTGCCCTGGACGCAGCCCCTCCTTCATGGAACCTGGTGGGGACAGGAAACAGACCCATCGTCCTGCCCTGCCTGGCTTGCTGTGTGACCTTAGCCAGTGGACTGAACCTCCCTGAGCCGTGCTCTTTCCGGTGAGGAGGAGGACTAACAGCTCCCTCCCGGCCTGGCTGAGCGCTGGGGGCTTTTTGGGTGTGCGCCAGGGCCTCACAAAGAAAGCCTTGTTCTCCGCCAGGCCCACGGCTCCCTCCAGCTGGGGGCCTTTGCGGGGAAGAAGTCCAGGGCCGGGGAGCAGGAGGGCATGAGTGACAGCCGGGCACCAGCATGTGGGAGGACATCCCTGCCTGGCTGGAGTTTCAGTCTGTGGCTGGGCGAGCACAGCCCACAGCTGCTCTCACCTCCCCCTGCAGCCTGGGAGGGTGGGGGGGTGGGGAATGGGGGGCGTATCAGGGTCTGAGCCAAGGCCCCTGTGACCCAGGTCCCCCTGCCCTTCCCTCTGCCCCCAGCTCACGCTGCTGGTAGTCCAGGTCAGTATCCTCTACTACGGGGGCCACCTCGTCATCTCGGGACAGATGACCAGCGGCAACCTCATCTCCTTCATTATCTACGAGTTTGTCCTGGGAGACTGTATGGAGGTGAGGGGCTGGCTTGGGGAGGGGTTCTGGGGGACCTGGAGGGATGGGGAAGAGGGATGTAAAGGGGGGAAATACTCCGGGGTCTGACGGGTGGGGTATTTCTTTCTAAGTAGGTGGGGGAGAGAACATCATACCAACGATGACAGTAATATTACCAAGTGGCCACCGCAGCTCCATTTACTGAGCAGAGTGACAGGGACAAGGATGTTTCAGGAAATGCTCCAAAGAACACCATGAGGGGTCTCAGTACTACCTCCCATTTCTCTGAGGCTCAGAGAGGTTAAGGGACTTGCCCGCCATGTTGGTGGGGGAACCGGGTTCAAAGCCAGACGGGTCTGACTTTGAGGCAGGGAGCTGGGGTGTTCCTGCCCGAGCCGCCCTCCGCCGCTGCTTGAGGATGCTTCGAGTGGGGGCCTTAACTCCCTGGCACTACGATGGGCCTCCGTGTCCTCCAATAGAGCTGGGGGTGTGCCTGGGGGGAGGGGGTGTTAGCGCTCCGCATCGGCCAGAGCCACACCAGCCTGTCATTGACGCCGCAGTTCTGCCTCTGGGAACCCGGGCCGCAGAGACACCCACTCCGGTGGGCAGAGGTGTGTGCGCACTCAGCGGAGCGTTGCTTCACATGGTGGAAAGTCCAAGCGTCGTCCAGTGCCGGGGTCAGGGATTGGGCCAACATGGCCCATCTGTGTTCCAGAAGCAGGACGTCTGCACGATAGAAACTAGGTAGCAGCTACAGACATGAGGCAGATCTGTGGGTACCAGCGTGCAAGGGACCCTAAGATGCGCCATGAAACAATGGGAAGAGTCTGATTCCAGTGGTGTGGTTTTTAAATCTCAAAATTATTTATCATGTATGTGCATGTGCTTGTAAATGCACAGAGGAAGGACTGGGAGGATACGGTACGCAGATTCCTGGGGCCACCAGTGGGAGGAGGTGTGAGGGGTACAGCTCCATGGTGCTCGTATCTTAACATCAGTGATAATGTCTTGATATTAATGATAACAGTCCTAGCTGCGCTGGATTCCCCAGCCAGGCCCCTCGGTCATAGCACACAAGGGCCTGAACTCAGGAGCCGGCCGTGCCCGGGTTCAAGACCTGGCTCTGCCATGTCCCAGCTGTGTGAGCTGGAGGAAGAGACTTGAGCTCTCTGTGCCTCAGTTTTCTCATCAGCAAAAAACGAGATAATGCTAGAACCTACCCCATAACATATGCAAAGTGCTCAGCAAAATGAGTCGTCATTATCACTCATTTATGTTGTATGTGTTTTTACCCAAGGAGAATGGATAGCGTGAATTAAGGGCTGTGTTTTTTTGTTTTTTTGTTTTTTTAAGATTTTATTTATTTATTTGACAGAGAGAGACACAGCGAGAGAGGGAACACAAGCAGGGGGAGTGGGAGAGAGAGAAGCAGGCTTCCCGCTGAGCAGGGAGCCCAATGCGGGGCTCGATCCCAGGACCCTGGGATCATGACCTGAGCCGAAGGCAGACGCTTAACGACTGAGCCACCCAGGCGCCCCAAGGGCCGTTTTTAAAACCGAAATTTAAAAATGCTGTGGCAGCCGAGAGAGGAATTCCGTTCAGAATTCCTGTTCTGCCACATTCTGGCTGGTTCGTTTAACTACCCTGCCCTTCCGTTTCCTCCGCTGGGGGGTGGTAACACCCACCGGGCAGGATGGTGGTGAGCTTTAGCTGTACTGGCCACGAGGCGCTGGGCTCCTAATGTGTTCCCACGAGTGGCTCAGTATTGTTGTTGGGTTTTTTTTAAAGATTTTATTTATTTATTTGACAGAGAGAGACACAGCGAGAGAGGGAACACAAGCAGGGAGCAGTGGGAGAGGGAGAAGCAGGCTTCCCGCGGAGCAGGGAGCCTGATATGGGGCTCCATCCCAGGACCCTGGGACCATGACCTGAGCTGAAAGCAGATGCTTAACGGACTGAGCCCCCCCAGGCGCCCCTTGCTGCTCTCCTTTTGTCAGTGTTGTCATTATCTGCTTTACTACTGGGGGGCCCCGGCAGTGTCCTGCACCCACCCCCCAGAATGGCTGCTGTGTCCCTGCTCTCTCTGCACCCCCTTCATCTCTCTGGCCACCATGGGGGTCCCAGCACTGGGGTGTCACTGGGCCAAGAACTTGTGTCTCCTCCCCCCGCAGTCCGTGGGCTCCGTCTATAGCGGCCTGATGCAAGGAGTGGGGGCCGCCGAGAAGGTGTTTGAGTTCATTGACCGGCAGCCAACCATGGTGCATGATGGGAACTTGGCCCCTGACCGCCTGGAGGGCCGGGTGGACTTTGAGAACGTGACCTTCACCTACCGCACTCGGCCCCACACCCAAGTCCTGCAGGTAAGAGGGGTGCCCGCCCGAGGCCCGCCCACATCATCCCTTCCCTCACAGTGTAGCCAGGATCACGTAAGGCAGAGTCCTTGTCCTCATGGAGTTTGGCTGGAGTCAGGGAAGGCAGATCATTAACAGAGCATTCCAGATACTAAGTGCTAGGAAGGCAGTAAATCAGGGTGGTGTGATAGGGGTAGCTCATAGGGATGGTGTTAACAGTCAAGGAGGGCTTCTCAGAGGAGAGGACATTGGAGCTGGGTCCTGAACAAGGAGAGGAGGCACCCAGGCAGTGGAAGTGAGCATCCAAGTCCTGCCAAATCCTAGAAAGGAGAGCATTCCAGGGACTGGCAGGGCCCAACCATGGCAAGGGAGCACGGGTGGGCTGGGAAGGGTGCCCGCCATGTCCGAGGCCAGAGCATCTGAGCCAGTGGCCCCACACGGAGTCCGCCTGTTTCTTGCAGAATGTCTCCTTCAGCCTGTCCCCAGGAAAGGTGACCGCACTTGTGGGACCCTCGGGCAGTGGGAAGAGTTCCTGCGTCAACATCCTGGAGAACTTCTACCCCCTGGAGGGGGGCTGCGTGCTGCTGGACGGGAAGCCCATCAGCGCCTATGACCACAAGTACCTGCACCGCGTGGTACGTGAATGGGCCTTTGTTGTCCTCCTGTGCACTTTGTCCAACCTTCACCCTCGCGAGCAATAACGCAGGTGCAGAGAAGTGATACAGGTAAAAACAGGCTCAGAGAGTTGCACCTGCACACTGGCACCCAGGTCAAGAAACAGAACATTCCAGCACTCCTCCACCCCGTGTGTCCCTTCTCTTCCCCCCAGAGGCTGCATCTCCCTGACTTTTATGATCTTCTCTTTCTTCAGTTTTACCATCGCTTTGTGCCTCCCCGAACAGCAGAGCTGTGTTTTGCCTAGTTTTGAACGTTATCTGGCTGGAATCATAGAGCTTGTGTTCAGATGGGTCTTGCTTCTTCCACTCAGCCTTATTTGTGAGACATCCACGTTGAGGCTGTGGTCGTAGTTCATTTATTTTCGTTGCTGGGTGATCATCTACTGTGTAAACATGTCACAATCTACGCATTCTGCTCTTGATGGAGACTTGGGTTGTTTCCTGTTTTTACCATTACCAGTACTGACATAGACCATTTTGTCCACGTTTTCTGGTGCACACGGGTACGTGTGTTCTCCCAGAGTGGACGTATATGCTGGACTTTAGTAGCTACTGTCACTAGGGTGGTCATACCACTTTACATTCCCACTAGCAGTGGGTGAGAGTTCCAGTTGCTCCACATTTAAGTTGTCTCTAGTACTCAAAAGAGGCTTATTCATGACCATACAGTTTTTGGTAATCATTTCAGGAAGGGATCCTCAACACCTGATCCTGTGCTAGCATAAGAACAGGGATGCCCTGGGGGGCACCTGGATGGCTCAGTCGTTAAGCGTCTGCCTTTGGCTCAGGTTATGATCCCAGGGTCCTGGGATCGAGCCCCGCATCGGGCTCCCTGCTTAGCAGGGAGCCTGCTTCTCTCTCCCCCACTCCCCCTGCTTGTGTTCCCTCTCTCGCTGTGTCTCTCTCTGTCAAATAAATAAATAAAATTTTTAAAATATTAAAAAAAAAAGAACAGGGATGCCCTGGATGGTTGTTCAGGTTGTACATATAACAAGAAAAACCAACTATCAAGAAGGCACCATTTCCATCATCAACATACATTAAATTACAGGAGAGCCTGAGGGTTGGCACAGAGATTCCAGAACTCCTAGCCAAGTTCTAGATGGTGGCAGAGGCCACACATTGTGATATATGCCTACCCATCTGCATATAACCAGGTGTAGATGGCTGAGCAGTGACCCCAGGTATGTGATGACAACGCTGCTGCCCAGCAGAGTTCTGGAAATGGCCTTTAGGCAGAGTTATTCAGGCTTTGCAATAGCTAATATGCTTAGACATGTAATATTCTTAGACAGTTAATAGTGTCAGTGCTGACCTTTTGCCAGCTGCTGAGTACATACGTAGAGGTAGTTCACAGAGGTCTTCTGCATTTTCCTGATGACCAAACATATCAAGTACTTTAACATACGGTTCAGTGCTTGGATTTCCTCTTTTGTGACTACCTTCTCTTTAGTTCAAATTAAAAGTTTTAATTTTCATAAGCCCCAAACAGTAAAATGCAACAATCTAACCACATTCCCATATATTCAGAGAATTTTGTAATTATGACGTGAGAGTTCCCCTCCATCTCACCTTTTAAATTCCACTCCATGGAGGTTAACTGGTGTTAGCAATTTAGTAAATATCCTTTCCAACCTGTTTCCTATCTTTACATAAATATATTGATAAGTAAAGGTACATATATAAGTTTTTTGCTTTTTTGTTTTTTTTAAAGAGAGAGAGAAAGATAGACAGAGGGAGAGAATCCCAAGCAGGCTCCAAGCCCAGCACAGAGGCTGACGCGGGGCTCGATCTTATGACCCTGAGATCATGACCTGAGCCAAAATCAAGAGCGAGACGCTTAAACGGCTGAGCCACCCAGGCACCCCTACATATATAAGTTTTTTTTAACAAAAACAGAATCATGGTGTTTGTGTGTGTGTGTGCGTGTGTGCATATTTGATTTAATGGATACACTGTGATTATTAGTCAAGCCCCAATTTATGAAACTGATTTTTTTTCTATTTACAATGTTGCAGTGATATTCTCCATAATATTTTTGTAGGCTACATTCCTAAAACTGGGATCATGGGACAAGCTTCTTTAAATTATTCTCTCTGGGGGCGCCTGGGTGGCTCAGTCATTAAGCGTCCGCCTTCGGCTCAGGTCTTGGTCCCAGGGTCCTGGGATCGAGCCCCGCATCCAGCTCCCTGCTCCGTGGGAAGCCTGCTTCTCCCTCTCCCACTCCCCCTGCTTGTGTTCCCTCTCTTGCTGTGTCTCTTTGTCAAATAAATGAATAAAATCTTTTAAAAAAAAAATAAGTTACTCTCTCTGGAGGGAGGGGACACCAGGGAGGCCTTTATCCTGGGGGCTGCTGTGGCCTCTTGTCTTCTGGTGTGGACAGACTGACTCACATTCTACATTCTCTTTCTCTCTCTCCACCCCCCCCCCCCCCCCCCGCCGCCGCCCCAGGACAGGGACAGACAGCAAGCTCTCTTAGAGGTCAGGGAACTTGGCTTAGCCCAGAGCGGCCAGCTTAGCTGGCCCCAGATTTTTGGTCAGGGGAAGCTGAGGGCTTGTGCAGAAAGTGGACTCTGTTGTTTTTGAAGGAGAGAGGCAGCTGACATTATAGCAGCCCAGCGCAGGCCCTGCTCAGATTTCAGACCCAAGACCCCTGGCGTCAGGCAGGCCTGGGGCTGGCAAGGTTCCCGGTGACAGCTGGACGGATGCGTGCCCGGCCTCTCATGCCCCATCCTGTCTCCCACACAGATCTCCCTGGTGAGCCAGGAGCCGGTGCTCTTCGCCCGCTCCATCACAGACAACATCTCCTACGGCCTGCCCACCGTGCCCTTCGAGATGGTGGTGGAGGCCGCACAGAAGGCAAACGCCCACGGCTTCATCATGGAGCTCCAGGACGGCTACAACACAGGTACACGGCCCGGGAGCGGCACCTCCACCCCGCCGGAAGGTCCGCCCTCGGGGATGGGACCCTCCGAGTGAAGCATAACTCCCTGCCAGTCGCTCTTTACTATTGCAGTGAAACTCACTTGACATTTAGTACCTTTACAGTACTATGTAACCAACCACCTCTATTTAGTTTTAAAACATTATTATTATCTATTATTTTTTTTTTAGAGAGAGAAGGCACGAGCATAGGGGGGAGGGGCAGAGGGAGAGGAAGAAACAGGCTCCCCGCTGAGCAGGGAGCCTGATGCAGGGCTCGATCCCAGGACCCTGGGATCATGATCTGAGCCAAAGGCAGACGTTTAACCATCTGAGCCACCCAGGCACCCCAGAGAGAGAGAATCTTAAGCAGGTTCCACCCAGCAAGCCCAGTGCAGAGCCCAACAAGGGGCTCGATCCCACGACCCTGAGATGGTGACTTGAGCCAAAATCAAGAGTTGGTCGCTTAACTGACTGAGCCACCCAGGCACCCCAAAACATTATTATTTTTAAATTATATATATATATATATATATATATATATATATATATATATATCAGGTTAATTATAGTTGCTTAATTTTATATTAATAACTCAATAATATAATATAACAATATACTGATTTATGTTATATATTTTGTTATATTTAACATACTTTAAAATTTTAACTCTTGTGAAGGGGCCGTTCGCATGGTTCAAAACTAAAAATACATGTGAAATGATATACAATGAGGGGTTTTACTCCATCCCTTTCTCTACCCCTGTTTCCTCCTGGCCCACCAAAACTTCTTTTGTTAGCTTCTTACATGTCCTTTGGGAGCTTCTTCATGCAAATAAGAATATATATTTTTATTTCCTCCTGACCTTTTACAGAAAAAAAACAGCACCCTATATTCTGCACCTAGCTTTTTTTTTTTAACCTAACACAGTATCTTAGTGACCATTCCACGTTGTCACTTGAAGAGCTCCCTTGATCCTTCTTTAAACGGTTGCATAGTATTCCAGGGTAACGGGCTTTATGATAATTTGTTTAAATCATTCATTCAGTTTCCTGCTGATGGACGCTTGAGTAGATCTCTTGTTTTGAGTTGCAGTATTAGTATTGTGAGTCGTGCACGACACGTGCCTTTGCCACTGTACGTGGGAAGGTCAGTTGTGGGGACAGTTCACAGAGGTGGGGATGCTAGTGCCAGGGTTGTGCACTTGTACTCGTGATCCATAAACTTGCACAGCACAAAATGATAGACACAGAGGTATATGCCCTGCAGCCGGAGGGATCACCCCCCATGTGCTTGCCCCAGGAAGGTGGGGGAGCGCCTGTCTCCCCACAGCCACGCCAGGACGGTGTATTATCAGACATTGGGATTTTTGCCAAATTAATAGGTAAAAAGTGGTATCTTAGTACCAGTTGAATGTAGTTATTGATTTGCATGAACAGGGAAGGAGAGCATCCTTTTGTGAGTGTGGGAGCTGTTGGTTGTCCCAGCCAGTGGCCCTTCGAGCCACACCTTTTCCTAGAGAGCATAGCTCCTGCAGCAACAGGGAAAGGAAGAGGAGGGGGTCTTCTCTCTCTACCCTAGGCTGCCCCAGCCTCGCCCTCCGCTCACTTGCCCCGGCCCCTTTGTCGTGCAGAGACTGGGGAGAAGGGTGCCCAGCTGTCCGGCGGCCAGAAGCAGCGGGTGGCCATGGCTCGGGCTCTGGTGAGGAACCCACCCGTCCTCATCTTGGACGAAGCCACCAGCGCTCTGGACGCAGAGAGCGAGTACCTGGTGAGTTGCGGGCTGGTGGGGTGACACCAGAGTACGGGGCAGGCGCCAGGAAGGGCTTGGAGACACCCTGGGGGCTCTCCCAGGCCGTCAGCTTCCGGACTGTGGTGTTCAGGGCTGAAGGCGGGGAGCCAAGGGAGAGGGGACCCAGGGCGGAAGGTCTAGCCAGCCGGCTCTTGGCAGAGCTGAAACCATGTGATGCGGGTTTGGAGTCGAGGCCCTGCCCTCAGCTCATCATGGGAGTCAGGGTTGTCTGCTCCCTGAGCCCCCTTTCCAAGGTAAAGAGCGTCCAATAGTGTATTTGTCACTGACTAGCTACCTCGGCCCCTCTGTGGGTCGAATCACTGACTACACAGGTATTCACTGAGCTCGTCCCGGCCGCCAGGCTGCGGTGCGGGCCGACCAGACAAAGGCCTGCCCCTGCAGCGTTTCCAGTCCAGGGCGAGACACGTCACAAACAAGGAGACAAGCCTGAGTTCAACCTGTGGCCTACGGCACGTAGAAAATGAAACCGCCATTTGAGAGAGACATTGAGACAGGTCACCCCTGTCAGAGAGAAACACAGCCAGACACTGAGGCTGAAAAAACAGATTTTATTCAGTAGCGAGTGCCAGTAGGGGAAAGAGCGGGACTGCCTTCTGCTTTGTGCAGAGGGGACAGTGGTGACAGGCATTAAAGGAGAATGAAGGCATAGGGAGTGGGCTCACGGGAAAGCCGGTGGTTGGTCAGTGTGGATGTGATTAGGAGCAGTGTCTGCTGGCTGCCAGCCGTGGGCCGGAATTCTGTCCTCCCGTAGAGCCTCGAGACCCAGGCCTGCCCTCCCTGATGATTACATTTCAAAAATGGCCTTCAGGTCCTTGAGAAAGACGCTCTTGACTTGTAGGAGATTCGCATATATATATATCGAAGGGACAGAGAAAGGATTTACAATTATAAGCCCTTTTTATTAAATGCTCTAAGAAAGGGACGTCAGGGGCCTACCGTCAAGTGTTGGCTAGAACAGTCAATTCTCCTGGCAGCGCTGAGCATTTAGGGGGGCTGGGTCATCCCCGAGACACGGCCTTACACTGCCGGAGCCCTGCTGGAGCGTGCCCGTCTCCCCGATGGAAGCGGGGTCTTCAGGTGCCATTTGAGCTGAGACCCAAGAGGAGAGGAGCCAGCTGAGCATCCAAGGAGGAGAGGGCAGCAGGTGCAAAGCCCTAGAGCAAATTCACAGGCAAGCCCAAAGGTCAGCGTGTCAGGCTGGTGGGAGTCTGACAAGGTAAGATGAGGACAGAGTCGTAGACACAGCCTCCTCACGCCCTAGTTACAGAGTTTGGAATTTTTTTTTTTTAATTAATGGAATTTTTTTTTTTTTTGAAGAAAAGTTTCAGGTTTAAAGAAAATTGAGCAAAAAGTGCAGAGAGTTCCCATATATCTCCTTTTCACCGCACAGTTTCTCCTGTTATTAACATCTTGCCGTGGTGCATCTGTTAGAATTGATGAGCCAGTTTTAATGCACTGTTACTAACTGAAGTCCCTGGTTTACATTAGGGGTCACTCTTCGTGTTGTGCACTCTTGTCTATGACAAGTGCAGAATGTCAGGTGGAGTCTGGATTTTATTCTTGTTTGGGACACGAAGCTGTTGTGGGGCTCAAAGCAGGAACTCAACAAGAACTGATGGAAATGTTAAATCCACGCCGGCTGGGGGGGGGTGCGGGCAGGTTGCAGGCATTCGGATGAGAAGTAACAGGGGTAGCGGTAGGAGAATGGAAAGAACTAGATGAACTGGGCAGAGATGCACCTGCAGGATTCGCGCATAGGTTGGATTTGGACAATGAGCGAAGGATGAGGAATTGCGGGCCGTGGTCTCGTCGGCTTGAGCTTTGGGGCTGACGGTGAGACCATGAGGCAAGGCGGTTAGCGAGCGGAAGGAGCAGGAAGAGCAGAGGTGACCAGGTTAGGGGGTTAGGGTTCACCTGTCACTCGCCGTGCACCTCCCCTGTCCCGGGCCCTGAGCTCCGTCCCCTGTGAACAAAAGCCCAGGAAGCCTGCCGTGGGCGAGCCCTGAATGAGGAACTGGGGCTCGGAGAGGTGAAAGCATCGCTGTGATGTGGTGGGTGTGGGAGCCGAGCCAGGCCCGGGCGCGGTTGTGGGTGGCTGGGGGCAGCGCCCGCACGAGCCGCGCCCCGTGTCTCCCCAGATCCAGCAGGCCATCCACGGCAACCTGCAGAAGCACACGGTGCTCATCATCGCGCACCGCCTGAGCACGGTGGAGCGCGCGCACCTCATCGTGGTGCTGGACAAGGGCCGCGTGGTGCAGCAGGGCACACACCAGCAGCTCCTGGCCCAGGGCGGCCTCTACGCCAAGCTGGTGCAGCGGCAGATGCTGGGGCTCGAGCCCGCCTCGGACTACTCAGCCGGCCGCAAGGAGCCGCCGGGCAGTGGCGCTCACAAGGCCTGACCGCGGGCCCGGCCTCTCACGGTGGGGCCGAGGCCCCGGCGCCCGCCTGGCAGATGTACCCATGGGGGTCCCCCCCACACCCGCTGCCCTCTGAGCCCAGGCCCACAGCGCTGGAGGGCAACCTGCCATGTCCCGCGTGTCACTGCTTCCTGCATCGTGCCCCTGCTTCCCGCCCCGTCCTCCGGGCCACCACCAGCCCCCCGCCCCCCTTCCCCGCTGCCACGAGCCGCCGCCTCCAGTCGGGCAGTAGAGACACCACTGTTCTCTCCATCTGGCCTCCCAAGGCGTCTAAGAGAAGGTAGAGCTACCTTTTTAAACCAAGATCTTACCAGGTTTTTTACTGCTTGGTTCGATGGGCCCCAGTCAACTCTCAGATTTCAGAAACTTTTTTTTTTTAATTGGGAGTAATGATGGGCAAGGTCACTGAGATGCTCTAGAAACTTCTGAGCCAGGAGTAAACGATCCTTCCTAATAGCCTAGGGGATGCCAGGGGAGAACTAGGCCTCTACCCTTTGCCCCTCGAGAGAAGGGGCTTTCCTGTCCCAGAAGGGGGACACAGAGGAGGGGATTTCCTCTCTCTTCCCAGCTTCGTGAGTCAGGCCAAGGGTCGGCAGGGAGAGTGGAAAGCGCCCGTCTGCCCGTGGTCCCTGCCGCCCTGCCAAATCTAAGCCAGTCTCACTGTGAACCACTACTAACCTTAACTGGGGGAGTGAGGGGCTGGCCAGGCCTGGCAGAGCCTCAGGGTGTCCCCAGCCCTGCACCCAGCTTGAGCCCCTCAGGCCCGCCTTCATCCCCTGCTCCCATCACCCCCCCTCCAGCCGGCAACCCCCCCCCCCCACATCCACCCCTGCCGCTCTGCTCTTCGGAGGCCCGGAAGCCCTTCAGATGTTGGATGTTTGAGAGACACATTCTCTTCCCTGTCTGGTGGACAGGACGGCGGCAAAGCTCAGGCCCTGGCTTTGCAGGGGGGTGGGGTGGGAGGGGCATTGCAAGATGTTGGAAGAACCCGGTCAATAAAGTGTACTACCTCTGACCCCTGACCTCTGACCTCTTCCTGGGCCCTGGGCCCCATCACCTGGTTAGGTTTTTCCATCAGACCTAGCCTGAGAGATTTGGGGTGGTATAGGGCCTCCCCGCCCCAGGGTCTGGGAGCCCCCCTTCTGCGCTCTTCATGTCCCCACGATCTCCAGCCCTGACGAATTATTCAGGTCTGTCTGTCTCCATGGGGCTTGTGCAGGGTCATGGAGGCCTGTCTTCTTGAAATCTGGGGGACTTCCGTGCCTCCTGGGACAGCCGAGATCCAGCAAATGCCACCTGCTCTTCCATCAGGGACCGGGTACCCCACGCCCACTCCACCCCGCGGAGCCAGGAAGTCTTACGTCATAGCTCCATCAGAAGGGAGGGGGGAGGCTGGACCCAGGAAGACCTCTGTGGCGGTTATTCTTACTTGCTGGGCTGAGGAAGTCTGGGGTCCCGGGAGGGGGCCGAGGGACAGTGGCTGTTTACCAACCAGTGGAGAAATATTTCAGTACCGTAACTGCTGGTACAGCCACACGGCATACGTCAGCTCAGTGTCAGCCCTGTACCCATTTTCCTGCCAAATAAGCTGACCCACGCTGCGACCAGCTGAGTCTCCTGCTTCACCTCAGGGGCTTGAGCAAACGGAGTCCCAGGGAGGTTAAGCTGCTGGTTCAAGACCACCAGCTAGTAAGGGGTAGAGCTGGGATTTACACCCAGGAAGTGTGTGTGTGTGTGTGTGTGACCCTGACCACAGGACACCTGGGAGTGGAGCTCCAAGGGCACGGGCTGGGGACACTCTATTGGCCTTGCAGCGAAGACTACAGATCGAATGTTGGACTTGAGTTCTCAAACAGAAGTTCCTCCAAGAACCAGGTAGGGATCAGAAGTGTGTGCAATCAGCCAGGTATAAGAAAAGTCAGACAATGCTCTTGGTTTCTTTTCTGCTTTTCCATTTTTGCGATGGTGCAGAGAAATCTTTCCGTTCCATTAAAAAGAGAACACGGTGCAAGCCTGAGAATGAGTGGCAACCAAGACCTCAGACCTGTGAGCAGAGGTGGCTGGGACTGGGCTGCAGCCACTTGAGGCCACGCAGGAGGGTGGCCTTGAGTTAGCAGATCTGCAGAGGTTTTCAGAAAAGCTGGAAATTCCAGTTTTAATGTGAGATTGACGGCTTTTTATAGATTGGCTCAAATTAGTTTTACAAAACCCAGGGCCAATAAACACATCTGGAGGCAGTCTGCAGCCTGTGGGTCACCAGTTTGCGACCTCTATGCTGAACGTCCTTTTCCTCCAAAGTCCTTGGAGCTTCCCCATCAGGGAGGTTTCCCCTCTTGCGGGGCGGAGGGGGGACGGGCTGCAGCCCAGCCCCATTCCAGCCCAGGCTCCTCTCTCACCCCCTCCCCGCTGCCCGTCTCTTTGCCTCACCCCCACCCCCCCAACAACCCCAGGCTGGGCTCTCAGATTCTCCCCACTTTTCCACACCAGTGGCAGCTACAGCTCCCCAGTTGACAAACCTGAACCCAAAAGCAGACCCTATGCAGACAAAAGAACCTTCCAGAGACCAAGCTAGCTGCTTTTTAGAAGGCAGATATGATTTTTTATTTTTATTTTTTTGAAGATTATTTATTCATTTGTCAGAGGGCACACAAGCAGGGGGAGCAGCAGAGGGAGAAGCAGACTCCCCGCAGAGCAGGGAGCCCGATGCAGGGCTTGATCCCAGGACCCTGGGATCGTGACCTGAGCCGAAGGCAGGCGCTTAACCGACTGAGCCACCCAGGCGCCCCGGGATAATTTTAGTATAACAGAAAAGTTGCAGTGAACAGAAAGAGTCCCTCAGCCAGTTTCCCTCCTGTTCCTATCTCATGGGATTGTGGCGCACTTATCATAACCAAGAAAACCACACTGGTCTCTCACTGTCCACGAGACTCCAAGCTTTTTTTCTATTTCACCTATTCTCCAATAATGCGATTTTGTTGTTGTTGTTCAAGGATCCAATTCAGGGCACCATATTGCATTTAAAGATTTTGGGGGGTTTTTACTGTAATAAAATACACATAACATAAAATTTACCATTAATGACATTTAGTACATTCCCAGTGTGGGACAACAATCAGCATCTTCTAGTTCCAGAACATTTTCATCTTTTCCCTCCAAAAAACCCATCCCATTAACAGCCCCTCCCCGTTGCCCCCTCCCCAGCCCCTGGCACCCACCAGTCTGCTGTCTCCATAGATGCGCCTCCTCTGGACATCTCCTATCAGTGGAACCATGCACTATGTGGCCTTTGTGTCTGGCTCCTCTCACTCGGCATCATGTTTGCAAGGCTCATCCGGGTTGTAGCAGGTGTCCGCGCTTCCTTCTTCTTCAAGGCTGAATCGTTCTCCATCGTGTGGATGGACCACATTTTGTTTATCCCTTCATCCCTTGATGGACACTTGGGTTGTTTCCACCTTTCGGCTGTTATGAATAGTGCTGCCGAGAACATTCATGTCTTTGTGCGGATCTAAGTTTTCCTGTCTCTTGGGTAGCCACCTAGGACCAGAATGCGGAGTCATACGGGCACTCCCTGTCTCGCATTTTGAGGAGCCACCAAACTGTCTCCATAGTGGCTGCCCCATTTTACATTCTAAAGTATTAGGGTTTCGATTTCTGCACATCCTCACCAAATGCTTGTTATTTTCTGTTTTTATTTATTTATAATTTTAAATTACAGTCATCCTGGTGGGCCTGAAGTGGAGAGCCATGATTTTTAAAGTAAACTTTTTCTCCTTTGTGATTAATTGAGCAAATAGGGCTGTCCTCTTCCGTCTCAGATCTTGTGTGAGGCAATCAGGGAAAACCATGGCAACCAAGCCTTCGGGGAAGCACCATCTGCTGGGGAGACAGACAAGGAAATAAGTAAGGATGAGACTGAGTGGAGATGGGCACAGGGGCTGTGGGGACCCAGAGCAGGCTTAATCCTTAATCCTGGTGTAAGGACCCAAGGACGGGAGGAGGACAGAGGCAGGGCTGTCTTCACACACACTTGCAACCTACGTTGAAATTTTTGAACAAGGGGCCCTGCATTTTCATTTTGCACCGGGCCCTGCAAATTCTGTAGCTTGTCTTGGGTAGTTGTCCCAGCAGGAGGCAGGGTTCTGGGGAAGCCAATCTCCACAGCTGCATCTTTGACATCTGGAGGAGGGGGCTTTTTTTTTTTTTTAATTTTTTTTAACCTGAGCATTTCTCACCTGTCAAGCCCCTGCTGTAGGTCATCCTTCCCCTCGTGCTGCCTCCTCTCTCTTCCAAGCTGGTCCCTGAAGCTGAATGAGTGCATTAGGCAGCAGATGGGTTTTTCCAAATGGCTGGTCTCAGCAGACTCTGATCCAGAGTGTACATGTTGGGAGGAGGCTGTTAATCTGATTTGGGGTCACAGTCACAGCTGACAGCTCCAGAGACAGAAACCCAGCACCTTAAGATGCTGTTCATCAGCTGCAGAGCTGGAGAGGACGCTGAAGGTGGGCTCTTTGAGGGCAAGCAGCCCCACCTGGATAGTAGGAATGACGGTCCCTCGACAGTACGTTCTGTCCGTCGCCCAATGGCTATGCCAGGGCTCGGACCCCATCTTCCCCTCAAGCTCCCAAATCTGCTTTTTTCCCCAAGTCTGACTGAGACCTCCCCTACCTCAGGAAGCTTCCATAGCTCATGGGCTCAGAAATCCACCTGTTCTCCTTTTTTTTTTAAAGATTTTATTTATAGGGCGTCCTGGCTGGCTCAGTCCACAGAGCATGTACATCTTGATCTCAGGGTCCTGAGTTCAAGCCCCATGACGTAGGGCTTGCTTTAAAATAATAATAATTTTAAAAAACCTAAAAAATAAAGATTTTATTTATTTATTTGAGGGACAGAGAGAAATCATGAGCGGGGGCGGGGGGGAAATGGGGGGTGAATGGAGGGGCGTAGGGAGAGGGAGAAGCAGACTTCCCATGAGCAGGGAGCCGGACACAACGTGGGGCTCGATCCCAAGACCCCAAGATCATGACCTGACTCGAAGGCAGACGCTTCACCGACTGAGCCACCCAGGCACCCCTCGATTATTTTTCTCTTCGGTGCCAAGTGTTGGTGTGGGTGTGGGGAGATAGAAGTTCTCATTCACTGCCTCAAGAGTGCAGATGGGGACAACCACTTTGGAGAGCGATTTCCCACGTGTGGTACGACCCACAATTCTGCCCTTCATGTGCCTGAGAGGAGTGGCTTTAAAAAAATTTTTTTAATTGAGGTAAAATTCACAGAACATAAAATTCACCACTGACACCCATTTTTTTAAAGCGTAGAATTCAGTGGCTTTTACTGAGTTCACCATGTTGTGAAACTATCATCACGATCTAATTCCAGAACATTCTCGTCACTCCGGAAAGGAAACCCGTACCCATTAAGCCGTCAGTCCCCATTTCCCCTCCCCCCAGCCCCTGGCAACCACTAATCTGCTTTCCGTCTCTATGGATTTGCCTGTTCTGGGCACTTCATAGACATGGGATCATACACTATGTGGCCTTTTGAGTCCGGCCTCTTTCACTCAGCATCATGTTTTCAGGGTTCATCCATGTTGGAACATGGACCAGCACCTTATTCTTTATTATGGTGGAATAGTTATTTGATTGCATATGGCAGGACCACCTCTTGTTTATCCACTCATCTGTCGATGAACACGTGGGTTGTTTCCACCTTTGGCTGTTGTGAATAGAGCTGCCGTGAACATTTGTGTACGTTTTCCTGTGGACATCCATTTTTAATTCTCTTGGGTGGAATTGCTGGGGGAGGAATATCTTTTAAGCCTTGTTTTCAGGGCGCGTGGGTGGCTCAGTCAGTAAAGCGTCTGCCTTTGGCTCAGGTCATGATCTCGGGGTCCTGGGATGGAGCCCCGCGCCGGGCTCCCTGCTCCCTCTCCCTCTGCCTGCCGCTCCCCCTGCTTGTATGTGTTCTTTCTCTCTGTCAAATAAATAAATAAATCTTTAAAAAGAAAAGTACTTATTACAAACTATTCTGACCTATGTCATTTAAGAAAAAAATAGATTTTGTGACCCATTAATGCCTCAGGCAATTTGAAAAACACTGCTTTGAGATTTTTTTTTTTTGAAGTTTTTTTAAAATTTAAATTCAATTGGGGCGCCTGGGTGGCTCAGTCGTTAAGCGTCTGCCCTCGGCCCAGGTCATGATCCCAGGGTCCTGGGATCGAGCCCCACATCGGGCTCCCTGCTCAGCGGGAAGCCTGCTTCTCCCTCTCCCACTCCCCCTGCTTGTGTTCCCTCTCTCGCTGTGTCTCTCTCTGTCAAAATACATGAAAAAAAATTAAATTCAATTAATTAACATATAATGTACTATTAGTTTCAGTGGTAGAGGTCAGTGATTCATCAGACTTATGTAACACCCAGTGCTCATTATGTCACGTGCCCTCCTTACTGCCCATCACCCAGTTACCCCACCCCCCCACTCGAAAAACACTGCTCTGGAGCAATCCGCCCAGGGATGTTTGTAGCAGCCTGGTTTGCATTTGCAAATACTAGAAACAACTTCCCTGTCTTTAATTTGGTTTTAAAAAGTGTGCGGTAGGACATATGGTGGAATATTTTGTGAGAGGAAAAGGCATAAATTAGATCTATGCATGTTAACTTGGATAGATCTCAAAAACATAAAAATGAGCCAAAAAGCACACTGCAGAATAACCTATTAGGGTAGAGTTAATTTATTTATGTTAATTAATACACAGAAAACAGTAACAGCTATATTTCTTGCATATATAAATATGTGTGTAAAGTTTATTCTGTTTTTATTTTAATTCCAATTAGTTTTCATTCCAGTGTTATATTAGTTTCAGGTGTACAATATAGTGATTCAACACTTCCATACATCACCAGGTGCTCCTCACGACACGTGTGCTCCTTAATCCCCAGCACCTATTTCCGCCATCCCCCCTCCCCCCTTCCCCATGTGTGTAAAGTTTAAAAATAGGCTGAGGGATGCCTGGCTGCCTCAGTTGATCTCAGGGTTGTGAGTTCAAGCCCCATGTTGGGTGTAGAAATTACTTACATAAAACCTTAAAAATAAATACATAAGTAAATAAAAGTAGGCTGAGAAGCTATACACTTCATTGGTGTTGGAGTTTGTCTCGTGATTAGATAGAGTGGCAAAGCATATACAATTTCATTAAGAATAAAAGTAAATTTGTGGGGCGCCTGGGTGGCTCGGTCGTTGGGCGTCTGCCTTAGGCTCAGGTCATGATCCCAGGGTCCTGGGATCGAGCCCCGCATCGGGCTCTCTGCTCGGCGGGAAGCCTGCTCCTCCCTCTCCCACTCCCCCTGCTTGTGTTCCCTCTCTCACTGTGTCTCTCTGTGTCAAATAAATAAATAAAATCTTTAAAAAAATAAAAATAAATTGAAAGCAAATAGAATAAAATGTTAACAACGTTCGGTTCTGAGGGTTGGGCACATGTGTGTTTGTTCCATGTACATTTCTTTTCTTTCTTTTTTTTTTAAGATTTTATTTTTAAGAAATCTCTACACCCAATTTGGGGCTGGAGCCCACAACCCCGGGATCAAGAGTAGCACATTCCCCCAACTGAGCCAGCGAGGCGCCCTCATGTATGCTTCTGAATATTAAAATTTTCCCCAGGGATGGGGGAACGGGACACTCAAAACAAAGTAAACCAACCCTTGCGTGCTAAGCACTGAGGAGTCCCACCCACACTTCCTGGAACAAGATGGAAGGCCGCTGTTGTGATTTCTGTTTACTAAAAACAGAAGTTGTTGAAAGCTCAACAGCGAGCTAGCCCGTCTAGACATCTCTTTTGGACCTGAGAGGCCGCGGTGGGCATCTTCATCCTCCTCCCTCTCTGAGAATCTCCACTCCAATCCTGCACTTCTCCAGGGCCCGAGATTCTAGAAAATTCCACAGAGCAGGGACTGTGGAATTCCACAGAGCAGCACCCAAACACCCATTACAGCCGAGGTCAGCAATTTCTGGTCCCAGGTAGGAGAGCTATTATATTTCAAATAATAATACAGAAAAGTTCTTTCACTTTTTGGGGGTGTTGGGCGGGGTGGGTCAGAAAGAGGTTGTTGATTTGTTTAATATTTGCCTTTTTTATTGTGGTAAAATACATATAACATAAAATCGACCATTTTAAATTGTGCCACCCAGAGGCCTTAAGTACATTCACAATTTTCCTTTAACTTTTTATTTTAATTTTAATTTTTTTAATTTATTTAAGTAATCTCTATGCCCAGCATGAGGCTCCATCTCAGGACCCCAAGATCGAGAGTCACATGCTCTTCTGACTGAGCCAGCCAGGCGCCCCTCCTTTTACTTTTTTTTTTTTTTTTAAGATTTCATTTATTTATTTGACAGAGAACACAAGCAGGGGGAGTGGGAAAGGGAGAAGCAGGCTTCCCGCGGAGCAGGGAGTCCGATGCGGGGCTCGATTCCAGGACCCTGGGATCACGACCTGAGCCGAAGGCAGACGCTTAACGGCTGAGCCACCCAGGCACCCCCCTCCTTTTACTTTTTAAAAACACATTTATTGGGGCGCCTGGGTGACTCAGGTCATGATCTCAGGGTCCTGGAATCAAGCCAGGCTCAGCGGGGAAGTCTGCCTCTCCCTCTGCCCGCCCCCCCAATTTGTGGTCTCTCTCTCTTATGCGTTCTCTCTCTCTCTCAAATAAGTAAATAAAATCTTTAAAAAACAAAACAAAACACCTTTATTATCTCCTTTCATCTGAATGGCCAGCCTGCAGATATGAGGACAGAGACGGGCGGATGAGGACAGTGACGCTAGCTACTATTCTGGTATAAAACGTTTCAACACACTAATGTCACATTAAGCATTTTGTGTAATATTCATCCTTCGGCTCCTCACAACAAGCCTGTGAGGCAGCTAGTACTATAAACCATGTTTTTCCAAATAAGAGTAATGAGATTAAGTAAGCTGCAAAAATTCACAGAGCTATGTGACAAAGCTGGGACCTGACCCAGTCACCCTGAACACCTGAACCCCAAGCTGGAGCCCTTAACCAGCGTACCAGGCTGATCACAGCCTTATTCATCTAACCAGTTCCCCACCCAAATTCTTTTCCATCTTCGTGGCTTTTTTTTTTTTTTTTAACCTTTGCAATAAGTCATTAAGAGTTACTTGTTCTGGCCCAAGGACTGGGAATCGCTGAAAAGATGTCTGTGCTGAGTCACAAACAGGGAAGAATGAAGAAACAGAGCATAACCAGTATTTGCTCTCTCGGGGCAGGAGGAAGTAGCCCATTTAAATAGCTAGTCACTCCTGGGCGGTCCCAGCAGCAACCTCAGATGACAAAGACAAGCCTCGCGTTGTTGCCGCTCCTTAACTTTGACAACCTGAGATCAGTCATTCAGCAATGATTATTACGTATTGAGGGCCGACCGTGAACCAGGGCCTGTGCTAGCTAGTGGGTCACCACGGAACCTAAGAGGTACAAGGTCGCCTACGTCCTAATGAAGCGTGAACCCCAAATGGTGGAAAGACAAGAGAGTGATTTGGGGGAGGGTGCTGCTAGAGTTGGGGTCATCGGAGGAGGTGAAATCTGAGCTGAATGAAGCCAGGCGCCACCCGCAGGTCCCTGGGGGAAAGAAAGAGCCAACAGCAATCGGGTGGGTCCTCAGAACCCTGAGCATGGAGTAACCCTAGGACCCAGAAATTCCACTCCTAGGTAGAGACCCACAAGAAATGGAGATAGGTCCACGCAGAAACTGGTACATAAATGTTCGTAACCGCTCTATTCACAAAAGCCAAAAGGCGGAGACAGCCGGATTGTGCATAAAGTAACAAAGGATAAACAAACGGTGGTGTATGCATACGGTGGATATGATTCAACCGTAAAAAGAGAACAAAGTTCCGACACCTGCTACCACGTGGATGAGCCTTGGAAACATCATGCTAATGAAAGCAGCCAGCCATAAAAGCGAATAGTGTATGACTCCCTTTGTATGACATACAGAATAGGCAAATCAATGTCAGAAAGCAGGTTAGAGGTTACCAGGGCATGGCGGGGGGGATGGGGAGTGACTGCTTTAATGGGCATGAGCTGTCTTTATCAGCTGTTGAGAAAGTTTTGAAGCCTGAGAGACCTAGAGTTCGCATAGCACTGTGAATAGGCTAATACCAATGCATTCGCACACCTGAACATGGTTAATTGCATGTTATGTGAATTTCACCCCCCCCAAAAAAAAGGTGGGTGGAAAAAGATTGATCTGGGCAAAGGAATGGCAAGTTTAAAGATCACAAGGCAGGAAGAAGCCGGGAATTTGTGGAGCAGGAAATGGGCAGTGACAGGGACCCATGGAGAAGGTAAGAGAGGAAGGAGGGACAGGGCTGGATCCAGCGGCTTCTGGAAGGTGGCTGACCTACTCTGCCAAGAGTGGAGAGTGTTGGAGGGTTTTGATCAGGGTGTGGAAAATGTGCTGGGCTGGACGGGGCCCAAGAGAGGCAGCAGACACCCCACTCCCCACCCGAGCAGCCAGGCCTGGGCTCAGCCCCCTCTGTACCGTTGGAGAGGGACCCTCACTCAGGACATCCTGCTGTTACTTATAACCCAAGGGGCCTGGGGCTGTGTGAGTTGCGAGCGCTTTCAGAAAAACACTTCAAAGAATTTTCTGATGGAACCAGAGGGTGTTATGCTAAGTGAAATAAGCCAACTGGAGAAAGACAATTATCGTATGATCTCGCTGATATGTGGAATTTAAGAAACAAAACAGAGGATCATAGGGGAAGAGGGGAAAAAATAAAACAAGACGAAATCAGAGAGGGAGACAAACTGTAAGAGACTCTTAAGCATAAGAAACAAACTGAGGGTTGCTGGAGGGGAAGAAGGTGGGGGACGGGGTCACTGGGTGATCGACATTAAGGAAGGCACATTATGTAATGAGCACTGGGTATTATATAAGACTGATGAATCACTGACCTCTACCTCTGAAACCAGTAATACATTATATGTTAATTGAATTTAAATAAAAATTTAAAAAAAAAAGAATTTTCTGCTCTATATACAACAACAACAAAAAAAAACGGCATCAGCTAGGGCCCTGGGGTAGATACACAATAGAGCCCTTCACCTGTCCTAGCCCCAGAACAATACAGCACACGCCCAGAGGCAATTAGAGACTCTGTGACCCCCCCCCCAACAATGACTCTTGGCAGTTATGTAAGCCCTTCAGTTGACAGGTCTGGTCAGCTGCCAGACATGAGTTCCCTGACCTCTGACCCTCAATTATCTGGCGATTCTGGATATCAGCCTAGAGAGAGAGAAGGCTTTTTCCGAAGGGGAGACTGGCTGGAAGCCGGACTGATGTGTGCTGGCTCCAGTCAAGGACAGGCTTTCCCAGAGCAGGAAGATGGCTGACATCTGCTGTGCCCTTCGGCCTGTTGGCATCTCCCTGATTCCCCACTACCCCAGCTGGTCTCCTCCGTTCTCATTGATTTGACCTGTCAAAGCTTCCCTGGCATGTTGCTTGCTCTTCGAACATACTAGAAGTTTCTTAAAGCCTTTTCACACCTGGATCCCCCACCTAGTAGGTGTGCTCCTTGCTCATAAGTAGGTGCTCGAACCTTCACCACGGGACAAACTCCTACAATCTCCCTGCCTACTCGATCTCACCTCTCTGATGTCCCACAGGCCCCTTGGACTCATCGTGGCAGAAATGCAGCCCCAGGCTTTCCTCCCAAACCTACTTTTCTCATAGTCAACTCCATCTTAGTTAATGACACCGTCCACCAGGTGCTCAAGTTCAAATATCTGGGCATCATACCCGACTCCTCCCTTTCTCTGTCCCCTACAATTCACCTCTTGGTGAGGCCTGCCACACTGTCAGGGGGTCAGATCCCTTGAGTTGGATTCTCTTTTTCCCTCTCCCACCAACGTATAACCCATTCTCCACGGTCACCAGCCAGACCTAACCTTTTTATTAGCAGACTTTGTTTTTTAGAACCGTTTTAGAGTTATAGAAAAATTGCAACAATAGTACAGAGAGTTCCTATAACTCGCTTACCAGGTTCCCATTATTAATAGCTTATGTTAGTACAATCCATTTGCCCCAATTAACCAATATTGATGTGTTATTATTAACTAAAGTCCATAGTTTATTTAGATTTCCTTCCTTTGCCCCCTAACGTTTTTCTTCTGGCCCGGATCCTGTCCAGGACACCATGTTCTACATAGTCCTCGCATCTCCTGAAGTTCCTCAGGGTTGTGACAATTTCTCAGTCTTTCCCTGTGTTTGGTGACGAGGACAGTTTTCAGGAGCTCTGGTCGTGGACTTTGCAGGTAGTCCTCTATCAGGATTTGTGTGGTGTTTTTCTCGTGATCAGACTGTGATTATGGGTTTGGAGAGGAAGACACAGGGGCCACATGCCGTCGTCAGCACATCACATCACGAGTATCCACCAAACATGATTGCTCACTCTTGACATTGACTTTCATCAATCCCCTGGGGAGCTAGTATCTGTCAGGTTTCTGCGCTGTGAAGGGACCCTTTCCCCCCTTTTCCATACTGTGCTCTTTGTTGTTTGTTCGTTTGTTTTTAAGATTTTATTTTTAAGTAATCTCTACACCCAACATGGGGTTCAAATCCACAACCCCGCGATCAAGAGTCACACTCTCTACCAGCTGAGCCAGGCAGGTGCCCCCATACTGTGCTCTTTGGAAGGAAATCACTAGGAACAGCCCACACCTAAGGAGTGGGAGTCATCGAGATCATTAAAACTGTAAATCTGTCCTCTTACTCCTCTGGTTCAAACCTTGGCCCTGGGTAGCCTGGCCCTGCCCCACCCAGACTCACCTCTGCCACCACCCACCCCAACTTGCCATTCCAGCCATGCTGTCCCCTTTCTTTCCTCAAAATGCAACTCTGGGGGCACATGGGTGGCTAGTCGTTAAGCATCTGCCTTCAGCTCAGGTCATGATCCCAGGGTCCTGGGATCGAGCCCTGCATCGGGCTCCCTGCTCAGCGGGAAGCCTGCTTCTCCCTCTGCCACTCCCCCTACTTGTGTTCCTTCTCTCGCTGTGTCTCTCTCTGTCAAATAAATAAATAAACTCTTAAAAAAAAATGCAAATCTGTCCCCACCACTGGGCTTGTGTGAGGCTCTTCCCTCTGTCTGCATCCCCTTCCTCCCAGTCCCCTCCTGGTTGGCTCCTCCTCATTCAGGTTTCTGCTGCTCAAATGTCACCTCCCCTTGGGGATCCAGGCAAATCCTGGGGGAAACCCTGAGTCCCATAAGCACTCATCAAAGGCTTTCTTTTGCAAGGGCATATGCCAACCCATGCACGCAAAGGGCAGCGCGGCTTTTTTTCTCCCTGATTGCTAAACATTTATCCAGACACCACCGAAAGACATCACTGACCCCAATCCCTAGGGGATGGTCAAGAAGCTTGTCTGGATGCTGAGCGACCCGGAAGAAGAGAAAGGAACAAGAAGAGAAAATTCCTGAGAAGTTGTCACAGCTCCCCCACAGACACGCCTCAGCTGGGCGCTGATCTGAGGTGGCCCTGCCAGGTGGTGCCCTGGGAGGCTGGCAGAAGCAAAGACAACTCTTCTTCAGAGCACGGCTCATTCATTCTAGGCGTCTCTGAATCCCTGCAAATAATTTCCGAAGGGTAACGCCCCACACACAGTTGAAGAAAACCTGGCCCACAAGGAAACAAGGCGCCAAGAGCGAGAACCAAGAGAAGGAAGAGGGCAGCACATAGACCTCAGATACTGGAATTTTCCCAACACAGATTCGAAAGCAGTTATGCTTACCCCATGTAAAGAAATAATCACCAAGCTTGAAGGGGTTTACAAGGAATGGAAGGCTGTAAAAAGTGGCATAGCAGATTTGATAAAGAACAAGACAGAACTAGAGATATTAAAAAATAATAATAAATTCAACTGTATTTGACAGAAGATGGGACACAGCAGAAGGATTAACGAGGTATCAGAAGAAATTATCCAGAATGCCACACACAGAGACAAAAAAGACAGATAATACCAGAGAGAGAAAATGAGAATGTGAAGATTCTGGGAGATGTTGTTGTTATGCATTTGTTTGGAGTTTCAGACAGAGGCAAGAGAGGTTGGGTGGAGGGCGCTTTTTAAGAGATAATGGCTGGGAATTATCCAGAATGGATGAAAACATCTCAACCTACAGATTTGAAGAGGCCAAATATTTGTTGAATGAATGATTCAACGTTTTTTTTTTTTTCTTTTTTAAAGATTCTATTAATTTATTTGACAGAGAGACAGCGAGAAAGGGAACACAAGCAGGGGGAGTGGGAGAGGGAGAAGAAGCAGGCTTCCCACGGAGCAGAGAGCCCAATGCAGGGCTCGATCCCAGACCCTGGAATCATGACCTGAGCCAAAGGCAGATGCTTAACGACTGAGCCACCCAGGCGCCCCATTCAACGTCTTTCAATAGGAATGAAAGATTCCTTGGTGAGCCTGTTCTGCCCCCCTCCCCCTTCCAGCGTGAGCTGCTGTGGGTGGAAAGCCCCCGCATTCTTCCCCAAAACTTTGCACACAGTGGGAGCCAATCCACGTGATTGAAAGTCTGTCAGCCTCCTGCCAGATGTCCTTCACCCACTGTTCAGCCTTTGTGGTCTTGCCTCGCCTCCCTAGTTATCTGTGTGGTTTAAACTAGACGGGCAGGGAGAGGAATGTTGCCCAGCTACTGAGCTGAGACAAGCCCAGCTTGCAACCCCAGAGATTCTCCAAAACTTTCCCCTCAGGGAAAAGGAACATCTAAACCTGCTTAGTCATCTTTTTCTCTTGGAACAAAGGGAAAGATTTCTGAACCCAGAAAAACAATCCGAGTAGCCCTTCAGCTGAGTAAGGGGGGAGGGGTGGGTAAAGGATGAGAACAGGTTTGTGTCATTGTCGTTCTCTCGGCTGAGCCCCCACCAGGCATCCGGGGAATTGCATACCACCTGCACTAGGCTGCCAGGGGGCTGATTGGTCAATGCGGCATCATTGGCCCCATGCACGCCTTTCTAGAACTATTACAATGGCTTGTTTTTATGGTGAAAGAGCTGAGACAGGAATCGGCCTCATTTTCCAGAAGGGAAAACTGAGGTCCAAGAAGCAAAGCGATCTGCTCGCCTTTTTAATTGCCAGAACCCAGTTTCTCTGGTGGGCCAGAAGAGGCTGTTCCTTCTCATTGAAAATGGACATCAGTACCTGCCACCATGAATCAAATTCTCATGTCCAAAGCAGGCCACTGGACTCTGTAGGGGACCACCGTCTGACTTTCCCGATCCTGGGAAATTGGATCGGTTCATTGGCAAGGACAGACCAAATGCAGGTGGAAAAGGTTTCAGTCAGTTTACAAAAGAGAAGGCAAACAAGGACAGGTCGATAGAGCACAAATGGAAGATGTGTGGGGTTGCCAAATGGAGTACAGACAACACGGTGCGTTGTGGAGGAACTCTGAGAAACTATGCAAAGTGGAGGAAGCTAGATACAAAAGCACAAGTATTGTATTTCATTTACATGAAATACCTACAACAGGCAAATTCAGAAAGTGGAATCGAAGTCACCAGGGAGTGGAGGAGGGGGACAGGGAGTTGGTGGTAAACAGGGACAGTCTCCGTTCAAAAATGTTCGGGGTGGGGGGGCGCCTGGGTGGCTCAGTCGGTTAAACATCTGACTCTTGATTTCGGCTCAGGTCATGATCTCAAGGTCGTGAAATCGAGCCCTGTGTTGTGCTCTGAGCTCAGCCGGGAGTCTGCTTGGGATTTTCTCTCTCCTCCCTTCCCCTCCCCTTAAAATGTTCTGGAGACAGATAGTGGTGACGGTTGTACAAGAATAGGAAGGTACTTAATGGCACTAAGCAGCAGATTTAAAAATGGTTAAGATGGTAAATTTTATCTTATGTATAGTTCGCATGATACACAAATATTTTTAAAAAGTGGTAGCTGAACTTATTCTATATGTATTAATAGAGGTGGCTCCTTAGAACAGAAAAAGAAGCATGTCACATAATATGATGCCCTTTAGGTTTGGGGGGTTTTTTTGTTTATAAAAACTCCACCAAAACCAATACTAAATAAATATGCTATGTATTCATATGTACATACGTTAAAGCATAAAAATGGTCTGGAAAAATGCACCCCGTAGAGTTAATAGTGGTCACTCCTGAGGGAAAGTCTGGAGAATAGAGCTAGGCGTCAAAGGGGGTCTTAGGTTCTGATTTATTTGTTCTTAAAGGAGGATGGCATGGCAGGCTGAATACCATCCCCCCATCCCCTTCTCCCCCAGTAAATCCGCATCCTAATCCTCAGCACCTGTCAGTGTTGCCTTTGGTGGCAAAAGGGGCTTGGCAGGTGTGATTCAGCTAGAGATCATGGGTGGGCTATCCAGGTGGCCCATATAACCACAGGTGCTTATAAGGGGGGAGGCAGGAGGGTCGGAGTCAAGGAGGAGACACGAGAGCAGAAGCAGTTTCCTGCCATGCACTTTGAAGGACAAAGGGAGCCACCAGCCAAGGACTGCAGGGGGCCTCTAGAAGCTGCGAGAGAAGCAAGGAAGCAGCTTCTCTTCTCCCAGCCCCCGGAAGGAACCTGTTCTGTCAACACCTTGGCTTTGGGACTTCTTGACTTCGGTTGCTGAGTTTCAGAACTGTAAGAGAATAAATCTGTGTTGAGTTGGTAGTGGTTTGTTAAAGAGGTGTGGGAAACTATACGTGGCTGGGTTCATATATTACTCGTGCAGTTAAACATTACAGAAGGTATGTAAATAAAAGACAAGGGACACAGGAGGAGGAAGCAGATCTGGGGCAGGTCAGCTGAGGCAGCCCCTCTCAAGAGTGAATTCGGTGGGCTTCTGGAACCCCGGAGGAGTCGAGGTAAGAGGTGCCTGAAGTGGGGGGTGTCGCGAGGCGATTAGCATGTCACAGCCGCCTGGGCAACTAAAGGTGTTCATGAAATAAACTCACGTCTTCACACATTCTTCTGCCTAAGATTAGACCTGCAAAATTTCACAGTGCTCAGAACAGTCCCGATTTAGTGTCTGAATTAACACCTTCTGCTGAGAAAAATCTTCACTTAAAAAATGCATAGATTAAAAGAACAAAACGGCTCCGATTATTTCAGTACTAAGGAGGCGATGTGAACTTGGGCAGCGTCTCTTGAGAGAGCTTCACGCGCTTTTGGAATTATCCGAGGGTCAGATCATGTTAAGGAGTCGTATCTATTCATCTTTAGTGACATTTCAAAATGACAAATTCCATGGAAGTTGAATATAATTCCCCTTAAAAAGTGGGGGGGAGTCGGTGGCAGGGTGGAGATGAGCAAAGCTGCTTGACTATGCATTGAAAAAACATTTGGAGGCGCCTGGGTAGCTCAGTGGGTTAAACATCGGACTGTTGATTTCGGCTCAAGTCATGATCTCAGGGTCGTGAGATCAAGCCTCGTGTGGGGCTCTGTGCCGAGTATGGCCTCTGCTTGAGATTCTCTCTCCCTCTCCCTCTGTGCAGCGCCCCCCCCCCGACCCGCCCTCTTTTTTTAAAGAGTTTATTTGTCAGAGAACACAAGCAGGAGTAGCAGCGGGCAGGAGAAGCAGGTGAAGAGCCCGATGCGGGGCTCTATCCCAAGACCCTGGGATCATGACCCGAGCTGAAGGCAGACGCTTAACCGACTGAGCCACCCAGGTGCCCCTCATATGACTTTTAAAAATTACAAAGTGAGGGGAACCTGATTCCCCACTCTTCAGGTGTGGGCTGTGCTGAGTGACTTCCTTCCAAAGGGCACGGTATGGAAAGCCTGGGGTGGGATTGGGGGTGGTGCCGGGGGGCGGGGGGAAGTCCCTTCACAGCTGAGAATCTCAGCAGGTGATCAAGGTTAACATCAATGTGATCAATCAAGTTTGGTGGATACTCATGACATGATGACAATGGCATGTGGCCTCTGTGTCTTCCTCCCCAAAACCCATAATCACAGTCTAATCCTGAGGAAAACCTCAGACAAATCCCAGTAGGGGACCACCCACCAGTACCCCTCAGAACTGCCAGGTCCTCAAAAACCGGGAAAGCCTGAGCAGTTGCCACAGCTGAGAGAAGCCCGAGGAGACCTGGAGGAAACCTAATTCGGTGTCCTGGAGGGATTCCCAGGGCAGAAAAGGGACATTAAGGGAAAAACCAAGGAAATCTAAGAATATGGACTTTATTACTAACTAATGTATTAATATGGGTTCATTAACTGGGGCATCTGTACCATATTAATGTAAAATGTTAACAGGGGAAACTGGGTGAGGGGGTATATGGGAACTTTCTGAACTACTCAATTTTTCTGTAAATGTAAAACCATTCTAAACAAAATCTAAGGGCTCCTGGGTGGCTCAGTTGGTTAAGCATCTGCCTTCAGCTCAGGTCATGATCCCAGGGTCCTGGGATCGAGTTCCGCATCAGGCTCCTTGCTCAGGGAGCCTGCTTCTCCCTCTCCCTCTGTCCCTCCCCACAGCTCCTGTTCTCTCTCCCCCAGGCGTGCGCGCACTCTCTCTTTCTCAAAGTCTTAAATATTTTTAAAATCTATTAAAAAGTGGTTCAATTCAATGTCTAGGAAATTGTCCTATGTATATGCTCACAGAGGTACACAAAGACATGTACACACAGGTGCTCATTAGATCGTATTATGGGGACAAGAAGGAACCTAAATGCCCAAAGTGGGCACTTTGGAATACCCTATAGCAGTTAGAGATTGTGGTCTGGCTAAAATGACTGAACTGCCAGTTGCCAAGTAGTGAGACCCCACTTATGCTAAATGAAAAGTTACATATGTGCCTGTTCTTCTAGACTTAGAAGAATTCTAGGGGGAGAAACACTACTACTTGTAGTTGGATTTGTTGTCTTTAACATTGCAGTTTACTTTTTTTTTTAAGATTTTATTAGAATGAGACAGAGCATGAAGGGAGGAGGGTCAGAGGGAGAAGCAGACTCCCTGCTGAGCAGGGAGCCCGATGCGGGACTCAATCCCGGGACTCCAGGATCATGACCTGAGCCGAAGGCAGTCACTTAACCAACTGAGCCACCCAGGCACCCCTGCGGTTTACCTCTTTAATGTTTGGACAGCTTTTACAATAAACATTTAAGTATTTGAATGTTAATTTGTATGCTTAAAAAATATTCTAGATTGGCCCAAAGGGATAGAGAATATTAAATCCGTCATCCAGCTAAGAAATGAAAGATGCAAATTACTTTTATGACTAAAAACAGAACCCCAAACCCTATAAAGTTTCCACCTTGAAAGAGTTTCAGTTTCTCCCTAGAGAGTTCGCAAGCCCAGTGCCTGGAAATCCTGTCTCTCTAGTTCTACTTAAGTATAAAGCAACTCGAGTGTCCTACCCACTTCCCGTGTGTTGAGTTTTTCAAATCTTGTCAGGGCTGCACGTGAAATTTAGAGCTGAATTTCTTGATGCATGAACCTGATATTCTCGAGGTAGTCGGGCTTACTGCAATGTATGCAAGCACAGAACAGGCTGCTTACGGCCTCTGTCGCTAAATGGCAGCGTCAAGGCAAAACAGGCCCAAATATTGAAGGATTGTTTTCGAAAGGCCATTTTGGTGAGGAGAACAAAATTCCAGCATTTGAAAACTTTTGGGGTCCTCTCCAGGGACGACCTGTGAATTGCTCTTCCGAGAAGCAGAAGTTACTCCTACAGATGATCTTCCCTGTGAAGTGGGGTTGGCTGAGCAACAGAGGAGGTAAAAATTACCTCCTCTTACCCTTATTACCTCGTTTTTGTTTTGCACTTTATTTCAAATGTTTTTGGTGAGCTGCAAAAAGCAAATCAAACATGTTAACTATCAGGACGCTTCTCTGTTGTAAACCTTTCTTTTTGTTTTGAATTAGGTTCTCTAGGTCCAACAACTTAAATAGACTTTCTATGTTCCTAGACAAACCTGACTTGTTCATGGGTGTAATCTGAGCACAGACATACACTTATATTTTGCTTTTGTACCTCAGTATGAATTCATACTGGATTTTCCATATTGCTTCATGATCTTATTTTAATGACTGGAAAATATACCTGAATCAGATTTACCATGATTTACTTGACCATCCCTTGGTCATTTAAATGATCCTTTTTAGTTGTTTAAGATTTTATTTGACGGGGGGTGGGGGGAGAGATTGAGAGCACGCACAAGCATGGGGGAGGGACAGAGGGAGAGGGATGAAGCAGGTCCCTGTTGAGCAGGGAGCCTGATGCAGGGCTCGATCCCAGGACCCTGGGATCATGACCTGAGTCAAAGGCAGACGCCCAACAGACTGAGCTGCCCAGGTGCCCCATTGAAGTTATAATGTCACTTATCCATCCTTCCCTCCTATGACCACGGTATAGATGCTGTGTTATCTGTTGCCGTGTAACAAACTACACCCAAACTTAGTTGAACAAACCTGTATTATCTCACATAGTTTTTGGGTGTCAGGAATACGGGAGCAGCTTAGCTGAATGGTTCTGGCTTGGGAACCGTCAGGAGATTGCAGTCAAGCTGTTGGCGGGGACTGCGGTCGCCTGAGGCTTGACTGGGGATGGCTCACTTCATGTGCCCTTCTGCGTTGGCTGCTTAAACGTCTGCATGATAGGCCAGCCAGCTTCCCCCAGAGCTGGTCATGTGAGGAGGAGAGGGAAACCTAGAAATCCCCTCTTGGGAGTGATGTGCCATCACTTTTGCCATTGTGTATATCACGCAGACCAACCCCGTGTGATCCAAGAAAGGGCTACTCAAGAGCCTGCGTATTGGAGGCTGCCATAAGTGCCTTCTGATGTTCTAGCCAGCTGCTTCCCAGTCCTTTCTTTGCTTTCATATTCTGGGTCTTAATCTAAGAAGACCTTTGTTGCAGGAACAATTAGTCACATACTTTTTATATAGAAACATTCAATTTTCTGTGCATCCCAAACTATCTTCCTGGGTTGTAGGAATAAAGAAAGATAAATTCTCTCTATAGATAATCCTTGCGGGTTTTGGAACGTTTCAGACCTCTTGCAACTGAACTGTACTGAATAAGAAATGAAACGATGCTCATTCTTTTGACACAAGAAACCCTAGTTAACAGCAATGACAACACGACCCAACCCAGGATGGCTATTACCAAAAAAACAAACAAAAACCAGAAAACAAGTCTGGTGTGGATATGAAGAAAAAGAAATCCTTTTGCATGGCCGCTGACAATATAAAATTGTGCAGTCACCAAAAACAGCCTGGCAGTTCCTCAAATTAAAAATACTATATAGTCCAGGGCGCCTGGGTGGCTCAGTTGGTTAAGCGACTGCCTTCGGCTCAGGTCATGATCCTGGAGTCCCGGGATCGAGTCCCGCATCGGGCTCCCTGCTCAGCAGGGGGTCTGCTTCTCCCTCTGCCCTCTTCCCTCTCGTGCTCTCTGTCTCTCATTCTCTCTCAAATAAATAAAATCTTTAAAAAAAAAAAAAAAAAGACCTTCAGCTGAGTGAAATAAGCCAGTCCCAAGAAGGCCAATATTGTACGAATGAACATACCAGAGGTACCTAGCATAGTCAAGTTCATAGAGCTAGAAAGAAGTACAGTGATTACCAGGGGCTAGAGGGAGATGGAAAATGGGGGTTACTGCTTAAGGAGTTCAGAGTTTTCAGTTCTGGAGATGAATAGTGGTGATAGTTGCACAATGGGAATGTACTTAATGCCACCAAAATCTACACTCAACTATGGTGAGAATGATAAATTTTACATTACGTGTATTTAATCACAATAAAAAAAAACTTGGAACAACCACTTTGGAGAACAATCTGGCAATATCCAATAAAATTGAAGATGTAAATACCTATGGACCCCCCCCCCGCAACCACAGAAGAATTTCCTAAATTGTCATAAATGTATATAATGGGATGCCATACGGTGTGGGGAAAAAAAAGGTTTCAAACTATATAATCTAGCAAGGATCCATCTCAAAGTTAATGTTGACTATAAAAAACGAGTAGCAGAAAATACCCGTAGGGTCGCCTGGGTGGCTCAGTCGTTAAGCGTCTGCCTTCGGCTCAGGTCATGATCCCAGGGTCCTGGGATCGAGCCCTGCATCGGGCTCCCTGCTCTGCGGGAAGCCTGCTTCTCCCTCTCCCACTCCCCCTGCTTGTGTTCCCTCTCTTGCTGTGTCTCTGTCAAATAAAATCCTACAATACCTGTATATAAATATTTTTATTAAATTCATGAATCTATACATATAAGGTAAAATAATAGGTTAGTAGCTACCCTCTGGAGAAGGGAATAGAGAAATGGGATTGAGGAGAAAGGATACATAGGGGTTTCAATTGTGTCTGTGATATCTATTCCTTAACCTGGTCATTATGAATGTTTTATTTTCATTCTCTTGCTCTCCCTTTCTCTTTGTGCCTGAAATAGTTTATTAAACTCCACATAGCAAAAAATAAGAGGGGGGAAAATAAAAAACCAAAAGAGCCAAACCTCAAATCAAAATAACCAAACTCTTTTCACCCTCCACCTTTATAACACACAAAAATATCAACCTTATAAAGATATATAGTATTTTTAAAGTTTTTATCTTCTCTCCCCAAAGCAGGGCTTGTGTCTAAGATGATTTTTTTTTTTCTTGTTGACTCTTGCTTAGGTCATGTTGGGCACTTAGTAGATGATGGTGACGTCAGGCTGTGAGGAGCGTGACAGCTTTACCTGTTGCCTTGGGGAATAATTCCTCCCCTGCCCACACATAACTGTATGGCATATGCTATGGATACCCTGTCATCAGGTCAACACATTTTCTCCCAGCTCTTCCAACCGAAAATATGTATACTTCTACTAACTTGTGTTGAAGAGCAAGAATTCTAAACTCAAGGCTAGCTGATTTTAAGGTTCAACTATGTGAAGGTTACTTTATGCTCTCCAAATGATTCCTGATGTTGTGAAACAGGAGATTCATTTCTCTGGTGGTAACAATGCTCCCATTGAGAGAGCAGCCCTGGCACATGCATACGTCGCTCGTGGTTTGCCAGAACAAAATCTTAGTTAACCCACAAACATTACAGGCAGACGTAGGTGTGTAGAGAAATCCAAATATCAGTCTGCCAAAAGGAGGAAAATGTGCAAGTCCACCCACATTAACTTGACAGGTTTGGCACCAATGTAAGGATTTTCTTTTTTTTTTTTTTTTCCTTCAATGTAAGGATTTTCTGACGTTCCTTTTCTCCTTCCGGTCACTTTTAAGAGTGATGAGAAGTTTTTAGAGCAGCAGAAAACAAGATGTTTGTATGGTTTGCCCTCTTTGGCAAAGGAAACTGTCTTTGACTAGGTCTGTGGCAGAAAACAGGTTTGAGAAGAGTTATAAAAGAACCAGGTGAGGGGCGCCTGGGGGGCTCAGTCAGTTAAGGGTTCGACTCTTGATTTTGGCTCAGGTCATGATCTCAGGGTCGGGAGATTGAGCCCCCATGTCAGGTTCTGTGTGGGGCAAGGAGCCTGCTTGAGATTCTCTCTCCCTCGGCCCCTCCCCCATCCCTCTCCACCTGCAGGTGCGTGCTCTAAAATCTTAAAAAAAAACAACAGGCAAGGCTGAGATGTGAATGTTTCAGCTGAGCATTTTAGTGGTCACTGTAGACAAAAGTGACATTCAGAAGTGGGTGTGTTCCCGATGTGTGTTCTTGACTGAGTCACTTTATCCCTCTATATTCTGGAGTGCTCTGACCCCTAACCTTATTCTCTCCTTCTGTGAGGACTGTGAGAAATTTCTGGATAACATCTTAAGACTCATGGGTGAGAATTTCCTGGAAATAACGGCAATTATTCCCAACTTGACAGGTCTACTCTTTTCCTGGAGAGAAAAAAAACACTGAGTTAGTACCCTGAACCTAACTTGACTTTTGACATTCCCTTCCTCTTTGCTGTGGACTTTCCTCCTCAAGGCCACGTTTTGAGACCAAGTATAACAAGTTCAAAAGAAGAAAACTACCGAGTGCTCCTTTTGAACTCAATAAAACCTTTTGCTTGCAGATAATATGAAATACTTCTGCTAACTTTTCTACAAGTGTGTGCCTTCCTCAGGAGGGGCTGGAAGGAGAGCGAGAACAGGGTCAGTGGAGCCCAGTCTAATGTATGGGTGGACAACTCAGGCCTTATGTTCACAGATGTTAGAGCAGAAGCATCATCATACACAAAGCTCATCAGTCAGTCAATAAGCATTTACTGAATGCCTCAACTGTGTTCAGTACTGAGTTATGCGTGAGGTCAATGTGGTATGATGCCAGCCTCGTGAATGCCAGACTGGGAGCCAGGAGGTCTGCCAATCACTGGATTTTGGGAAAAACCAAAAATTTTCTCCTCCCAGGGCCTCAGTTTCTTTATGTGTAAGATTAAGAGGCCGTAGTAGTTAACCTCAGCCCTTAGGTTTCTTCCAACTAGAATGGTCACAGACTCCAAAGGAGGATAAAGAGTTCACAGGCTCCTGAATCTCGAGAGACTTCTAGATAGCTGAGGAGACTGAACAATTGTACCCCAAATTGTGTTGTTTCTGAAAGAACACAGCTTGGCCCACCTGGATGCCTAGGTGTCTTCCCCAAAGTTGGTGCAAAGGGGTCACATGAACGGGTCTCTCTGCTCATGACCCTCTGGCCCTACTGCTTTTCTGAGGACTCCTTCCCTGAGTGTACTAAGCTAGTCCGGTTCGGGCCTTTGCACATGCTCGTCTTGCCACATTGGACTTCCTGCAGGAATGGTGGCTGGTTCCTCCTTTCTCCTCCTCTAGATCTCCTTAGCTCTCCCCTTCTGAGTGCGCCATCTTTTACTATCTCTAAGGTTCTTCTCTAGTCTCTTATTTCAGCATCTACGTCCTTCTTTACAGTCTCCCAATTTGTAGCCCTTTTACTTGTTTCTCGTTTGCTTCCCTTGTCAGTCTGTTGGCTCCACTAGGCAGGGATCCTTCTTGTTTTGTTCAGAACTGTTCACCCAAAGCTTAGTCCACGTAGAAGGTCTCCATATTTGTTCAACGAGTGACTTTGCAGCTCCACAGTTCCGAGGAACCGAAGGCCTCTAAAATTGCTTCCCCATAAAAATGCCCTTTTTTGAGATTCCCCAGGTCAGGCAGGGCTTAGGCTGCAGTAACTTCTTTCCCACTGCCTGCTTTCTTTGGATCTAGACCTTTCTTTTCCTTGAGGAAAAAGGCTCTATGTCATCACAACGCCTTCTGTGCCGCGGTGACATCATTACTGCTGCCCGCTGCCTTACAAATCCATTCGCAGCTCCTTTCTTTCCCTCTAGAAGCTCCCAACCTTCCCCGGGTCAGCCCCGCTTCACGTCTCGCCCCGGGCCCAGCCTCCTACGTCACGTCCGCCCGCCCGCGCGGTGATGACGTCATGCTCCAGAGATGGCGTCACGTGCCCCCCCCGCCGGGGGCGGGCCTTGAGGGCGGCGCTTCCGGTCGGCGGAGACTGGCTGCCGGAGCGGCGGTGGCGGCTGAGACGCGGGGATGGCGGGCGCCGGGAGCGAAGCCCGGTTTGCTGGGCTGTCGCTGGTGCAGCTCAACGAGCTGCTGGAGGACGAGGGGCAGCTGACGGAGATGGTGCAGAAGATGGAGGAGGTGAGCCGGGCGGGGGCGCGCGGCGGCGGCGGGGCCTCGAGGAGGGGCGTGCGGGGTCGGGGGCCCGCGGCGGGCTGGAGGTGGCTGGAGGCGGGGGCGATCTCGGGGCCTCCAGTGGGGTGAGGACTGCGTCGAGGCCTGGGAGGGCTTGAGACGGGGTCGGGGTGAGGGGACGGAGCTGGAGCTGAGTGGGGGGAAAGCGCCCTGAGACGGGGCTCGAGGCGTGATCGGGTTCGAGGCGAGGCTTTGAGGCGCGGAGGCTGGGAATGAAGCCGGGATTAGAGAGCCTGGAACGGGCATTTGGGGGCTCGGGGGGCTGGGGCTGAGTCTGGTGGGACGAGGAGGGACTTGGGATGAGACTGGGTTGGAGAGGGTAGAGGGGACTGTGGTGGAGGACTAGGTGACTGAGACCGGACGGAGGGGGCCGAGGGCTAGGTCTGGGCAGGGGTTGAGGGGCTTGAGGAGAGGGTTGAGAGGTACAGGCGGACTGAGGCAGGGATTGGGGTCTGCGAATAGGTTTTCAGGGGCTGAGTGGACTAGCTGGATAGGAGTCTTAGGGTTGCCATTTCCAGGATGGGTGTTTGGGGGCTGAGGCTTTGTAGCTGAGCCTCAGCCTGAGAGGACTTTAGGATTGGGCAGCGTCTCTGAGGTTGTGGGAGGCGCGAGGCCACGGATTTAGCCAGATTAAGATTTGAGGGGTCCGTGTATCTAAGAGTTCCCAAGAGCGTTGGAGGGGCCCTGTGGGGTCTGCCGTTCATTTGGAAGTGGCCCTAGCAGAGCCATCCCAGGTGGTTCTCCTTGGTCTGGTGGGTGGGAGCAGGAATCCCTTTCTCCATAAAGTTGCCCCTTCTGTGAAAGCAGGGAATATGGGAATCTAGTATGGTGGCTTTGCCCCGGTGTCCTACCCTGCTGGGGCCAGTGAGAGTTCCTGGAGCTATTTTTTGGGGGAGAAGATAAACCAGGGGTTGGGGGGCTGACAGCCAATCCCCACCTCTTTGATAGTTGAGGTCCTGCCCAGTCTCTGGAAGGATATGGCCACCCTCTTTCTAGTTATGTCACTGGATCTTTTGTGGCATGGTTTGCTCTCCGGATTTGGATTTGCACTGTGTAGGTCTCTCCTTTTTCCAGCCTTTTTGGACTCTTTCTCTGAATGTCCCATCCTGCGGGTCTGGGTCTCCTCCAGGCAGGTGGACCCAGGCTGATCCCAGCTCTCCGCAGCCCATTTAGCACTCCTACTTCTTTGTCTCCCAAGTCTGAGCCTTCCCACGCCTACGGGGCTGAGCCTCTCACCCAGAAGCCTGAGTGGGGGCTTTTGGCTTTCTTTCCGAAGAGGGATTGTTCAGCACTGAGCCAAGCTTCCTTGAAAGGGGGCTTGTATGGAGGTTGCACATTCAAAATGACTGGAAAACCCTCAACAGATTATTGTCCTGAGCTACAGAGAGGCTACTGTAGTAAGATGGTATCAGTCTCTCCATTAATACACCCCTTGTATTCACGGGCTTTGTAACTTGGCACATAGAACATTGCTCCGAGATGCAGTTTCCCTCATTTATGGTCTCCATGTGGCACTTTCCATTTTAGAGAATAGTAAGTGACAAAATCCATCTTTCTTGACTGAAAGAGTTTCACGTCTCTAAAGAAAGAAGATCTTTGCTTAGTTTTTCTGCTTTTTAGTTGCTGGGAGACCTTTTGTTGTATGTCAGCAGGCATCTTTCTAGTTTAATAATAAAATGACAGGTATATTTTTCTAATGTGTAATACCACCTACAAGTTATTTTGCTGTGTGACCATTCTGTTTCAGTAAGAACGGAATACTGTATTTATATTGGTGTAGTTAGATTGTTTATATTCTACCTTAATAGAAATAAACTGCCTTTTAGTGGAGGGAAGATTGTAGAAAGTGTCAAGTAATTCTGACTCCGAGGCTGTTAGGGACAGCATGACTTGTTTCCTCTACCCAAGAAACTGGAGATGATTACGTAAAGGGAAAGGCAAATTAATCTAGCAGAACTTTGTTGGTTGCTTTTTTTTTGTAAAGGTGACCGTCTTACCAGAGTATCCTATACAAATACTGAGGACTCACCGACTGCCCTTGATTAGACCACATAATTCAAGTTAACTTACTCAGCAGTAGTTTGTTCTTCAGGGTGTAGTGCTTTTAAAACGAGGAAACTGATCTAGAAGACCAGAATACTTCAGCCAAGCAGCTCACCCAGCTACAGTCACACTTAGCAAATCCTGTTCCCCTGGTCACATGTGGCGTGTTTCTGTGGGAACGGGTAGAACATGAATAACTAAAATTTTGGCCATGGTACTTTGACTCAGCTGTTAATGTTACGCATTGGTTTATTGGCTTATTTCGGGGTGGTTGTGAGACACAGAAGAAAATACTCTGTAAACTGTCCTCTCTTGACCAAAAGGGAACTTAGAGACTTTGGAATCAAATACTCCAGGCTGGACTTGGCCACTTGCCAGCTGTGTGATTTCAGGCAAGTTAATCCACCTCTCTGAGCATCTGTTGAAGGCTGAAAGAATAGAGTCGATGTGGGGATTATGTGAGATAGTGTGTGTTAACACAGCATATAGTTACTGCTCAATCAAGACTAATTGCAGTTACTAATAACCAGCTAAGTCATTGTTTTTTGGAAAGGTACTGACAGCCATTAATAGCAGGTCATCCTGACAAGTTAATAGGGTCTTGTTTCAGGAATATTAAGTAAATTTTTATTTGCCATTAGCTTAAGAAACATCTTACCTTTTTATGGTCAAAACGATTGTGTGTCTCAGTAGGTCTAGGATGAGACCGTAAATGCAACAGGCCTTTTCCAGCATAGAATCTCTTCATCTGAACCAAAGGCTTTTTTTTTTCTTTTTTAATTGGCAGAAGGAAGTGTTTTAAATTGTAGAGTAAGACTTCTTCAAGCCTTGAGGGGATGTTTTGTGGCGGAAAGCGTGGCTAGGTTTTGAAGGCATTCGCTGTTAGGTTTGAATATGGCTGTGCATTATACTTCACTTACATTGTTTTAATTGTGGTGTGTGAGCTTTAGCGCAGCTCAAGACATTAAAATCATGTTGAAGCTATAGACAGTCTCATTTTCAGTGCCTGTGTGTTTATCTTTTCCTGTTCCTCCTGTCCATTATGCAGTTCCCTAAATGTAGTACCATCCCAGTGATCTTTGCTCTTTCCTTTCCTGTGGGCTGTCATTTCATATGCACACATTTTATTTTTATTTAAAGTTATTTTTACATGGCAATGGAATGTGCCTTTCTCTCTTCGTCCACATTAACCCCATTGGACTTACAGGGCACTCCCTTAAAAGGAACTGTCGCTTAGGGGATTAGGCAGCTAACCCGCACCTCTTGGGTCATGTCTCCCAGTGCACTTTCTGAGGAAATGTTGATTGATTGGTTGATGTTAACTAATAATTCCACCTCACGAAGGTTCAAATTCAGGACCTGTGTTCCTTTGGCAAGTGAAAATGCCCACATGCAAAAACGCTGAGGGTCTGAGAAACAGATCGTTCTGTGGAAAGAGTCTGGTCTGGGAGAAGCTGTTTCCCTAAGGCGTGTTCTGGTGTGATTTGTGTGGGGCTGCAGGGCTACTGCATGAATCATAACGGCTCATTGAAATGTCCTGACCTTGCTTTAAACCCAGGGACTGTTTCCTCAACATGGCACTGAGCGCTGGTGGGACTGGTTTTGGGAAGTTAGGATTTAAACTCTTGGAGTGTCTGCTACTGAGTTTGTTTCTGTTCTCGTTGTGCAGGCATTGTGTATACAAAGGCTTCAACTTTTATGTTTGAGTCTTCTCTTCCATGGACTTATTATTTTAACTCTTGAGTAAAAAATTACTGTGCCTGAGAATATTTTCTGAAATTCAATTTTTTTTTTAAAGGAGGCATTAAGATTTTGAGGAGGGGCGCCTGGGTGGCTCAGTCGGTTAAGTGTCTGCCTTCGGCTCAGGTCATGGTCCCAGGGTCCTGAGATTGACACCCCCCACCCCCCGCCAGGGCTCCCTGTTCAGCGGGGAGCCTTCTTCTCCCTCTGCCCCTTCCCCCCACTTGTGCACACTCTCTCTTTCTAAAATAAATAAAATCTTAAAAGTTTTTGTGGAAAGGGGCGGCTGGCTGCCTCAGTCGGTGAAGCATATGACTTTTGATCTCGGGGTCGTCAGTTCAAGCCCCACGTTGGGGGTGGAGCTTACCAAAAAAAAAAAAAGATTTCATGGAAAGCGCATAGCTGAGAGTCGTGCGTGCTCATTTCAGTTACTTAACCTCTCTGTGCTTCAGTTCCTCCACCGTGAAGTGAGGGTGGTAACCATGCAGGTTTTGTGAGGCCCAGTGCAGTAGCAGGGGAAGGCAGTACTTGGCACCGGGGGGCTTCCGTAGAGGCCAGCCCCCGTGCTTGCTTAGGAGATTTTCAGAATTGTTAGACTGGCTGGCTTGGGTGAAATCTGACCGCCTATGGAATTGCTCTCTACTTCTTTTGCATAGATTAAAAGTGCAGTGGGAGTGGTGTAGTGCAGAACCGACTTCTGACACTAGCTGTGCGACCTTTGGCAAGTATTGTCTTCCCGAGTGGAGTTTCCTCATTGCAAATAAAGGGCATGACAACAGTAACCTACTTCATCGGGTTGGTTGGGTGGATTAAATGAGTGTATAAGATGCTTAGTACGGCACCTAGCACAGTGAGCACTCAGGAAATTGTTATCAGCTGTTACTGCTAAAACGAAAAAGGCTACATATCCTTGCTGCTATTTCAAGAAGATTCCACTTCAGTTCCACAGCTGTGGGGCACTAACTGCGTGCGAGGCATTTTAAGGATGGAAACACGAATAGGGCATAATCCCCGTATTATGATTTCGGGAAGAAACCAAGTACGCAGACATTTACAGTGCAAGAGAGAATAAGAGGTAGGGAGTTTCAGTTTGGAAAGATGAACGTGATGAGGATGGATGGTGGTGGTGGCTGCCCAACCCAACAGTGTGAATGTACTTAAAAGTGGCACTTGAAAGTGGCTAAAATGGTATAGTTTATATTTTATCACAATTTTTTAAAAAGAGAGACTAAGAAGAAGAGCCACATGTGAATTGTAAATGATATTGAAGGTCCGATGAAGAGGCTCTCTGGCTAGAGTAGTTAGATTCCTAGTGCAAGAGATAGACTTTGGTAGGTGGGTAAGATTTAAGAAAATAAATGATCAAATACAATAATACCTCTAAGAGGGTCTAGAATAATGTGAGGAGTATCTGTGCACCTGCCAACCAGCTTAGGAAGTAAACACTGCCTACCCAGTGAAAAGCCCTCTTTGTGCTCCATCCTGAGCATGACACCCCACTCCACCCCCAGCCACGGTCTTGAATTAGATATTTATTTCTCTAAGTAGGGTTTTGAGAGAGAAACATGGGGAATCAGGAGGACGTGACAGCAAAAGCACAGGCCCAGAGCAGGAAGGCACAGGACAGGCTTTATGAGTGGTGAGTTGCCATCTCCTTTGCCAGATCATATCTGCCCGTGAGTAGGGAAATGACCGAAGGCCAGAGCGGGCAGAGTGCCAGCGAGTGAGTGGAAGGCGGGTAATTTGGTAGCAGTGAGTTTCCACGACTTTTTGGAGCAGAAGAGCACTATGATCAGAAGTACACTTTAGGAGGTTAACTTGGCAGCAGAGTATGGGCTGGGTGAGTGCGGGAGGGTTCAGGAAAGGCCAGGGTGGAAGTGCAGTGGTAAGGAGAAACCAGGGTTTGAGCTGGGGTTCTGGGAGAGGGGACGCCAACCTCACCAGCTTTGCCTTCCTTCCACGTGCCCCCCCCACCTCCTCAGTCACAGACACATGGTCTCTTCACTCCTTTGTATACCTCTTCCGTGGCACTTGTCACACGTTTTGTAAGTCACATTTACTTCCTTGTGTCCCTGGCTAGTCCAGGGGCTCCATTTTGTCCTGTGTGTCTTTGTGGCCTTGGCATGTAGGTGCTGCTGGGTGAGTGGCGCTAACTGGCTGCAGGTGGAAATGAGTGAGGGGGGCGGGGGGAGGCTCCCCGAGACTCTGCAGCCCGAGAGTGCGGGGCAGGGAGGACCGTTGTGTGGCAGCAGTTGGAAATACGGCTCGAGAGCTTGGCAACAGTCAGCTGAGACAGATTTCGGGGCCCACTTCCTTCAGGAAGAATCTAGAAGTTTGAAAGGCCAGCAGGAGTAACTAGCGGGCTGGGAGGAGCACAGGGAGAAAGGAGGCTGGTGTTTTATAGACAAGCCGACATCCTGTTGTAGGGTTTGTCCCGACCGTATCAGACTAGCCGAAAGAGGAACCTGAACTGTTTGAACCTCATCTGTCATGCAGAACCGATGTGCTCTTGAGCTAAGCCAACTTTGTTGTTTGTAGACGACCCTGACTTACGCTGCTTCAACCTAACGACTGTTGGGCTTGACGAGGGTGTGAAAGCGGTGTGCGTTCCGTGGGTAGCGTACTTGGAATTTTGAATGTGTCTTGCCGCGGGCTCATGATCTGCGGTCCCATCCTCTCCCATGACGCTGAGCAGTGGCCGCAGCTCCCCGTCAGCCACATGATCATGAGGTTCAACAACCGGTATGCTGACCGCCACCTGCGCCCCGACGGCCGTTCTGTTTGTCACTCTCAGTGCGGTAGTCAGGAGATTACATGGGATCGTCAGCGCTCCGTCATAAACTGGGCTTTGTGTTGGGGCGCCTGTTTGGCCCAGTCGGTAGGGCACGCGATGCTTGGTCTCAGGGTTGTGAGTTCAAGCCCCATGTTGGGCATGGAGCCTACTTACAATTTAAGAAAATAATAAAGTCTTAAAAGAGATAGGCTTTGTGGTAGATGATTTTGCCCAACTGGAGGCTCACGTCAGTGTTCTGAGCACAATTAAGGTGGGCTAGGGTAAGCTATGGTGTTCACTAGGTTAGGGTATATTAAATACATTTTTGACTTAATGATATTTTTTATGATGGTTTTATCGAGGTGTAACCCCATTGTAAATTAAGGAAGATCAGTATTTGGCTTTTCTCATGGTATTTGTAGTAGAATGTTGCTGTGGGGATTATGCCAAATATGCAGGGCAGGGTTTTCTCCAGCGACCTGTGTGTCAGCCACTGTTCATGTATGTAATCACTGGCTCTCTGAACGTGCTGAGACAAGAGTTGGTTTATTTCCTCCCTCTGCTATGTGGGTTTTTCAGATTCCGTCATTAGGGAAAACTGTCTTACCTAGTGGTGAAAAGGCAGAGGAGAGTAGTTTGTAGAATTGGTTCCTAGGGAAGAATGAAAGCAGAGCAGTAGATGCAGCTTTGTCCTAGGTTATGTTGCAGTATGTCAAGAGAAAGCTTTTGAAAGCATTTCTCATGGAATTATGAGGAATATTGTTCATGACTCTGCCAAAGAGTTGATGTGAAAAGCAGATATTTGAATAGCTTGTTACAAGCAGTGTCATAGTTAATGTTTCCTTCAAGTCCGATCTTTCATTATCACCAAAGGTGGTGCCACCAAGAGTGGCACCTCGAGGGTCTGTTCCTGTCCGGTGCCCGGTCCCTGGGTTGGCAGAGGGACAGAGTAAGCGCTGACTAATGCTTGCCATCGGACAGCAGCTTTCGTCAGTGTGAACACAGCTAAGGCCGAGCCAGTTTATTCATTACTCAGCCTTTATGGAGCACCTTGGGGATGGGAAGCCACGAAGTCACTTCACTTTCCTCTTTTAGGATTTCGCAGGTATGCAAAAGTCAGTCTTCACAAATATTGGATGTGTGAAACAGTAGTGATGGGGACAGTAGTGGGAGGGGACCCAACAGGCCTTTGTGGGGCTGGGGGAGATCCGCAGAGAATGTTTCCTGGAGGAGAGATGACTCATGAGCTGTGATTCAAAGGAAGAGTTAACCAGGTAATGAGGGAGAAGGCCTTCCAGGCATGGGGGTGGACAGCCGGAACAGACACAGAGGAAAAACCTAGAGAGGGGTGCACAACAGGAATATTCAGCCTTGCTGGAGGGACCGAAAGAGGCCAGAGAGGCAGGCGAGACCAGATGGCTTGATCCTCTTGGCAGAGGGAGCCACGGGAGTGCTGCGGTCACAGTTGTGACTTAAATGGATGGTTTGGGCAGCCCCGTTGGTGGGGGTGGGGGTGGATTTGAGGGGATAAGACCAGAAAGCAGGGAGATCAGCTGGAAGGCCAAAAGGTGGTTGATAACAAAGACCTTCGGGGCAGCCCAAAATCACTGACTCGAGGGCTCACACCAGGCTCTTCGCAGGCCCGGGAGTCTTGTTTTGTACCCAATTCAAATAGGAACACACTCGGTCATATGGTTTGTCTGTCAGAGGCAGATTTTTGAAGGGTATAGGGAAAAACTAACAGAGCCACTCACACCATCTGGAAATAAATGATAAAGAGGAGGCAAAAGTTATAAAAAGCCTCACAAAAAACGTAAAGTCGGTTCTTAAGCATAGTGGTTAAAGATGGGATTTGGGTTGCTAGGAAACCCTGCGCACCGTTAACCTCCCTAAATGTCCGTTCCCTCGTCTTTAAAACGGGTGCATTAGAACAGTGGCCTTACGAGGCGTCGGGAGGATCAACCATGAAGATGTTTGTAAGCTGCTGAGCTCGGGCTGTGGCAGGACTGAGTGCCCGGTAGATGGAGGCCGTGGCCGGTTTAATAAGGTGCTGGGGCTGTTTGCTTCAGGGTAGCATTTCCCTTAGCCGTCCTTGGGGCGCTAACTCTGTGCATGTCAGTGGTGGTTACATGAAAAGGAGTTCCATGGTAAATAAATTTGGGAAACCAGTGTTAAAAGGTTTTGCTTTGCTTTGTTTGGTACTTACTACCAGGGTGTGTGGTGAAGCTCTGGGGGGGCAGACGTTGCTGCGTTTCCCAAACTTACTTGATCATGGAACTCATGGGACTGCTTCCCTGGGGCATGCTTTGGCAAGTGCTTATTTAGGGGGTAATGTGCCATCTGCTTCCAGCGCCCGTGGGTCAGCTGTTTCACACACGGTCCCGTAGTTACTTGATATTCACAGCGCCCCTCTGTGTCCTCAGTGGCTGGTCTCCTTTCACATACTCTGTTGAAGAACGCAGGCAGTATATGGTATTTTATTTTATTTGTTTTGAGTATATAGTATTTCAAATTTCTGATTCCAATTGATCAAATCTTTAAAAATTTTTTTGTTTATTATAGAAAAATTTAAAAATATAGAAAATTATAAAGAAGAAAAACATAATCACATGTAATACCACCACCCAGAGAGAAAAGGAATACTGTTAACATTTTATATTGCTTTTTTTTTTTTCTTGTTTTTCCCCCACTGGGATCATTCTGTATAGAGAGTTTTTTGTTTGCTGTGTGTGTGTGTGTGTGTGTGTGTGTGTGTGTGTGTGTGTGTGTGTTTTAACCTAAAGTTATACTCTGGTCATTTTCTTATTTTTTATCAGAATATTATTATAGGACAGTGTTTTGGGTTTTTTTTTTTTAAGATTTTATTTGAGAGAGAGTGAGAGTGAGAGAGCTCGAGAGCGTGTGCATGCATGCGATCCCAGGACCCTGAGATCATGGCCAGAGCCAAAGTTAGACGCTCCACTGACTGAGCCACCCAGGTGCCCCATGCAGTTTAATGGCTGCATGATACTTGATCATGTGGATATGTCCTAATTTATGTAATCATTCCCTTTATGGATATTTAGGTGCTTTTTTTTGCTATCATATTATGTTGTGATTAACATCTTTGAACATAAATCTGTTAATCATTTTTTTAAAAATTGATATTTTAAGTCTTAAGTAGGCAGTTTTTTAGTTAGAACATCAAATAAAATTGTAGGTATTTTTTGTTACGAAATTTAAGTAGAGGGGCGCCTGGGTGGCTCAGTCCTTAAGCGGCTGCCTTCGGCTCAGGTAATGATCCCAGGGTCCTGGGATCGAGCCCTGTGTCGGGCTCCCTGCTCGGCAGGAAGCCTGCTTCTCCCTCTCCCACTCTCCCTGCTTGTGTTCCCTCTTCTCTGTGTCTCTCTCTGTCAAATAAATTAAAAAAAAAAAGAAAGAAATTTAAGTAGAATAATTTCTGGGTAACTGATTCTTCTTTGACTAATCCCTTTCTCTACCCCTGTACTAAAGAAATCCCACAATTAGAATAGCATTTTCTCATACTGAATAGAAGATGAATAATTTCAGTCATGTGAGAGTAAATTTTATCCACTAAACTGAATTCTTGACTCAGGTGTTGGAAAATTTATATCATGATGTATTTTAAGTGTAAAAGCAAAATTGTCAAAAGATTGTAGTCTTAATACACGTAAGCCAGGATCCACCTGGTTAGGCATTTTTGTATTTGCACTTGTGTAAAGACTGTCCCAGAAAATTCTTATACATTCATTTCTTGTAAATTGTGGTTAAAAGGAAATAGAGAAAAGGCAAAAAACCCTTCAGCTCTTACTAAACAAACGATTGCTTTGGTGGTTTGTCCTGGCCAGAAACTGCTAATAAGAAAAGCAGAATTTATAGGGTTCCTGGGTGGCTCAGTTGGTTAAGCGTCTACCTTTGGCTCTGCCCTGGTCATGATCCCAGGGTCCTGGGCCCACACATCGGGCTCCCTGCTCAGCGGGGAGCCTGCTTCTCCCTCTCCCTCTGCATGTCACTCCCCCTGCTTGTGCTCTCTCTCTGTCTTTCTCTGTCAAATAAATAAATAAAATCTTTTAAAAAAAAAAAAAAAAGGCAGAATTTAGAAGTTCTGTCTTCCATAGGCTTTCTTTTGGGGAAGGGAGAAGTAATCTGGATTTAAAATTACAGTAGGAGCTATTAATTGACCTCCCTCCACTTAACCAGAGTGTTCCAGTAATTGGCATTTCCCACCATCAGATATAGTGATTAATGCCCCCCCTCCCCATGATCATGATCAGGTATCTGGATATTTCTGCTCCCACACGGCAGTTGTATACTTACTGAGAGTTGAGAACCTGTCCATTCTGGTTTTCTTACAGTAATTATTTCGCTAAGTACTGTGGCAGCTGGTGAGCCATGAGTGAAAAGACAAGGAGAGAAATTGGAGCTGAGTGCTTTGAAGAGTTAATAGAAGATGGTGCCCTAGAAACAAACTTGCTAGTGAACTAGGTATGGACCAGGCTGCGGGAGAACGGAATTCCAGGATTCTGCACTCACCTCACACATCTAGTCTTAAACCCTCCACATCAAAGGATGTGGTCCGGATGAAAAAGAACTTCCGGAACTCGAGCTAGTGGAACCTTTCTCTTGGAAAAGACCTTTGCCTTGAATGAAGAAATGGACAGATGTATATCTTCAAAATTGTGTGTGTTTAGCGATTTACGGCTTTAACGAAACTGCCCAGCTGACCAGCAGCTAATTGGTTCTGATAATATGGACTGAGGGCTTCTTGATGGCTTCCCTGGCTCACCTGCCACGTTGATTTGGTAGGACAGAGTGTGACAAGCCCCTTGCCTTTAGGAGACAGGGACAAAGGCAGTTAACATGTGATCAGTTTGGTGTTCCTGTCCTGCCTTCTGTTCCTCCCTCCCCCCAGAGTACTCAGGAATTATAAGGTCGGTGATACTAGGAAAGTAACATTTTCTAGCATGTGACAAGTTATCAGAACCAGTCACACCTATTATTATATTTCTTTCTTATTGACATCATTATCCACGTAAGTCCAGGAAGTAGGGAGATCACCCACCCCTGTGAATGTTAGGAAGTAAGTCTTCTAGGAAAACAAAAGCACCCTGGTGTGTTGAACCTGCCAGAACTAGAAAGCTAATTCTTCTCTGGGACTAGGCCATTTATTTTCAGACCTAGCTTTTTGCATTTCTACGGTTAGTTGCACGTAAAGTGAATAACATACTAATTTTTAAGATGCGAGCCAGCGCCATATGGAAGGGATCATTCCAGTCTCCGTCCCGTTGCCTGCTACTTTGAGGGCAGCAAGTTTCATCTCAACAAGGATTTTGACATCTCCAATCAAAAATAGCAGTCTTTATTAATCTAATATGTTCGCTCTGTTGAGTGGGTTGTTTTGGTGGAACATTAGCTAAGCAGCTGGTAAATTTTCTCTCCCGAGTAGGCTGTAGCCTTGGAGATGGTTTCACACAACCCACTAGGTGGTTGTATTTTAGGACAGTTTCATAATGTTCTACAGTTCTTTCACTGTATTTTTGAGTTTTCAGATCTTTAATTTTTGTTAACATGTTAAACAGTCCAGCTCTGTAACTGTTAAGTTTTTTCACTTTTTTTTTTTAAGATTGATTGATTGATTTGACAGAGAGAGACACAGCGAGAGAGGGAACACAAGCAGGGGGAGTGGGAGAGGGAGAAGCTGGCTTCCCGCCGAGCAGGGAGCCCGATGTGGGGCTCGATCCCAGGACCCTGGGACCATGACCTGAGCCGAAGGCAGATGCTTAGCAACTGAGCCACCCAGGTGCCCCTAGTTTTTTCACTTTTGGATTGAATTAAGCCACGTTTGCAGCACACCTCCGGGATATTGTGGGCTTGGATTACAGGCTCCACTGAAAGCCTGAATTTAGTTGGAAGACTGGAGAGGGGGAATTTGTCATTGGCAAGGTCTTCACTGAATGGAAGATGAATTTGGGCTTTCTAATAACCTAAGCTTTAACGGGAAAGCCCACACTCAAATTGCATGTGATCTTGGTGATATTTACCCTAAGATTAATTGGTGAGCTAGATCAAGTGTAATACAATAAAAGGAGAGATTAACCTGGCTGAACGCATGCCAACCTTTTGGTCACCTGATCCATAAGCTTGGTGTATTTAGAGTCTCAATGCAACCTAACGTTTTCTACTGGTAGGGAAGTACAAAAGCTAAGATTTAATTTATGCCTCATCTTTATATTATGGATAGCTTTCAATTTAATTTTATCTGGAGAGGAAAATAGAAAAATAAAAATGAATTTCCCACCAAAAGGAGCCAGTATTTCTTCGAGAAGGGCTGGTGCAGATCGGGGGCAGCAAATGTACACATGGGTCTGGGACACCTTGTTCTACTAGAGAGCGGGAAAGCTGTCCAACCCCTGGGGACCCAGCTTGAAGTGTCTCCCACCAGCCGTGGGCAATTTGAGCATCAGGAAGATTACTAACTGCAGTTAATTGAAACCTATAAAAAATAGAAATCCATTACTTAATGATGCCCCCCAAAAAAGCTTATTAGTCATTATCAGAGGTTGCTTGATCATTAACTCAGTCTTCTAAAAGTTGGTTTAAGACTGGGGGGAGGTTGTGGTGGAAATAAACAGTCATCCTGCTTTTCCTATATAAACGATTTCAGATGGTCAACCAGATGAGGCAGAAGCTCATTACAAGAGGAATTGAAGCCAACACATGCCGAAGTTGAAATTACAGAGTTGTTGTTAATTTTAGTGTGATTATGGCATTATAGTTGTAAAGTTCTTGCCTATTAAAGATACATACTAAAGTTTTTTAAGGGTGAAACGATAGGATGCTTGAAATTTGCTTTAAAATACTTGAGAAAAAAAGTGTGTGGGGGGGCACCCGGATGGCTCAGTTGGTTAAGCGTCTGCCTTCGGCTCAGGTCATGACCCCAGGGTTCTGGGATCGAGTTCTGCATCGGGCTCCTTGCTCGGCAGGAAGCCTGCTTCTCCCTCTCCCACTCCCCCTGCTTGTGTTCCCTCTCTCGCTGTGTCTCTCTGTCAAATAAATAAAAAAAATCCTTAAAAAAAGTGGGGCGCATATCAATGAAGCAGGATGGGCGAATATCACAATTGTCAAACCCTGGACAAGGTACACAGATTCGTTATACTCCTCTCTCTACTTTCCCTTCGTGTTTGAAAATATCCTCAAGAAAAAGGTAAATGAAAGATATAAACAGAAATTGAGGTGAGTGAATCCTGGAACTTGAAAAGAGAAGTGAGAGTCGATCAGTTCTGTGCAGTGGATGGTAGATGGCACGGCGTCTTGCAGGGCACAGTCCTGTAGAAAACGCGCTTGGGAGACAGAATATCCTGACCCTTAACCTCAGGACTCTAGTCACTCACGGGCACTCCAGACTCTGCTGGTCTCTTAAACCTCCCTGAGACTGTATTTCTTTCCTGGGTAAAATGGGGGCAAATCTGTCTCCCCTTTGCTGAGAGGATTGAATACAGGAAGAGAAGGTGGCACAATGCCAGGCATGCAGTAAGTGCTCAATAAATGTTAGCAGATACTGTTGAAACATGTAGGGTGCTGACGGGAGTGTAGTTTTCACACCAGTAACTTAAGTGTTTAAGTTCATATCTGTATGGATTTTTGTTGTTCTTTTTCTCTTTTGAGCCATTTCATTTATTTGAAGAGCAAATGCAGTCTGTGTTGAGAGCTGCCGTGGGAAGGGTCTGGCGCCCCCTGGAGTTGGGCAGCGGGATGCTCACAGGGCTTGCCTACACTCGGGGTCGTGAGGACCGACTGTTCTGGTTATTGGCTCCCCAGAACCTGGTGACAGGTGCTTTTTTAGTATTTCTTGAATGAATGAATGAATGAACGAACGGAAGAACCAGCCCCCCACTGTGCTGGAGCATCTTGTTGTGGCTGTTACGAGCTGTACGCGAGGTCCTGCAGTCTGTGTGTTTCGGGAATCCAGCCCTGTCGCGCTGTCGCTTGTCATTCTGCCCCGCTGTCCCGCGGGAGGGGGCTGACCCCGCTGCGGGGGGGGGGGACGGGGACAGGGGTTGTGTGCGCCGGCTGCCGTCCGAGGGGTGTCTGTGTCCCGCGTCGCCGGTTTCTCTGCCGTGATGGGGAGTCTTGCTTCAGAGCAGTGGCGGTCGTCACCCCGCGTCTCCTCTTACACCTCACTTCCAGACCGCTGTACGCCGCGGGACGGTCTGGTGCGGAAAACCCGCACGGCCAGCTCAAGCCTCTGAGCCCGCGCGGCTGGCAGGGCGCGGGCCGCTGCCGTCCCTGCGCCTCTCGGCCGCGACCACCGCGCGTCACCCACAGGGCGTTTATATCCGGCTTCTTCCACACCAACTTTATTTTGGACTGCACTTCCCCAGCCCGAGCTCAGCCCGAGTGGCCTGCACGGGAGGTAGCGTGTCGCACGAGCGTGCTGGGGGACCTTCGGTGTTAACGCGAGCAGCGGGAGAGCGAGGGGGGTCTTCACGTTTCTGCCTGGACAAGCATGTCCAAAATACCTCGTTTTCTTTTTCATGTGCGTGCGTGTATGTGGTCGATGGTCCTTTATTTTTATTATTTTTTTATTTAATTTTAAGATTTTATTTGAGAGAGAAAGAGAGCATGAGAGGGGGGAGGGTCAGAGGGAGAAGCAGACACCCCCCCCCCCCCCCCCGCTGAGCAGGGAGCCCGATGCGGGACTCGATCCCGGGACTCCAGAATCATGACCTGAGCCGAAGGCAGTCGCTTAACCAGCTGAGCCACCCAGGCGCCCTATTTTTATTATTGAAGCATAGTTGACCTGTAACTTCGTGTGTAGATGATTCAGTGGCCGCCACGATAAGTGTGGTCCCCATCTGTCACCCTCCCACGTTGTGACAATATTACTATGTTCCCTATGCTGGGCTCTCCATCTCCGTGACTTACTTTATAACTGGAAGTTTGTACCTCCTAATCCCCTTCACCTATGTCACCCTTTTTTGAAACAGCTTATTTTGCTAGAGCCTCTGCTCTTCTGGTTCTAATACTAACAGGTTGTATTAAAAAATAATACTCTTGGGGCGCCTGGGTGGCTTAGTTGTTAAGCGTCTGCCTTCGGCTCAGGTCATGATTCCAGGGTCCTGGGATCGAGCCCCGCATCGGGCTCCCTGATCAGCGGGAAGCCTGCTTCTCCCTCTCCCACTCCCTCTGCTTGTGTTCCCTCTCTCGCTGTCTCTCTGTCAAATAAAATCTTAAAAAAAAAAATACTTGAAGCACCATGTACAAGGAGAAAGAGGAAAGTTAAAAAAAAAAAAAAAAAGGATGAGAGGTTGCTGTTAACTCCGAGTGAACATCGTTACCGCTCACGGAGGGAGGGGGCAGAAAGGGCTGGAGAAATTCGGTGTGTTCCACATGCTCCAGTCCTGCCATCTCGTTTTTCTCTGATTATGAACAGAAAAGGAAACTGAAGTGGAGTATGTGTTTAAAAACTGTTTCCTTACCACAGTGAGGCTGTTTCCTGACAGGATTTCTCTATGGTTAAGAAAAAGGCTCATGAGAACCATCCAGAGGTCGGCAGCACGGTTTTCAGTGTCAGGCATCTGTTGGCCCTGTGACGTGGCTCCTAAACCGCGGTGACCCCTGCAGGCATCCTCAGGGTCATGGCACGGATCCAGTCACAGACGCTGAGCCTGGGGTCGGTCTCACGGGCGGTGGAGAGCTGGGCCGTGGGTCACCCACAGTGGCTGCCACTTGGACCTTGCTGAGCGTGCTGTGCGCCGTCCCCAGGGGGAGGGCCCTGGGCCCGTCCCAGCCAGCTCACCTTTGCTTTGCAAGTGATGGAGCAAGACTGGCTCTTTCCTCCCCGTTTCTCATTGGAGCAAGGGGAAGGGATATTACGGACGAAGTCTTTCTGCGTCTAGTGCGGCATCCCGGGTGCGTTCTGAGGTGCATCAGAGTGTCCGGATGGCTTTATCAGATGCTTGAGGAGCTGCTCCCCACTCAGCACACTGTCCTGGCCTTGTCCCCTGGAGTGCTGTGGGTGTTGTTGTGGGTGGCCACTTAGAACTTACCAGTATTTACTAACATAAAAACATCTGAATACCCAAAGGATATAAAAAAAAATTACAGCTTTTGATGGCTGTCCGTTGGTTTTACTTGGCCCTTCCTGGCTGGCAGCTTAGACCAGCCTTTATGTATCCTGTGCAAAGAGCCTGTGCTGCTTTGTGCTGCTCTCTTCTAGGACTTTAACATGCAGGAGACGTGATTTTGACCTGACTTAGACCCCGCGAGAATAAAATTTCTTTGTAGATGCGTTTTATACGGAGACCAGAGCAGTGGTGCTTAGCTGGACCCGTGCCTGGGCCTCCTGGAGGGTTTGGCTGACGCAGGGTGGGTCTAGCAAACCAGCACCCCTTCCCCTCAGGTGACTCTAAGCCCCGGCCACCGTGGGCGAGCACTGCTGAAGAGCAGTCCTTTAGCGGCATGCTAGAGTGAGGCACCTCGGGCTGCCTTTCCATGTCCTTTCCACGGTCCCTACGGAGATCTTTGCTCATAGCCGTGCCTCCACTGAAGATGGAAATCCTGCTTCCAGAATTAGCCTTAGCCCCAGTGTGAGACCCCCCACCCCCCCGACTTGGTCTCAAAAGACTTTATCAAGGGAGCCTGTCTGCTCTGCATAAAGGGTTTGGGGCATTTGTTGCTTGACCTACACAGCTTTTCCCCCTTCTACATTATGTGATCCATCTTATTTGCTGGACCTGGCCTCAGATGACTGGCTTTAGGGGGGTGGGGAAGGATCTCTGCTTCACTCAGCAGATCCTTCCTGAGTGATCCCTGCTAGGTGCTTGGCACACCAAGATCCTGCTGATGTTAGTATTCCGGTGGGGAAGACTGTGAGCAGGGTGACAGACTTCCTCCTCGCAGATTGCAGCCGGTGGCGCGAAGACATGGGTGCTGGGGCCCCACCGTGAGAAGGAGCCCGTGGGAAGAGCAGACCTGAGCTCCAGAGGCGGTGCATGAAAAGGCTGGGGGTGCTCTCGGAAGTTCCCGCGGCGGGCAGGTGGGGACCCAGCGATGAGGGCGTGCTAAGGTCCGTTCCATTTATGACGCCTGAGTTTATGTGACCATAGAAGTGCTCCTCTTCCTGTCAGTGCTCTGGGTCTAACTCAGGACCTGGCAGATAAGAGTTGCCCAGTAAATGTTTACTGAACAAAGACTTAAGATTGAGTCAATGCTGGAGTGCAGGGAGCTGGGGGGCCTGACTGTGGCCTTGAACACCTGCCCCTTCTCAGCCGTCAGATGAGACCGGCGTGCGGGGGAGGGGGGTTGTAGAGAAACTCCTCAGCAGTTTCTTGATTTATAATTAAACTTTAAATTTTGAGGTCGTTGTAGATTCACAAGCGGTTGTAAGAAACAAAAGAGATCCTGTGTGTCACTCCCTGCCCCACCCTCACGGCCGTGCCGTTGACCCCGGTCGGGGTAGGGGAGAGCGGAGCAGCCAGTCCCCGTGAGCCTCCTTCCTGAGGCCCTTCCCCAGCCACTCACCTGTCTCCATTTCTGTGATCGTCATTTCAGAAGTGTTGTACACACTGGATCCTCGAGTGTGTGACCCTTGGGCTGGCTTTTTTCACTCAGCGGAATTCCCTGGAGTCTCGTCCACGTTGCCACGTGTGCCAGCCTTCATTCGTTCTTAGACTGCGCGGTGTCCCGCGGCATGGACGCGGCGCACTTGATCAGCGTCCGCACACGAGGACGGCTGCGTGGCTTCAGGCTTTTGGCTGTTGCCAGTAAAGCTGTGTCGGACGTTCGCGTACGGGGTTTGTGGGAACAGAAGTTTTCATTTCCCCTGAGGTGAAGGCCCAGGAGTACAGTTTCTGGGTCGCATGGTAGTTGCATGTTTTGTTTTAAAAGAAATTGCTGAGCTGTGCTCCTGAGTGGACTACACAAAGGTTTATGTTTGTTTGTTTGTTCTTTCAAATGGCTTAACAATAGAAGGAAAGCCTCTTGTGCAGGAGCTCGGGATACAGCGCACAGGGCGGGGGGCGAGGGGGCCCTTCCGGAGCTCTGCGCTGCCAGGAACCCCGTTTACACGAGGGCCCCAGATTCTCCCTGCTGGCTAAAAGCAGCAAGAGAGGAGAGAGTATTTTTGCTGCTCTAATTTTGTAGTGTTGAGCTAGAGGCTCAATTTTCTATCTTAATTTAAATCCTTAATTTAAATTCCATTTGAAGGCGAGCCTAATCTTTAGGGCCCTGGGCCCAGCTCCTGGGTGTGGAGGGTGCAGACCACGGGCTTGCTGCAGGGACCCCCCCCGCCCCGGGGCCGGAGCTGCTGCCGTGTTCTCTCACGTCACTCGGGCGCGCGCGTGAGTGGGTGCCTGGGTGCCGGCTGCGCTGGGGCTGGGCTGGCACCCTGGGTGGGCTTGGCCAGAAGCAGAGGCGGCACAGCGGGAAATCTGCACCCAGACTCTCAAGAGGAAGGAAGTCATGGCGAAAATAGCCTGGGTGGGGGGCGCCTGGGTGGCTCAGCCGTTAAGCGTCTGCCTTCGGCTTAGGTCATGATCCCGGGGTCCTGGGATCGAGCCCCGCATCGGGCTCCCTGCTCCGCGGGAAGCCTGCTTCTCCCTCTCCCACTCCCCCTGCTTGTGTTCCCTCTCTCGCTGTCTCTCTCTGTCAAATAAATAAATAAATCTTTAGAAAAAAAAAAAAATAGCCTGGGTGGGGTGGCAGCAAATATCAAGGGGAAAATGAGATAACTGGCGTTGGGTCGCAGGAAAGCTGCATGAAAACAGCACAACGGGGCAGGACCGTGCACTGTGAAACTTGAGGTCCACACAGTGAGGTTGCGGGCGGGCCATGGTGGCCAAGTCCTGTCACTGGCCAGTACGGATGGTGTCCCACGTATTTGGGGTTTTCTTTAAACATAGTTTTGCTAAGTTTTATTAGGAATTCTTTGCCTTGTTTTCAGACCCTAACATTTCCCCCTCACTCTTGTGGTCCTGGGCGCCGGGCCTTCTCCCTCCCAAATAATGCCTGGCGGGCAGATCAGCCCCCTGGCCCCAGCTTTGGGTCTGGAGCTGGGAGGACCCTCGCCTTGCCCTCAGTCAGAGGAGGAGCAGGAGGTGGGCGTGGGAGAGCGAGCAGGGTCACTGTAAAAGGAATTCGTTCCCAGGGGGTGTCAGGCTTTTGTGTTTGATCTCTAAGCCTGATGATTGAGCCTGAATTGACACCATGCCAGCTGGTTCTCTGCTGTTAAAAGTGATTCTTTAACTTCCTGTGGAGCAGCAGAAACTGGTTTTGAACAAATCTAGCCCTAAATCTTTACAGCTGTTGATCCCCGCAGGCACAGTGGAGGAATAAGGGATCCCAGCCACAGCGCGGCTAGCGAAGCAAAGAGCCTTGACAAGTCACAAGACAAAGCCCGGCTGCAAATCGTTGGAAAGGAAGTGGCTTTGCTCTTTAAGAACAGGGAGCTGTGTCCAAACTACAAACCCAGAGGGGCTGGAGTCTGGGCCGGGAGTGGCCTGCATGTGGTCTCAGCTGGGGACCAGCCCAACGACGACGGAAGCAGATGCTGGGGCTCCCGGGGGCGGGGCTCGGGAACCTCGGGGGACTTGTCTGCGAACTAACACTCGTTGGTTCTCATCATCCTGTGTTCCTTACAGACGCAGAATGTTCAGCTCAACAAAGAAATGACACTTGCCAGCAACCGGAGCCTGGCAGAAAGAAACCTTCTGTACCAGCCCCAACTGGACGCCCTGAAAGCACGTTTGACCCAAAAATACCAGGAACTCCAGGTTCTCTTTGAAGCCTATCAGATAAAGAAGACCAAATTAGGTAACTTTTCCAGGGTGATCCTTCCAGAATAAAGAGTTGAGGGAAGGGCACATTTTCAAGCTGTTGGGCTACCAGGAGAGAAGTATTATTATGGAAAAATTTCAGATTGAGACACTGGTTAAGGCCACAAAGAAAAAGTTTATATACAGAGTCATTCCACCTATTTAGAAAAGAGACTTAGCCACTTTTTAAACAAAATTTCACCTTCTCCAGACAACCTAGAAAAAAGGTAATTTTCTGAATCATGGTATTTAACAAATGTCTCCTCCTGTGCGTTAGGCCCTCAGAGTTAGTGCTGAGAAATAGTCCTCATGGGGACATTCCATCTTAACATCACACTTAGATTTATGGTCCTTATGAAGAGCTGTAGGAACCGAGTGTGGAGTCCTGAGTGCTCTGCGTGGCTTTCGAGGGGGCTCCGGTGAAGCAAAGGTTAGAAGGCCCGCCCTTCAGTGAGGTCTGACACCAGGACTCCCCCAGCGTCTGCGTCGCTGCAGTAAAAGCTCAGGAAGGCAGGCCCAGCCTGAGGGGCTCTTTCCTGGCTGGGAGGACGGACCTTGTAATGTAACTTGGTAAAAATCAGCTTGGGAAAAGTTGTTTGGCAAAACCTCCCTGAAGGAAACCTGTGCTGACTCTGACTCTGCCAGTCCGCCCCTGGGCGTGCCCCCGGCAGGGATGGACGCTGGGGCTGTCCGTGGACAGGCCCAGGAATGTTCACGTAGCTTTGTTTGTAATGGCGGAGTTTGGAAACCACCTAAATGTCCGTGTACAGAACGCTGGGTCCGTGAGTTCTGGTCTCTACGCAGTGGACATTGAAGGAAACAGGGATCTCAGACCCACGGTGTGGGCTGGAAGGAGCCAGCACAGAGCGCGCCCTGGGTGATGCGCTCCCATGAAGTTCTCAGCCAGGCAGGACTTGGGCATCGGGGCCGCCTCGGGGCCAGTCCCTGGGAGCGGGCCTGGCGAGCCTTTGCGAATGTTCTGCATCCTGATCTGGGTGGTGGTGGTTGGGGTTTATACACTCGTAAAAATGGAGGTCCTAGGCTTAAATGACATCTACTTGATGTAAGTTATACAAAGGAAATCTGCATGGGGTGGTTCATGTTACGTCGTGTGTTGGGTGACAGCCCTCTGTAGGGCCAACGGTGACATGGGGTGTGGGACGCATGGTGTGGCCCCGAGTTTGTCCCCTGTTTTGTCCTTTGTGCTCCTTTCTCTCTTGGATTTTAAGGCCTTGACTTTCAGCTCCCTAGAAAGCTGTCTGTTACCTTTCCAGTTAAGGTGCGCTCTTCTTTGAAAGGAGGATGGCACGGAGCCTGGGGGAGCATGTTGTTCTGAGGGGCTGGGGCCCGGATGCCCCCTTCTCTCATCATGCCCCTTGCTTCTTCCAGACAAGCAGTCTAGCAGCGCTTCCTTGGAGACCCTGCTGGCGCTCCTGCAGGCCGAAGGGGCCAAGATTGAGGAAGACACCGAGGTAAAGCCAGCCGGCGTGGGTGCGGTGCCCCAGGGCACAGATGCCAGGGTCTGGGCCACTTTGGGAGCCCGTAGGCCGGTTCCTCCGCGGCCAGGAGGCTGTAGTGGGTCTGGTGCTCCAGCGAGCGGGGCGCACTGTACTGCGAGTCCACGCCGGTCCCAGGGCTTCGGCGGCCGACGCACCCTCGGCTCTGAATCCGCGGCGGGGCCGAGCCTTTGAGATGCAGCTCGCTGAGCGCTTGAGGTTTGAGCCGCACTAAGCAATAAGGCCCTGAGTCCGGGTCACAAGTGGCAGTTGTAGCAAGCTGAGGTGGGCGGCGCGTTGCCAGGTTAGGCCGGGTGGTCGAGTTCAGCCCTGGGCTTGGGTGGCTCCCTGGTGGGGCAGAGCCTGGCTCTGTCCTACGGACTCTGTACGGTGGAAGGAAGGAAACGGACTAGGGCTGGTGGGAAGTGGGTTGGGTGGTTTCCTCTGGGCCTCGAAGCTCAGCAGCTCAGGGCTGCCGAGAGGCCCGCTTCCTCAAGGGCTGGCTCCCCCTCGGGCCTGCTGCCTTGTGCAGCTCGGGGGGGTGCGGTGGGCGGTCAGGACCAGCTACCTCTTTCCCCTTCTCTCTGCCGGGGGGCTGCGGGGGGGCTGCTCTGAGCTCAGCCAGGGTCTGCAGTGGGGAGCGGGGGACGGGGGACGGAAGGAAGCTGGGTGTCCTCTCACTGGGTGGTGAAGGGAGCTTCCTTCCCTGAGGGCTGACCTGTCCCTGTAACCAGCTTTCTCCTGCTGCTTTCAGAACATGGCAGAGAAGTTTCTTGATGGAGAGCTTCCTCTGGACTCCTTCATCGAGGTCTATCAGAGCCAGCGGAAACTGGCCCACACTCGAAGAGTTAAAATCGAGAAGCTCCAGGAGCTGGTGCTGAAGGGGCAGAGACTGCCACAGGCCTCTGCGCCGGCCGCACTGCTGCCCCGGGTGCCCGAGCCGGCGCCCGCTGCGCCCCTGCCCTACCCTACCTCGGAGGCCAGCGGGCCCCCCTCCATGCTACCTCGGCGCATCCCCCCGCCCCCGCCCCCGGTGCCTGCAGGACGCTTGGCCACGCCATTTACCACCGCCATGGGCTCAGGACAGGCCCTCCCGTACCCAGGGTCACAGTGCCCTCCCCTGCCCCCCCGCCTGGGCCTGCCCGCCCAGCAAGGATTCGCCGCACAGTTCGTGTCTCCGTACCCGCCCGCTCTCCCCCAGAGACCCCCGCCCCGGCTGCCTCCACACCAGCCAGGCTTCATCCTCCAGTGAGCCTCCCCCGTCCTTCCTGGGAGGCTGCACCTGCCGGCCGGGGCTCTGCACACACAGGCTGCGAGGACCAGGGGGCCGGTGCCCTGGGCCAGCACGTCCATTTGATTTTAGAGCTGTAGGTCAGCGGTAAGTAGCCGTAGGCCCCCGGTTTTGTACCCAGGAGGTTGTGTGTGCAAGGCCTCAGCCTGGCATCCCCATGGTCACGTTGGTTGGTTTTCGGTATGATTTTTTAAGTCTTGTAATGTTGATGGACTCCTAAGTCTGGGGGAAAAGCGTCCCTCCCTCCCCACTTAGAATTGTGGTCCTCCCATTGCAACTCTATTTAATGAGCATGCTCCATCATTTCTGCTTTGTTTGCAAAAGTCCAGGCCATGCGGCCTCGCCCGCCGCGCGCCACAGTCCCTGGTCAGGGTGGGCCAGGTGGGCTGGCCTGGAAGGTGCTTACTGAATCTGGGGCTGGGGGTTGCCAGTCCCCCCTCCCCCCAAACCTGGATGCTTCACAGCCCCGTGCAGCGTTTGCACTAGGCCCACGGCCAGGTCCAGGGGCTGGGTGAGTTGCAGCCAGGCCGGAGGAGGTGGGTCTGAGCTGGGCCTTGCGCAGCGGTGCCCTCCACTCCACTCCTCTCCCGCCGCGGGCCAGCCCCTGGCGGTTTCTACAAAGAAATACTCCCCCCCCCCCCCAATATTTTTACTACGTAATTTTCCTATTTTATATTGGCAAAGGAAACTTTTTGGACACAAGACCATTCAGGGAAACTTTATAAAAATGCAAGTATTGTTTTGAGCAGATTGAAGTAGAGAAGTGAATGCCATTCCCTTTTTTACAAGCAGCGTATGGCCACACCTGTGGGTGCCTGTGCTGTGCCTTAGTTTCCCCTGGTGCCAGTGAGGGGCCGGCCCCGGCTCCCCTGCAGGCCCCCCAGGCTGGGCAGGCGGAGGGGTAGCTCCTGTAAGCGGCTTTATGTTCCCAGAGGGGCTTGTTCGTTGTGTCTTCTCTTCTGCTGGGGCCTCCGGGCAGGAGGGGGACGAGGGACTCGAGCAGCATCTCAGCTGGGGCCGGAGCCAGCCAGCACCAGGATCCTCGGAGGGTGCCGACAAACGCGGACGCGCTGGCCGCACCCCGGCTCTTCCTGGCCCTATAGGGTCGCACCGGCCCAGGTGACAGTTGAGACAGCACGCAGGGGGTCGGTCCCAGCAGGCCAGGGCCGAGGCCACCATGCTCTGTCTTCAGCTGCCCTGGGCGTGAACACCCCTGTACCATCACTGTTTGTAACGCTGGGGGGGACGGTTTACTGCCCTGCCACTCCGTTCTGGGAAGCTTGAGATTGGTGCTCCCGCCATCCCTCCACCACCCACCCCGAGGTCGGGGGATGCCCACAACCTGTGCAGGGCGTAGCCAAACGTGTGAGCTCAGTGTGCATGTGGGGAAGGGGCTGCCGGGCTGGCCTCGTGTCCCTCCAGGGCCATGCCTGAGCCGGGGCTGTAAAGCTGGAGGACCCTTTTTAATAAAGAGAGAATTAACGACGGTCCTGTCATTTCTGTACCTGGGGATGTTCATGGCGTGTTTGGTTCTAGATGCTCAGTGATCAGAGTTCCAAGAGGGAAGCTCACTTGTGTCTGTCGCAGTTGAGAAGCCACCCAAGATGGCTGAGGTGTCTGCCTTGCCGGGGGCCCCTGGCACTGTTTGAGCCTTTTGTGCTGCTGCCCAGATTCTCCTGGCCAGGAGTAAAGGGCAGAAGGGTGGGAGAGCGTGTCCCCAGGGTTGCAGCTGCCCCCCGGCCTCTGGGTTCGGCCTCTCTGGCTCTGTCCTCCGGGGCCCCAGCACGGACTGCGCTGCTGAGGGAAACGCAGGCCCTTGTCTGTTTCGAGTAATGACAGAACCGAGTGGGTGACCTTGTTCTGGAGCCGAGACAACCCCCTCCCCGCCTGACGGTCCCAGGTGGAGTTGGGTGCTGGGAGAGGGACCCGCCAGGGCTGCACCCCGGGAGGGACTTTCCTCACTGCGTTGGCCGGAACAGGAGCGCCAAGACCAGTCCCGCGTGAGCGTCCCTGTTGCAGCCTCCAGCTGGGCTGCCAGTCCGTGCCCGTCCCCGCACAGGGCGGACGTGCTAGGGACACGGCTGGGGTGGTCCTGGGAGGAAGAGGCAGGCTTCTCCCGAGAAATCCGTTTGCTTTTTTGAGAATTTGTGTCTGATAGTTGCTCTTTCCCCAGGGGCTGCTTAGGAAGCTTCCGGCCCAATCTGTGGCCTCCCGTGGGGGCGCCTGGTAGACGGGGCTGTGCTTTTGGGGGCGTCTCAGCAGCCCAGCCTTGTCCGATCGTCGCCTCCCCCCTCCAAGCCCCTGTGCTTGGGAGCAGGTCAGGGAGGCACGGTGGGGGGTGGGCGCACAGAGCTCAGACCCCGAGGCTTCCGGGTAAAGGTTTGCTCGTGGACCACTTAACGTCAGTCGGGCTGACACTGCTCTGGATCGGCTATAGTCCGGGCAGGGCAGTTTTCACGGGTTTGTATTTGGTGGAGCCGAGCATCTGCTTTTAACGTCTTTTCTGCAGCCGTTTTCCCTTACAAATGAGAACCAGACAGCGGTTCCATCTGACAGCCCCACCCACACTTCCCGACCAGCCTGGAGCGAGTGAGGCAGGGGCCCATTTCACCCTTTGGGAAAGCCGGGCTCAGGGAGTGCGACTCTTGTCTGAGGCCACGTGTCTTTCTCGGACCTGCACCGTGTCTGTTTGCACAAATGCCGGTGACCTGCGGGGGAGGGGGGCACGCAAGGCAAGCCTGCCCGGCCGGGTGCCATCTGCACCCCCGGGGAAGGCGGGGGCCTGCACAGTCAGAGTCTGGTCAGGTTCATCGGAGGGAAGGCTGGGTGTGGCCGCGCCGGCAAGTCCCACCAGCGAGGGGTCCGGGTCACCACCACTGAGCCCCACCAGGGGCCATTCTTAACTGCAAGGACTCCGTGGTCACTCCTCCCCTTCCCAAAGCAGTGTGGTTTCTGAGCGGGCTGGGGGAGCGGGGACAGGAACCCAGGGGGCTTGGGCAGAACGTGGGGGCCAGGGTGGGAAGCCCCGAGCCATGACTCACCACACCGGCGTCCGTCCCAGGGCCTCAAGTCCCAAAGCTCCCAGGACACAGGCCAGGGCACTTCTCGGCAGAAGCAGCTCTAGCCAGCTCTTCTGTGGTTCCAAGCGCTCCATCCCCTGCAGAAGCTAAGTGGTCCCCTACCCCGTGTCGCACGTCCCGGCCCCGGAGAAATGAACAGCCCAGGCGCGGCCCCTCTGGCAACAGTCCAAGTTCATTTTATTGCCAATCTGACTCTTCCAACAAGGTAATACTAAGGGTAAAGCAGAAGAGCTGGTCCTTTTACTCCTCTCCAGACCGGGGTTGGGACCGGACCATCGTGGGATGGGGAAGTTTGCGGGGCCCAAGCTGCTGGTCCTTTCCTCCCAACGCCTCCCTGGCGTCGGGCTGGGGGCTCCAGGAACACAGGTTCTTGCAAATCCTCCAAATGGGGCCAGGCAGGCCAAGGGGGGAGCGGGGCTGCCAGGTGGCCCCCTCCCTGGGGGGGGGGGGGGCACAAGGTGCCCTGGGCCTGGCGGAGGGCAGGCAGGCGTCCTAGTTCCCGGGCTTCTGGTGGCTGAGCTGGGGAGGGCTTGGGGAGGGCAGACCGGACTGAGTGAGGGGAGGGTGGGGTGGAGAGGGGGTGGGCGATGGGAAACACGCGGAACAGGGCCTCCAGGGCAGGAACAGTGAGCAGGGGCATGAAAACCAGGAAAGAGGAGGGTCGCCCCAGATGGGAGCAGAGACTCTGGGAATGACAGCAGGCCAGCACCTGTGCCCACCAGCTGGGGGCTCTGGCCGCTGCCCCCAGACTAAGGGCACATCCTCTGTGCTCCCCTCACCGAGGCCTCAGAGGGAGGCCCAAGGAGCCTGGGCAGTACCCCGGCCCCCTCTAGAGCGGTCTGCTTTGCCTGAGACCAGCCCGGGCCCGTCTCCATGGAATCCGTGCCCCAAGAAGGCTACAACTAGGTGACATCTTGCCTACGACCCTGGCAGCAAGGACTGGGTTTTCAGACCTTGAGTTCAAAAGGCAGGGAGGTCCTGCCCAAACACCCTCTCCAGGGGCCCTGCTTCCCAGGGTGAATCCAAACTCATGAAGGAAAGCTCTAACTCAGATTACAAATGTTCCATATATTTGCTGAAGGCCTGTGGCTCAGGCCTGCTAGGTTCTGGCTGCTCTCACCGGTGCCCGTTGCAGATAGACTCATGTCCAGGAGAACCGCCCCGATCCCTGATCCTTTGGGTTCAGCCAGGGCTGGGGGCCTCGGGGACACCGACCCTGGCCGTGGGGCTGGGGGCTGCACCCCTTGGAGGCTCCTGAGCCAAGTCGGGGCAGCCACACAAGGCCCAGGCCTGCTCACTAGCCTCCCCAGCGGACCCTCCAGGAGCCTAGTAGTTGACGAGCTGAGCTGGGTAGACGCCATCCTTTTTGTCAAGCTGCAGGAGGCAAAGGGGAGGGGCTCAGTGGACATGGCCAGGCCCCCAGACACCCTACTTGGTTCCCTACATCCTTCCCTGGAGCCAGCCTCCCAGCCTCCCTCCTCCCGTTGCCCACCATCCTCCCCCTGTTGCTGCCAGAGGTTCCCGACTTTCCCAAGGCCCTATGCCCTGCAGACTGGGGTGCAGAGACAGGGACAGCACCCCCAGGACCCCTCCAGCCCCAGCACTGACGCCTGGCACCTGGTGGTCCTGCCGGGGGGCCACACTGGGCTTCTGGGCCAGAGGCGGCTTCTTGGAGGCCCCGCTGCGGGCAGCAGCGCTTGGTCGGCCGAGCTCCTCCACACCGGGCGTCCCCACGGCCCCAGCCAGCATGTAGTGTCGCTTCCGCAGCATCCCCAGCCGCACGCGCTCGGCCTCCAGCGTCTTCTCCAGCTCCAGGACGCGGACCTGCACCCCGCATGCCGCTCAGGATGGCCTCGGCACCTGGGCCGCCCACCCGCCCAGAGCTCGGCCCTCCAAGAGGAGCTGCTGCTCACCTGGGTCTCCATCTCCTCCTTCTTCAGCTTGATGAGGGACAGGCCAGAGAAGTCCATGGTGTCTGTGGCCAGAGCAGGGTGGGGGCGGGGGGTGAGCGTCCGTGCGCCTGCCCCCACCCCAGCTGCTAGCAGGGCCCACGCTCACCTCGTTCTTCGATCTGCTCCTGGCCGGACTTGGTGGAGGCCACCACGTTGGCGGCCATCTCGTTGACGCTGCGGGAGCACTCCTGGAGCCGGCTCAGGTGGGGGCTGTGCTTGTCCGCCTTCACCTGGGGCAGTGCGGGGGGTCAGGCTCAGCTCCCCCGCACGGGGGCTTCCCGCCGCACGGGGACCTATCGGCCACGGCCCAGAGTTGAGGCTGCGGCGAGAGGCCGCCACGCACCGAGCCTCACCTTGGAGGCTGCCACGAGCTGGGCCGTGCTGGCCGCGATCTCGTGGGAGCAGACGATGAGCTCCTCGTACTTGCCCGTGTGCAGCACCACCCTGTCCGCCGACTCCCTGCGGACAGAGCCGGGCAGGGCCTGGGTCTCCAACCCCGTGGACCCCGGGCCACCCCACGCTCCCTCCCCAGACCCTGAGCACCACACGCCCTGCTGCCCCCCACCTGGGGCGACATACACCAGCTGCGTGGCTCCCCAGCCCACGGCCTTGGAGGCGGAGATGAGGCCTTCAGTCCACCTAGAGTTCTTGGCATAAAACTCCTGCTGCGTGGCTGCCCCCTAGTGGCAACAGGAAGGCAGGGCAGGGGGGACCAGTCAGTGATGTCACAGGTGGCAAGGGATCCCCATGGGGTCCCTCTGCCTTCACCTCCGCCACGAGGGGACATCCGGGGGCCGGGGGGGATGCAGGTGTGAATCCTGGGCACGTTGTGTGCATTCTCGGGGGGGGGTCCTCATCACTGCACAGGGCAGGTAGCTCTTGCCCAGAGAGGCCCTGAGGTCCACTGAAGCCAAGGGGGTTGTGGTCTGGGATGAAGAGGGCTCGGAGGTCACACGCCTCTCAGGAGCCCGGCCCTCGCTGGCCCGGCGGTGTGGCCCAGCCTGGGACGCCTGGTCAGACCAGTGGGTGGCCCCACTCACCCTGCCGCTCTCCACGATTTCCTTCTGTAGGCTGGTGGATGTTGTCACCAAGAGCCGGATGGCCTGCCAAGACCAGAACACAGGTCACTCTTAGGCTGGCCTTCCCAGGTGCACGGTCCAGCCTAGGGTCCCAGCCACTCACCTTCATCAGATCTGTGCAGGAATTGAGGATCCTGAGGGGAGCAGATGGGGGGGAGAGAGAAGAATCTTCAGTGTGGCCCCAGGGAGTCTGCCCTCTGGTGAACGACTACTACCGGGCCTGGGGTGCTCAGTGGGGGGGGGGGCCGGGAGGGGGTGCCTACTTGTTTCCAGGCCCTGCTGGAGAGCTAAGCAGGCAGGACAGCACACCCTGGACTCTGCGGGGGCTAGGGGGGCCATGAGCGGGGCTCACCTTTCATTCACCTCCAGCTTCACCCCAGAGCTGGCATGGCGGGCCTGGTTCATCATGTCCTACACCAGTGACAGAGCTGTGAGCAGGCTGGGAGGAGAGCAGTGCGGGAGGAAGAGGGGTGCAGAGCTGGACCAGCCCCCCCCTCAAAACAGCCACTGAGCCAGGGAGGAGGGAGGGGAAGAGGCTGGAGGGAGACAGGGCAGGGGGTATGGGGTGGGGGGCAGGGTGCGGCCAAGGCACCCTCCCAGCTGTGAGCGGCAGAGGCCGCCTACCCCCTGCGCAGGAGCAAGGGGTGCCCAGGTGGGCGGAGTCTGCATTCAGCCCAGCTCCGCCCCCAGAGCTCCTGCAGGACCTGAAAGAGCCCCTGCGCCCCAGGCATCACCTCGATCCTCCGCACAGCATCTTCGATGGCTGCAGACGTGGCTGCCATCTCCTTGTCCACCATGGCCCCAAGCTCCTCCTGATGCACATCCAGGCTCTTGGGCTTCAGCTCCTGGGGCAGAGGGCACGGGGGAGATGGGCGGACTACCCCCAGGAGTCTGGGAGAGGCTGGGGCAGCAGCACCAGGGCGGGGGGCGCCGTCCCCGCCCTGTGTCCTCCAGCTGCCGGCTCTGCACACGAGCCCCCATTCAGCCCAAACTAAAGGGAGGTGCAGGGAAATTGAGGACCCAAGCCTCAGCCCGGTGCCATCACCCCTCCAGACCCCAGCCCACGCTCCGTGCCATGGCTGCGTCCCTCACCTGGCCCAGCCGCAGGACGCCCTGCAGGGGGATCCGCACCAGGCTGGGCTGGGCCTGGTGCAGAGTCTGCTGCTCTTGCAGCTGCCCCATGAGCTCCAGAGCGCGGGCCCCACACTCCCTGCAGGTGTCGACCAGGCCTGGGGGGAGAGGTCCGTCAGGGCGCTGGCACTGGGGAGCCCTGGCAGCGGCCCCGCCGTGAGTCTGGCGCCAGGACCCGTGTGCAGGCCCCGACCTTCCGGGGGGTCCACTGTGGGCGCCGTGGGTGAGTCAAACCTGGGGCCCACTTACGGTCCGCGGGGTCGGTAGGGGCCAGATGGGAGGTGGCACCGCCGTTGACAATGGTGTCTGCAGCCAGGTAGGAGAACTGGGTCAGGGCTGCCACCAGCGCGGAGGCGTCTGCGGGAAGGAGCAACAAAACCCAACACCACTGCCGCAGAGCAAGGGCCGGGGCCTACAGCGGGCTGCTCGGGTCCTCCGCCCCGAAGCCCAATGGGCCCCAGGGCCCCCGTGTATGGATGGGAGGCAGGCTCGCAGCGGCCAAGGTCAAGCGGCTGGACGGCAGCCACGTCCGAGTGACCCCAGGCCCACAGAGCGGGCAGGACTGGGCTCCTGGTGGGTGTGGTGGGGGGCACGGCCTCCCCAGCGGCAGGGGACAGCCACGGCCAGCCTGCCGCCACGCTTACCTGACCCGGAGACCAGGTACTGGGCATGGCCCTTTTCCAGGGCACTCACGGCGTCCAGGGCGGCCTGGGCCCTGCTCACCAGGTAGTCTGCAAGCAGGGGAGAAGTGGTGAGGGGCGGAGCCTGCCTGGGACCCCATCGCCCTGCCGCGGGGTCTCTCAGGGTGGGCTGAGCACCCTACCAGGCGAGGAGGAAAGGAAAGGCCCAGACAGCCCGAGCGCCCGCGCCGCGGCCCCCACCTGGGGAGCTGGTGCAGCGCAGGTGCAGGGGGTCGTCGAGCTTGGCCACGGCGTCCTGCAGGATGCGCTCGGCCTCGGCGGCCGTGCCGCGCAGCACCTCGAACTGCTGGTCCAGGAGCCTCCGCCGGAGCTCCTGTTCCTGAGACTCCTGGTGCGAGAGGGGAGAGGCAGCTTAGAGGCCCTGCCCCAGGGTGGGCGCCCGCTGGGACCCGCACGGCGGCCAGAGGACTGAGGAGGGCCGCCGCTCCGCCCCAGGGCTGGGGCCGCTCCTCCGGGGAGCGGGGCGGACGGCTCAGCGACAGACACCCCAGTTAAAGAGTAGGCAAAGGATCTGAACTAACCTTTCTCCCAAGATACACAAAAGGCAACAAGCACACAAAATATTCAGTATCGTTAACCCTTAGGGAAACGCAAGGCAAAACCACCCGCCTCACACCCGCGGGGGGGGGGGGGGGGGCAAAAATAAAAAACCGCAGAGAGCAGCACGCCGTCAGGGATGCGGGGAAAGGGAAACCCGCACACGTTCCCGGCGGCATCACCAACAGCCAGGAAGTAAAAACAAGCCAAATACGCATGGACGGACAGACGGACGGACAGGCTGCGGTCTGTCCCCGTGGTGGGATATTACTGCGCCCCGACGCACGGACGCGCCTGTCCGTGTGCGTGTCTGGAGTGGGTCATTCCAGAGACAGAGCGCGGGGAGCAGCCCGGGGGCCGCGGCTGTTGCAGGCGGGTGGGGACAGAGGGGGGCTTAGGGGGTGCAGAGGTTCCTTCCGGAGCGGTCAGAATGTTCTGGAGTATAGGGCGGACGCACAGCCGTGTGGACAGCGGCCCGCGCCCTCGGCCGCAGCGCCCGGTGCGGGGTCCCAGCCCGGCGCTACCTTGCCGGCTAGCTGTCCCCGCAGCTCGGCCCTCTCCTGGGAGCTGCGCTGCCGCTCGCTGCTCAGCGCCGCCTCCTTCTCGCGCACGAGGCCCTGGGCCGCCAGCAGGTCCGCGTCCCGCCGCTGCACCGCGCTGCTCAGCGCCGCCTTCTCCGCGCTCAGCGTGTCCAGCCTCGAGCTCAGCTCCGACCCGCTCTGCGAAGCCCCGGCCCATGAGCGGGGCGCCCCCCACCCCGGTCCCCACCCGCGTGCACGGACAACGCCCGGGGGCCCCGTTCTCCTCACTCCCCCCGTGCATGGAGAACGTCCTGCGGCCCCCCGGGCGTGGGTCAGAGCGGCACCCCACCACTGCCAGGGGCCCCTCGGGGCCAAGCCAGTGGCATCGGGGCAGGGCCCTGACCCCGTCCCGCTGGCTCCCGCGAGGCGGCCCCGCCAACAGCCGCCCTACCTGCTCGGTGCGGGTCAGCGCCTCCTGCGCGCGCGCCAGCTCTCCGGCCTTGGCCTCCAGCTCCTTCCTGAGCTGCTCCAGCAGGTCACTCTGCTCCTCCAGCTGGGACAGGGCAGCGTGTCACGGGGGACGGGGGGCGGGGATGGGGGCGGGGCCTGGGCGCGGGGGCGGGGCCTGGGCGCGCACGGGACGCACCTTCACCTCCGCCTCCCGTCTCACTTGCTCCATCTGGAAGACGAGCTGCGCCTTCACCCGCGCCACCTCCTCCTGGCTCTGCTGCGTCACCGTCAGCTGCTTGGCCGTGTCCGCGTTCTGCGCGGGCAGGGGACAGACAGACGCCCGCTCCAGCACCGCCGGGGGCCGCACGCAGCGCTGCCCGTGACCGGCCCCGCCCGCGCCCCCCCTACCTTCCGGAGCAGCTCGGCGTGCGTGCCGATGAGCTCGCTGTGCTTCTCCTTGAGCTTGTGGTAGCGCGCCTCGACGGCGCTGGCCTTCTCTGCAGGGGACAGGAGACGCGGTGGTCCCCGCCGCCGCCGCCGCCCCCGCACCCCCCCCCCGCCCCCCCGCCCGGCGCCGCTCCCGCACTCTCAGCCTCCTCGCGCAGGCCCTGGTTGCGCTCGCCTTCCCGCTGGGCGGCCTGCAGCTGGGCCAGCTCGTGCCGGAGCTGCTCGTTGTCCACCAGCGCCTTCTGCTTCTGCTTGCGCTGCTCCTCCAGCTCGGCGTCCAGCGCATTCACCTGGCCCTTCAGCTGCGACACGTAGCGCTGGGCCTGCGCAGCAGAGGGGCGGCGTCGTGGGGGCGCTGCCCGCCTGGGGGGAAGGGGGGGCGCCACACAGCCGGGCCCGCGCCCTCACCTCCAGCCTGATCTTCTCCAGCTCCGCGCGGAGCGTCTCCACCTCTCTCTTCAGGGTCTCGATCTGCACGTCCCTGGGGACAGACGGCCTTCAAGTTCCCTGCTGACCACAGCTCGGCCCCCACCGCGGGCAGCGCCCGGGCCCTCACCTATCATCCTTCAAGGAGCCATTGGGGGGTCCAAACGTCTGCTCGAAGAGGTCAGCCACCACCTGCCACAGACACAGTAACCCAGTGCCACCCCCACCCCCGGGGCCTCCAGGCCAGGGGCAGAGGGACGCCCAGTCGCCCTACACCCGATGGGAAGAGGGGGACTCACCGCTGGCTCCCCAGCCGGGGGCCCCGTGCTGATCTCGATGAGATTCTCTGGCTCCTCATCCTCAGGGGCCTCCTCGGGGATCACCACCACCGGCTTGATGTGTTCAGCCAGCGCCGAGGCCCGCAAGAAGTTGGGAGGTCCCTGGGGTGGGGGGGGGGGGTGAGCAATGTGCAGGAGCTGCTCCTGGAGGAAGCCCCCCTCAGTCATCCCCCGAGCCCAGTGGGGCCCCCCCCCAGGTACCCGGGGTCCTCCGAGCGCCCAGAGAGGGAACAAGGCTGCAGCCCGGGGGGACGATGGGTACCTCGGGCAGCCGGGGGATCTGGATGAGCCGCTTGAAGTAGAGCATGTCCGAGGCTCTGCGGAAGAAGTTTCTGAGGCTGCGGGAGCAGAGGACGGGAGGTCACGGGGGAGCCAGGCCCAGCCAGGCAGCCCCGGCTCACGAGGCCCCAGAGCCTCCTCCCTGCCCGGGCCGTACCTGTGAAACTGTTCGTGGAACCGGTCCCTGTGGCCTTGCAGGGTGTCAGCTGGAAGACCTGAGGGAAGGACGTTTGATGGGACTTCCTCTCTGACCCCTGCTCCCGTGCCCACCCTGTTCCGCCACCTTCTAGAAACCGTCATAGAGGGGAGTGAGGGGAGGCCCCAGTGGGGGTTCAGCTCTCAATTTTGAGCGAGAGGGAAGGGGCGCGTGACTTGACCATGGCAAACCTAACCTGGGTTCGCCCGCAGGTGCGCTGCGAAGTCGCTTCTGGACTCCAGCCCGGGCGGAGAGCATTCCAACAGCTCCCAACCCCCTCGGCCAGGGCTTCCCAGAGTGGGATGTGGGGACCAAGACCTCCTCAGAGGGTCCACCAGGGCCAATCCCCTTGTGAACACGAAGGGGAGGAGGGGGACACGGGCCCTGTCGGACCTGCTGCGCCAGCCCGAAGGGCATGTAAGGCGCCCCGGCGGCTGAACGCAGACACCCGCTGCCCCCTCCGAGGCCGGGCTTTTTGGGGAAGCACCAACACGGAAACCTACGCCCCTCTCCTCGCTAAATCTTCATGCTGGAAAACAGCAGTTTTCCGTCACAACTACGCTGTTAAGTCCATGGGTAATGAATGTGTTACTGCTACATTTAATAGTAAGTATTGGGGCGCCTGGGTGGCTGTTGTTAGGCGTCCGCCTTCAGCTCAGGTCATGATCCCAGGGTCCTGGGATCGAGCCCCGCATTGGGCTCCCCGCTCCAAGGGAAGCCTGCTTCTCCCTCTCCCACTCCCCCTGCTTGTGTTTCCTCTCTCGCTGTGTCTCTGTCAAATAAATAAAATCTTTAAAAAAAAAATTAGTTAAGTATTTCTAACACGTCTCGGTTTTCCCCTGTGCTGCGGCAGACATCTAGTGACAGAAGCCGCCCAAACACAGCCCTCTGTGGTTCTGGCTGAACCCTGGGGGGTGGGGGGCTCCGGCGGGGGACCCGGGGGGCTTACAGGCATGCAGCTTGAACATGAGCTTCACGGAATAGTGGTAGAGGTGGCTGCAGTCCTGGATGACCTGGATGAGGGGCGCCAGGCGGCACTGGCCCGAGGACATCTGGGACACAGCAATGGCCGTGTTGAGCTGCCGGAAAACTGCCAACAGAGGTGCAGGGAGGAGCGTGCGCGTGGGGAGCCGCGCAGCCTCGGGGACACACACAGTGGGAACGGTGGCGGAGTGCGGGCCCCACATCGTCATCTCGGGGCATCGTGAGAACCACCCCGGGGGGCGGCGGCCCGGTCCCTACCGTGCCAGTCCCAGCCGGGCAGGACACCTCTGCTCTGGGTCCTTGGACCCCAACACGCTCTCCACTGCTAGGATAGGAGCCCCAGTGCTGTGGCTCCCCCAGACGGAGCCCCAGAGCACCCCCCCCAAACTAGGGCCACAGCAGGGTCGGGCAAATAGAACACAGCTCAGCATGGCCAGCATTTCCCCGACAGTGTCCACACAGCACGCCTGAGCCCAGGGGATCGGGGGACAGGGGGGCTCAGATGGTCCTGTACCCATGGGCCTCAAGCTCACCCTAAAGCTCAGGGAAAGGAGGAGGCTCAAAGCTGTGCAGCCGAGTGCCTCATCTTACGGCCGTGGAGAGAGGGGTCAGCCACATGGCAGCCAGCTCAGGACTCCGTTCTACAAACCCCAAGTGACCCCAAAACCTCACTTGCACCCGGGGTCAACCTCCCCTGTCCCGGACAGTCAAGCCTTTCATCACATCGGCCGAGCGGGAGGGAAAGGAACAAACACGAGGCTGCCCCCACTGCGATTAGCCTCTTCGTCAGGGCAGAGGGCAGACCACACACGACACAGAGGCCAGGACACTGTTCCAGGACGCCGGGCCCCAAGCCCTGGGGTCCTATGCTCACCTGGCCTAGGGCGGCAGGGATGGGGCGGGGCTGAGGAGGAAGAACCAGCGAAGGACAGTCCTTCACCTTTCTAAACCTTAACGTGTCACATCAAGTACGTGTTCCCGTAAAAACTGAAACACACATAAAATGCTATTTCGGGTTTTATACAAGGCAAAGCCGTCCCTTTCTCCGCTGAGGGGCACTGGGGACGGTTCCCGGTTAAAACAGCATGGCGGGGAACACCCTGGCACCCTCTCCCCAGGGAGACGCCGGCCTGTGGACATTAGGGGGCCCCTTCTTGCTGCTTCATCAAGACGTCAGTGTCCCCAGGGGCGGGTGCCTGCCTGGGGGTTTTCTCTACCTTCCCTCCTGGGGACGGACGGCCGTGAGAGGCACCGCCCACCTCTGCCGCTCACCGCCTGGCAGCCACGCCCCCAGCAGGACCTGGGCTCCCCTGGGTGCAGCTCTGAGTCCAGACCCCGCTCTCTCTAAGTCCCGATTTTCCCTTAAAAAGGCATTTGCTACTCATTCTCCTACAAAGAGCCTTGAGTCACCCAACAGGCCGTCCTGAAGCTGCCGCCCAGAACAATCACCTCTGTAGCCCCCTGAGATTTCCTGTCCAGCAGCGGCCGGGTCCCTGGGCCGGGAAGTCCGACATGACTCACAGGCCTTTTAACGGCAGGAAACAGGCAAGATGACCCAAACCAGCTCTCTCCTGGGTGGGCTCTGCAGATGCCCGAGGCCAGGGGTGCCTGGCTCAGGAACCTGAGGCGACACTGGGCCCTGGACACACCCCCGGGGCCTGACAGCTGCAGGGGCAGTGACCACCTCTCCCCACGTCCTGGGGACTCCTGGGGTCCCCGTTACCCACTCCTGGCGGGAGGGGGTGTGGACACCCCGGGGTGCAGTTAGCTGGTGGGGCTAACTGGTCATCTGGCTGTGGGCCCTGAGGGATCACACTGGACTCGGGCGGGCCGGGCCTCCTCCTTGGTTGGCTTACCTGATTCAGAAAGCCTCAGCTCACAGTCCATGTAGTCAAACATCTCCACAGTGAGCTGGAAGCTATGAAGGGGAAGATGGGGCGCTGAGCGGAGGGGCGGGGGACTCGCCCCATGAGACCCCCCTCAGGTGGGAAGAGGGAGGAGCTCATCCACACACCTCTGCAGAGGGCAGCCATCCTTCAGCCCAAGATGCCCGATTCCAAATAAACCCCAGGCCTTTGATTCAGCCTCAGCTCCCTCAGGAACTGGACCCCTAGCCCCAGCCACCCACCGATGAGCACCCACATGCGTGGGACTCACATGTTGTTGACGTCGGTCCCAGCGGTCTTCTCTAGCACCTCGTCTGTCACCTCCAGGCCCGCGGGAAACTGGGGGTGCTACAATGAGGACACCCCCACTCAGCTGAGGCCCATGCTGGCCCCAGCCCAGAGCTGGTTCTGGCTTCCGAGGACAGGAGACAAGGCTAGAGAAGTCCCCATCTGCCCTTGGGCACTGGCTGAGGGGGGCTGCGGGTGACCAGGGAGACCGGGAAGGGAAGAGGGGATGTCCAGCCAGGGCAGGAGACTGCCCAGAGCCAAGGGCAAGGCAGAGACCACCTCCAGCATCGGCGGGAAATGCCCCAAGGTGCGCGGGCTCTCAAAGCGCCCTGGGCACCCCATGTTTCCCCTCAGGTCAAGATCGGGACATGGGGGACCCCACCACCCTGCTTCCCAGGACATCTCAGAGATGAAAGCCCAGGGCCCCTCCCTCCAGCCCCACAACTACCGAGGAAGCTACCTTGAGGTGGAAGGAGATTTTGGTCAGCAAGAGTTTGGTGTAAACGTTCACCAGCTGCCCGTAGCGGTCATGCAAATGTCCCTGCGGAGGGAGCCCAGGGTGAGGGCCTGCCGCCCCCGGAATGCACCCAAAACCCTACAGGGCCTGGCCACGCTCTGGGGCAAGCGAGCACGCGGAGGCGGGAAGGTGCAGGAGGCCAGCTGAGTGTCCTTCCTTCCACCACCACACGGACGGACGGACGTGCACGCACGAGTACCGCTTGGCCTGCCGAAGGACCTCCGCCAACCCTCCTCTTGGTCTCCAGCTCTTTGTTTAATTTTTAAAAATCTTACTCCTAGTCCTTCTTGCCAAAGAAACTCTTGTTGAGAAGAGGGCTCTCTGTCCAGGGCAGCAAGCCAGCTCTGAGCTGGGACACTTCATTAAAATGCTGGTGGCAGCCAGGGAGGCACATTCTGCCGGGGGCATGTACACATCCTCCCAGCTGCCTCCCGGTCACCTCCCCACACCGTGGCCCCTGCGGTCACACCAGCTGGGCCGTGTGCAAACGGCAGCACGGGCACCGTTTTCTTTACCTCGAGGGACATGGTGGGACACGGCCCTTCGCGCCCCGCCCCGCCCGGGCCTCCCTCTGGTCAGTCCGCCCAGCCCACGAGGCCCCAGCAGTACTCCCAGAGGACAAATGCGGCCTGAGGGCCTCCCCCCAACGCCCCAGTTCCCTGAGGGTCTTGCAGTGGATCTTAGCATGCAAGCTCTTGGGACTTTCAAACTTCACTGTGGAGAAGAATCTTCTGGGGAGTTCTTTGAACCCAGTTTCCAATCCTGAGATTCTAAAGCAGCCAGTCTTCGGCGGGGGGGGCAAGGAGTCCGCACCTCACCCGGGCTGTAACCGCCAGTCACACACCCAGACTCGGGCATTGCCACGGTTCCCAACTCCCGGGGACCGCAGGGCTGGTGAGTGTCTGGAGCCGGAGGGCCCACTACTTACGTGACGCTCCCCGAGGCCTTAAAAGCAAGGCCGACATTTCCCTCATGGTGCTCATCTGCCCCCACTGCCCCCCCCGGGGAGCACCGTAACTTCTGCTCCGAGGGAAAGGAGGGAAAAGCCCACCTGCGGGGGGCGCCCATTCGCTCAGGCCCCGTGTGTGGGGGGACAGAACCCCGAGCAGGACCGAGGCGGGACTTTCTGGACGGCGCCCGGGCAAGGTGCTCGGCCCGTGCTCGCTCCCCGCACCTACCCACAGATCCCCGATCTCCCGGATGTTGCTCCGATGGCGTTGGCAGTCGTGCAGCACCTGCAGCATGAGGTGGACGAGGAGGAGGATGAAGCCAGCCCTGCCCGGGCAGGGTCCCGACACAGGCACACCCCCCCGCCACCCCCCGCCCCCGTGCTAGCTGGCCTGCCAAGGGCGGGGAGGGACAGGCAGAAGTGGGGACCATCTCTCATTTCAAAGGGACCCTGCTCTGCCTCCCTGGGGTGCCGGCCTGCTCAGGCAGCAGCGGACGGAGGCCCAGGAGGCCTGCCCCGCCCAGGACCAGCGGACAGCGGCTACTCACATTCGGGTGTCCGTCTCGGAGAACCTTGTGCAGGACGTGGCAGAACTTCCAGCTGAGGATGGAGCTACTGGGAAGTGGCAGACCAATGGCGTAGGACCAGAAGGTGAAGGCGCCCTTCTCGTGGTGAGTGCCCAGAATGATGCCTACCAGGGTCAAGGTCAAGTGCAGGAGGCAGAGACTCAAGTGTGGGGAAGGCTGGGGGGCTCAGCGAGTGCAGCTCAGTGATGCAGGGGGAAGGCTCGGGGGCCCGGCAAGTGCAGCTCAGGGATGCAGGGGGAAGGCTGGGGGGCTCGGCGAGTGCAGCTCAGGGATGCAGGGGGAAGGCTGGGGGGCTCGGCGAGTGCAGCTCAGGGATGCAGGGGGAAGGCTGGCCCCTCACGCAAGGCCACCCAGCACCTTCTCCCAACATCCCTCTCCCTCCATGTCTGCCAGAGTTCGCCAAAATCTATGGTTTTCTGCCAAGGTCAAGAAAATGAGCAAGGTCAAGCCTCAGGAATTTAACCAGGCCCAACAGCCTGAGATGATAAATGGTGTTCCCCAGATGGGATCGAGAATCTGAAAGGAGCAGAGCAAGGCCGCCTCCTTAGGCCTCTGTCTCCGTAAGCGCAGACGTGACAAAGCTCTGGTGGCCGGCCCCCTGCAGCGCCCCCTGCCCTCCAATTCACTTCCCACCAAGTCCATGGTCAGAGACCACGCAGGGCAGACCCACGTCCTCCTCACGCTCTCCCCCCTTGCCCGCCCCCACCCAGAGGGACAAGGGCCACCTGGAGGCAAGGAAGGATACGCCGGGCATGCTTCTCCTTCACGGGGGCCTCCTGGGTGTTGATGGCTTTGCTGATGCTGATGGCCTGGGAGGGAAAAGAGGAGGCAGAGTTCAGAGACCCACCAGGCGGACTTCCCCAGAAGGCACACAGGACAGATTCTTCCTGCCAGTCAAAGGCAGGTGTAAAGATACAGAGGAAACAGCGATTTTCGCAACCTGAGCGAACCAGAGCAATGAAGATTTTTTTTTAAATTAATTTATTTGAGAGAGAGCATGAGCGGGGGGAAGGTGCAGAGGGACAGGGAGAAGCAGGCTCCCCGCCGAGCAGGGAGCCCGACATGGGACTCAATCCCAGGACCCTGGGATCATGACCTGAGCCAAAGGCAGACGCTTAACCACCTGAGTCACCCAGGTGGTGATATGTGCAGCCCAAACTGAGCCAATAGCTGATGCCAAAAAGCCACTGGGAGCCTTCAGGGGGCTGGGAAAGAAGGACAGAAGCTGGCTGGCGGCTGCAGGAGGCCACCTCTGGTGGGACACCTGCATGTGTTTAGCTCACCCCGGGAGGTGAGTCCCCCACCCTGGCCCCAGTGTAGCCTCCATCCCGTCTCTCCTGAGCCCTCATGACACTCCATGAAGACATGTGTCACCCCATGGAGAACCAGGACATACCCAGGTCCTGCGGCCTGTCTGCCAAGCAGGCCACCTCCCTCCTGGGTGAGGAGTCAATACCCACCCTCCCTGAAGCAGAGGGCAATGGTGGCCCGACTGGGGGTGGCGGGAAGCGGAGGGGGGGGGGGTCCACCTACCATACTCACTGCTGCCACCTGGGCCCTGAGCAAGCAGCCAACTCATTGGTGGCAGAGGTCCTCACCCACCTCCGCCTGCCGGGATCCGGTCTCTTCCCCTCAGCTCAATGCTCTGCAGTCCCCGGCTTCCTGGATGGGGCTGCCCCCTCACCAAAGGTCCCCGGCCCTTACTGCCATCTCTGGCCCTACTCACCCAGGAACGAGCCAGCCCTGGGCTAAGGTGAGGATGAGTTTTATTTCTCCACCTGTGGGCAAGCAGACAAGCCTCGGTGCACCTGCCTGGTGCGGAGCTGGGACATCAGCGTGTGTGGATGGAGGGGAGCTGCCCATGCCGCTGGTGGGAGGGACGGGCAGGTCCTGGCCAATGCAGACACGACCCCAGCCCAGCCGATACTCCCGTCTCCCACGGGTCCCTCACCAGGGCCCACGCCGGCTTGCCCCCCACCCTAGGCTGTGCTAGGGCCTGTAATGGGCGGAGCAAGGGCTGGGGGTACCATGCACTCCTACCCTGCAGCCCAGGACCTGAGCCTGCAGATCAGCGCCTGGTCAACAGGACACACTTGTACGGTGGCCTGACTCGGGCAAGAATGGGAAGGGGACAGGGCAGAGGGAGCCCCAAGGGGCAGCCCTGGTGCTTGCTTTCCTCTTAGCGTGAAGGCCACTGTGCCCTCCGCCTCCGGCATCTATTCACGGTAACTGCCCAGCCTGGCGAGGAGGCGATTTCACTCACGAACAGGTCTACTATGAACGGACTTTGGGGTTACTTGGCAAAGCTGGGAGACTTCCTCTGTCAATTAAGGCCCCGCGGGGGCCACTCTCCTGGCGTCCCACCCCACGGTCCGGAGAGAAACCCAGACAGGCTCTGGCTTCTCTTATTCCCAAAGCCTCAGCGAGCCAGACCCGGGAGGCTCCCTCGGCCATCTGTTTGCCGACCCTCTGCCAGCACAGCCTCCCTGAGGCCTCAGCGCCCGCCTCTGTTCCAGAAGCATCACTGAGCAGCCGCGGGGAGAGCGGCCGAGCCCAGACCCTACTTGTCCCCGCCCCACGTAATAACCACGCCCCGCCTGGGCAGAGCTCCGTCCACAACAGTGGTGGGGACAGTGACGATCGCCAACTGCCATTTCCTGGGTGGTTACCCCGTGCCAGGCACAGGCAACACGCCCCCAGCCACAGCCCTAGAAAGTGGCCACGAGCCCGCTTTCCGGATGAGAAAACCGAGGTACAGAGAGGTCAGGTGTCCTGTCCGCGCAGCTCCTAAGGGCCAAGGCCGGTCCAGCAGACTGCGGCCATCAGCGCCCCAGGCACTCCCCCCGCTGCAGGCACCGAGCTGGGAGGGGGCAGGCAGAGGGGGCCATGCCTCCCCCTCTGAGCTGCCCGCTCACACGCCAGGTGTGTCCTGTCTCTGGTGGTGTGTAACTCCATCCCCCAGCTGCCCTGACACCTGAGCCGGCTCTTCTGACGACTGCCACCTGGCCCAGCCTGATCCGGAAGATTCTGGGCAAGAGCAGGGCCCAAGCTACACGTGCAGAACAGGCCCAGGAGGCGGCTGCGGCTGCAGAGATGCGACCGGCAGGCAGAGTCCTGCAGCGAGTCCCGCAGCGGACCCCGGCAAGGGGCTTCGGTACTAACTGCTCGGCCTCCGGGAGGGGGCCTGCCGCTGCACAGAACAGACACGCCCTAAAGGAATGGGGGGCTAGGGCCCAGCAAGGGAGGGGAGTGGTGGGGAAGGCGCCTTTTCCTCTGAGCAGGGAGCGGTGCAAGCAGCCAGGGTTGAGCTGAAGGTGGGGCGCCTGGGGGAGGCCGTCCCCCCCCACCCCAGCCTTCCCTGCAGGTCACTAAGCATGGCCTCTACTTCATCACTGGTCCAAAGGTAGACGGAGCACCCGCTCACTGCTGGGCACCGGACCCTTCCCCACCACCGCTTCTGGGTCTCTGCTTCCCGGTCCCCTTCCTGCTGCCACCCTAGTGCAGTCTCCCCTGATGAACACTTCTCCGTGGACTCGGCGACATGGCACCCCCTGACCCCGAGGTTTTCCTGTTCTGATCCATCCTACCCCAAATGTCAACCCTGTGAGGGAAGTGCTTTTGTGGCTCTGGTCGCTGCTGTCCCCCCAGCCCCTAAATGGTGCCTGGCACATGGAGGGAGGGCCCCGGGGCCCCAGTGAGAGGTGGTGACTTGGGTCCACGGCAGGGTCTGCGCATGAGGCTCCCCACCCCCCACCCCCGGCTGCCTGCTCTCTGTGCTGGCTGCAGGAACAGGGTCCCTCCCGGGGCGGGAACACGGCCCCGTTGTGTGCAGGACAGCAGATGTGCGGGTCGGGAAGCCTCATAAGGAGGCACAGTGCTCACACAGAGGGAGTCTGTGCACACTTCACAGGGCCTTGCTCTTCCTACCAAGCACAGCAGCCAAGCCTCGTCCCAGGAGGGGATGTCAGGCCCCGGGGACGCCCTAGCCCGCCCTGAGTGAGCTGCAGGGGTGGGGAGAGCGTCGGGGTTCTGCTCCGTGGTGCTGGAAGGAACCTACGCTGGGTGACTGTGCAGAGCTCGGCATCTAGAGTTTAGCCTCGAGGCAGCTCCAATGATGAGCAACACGGATTCCGTCCACACAGCACGGCGCCCTCAGAATAGGCCGACAGGTGGCTCGGCGGGGAGGGGGCTGAAGGATAAGGGGCAGGCAGAGGGGGGCCCAGCACCATCACGAGGGTGCTTTCCAGCCTGCTGGACTGAAAAAAGGCTTCTTTCGGCCCTGGGACAGCCCCCCAGGCCAGAACTACCCCAGCAGCTCTGACAACAGCCCATTGAATCCCTCACGGCTGGCAGGTCAGTCGCCATGGAGAGAAGGAGCTCTGAGTGGAATGGATTGAGGAGGGGCCTCAGTGTGTGGGTGGAAAACCCAGAGCTGAGAGAAGGTCCTGGGTGGGAGGAAGGACAGGTGGCGACCAGTCTGGGACTCGTCTGCTTATCGGACTCCCAGGGAAGAGGGGAGGCAGCTCCCACTGGACCTTCCAGGGGTTGGGAACGGGGGCCAGGGGGCAGCTCCCCCCACTGCAGGACGGCAGGACAAGAATAATGGGGAGCGCCAGGGCAGCTGGGAGACCCCAGAAATGCCCAGGGGGACTTTGGTGGGAGCTGGACAGTCTGCAGAGACGGGTTTCCTAGACCGGCGACTGTGAGACAGTCAACAGTTTCGTGGGCTTTCAGGCCACTGCTGCCCCTTCTGTGCTGGGAAAAGCCACACCCCAGGCCCTGGGCAGCCACCTCGCCGGCCTCCGAGAGTCTGCACTTTGTTCCACCCGGGGCCTGGGTGGGGAGCGGCCCGACCCTCTGGAGGGCAGAGGTGGGTACAGCACTGGGGCTGGCCAGGGCCCAAGGGACGGGAAGGCTCCAGCTGGCTCCAGCAACGCCATCGGACTCGGCGGCACCGGGAAGCTTCACGCCCCAACAACGGCAAATTAGGCTCCATAACCTGATCGTAAAAGGATTTTTATCAAGTTCAGCCATGGGTCAAGCAGCGTGCTGAGCACTTGACTAGTATTAGCTCATTGAATCTCCGGTCTCCCTAGGAGGAGGCAGATGAGGAAATCGAGGCTCATGGAAGGTAATCACTTGCCCAAGGTCATAATGATGAAATGTTGACCAAGTGCCTGCTCCCTGCCAGGCACTGTTCTAAGGGCTTTGCATATTGACTCGATCCTCCTCCGCCGACAAGGACAGGGAAGCTGCAGGACCGGGCCCAGGCTGCGCGGCTCTGGACACCGTCCTCTCAGCCGCCACTGGGTCCCGGAGGAGGGAGGCCGGGCCGAGGCAGCAGTGCACCAACAGACCTTCTTCTCTGCCCCGCCACGGGAACCCAGCGCCCCCGGGGCCACTACCGCTCAGGGAGGACCCGGCCCGACTCCAAGTCGGGAAGCACATTCTGGATCAGGGATCTGTTCAGACCTCGGGTAAGAACAGCATCGGGGCGGCCCACGGCTCCCCATTCCCGCGACCAAGGGCATCCAACTCTGGGCTCTGACCTTCATCTCGCTTACCCTGGCTCCCTCCCAGGGCAGCTTCTGTCCTGCAGCCAGGACAAGCGAAGCCCGAGGAGGCCATCCAAGGACCAGGCCAGACAGAGCCACCAATGGCACCCGTCCCCAGATGAGGGACTAGCAGGGACGCATACCAGGAGGCCTCCCAGCAGGTGCTGATGCAGAAAGAGGAGACCCGTGAGGCAGCCAGGCCCGGGCTGGAGCCAGAGCAGGTGGTACCCGAGAGTCTGGGTGCCTGGTGTAGACTCCAGAAGTAGGGCCTCGGGGCGCAGACCTGGTCAGCGAAGTCGGATGACCGAGCCTAGAAGCTGCAGTCAGTAGCTGCCCATATGGCAACGCAGTCCCTGTCCCACTGGCTGTGGGCCTTCACAGAGGGCAGGTGGGGCCCTGGGAAGTTTGGGAAGAGCCACACAGGGAGGGCAGTGGGGGAGGCAACGGTCATGAGGATAGAGCAAGAGTGTGGGCATCTCATGGAGCCACTGCTCCTTGGCCCAACGCTCACCAATACCCGTTCACTGTTCTGGAAACCCACAGCCCTTTGGCAAGGAGCTAAGTGGCTGGAGAGGATACAGCCCCGGCTGTCCTCTGGGAGACCAGATATTCAAAAAGACCTCTCTGCCAGGAGCCCCTGCACCTGGGGACAAAGACAGGTCTTCTCACCTGTCCCATCAGTGATGCTACAGCTCCCCAGCCTGCAGACACCAGTCACCTCATCCCCGATCACTGGGGAGCCTTCGCTTCAGAAACTTCCCCTTTCCAGGCAAGGGCTTCCTCATGTGGGAAGCAGGAATGAAAAACCCCTGGGTCCTCTAGAATGCAAACATGCACGCAGCGTGTCCAAAACACCTCGCTTGGTTCCAGCCACACATTCCTCCCTTTTCTTCCCCATAGGGCAAGTCAGGTCCCACCTCCAGGCCCTGGCCCATCTCCCATGACCAAGCTCTAAACTGAAATGCTCCTTCCCGGAGGGTCTTCCCCAGCCACCCTCCTTGGAGGAGAGCATCCTCTGTTTACATCTCCCAGGACGTTTATGATCTGAAACCATCTTGTTTACCACTTATTCTCAGCTTCTACCTCTGACCCCCAAACAGATGTCCACGGTACAAGGGACCCTGTGAGTCTTCTGCTCCCTGCTGAATCTCCAATCCCCAAACCCGTGCCTGGCAGTCAATAAATCTTTATTGGATGAGTCAGAGTGAACACTTGAATGAACAAAAGCTCTTTCACATATATGTTCTAGTTAAATTCAAGGCAGTGAGTGTCCTTTTTTCCAGCTAATAATTTAGCCACTAGTTACGTAGTAAAAGCAGCTATAAAACATTTTCTATTCTGAAAATCAATCCTGAAATGAATCAGACTTAAGCCTTCTTGTCCTGTTATCACACTTAATAGAGGCACTCAACGGGGACAAAAATGTCCTTCAAAGAGCCGAAGCACAGGGACTGGGCGGAGAGGTGGGTAATTCTGCTTTAGTGTTTCCAAAGTGATGTGTGAAGGACAGAGACACCTCATTCAAAAGCGTCTGCCATCTCACAAGCACTGCTGAAAGCAAACACAGGATTTCTGTAGCTTAGGAGGCGCTGGGATGCGGTCACATGCAAAGCAGGGAGGTGCCCTGCAGCTTGGTGATTCGGCAGATGGGAAGTTGGTGGAGCAGTGCTGGTCCTACCCCGATCTCTCCCCACGCATATGCCCCAGTCCCCACTCAGTCTGGGCCCCGCCATCATGCTGTTTATGCAAACTGGAGGGTCACGTCCACGCCTACACCCCTCCAGCAGCCAGGCAGGAGAGCGCCAGGGAAGGATCCTCCCTCTCACCGGGATGCAGCTAACACGGGGCAGCCTGACCCAAGGCCACTTCTCCCCAGGGATCTGCAGGGGACACTTGAAGAGGAAGATGACACAGCTCAGAGTCCCGCCTCCACAAGCTGCTTCTGAACGGACAGGGAGCCAGCCCGGGTGGTTTTGTTCCTCGGGCCCTGGTGATATCACTCCACAGACCTGTCTGTCCCACAAGCCAGGGGGCTGAGTCACCCCCCCTCCCCCGGGCAGGCGGACATATTGCAGTTCGAGAATTGTGTTTATTTCAACAAGAGGGAAAAAAAAAAAAATCCTGCCTGGACTGAACTTCTCTCCACTGGCTCAGTCTTCCCTGCAGTGGGTGCTGGCGGGGGCGGGGGGGGGGGGTCTCCTAGGCCTCATCAGGTGGCCGTGTCAAAGAAGGGAGACCCGCTGGCCCCAAGGCATCCACGCAGTGAGTGTGTCCCCCGAGCCATGTGCTCCGAGGGGCTAGGACATAAGAGGAGCCAATAAGATCCCGCCTGAGGATCTTGGGGTTCAGTGAGGAGGACTCCGGGGCTCAGAGGGGGAAGCAATGCAACCCTTTCTCCCGTGTGCAAGCTTACAGCTGCCCACTTCTGCTGAACCAACTGCCACGTACAGGGACCCAGGGACACAGTGTCAATGTCATGAGAACTAGGGAAGTGGAGCAAGGCTTGGGCAGGGGGTAAGGGGTGGATGGCTTCACAAACGAGGTGATACCTGAGTCCACCTGGAAATCAAGTGAAGGGGAAGGGCATGGCCAACAGCGCAGCCCGGCTGGCAAAGGCAGCCCTACTCTTCAGGCCCAGTGTCTCAGGTTAGCAGACTGGGTTTCCCTGAGCCTCAGCCAAACAGGCCTAGACTCCAGAGTTTCCACTGCGAGCTGTGGGAAGGAGCAAACGAGAGCCCAGTTGGGTTTCATTCACAAATGGGCCCAGCCTGGGGCTGGCTGGGACGCTGGGGGGGGGGGGGGGGTGTAACCTGCTGGCTTCCCCCAACCTGGGGGGGGGCATCCCTGGAAGCAGGGGCATCCCTGGAAGCAGGGGCCTGCAGTCTCCGAGAAGGGGGAGTGCTTCCAGAGCAGGAAGGGGTTGTCCCCCACTTTCGTGCATCCCCCCCGACCCGTGCTGCAGATCTGCTTCTCTTCCAAACAGCCCTCGCTCCCCCTTACAGACAGCTAAACTAGGGACACAGGGACAGAATCCAACAGGGACACGATTTCGATTTCTTTCAGTCCAACCTGCTTTTCCGTACACAACGAACCACTAACACCCTGTGTTTCCTCTGTACCAGGCAGCCCCGCAAATCCTCACAGCCCCCCGGTGACGTGCGCACGATCTGCAGAGGAGTCTGGCTCTGACCTGCGCGGCCAGAGCACCCCTGCCCCCCCACCCCTCTCGCATCTCCTTCATGGATACGGAAACTCCCGGAGAGGACAAGAGTGGTCTTTACCTTCCGGCGGCACAGCCCAGAGCACCAGACCAGCCATGCAATAAACGGTCCTCAGGAACGTGTCACGGGGGCAAACGTACACTGACAACGGGAAGGGAAGGACGAGCAGCCCCATCCCCACCCCAACCTGGACCGACAGGTCACCTGACACCCAGAGAGCAGAGGGAGAATCCGGGGGATTCTGGCTGCCTGGGGAGTCAGGAAGTCAGCTGCCTGCCTGGGCATCCCCAAATGGAGGGCGTCCGGCGCCTTGGTGGGAAACGGCAGCGGCCAGGTGGAAAGGGCGCAGCTCACCACCCAGGACCCACCCCAGCTGACCTGGGCACGGGAGCAGCTCACGGGCAGCTCTGGCGGGGGCAGCATCCTAGGGAGGTTGCGAGCCTGGTTTCTCCTTTGCAGGAAGGCTTGGCTCACCTCTGTTCTCCAACCGGTCTCCAACCGGTCTATACCAGCGCCGGGAACCGTGCCTGCACGCGGGGACCTCACGCCCCACCCCACGGCCATGGGGGGACCGGGGGGGGGGTGAGCTCTGGCTGCCCACCACATGGTTTCGATCTCTTCCCAAACTCGGAGGCGAGGGGAAATTTTTTTGGTGAACACTTGTATGAGGCCCAGAAAAGAGTTGGTGACTTGGGAGCGTTAGAACACCACAGCGTTTAGGGGCGCCTGGGTGGCTCAGTCATTAAGCGTCTGCCTTCAGCTCAGGTCATGATCCCAGGGTCCTGGGATCGAGCCCCGCATCGGGCTCCCTGCTCGGCGGGAAGCCTGCTTCTCCCTCTCCCACTCCCCCGCTTGTGTTCCCTCTCTCTGTGTGTCTCTCTCCGTCAAATAAATAAATAAAATCTCTTTAAAAAAAAAAAAAAAAAAAGGGCGCCTGGGTGGCTCAGCTGGTTAAGCGACTGCCTTCGGCTCAGGTCATGATCCTGGAGTCCTGGGATCGAGTCCCGCATCGGGCTCCCTGCTCGGCAGGGAGTCTGCTTCTCCCTCTGGCCCTCCCCCCTCTCATGTGCTGTCTCTCTCATTCTCTCTCTCTCAAATAAATAAATAAAATCTTTAAAAAAAAAAAAAAAAAAAAAAGAACACCACAGCGTTTATAAGGAACAATGAAGACACAAAAGTGGGCGTGTGTAAGTCCGGTCAGAGGAGACCCCACAGAAGGGGTGATGGGCACAGGTGGGACAGGAAGTAAGGGCAGAAGGACCAGAATGTCAAATACGGGAGTCGGAAGGAATACTGCATACTCGGGAACGGCTCTCAAACCCAAACTCAAGGTCCCAAACACATGTTTGTGCTGTGGGCTGCCTTCAAGGAGACTCTAAAGAATTCTTGGCTAGGGGACTTAAACAACAAAACCAACCAACCAACCAACGCCCGGGGCTTATCCAGGCCGAATCACTCCTCATCTCCAGCACCTTCACACTGACATTTGAAAGACACTCCCCAGTGGGGCTCCTGAGCACCTGAAACGTGAGCCCAAACAGATGCGCTTTGTCAAACACACGATAGATATCGAAGAATAGGAAGAGAATGTAAAAGATCCCATTCGTAATTTTTAGTGATTACATATTGGAATAGTTACATTTGGGATACACTGGGTTCAATAAAATACACGATTAAGATGAATTCCACCTGTTTACTTTGCCATGTGGCTACAAGGAAATCTAAAATTACACGTGAGACGTGTATTCCGTTTCTACTGGACAGTATTGCTCTAACACGAGCCAGCGCTGACAAGTCCTGAATGTCAAAAAAATGTTACTCTTTACAAGATTTCGATTCCCCGGAAGGGTGCTGAGGGGATGGGTCACTGACCTGGAAAACTGGACTTATGAACTGTTTACTACCTGCTGTGTCCTCCCCACCCCTGCACGGTGTCCTCCCCACCCCTGCACGGTGTCCTCCCCACCCCTGCACGGTGTCCTCCCCAGTGGAAAACCCCTAACACCTGGGTAGTCTCGCCTCTCCATTTAACGCCCACCCACTGGGCTTGGCTCACTGAACAGGGTGGCCCCTCTCCGTCCGGACCTGAAAAGAAGCTTGTGGGCTCGATTTCTAGATCTTGCAGAGGAAACCGAGCCAGAGAAGCACAAACACTCCTAGATAAGGAGAAAGCAAGTCTGACGTTTAGCATTTCCAAGACTCCTATCTGCTGAGTCCTCATCCATAATATGCCTCAAAGATGGATCTCCTCTCTAGTGGAAGTTCTGAAATAGTTCTCAAATGGTAAAGCTTTCTGGGGGGTGGGGAAGGAAGGGGGAGTGGCAGTTGGCTATCTGCAGAGCACCGGACCGTGCGTTTTGCATTCTGTGTATACTAGCAGCCCATGAGTGCTACAACAACGCACCCCAAACTGAGCGCCTTCAAACAACACACATTTTGATCGTCTTGCAGTTCCAGAGGTCAGAAGTCCAGGACGGGTCTTCCGGAGCTAGTAACGAGGTGTGAGCGGTGGTGCCTTTCTTTCTAGAAGCTCTACGGACAACTCCATTCCTTGCCTTCTCCAACGCCTACGGGATGCCCACCTTCCTTGGTGAGGGGCCCCTCTTTCCACCTCAAAGCCAGCAACAACCAGTTCCTCCTTGCAGACCACCCCTCGGACCTCCTCCCCTCCGTCCCTCGCCCACATTTAAAGGCCCTGGTAATACACTGGGCCCACCTGGCAAACCCAGGAGAATCAGCCCATTTTAAGGTCAGCTGATAGGCATTTTCTTACCAAGTGCTACGATAAAGTCTTCCCAGGTTCCAGGAATTGGGATGTGGCCATCTTTGAGGGCCAGCCTGTCACACAGTGTTTCTCTATACCTCAAAGCGGCCATAGGGACCAGGTGGAATTAATCTGTTTTTACAGGTGAGGAAACAGATTCAGGAGTTAAGCAACTTGCCCAGGGGCACAGACTCCAGCACTCAGGTCCACCTGCCTGTAAGTGCTTCCCATGATACACCATCTTTTTTCACGGCATGGCCAGTTTCGGGTTCAAACTGCAGATATGCTGTATTCTACGGTATTCCGTATTCAGAATGTTACAACAACGAAAAGTCAATACTACTGTGTCATCGCCATTTTGAAAAGGGCTTTTATCACCAAAAAGGCTCAAGTTGTGGGGAAGAGTGGACCAACTTTCCAGACGCTCCCTCTGGGATTATACACACACTCACACCACGCAACAGTCACAAGGGCTGGCTACACAAAGGAAGCGTGACTGGTCTCCCTGAACACTCCCGGCTCGGGTAGGGAATGGACCTTTGCAAAACGGGGTGTGGCCTGCCAAGAAAGCTAATGTTGGAAGCATTTTTCCTGCTCCAGATCCAGGAGCCAAGGAGAAAGGCGAGGCTGGCGGATGCCAATGACAAGTTCTAAGCAAGCCAAAGTGCTCCCCCGCAACACAGGGCACCGGGGTCAACACGAAGACAGAAGCAGTGTATTCCGAAGGGAAGGTGGGTCTGTGAATTGGATGTGCTATTTTCTGTCCACAAGGAGACCTGTAAGTAGCAACCTCAGCTCTCGGGCTCCTTTCCACCAATGGGGCCTCGCTGGCAGCTCACTAGATATTTCTGGAAGCGAGCTAATTAAATATTAACGATGCACAAAATCTTTATCCTCCATCCCTCAATAAGTCACTCTGAAGACCAGCAAACCCAGACGCTGAACTCAAACTCCATCTATCCAGAAAAAAAAAAAAAAGGGTCAGGGAAGGGTAAATCCTATGAGATTCACCCATTACAAAGTTATTCATTTTTTTTTTTACAAAGTTATTCATTATTAAGTAACCCTCTCAGCCCCTAAGAAAAACCCAACTAGAAAAAACAAACAAAAAACCTGCTTGTTTACAAAACCGACCACTAAAATGTATGGATCTAGATCAGAGATTCTTTTTTTCACATTAAAGAAGGTTGCCCTTGATTTATAATAACTTAAAAGAGTAAGATTAGTCAAACTGGATTTCATCTCTGTGACAGACCTTTTTATACCTCCTCAAAAGCACAGGGGAAAGAAGTCTTAAAAATCAGTGAATAAAGCTTCTGACAACACCCAGATTCCCTCTGCCAAATAAATTTTCCTCTCCACCCTTGCACAAACTCCTGCCACAATTAATTATGTATTAATGCCTTTAAATTAAATGCCACATTTGTTTTGATGATGGGCTATCCGGGCTGAAAATAGCCCAGAGGAGGAGGATCACAAGGATAAATTAATAATTTTCAGGTGGGTTGGTTCCAGGCCTTGGCTTTCATAAAGCCTTGGTATCCCAAAATTTCATTATCGTTTTCACTGCTAACCGTAAGCACAAAGGTTAGAAGGTCCCCTTGAGTTTTCCTTATTTCAAAATGAAAGCTGTTGTAGACGGTGGTGTGCAGATAACTTGATTTGAAAGCAACTGCGGAAGTCACTGCTATGGGCAGGGACAGGTGGGAAGGAACTTGGTAACAGCAACCAGCCACAAATGTCACCATAGGGCTTCAGACAGGGGCAGGAGGGGTCCTTTCAGCTTCCTTTATTTGTAAAGCAAAATTGTTCTGCTATTTCAGTCTTGGTTGACTGACTTTGGCAAATAAACAAGCGTGCTCTCCCCTCCCCCAGGCATAAGAACACCTCACTATTTGTAGAATAAAAAGGAACAGAAAACCAGAAGCCCAGCAGCGACAGCGTTCTGTGTTCTCAGCAGGAACACATGTACCAATGCACACCCGCGCCATTGCTGAATTTTGAAAATAACCTTTCCCAGGATAGGCGCGTGGGACGCGCAGGAAGGGAGCCCTAGGAAGTTTCTGTCTGTCAGGCGCCCGTATTTAATAAGGGGGTGTGAACCTATTTATATGTGGGCCAGCGCTCAGGCAAACAAGTCTGGCTACATACGTGAAACTTTTCGCCCAGCATATAATAAGATATTGTGCGGCCCTGGAAAACAGCTCAGGCGAAGAGGAAACTGGGAGTTTCCTCCAAGGAAACGCTCTGCTTCCCTGAGGTGGGAGCATTTTCACACGGCCTGGCAGAAGGTGGCAGGAGCCGGTCTGCCGGAGCCGGGGCGGGGCGGCACGGCCGGGGCAGAGAAGCGCAGGCAGGCCCCGCCGGGAGGCGCACCTAGGCCCGCGCACACCTGACCCCACCTGGCTCACCGCCGCAGCCTCCCCCGCCCCGCACCCGGCCGCCCTCCACCTCGCCCCCCGGCCACCTCGGCCCCCTCCACCTGGGTCGCCCGCCACCTCGCTCCCAGGCCACTTGCCTCCCCCCAGACCCCGGGACCCCGCCACCTCAGTCCCCCGGCGGCCTCTCTCGGCCCCGTCGCCGGCGCGCGCTTCCGGTTCACCTGCGCGCGGGGCGGCTCGGGGGGGCGGAGGCCCCGGCGCAAGGTGGCCGGGGGCGGCCCGAGCCCGGGAGCTGCAGAGGCGCGCACCGGCCAGGCCCCGGGGGGCACGTGCTAGGGGGCCGGGGAGAGGGCGCCCCCCGCCCGCCCGAGGCCCCGCCGCTCGCCTGGGTCTTGTCGAACTGCTCGCGCTCGGCCTCCAGGCTGTGGCCCGGCCTGCGGCTCAGCACCCGCGCCGGCACGCTCTTGATGCTGTTCATCCTGCCGCCGCCGCCGCTCGCGCTCCCGGCCCGGCTCCGCGCGACTGAGCGTCACGGATGCCCGCCCCAGCCTAGGCACGGCGAGGCCGCCGCAGGGCGCCCGGCCGCCCCGCCCCTGCTCCCGCCCCTGCTCCCGCCCCTGCTCCGGTCCCTGCCCCTGCGCGCGGGGGGCGCGGGCCTCCCCCTCGCTCGCCCCGCCCCCGGGCCCGCCCCTCGCTGGGCGGAGCCCTGGCCAAGGCCCCCAGCCCCTCCACACCTCCGCCTAACCCCTGGGCCGAGGCCCTTTGCCCACATCCCCCACCCGGGCTCACTAAGTCCTGTCTACACCAGAGCAGGATCTGGCTAACTGGAGAAAACTTGGCCTCAATGAATCTGACCAGTGGAATCACAACTAGACATTTTTTTTTCCTTTTTTAGTCTTAATTTATGTGTGAAAATGCATACAAGTAAGCCGTCCGCTTTGTGCATCTCCAACGTAACAGCAGCTGTCATCAACGCGGGGCTGTGGGATGAATCTTCGGAGGCTGCAGGCTCCGTACGCGGACACCTTGCCAGAGCCGAGGAACTGCAAGGGGAGGAGGACAGGTAGGGCCGGGACCACCTGCGGACAGATCTGAACACAACACACCGCTGGACCATCAAAGTGCATGGAAGAGACGCCACAGGAGGTCGTGGGAGTCTTTAAAAAACGTTATTGTTGGTTTGCTTTTTAAATTATCCATCACAAGACTGAAGTAAAAAAAAAAATATATATATATATATATGTATATATCTCACAGTTCTCTCAAGTGTATGCTATCAAATGGTTATTTTGTTTCTGCTGTCCTCAGTTTTCCTCTCAGAATATAGGTGTGAAATCACCCAATACAGGTACTAAAGACTCCCCTTGAAGAGGGAGAGTGATGCCTACATACCCCTGACGGTGGTCTCCCTTTCTGCAACTTCATGCATTAATCTCTGCCTGCCCCCAAACTGACACTGGATACTTGAAAAGCTGTATTTGACAAGGCTCTCTTCCGACTCCACCAAAAAGAAATTAACCATGCTTTATCTAATTTCCAATCCCTGAAAGGTCTCTTTACCTGAATAACAATGACTAATATTTATTGATTACTATTTGCCAGGCACTGAGCTAAATCCTTCACGTGTACTATTTCATTTTTAATCCCCAGCACCCCAGTCAACAGCTGTGGTCAAATAAAGACCACAGTAAAGGGGCTTGCTGGCTCCAGACCAGCTGTTTATCAGACTCCTTTTTCCACATCGAACAAAAGCAAGTTATCCTGTGAACTTCATACTTAACACAGCATCTTCTTTCAAACCAGGCAACGACCCCTCTGGGTCGAGAACATCTGCCAGTGACTTAACATTAGCAACCACCTACCGCTCTTTTTAATAATAGTTGGTTACTGGGGTCCCGAGAGCACTAAAATATCTCTAATGAATTATAATGTATCTGCTTGTATGTAAGCTTTTGAGCCCGTGGAGGGCAAGGACCACATCATCTTACTTCCATTTTCTAACCTCAGTGCTTAGCAGAGTGCCTGGCACATTAGCAATGTTCAGTAAATGTGTGTGAAATGCAGGGTTGAGAAAGTGAGCAAATAATGCCCCATAATTTGGTATACTTCAACATATGGCTTAGTTTTATAAAATGAGCAGCGTGGGTCACAAGGGTATGAGCTTCCCCACTCTGAATTTGTCGAGGTTCATCTCTGGTAGCATCTTCGGGCAGGAGACCTGGTTCTAGTACTGGCTCTGTCACTGGTCGGCTGAGATTCTCCATGTCATCAGAATTAGGGTGCCATTTTGGTGTATCTCCAGGGCTGTTTTCATGCTTCCTGCAGGCTACTACAAAGGCAAAGGATTTGGGTTATGAAGACCTCATTTCAAGGAAAACCCAAGAAAGACGAACAGTAGGGTTTACATCATTGGGCTTACTGAAATGATGGGGCTGCAATCCCCACACTGCCTCACTGACACGTGTGTATGATCTGGCCCCAACCTCTCAGTCCAGCTTCATCTTGCGCCATCCTAGTCCATCAGGTCTGAAAATGCATCATGCTCCTTTCCTCCTCAGGGCCTTTGCGTATGCTGTTACCATTGTGAGGAATGCTCTTCCTCTTCCTGTTTGCTGGTTAGCATCTACTTATCTTTCAGCTCTTAGTTCAGGGAAGCCTTCCCTGAAGCCTCCGCCTTTTTTTTTTTTTTTTTTTTTAAGATTTTATTTATTTATTTGAGAGAGAGAATGAGAGACAGCACAAGAGGGAAGAGGGTCAGAGGGAGAAGCAGACTCCCTGCTGAGCAGGGAGCCCGATGTGGGACTCAATCCCGGGACTCCAGGATCATGACCCGAGCCGAAGGCAGTCGCTTAACCAACTGAGCCACCCAGGCGCCCGAAGCCTCCGCCTTTGACCCATGCCCCTGATGTATGTTGTCACAGTAGCTCCAAGCTTTATTTCATAGCACTTACCAGTCTTTCATGAACTATTTGTGATTATTTAACTAAGGTCTGTCTCCTTCACTGTAAACAAGGATTCAGTCTGCTTTGCTCACTCTTGTGTCTCCAGTGGCCAGCAAAGCAGTATTTACCGTGTGCTCAAATTATTTTTTTTGTTAGATGTCCTAAGTGTGCATTTGGCTGAGAACCCAGAAATCATCCTTTATTATAGGACTGATTAATGTGCCCTCCTCATTTGATAAACTCCTCTCAAAGACCACTCTGGGTTTTTTGTTGTTGTTGTTGTTGTTTCCCTATTTATTCATTTATTTTTATTTTTTTTTTTTGATGTAGTGTTCCATGACTGTTTGCATATAACACCACTCTGGTTTTTAACCTACCTTGTCTATGGTGGTCCTGATTAATGTGTCTGGTTTCTTCGTCTAAACCAACCTCATCCCACTGAGCCTCTCAATACCATGCTTTTCTACTATAACTTTTTAGGTAAAACTGTTGTTAGTGTTTACGTATTATCTTGATTCAGAATTTCTTCCTTTGGGGGTATTTCTATTTCACTTTAGAAGATCTGTCCACAAATTCTAAAATTACACCAGTCTCTTCTGATGGCTGAGATAATTTCTGGCAGGCGAATTACAGTACTATTCCTCTCAAGATGGAAGAATGCTGATGACAAAATATAAATGTTCAGTTTTACCTCGCAACTCTTTCAAACAGACCGGGGGCTGACTCTCCATAACAGAAACTGCTCACGTATTTAAATAACTTAGGCTGAGATACATAAGTTAATAATATCAAGATTCCCCATTTTTTAGTTATATGTGCTATAATTCACAATAATGTGGTGGGATAAGATGGGTACTGTAGATACGGTAATCCTATGAGCTCAAATACATTTAGCCACAAAATAATTTTTGACTTTTTTCATTCTTTAGTTCCCTGAAATTTTCCTACTTCTTAGCATCTCATCAGTGTTCTCCTTCTCTTTTCACTGGGCAAGCTGACATGTAGCCACGAACCTAGCATAAAGAGGAGAAATTTTCATATTTTGTTTCTCAGACTGGAAATGAGCCTCTCCAGGGACATTTTAGGTTTCCAACAGCTCAGAATCAACTGTACCTTTCTCAGACTTCCTCTACACAAACGGGCCGTGCCTGAGGGAGAAAGCAAGCATTTATAAGGAACACAGCCAAACCTCACCCAATTTCTCTTTTCAGCACCCTAATTAAAAAGGCTAAATGGGGTGGCTCCTCCACTCTCAGGAAAATCATCTCTGAAGTAGCACTGAAACCTTTCAACAAAGGGGCATTTATACAGCACAACAGAACCTTGATATCTGCAATGCTTAAAAAAAATACATTCCCATTCCCGAGGAAATTAACTTGCCAGGTTCAGTTTCAAGGGACTAACCTTCCTTATTTTGCTCCTGTATAATAAAAAGAAACCCAAGAAAATTATTTTTTTATTATTAAAAATATTTTTTATTGAATGAAGCTGATCAATTCTCTTAGAAGGGACAGAAATGCACATAGTATATTCTTTAAAAAATTAAATTACAAGTTAAAAGGGAAGTGTTCTGGTTTTTAATGATAAAAAAAAATGCGTATAAAACTTGATCTTCCAGCAAGCTTTTGTTTGTGTAAGTAGATGGGACTTACTACAGACCCAGATGAGATGGGGCTCTGTTCAGCTTTGGGACAGAAGGACCTCAATTGTCAGTAACTGAGGAGATACTTTCCGATTAAAAATATTTTGTATCATATCATTTTATGTCTATTTTACACAGCAAAGTTCAGGGCTAAAGCCACAAAGAAGAGACTACTACTTCTCATATGTCTGCAGCTGACTCTTGAGAAGCTGTTGGTTATAATTTAAATGTATGCACAGGTTTTTAAACAATCAGATAGTTAAAAACAGCATTTTACATGCAGGGATTCTCTATTGGATGTCCACACTTTTAAAGAGCTTCTCTAGTAGATGTAGTCTGCATCTTTACAGAGAAGTCCTTTTCTCTCTGAGCATAATTCCGAGTTTGTATATAGATAATACACAGTAAGGTCTAATTTCTTACACATAAAAAAAAAATATCTTCAACATGAAAATGGTCAGCTTGAAAACAAAATATAGATGTTGAAAAATTAACTTTCAGTTTCTGCTTCCCTTTGGTATTAAATGTTGCTTACAAAGGATTACAATCCCCTTTTTGTTTTCAAGGTTAAGTATTAGGTATTGATGTCTGCTTCCTGCCTTCCAAAGATGAGAAATCAGCTTCTGCAGGAAGGAAACACAGAATTAATAAAACCAAGGCAAAGAGAGCATCTTTAAGTTCCCAGCCTCTAAAAAATTAACTATACATCCTGATTTTTATCTACATAAGGTCATACAAAATACCATAAATATGAAAACTTCTCCGCAAAGAGAGAGAAAGAACAGGAGAGAGGAAGAGGGCTACCTACACTTACTGCTTTCACAGTGTTCTTGAGATGCTCTCTGCTTACAGTGAAAGCATCTGAAATGATTATACTTTTCAACTTACCAAACTGGATTCTGAAGAAACTTTGCATTTGAAATGCAGGTTTGATAGAAGGAAACACAAATCAAGAAAGTGCTTACTACATCAATGAACCCTTTTTTTTTTTTAAAGATTTTATATTTAAGTAATGCTTACACCCAACGTGGGGCTTGAACTCACAACCCTGAGACCAAGAGTCACATGCTCCATGGACTGAGCCAGCCAGGTGCCCCAGTCAATGAACCTTTTTATAAAACTTAAAACCCCATGAAAAGACTTCTTTCCAGCCAAATGAAACGCTGAAATGTTAATTTTAAGAGAGACAGAGGTGGGAGGGAGGGGCAGGGAGAGGGAGAGAGAGAATCCTAATTAGGCTCCATGCCCAGAGCAGTGCCCGACCTAGGGCTCAATCTCACAACCCTGAGATCATGACCTGAGCCGAAATCAAGAGTCAATGCTTAACCAACTGAGCCACCCAGGCGCCCCTGAAATGTTAATTTAGATTCTGATTTTGAAAGCTGTCTGTAGGGGCGCCTGGGTGGCTCAGTCAGTTAAGCGCCTGCCTTCGGCTCAGGTCATGATCTCAGGGTCCTGGAATCAAGCCCCGCATCAGGCTCCCTGCTCGGTGGGAAGCCTGTTTCTCCCTCTCCCTCTGCTGCTCCCCGTGCTTGTGATCTCTCCAGCATGCTCTCTCTCTCTCTGTCAAATAAATAAATAAAATATTAAACAAAAAAAAAAAAAGCAAGCTATCTGTATTCACTTCCTTGTGTTTAAAATTCTAGGCATTGAGATCAAGAACTTTTTGATCTGCATTTCTCAAATAATTGACATTTTACTGATCAAATTTAAAAGGTATGTATAAATAGGTCACATAAGAGAAAGGATTACAGGTCAAACAAATGCATGGCCTTGACTCTACATTATCAATGTTCCTAAGTTACTTATTAAATATCAAGGGAGATAGAAGGGAGATACACACAAAGGTGACTTACCTATGACCACAACGAACAGTGAAGCTGACTTTTGTTTTCTTCAATTACTAAGAAAGGCAGTTTTCTGAGCTGACTCTTCTGAGACTTCTAAGTTCTACAAAACAACTTCAAAATTAGTACCCAGGAGAGAAAAACTGGACAATACTTAAGACAATACACAAATATAGCAGAAATGCCTTTAAAACACCTTAAGGAATTAATGAAATACAAAGAAGTAATTTCATACAACTACCATCCATCCAGCAAAGAGGTACTGATTTCCTATTCGTGTGTGGGGCCCTTTGGGATCTAACTGCCTAGTAGGAAGGCTCTGTTTGCTTTACCACGTATGTCATCCCTTCAACTACGGCAATCAGCTAATGCCCAAATATAACTGGCTCTCTGTCAGCCTTAATATGGACTATGTCGTGAACCCTTAATGAAGACAGTGGTCATCAACAGGAATGAACAACTGTAAGTGCCACTGTTAATAAAGTCCCTACTAAGGGCTGATTAGCATTGTTAGTTGTTTCAGGAGATATTTTTTAAAAAGAAGAAGAAAAAAGAAGGAAAGAGGAGAATGATACCTGGAAAGACACGGGTAGACGCAGGTGGTGAACTTCAGCTTGCAGGGTAAACCCACCTCCTCAGCCTCTTCCTCTTCCCCGTGGGGCCTGCATTTGAGCTAGGCTAGGGTTATTCTCTGGGCTTTCACTCATGCTGCTTCCTCTCTGCTCAAACAGCCTTCCTATGTATTTTATAACCCAATGTATTTTATTTTATTCATTTAGAAACATTATTCTAATGGGAGAAGATATTTGCAAATGACCTAGTGGATAAAGGGCTAGTATCCAGAATCTATAAAGAACTCAACAAAATCAACATCCCCAAAATAAATAATCCAGTTAAGAAATGGGCAGAACACATAAACACACATTTCTCCAAAGAAGACATACAAATGGCTAACAGACACATGGAAAAATGCTCAGCATCACTCATCATCAGGGAAATACAAATCAAAACCATGATGAGATATCACCTCACCCCTGTCAGAATGGCTAAAATTAACAAGTCAGGAAACAACAGGTGTTGGTGAGGATGTGAAGAAAGTGGAGTCTTTTGCACTGTTGGTGGGAATGCAAACTGGTGTAGCTGCTCTGGAAAACAGTATGGAGATTCCTCAAAAAGTTAAAAATAGAGCTACCCTACAACCCAGCAATTGCATTAGTAGGTATTTATCCAAAGGATACAAAAATGCTGACTCGAAGGGGTTCATGCAACCAATGTTTATAGCAGCACTATCAACAATAGCCAAATTATGGAAAGAGCCCAAATGTCCACTGACTGATGAACAGATAAAGAAGATGTGGTGTATATATGTACGATGGAATATTACTCAGCCATCAAAAAGAATGAAATCTTGCCATCTGCAACAATATAGATGGAACTAGAGTGTATTATGCTAAGCGAACTAAGTCAGAGAAAGACAAATACCATACGGTTTCACTCATATGTGGAATTTAAGAAACAAAACAGATGAACATAGGGTAAGGGGAGGAAAATTAAAATAAGATAAAAACAGAGAGGAAGACAAACCATAAGAGACTCTTAACTATAGAGAACTGACAGTTGCTGGAGGGGAGGAGGGTGGGGGCATGGGCTAAATGGGTGATGGGCATTAAGGAGGGTACTTGCTGGGATGAGCACTGGATGATATATGTAAGTGATGAATCACTAAATTCTAGTCCTGAAACCAACACTACATTATATGTTAACTAACTTGAATTAAAAAAAAGAATACATATCAAAACAAACAAATATTACTCTAAAAGGGATCTATAGGGTTTATCAGCCTGCGATAAAAAAAGTTAAGAACCCTGGCAGACAACACCAACAGTCTCAAAAAAGCAATGAGGATGTCCTGTCCCATGTACTTGTCAAAAGTCCAAATTCAGATTCCAGCTGAATCTCTCCCCATCCCCACCCCTCAAGTAAGTAGGAAGCCTGCTGTGGGGGAAGGTGACGTGGTCAGCTGTGCAGTGTTTTACTCTTTCTTTCCTTTTTTCTCTCTTTTTAAATTACTGGGGCTCTTTTTAAATGGTTACTACACTGACAGAAAATAAAGATAACATGTTCTTACTCCCATCCCCTTTTGTACATGTGAAGAATACCACAGAAACCTTTCAGTATCTCGCTTCTATTCACTTAATAATACATCCCAGAAGTATTTCCACATCCAAGATCTTCCTTATTCTGGTTAATGGTTCTGTAATATTCCATCGTGTAGGCATACCATCACAACTCCCTCAGTTCTTTTTTGCTGGAGACCTGGATGGTTTCCGAACTTTTGCTATTACAAAGCAGTCCTGCAGTGAAAAACTTGTACCCGGACCCCTTTGTACACATGTGGGTGTCCTCGTAAGAGAGATTCCCAGAGTGACACTGGTATGTCAAAGGGTCAGTTCCGCAATTTTTAGGCAACAGTGCCAAGTTCCCCAGCAGAAGGTCTGAATCACTTTGTGCTCCCCCAGCAATGTCTAAGAGTGCACTGCAGAAAAAGGCTTTGAAATAAGACCCTTGTTCTCAGCACCAGATGGCAAAAAACGGTGAAGCGGACAGGACGCTCAGAACCTTATCCTGCTTCCATATTGCAAGAATTAAGGATTTTTAACCAATTATTTGCTTTCTCCTGTAACTAGCTATACCCAGTTCATAGGACCAGACGAAGCGAGTTGTAAAGTACTTTGCCAAGTAGATTTGTTTTGTTGTTTTAAAGATTTTGTTTATTTATTTGACAGAGAGAGAGACAGCGAGAGAGGCAACACAAGCAGGGGGAGTGGGAGAGGGAGAAGCAGACTTCCCGCTGAGCAGGGAGCCCGATGCGGGGCTCGATCCCAGGACCCTGGGATCATGACCTGAGCCGAAGGCACACAGACACTTAACCAACTGAGCCACCCAGGCACCTCTAGATTTCTGTTAATTGTTTTTGCAACATTTCCAGAATTAGTTCATAATCTTCTAGAAAATTTATTACATCTGAAGCCAATATTTTTTCCAACTAATTCCAAATGATTATCTGATTCTGGCTATGGGATGTTAAGTAAGAGATTTAATCACTTTTCCTTACCCATAAGATGAAAGGTTGAGATTATGTACCTCTTCTGGGTCTTTCTAGCCCAAAAATTCTCTTAAACCAATTTTTCATCAACGTCAATAGTTTTAGCATGTTTTCAGTCTACAGCTGAGGTTACTGTTTTGTTTTTTTCCTATCATGTCCATTCCAGGTATTTACTGAGCAATCTCCGTAGCAGATACTGTGTGTGCTACAACTAGGAATGCCAAGATGAGTAAGAGGGGCTCCCCAGTGCTCACGGAGAAGAGGAAGACGAGCATGTAATCTGTCATGCACTGTGACCTGCATGTTCACGGAGACACATGCACAGACACAGATACACATAACCGGGCCACGAGGACAGAAGTGAAGGAGCTCTCGATTTTCTCTCAGATAGGAATTTAACATAAAGTCCTACAGAAGAGGTTAAGAGCCTGAGGCCATAAGAATGAGTAGGAGTCTGTCAGGCAGATCATACTGAAGGACGGTCAGTTCTGTTATAACAGTTGTTTGGAAAATATGAAGATGTTCCGACATAGCCGATATATTAGGGAACAATTTGGGCATAATGTGAAGTTTGCATTTATTCACGTGCAACTTTGTCCACGAGAAACACTAGGTAAACTATACCCAGCTGGACTGAGCCACGGCATGCAGGAATACATACATCCACATGCACCCCTCAAACATCCGCTGGCCCCCCTGCTTCCCCGGTGTGTTATAAGCCACACCCACCCACATTTGCTGCTACAACTTCCCAGCAGATTACCTTCCTGCCACTTCCCAGTGAATCACAAGCTGCCATCTCCCTGACACCCAATTCGACATGCAAACTTCAGGTCTCTTTCCAGATAAAGTGCCATATTTATTGCAGTATTTATGTATTTCTTAACCACCCAACAGGTATAAAAACTCCTACCATTTTGATTACATTCCTGTCCTTTTTAAAAAAAATGTATCATTGGCAAAGTGAGTGTTATGCTCCTAACCCCATTTTTCCTGTAAGCTGTATAGTTTTGCACTGTGTGGACATATTTAGGAATCCATAAGTTGTATTACAGAAGTAATGTGGTTATCAAAATATTAAACAAGGCTGTGATATAATAATATGCACCCTTTTTTAAGTTTTATTTAAGTAATCTCTACACCCCATGAGGGGCTCAAACTCACGACCCCAAGATCAAGAGTTGCACACTCCACCAACTCAGCTAACCATGTGCCCCTTGCACTTTTTTTTTAAAAAGATTTTATTTATTTGAGAGAGAGATAGCATGAGCAAGGAGAAGAGGGAGAAGCAGGCTCCCCGCTGAGCAGGGAGCCAACGTGGGACTCAATCCCGGGACCCTGGGATCATGACCTGAGCCGAAGGCAGACAGAATCTTAATAGACTGAGCCACCCAGACGCCCCTGTACCCTTCTTTTTTTTTTTTTTTAAGATTTTATTTATTTATTTGAGAGACAGAGAGAGAGAGCATGAGCTGGGGGAGTGGCAGAGGGAGAAGCAGACTCCCCGCAGAGCAAGGAGCCCGACACGGGGCTCGATCCCAGGACCCTGAGATCATGACCCAAGCGTAAGGCAGACACTTTAACCAACTGAGCCACCCAGGTGCCTCTGTACTCTTCTTTATTAAAGCATTAAATAATAAGATCTAGCAGCAGGTCTACTATTCTATAATTCTGAGGTAGTGCTGAGTTATAAAGGATATTTCAAGATACCTGCAATAACTATAATGTGATATGAAACCATCTATGATCTCTACTAGGGACAAAGTCACAGGCTTTACATACTACTATGGCTTGTTTCCTATATTCATAATTAAAGGAAATGCTAAATTTCAATTAGAGGTTAGTTAAAATAAGCTTATGTGTGATTTCTATTCCCATCAAAGTTTATGGATCCCCCAAATTGTATTCAACAAACTGATTAAAAATCTCTGCCCAAAAAATCCATAGAGAAAAAAAAAGTAGATTAACAGTTGCCAGGGGCTAAGGGAGAGGGAATGGGGAATGACTGCTAATAGGTACAGGGTTTCTTCTGGGATGATGAAAATGTTCTAAAATTGGATTAGGGTGATGGTTACACAACTCTGTAAATATACTAAAACCACTGGATTGTACACTTCACATGGAAGAACATTATGTTATGTACATTATATCTCAATAAAGCTGTTTAAAATAAAAACCCTTATGAATACTTAAAAACATTTTCTGCGCCAAAGTAAATAAATTGCTTCACTAATGCTTTAAAGAGTTTGTCAAGAAAAAAAAAAAATCTTCCCAGAAAACACCACAAAGTCCATCAGGGTTTCCACTTTGAAAAGCTCATATGGCATACATGGTATATATACTTTCAAAAATCACTATTTTGGGGGCCCATTATTCAAAGGTAATCTTTGAAACTATATTGAAGCTCACGGCAATGAGCGTGTTGATTCTAAAATGGTTAATGTTCTTGGGGCGCCTGGCTGCCTCAGTTGGTGGAGTGTGCAACTCTTGATCTCGGGAGTTGTGAGTTCGAGACCCACGTTGGGTGTAGAGATTACTTAAAAATAAAATCTTAAAAAAAAATAAATAAATAAAACAGTTAATGTTCTAGTTTCAGATCATCTGTGTCACATGGAAACAGTGCCATGGAACTCTGAATCTAATAAAATACCAATATGATGGAGAGCCAAGCAAGCAATACCCCCACCAGAGAGCATTTCATCCAACAAGACAAGGATGTCCACTCTCACTTTTCTATTCAGCATTGATATGGAGGTCTTAGCCAGAGCAATAAGGTAAGAAAAAGACACAACCTAAAGATTAGAAAAAGAAATTCTTTATTTACAAATGACATGATTGTCTATGTAGAAAATCCTAAGAATCTACAGAAAACCTACCAGAATAGGTGAATTTAGTTAAGAACAATTTACAAAAGTCAACTGCAGTCCTTCATACCATCAACAGACAATTAGAAAGTGAAATTTAAAGTATCATGTATAATAGCATCAATAAACAAAATAATAGGAATAAAATTAACAAAAGATATGCAAGACACCTATGAAAACTATAAAATATGGTTAAGAGAAAGGAAGACAGACCTAAATAAATGGAGATATATAATCTGTTCACAAATGTCAATTCTTGAGCACCTGGGTGGCTCAGTCGGTTAAGCGTCTACCCTCGGCTCAGGTCATGATCCCAGGGTCCTGGGATCGAGCCCCTCATCGGGCTCCCTGCTCCGTGGGAAGCCTGCTTCTCCCTCTGCCGCTCCCCCTGCTTGTGTTACCTCTCTCGCTGTGTCTCTCTCTGTCAAATAAATAAATAAAATCTTAAAAAAAAAAAATTAAACTGAGATAAACCATAAACCTAAAGAGAACTTTAAAACTTTCAGGAGGAGAAAATATTCACACCCTTGGGGCAGATTTCTCAGGATACAAAGAGCACCATTTGAAAAAAATTGATAAATTGGACTTCATCAAAATTTTACCTTTCTGCTCTTCAGAAGACACTTAAGAAAATAAAAAGGCAAACCACAAACTGGGAGAAAATATTCATGATATATCTGACAAAAGACAAAGGCCGTGTGTGCAGACTATGTTAAGAACTCTTACAATTCAGTAGCAAAGGAAACAATTCAAACTTAAAATGGGTAGAAGGCTTGAACAGACACCTCACGAGAGAAGATATCTGAAGAGCCAATGAGGATGTGAAAAGATGCACATCATCAGGTTATCAGGAAAATACAAGTGAAGCAGCAACCAGATGCCACTTCACATTTACTAGGACGGCTAACTAAAATCAAGCTGACTGACAAAACCAAGTGCTGGCAAGGATGCAGAGACCCTGGAACTTGCACACACTGCTGGCAGGGACGTAAAACCACCTTGAAAAACAGTATGGTGGCTTATTAAAAAGTTAAACATATGACTGTCCTATAACTAGTGATTCTACTTCTAGGTATTTGCCTTAGAGCAATAAAAACATATGTCCATTTAAAAAAGGCTTATATAGGGTGGCTCAGTCAGTTAAGCGGCTGCCTTCGGCTCAGGTCATGATCTCAGGGTCCTGGGATGGAGCCCCACACTGAGCTCCCTGCTCTGCGGGGAGTCTGCTTCTTCCTCTCCCTCTGCCCCTCCCCCCACCCCGCTTTTGCTCGCTCTCTCTCAAATAAATAAAATCTTAAAAAAAAAAAGGCCTATAGGGCGCCTGGGTGGCTCAGATGGTTAAGCGTCTGCCTTCAGCTCAGGTCATGATCCCGGGGTCCTGGGATCAAGCCCCACATCGGGCTCCTGGCTCGGCGAGGAGCCTGCTTCTCTCTCTCCCTCTGCCTCTCTCCCTGCTCGTGCTTTCTCTCTCTCTCTCTGTATCTCTGTGTCTCAAATGAATAAATAAAATCTTTAAGAAAAAAAAATTTTTAAAAAAGGCCTATATAAAAATGTTCATAGCAACTTTATTTGTAATAGCCCCAAACTGGAAACAACCCAAATGTCCCATCAACAGGTGAACAGACAAACTGTGGTCTATTCATACAACAGAATACTAATCAGCAATAAAAAGGAGTGAGGTACCAACACATACGACGACATGGAGGAATCTCAAAATAATTCTACTGAAAGAAGCCAGACAAAGACTACATACTGTATGACTGCATTTACAGTAAGTTATAGAACAGGCAAAAGTATTCTCTCATGATAAAAATCAGATCGGTAGTTCCCTGGGGTGGGCGTAAGGGAGGGGTCCACTCCAAAGAACATGGAGAAACTTTCTGGGGTGATGGAAATGTTCTATATCTTGACTGGGATATCGGTTACATGAGCATATATACGTTTATCTAAACTTACTGAACTAGTGATCTGTACTAGTTTTCTTTCTTTCTTTCTCTCTCTCTTTCTTTCTTTGAGAGAGAGAGAACTCGAGCTGGGAGGAGGAACAGAGAGAGAAGCAGACTCCCCACTGAGCAGGGAGCCTGACTCGGGACTCAATCCCAGGACCCTGAGATCATGACCTGAACTGAGGGCAGACGCTTAACTGAGCCAGCCAGGTATCCCATGGACTAGTTTTCATTAAAGAATGAGTATATATGCATTAAAGGCTACAAACAACTGATTTTAAAAGAAGTATTTCAGTGTTCTTACAGACCTTTTTCATTTTAGTTTTTCAGTCAGGGATACAAAAAAGTTTAATTTGATGGCTTTCAAGTTATCTTTATGCACACAGAACACCCAAGTAATGTACCTGGTCTCTTAAATTTAAAGCATCAGTTCCAAGCTCTTACTTTACAGATTAGGAAAATGGAGCCCAAGTATCCTGATTTCAAGTTCAATGTTCTTTTCACGATTTATGTTAAGGCTATAAAATCCACAAAGCAACTTACATCACTGCTATTGAAATGTTACTGTGCTCAGAAGAAGCAATTAAAATTAACTTGTAAAACACTCCCTGAAGGAATGACAGATTTAGAATGACTATTTTGCAATTCCTAATGAAATAATAGATCTAGGGACACCTGGGTGGCTCAGTCAATTAAGCATATGCCTTCAGCTCCGGTTATGATCTCAGGGTCCTGGGACCGAGCCCTGCATCTGGCTCCCTGCTCAGTGGACAGCCTGCTTCTCCCTCTCCCTCTGCCCCCCTCCCTGTTCTCGCTTTATCTCAAATAAATAAAAAATTTAAAAAAAATTTTTTTAAATAAAGAAATAATAGATCTGAGTAATAATAATCAAAGAATGCTAAAATCATTAAGTGAACTTTATGATAATAAAAGCTCAGGCTGACAAACTCTTGAATTTGCGATCAAGCTTTACATCCTCAAGTAGCACAACCAGATATTAGGATCTTCCTGGTATGATGGAATACGCAGCAGACGGCATCATCAGTGAAGGAGTGATGCCAAAGCAAACAAAAACCCCAAACTGATCCCAAGTCTAATCAAGTCACTAGATCTAAATACCAGTTCCTAGGAATCATGGAGGATAGGGGAATGTGTTAAATAACAGTGAGGACAGTTAGCAAGACCCAGAATGTGGGAAATGCTACAGGACAAATGACCCAATGTTTCTTCCACAGATTAATGGTATTAAAAAAATGAAGAAGGAGGGGGCGCCTGGGTGGCTCAGTCGTTAAGCGTCTGCCTTTGGCTCGGGTCATGATCCCAGGGCCCTGGGATGGAGCCCCGCATCGAGCTCTCTGCTCAACGGGAAGCCTGCTTCTTCTCCCTCTCCCACTCCCCCTGCTTGTGTTCCCTCTCGCTGTGTCTCTCTCTGTCAAATAAATAAATAGAAAATCTTAAAAAAAAAAAAAATGAAGGAGAAGAAAAAGGAGGAAGTAAGAAGGAAGATGGGGAAGGACCTGTCAGTGATTAAGACTTTACTATTTTTTCAAGTTTATTTTTTTTACTAATCTTACTACACCCAATGTGGGGCTCGAACTCATGACCGAGATCAAAAGTTACATGCTCTTCTGACTGAGCCAGCCAGATGCCCCTTAAAAGATACTTTATTATTTTTTAAAGATTTTATTTATTTATTTGAGAGAAAGAGAGTGCATGAGAGAGAGCACAAGCAGGGGGAAGGGGCAGAGGAGAGGGAGAAGCAGGCTCCCCACCAAACAGGGAGCAGATGCCCAACCAACTGAGCCACCCAGGTGCCCTGTAATATTCTACTTCTGTATTTGAAATTTTCCATAGTAAAACGTATATTTTTTATATCCCCAAGAATTTATATTCATAAACCCAGGCAATCAGGAAGAGGAAGTTTGGGTGCAGTGACATTTGAGTGTGATTTTTTCCTCATCTTTAAAACCAGTGTGCTACCTCTCTGCCTCAGAGACATAAAGGAACTTTCCTTCTAATAGAAAGGGATGCCCGACCAGTGATATTTGCAAATGAGTACTCAGTGGAATATTCAGATACACAGATGGGGTCAAAAGAAAAGTAACTACATACATTTCTGGCATTGCTGCTGAGATTCTCAGAGCTGATGGGGAGCAGAGTACTCAGCTCCAGGTCTGTAACCATCTGGCGAGACTCTGCCAGCAAACGCTGAAGCTTGCTTGTGGGCGAAAAGTCATCCTGGGAAAACAACACAATGTAAGCATTCAAGAAATCAGGAAGCATTTTTAAATGTTTATAGTTACAAGTACAATGTTATAAACACAAATGTTAACTACCCATTAATATTTCTCTGACTTTACATATTACATATCAAAGGACATTAAATACTAGAATAACCAAACTCCATTTATTTCTTAGAACCTACTTAGCTAGGGGCGCGTGGGTGGCTCAGTTGGTTAACTGTCTGACTCTTGGTTTTGGCTCAGGTCCTGATCTCAGGGTCATGAGATCGAGCCCCAAGTCGGGCTCTGCACTCCGCACAGAGTCCGCTTCAGATTCTCTTTCCCTCTCCTCTCCCAGTTGTGCACACTCTCTCGCTAACAAATAAATCTTAAAAAAAAAAAAAAAGTACCTACTTGGCTAAATAATTTGATTTCAACAGAACTTACAACTAATTAAGTAACATCTATGTGATAAAAAGAATTATAGGCTAGGGTGCCTGGCTGCCTCAGTAAGTAGAGCATGCAACTCTTGATCTTGGGGTTGTGAGTTCGAGCCCCACACTGGGTGTAAAGATTAAAGATAAAATCTTAAAAAAAAAAAAAAAAAAAAGAATCCTAGGCATTGTTTAGCTCTCCTAAATCCACTTTCTAAAGCCATAATTAGCATGCTAATTAGTGTTAGCCAAAATACTTGCAAAATGTAGCTTTAACACTAAAGGCTTGTAAGCTTTTTAAAATACGTGGATATGTGCCTTAGTTTGTTCTTGTTTAATTTTCAACTTTGGGACCTGAAGTTTTAGCATGACAACAACTCTCAAAAGTACCTAGACTAATTTTTTCATTAAGGAAAGTTAATTCTGGGCGCCTGGGTGGCTCAGTCGGTTAGGTGTCTGCCTTTGGCTCAGGTCATGATCCTGGAGTCCTGGGATCGAGCCCCATGTCAGGGCTCTCTGCTCAGCAGGGAGTCCCTGCCTCTCCCTCTGCTCCTTCTCTCTCTCACTCTCTCTCTCTCTCAAATAAATAAATAAAATCTTAAAAAAAATAAATTTAGGGAAAGTTAATTCTGGGGGCACCTGGGTGACTCAGTCAGTTAAGCACCCGATTCTTGATCCAGTCTTAGGTCTTGATCTTGGGGTTGTGAGTTCAAGCCCTGCACTGGGCTCCAGTCAATTCTAATTTTCCAGGAACAAAGATGATCACTAGTGACCTGGATCTAGAAGATAACGTGTGTGCACGCGTGCATACACACAGACACACATGCACAAACCTAAATATGTATGTATATATGGACTACATAAACATGCAATGTCATATATTTCCTCAGAAAAATAGGTACAAACATTGAAAAAAAGGTCTCATGAAAGCTAAAAAAGATAGTAGCTAATACCTGAAACCATACCCACAATGAACAGGGATCCTATTCATCAAAACCTATGCTCCTTTGGAATTCCTTCCTCTTGAGTCCCTCCTCTCATTCTCAAGCAACATTGATCTGTTTTCTGTCACCAGAGACTAGTTTGCATTTTCTGGAATTTTATATAAACACTTTCATACTTTTGTCTGTCTGGCGTCTTTCATTCAGCAGTAATTATCTCGAGATTCACCCATGTTACGTATGTGTAAGGAGTTTATTCGAGAAGTACTCCATTGCATGGATACACCACAGTTTGTCTCTTTACCTATTGATGTGTATTTGGGTTGTTTCCAGTTTTCCAGCTAATACGAATAAGCTGCTTTAAATATTCACATGCAAGTCCCTGTGTGGACATGTTTCCATTTCTCTAGGAGTGGAATAGCTGGGTCATATGGTAGGTGTATATTTAACTTTTTAAGAAATTATCGACGTGTTTTCCCAAATGAATTTCCCCACCACCAGTGAAAGTCTGTGTTGCTCCAGATTCTAGTCAACACTTGGTAGAGTCGATTTTTAACAAAGAGAACTAACACTCATCAGATACCTGTTAGGGGCTAGCCCCCGTAGTATCACATTTAGACCAAGCAACTGTAATGTTATTATTGCATATTTGCACATAAGAAACTGAGGCCCAAAGAAAGTAAATAATTTTACTCAGGTCATTGAGCTAAGACAAAGCAAAACAAAGATTTGAACTCAGATCAATTTCAAAGCCCATTATCTTCCCCCCAAATAACACCAAAAGTAATTAAGTTCACTTGAACTTATTTTCTCTGTGAAACAGCTGCAATGAAGATCCCATTTATGGTGAAGATACTGACTGGCTCATCCATAATAGTGACAATGTAGTAACAACCTCACTGACCATCAGGAGGAGTGTATTCAAATCAATGGACTACACATCAATCAAAAATCAAAATGAAGAGACTAAGTCTTCAAGTATGGGCATGGATAAATGTCACAAAATATTCACAAAGTTGGAAAAAATCGTATTGCAAAAGGATAGAGACAGTGTTTTACCACTGATGTACATCTTATTTTATTTTTAAGTATTTTATTTATTTGACAGAGCAAGAGAGCACAAGTAGGGGGAGCAACAGAGGGAGAGGGAGAAGCAGGCTCCCCGCTGAGCAGGGAGCCTGACAATGCGGGACTTGATCCCAGGACCACGAGATCATGACCTGAGCCAACAGCAGACGCCTAACCGACTGAGCCACCCAGGCGCCCTTATTATTATTTTTTTTAGATTTATTTATTTGAGAGAGCGAGCCCAGGTGAGTGTGCAAGAGCAGGGGCAGAAGGAAAGAATCTCAGACTCCCCGCTGAGTGTGGGGCTCAATCCCAGGACCCTGAGATCACAACGTGAGCCAAAATCAAGACTGGGATGCTTAACTGACTGAGCCACCCAGGCGCCCCCATTTATGTACATTTTAAACATAAAACAACATTATGTAGTGCTTAAATATATATTTTTACATAGGTAAAAGTGTAAGAACAAGCATGAATGCAACTTCAGGATAGTGATTAACTGGTGGGGGGCTGGGGCATGGGGAGAATGGTGCATGGGACTCACACTTTATCTGTAACATTTTATTTCTCCAACAAGAAAAATAAAGCAAATATGGCAAATGTAAACATGTTAAATCTGAATGTAGGTGCACACTGCTAGTTATAGCCTTCAATATATATATATATACTATGTGTGTATATATATATCTACCAATCACCTGGAGGGCCTGAGGGACATTTTAACTAGACTTAATCTATAGGATAATATTTTAAGGAAACTCTGACTTCGGTTAAATGACGTAATTAAAATCCCATAATTAAAAAAAAAAAAATGGAAGAATGACCAAAATTAAGCTCACTAAAAGCAGTACTACAGAAGAATTAAAAGTACGTCGGGGAGAAGTTTTGCTTGAATAAACTGGGTATTTCTAAGCAAAACACAAACCTTGTCAGTGGATAATGGTGTCTCTTTGTTGAATAACAAAATCTTAGGTGAGTTCTTTGTATCAGAAGAGGGCTCTGTCTCTATTAATTTCTCATCCTCTCTTGTGGCAGATTTTGAAGAACCCAAACAGTGGGAATGCTGGATGGCAATTAGCTCACTATAAATAATAAAACCAAACAGAAACAGACAACTTAAAACAATATCAAACATATTATCACCCATAGTCTTATACTTAAAAGTATCTCAACAGGACCCCCCCCCCAAAAAAGTTGTTTTTCTTTTTAATGAAGAAGCTCAAGTTTGAAGTAGAACATTATAGATTTGAATGGAATACTTGAGTGGAATATTATAAATTAATGCATATACTCTGCAGTAAGAATTAAATCAAAATTCTTAGTGCAAGGGTTAACAACAGAACAGAGAATTTCCCTCTCCCTTCCAAAAACAGGAAAACAAAAAAGAAGGTTCAAGGGACAGGATCATCCAAAAGGGAGGAAAAAACTTGTGAAAATTTTGGGTTTTTGGTTTGTGAAGTTGATTTTTGTTAATGGTTTTTAAAAGTCCTTTTGTGAAAGTAGAACAGCATTGTCAGCTATTAATTCTTCTGTAAGTCCTCAGTATTAAGAGAAGAGACACATGCAGCCAAGCGTCTGGTATGTTCTTCAAGTGCAGGCTCAGAGCAGAGTGAACTGCAAAAGCTGTCTGGAGCAGACCAGAGGCACTGGAGCCTCCTCCTTCCACGTTCCCCGCACCTGAAGGAGAACAGGCTGCCGGCTTCTCCCTCTACAGCTAAAGCCCTATTTGTCATACGGAATGGTGGTCTGATAATAGAGCAGGTACACGGTAAGTTCTTATAATCTAAGGAAAACTAGGAAAACATAATTATCTTTTCTGTTTAATCACGTGTTTGGCATGTGCCGTCTCGGCATGTACCTCTGCCCACAGCACAGGTCGTTTGGGTTATTTCAAGCCAGGGAGGTCAAAAGGGTCTTGAAACAAAACTCCAAATTTAAATTTGAATTTCTTTCATATGTTAAATTTAAGATAGGTCCACTATGCTCTTAAAACTAACATAAAGTTTTCCCTTAATATACGCGTGTTGTTTGTTCAGTAGTGAACAATGTGCAGCTGTGCCCTATTGATACTTGCAATTATTTTTTTTAAAGATTTTATTTATTTATTTGACAGAGAGAGAGACAGCGAGAGCAGGAACACAAGCAGGGGGAGTGGGAGAGGGAGAAGCAGGCTTCCCGCCGAGCAGGGAGCCTGATGCGGGGCTCGATCCCAGGACCCTGGGATCATGACCTGAGCCGAAGGCAGGCGCTTAACGACTGAGCCACCCAGGCGCCCCGATACTTGCAATTGTTTAAAGAAAATCTTTAATATGAATAGATAACATTTAGTGGGACAACCATTTTTTTTAAAGTTTACAACTGACAGAATAACTATCTGTATGATTTTTAAATGACTCAGGCTTCTCAAAGGGCCAAAGACAAATCCAAATAATGAAAATACCAGAAAGAAATTTTTATCGTAAGTCCTAGGAAAGTCAGTGTGATGATTAAAATAAGGCTCTCAATATAGCAACTTTGTCCTTTCTGTAATTTAAGATCCAAGGGCTAGCTTTTATTTAAAAATAGCAAACATTATTATAGCGCCCCTCAACCACAAGAGTTAGCAATTCTAACAATAAGATGAGACTGAATAATGCAGCATAGGCTAATAACTAATCCATTTTCTTCTCTTAAAAAAACTATTAACTTTTACCAGCCTGTTACGTAAAAAAATTTTTTTTCTTGCATGATTTTAAAAAATAAGAAAGTTTGGGGGGGCGCCTGGGTGGCTCAATCGGTTAGGCATCTGCCTTCGGCTCAGGTCATGAGCCCAGGGCTCTGGGATCAAGCCCCACATCCGGCTCCATGCTCAGCGGGGAGCCTGCTTCTCCCTCTCCCATTCCCCCTGCTTGTGCTGTCAGATAAATAAATAAAATCTTAAAAAAAAAAAAAAAAAAAAGGAAAGAAAGTTTGGGAAATGTTAAAGTAAACAGAAAGGCAGAAGCAGTTGGATATGTAAATATGCCATTGGGGTGGGGGCGGGGTGGGGAGGTGGCCAGCGAAATTCTTATCAGGGGTCTAGGGAGTGTGATCTCTGCATAGACAGCTTATCAATTCACACTGGATCCAGGGGTGAGGAATGCCCCGGAGCAGCATTCTACTCTGTAAAGTGACCCCACTGTTAGTTTTTTTAAAAAACATATTTGCCCAACTCATGACAACTGGCTTTGTTTTCAAACAAAACCTTTGCCTCAGAAGCCGTCCTAGGTACAAACTCCTCACTGGAATCTAATACGGTCTCCGCACAATCGAAAACTCAACAGCCTACGTGCTGATGAAGAGAGTACCGGGTCTGCCTCAGACACGACTTGTGTTCGCAAACACTGCTCTCCACGGAGCAGCAAGCACGCGGCGGCCACTGCAGCCCCTTCCATTTCCCAGCATCGGCGTCGCCCCGTACGAAATGTTACTAACCTCGTGGCAGAGTTGTATTTCCTTCCACCGGCACTTTCTGAACAAGTACACACAGATTTATGGCGAACAATTCTTTGCACTTTAGAAGGCTTGAAAATGCTCATCCACTCCATGTCAGACATGTGGCCTGGTGCTTCAATGATGAAGTTACTCGGGTGGCAGCACTTGGATTCATACATGTCACTCTCCCCAAGACAGGTTTCATTTTTATGGCAACAGCAGACTCCAGACCTTTCTATGTCATCCTGACTTTCAACATCCAGCTTTTCTGGTTGTCTGGAACCAGAACAGCTGGCCAGGCCCAGGTACACATTGACATCATGCCACTGTTTCTCATCAGATAACGAGGTGGATGTTTCAGAGAGTTGTTTCTCTTCATTCTGAATCCCGATCCCATTACCTTTTGGTGACTTTGCATGGATCTTGCACAATGTACTTTTGTTTTCTGATTCGATCTGCATTTTTCCTCCCAGAGACCAAGACTTTTGCTTCTCCAGTACGTCTTTTGTAAACAGAGATGAGATAGCAATTACACCTTTTTCCCCAAATGAAGTATTACCCTGTCGTTTCTTCTCTTTGCACAGATCACAAGGGCTCCTGTCTGACCGATTTTGCTGAATCAACGTGGTCTCAAATTTTGGATCTTTAACCAATGACTTCTGATTTTTCTCCCTCTTAATATCGACTTTTGGGCGGTGATTCTCAAGGTCTGACAAACACATGTCTCTGCTGTGGTGGCATTACAAAAAACAGAAGTTATAAGATACACTTGATACGGTCACTCTAGATATTTCACCCAAACCTTGTTCGTTGAGCTAAATCCTATTAAGACCCATCTGTCTGAAATGAAAACATAAGGGAGAATGTGTATTCTTTCTTCAGAGCCTGATTTCAGCCCAACTTCAAGGAAGTCTCTCTGACCAGCAAGCCCACATGCTCACTTTCCCCTTCCCGTCCTCAACTCCCACCGTGCTTACTGCCAATACCGCAGTCCTCATTTTACTGTGTGTATCATCTACTTAATCAGGCAGCAAACTTCCTGTTATAACTATATTGTTCACTCACTCTCATGCACATATCCTGTCTTTCAATAGACTCCTAAGTTTCTTAATATGTAGAGGCATTTTTAATCCTCCTGGCACTTTAGGATAGCCTTTCACAAACATTAAGTGTTCTGTAAATACTTGTTGATTGATCTGTTATTTCCTCTTCCTAATTCTGTTAGTTTCACAGTAAACAGAGGTAAAGCCAGGACTGAAAGGGGACAGAGACTCAAAGAACAGAGACACAGGGGGAAGATACAGCATTCACGGCCATCCCAGTTATCTGCTGGATATTTATATGGCGACATACTGAAAGCTGGTCTAAAGTAAGAATGACAGGTGTGCATAAAATGAAAATATATACAAACATGATAAACCTTTTCATAAACTGTCTTCAGGTATTTGGACATGGAGAGTTCGGAGCCCTCAGAAAACTCAACCCCCACCTCCTGGAAGGACACAGGCCATTCCACACCCTTGAAGAACAGCCTCACTCATCTAGCCCAAGTGTCTCCCAGGGGCAACGAAGTACAGAGAAGGGAAAAGCCAATACGGTAGGGGGCTTTGGCCTGTGCGAGCACTCCGGGCCGGTGTGGTGTGTACCAGCGGCGGGAACAGCCAGGGCACAAAGCGAGAGTGTAACACCCCCAGCAGAAGGCCTGGAAAGAAAAGCAAAGCCGGCACAGGAGTCACTCTGTGTGTAGCAGGAGCTGCTCCTTCCAACGGTTCCTGCAACTACTAACTGCCAGGCCAAGGAGCCGCACGGTCACACCTGCTGGCCGGGAACTTCCCTAATTCCTGTTCCCATTCATGACTCCTTGTCACACTTCTGCTTGGAAAAGTAGACTAAATTTAACTGTGGGACAGTTATATGCCTATTAAATTAAACCACACCTCATATATTTATATTTTAACTTTACAAAACCAATTTAGTTCACACACTGATTATAGGTAAGAAAAGGTGTCTGCTTCTATTAACAAGGAAAACAGGAAAATCCAGCTAAAAGCAGAGATCACCCTCAGCTAGCTGAACAACTACTACAGTTATTTATACCATTCGTTCGTGTTTTTTTCTTTTAGGCAAGTACCATATCCTATGTATCTTTATTTCCCCATTCCCAGCCCAGTGAGTGCTAAACACTAAACTCTGAGTCCGCATGAAAGAGTAAATGACTCACCTCTGGTTTCTACTTGAGCTCAAAGTCTTATACACAACAGACACACAAATAAGGCTAATGAATTTCTTTTACCAAGTGGCTAAATCAGGATCAGGCCTAAAATTCTAAGATCAGGTCTCATTACAACCCAGGATTATAACAACAATTACTAGCTCGTATTTATTGACTCCATACCATATAGGAAATGATAGTAGATACCGGCCCATAGTAGGTACTTCATAAATAGATTGAATGATAAAATAAAACACAACATCATACTAATAGCATCTTGCTAAGATTACCTGGACTCCAGAACCTTTGATTCCTCCATCTTTGAGTCATATATCTGTATTAATTCCTGAGAATTTTCCACATTAAAATTAAGAAACTGCAGATCACTCTGTTGTTTTACATAAATCTGCCGTAGATATTGATAAATCAATAAGATGTGACAACAAAACTATAATGAGCCAACATTCAAATGCTAAAACAGATCAGACAGTGATAGAGAGATATGCTAAATATGTTTGCTTTTATTTTTCCTATGTTAGCACTCAGATTTGTTAGTATAACTGGTTTCCAAACCTTTCATTACCATAAGCAAGACCCTATCAGCTATGCTAAATATGACATACCTTTAATGTAGTTAGGATTCCAAAAGCACCATAAACAAAAATCGACAGACACACACTTCTCCTAATTTGATGTTTGTTTATAAATGCTTCCCAAATAGTAAGAACAGTATAACTGGGGACATACCTGTCTCAGATTATGCAGTTCTGCATTTGTACGTTCTTGCTTTGACTTTGCAATATCAAGTAACTCATCTTTCCTTTTTTCTCTCTCTGCTATTTAAGAACAAATATTATTAAAATATTTTTCATCAGCCATATCAACACAAACCTTTTCATTTCCACAAATTTAGTGTTCCAGTAACTTGTTTTCCCCTTGTTCCTGAACTTAAAATTTGCAAAATGCATGGCTGGGAAGAGCTTTAATCTGTGATTCTGACTAGATCTTTCACCAAATCTGAAAATTTTCACAATATAATTAATGCTGAGTCAAAAAAGGATTCAGAATTGTATCAACTGTATGATCAAATCACACTGTATGTTTGTATACACAAACACACAGGAAAAGTCTGAGAGCAAATACACATAAGTATTTTAAAAAGTTTTTGGATGGGAGGATTAATGACAATTGTTTTCCTCTGTTTTTAAGGGGGGGGCATGATAAAATACATATTACTTTCTAAATTTTTTTCACATTACATGAGTAACTTATGAATGCATTTGCATTGTAAAAACCCAAACAACATATTACCTCTATCAACAGAAAAAAAAATTAACATTACAAGGTATAAAAAAATAAATCATGATTTTTACCAGTATGCAAGTCAGTCTGATACAATCTCACAATCAGGCCCTTCCTATATATTGTCACTGACCAAAGACCAAAGATATTTGTGTTTATGAAGTGCCCGCATAGCAGATAAACTTGCCCAGCATTCCTTTAAAGATTTTCTACTTCTTAGGTGCCTGGGTGGCTCAGCTGGTTAAGCAACTGCCTTCAGCTCAGGTCGTGATCCTGGAGTCCAAGGATCGAGTCCCACATCGGGCTCCCCGCTCAGTGGGGAGTCTGCTTCTCCCTCTGACCCTCCCCCCTCTCATGCTCTCTCTCTCTCTCTCAAATAAATAAATAAAATCTTTAAAAAAAAAAAAAAAGATTTTCTACTTCTTGAAAACTCTTCACCTGATAGGTAATTAAGATTCCGCGTTCTCTTGAATACACATAGTTATACACTCAATTTTTCTCAGTGCAAAAAGACAGCAAAGAGATAATTTTTTTTTTTTTAATCTTCATTCTTTTACAAAGACCATCAACACTTTGCTGAAACACGGACACGCCACTAACTAGAGTTAGGGCACAAGAAAGCCATATTCTAAAAACAGTTTCAGAACTTGGTAAATGAGGGGCACCGGGGTGGCTCAGTTGTTAAGCGTCTGCCTTCGGCTCAGGTCATGATCCAGGGGTGCTGGGATCGAGCCCCGCATCGGGCTCCCTGCTCGGCAGGAAGCCTGCTTCTCCCTCTCCCACTCCCCCACCCCCCTCTCGCTGTGTCTCTCTCTGTCAAATACATGAATAAAATCTTCAAAAAAAATAAAATAAAATAAAGTGCTGTACAAGGGCTAATATCAGAAAAAAACATTAACATTATTCTTTAGGAGAAATAAAGTGATTCACACAGAAGTGAGAAATCAACAATAAATGCTTAAGAAAAACATCTGTATCTTTATAAGAAGTTCATGCTAAATGTGTAAAATAACCCTCTACATGAATCAATTTTAAGTAAATCTGATGCAATCTAAATGAAAATTTGTATCTATGGTTCTTTCATAAAACACTTTTTTTACATGTCATTTTTCTCATGGATGAAAAAGGATAAAAATTTTTATTATCACTTTACATATGGACATCGCATAAAACACTTAAGGACAAAGGCATGCACTTTGCTATAGACTGCAAGTCCACTAGACCGCTGTTCTGCAGTGTTTGTCTGTGGTCAGGGGACCAAGGAGAGGAAAGAGTGACAGGGGTCTGCGCACAGCACCCTCTCTCCTCCCCAACATGGTTCATGCTCAGCCCTTCAGATGCGGGTCTGTAGTTATCACCTCGCTTTCAAAGGTAATCCTTGTGCACAAAATCGAAAATGTGAAGACAAGCACAGTGGCCAGGTTTAAACTACTACATCTTTTCTATTCAATTTTGAATTTATTTCTTTGCATGAGTCAATACCATAATGAAAGCATATGAATGTAATGGATTTGCATTATTTATGCAGAATTGCATCTAGCTTATGAATTCGATCATAAGCACAAAGAAAAAAAAAATAAAAGGAATCACAGCTACTTTAACAGTAGAAGCAATGCCCACAAGGCATCTCTGACTCTTTCCTGATCTCACTTCCACCCCCCTCTCGTATTAACAGCACTGTGACATGCTGGGTGCAAATCCTAGTGTGTAGAGATACTTGTTTTGAATTCAGTATGGCCCCTAAACAAAAGCCAACTACTTTATTTGGAGTTCAAGGATAATTTGTTTATTTTTTAAAGATTTTATTTTTAAGTCATCTCTACACCCCACGTGGGGCTCTAACTCATGACCCCGAGATCAAGAATCATATACTCCACCCACAGAGCCAGGCAGGCACCCCTCAAGGGTAATTTTAAATATATCTGAATTTTGCCTTAATCTCTGACTTTAGAATAATCTATTATTGCATAGGAAGCAACTCTACTGGAAATATAAATGTTTTCCTAGATGAGATACTTTTCTACATGGCTGGGTTTAGCTGAGAGATCCAAGTGGAGTGGGTCCACCTATTTTCACAAAGTGGTCACAGAAAACAAAGAGGTATTGGACTCCGCTGATCACTGCCTGAGCAAGGAGCCTAAACAAGACAGCACAGAGGAAAGGGGCCTGGAAGTCTGCAGCTGCCAGTCTGGCCAAGGCTCTGCCTTTTACAGCCTGGGAGAACTGAGGCAATCACTCGATCCCATAGGGCCTCATCTACAGGACCGTCAGGACCCCAGAAATGTGAACTGGTATCCTCACTTTATTTGCAAACTTCTTATAAGCAGTTATGTACAAACAAATGAAACATGTCTCTAAGCTTATGTGAAGAACTTCATCTTCAATGAGAGGGAAAAAGTTTTGAACTTAACATAAAAGTGTAATTTTAAGACATCTTCCAGCTTCAAATAAAATATGTACATTTTTAGCCAGAGCACCTGGCAGCATATTATGTTAAGCCTTTTAAAATTATTTTTAGGTTTAATTCACTTTTATAATTAAACATACAAAAACTGTTTTGAGACAGTGGTATGAGTAGAAAAGGTGTTTAAGAAATAAGCTTAGGGGGCGCCTGGGTGGCTCAGTGTTCAACTCTTGGTTTCAGCTTGGGTCATTATGTCATGGGTTGTGGGACTGAGCCCCTCGTGGGGCTCCGATCCCAACAGGGAGTCTGCTTGAAGATTCTCTCCCTCTGCCCCTCCCCTGACTCGTGCGCTCACTCTCTCTCAAATAAATAAATCTTAAAAAAAAAAAAAGAAATCAGCTTAGGAAATGATAAAATATTATTTCACAAAATGGATTTTTTTTTTTAAGATTTATTTGAGAGAAAGAGAGCGCGACCACAAAAAGGAGGAGCGACAGGCAGAGGGAGAAGCAGGCTCCCTGCAGAGCAGGGAACCTGATGCAGAGCTTGATCCCAGAACCCTGGGATCATGACCTGAGTTGAAGGCAGACGCTTAACCGACTGAGCCACCCAGGCGTCCCAAGCCTAAAAATAAATGGATTTTCTGTGGGCCTAGGAGTTTCTTAGCAACTAGCAGAGTTCCTGGCACACAAAAGATGATCCAAAGATTGTTTGTAAATCAACTGTAAAGCTTCAAATATACATATATATTTTTATGTATATTTACATATGTATTTTTATTAATAGATTAACTTTCAGAGCAATCCTAGAAATAACAGAAATAGTGACCTCTAATGGTAGAAAACTGCATTTTCCCCATCCTTATCATATGACATGAAAATTAAGAATTCCATTTTATGTGAAAAAATGTTAATGCATTTTGCCCTTTAGCTTATAGAAATGTATTCTCCTCCTAGAAGAAAGGGAATTGAGGGTATATATAACTAGACCCCAAAAATGTCAATTTATTTAATTCTGTTTGGAACTTCACCTCCAAATCTATGATTTTCCTCATACTAAATACAAAGCCTAATAAAATTTGGCTGGCAGGGACAGAGATAAGATCTATACATCAGTGATCCTCAACCAGGAATGGAGAGGGAGAGGTCTGAACTAGTGGAAACTAGTGGGGTGTATAGGGGACGGTGTGGGAGAATGCGGCTGGGGAGATGGAATTTTTTATGTTTATCTGGAGGGGGGCCTAAGGCAAACTATTGATAAATTTGCTATTTTTAATTATGAAAAATTCATCCTTAACATTATCACTTCAGGTTCATGCTGATATAACAAAACACATGTGCATTTTTCCAACTGTAATCACAAGTGATCTATTTGCAAAACTGGAAAATTGTTGAATTCCTAATTTTTACCTAGTATTTGCAAAAGTATAAACATCCTTCCTTCTTCAATTGTATCTCCTCATTTTATAGAAGAGGAAACAGGGTTAACTGGGAGGCATGATGACAACTTTAATATTCCCTGCCTGGTCCCTCCTGGTCCAAGTGTATTTAAAAAGTTACTATTTTGAGAGAGGTATAATTCCTTTAATCTGTCATAGTTGTACCACAGAAAGTTTAGGCTACAAAGAACTATTCAATCACTTAAATTAATTATCTGTTTTTACCAGTAAAAACCAATTCATCATGCAGGCAACTTTTCTCTTGCTTGAGACGAATGATCTCTTCTCGTTGTTCATTATTTTCTGTTGTCTTTTCATTTAGATCCTCTTCACAAATAGAAGAAAACAAAAGTCCTTGAATAAATACTATTTGCTAGAAGAATATACACTGTGAGTACCTCTCATGCCCTCGGCACCCTTTCCAATTAATGTGAAGTCCCGTCGGAGCTGCAGCCAACATATATCTAAACCTCGCTGCATCCCTGGCAATGACCTTCTCAGGCTTCCCTATTCCTGACTGGTCTCTCTACTCAAACCATGCCTCTCCTGCTACAGCCTATTGCCCAGAGAGCAATAAGGGCATTTTTTTTTTTTTTTGAAGAAGTGGGGCTCAAACTCACAACCCCAAGATCAAGAGTCACATGCTCTTCTGACTCAGCCAGCCAGGCACACCAGGGCAATCTTTTAAAAGTAAAAAATCTGTGGGGTGCCTGGGTGGCTCAGTCGGTTAAGCAGCTGCCTTCGGCTCAGGTCAGGATCCCAGGGTCTTGGGATTGAGTCCCGCATCGGGCTCTTTGCTCAGTGGGGAGTCTGCTTCTCCCTCTGCCTGCTCCCCCTGCTTGTGCTCTCTCTCTCTGATAAATAAAATCTTAAAAAAAAAAAAAAAAAAAAAACAGTAAAAGATCTGCTCATGTCACTCTTCTCCTAAAAGCCCTCCTAACTCCCTTAGGATGAAATCCAAATCACTACCCTAAGCCCTGAATGGCCTGGTTTGGCCTATCACTCTCCCCCTTCTTTTGTTCTGTTCCTTGAACATGTCCCAACCTCAAAACCCACCCAGGGCTTGTGCATTTGCTGTTCCTTCTGCCTGGAAGGCTCTGGGCCCAGATCTTCACATGGCTAGTTCTTCCCACCATCCAAGCTTCTGCTCAAATGTTCTCCTCAAAGTCACCTTCCCAGTCCACCCAAACTGAGTTGATTCCCCTGTCCATTACCTTGTTGTCCTTTAAAGAGATGACAGAGTCTGTCCCTGCTGTCAAGGGGTGTATAGTGTGATTACGGTTTTAGCTGAAGCTACAAACGTAGACAAAGCGCATGATTTGCCACAAGTCAGGGCATCATAAGAATAAGATTTTAGAAGGCTGAGTCTTTTAAATTGACCACAATAAACTTTCACAATTTCAACAGCAACTCACTCACACAGGGTGTAGGAGTGTTGAAAATCCTGACTCCGTCCTGTTCATGTCCGTGCAATGACCTCCCTCGTGCCTACGTGCCCCAGGCCCTTTGGAGGTTAATGTGTGCCCTGAATGGAATTCGGGAAGGCTTATTCTGATCTTCCCTCTAGTGCACAGATGGCACCACTTTAGATGACCACCCCTGGACCTCACCAGAAAGCCCCCTGTTCTATAAAAGCTGTGGATTAAGGTCTGGGTGAATTTGCGGAGAGTAGGTATGTAGCACCAAGATCGTGGTCTACCTGATCCCCCCATCAGTAAGTTACCCTGAATAAAACTCCATGTAAATGGTATGGAGTGACTTGCTTTGCTTTTTAGTCTCAAAGTGCCTTCTCAGTCTGGAGGGTACTCTACTGTCCCTCCTCCACCTTCTAACAATGAGGCACCCCACTATGGACAGAGGTGAGAGTAACTTCCACCAAAACATGGCTTTGTCATTCTAAGGTTGCTTGCTGCGCAGTGGGAGTCTGTCTGTGTCTAACACGATGACCACTGACCCTGCGCCAGGGAGGGGAAAGGCCAGAGAAAAGTGGGCCTACCTCCATGCCTTCTGTAGGCAAATGTAAGCTCTTACTCCACCACCTACCTCCACATTCACATAAATAGGACTAACCTATTTGGTATACCTCGCCTCCCCTTCTTTATAAAACTTTAAGTAACATTACTTAGAAGGAAATGAATCATTGAGTTACTCTGAGAACAAAAATAGAAAAGGAGAACGCAAAAGGAATTTTCAAAAATAAAACATGCGCCGAAAAGCTACCCTGGCAGATTGTGTTGTTAGTGGCAATCCCTCATCCCTCCCTGCATTCCTCCCAGAGGGACAGATATTTCTCCACTGCCCGACTTTGGGCTCAGCCACATGATGCTTTAGCCAACAGAGGGAGGGTGTGTTGGGTCCTTGCATGTTTCTGCTTCTTCTATTTTTCATCTATCTATCTATCTATCTATTTTAAGTAAGCTCCACACACAACTTTGGGCTCCAACTCACGACCCTGAGATCAAGAGTTGCATGCTCTCCCAACTGAGCCAGCCAGGTGCCCCTGCTTCTTCTCTTACGTTTCTGCCTTCGGGGATGCCTGGGTGGCTCAGTCGTTAAGCATCTGCCTCGGCTCAGGTCATGATCCCAGAGTCCTGGGATCAAGCCCCACATCAGGCTCCCTGCTCAGCGAGGAGTCTGCTTCTCCCTCTCCCTCTGCCCCTTTGTCTACTTATGGGTGCTCTCTCTCTCAAATAAATAACTAAAATCTTTTTTAAAAATTAAAAAAAAAAAAAAAGTTTCTGCCTTCACCGTGGGGAAAAGTGCCCAGGCCAGCTTACTGGTGAGAAGTGAGATATGGGAAGCAGAATTGCCCCAGAGGAGAAGCTCAGCTGGGCCCAACCAGGATAAGTCAATCCCCGTTGGGCTGATACCTGAGCTTATCAGATGCTTCTGGGTGCATACCACCAAGATGTTGTTGCTGGTTGTTATGAAGCATAAATTAACAATAACCGCTACAGCAAAGGCAGTTTTTTTAAAAATATAACGCATTATACAGTTTCCTCCAAGTCTGTTATTTACCTTATAACATGAATACTGCAGCATAATTCTGTACAAATGAAATGAACATTTCATGGTAGGATCTAAGGCCAGCCACAGACCTCTTAATCACAAGATGAAGTGAACCCAAATGAAGAAGTATGTGCCCAAGGTGAAATGCTTGAATTGATGTCTCTTCCTTACCTTTCAGTTTATTGACTTCAATTTTAAGTGTCTTTAATTTCTGCTTGTAATCTTGCTTTTCTTTCACAATACAAGTCTCCACCATCTTCGCGTCACGCAAGGCATGCTCTAACAGTTTAAATTTTCCTGAGCAGTCTGCAATGTGATTGACGGCCTCGATAATATCTTTGTCCTAAGAACCAAATTTGAAGACTATTCTGTAAGATTTTTAAGTTTCAACTAATCAGGGGTGCCTGGGTGGCTCAGTCGTTAAGTGTCTGCCTTCGGCGCAGGTCATGATCCCAGAGTCCTGGGATCGAGCCCCGCATCGGGCTCCCTGCTCTTCGGGAAGCCTGCTTCTCCCTCTCCCACTCCCCCTGCTTGTGTTCCCTCTCTCGCTGTCTCTCCCTGTGTCAAATAAATAAATAAAATCTTTAAAAATATATATATATTAAGTAAAATTCCCTCCCTCCCCCACTCACATGGAATAACTATTATTATAATAGCTATAATATATAATAGTTATTAGTAGCAGGTTTTCCTCCTGCTTAAGGACAAGTGCTTCTGCTATAGCACCATATATGCATTCCTGAAGATGCTCATGGTCTGCACATCTCACACCAGGAAGATTTTATGGGAAAAATGGGGTTGGCAGATCAATGGAACTTCATGATTAGACTGGTAGCAAAAAACAACAGGCCCATTTAAGTATGCAAACAGTTCAGCAAAAGCCAGGGCCGACACACCAGTCAATCATTCTTTTCCAGCATCTTCATTAGCACTCACAGCCTCACCAGGAGTTTGCCACAACGGAAACCAGAGTAGTTGTTAAAGCCACTAAATTGGTCACTATTTGACTAAAGACAATTCCGTAGACTTTAATATTTTCTCTTCAATTTTAAGAAAGCTTGCCCGTGACCACTTTAAAACATTAAAATGCAGGGAGAAAGCACATATGAACTAGCATGAGGGTCCCATTATGCCTAAATCATTCCCTATTCACCAGCTGCCAAACACGTTATAGCAGAAGAGACTGTCAGTCAATCACTATCATGACATGGTAGCGGCTCTAGCAACTGCTGGATCGCTAACAGTTTTTCTCTCCATTAAAAAAGAAAAACAAAGAACATTAACAAGCAATCTGATTATCAATGACTCTGTGAGAACTAACACTGGATACCTTGGAAGAAAACAAGTTAATCCAGACATGCTAAACCATGGAATGAGCCTCGGAGACAGAGACCAAAAGTGGAGTCCTGTCTCCTCTCTCAATGTCTTGGGGACATCATTTTAAACTTGTTTCCAACATTTCTAAAATGAGTCTTATTTTATTTATTTGAGAAAGAAAGCGCACGCATGCATGCGCAAGTAGGGGGAGGGGCAGAGGGATTCTTCAAGCAGACTCCCCATTTAGCCTGGAGCCTGATGTGGGGCTCGACCCCACGACCCATGAAATCATGACCTGAGCCAAAATCAAGAGTCAGACACTCAATTGACTGAGCCACCCAGGTGCCCCCCTTTTTTTTTTTAAAGATTTTTTTTAATTTTTTGGGGGGTGCCTGGGTGGCTCAGTCGTTAAGCGTCTGCCTTTGGCTCAGGTCATGATCCCATGGTCCTGGGATCGAGCCCCGCATCCAGCTCCCTGCTCGGCTTGTGTTCCCTCTCTCGCTGTGTCTCTCTCTGTTAAATAAATAAATAAAATCTTTAACAAAAAAAAAAAAAAGGTGTTTTTTTTTTTATTTTTAAGTAATCTCTACACTCAATGTGGGGCTGGAACCCAAACCCCAAGATCAAGAGTCACATGCTCCACTAAGCCAGCCAGGTGCCCCTAAAATGAGAATTTTACTTTTTTAAAAGATTTTATTTACTTATTTGATAGAGAAAGAAAGAAAGAGAAAGAGAGAGCACAAGCAGGGGGAGCAGCAGAGGGAGAGGGAGAAGCAGGCTCTCCGCTGAGCAGGGAGCCGGAGGTGGGGCCCAATCCCAGGACCCTGAGATCATGACCTGAGCCGAAGGCAGACACTTAACTGAGCCACCCAGGCGCCCCTATTTTCTTTTATTTTTTTAAAGATTCTATTTATTTGAGAGTGAAAGTGAGAAAGATCACAGAGGGAGAAGCGGGCTTGCCGCTGAGCAGACAGCCTGATGTGGGACCCGATCCTAAGACCCTGAGATCATGACTTGAGCCAAAGGTAGATGCCCAACCGATTGAGCCACCCAGGGGCCCCCTAAAATGAGAATTTTAAAAGAGACAGCAACGTTGGTAGCTCTACCATCTCATTTGCAATGGGACTTAAGTAAGATAATGTATGTGACCATACTTTGTAAAGTACAAAGTGCCCTGGCAAATGAAGGTATTATTATTTTGAATTACCTTTAGCTTTATCATTGTAGTGAGAGCCTGTTCTCGAGCTTGTAATTGTCCTACCTGGGCAGAAAGTTCGACTAATGTGTTGCTGAGATTTTCATTTCTAGCCTACAAGGGAACAACACATAAAATACTAATTGAGTCATTTAAAAGTTTTCATTACTAGCATTAGCCGCAGTCTGTGCTCATTCTGTTTTGTTTTCTCTTTAACTTTTATTTAGTAACAAACTAAGCCAAGTAAGCAGTCATCAAAAAAAAAAAAAAAAAAAATACAAATCTTTCTCTCCATTACCTCTAGCATCCTCTCAATGCTTATGTTTGCCCTCCTGAATCATATTGGTTATGCTTATAAATGTCTATTTCCCAATCTCTCTTATATATAATTCTAGGTTGGCAAAAAGAAAATAAATGAATGAAAATTGGATTAGTAAGAGACTTCCTTTGCTGAAATAAAGTAGCATTAGTGAACTTCTATACGCATATATATGTGTGTGTGTGTATAATTTTTACTCTACGTTGAAAGACCTTCACTTCATATTGGGGTATTCCCATTTATCAGGTTTTTGGGGTGTTTTTTTTAACCCCAGAACTACATGATATATTTATTGGTTGGAAAAAAAGAATAATGAGGCTTTTTAAATAGTATCTCCATGAAGGAAATTTAAATACATGCTACTAAGTGAAAGAAGCCAATCTGAAAAAGGTACATACTATACGATTCCAACTATAGGACATTCTGGAAAAGACACAACTATGGAGATGGTAAAAAGGTCAGTGGTTCCAAAGGTTAGGAGAGACAGGGATGGAACACAGGATTTTTAGGGCAGTGAAACTATTCTGTACAATACTACAATGGTGGATACATGTCATTACACATCTGTCAAAACCCACAAAATATGTAACACCAATCGTGAACCCCAGTGTAAACTATGACTTTGGGTGACAATGATGTGTTAACAGATTCACTGATTATAACAAATGTACTACCGGGGTGCAGAATGTCCACAGTAGGGGAGACTGCATTTGGTGGTGGAGGCAGGGGGTATAGGAGAAATTTATGTATTCTACTCTGTTTTGCTGTGAACATAAAACTGCTCTAAGAAATAAAGTTTATTAATAAAAAAAAAACCTTCCTGCTATGAACTGAATTGCATCCCCCCAAAATGCATATGTTGAAGCCCTAACCTCCAACATGGTATTACTTGGAGATGCTCCTTTGAGAGATAATTAGGTGTAAAAGAGGTCATGAGTGGGGCCCTCATGATGGGATTAGAATCCTTGTAAGAAAAGACACCAGAGATCTTCCTCATACTCTCTCATACATTTCCTTTTCTTTTTTTTTAAAGTAAGCTCTATGCCCTATGTGGGGCTTGAACTCATGACCCCAAGGACAAGCGTCACATGCCTCACTGACTGAGTCAGCCAAGCACCCCCTACATTTTCATTTTTTAATTCAACATATCAATAGAATAGTTTTTACTTATTTTATAGCTAAAAACTGTCTAGAACAATAATGTGAAAGAATAAAAAAGGCATTATCATTATGAAACAAGCATAATACAAAGGCTATAACAAAAATAATGGCTCTCTGTGCCTCTCATAAAACTCGAGTTCAAAAAATATCTGATGACCAGTTAGAACTGAAAAGTGAAAAATCAGTCCTACAAATTTTATTCCCCATATGCCACTAACATGATGTGGATTCTGTTCATCGTATCAGATAAGGCACATTTAGAAAGCATCATGTGAAGCTACCAAAATTTGATGCTATTCATCTCAGACTTTGAGAAAGACTTTCTAAAATAACCCATTGTTGATAAAGTGACAGATGCTCCTAGACCAAATGGGCTGACAGTCAGAAAAGGTGGTAATGAAGTTTATCTCCCAGACAACTCAGCACTGTGCAGCCAACCAAAGCCATAAAATGAACACAAAACTATGGGGGCAGATGGACGGATCGACTTTCATACACACACATGCATTTTAATGGAAACATTTAAATCTAATTTCTCAATACCTGAAACAGAATTTGGGCTAGAGAACCTTATCACAAAATAAAACCAACCTCAAGGTCTTCAGAGAGAAGAGAGGAATGGGTTGCCTTTTGAGCCATTTCCTGAAGCTGTAGCTGAGTCTTCTGAAGAACCGTTTGGCATTCAATCTGATTAGATTCAAGGGTTTTTACCTTCTTTGTGAGTGACCTGATTATTTCAGTTCTTTTATGTAGTTCACCTGAGGGAAATTTCATCAATAACCACCCTTTGATCAGATCTGAAGCTTAAAATGCATTTTCAAACACACAATTAAAAGGTTAAGTGTGCTAAATAATTTTTTAAAGGATAATTCTTTTTCAAGAATGTATTACGGAATCCACGATACTGGATAGTATAGAAACAGAATAGTCAGCAACCCAGAAGCCCCACGGATGTCACTTCCTAAACACGATGTCTCCCAATTCCCACCTTCCCAACCACTGTCCTGATCTTAACCATTTGCCTGCTTTTTAATTATAGTGTTACCACCTATGACCACATCCCTAAAACACAGTTTGATTTGAACCGTATATAATTGGGATTATACTCTAGGAGTTCTTCCCTTCACTTTTTTCCACCTAAGATGATCCTGAGATTTATCCACATTGTTGTATGTGACTGGTGTTTGTGCACTGTTGTTGCTACATAATATCCCATTATATGATTATGCCAAAATGTACTTACTACTATTGGTAGCCACTTCGGTTGTTTCCACTTTACAGCTATTATGAACAATGTTGCTCTGAATATTCTTAAATGTGTATCTTGGTGTAATTTTGCAAGAGTTTTTGTAGAGCCTTGCTACTCAAATGGGGTCCTTGAGCCAGCAGCATTGACATCACCTGGTAATTTGTTAGAAATGCAGACTCAGGCCCCAGACCTATTGTATCATAATCTACATATTAATAAGATCCTTAGGTCATTCACTTGTACTCTGACCCATTTGTATATTCCTAGAAGTGGAAATGTGGGGCCATGAGCTATGTATATCTTTAACTTTACTAGATACTGTCAAATGATTTTCCAAGTAGCTGTACCAACCGACACTCCCACCAGCAGTGAATGAGTCTTCCCTTGGCTCCAAAATACCTGCTACCTTTATATATACCTGATATCTTTACCAATACCTGATCATTTTTGCTGGTCTGATAAGTGTAAACGGTATCTCATTACGGTTTTAATTTGCATTTCCTTAGTTACTAATGAGAATGAGAATCTTTTTTTCTAAGAAGGCTCCACGCTGGGCTTGGAGCTCCAACATAGGGCTTGAACTCATGACCCTGAGATCAAGCCTGAGCTGAAATCGTTAGATGCTTAACCGACTGAGCCACCCAGGCGCCCCTCAAGTTTCTTATTTTAAAACCAGATACTGTTGGCTATATGCAATGTCATCTTCATCTTTAACACATTTGTGCAAGATATTATATTACATCTAATGTGCAATCAAATCAAACATGATGCGTGTATGTGTGTGGCTGGGTATGGTCAGAGTAAAATCAAATGATCATCAAAGAAATGGAAAATTATGCATATTTAGTTTGTCATGTTTAAGAATCCTTTGGGTAACAGAAGATAAAAAAAGGAGGAGTTATCTATTAAACAGATCTAGTGTTTTCCCTTCTAATACAGTCTGGCATTGATGTAGTGTCACTAGAACATTCAGACCTTAGAGCAGCACTAAAGGGATGCCAGAATTAAAATATGGTACAAAAAAAATTTTTGCAAGCCACTTTTGAGACTGCTATATTTTTAAACGATGACTGTTTTAGATACTTAAGATCAAGTTCAATACCAAAAATTTAAAATCTTTGAGTCAGTTCAACAGAAATGGCTAGTCCTGGGCGCCTGGGTGGCTCAGTTGGTTAAGCGACTGCCTTCAGCTCAGGTCATGATGCTGGAGTCCCGGGATCGAGTCCCACATCGGGCTCCCTGCTTAGCAGGGAGTCTGCTTCTCTCTCTGACCCTCCCCCCTCTTGTGCTCTCTCTCTCCCATTCTCTCTCAAATAAATAAATAAAATCTTAAAAAAAAAAAAAAAAAAGAAACGGCTAGTCCTATGGCATTTCTACTCATATTCTAGCTCAAAACTAATTTCATTCAGATTCACTCGTGACACTTCAGGTTAACTGGAGCTCTCTCCAGCACCCTCTCTACATTTAAACTGTCTGCCCAACTTCAACTCACATTGTGTTTGTTCAATTTTGAGTGTTGATAAAGGCCTCCTATCTTCAATTAAACTAAACTCTAGGGCAGCAGGGATTGCGTTGAGATATTTTATCTCTTATCTTTCCCGTGCGCCCCACTTTTTCCCCCTAATGTATTTAATATTTAAATACATTTGTGTTTCGGGTGCCTGGGTGGCGGTCGGATGAGCATCTGACTCTTGTTTTAAGTTCAGGTCGTGATCCTGGGTTCCTGGGACTGAGCTCTGCATTGCGCTCCATGCTCAGCAGGGAGTCTGCTTGGGGATTCTCTCCCTCTCCCTCTGCCCCTCTCCCTGCTCACATGTGCATGCGCGCTCTCTCCCTCAAATAAAAATATTTATTTTAAAATAAATACATTTGTGTCTAACCCATGAGCCCTTTGAATATGCTGGCACATAGAGATATATAACAGATACTGCTAATGTATTTCTGACCCTCTAATTTGCTGCAACGTTCTTCCAAAGTCAATACTTTCTGCCGATCCTCTTCCCATGAAAGAAGTTGTCTCTGATGTACTGCAACCATATCATTGAGCTCTTTATCGCGATCTTTTAATTCTCCAATAAGCAGCTGCAGCTCTTTCCGTTGTTTCTCGATAGTGGAAATCTCAACTTCTGACCCGATGTTCTAGACAGAGAAAGTGGTTTTACATCACAATAGAACTAATCAATAACATAAATCAGCTGAAGCATTTTTCCCCCAAATAATTGTATCTTCTTTTGCTGCCAATTCAAGACAGTTATTTTTTATTCACTGCTTATAACATGGCATCAAAATTATGTATATTTAAAATGAGTTCATGCCTACTGTGCACTCTGCCTCTATAATTTCCTGTCATACCACACATGCCACTCTTAAAAAGTGGGACCGTTTGTAAAACCTTCATTGGCTAATCACAAATAAACTCATTTTGGCATTTTTGTCTTTGCTGTCAACCCATTCCTTGTATCAGTCAACAATATTACCCCACACTTTCCCAAGCAATTCTGGTTCAATCAAGTAAAGGAAAACATGAAATAATTACTGTTTGAATGTAAAGAATTCTCATGACATCTAGCACATAAACTCAATCTACCAGATTGGTCCAAACTCAACACACCTGTTTATAAAGGAAAATTTTCAAACATACACAGAAGATAAGGGAATTGTACAATAAACTCTTAGGTTCAGTACCTAAGTTCTACCATTATCAAGATTCTGCCCCATCTGTTTCAATTTTCCTTTCTCTTTTTGTTGTTTAAAAAACTCTTACAGGGGCGCCTGGGTGGCTCAGTTGGTTAAGCGACTGCCTTCGGCTCAGGTCATGATCCTGGAGTCCCTGGATCCAGTCCCGCATCGGGCTCCCTGCTCAGCAGGGAGTCTGCTTCTCCCTCTGACCCTCCCCCCTCTCATGTGCTCTCTCTCTCAAATAAATAAATAAAATCTTTAAAAAAAAAAAAAAAAAACTCTTACATATTTTGGCATGCATCTCTAAAAATGAACATTTTTTATATCACCATGATGCCATTTCATACCTAATAAAATTATCTACAGTAATTCCCTTTATGCATATGTCATTTTAAAGACTAGATCATGAAGTTGGTCTGACCTAAATGTGAATCCAGAATTAATCACTTTAGTGGCTCTGTAACATTGCACAAATTACTTAACCTCTCTAAGCCTTGGTTTCCTCACCTGTAACATGGTAATAACAACACTTTAACTTCTCAGTTGTGCGGATTAAGCAAGATAAACTGTGTAAAGCGTTCCACATGACTTGGCACAGGGTAAGCACTCAACAAACATTAGCTATCGTTATTTTTCTTTTAAGGAAAAATTTTAAGATACCAACTTAAACACGTGAAAGGGATATAGTTTTTCCAAACATTGGCTATTATTGATTGTGAAGCACATTTTGAAATATGGTACTGCCCCCATCCGTGAAATAAAAGAACTGAAAGTGTTACTTCAAGAATTCTATCTTAAAAATCGTAGTTAAATCTTCATGAGAGGCCCATTTGTATCATTACTGCTTTCTGAAAAATAAGGTTTGTAAATAAATAATGACGAATGAATTACAGTTAGTTACCAGTAACTAAACTAAAATTTGGATCAAGTGATTCCAAGTCACAAGACTTAAATTCTAAGTCTTTGGTAAACCATTCGTTAATTCACTGACTTCACTGAACAAGTATTTGCTGAGCGCCAAGCGCCTGGGGATACAGTAATGAGCGCGCCGGCAAGGAGCACATATTGTAGGACAGGAAAACAGGCAATTCGCCAAACATGCCAAAAAAAAAAAAAAAAAAGCTCATTTCACCGTACTGATGAATGCAAAGCTCACTTTTCTTCGTACACTCATAAATGCAAAGCTCGCTTTCAACACTTCCTGGTAAAACGGAGTTGCGAGAGTGCTCGTCCCCTCGCATGTTACCGTGAAGCAAATTACGGGCAGGAAGCGAGGCGGCGCACAGCAAAGCTGCTCTCCAAACGCCCAGGTGTCGTTAAAAAGCGAGCACCTAGTTACTCGCCGCCCGTCTCGGCGCCTGGGCCGGATGTCGTTCTTACTAAGGTAAGGGACCAGATGCGACGCTCCGTTTCTCCTCTTCGTGCTGTGTATCGCTTTACATTTTAAGCAGAAACCGTTCCTTAAAAACCACCCCGGGTCGGCCACAGTGCTCCCCGCCCCGCGAGGCTCGCCGTCCACTCGCACCCCGACGCCCCAGCGCAGACGCTGAGCCGGCGGCGGCCGCTCACCTGGCGCCCGACGAGGAAGGTCGCCGAAGGGTTCATGGGGGCTTCCTCCGCCCCCGGAGAAAGTCGGTGAGCACAGCGTCACCTTACAAACGCCATAGGCGCGCCTGCCCGGAGCGGGGGGCGAGCCCCGAACCCCGGAGCCCCGCGCCCTCGGCCGGTCCGAGTAAGCCCCCAAACCGCCCGCCCAGAGGAACGCGCCCGCTGGCCCCGCCTACGGCGTCGCCGAGGGGCCACCCCGGCTCTCGCGAGACCTGAGGTGCGCCCTCCTGGCTCTCGCGCGTGCGGGTCGGGGCTGCGGGCTCTGGGAAGGTCGATCTGCGGTTGTGAGGTCCACCAGCCACTGTCCGCAGAGAACCGGTCCTTCGCCGTTAGCCCGCGAACGAGGAAGCAAATTAAAGGCCGTTTCTGCCCCCGTCACCCCAGTTTTGACAGTTGAGCTGCTCACTTCTTTCCCGCTCTTGTCAGCCGCTGTGCACACCGGGCACTGAGAACGGTACCTGGCCGTTCACCCGAATACCTGGACGGACGCAGACGCCAGCCCCGGTAGTCAGCAGCTGCTGGCCATTCTAGCACACAGCTCGAAAGTACGAATCCCAGACTGAGGCGGGGCGTGTGTGTGTGTGTGTGTTTTGTTTTGTCTTTTTGACTCTTGATGAAGCTTTTGAATAACAATGAGAACTTGGGCACTTGGTCACGACAAAAATCTACCACATTCTGGGTGTGTGTGTGTGTGTGTTTTGTTTTGTTTTGTCTTTTCGGGAAAGCAGATTCTGACTAGTTAAAAGCATCCTATCGGTAGATGACTGTACAATTAAATCTTGGTGGAATGAGAAAGATAAAAAGGAATGTGGTTGAATGTCAACTTTCCAGTTAAGGAGCATTTCAATTCAGGTTTCCCAAATTTCACCATTGTTAAAATGTGGCGTTTTTCTACCAGGCAACCACATACCTAAAACTCTCTAAAAGTATGTGTACAGGGGCACCTGGCCAACTGGGTGGAGCTGCTACTCTTGATCTCAGGGTCCTGAGTTGGGTGTAGAGATTACTTAAAAAAATAATCCAAGGGGTGCCTGGGTGGCTCAGAGGGTTAAGAGCCTAACTTTGGCTCAGGTCATGATCTCTGGATCCAGAGCTCCCAGTTGGCCTCCTTGCTCATCCGGGAGTCTCCTCGTTCCTCTGCCCCTCCCTCACCCTACCCCATGCACTCTGAAATAAAATCTTTTAAATATATATATATATATAGTATACTTTGTATACAGAAAATAGTAAGAAATGAGGCTCATTTTATGGGATTAGAGTTGTAAGTAAATTGAATGTGGTAAGAGTATGATGACTAGTTGCATATCAAAAACCTCAGTATTTTAAGTTCACTCACTCCCACAGGTTTCCTTTAAAATAGAAAAGAGAGACGCCTGGGTGGCTCAGTCAGTTGAGCATCCCACTCTTGATTTTAGCTCAGGTCATTTTCTCAGAGATCAGCCCCACCTAGGGCTGCACACTGGCCATGGAACCTGCTTAGGATTCTCTCTTGCTCTGCCCCTCCCCTCCTCAAAAAAATGAAACAGAAAAGACCTTTAAAGATATCTTTTAAAAATACATAAAATGTTTTATGAAAGCTCCAAGCAGGGGTACCTGGGTGGCTCAGTCAGTTAAAAGTCTGCCTTCAGCTCGGGTCATGATCCCAGGGTCCTGGATTCGAGCCCCACATCAGGCTCAGTGGAGAGCCTACTTCTCCCTCTTCCTCTGCCCCCCACCCCATACACTTGCAAGCTCTCTCTCAAATAAATAAATAAATAAATCTTAAAAAAAAAAAAAAAAAGGAGGCTCCAAGCATTATACTGCATCTGATTTTACACTCAGTCTAACTGATGGAACTAAACAGACTCATTCCTGTCTCCCTACCTTATTTCCTAAGTAATTTAGAAAATAACAAAAACAGGATCTAAATGGTAGACTTCATCTTTAAAATAGCAATTTATCGAATTTCTTTAACTAAGAGGAAAAAAGCTACCATGTATCTTTTTTTTTTTTTTTAAGATTTATGGGGCGCCTGGGTGGCACAGTCGTTAAGCATCCAACTCTTGGTTTTGGCTCAGGTCGTGATCTCAGGGTCCTGAGATGGAGTCCTGCAAAAGGTTATGCGCTCAGGGCAGAGTCAGCTTGGTACTCTAAAATAAATAGGTTTAGAGAGAGAGCACAAGTGGGAGGGACAGAAGGGCAGAGGGCAGGGAGAGAGAATCTCAAGCTGACTCAGCACTGAGCTCAGAGCCTGATGGGGGGCTGGATCTAAGGACCCTGAGATCACAACCTGAGCCAAAACCCAAGAGTTCGACGCTTAATAGACTGCGCCACCCAGGCTCCTTTACCATGTATTTTATCTTAAGCAACAGCTGATTTACTGAGGCTTCTATGTAGTAACTAAAACAGAATGTAAAATCACTTGTCCGCATCTCTTTTTTTTAAGAGAATAAAATACTACATATCAAAGCTGGGTTTGCATTTAAGTTGCCAGCTTAACTGTGGCAAATCGTTTACAATTATGACATAAGGCTGTTTAAAGGTTAGTACTCTTTTTGCTAAAAATACTAGCCCGCAAAAACATTTACATAATACATACATAAAGAGAATGTATGAATTAAAGTCAATCCTTGAATTTAGCACATTTTAATCAGAGATTAAACTAATGCTCCATTTTAAATTTCAGGTCAAAGAAAAAGATTCACACATGTTATACACAAGGACAATTTTAATCCTCCATTATCCTGCAGTAACATCCACTGCTGGCTTTATATGGATTAAAACTGCATTTGCCAAGAACTGTGAACACTGAGAGTCTTTACATGAAGTCACATAATTGATAGAGGCACAGACATCTTCCAGCACCAACAGGATACATACACAACACATACCAAATGGTCTTGATGGGTAAATTTGCTTCATCAGATACTCCTATTCAGTAAAATCCAGTTAATGCAGAATTCTGTTTTCTTAATTTGCATCTTTATTACACATTTTTTCTAAGATTTTAATTATTTAAAAAACTACACATTCATTTAAGGTTGTAATTTGCATGGCAATAAACAATGGGTTCTAAATTTCTTAAAGGTGTCTATAGCGATTTAAAATACCCGGAGTCTTCTTTTCAATTTGTAGAGCCTGACTTAAGACCTTTATAAAAACAAAGTTTAAATTCGTTCAGTGCATTCGTTAAAATTCATTGTCACTGTTTCTGAGAAAGACTCATTTCAATTGCTATTTCCCAGACCATATTTATATTGAGTATCGGTGTATATTCTTTTGGCTAGCAGAATGCTAGAACAAGAACTCAGCAGCATCTCTGAATGGCCTTCCACTCAAAACAACGGTGGTGATAACGTATAAAATGAATTTAGGGTCTGCTCCCCACTTAAAATCACCAAACAGGTCTCCAAAGTACTTTTGGAAAATATTTAAAAATATATGCATAATATTCTACCATATGGTGCACCATCATTCTTTAACCATTTCCCAATTGTTCATTTGTATCAGTTGTAATTTTTTTTGCATTTATGAGTAACATTGTGATGAACACCCTCACCCACGGTTTTAAGCAAGAATGATTCTATCTTTAGGATAATGTCAACTAAGTGGCTTACTGGGTCAGACTGCAGATGGTTTTAAGGCTTTAATATACTTTACCAAATAATCTCCAGAACAGTGTGAACAACTCCTACCAACATTAAGTTAATGTGACCTCGAAGTGGACTTGGTTGGTAACAATGAAGCAAATTCAACCACAAATCTATTAGATGCCCAAGCATCTCAAAAGTATCACACCAAAGAAGCAAGGAGACAGTTATTAATGGTGATGAAGCCAAAATTCAAATTCTTTAAAATATTACTCAGCTTTAAATCATGATTTCATTAAATCATGATTTTAAGATAATAAACAAAAAAGCTTTGCACAAAAAATCTAGTGTTTTTCCAAAAATAAAAAGTTAATAAGAGAAAGAGAAAAGTCAGTACCAAATGACCAAAAATTTTTATTTGACTAAATTCTATTTCATGCATAAGCATGACAGTCTCCCCTGTTTATTAGACTTTGGCAATAAAAAAAACAAGCAGCCTTATATAGAACAGTGAAAATGCCAAGGGTGAGGGTAATCTACAGTTTTACTGTAGGATAAATATATATATTTTTAAAAGGCCTCTCTCCCTTTGGCCATATCAACTCTCAGTTCAGATCATTAAATAGAGACAAATTTTCAAAATCACTTCTTCACTTCTCCAAGATCTTCGATGCTATCATCATCCACCTATAAAACACAAATAATTACATCTCATGAATTGTGGTATCAGGTAACATGGAAGCAACTTGCTTTAAAAACTTATATCCACAGGTACACATGTTCTACCTACTCACCTCTGGCCATTTTTCCTGAATGACATCAATTATGTCATCTGTAAAGTCTCCCTGAATGATGATTTCATCCTCTCCTGTTACTGAGGCACCACAGGAGAATTTTTGAGCAAAAAATCTTTGTGCTTCTTTAAGATCAATTTCTGTTATTTAAAAAAGAGAAAGAGCAAGACTATAATTGGAATTGTTTATCAAAGGTATTTTTCCATTTTGAAATTTAATCTGTATCTTAATTTCATAAAACAGATTACCTTGATGGGTTTTATATTTCTTTCGTGATAATTACAAACTACCACAGGCAGTGGTCTTAACCATTCAACTTATATTTTCAAGGTCAAATAAAGCTTCAGTACATAAAAATAGCATTATTCGGGGGGATGGGGTACCGGTAATGGGCATTAAGGAGGGTACATTATGTAATGAGCACTGGGTGTTATATGCAACTGATTAATCACTGAACTCTACCTCTGAAACTAATAATACACTATATGTTGATTAATTGAATTTAAGTAAAAATTTAAATAAATGTTAAAAAGATGCATCCTATCACACACACACACAAAGCATCATTCATACTATTCATAACTCATATGGTAAGACCAAAATAAATCCAGGAACACATTAATTCCAAGCATGACATATACATTTCCAAGTACAATGAAGTTCTTTCATTTATCCTTTTTTACAAGAGAAATAGTTACAGCAGGGAAACAAACCTACTAATGATTATTTTTCAACTATCTTGTCACAAGAAGGGACCTTGGTTTACAATTTCACTGTTCATTCAAGGCCTCCAGAAGGAGCTCTGAAGCAGGACATTCTGCTGATACCCACATTCCCTCACCCTCTACTACTGTTCCCAGAGGGCACAAGCCATTTTGCAGCCTTTTGCCATCTAGCCTGTAGGGACAGAGGAGCAGTACCGATAGGCTTCAAAGGGAATCCTACCTAGCCCTCCTCATTCCACATAAAATGTGCCCACGCAGGTATTCTGTAAAGGAAAAAGTTAAACTAGTTCCCCGTGCAAAAGATTTTTAAATTTCTTCAAAATCTAATTTTGAAGCTATAGTTAGACCTGCAAAATCTCATTTTGTATCTTCTTAGCAAAAAATAGACCTGTGAAATTTTCATGATGCCAGATTAAAAAAGAGACAGAAAGAGCAAGACACAAACAGAAAGAGGGAGGTAGAGGGGCAGAGAGCAACAGAGAGAATACAGTTCACACATTTTAAACATACTTAAACTTGAACTCACCGAAAGTTGCAAGGCCACATACTCTTGTTACGTATTTCTTCTTTGCTCTAGGAATTTTGGCTATTGTAACTTTTTGTGGTACAGTCTTCTTTTTTTGCTTTATCTGACCCCTTCCACCTTTATTTATAGAAAAAAAAAAAAAGAGCTCCACATCAACTGTTTTGTGTTTAACATAAATACTGTCTTTAAGCTTAATTTTCAAAAGGTACCAAATATTAATTTCTAAAGTTTCCTCTTCTAACACAAAACTAATAAACACATGCATGAGTATTCATTCAATAAATATTTATTAAGTACTATGTCCCAAGCACTGCACTAAGGGCTGAGGACACAAAGATGAACAGAAAAAACATAGTCCCTGCCCTCCAGGGACTCTCAGTCAAGTGAAGGAGACAAAAAAAAAGTTTTAATAATTACTGCAACTGATATATACTGTAACAGGAACCATGAATATTGCACTACCATAGCTCTGCAGAGGAATGGCTTACTCAGCTTCTGGAGGACAGAAAATGTTTCCCAGAAGAAACAGCATCTAAGTTCTTGTAGAAGGAACCGTCCAGATGAAAGCAGAAGAGCTGGAGAGATATGGTAAGAAAAGATATCCCAGAAGGGAACAAGTACAAAGATAAGAGAAGGCATTATATTTGAGAACTACAATTGTCTCGATGAAGGATGCTTATGGATATGTAGGAGATAAAGCCAGAAAAGCAAACGATTACCTACCAGTCATTAAAGGACCAGCACATCAAGCTCTGTTATTTGATTTTATATTGAGGCCGAAGAAAAGCCACTGAATGAATACAGGAGTGAAAAAAACAGATTTAGGTTTTAGGAGATCACTCTATAGCATGGAGGGTGAGCCTTTGAGGAATAAGGCCGACAGAGAGCTACTGGAGGCTCCTACATTAGTTCAGGTGGAAATTAATCAAAATCTAACAAAGCAGTGGTAACAGTAATGGCGATTAGGCACAGGGTAGAGTAAGGAGGAGAAATAAAAGAATTTAGAACTGATTAAACAGAATTAAAAATAATTAGTACTAAATAAATTAAGGAAGATGACTATTTAAAAAAACTGATTAAAACGAGCAAAGAAGGGACGCCTAGGTGGCTCAGTCAGTTAAGCAGCTGCCTTCCACTCAGGTCATGATCCCAGGGTCTGGGATCGAGCCCTGCATCAGGCTCCTTGCTCAGCAGGGAGCCTGCTTCTCCCTCTGCCTGCCACTCCCTCTGCTTGTGATCTCTCTCTCTCCTCTCTCTCTGACAAATAAATAAATAAAATCTTAAAAAAAAAGGGGGGGGGAGCAAAGAAAGAGAACCCAAGATAAGTGTCAGGTTCTGGCTCAGATGAATGGATATAGTATGCTGTCATTTAACAAAAGATATAGATTTGGGACTTAGTAAGTTTGGTTTTCTTGGAAATACTGCATTTGAGGTGCCTGTGGGACCATGCACATTGCCAGTCTAGAGACACAGGCCAGGACCAGAGGTACAGATTCAGGAATTTCAAGTGTAGAGTGGTGTTAGAAGTTAGGGATGTGAAAGAATCATTCAGGGAGAAAACTGCAGAATGAGGAGGTAAGAGGGCCAAGCATAGGATCCTGGGAAATACAACTTTTTAGGGACAGAAGGGAGAAGAGAAGTCTGCACAGAAGACCGAAGAGGATCGACAGGGAGGATGAAGAAAGAAGTCTGTCGCAAAAACCAAGGAAGTATGGCATTTCAAAGAAGGGTGTGCTCAAATGCTCTTATTGCTTAGCAATTACTGAGCCACTGATGACCCCTATTAGAGGAATTTCAGTGGTGTGACAGTCAGCTTAGCACGGAATGAGGCATGAGCAATGAAGGACAGAAGAGCAAGGACAGTGAGTCTAATCTTACTACAAAAGTCTGGCTAAGAAGGGCAGGGCAAGGGATAAGGCAAAGACATGGGCTCTTGGGGGAATTTTTCTTGAAAGAGGCAGAGTCCTTATTTATAAGCTAATTTTAGTCATAGGGGAGAATAATTAAGGCAGAAGAAACAGGCAGGGACAGGATCCAAAGTACAGGAATTCATTTTAGAAGGAGGTAGACAGTTATACACAACAGCTATTTAAAAAAAAAAAAAATTCGGGGCGCCTGGGTGGCTCAGTTGGTTAAGCGACTGCCTTCGGCTCAGGTCATGATCCCGGAGTCCCGGGATCGAGTCCCACATCGGGCTCCCTGCTCAGCAGGGAGTCTGCTTCTCCCTCTGACCGTCCTCTCTCTCATGCTCTCTCTCATTCTCTCTCTCGCAAATAAATAAAATCTTAAAAAAAAAAAAAAATTCAACTGAGCTGACAACATAATGAGAATAAAATCTTTTATCAATGTCCTCAACTCTATAACTATTTTAATAAGGTAAAGTTTTCAAGTCATAAACAAGTTGGTTGGTTGCTTTTTGCATATGTATACAGCAAATAAAGCATGTTTTCTTAGGTCCAATTTACCGTAAAAGCCCAAATCATATGACATCCGGTCATCCTGAGAATATGATTCTGTGTTGCTCTGTAGGACATACATATGGAACTGCAGCAGCAGGGAGGTATTACTGGCTTTGGGACTGTGCTCATTATGTATTTCCTCTGACAGAGGGAAGGTGTCTTTATATAAATCAAGCCATGGATTTAGGCCTTACCTCTCTTCTGCTTTTTCTTCTCTTCCTCTTCCCCTGCTGTGCCTTGACCCTCACTAATTCCAGCTTCTTGTTTTGGTGAATTTTCTAGATGTTAACAATGAAATCCAAAGCATTAACATTACTTCAAAATAACCTTTAAAAAATCACCTTTGAGCAACTTCATACACAAAGAAGCATCTTGCCAACAACAGCATGCCATTTATAATGCAAATGATGATACTGCTAAAGTCCCATCCAGTCTAGTTCTGGTCATTAAGTCCATGGTGACAGAAGACAAAACAAAGCCTTTGATATGTGAAGATTAGGATCTTTTCAGCACATGAAAGGAGCACAAAACACTCAGGCTCTGCAGGCATGTTTACATCTAAACACACTAATCTAGGGAACAGGAAGTCTGGGCCTAAGAAGACTCCTTCCTCAGGTCTTATCACGTCCTAGGCAGGTCATGTCCCATGTGACCATGACCACGCAGACTGTAACACCCGACTTTAGGGTTCTTATTCAACCACGGATGACCACTGTGGCTACTACCCAGAAAGGCCTTCTGTAAAGTTTCAGGGGTTGTGCCTCTTGGAAACAATCTGACAAAGCAGCAAATAGTGGAACAGCATCAGGTACATCTGACATGACTGTTTCCAGCTCAGGCTTTCCCTTCTTCCTGCTACTACCTTCATTTCCACCAATCTCGTAAGAGAAGCCAACAGTTTTAACGAAATGAAAAAATCTGTTCCCTTCAGTCTTCCCTTCCACTGGCAACAGCAATTCCATTCTTCTAGTTGCCAACACCCTAGATGCCTCCTTTTCTCACATCCCACATGCAGCACATCAGAAAGCCCTGTCAGCTCTACCTTCAAAACACATCGAGAACCTGCCTACTTTCCCCGCCTCCACTGCTACCATTCTGCTCAGGTCACCATGGTCTCCTGATGCGATTACAGCCACAGCCTCTCATCTGGTCTCCCTTTACTGCCTGCGCCCCTCTTCAGTCTGTTCTTTAGCACAGTAGCCAAAGAGATGTTGAAACAAAAGTTAGACCTTATTGCTCTTCTGCTCAAATCTCTCCAATAGCGCCACATCTCATTCTGAGTAAAAGCCAAAACTAGGGGCGCCTGGGTGGCTCAGTCGGTTGGGCATCTGCCTTTGGCTCAGGTCATGATCCCAGGGTCCTGGGATGGAGTCCGACATCGGGGACATCGGACTCCATCCCTGCTCAGCGGGGAGTCTGCTTCTCCCTCTGACACCCCCACCCCATGCTCTCTCTCTCTGCAATAAATAAAAATCTTTAAAAAGGGGGGGGGGGCTCCTGGGTGGCTCATTCGTTGAGCGTCTGCCTTCAGCTCAGGTCATGATCCTGGAGTCCCTGGATCGAGTCCCGCGTCGGGCTCCCTGCTCGGCGGGGAGTCTGCTTCTCCCTCTGACCCTCCCCCCTCTCGTGTGCTCTCTCTCTCATTCTCTCTCTCAAATAAATCTTTAAAAAAAAAAAAGCCAAGACTAGGCCTTTAAGGTATGGTCCTCCATTACTTCTCTGACTTCATCTCTGACCCTTCTCTCCCCCTTCTTCAATAAGCTCCAGACACAAAGGCTTCCTTGATGTTTCCTGAATATGACAGGTAAGCTCTTACCTCAGGGCCTTTGCACTTGCCCCACACCTGGAATATTCTCCCAGATATCCAAATGACTCACTCCCTCACTTCCTTTAGGTCTTGTTCAAATGCAGTTTTTTCAGCAAAATCTTTCCTGCCACTACCTAAAACTTCAAATTCTCTCCCCAACAATTCTTATCTCCTTATTCCCTGTTCACCATTATTTAACATACTTATTTCTTATTTTCCTTAGTCTCCCATTCTAGAATTTTCAAATAGATCTTTTGTTCACTGCCTTATCCTCAACATCTAAAACAAAGCGAAGCATATAGTATACTCACAAGAAATAATTGTTAAACGAATGAGTGAAAATACATTTGCTCCTAAACCATTACTCTTCTTATAAGAAGTTATCCTAAACTATCTCAGAGAGATAAGACACATGAAGCAGTGTGTGATTCTATATAAGGAATTTTAAGCCAAGAATGTAAAATGGTTCTGAAGCTAATAGACATAAATACAATTCTGTAATATCCTACTAAAGGAGCACTTTATCTTTAAAATAATGCCTTATGTGCATTTGTTTCAGATATACGAGCTTTCAGATGAAAGAAAAAAATGTTCATACCTACAGTAAGTTTTGCAAACTCATTTGGAAAATTCTTCTCTAACCACTGTCGACATTTAGCAACATCAGGCATATATTCACAGTACTGGGGGAGTGGGGGGGGGGGGGGAGAACAAATTGCGTCACAACAGAACATTTTCAATCAACCAATACATTTTAATTAAGTCCTTCCCTATATTTGCTATATTAAGAATGATGAAACCAACTACTCCCACCCAATATCTTATCCAAGGAATTCTGTGTTCGACCAGGAAATGCCCCATAAGAAATTAGAATTTAAAAAGGATTAAGCACCTCCTCACTGTAGTAACGTATTTTTTTTCCATCAAAGAGAAGGGCCATTAGAAAAAGGAGCAAACAACAAAAAAACGAGCATGTTCATTTCTTGCTTTGGGCACACAGGTGTCTATTTTTGTGACTTGCCCACAGATTCTGACTCAGAAGCTTATTAACAGAAAATCTTATACATAATTTTAATTTATGCTTTCCTCTGCTTATACATTAGATTTTTTACTTTAAGGCTACTCGTTTTATTAGGTAACTATTCATAAGTTCCAAGCAGAAGTCCAAACTGGATAGCCAAGTACAAAAGATGTACACATATGATACAAAGTCGAAAGAAAACAATTTGTAAGACCATAAAATTATTCCAATCCAAAGTTTCTATGAAAGTTGAAACTCTACTATCAAATGACAGAACATGAAAAATAAAAAAGGTCTCAGGCTAGCTCTAAAGTCAATGACCTCAAATGCAGAAGTTAAAAAAAGAAAAGAATTTTAAAAGGACTTACCTCTGTTGGTAATGAACAGACTGGGGAAATGGAGAGAAAAAAGATTAGAAAATTTAAATATATAAACACACATGGTTCATCCTTTTATTTTAAATTGGACAAAATGCTTCATTTCTACTTTTTCCTATAATTCTGTATCACTTTTCAAATACCACCCATCATGCTTTTTTTTTTTTTTTTTGAGGTAAAAGGCACATGGTTCATAGAGATATTCTCTTAATTTTTTTTTTTTTTTAATCTAAAGAACACCATAACCTCAGTGGATGGAACATCAAACTACACTATCCTGCATATCTTAAAGTTTTACCGTAACTATCTCAATGGGTCTGAAGCTGAGAACAATTCCCAATACAACAAAGCTTGAAAGGAACTGGTTATTTCCTTTGATAGTTTTACCAAAACAGCCACCAGTTTTTATTCATACTAACATATTTATAGACTTCAGTAGCACTTTTGCTACCATTTCTCTGCAATATACGTTTCCTTTTCTTTTTCATAGTGTGCTTTCAGATTATGCCAACTGTAAAGCTAGAGGGAACGCAGGTTCAATTTTGTCCTCGTGTAGGCTCCATGGGCTAAAGAACCAAAAGAACTCAAAAGGTTTCCAGATTGTAAACAGAATTCTGTTACTGGGTCAACTATTTTGTTTTTACTTTTAAGGGAAAGAATTGAGTAGTTCAGTGTACCCAATATCTTGAGATTTGTGAGGGAGAAGAGGGGTGGTGCACCATTACTCATCACAGCAATTATCATTACGTGATTATGTGTCATCACCACCACCCTGTAAGTAAGAATCACCACGTCTGCATTACTGATGGTAAATAACCTGCTGCATCTGGTTAGTAGAACAGGATGGTCAGTTTCTGAAGCTCTTAACCATGAAATCAGATCACATGACACGCAGATAGCGTAGCCGTGTGCCAGCCACGTGACAGTGGTTGGCCTCTTCCTCATCCCACCATCACTTTTTTATAGATGAAGCTCTATAAAAGGTTCAATAGCTCAGCCAGGGACAAAGGTGATAGGTATGTGGCAGAAGAAAACTGGAATTTAGCCTCTTTATTTCAAGTGTGGAGATCTTTCCACCAAAGTTCTCCCTGGTTAACCAGAGCTCTACAATCCTTAGTAGCTCAAGTTCAAATACCAGTAGGTACAGATATTCAGCCACACTTTCAGGATAGAATTATAGGTTAAATACCATTACAGCAAATACTAAAGCTATAAAACTTTGTACACCATTTCAAAGAATATTCAGTTCAACAAAATTCTAATGCAATGGAAACATTTGAACAGTTCACTATTACTTGCTTATAAAGTCAATTTCCCGGGGTGCCTGGGTGGCTCAGTAGGTTAAGCATCTGCCTTCGGCTCAGGTCATGATCCCAGGGTCCTGGGATGGAGCCCCACATTGGGCTCCCTGCTCAGCAGGGAGCCTGCTTCTCCCTCTCCCTCCACCTGCTGTTCCCCCCTGCTTAAGCTTGCTCTCTCTCTCAAATAAATAAAATCTTAAATAAATAAATAATAAAATAGTCAATTTCCCTTTCTGCAAACCATAGCTTTTCGACACACAGATCTAGCAGCTACCATCAAACTTCACATCACTAATAGTGCAATAACCTGACGTTATGTACTTGCTGATGTGATGCTGTAACATGAAGAACAAGGCATCATCAGCCATGAAACCTTCTGCTACAGTCTGAATGTTTGTGTCCCCTCAAAATTACTATGTTGAAATCCTATTATCCAATGTGATGGTGTTAGGAGGTGGAGCCTTTGGGAGTATTATTCATTCTTCTCGACAGCCTTCTGAAGTAGGCTCTTTAATAAATGAGGGAACTAGCCGAGGTCACACAAGTAAGTAAATGGCTGAGCCAGGATTCAAACTCAGATTGAGTCTGAAGTCACAATCATGAAGATAAAATCTCTTCGGAAAGGACCCCATTCTACCTACCCGTTTCTCACTCTACTCCAACCAGCACTCTGTTCCAATCAGCCCTTTCTTTTCCCTCTCTCCTTAAGACACCATATTAAATCTTACCACCATACTGTTCTTACAAATTCCTTCACCTTTCCTTACAAATTCTACCCTTTATCTAAGGCTTCTCATTTCCTTGGAAATTTCCCTACTTCCTCTGAACAAAGATCCCTCCTTTTCCTCAACTCCTAATTCATAGTTATAATCAGTACTATTTAATTTAGCATTTAATATTCCCTAAGTGCTTCTCCTACAACTATACCATAAACTCCTTGAGGAAGTAACCCTGTCCCCAGCTTAGTGCCTGGAATATCAATACAAACTAAGAAGGGAAATGAAAATAAACCTTTCTCAAAAAGGTTAGGGACTGCTGGTCAACACAAATTATCACCGGGGTGGTTTGCATATTTAGTGCAGTTGTTCAAAAGTCACCTTAGCAGTCACATAAGCAATTTAATAAGATGGTTTTCATATACCGTATTTCATCAATCCTAAATTTTCTACATTTTAATAGGGATACATCTTATAATTATGGCATGTCAATGTGACAGTTTTTTTTTCTTAGTGGAACATAAAATAATGGCGAATCTTATAAAATATGAAGTCTTAGATTAGATAAAATAGGGCACAAAGAACAACAGCTCTTAACTACATCTGACAAAGATAAATAAACCATACTAAACTAGTATACTTCTCTAATAATAAAACTTACTGTATTATGTTCTTGTGTTAGTTGCTATACCAGCTTTATACAAATCACCTGACTTAGCATATAATCATTATTTTCATTGAGCAGACCTTAAGAAACAGACCTTTAATCCTTAATTGAATTAGGTAACTTGCCCAAGGTCACATAACTGGTAATGCTGGAATCAGGATGCAGACCCTGGTCTGCGACTCCAAAGGCAAACAAGATGACCAAATAAGACCAATATCATAACAAAAATCAATCAACCCTACAAAAAGTTCCCCTGCCTTATTCTTCCTGAGGTATTTTATAATTTTTACTCTCAAAGATATCCGATAAATGGCAACTTGACAAAATTTAACTCAGTGACATCCCACTCCTTCTGTAGTACTTGAACTCCAGATGATGTCTCTATTACACTCACAAAATGCAAAATCTCCAACCACAAGGACCTTTCCTGACTTATTCACTCACTACTCAGTCCCTAGCACCTAAAACACTGCGAGGCACAGAATAAGTGGTCAAAAGTATTTCCTGAAAAAAATCAGTACTTACTTGCCCCTTTGCTATCCTGTACCTTCAAATTTTTCTAAAACTTTCCAAAATGCTAATAAATTAAAGCATTTCCAACTCACAAATATTTCTGCATTGAAAATGAGGAAAAACACTCCAAGAAAAAAAAAGAATCCAGATTCAATCTAATACGTGTATTATTAATCAAACCAAGAAGACTTCCCCAAGACTGTCCTACGACCCATCGCTCCAACCTCATCATCTTCCACTCCTTACTGACACCCTCCCTATACTATATCCACACTCTACTAATCCAAAGCTGCTCATTTCTCCACAGACGTGCATCAAGTCTTTTCTTGCATAGCCATTCACTTCATCTGGGATGCCCTTGCCCACTTCCTCATCCAGTCCTTGTCATCTCTTCAGACTCAGTATCTTCCAAGAAGTCCTCCTTTATTTATTTATTTTTTTAAAGATTTTGTTTATTTGACAGAGAGAGACACAGCGAGAGAGAGAACACAAGCGGGGAGGGTGGGAGGGGGAGAGGCAGGCTTCCCGCGGACCGGGGAGCCCGATGTGGGGCTCGATCCCAGGACCCTGGGATCATGACCTGAGCTGAAAGCAGACGCTTAACGTCTGAGCCACCCAGGCGCCCCAGAAATCCTCCTTTAGTAGCCAGACTAGCAAGTAACATTAGATTGAAATAATCTATTTGCATGTCTCTATTCTAACTGGACTGTAAGCTTCTCCAGGCCAAGTAGCAAGACACAAGTCATACGGGTCCAGAAAAATCTGTCAACCCATGCCTCCTCTTACCAACGCCTCCCCTCCCCCAATTAAGGATTTCCCAAAGACAGATGAGAAAAGGATCAATAGAATCAAATGTGATACTACTATTACAATGCATAAAAATAAACTGAGCAAAAGCCATTTTCTGCTTTGTAACACTTGCCTCCACAGTAAAGGACTCGAAGTGGGTAGTCTGCATCTAACTTGGTATTGCCCCTCGGGTCTCCTTTGCAATCATGCCCACCGGATTCAGAAATATCAGCAGCCATCTCACAAACCTGTAAGCAAGGAAAATAACACATTTTCACTATTTTGGACCAAGACCCCAAAAAGGCAGTGTTCAGATGTAGCCTCACCTCCCCCCACTAGAAATACCTCAACCCTAAATCTGTTCCAATTCTGTTTTTAAGTGAAGGATCCAAGCTGCATTAGGATTCATAAAATATGAGCAATTCCGGGCGCACCATTACCAGCTCCACAGGTCTACAGGGAAGCAAGTGCCAGTAGCAAAAGGACCGTGAAGAATGGGGGCGGGGGGGGAAGGGGAAGACTAGTGGAAAGAGGAAGCAATGGGATAACAGGATGGGGAGGATGATCCGCAGTGACGGGACAAAAGGTCTGGGGGTGATCTGGAAGGGATGCAAACTGCAGCAATAAAGGCCACAAAGCAGCTGGACGACAAGAGGCTGGAAAAGCCTACGAAGAAGGGGTGGGTGACTGGAGGTGCCCAGAGTACAGGGTGTGCGGGCAGCTCAACGCCAAGAGAGGGCCACAGGAATCAGGGAAGGGGATGGGAGTGGGAGGGGGCGGGGAGCCCAGAATCTGAAGACAGAAAATGGGGACAGAAGAACCAGCAAGGGGCAGAATGTAAGAGCACTGGGGCGACAAAGGCGGCCAAGAGTTAGGGGAAAATCTGAGGCGAAGGGGCAATCCCGGGGACACCAGAGGGGCCCATGTGGGCGGGGGTGTGGAGACGCCCGGCCCGGCCCCCTTCCGCCGGGCAGCACCTCGGCTTCCCCCACGCTCTCTACGAGCTTCTCGGAAGAGGGAGAGGCACGAAGGGTCGTTACCCGGGCGGTCGCACAACCCCCGCCGCCTCCGCTCCCGCCACTACCGCCAGCTGAAGCGACACATGCAACTCCTCTTCCACGGCCAGGGCCGCCTGAAAGCCCGTCTGCCAGCCGCGGTCCCGCGAGACAATAAGCCTTTATCGCGAGATTCAGGCCGCCGCTGGGCGGCTGTCGCGAGAAGCCTGGAGGCGGGGGCGAAGGGGAATTGAGGAGCATGCGCATTTTGCTCGGGGGCGGGGCCAAACCGCCGAGCGGCTGACTTCCAGTAGGCGGTGCTCGTTACCCGCGGGAGAGAACGGGCGGTCGGCGTGCAGAGCGTGGAAGCGGGCGCGGATAGCAAAGTGGGGACGTGCGCTGAAGTCATCAATGACTTCCTATTAATGAGCTGGGGAATGTTGCCCCGCGTCTGGGGTGCATCCTGGAGTCCTGACTAACCTCCAGCCTGTTGGATAAGTCACTCCTTCGCGGGTGGATGGCAGCTGGAAAAGGCGTTGGGTTTCAACACCTTTCCCTACATTGGCTGAATTATTCTTGAAAATATAATGTCAACGCTACTTAGATTGTTCTCATCGCCCATAATCTCACCACCCTAACAGCTATTTTCATCACCTTCCTCGTATTTACCTATCCTTACATGTGTTGCAAATTGAAATTAATCTCTCCGGTCTCAGGCTGTCTCTCAGCAGCCGGAAGCCAGGTAGACATAACCACACACGGGGCGTCTTAGCTTTGCTTCCATCTGGTTGTTTTCATTCGGGAAAATCCCTTCCTAACCTTGCTCCCCCTGAGTCCCATTTGTGAAATGGGAACAACACTACAGTGCTTGCAGACCTATGAGGGTTAGGAAAATGATGACCAAAACGTGCTTTGTAGCTGGTGGAGGTTGTTCTTCTATATTTTGTCTCCCACCTCATTCCCCTCCTTCCCTGCCAACTTCTTTTGCCACCACCACCACCACCCTTAAATTTTCTGCTCACGATTTACTTTGTGTGCACAAAGCCATCTGGCATAATCTTTTCCACCAGAGACTGTGGCCTCCACTCTGACATCTTTCTTAAATAAAAGAGGAGTCCCCCCACTCCCCCACAGAAGAGTCAATTCTAAGTAACTAGTCAAAGAAGATCTTGTTCCCAAACATGGTTGATTCCAATAATAATAGTTTTCTGTTCCAATAATAACTTCCATTTATTGACACCCACCTGTCACTATGTGCCAATAACCTGATCATTTGGGAATATAGAGTCCACGTGGATTCATTCCACAAAATTTTCTTGAGTTCCTATCATGCGCCAAGCACTGTGCTAGGCACAGGGGATACAATGAATAAGAGACAAAGTGCCTACTCTTCCTAAACTTAACAGTCTTAAAAGTGTTAGCTGATTTAATCCTTACAATAACCCTATGAGGTAGGTATTGTCTTCAATTTCAGATGGTAAAATCGTAGCTCAAAGGTGGAAATGAATTAAGTTGACATGTGCTTAAGATCACACAGCTAATAGCATATTTTATTGATCTTAAGATGCATATTTTTTCACATTTTAATAACTCATACCAAGACACATTGCAATGGATGAAGTTTTAGCATTGTATCATAGTTTAATTGGCAGCTTTTTTCTTCCTTAGGGGTGCATAAAATAATGGCATCCCATAATCAATGGCATCTTAGATGTGATGAAATATGGCTTAGTGGCCAGTCCTGTGTAGTGGACCCAATGGCTTCAGTTCCATTCCTCACCCTTTTCCTGTTCTGCTTCTTAAAAAGGGGGGTGCTGGACCCCCAGAGACTACATTCCCGAGCCTTCTTATTCCTGAGCTTCCAGCTAGGTTCAGCCAGCAGGAGGCAGCAATAGGAATAGGAATAGGAATAGGAACACCTTCCTAGCCATCCCACCCCACCCCTGTGAGCAGCATCTCTGACGTAACTGGTTCTCCCTCTGTATTGTTAGGGGATCCCAGACCCTGGGTACCTGTAACATAATGTCCTCCTGGATCTAATCTGTAGCCTGGCAGTGGTGATTGGTGGCTTCTTGCTGCTGTTAATCTCTGAATTGCCTCAACCCCGTCTGGTTAGCTTTTCAACACTTTATTCCCCAGGTAACTAATCCCCTGAATGAACCCCCCCCCCCCGCCCCTGCCCCTGCCCCTGCCCCTGCCCCTGCCCCTGCCCTGCTTTAAATACTTAGATGGGATTACTTTCTGGGCGGACTGCGCCTGACACCACTGGCATTCAAACCCAGACTTGAACTTTCTAGCACACACTACAGCCTATAAGCTCTCAAATTCTAAAAGCAGGAGCAACATACTAAATAAAGAAACTTCCCGGAGGTTTCTCACCAGGAAGCCACAGACTCTTTGAGGAGCAGTGGGATTATTGCAAAGAACATAGGAATCCACTTGTGCACCAAGCATTGTCAGGAAATTGACTAAACACCTTTAGGCTTAAATATTACTATTTTCTAACCTAAATCACACTTTCATTCTAATGAAATTTCAAAGATTGAATCTAATTGGCCTGGCTCCAGCTGCATCCAGTCCTAAATCAATCACTGTAACTAAACAAGCCCAGAGTCAAGCGTCCACCTTTAGAGCTGGGTTTAGAGAGTGGAGACAGGGTACAGCCTAAACGAAATATGAGGTACTGTGATCAGAAGGGGGAATGACGTTAAAGTATCAAAACAACAGGTGTCCACTGTAGTCATCCTCATACTCATATATGCTAAAAATTATTAAATAATCTAGTGCAGTTACATCAAGTGGGTATATAGATGAGGCAGACTTCCCTTACTAACCGAATCCTACTTCGCTTGAGAGAGCAGTGTGTCCAGCTAGAGGCTTGATTTCCAGCCTCCTTTGCAGCGAAGGTAACTATATGACGCAGCTCTGGTCAATGAGATATAGGTAGATTGTGGGGGGGGCATCCCTTCTATCAGGAAACATTGTGAAAGATTTTTAAATGGACAAATATATGGTGTCCTAGCACTCTTTGGTGTCATCTCCAACTTTCACTATCTTTGAGCTATTTTACAATTCTGTAAATTGTGGAAAACTGATAGGAATGCAATTGGCTCTTGTCCATAGAAATGCAAATGAATTGTGTCTGGTGGAGCCGCAATCGATTATTTCTCTGTTGACTAATTTTCCATCTGTCTGTAAATTCACTGTAGCATTCCAGATTGCCTGTGTATGTGAATATCATTGCCTATGTGCGAACGTTTTCAAGAATTCTCCTTTGAATTGGTTTCAACATCTTACTGATTTCCTTATTAATTAATCAGTGAAATAAAATATTTGACACTTGTTTATTTTATGATAAGAGTCATGCTTTTATTCTTTTAGAAATTCATCATTTAATACTTCTCCAATAAAAAGACAAGACCTCACGTTAAAAAAACAAAACAAAACAAAAACAGCACACACACACCTTTGACCTTTCTCTCTTTTTTCTGACTGCAACATGAACATAAACCATCTTGCAACCATGAGGATCTAGCCTGAGCATGAGGGTACCTATGCTAAGGATTTGGGATTGGAAATGTATAAAAAGCCTGTGTTCTTGATAGCATTATTAAGTTACTGGATCAGTTCTTGACTGCCTCCCTTCCACGGCTCCCTATTATGAAAATTTCCTACTCTTTCCCCGCCTCCCCCAATCAGTTTAAACCAGTGCAGTAGGGTTTTCTATTATACTGCAGAATGCACTCCTAAATTATACTATCAAAGAGCCAGAAAAAGAAAGAAAGAAAGAAAGAAAGAAAGAAAGAAAGAAAGAAAGCAAGCTAGACATTTCCTTTCTTTTTTTTAATAGGCTCCACATGGAGCCTAATGTGGAGTTTGAACTCAAAACCCTGAGATCAAGACCTGAGCTGAGATTAAAACCTGAGCTGAGGGGCGCCTGGGTGGCTCAGTCGTTAAGCGTCTGCCTTCGGCTCAGGTCATGATCCCAGGGTCCTGGGATCGAGCCCCGCATCGGGCTCCCTGCTCAGCGGGAAGCCTGCTTCTCCCTCTCCCACTCCCCCTGCTTGTGTTCCCTCTCTCGCTGTGTCTCTCTCTGTCAAATAAATAAATAAAAAATCTTTAAAAAAAAAAAAAAACCTGAGCTGAGATCAAGAGTCAGACACTTAACCAACTGAGCCACCCAGGTGCCCCTAGATGTTTCCTTTAGCACAAGGGGGAAACCTGTGGTCAAGCAAAGCATGACTGAAAAAGGAACAAATGGGTGAGCCCTTGCTAAAGGATGATGGGGAAATAATGTTGCAAGACCAGTCATTCAGATGAAGCATGGACGAAGGGGCATTCTGACACTTTCTGAGAAGTCCCCTAGCAAAGAGAATGAAAGAGTTCTCCTAGGGCTTCTTGGATTAGAAGTGACTTCTTACCACAGGTGACACCTTATTATAAGATCATCTATTTTTTCAAGAAGTCATGGGTTTTATTTTTCCACTGTTGGGGCTAGACAGGCCCTTAGCCAGACATTTTCTACTACCTGGTTCCTTCTGGGCATTTTCAAGATGGTTACTTGGGGTCAATTGGATATTTGTTGATTGCCTTTCTAGCATCCACTCTCCGTAACAGGCCCATTTTAGTTTGGAAGGGTTTTCTCTCTCCTCCCTACTATACCCATGTGGTTCAATTGGACCTTCACAACCCCCGTCCAGAGGTGGAGCATGTGACCCAGGTCTAAGACAATCAGCCCATGGTACCCTGTTACTAGCAGTGATTAAATAATTCAAGGGTAGATCAATCACAGTGAACTCCAGCACGTTTTTGAGGGAGCTTCTAGAAAAGACGTTCTCTCTTCCTCATGGGACTGAGTCTCAGAAGATGTGAGAGTTGCTGGCAGTCATCTTGCCACCATGTGGCCTGAGAATAAAGTCAATATGAAGGAGAGCAGAGCTGAGAGATTGAGAATATTGACCCCTGATTCCAGCCACATTTCAAAGTCAGCTCTAACCCTGGACCTTTAGGTTATAAAAGTCAACAAATTCCCATTTTTGCTTAAGCCAGTTTGCATCGGAGTGTCACTTTCAAATTAGTTCTGATGAACACGTAGGTTTAGGGGTTTATGAAGACCTGTTCTAGCCTAATGTTTCCCAACATTTTTCCCCCACTGTAACACATACTATGGACATTATGCCCTTGCAGAGCACAATCGCATTAAAAAAAAAAAAAAAATCTACATTTTGAAGAAACCCCCAAACGACTGCTAAGATGTAAAACATTTAAAAATTTATAATTTTTAGGGTGCCTAGATGGCTCAGTTGGAAGAGCATGCAACTCTTGATCTTGGGGTGGTGAGTTCCAGCCCCATGTTGGGTGTAGAGATTATTTAAATAAAACTTTTTTAAAAAGTAATAATTCATAAATTCCACAATTACTTACAATTCATGTGTAAGATAGGTTGCTATGAACTATGGCAGATTCAATGGATTATCACTTGTTTTTTTGTTTTTTTTTCTCTCCTACTCAAGAAGGCATTTTAGAGTTCTTAGAACAAGGGCTGGCCCAAGGGTGCCTGGGTGGCTCAGTCGGTTAAGCATCTGCCATTGGCTCAGGTCATGATCTCAGGGTCCTGGGATCGAGCCCTGCATTGGGCTCCCTGCTTACTGGGGAGTCTGCTTCTCCCTCTGTCTCCCACCCTGCTTGTGCACTCTCTCTCACTCTCTCTCTCTCTCTCTCGCTGTCAAATAAATAAATAAAATCTTAAAAAAAAAAAAAAAAAGAACAAGGACTGGCCCAAAGAGAAACATCATAGGTTTAACCTTCCATCTGTCTCATTTGTTAAATAAAATTTCAAATTCTAATACTTTCATACCTATTAGCAATAAATTACCAGACATATACCATACACACCACTGAATTCAACATACCAGTGGATCGAGATGCCCATGGAAGAGAACTGCTTAGTGAATTGGGCTCAGTTTATTCCCAAGCCATATGAGCTATCTTTAAAACTAATAAATTCTTCATCTGTTAGCCTTGGTCTAAATTGAAAAAAAAAAAATCATTTTTTTTTTTCTGAAAAGAGAGTTTTTACTTATCATCTTTCTTTCTTGAAGGAGGGATATCCTTCAACAATTGTTCTCTCAAGAGCAATTGGATCTTTGATGTGCAAACTGGTTTAGAATCGAGGAGCAGATTCCAGTTTCAGGCATGGCTAGATCCTAGAGATAAAACAACATATTCAAGAATCTATCTCAGGGCGCCTGGGTGGCTCAATCAATTAAGCATCCGACTTTTTGTTTCAGTTCAGGTCATGATCTCAGAGTCTTGAGATCAAGCCCCGTGTCAGGCTCCCCACTCAGCGAGGAGTCTGCTTAAGACTCTCTCTCTCCCTCTGCCCCTCCCCCTGCTCCTCTCTCTCTAAAATAAATAAATAAATCTAAAAAAAAAAAAAAGAATCTATCTCTCTCAGAGAACAAAAGCAAATGTGAAAAGTGTTTATGTTTGGTAGTTCTGGGTAAATGTATGGGACTTACTTTGTACTGGACTTGCAGCTTTTATGTAAGCGTGAAATTATTTCAAATTTAAATGTTTTTTTATTTTTATTTATTTTTTTAAAAGATTTTATATATTTATTTGACACAGAGAGAGAGTGAGCACAAGCGGAGGGAGAAGCAGACTCACTGCTGAGCAGAGAGCCGGACATGGGGCTCGATCCCAGGACCCTGGGATCATGACTGGTGCCGAAGGCAGATGCTTAACAACTGAGCCACCCAGGTGTCCCCCTTAAATGTTGTTGTTTTTTTTTTTTAAAGGAAACCATCTCTTTTCATCTCTTGGCTCCTTCCCTATGCTTTCCTCACATTCCCTAAATACTTAGGTTAGTTTCTGCTAGTTTAGTGATCCCCGAAGAAAGAGAGATTATCTTTTCCAATAGTTACAGCAACTCAAGTTATTATCTGCCAGGATTCCTGAATGTTTGTGTCCTCAAAAAATTTCTATGTTGAAATACTAACATATGATGGTAACAGGAGGCAGGGCCTTTGGAAGGTGATTAGGTCATGATGGTGAAGCCCTTATGATGGAATTAGTGCTCTTATAAAAGAGACCCCAGAGAGTTCCCGTCCTCCTTCTGTCATGTGATGACATAGAGTGAAGACAGCCAGCAATGAACCAGGAAGCAAACCCTCACCAGACAGTGAACCTGATGGCACCTTGACTTTGGACTTCCCAGCCTCCAGAACTGTGAGAAATAAATTTCTGTTGTTCGTAAGCCACCCAGTCTATGGTATTTTGCTACAGTAGCCCAAATGGACTAAGACACTGAATCATTAGCCTTTCAAGTCCTGTGCCCACCCCTGAGCCAATCACCTATGGGGTGGGGATGAAATTATCTGATTTGCCAGGCCAGGGCACAAGCGCATTCCTCAAGCCAAAGGATGGAACCAAATCCTCCCAAACCTCAGAGATGGTCAAACCTCAGGGATGGAGGGATCACTAAAGGAAATCAGGGTGTTAATGGCAAAGGAGGGCACATGGATGCTGGGAAGGCAAAAACAGCATCTAAGAACCCCATCATATGAGCTCTTGGTCCCAGAAGCCCTGCTCAAAGGGAGAAAGGGCAGGCGGACTGAGATAATAGGCAAGGAGCAGGCATGACAGAGGCTAATGGAGACCAACCTGTTCTGCTTCTCCAAAAAGCAGATGTTTAATAAGGTCATTTGCTCTTCTTGCAATGCAGGACTGACAAGGGACACAACCAGTTCTGCCACAGGAGGCCCATAAATATTCAACATAGAGGAAGACTAATTTACAAAGATGATACAATGTTATCATGATGGGCAGCACTTGAAGTTTGCAGTGAAACCTGTCTTTGCTTAGTCTAACCAAAGACCCTCCCACTCCCTCATGTAAAGGGCCCAAAGCTCCTTGATAGTCTGAGTCATGTTGCAGTACATTTACCTATATCTCTCTTTTATTATGAAAATATTACTGGGGCTCCTGGGTGGCTCAGTCACCTAAGCACCTGACTCTTGATTTCAGCTCAGGTCATGATCTCAGGGTTGTGAGGATCAAGCCCAATGACGGGCTCTGAGCTGGGCATGGAGCCTGCCCGAGATTCTCCCTCCCTCTCCCTCTGCCCCTCTCCACTCCCACCCCCTCCTCACATGTGCACACTCGCTCTCTCTGTCTCTCAATTAAAAAAAAAAAATTAAAACAGAAGTCTGTATAGTAAAAAATGGAAGTTTCCCCCTCTCCAGAGTGCTACTAACAGTTCGGTACGGGGGGCACCCGGCTGGCTCAGTGGGTAGAGCATGTGACTCTTGATCTCGGAGTTGTAAGTTTGAGTCCCACACTGGGTACAGAGATTACTTAAAAATAAAATCTTAAAAAAAAAAAAAAGTTTGGTGCATATTAGAGATATTAGTTAAACCATATATAGCATCCACACTGTGTTATGCCCTGTTCTAAGCACTTTACCTAGATTAACTCATTTTGCCTTCATATTAGAGTGATGTGGGTAACATTGTTTCCATTTCACATGAACAAATTGAGCCTTAGAGAAATGAAGTAGCTTGTAAGATATCACAACCAAAAAGTGAGAGAATTAACTAAACCCAAGCAGTCTAACTTGAGAATATGTATTATTCCAGGTTTTTAAATTGTATATACATATTTTTTGAGTTGTGATTCACATAAAATTAACCATTTAAAGTGTACAATTCAGGGGCGCCTGGGTGGCTCAGTCGTTAAGCGTCTGCCTTCGGCTCAGGTCATGATCCCAGGGTCCTGGGATCGAGCCCCACATCGGGCTTCCTGCTCAGCGGGAAGCCTGCTTCTCCCTCTCCCACTCTGCCTGCTTGTGTTCCCACCCTCCCTGTGTCTCTCTCTATCAAATACATAAATAAATAAGTCTTTAAATAAAATAAAGTGTACAATTCAGTGGCATTTAGTACATTGTTGTGTAAACATCACCTCTATCTCGTTCCAAAACATTTACATCACCCCCTCCGTACCCGTTAAGCAGTCACTCCCCATTTTACCCATATTCAGTCCCTGAGAAACACTAATCTACTTTTTGTCTCCATGATTTATCTAATCTGGATGTTTCATATGAACAGAATCATACAATATGCTACTTTTTGTGTCTGGCTTGTTTCACTTAAAATGTTTTCAAGGCGCACATACTTTGTAGTATGAATCAGTACTTCATCCCTCTATGGTGGAATGATTTTCCTTTGTATGCATATACCGCGATTTGTTTATCCACCCATCTGTTGATGAACATTTGGGTTGTTTCCACCTGCATGAGTCACAGTTCTTCAGAGAAACAGAACAAAGAGGATATGTATATATTTGGAGAGAGATATATTTTAAGGAATTGGCTTATGCAATTGTGGAGACTGGCAAGTTCAAAACCTTCAGGAGAGCCTGGCGGGCTGGAGTCCCAGGGAAGAGCTGACGTTGCAGTCAAGTCTGAAGGCCATCTGCTGGCAGAATTCCTTCTTGCCTGGGGGGAGGTCAGACTTCATTCTAGTAAAGCTTTCAGCTGATTGGATGAGGCCTATCCACATCATAGAGGGCAGTCTGCTTTAAAAGTTCACCAATTTAAATGTTAATCTCATCCAAGATTCACCTTCACAGAACATCTTAAATATATGACCAAATATGTGGGTATAGCCAAGTTGACATATGAAAGAAATCATCACACCACCTTTTAGCTATTGTGATTAGTGCTGCTGTGAGCATTCATGAACAAATATTTGTCTGAGTCCTGTTTTCAGTTCTTTGGAGTATATAGCTAAGAGTGGAATTGCTGGGTCATATGGTAGTCCTATGTTTAACTTTTTGAGGAAGCCCTAAATTGTTTTTCACAACAGCTAAACTATTATACATTCCTTTCAGCCATATACGAGGGCCTATCTATGATTTTTTAACTTCCAAAAATGGGATTATGCTACACAAATTGAGATGCATTTTTGGTGTTTTGTTTTTGTTTTACACTTAACAACCTATCTCGGACATCTTTCTGGGTCAGTACTCATAACTCAGTCTCATTCTCTATGGATAGCAGAGATGCTTAGAACAGGGCCTGGCCCAAGGGATTGTTATACAAATGAATGCTACTTTTTTGTTGCTGTTGTTGTTTTTTCAAGTAAGTTCACAGTATGGGGCGCCTGGGTGGGTCAGCGGGTTAAGCATCTGCCTTCAGCTCAGGTCTTGATCCCAGGGTCTTGGGGTCAAGCCCCGAATTTGGCTCCCTGCTCAGCAGGGTGTCTGCTTCTCCCTCAGCCGTACCCACCCCCCCATGCAGCTTGTGCTCTCTCTCTCTAGCTCACTCTCTCAAATAAATAAATAAATAAAGTCTTAAAAAAAAAGTAAGTCCACTGTACTTTATTTTTTTTATTTTTTTTTTTTTTTAAAGATTTTATTTATTTATTTGACAGACAGAATAGCGAGAGCAGGAACACAAGCAGGGGGAGTGGGAGAGGGAGAAGCAGGCCTCCTGCCGAGCAGGGAGCCCGATATGGGACTCGATCCCAGGACCCTGGGATCATGACCTGAGCCGAAGGCAGACGCTCAACGACTGAGCCACCCAGGCGCCCCCCACTGTACTTTATTGAATGAAGTCACCATAATTTATCTTATTCCCCACTGATAAAGATTTAAGTTGCTTTCAATTTTTTTTTTTTTACCTTTTATTATGGGAAATACATACGAGTAGGGAGAACAGGCAATGAATGTCCCCGCAATCCAGCTACGACAATCAAAAACTCATAACCTCTCCTTTCTAATTTCTGCCCCCCTCCTACTGGACTCCTTTGAATCATATTCCAAATATCATATCATTTTGTCTACACGTATTTCAGTATTTCAAAAAGATTAGGAGCTATTTGTTTAAACGTAACCGAAATACCATTATCATATTGACAATAATTTAGCAATCATTCCTTAGTTAGCCAATCAGTGTTCAGATTTCCCCAAATGCCTCATACGTTTTAACCGTTACAATTGAGCCAGATTACAAACAGTTGGTCAATATGTCTCTTAAAGCTCTTTGACTCTATAATTTCTCCCTCTCTCTTCAATTTCCCTTACACTTTATATGTACACAAAAACCATTGTCTGCAATTTTTAAGACTCATTTTGAAATGGCCAGGAAGTTCCTGTTAGAGCTTGTTTCAGATCAGGGTAACCCCTCCCCACCCATCACACAGTGAAGCAATCCATGTCCCTCTGCTTAACTGTTGGGCCCCCAGCTTTCTCCTGGGCTGGAGCCTCACAGAGCAACACAAACAAAACATAGGGTAAATCATTCAGTCCTTAAATCTGGTCAGTAATTCCTCCTCCCTTCCAGAGAGGACATTTTGAAATAGTTGGGTAGAGAAAGGAATTCAAGGATGCAGACATTGACACTAGAAAGGTCAATGGGTTGCCATGGGCTGGGCAGTGGGCTGTGGTTGTGGGTTGAATGGTCGCCGTCCCCACAACAGATATGTCTACATCCTCGCCCCTGAAAACTGAGAATATGACTTTATTTGGGAAAAGGGTTTTGCACATGTAATTAAGTTAATGATCCTGAGATGAGATCATTTTGGATTATCTGGGCCCTAAATCCAATGACAAGTGTCCTTATAAGAGGCACGAAGAGAAGGCCATGGGACCCTGGAGGCCGAGACTGGGGTGCTGTGGTCACAGGCCAAGGAGTGTGGACAGCCACCAGAAGCTGGAAGAAACAAGATACAAGCTCTTTCCTAGAATCCTTGGTGGGAGCATAACCCTGCTGACACCTTCATTTCAGACTTCTAGTCTCCCAAACTGTGAGACAATACATCTCTGCTGCTTTAAGCTCCCCCAGCTTCTGATAATTTGTTAGAGCGGCCCCAGGAAGCTAATATAGTCCCATACTAAGGGCCCTCGCTAGGAAAGGCATTTTGGGGAAGCAGGGCCCCTGGATTTCTACCTGTGAAATAATAGGAAATATGTATATTGCTCTCTGCCCTTGGTTCCTGATACAAAGCTCCTAAATCTCTTGGAATTTCCTGAGTAATGGGAGCATCTGACACTGAGCTCCTAAATCCCTTGGAATTTCCTGGAGTGTCTTTTGTTCGAATGAGGCGATTCTTGGTGAGCTCCTAGAGGGAGGCTGGTCCCCAGAAAGACCCAGCTATGATTAAAAGCTTGCAATTTTCAACCCCTCCCCACCCCCATCCTCCAAAGACGGGAGAGGGCCTGGAAATGGAGTTAATAATCTATCCTGTCTATATGATGAGGCCTCCATAAAAATCCCAGTAGGATGGGGTTGGGGGCTTCTGGGCTGGTGAGCCTCCATGAACCAAGAGGGTGACACACCCCAACTCCATGAAGACAGAAGCTCCTCCAGACCTCGCCCTATGTACCTCTTCATCCAGGTGTTCATCTGTATCCTTTATCACATCCTTTATTATATCATAAACTGGTAAACAAGTAAGTGTTTCCTGAGTTCTATTAGCTGCTTTAGCATATGATCGAATCCAAAGAGGGGTCATGGGAACCTCAAGTTGTAGCCAAGTCAGACAGAAATTGTGGGCAACCCAGGAACCTACAACTTGCAATTGTCATCTGAAGTGGGGGGTGGCAGTCCCATGAGACGGAGCCTGTAACTTGTAGGGTCTGCACTAACTCTAATCAGTGTCCGAACTGAGTTGAATTGTGGGACCCCCAGCTGGGGGCACAGAACCTTGCTTGACGTGGAAACAAAATCGCCCACATCCCGCATCAGACGTGGGACACACAGGGGGAAGATGTCTTTCCAGCACCCCACTCCATGGATTGTTCCTCCTCCTGACGCGAGCCAGGCGGCCCCCACGGGATTGTCCACTTCCTACCCCTGTCACATATAGAGTGAGATGTCATTTCAGAAAACACTGGAGAAGGAGGCATGCAGGGCCCAGGAGCCCCAGCTCGCGCCCCCTCAGTCTGGCAGGTGTGTTCTGAAGTTTTTTCAACCTGCCTTTCCTGTTCAGTGGTGTCTCCTCACAGCTGGGAGAATAAGTAAACTGCAGAGGTCTACACTCATTTGTTCATTAGGTCATTCATTTATTCAAGGTGTACTTACTGAGTGTCCCCTTGGGGTCAGGCACTGGGCTGCATCCTGGGCATGCAAAGCTGAATCCAGTGCATGTCTTTAGAGAGACAGAGGCAGAGGGAAACACACAGGTAAATAATGTGTGATAAGGAGCGCCTGGGTGGCTCAGTTGGTTGGCAGGCTATCTTGATTTCGGCTCAGGTCGTGATCTTGGGGTCCTGGGATCAAGCCCCACTTTGGGCTCCACAGGTGGGGAGTCTGCTTGGAGTTTCTCTCTCTCCCTCTGCCCCTCCCCACACTCGAGGGCACGCTCTCTCTCTCCAAAATGAATAAATAAATCTTTAAATAATAATAATAATAATGTGTGGTAGGGGCGCCTGGGTGGCTCAGTCGTTAAGTGTCTGCCTTCGGCTCAGGTCATGATCCCGGGGTCCTGGGATCGAGCCCCACATCGGGCTCCCTGCTCTGCGAGAAGCCTGCTTCTCCCTCTCCCACTCCCCCTGCTTGGGTTCCTTCTCTTGCTGTGTTTCTCTCTGTCAAAAAAGAAATAAAATCTTTAAAAAAATAATAATAATAATAATAATAATGTGTGGTAAGCACATGGGTACCAGAAGTGGGGCTGAGAAGAGGGCCTAACCCAGACTGGAGAAGGAGATTCACAGAAGGCTTGGCACTTGTAGGAAGTGGGTTAGTCACAAACCACACATGGCTTTTAAACTTTAAATTAATTAAATAATATTGAAAATTCAGGTTCCACTAGCCCCATTTCAAGGGCTCAATAGCTACATGTATATTACAGAGCATTTCCATCATTGTAGAAAGTTTTATTGGAAGATGCTGGTCTAGGCTGAGGCTGACAAAAGAGGAGTTATCCAGGATTGGGGGAAGGAAGGATGTCCCCAGAAGTTTCTATAAGACAGCCTTTGGATACTAAACACAGTACCGCTGCTGTGGGAGGTGTCCAGACCAGTTCCTGCCGTGCCTTGTCGGTCATCTTGAATTCCCTGCTAAGGACAACGGGAGAGCCGCTGGAGCATTCAGCCAAGTGAGTATCCTCATCAGATTTGAATTTTGGACAATGGATTGGAGGAGGAGCAAGGCAGGAGGCAGGAGGACCCATCAGGAGACGGTCCCATTCCTCCAGAATCTCGGACCAGCCAAAGTGGTAGCAACGCGGGTGGAGAGAGATTTAGGGCATATGCTGACAGATTGGGGACTGTGGTTCGTGAGGAAGAAGAGGGAACCAAGCTTAGGGCTTGTGCTACGTGGATGGTGCTAAGCGTTCCCTTTGTCTGGTGTGGAATCTGAGGAAGAGGATGAGAAACCTTTTTCTTCAGTGTTGGTACTTAAGGGAGTGGGCTTCAGTGATCTGGAGGCCCGCGTTCCTCGGTGATGCCCGTTCTGTGGCTCACCACAGACCACACTAGAGGGAACACATGGGTTTGAGCCTAAAGAATTCCTGGGGGCAGCTGTGGGCAGCTCCATGGCTCCAGAGCAGGCAGGAGAAGGGGGACGACAAAAGCCTGTTGCTCCCCTTTCTCTCTTTGTCAACCATTCCCCTGATCTTTCACGATGCCACTCACTCCAAAATGGCTCCCCACTCCCACTGAGTTCCAAATGTCCTGTAAAACAGCTCCACTCAACGTGGACTGTTTTATTCCTCGTAGTTCTGTGACGTGGACTCCAGATTCCAAACGCCTCAAATGCCTCTCTTCTTACTTCTTCCACACTCTTCATTTGGTCTGGAATGTCTGTTCCTTTCATTTCTGCCCCTACAGATTTTAGCAGCTCTCCCTTATTCCCCTTATTCATAAAACTCTGGTGGACCAGTCGGATTTTTTTGAAACAGATTTTTAAAGTAAAGTTGTAGCTACAAAGTCAAAATATATATGTATTTTACACCGGATCATCCACAATAACTTCACATATCATTTGTGGTGTGTCTACTACATTTTGAAAAATACTACCTCAATCTGCTTATTCAATGTGCTTCTTAAAATTGTTACTTACATAGTTGTCTTATTTTCCCTACTACACACTCAGCTCCAGACAGCGAATAATATCTTCCTCATTTGGGGGATCCTAAAGCATCTAGCAAAAACACCTTATAGGTTCATTGACTATGCATTCTTAAATCAATAAAGCCTCAATTTGCATTAGGCTTTGTGATCAGTAGCTAGGAGTAAAAAAAGATTAGTAATAAAATTTGGTCTGAATTTTTTAAGACTATTTCTTTATTTTATTTTTTTCAAAGATTTTATTTATTTATTTGACAGAGAGAGAGAGAGCACAAGCAGGGGGGAGCGCCAGAGGGAGAAGCAGGCTTCCCACTGAGCAGGGAGCCTGATGTGAGACTCAATCCCAGGACCCTGGGATCATGACCTAAACCAAAGACAGATGCTTACCCACTGAGCCACCCAGATACCCCAGACTACTTCTTTTTTTAGAGAGGTTTTAGCTTCATAGCAAAATTGAGAGGAAGGTACAGAGAGTTCCCATATGCCCCTGCCCCACACACCACAGCCTCCCCTATCATCAATAGCAGATTTTCAGGGAAATGGAAACCTTTCTTCCTTAATCCTCTGCCTTCCAGAGAATTCTGTAGTCAAAGAGAAAGAGAAGGTGATTTGGCAAGAACGTGGAAAAAGGAGGCACGTGTTAGTCATTTGAGAAAAGGGAAACACTCATGTTTACTAGAATCTCGACAGTGTCTGCTCACACAGAATGAAGAATATTTTCCACTTGTTGAAAAATCCAGCCTGACCATATTAAGGTATTCACCAAGAACATGGACTTTATCTCCCAAGACCTCTTGGATTAGTGGGGGAGCTAAGTGAACATGTTCGATGGACACACTTATTTATTAGAAGTCATGAAACTAACAAGTAAAGTGTGAGGAGAAAAAGTAGGAGGATGACATTGGAAAGGTAGTTGGGGAACCATCTGTGAAGGGCTTTGTATACCAATCTGAGGAATGTGACCTTTAGCCTAGAGCAGAGGTGGCAAACTTAAAATCCCACAGAGACCAGGCACGTAAATGAGTGAAGCTGACCAGGTAATAGGGAGTGGTGGGGACTGGGGCAAAATGGAGAATGCTTACCCTGTCTCAGGGGAGCAGCTACTCTCAGCTCCAGCTGATTGTTACTATGTGTGATTGTTGGCCCACAGCAGCCAGATCTTCCAGTTTTCCAAGAGAGTCTGGAAATCCAGGTTTTTATAGGATGGTCCTAAGTTTTTAAAACGTGTGGCCCAAATCCAACTGGCTTTAGAACCCAGTCTGGCTCACAGGCCATATAGCAATCGCCGTGGCAGCTTGGAGGGAGTGAATGAAGTTTTTTTAATTTAATTTTATTATTTTTTAAAGATTTTATTTATTTGACAGAGAGACACAACGAGAGAGGGAACACAAGCAGAGGGAGTGGGAGAGGGAGAAGCAGGCTTCCCACGGAGCAGGGAGCCCGATGCGGGGCTCGATCCCAGGACTCCGGGATCATGACCTGAGCCGAAGGCAGACGCTTAACGGCTGAGCCACCCAGGCGCCCCTGAAGTTTTTTTTTTAAAAAGGATATGATCCCATCTGTGCTTTAGAAAAATCACATGGTGGTGTGGGAGAGAAATTACAGGGAATAGATTAGAGGAAAGGAAACCAGTCAGGGAACTCTCTGAATAGTTTCCACAGGTGGGAGGTGGCAACAGTCATGGTGAGGTGGGGGGAATGTGGTTGGGCTGATCTGGAGTCCGGGATTCGGTGGGAAGACCTTTGCTTTAATCAGCGTCTGAAAAGGGGCGCCTGGGTGGCTCTGTCAGTTAAGTGTCTGCCTTCAGCTCAGGTCATGATCTCGGGGTCCTGGGATCGAGTCCCGCATCAGGCTTCTTGCTCAGCCGGGAGCCTGCTTCTCCCTTTCCCTCTGCTGCTCCCCCTACTTGTGCTCTCTCTCTCTGTCAAATAAATAAATAAATAAACTCTTAAAAAAAAAAAATCAGCTTCTGGAAGGAGTATATGCATTCTCTCAACGCATTTCCCGCCCCCGTACCCCTTTCCTGAGCTGGGAGCTGAAAGGCAGAGGGCAGATAGATCACCTCTAAAGCCAAAGGATAGGAAATTTTAGCAAAGACTCTGCTCTTGGGTGCAGTCTAATTTTACCCGTGATTATTTTAGAGATAGACTCCTTGACCAATTGCCCGACCCTCACTTGCCCCACCAACGGGCTCTGCACGTAGTTAAAATTAAAAACATATCTATCGGGGCGCCTGGGTGGCTCAGTCGTTAAGCGTCTGCCTTCGGCTCAGGTCATGATCCCAGGGTCCTGGGATCGAGCCCCGCATCGGGCTCCCTGCTCCGCGAGAAGCCTGCTTCTCCCTCCCCCACTCCCCCTGCTTGTGTTCCCTCTCTCGCTGTGTCTTTCTCTGTCAAATAAATAAATAAAATCTTAAAAAAAAAAAAAAAAAAAAAAATCTATCATTTGGTATTTGGATTTTTTGAACAGCCAGTGAGAAACTCAGAGCCAAAGCCTCTTTTGCAAACAGCAGAGAGAGGAACTGGCTCCCCAAGAGGCAGTTGTATGGAGACAGACACATGAGAGGTGACCTCAGATCCATTGCATGGTCTTGCTAGTTATGCAACCAGTCACTTGGGCCCAGGGAAGGATGCAAAGGGCAGGAGGTATGAATGGAGGGAAGGGAAGAAGACGTGCCTCACAGAATGTTTCTAACACCCAGCAAGTGCTGTTTTTAGAGCTTTTTTTCCTCCACAGACCCTTCTGAGTTTTGAGTGTTGTCTTTTGGGGTGTGGGCAGAGGAAATGGCTCTGAGGAGCTCTGGAGCAAAGCCTCCCGCTCTGGCACCGCCTGGGAGAGCCCCATGGGATGGGGAGAGAACGGGGCAGTCAGGCAAAAGGTTAGGGGAGGAAAGCAAAGGCAGAGGCCCAGAACAGCTCCAGGAAATGTTTGTATTTCTCCGCTGGGAGGGAGGACAAACAAGCTTTTTTCGTGCCTTCTGGGCAGCTCTGCATGCTCCCCAGCACAGGAGTCCGAAGAGCAAGAGTGAGGCTGGAAAGAAAAACCATTGCAGGGCTGGACCCAGCGACAGCTCTAGGGCGTGAATCTCGCCGGACCCACCTGCCGCGCCCCAGAAATGACCACCTGCGTGTCACAGCCCGGCCGTGCTCCGTGCTTCACCTGCTGGGGAGACAGGTAGCGTGGGACAGCCAGCCGAGAAAGGACCTCCCGGAGTCTCTCGTCTCCTGGCTGAAGTCCCTGCTCGCCTAGCGGTGGCTGTGTCCACCCACACGTGCAGTCGGGACCTGCATCCCGGGGTGAAGAAGTCAGAAAACCAGCGGCCAGGTGAGTGGGTAGCATTCAGGGGAGCATCTGTGACTTTGCGGGGACTCCCGGGGCCACCCGGCACGCAGAACGCCCCCCGTCCTCTGTCCACCATGGACAACGGGTCGTGCTGCCTCATCGAGGGGGACCCCATCTCCCAGGTGATGCCGCCGCTGCTGATCCTGGCCTTTGTGCTTGGCGCGCTGGGCAATGGTGTCGCCCTGTGTGGTTTCTGCTTTCACATGAAGACCTGGAAGCCGAGCACTATTTACCTTTTTAACCTAGCTGTGGCCGACTTCCTTCTCATGATCTGCCTGCCCTTCCGGACCGACTACTACTGGAGACACAGGCAATGGGCCTTCGAGGACATTCCCTGTCGGGTGGCCCTCTTCATGCTGGCCATGAACAGGGCGGGGAGCATCATCTTCCTCACAGTGGTGGCCGTGGACAGGTACTTCAAAGTGGTCCACCCCCACCACATGGTGAACACCATCTCCAACCGGACTGCGGCTGGCATCGTCTGTGCCCTTTGGACCATGGTCATCCTGGGGACTCTCTATCTTTTGATGGAGAACCATCTGTGCGTGCATGAGAAGACCATATCTTGCGAGAGCTTCATCATGGAGTCGGCCAACGGCTGGCACGACATCATGTTCCAGCTCGAGTTCTTCCTGCCCCTCGGCATCATCCTGTTTTGCTCCTTCAAGATCGTGTGGAGCCTGAAGCAGAGGCGGCAGCTGGCCAGGCAGACTCGGATGAAGAAGGCTACCCGGTTCATCATGGTGGTGGCCGTTGTGTTCGTCACGTGCTACCTGCCCAGCGTGTCGGCCAGACTCTATTTCCTCTGGACGGTGCCCTCGAGCGCCTGTGACCCCTTGGTCCATGTAGCCCTCCATGTCACCCTCAGCTTCACCTACATGAACAGCATGCTGGACCCCCTGGTGTATTATTTTTCGAGTCCCTCGTTCCCCAAATTCTACACCAAGCTCAAAATCTGCAGTTTGAGACCTAAGAGTCCAGGACGCTCCAAGACCCAGAGGCCGGAAGAGATGGCAATTTCAAACCTCTGTCGCAAGAGTTGTGTCAGCGTGGCAAATGGCTTCCAGAGCCAGCCCGACATGCAGTAGGATCTCCAACCGTGCCGAATGGCACTGAAACAGGCAGACAAAACCAAGGAGGACAGACTGATGACCTAGAAATAGTTCGTGCTAAGGGGGGGAGAGGCTTTGAAAATGCTGCCCTTCCTTAGCTATATCCTCCTCACTCTGTCTGGAAACGGAATCCAGGTTACTATGCCCTTTTGGAAGGTTCCAGCTGAGAAGTGAGTCAGTTGCCTTTCTATGACCCGATTACAACGACGGGACAAGACGTGCATGAAATGGGGCTTGTGTGTATTGGATGGGGCCATGGGAAGAGCCCGGCTCCTGTGTAGTTTTAAACGGCTGAGGAAACAGGCATCAATGTGTAAACCAGTCATGTTCTTTCTCTGGGGGAGTCGGTGAACTTAATGACTTAGCAGTATTTCCCATCCTCTGACCTTAAGTCGTTACTTGTTTTGGAAAGCAGACACCAGAGTAAGTCAATAGCTTTATTTCAGGCTGAGTGAGGCTCTTTAGAGGGGGATGTCTTGATCCTGATGATTGTCATCTTCACAGGGCCCCTCGGTATGATTCTGATTTCTCAGTAGCCCAAGAAGAACGGCAGCAAAACAATCTGCTCTTCTCGGAGCTCCACATTTTTCTGCAAGTCTTTGCATTTCAGAGGAGGTGCTGGGGGGCTGTGCTTACCTGCCCTGATTTTTCCAGCGGGAGCTGAGTGCTTGGAAAAAATCCTGTTGGCCTTTGGGAAGTGCTGAGTCCAGTATGATTCCTTTTGACCGCTTGTTATGTGACTATGAGTTGAGATTATTTATTCATTCATTCTCCAAGTATCTACTGCATGCATATTCTGTGCTGGGCACTGTGCTAGTATCCCTTTTACCTGGAGGGTCCTTAGTCAATTCCTGTGTGACAGCAAAGTATTTGGGGGGAGGGCAAACAGAGAGGTTAACCCTCTCACCCCCTCAGTGAATATAGTTTCTAGACCTGTTCATGGCAAACATCAGTATATTCCTCTTGTTTCAGGCTTCTGTACAAACACCAAAGGGTGGAAAGGGTAATGTCCCTTACGCACATGAATTTCCCACACATGTACCTGGGGCCCTCAAAACTAGATGATTCTATGGAATGATAGGCTGCCTCTGCCCTGTATTGGGGCGAAGGAGTCCAAGCCAACCTTAGCTCTGTTCTCAAGCCACAAGAGTGCTGAGAATCGTTCTTGGCTCTTTTGTTTACACTTTCTCAAATTTCCAGGGTACTCTCTGCACCAGATGACCTTCCCAGCTTTTAGTTCTTTGGGCCTTGAAACACCCCTATCGGCTGTCTTTTCTATTCCCTTTTGCAGAGACACCGCACAGCCCAGTGATGAAAAGTATTGGCTCTGGAAAGTCTGACGAACCTAAATTTGAATCCCAACTTGACCACTTACTAGCTGTGTGATCTGGGGGCAGATTTTATTTCAACACTCAGCTTCCATTTCCTCATATGTCAAGCAGGAGGAACAATAATGTGGATTTCAAGAGGTTGGTGGGCAGATTCCACAAACGTAAGCTCCCGAAGCATAGGGATTCTGTTCACTGTTACGTCCTCCCCAAGGCCTAGAAGAATGCCCACACATAGTAGGTGCTCAATAAATATTTGAATGAATAAACAAGTGTAGACAAAGCACGAGGTGCTGTGTCTGGCAGGAAGGACTGAATATTATGACTTCTGACATTAATGCAGTTTGCACACAAAGATGCTGAGGCAAAGAAGTCATTTCCCTCAGGGTTCAGAGTCCCTGAGTAGCTGCTCTTTTATCACTACCCGAATTTCCCGCTCCCCAGCTGCCTGGGAAGGAGTGGAAGCAGGATTCTTATCCGCATCAAAGAACCATATATCCTCCTGAAGGAAATCTGTGGAAGCTCACACTTCTGCTTTGGATTCTATCCCTGTTCATAATTCTTTCCCGGACTGCTCCTCCTTTGTTGCTTCATGTTAATAAAAATGGTTTCCTAAAGCAAGGCCACATCCTGTGTGTGATTCGTGAAGACTTTACCCTCCAAGGAAAAAGAGTGTAAAAAGTCCAGAAGCTCAGGGTAAGCAGAGGTTCTCACAAAAAAAACAAAAACAAAAACAAAAACAAAACAGCAAGAACAAACAAAAAAGAGGGAAAAATGAAAAACCCAAACATAGTTTAGGCTCCGATTTCTCTTCCCTTTTTAAATTCACAGAATGTGATGGAAAAGAAATCTTATCAAGTGTTCTTCAGAAACTGTAAGGACGAGGATTACAGCTTTGTTTGAGTCAACACAGGACCCTTTTGAGCTCATCCATGAAGCTAGGGCCCTAAATTTTATATATGTATTTATACACACACACACACACACACACACACACACGGGTTGAGATGAAGTAGAACAAACAGATGGGTTCACATATAGACCTAACCATATTCACCTTCCAGTGATGATACAATAGGAGTGGGAAGGGGTTAATATTTTATCCCTTGAAAAGATTCATTCATTCATTCATTCATTCATTCCATCTTTCAAGGAACATTTATTAGGCACCAGCTCCGTACCAGGCACAGTAGAAACACAAATGGAAAACCCAGCCCCTGATCCTGTGGGTTCTATTGTAGAAACCACGGGAAAAAAATCAAATGACCATTCAGAGTAACTGTGAATGTGGTAAGCATAGGGGTCTGCAGGAGAGCCCAAGGGCTTCATCCTGACCTCGGGGATTAGGGAGGGCTTCTCAGAGGAAGTGACTCCTGAACTTAGCCCTGAAGATTGCAAAGGAGGCAACCAGATGACTCAGTGGGGAAAGGTATCCCAGTGAGAGAGAGTGTGGTGAGAAAGGTCCCTTGGAAGCTGCGGGAAGGTCAACGGGAAAAGAATGAAAGGTCCTGGGCGGTCTGAGGCAATCGGGGAAGAGGTGAAGCCATGAGATCCACTGCAGAGAGAAGGTCTGTTCACAATTCCTTTTTTTTTTTTTTTAGAGAAGGAGTGAGGGAGGGGCAGAGGGAGAGAGACAAACTCAAGGAGACTCCCTGCTGAGTGTGGAGCCTCACATGGGACTCGATCTCACAACCCTGAGATCACAACCTAAGCTGAAACCAAGAGTCGAATACTTAACCAACTGAGCCACCCAGGCGCCCCTCACAACTCTTCTTGCTGGAAGATTCATGACTAACCTTTCAGATTCTTTGCTTTTTAAAAAAAGAACTAAATTTCTTTAATTATCAAAGGCAGATATGTTTTTGATCAGAATTAAAAGAACATGCAGGGGCGCCTGGGTGGCTCAGTCGTTAAGCGTCTGCCTTCAGCTCAGGTCGTGGTCCCAGGGTCCTGGGATCGAGCCCCACATCAGGCTCCCTGCTCCGCGGGAAGCCTGCTTCTCTCTCTCCCACTCCCCCTGATTGTGTTCCCTCTCTCGCTGTGTCTCTATGAAATAAATAAATAAAATCTTAAAAAAAAAAAGAATTAAAAGAACATGCAAATATATAAAGAAGTTGAAGTCTTCCTTCCATTCCCCTTAATCTCATTACCTAGAAGTGATAACACTTGCACACAGAGGATGAATCTCGTTTTGTGTTGCTGAAGCCGGATACACAGAAAGATAGTTTTGCAAGGTATTTTTGTCATGAAAAGCTTCTTACATCAGAACAGAGATCAAACTCATGGTTTTTAACTCTATTTCATTGTATAAACGAACCACATATGGTTTATCTAACCAATGCCTATTTATTTATTTATTTATTTGAGAGAGAGAGGGAGAGAGAGTGCAGGGGGAGGGGCGAGAGAGAGAATCCTAAGCAGACTCCCCACTGAGCGTGGAGCCCAACTCAGGGCTCGATCCGTGACCCTGAGATCGCGACCTGAGTGGAAACCAAGAGTCAGATGCTCAACTGACTGAGCCACCCAGGCGTCCCAACCAATGGCCTTTTAATGGACATTTAAGTGATTTCCAATTTTCCCCTATTGCCACCATGCTATGGTGAATAATCTGAATGATGTATCTTTGGGCACATGTGCTAGAGTTTTCGAAAGAAGATTCGGAGACGTGGAAGTGCTGGGTCAAAGGACAGGTGTACTGGGTGAGGTGGTGCGTGCGCTGGCTGAGAGTGTAGACCCTGGAGCCCGACCATCTGGGTTCAAATCATATCTCCTTTACTTACTCGCTGTGTGGCCTCAGGCAAGTTACTTAACCTCTCAGTGCTTTACTTTCCTTCTCTGTAAAATGGGGACAAGAATAGTACCTGCCCATAGGGTTGTTGTGAGTACTAAATGAATTTAGATGAATAAAGCACCTAGAATAGTACCTGACGTAGAGTAAACACTAAAAAAAAAAAAACAAAAAACCAAAGTCCTACTCTTTTAAAGCGATGAAGTCCAATAATCAATTTTGTTATTGTTGTTTGTGTGTTTGGAGTTATGCAAAGGAAGGTTTGCCTAAGACAAGGTTGTGAAGGCTCACTCTTAGGGTTTTCCTCTAAGAGTTCTGTCTTACATTTAGGTCTGTAATCCATTTTGAGTTAACTTTTGTGTTTGGGGCAAAGAAGGGATCTGACTTCATTCTTTTGCATGTGGCTATTCAGTTGTCCCAGCAGCACTGATTAAAAACACTATTCGTTTCCCCACTGATTTATCTTAGAACCCTTGTTGAAAATCAGCTGACCACAAAGGCAAAAGTTTATTTTCGGACTCTCAATTGTTCCCTATTGATTTACATGTCTTTTCTTATGCCAGAAGCCCACTGTCTTGATGACTGTAAAGTGTTTGAATCGGGAAGTGTGAGTTCATCTTTCTTCTTCTTTTTCAAGATTATTTGATTATTCTGGTTTGTCCTTAGGTTTTTTTACATGAAATTCAACACTATATTTCAAAACCCTGAAATATGGTTCTCTCTCTCTTTTTTTTAAAGATTTTATTTATTGGGGCACCTGGGTGGCTCAGTCGGTTAAGGGTCTGCCTTCGGCTCAGGTCATGATCTCAGGATCCTGGGATCGAGCCCAGAGTCGTCGTGTCCCCCCCGCCCCTGCCCCCCTGCGTCAGCCGGGAGCCTGTTTCTCCCTCTCCTCACCCCGCTCACTCTCGCTCAAATAAATTTTATTTGAGAGAGAGAAAGAAAGAGAGAATGCTCCTGCATGCACATGACTTGAGGGGAAGGGCAGAGGGAAAGGAAGCAGCAGGCTCCCCACTGAGCAGGGGGAAGACTCTGGACTCTATCTCAGGACCCTGGGATCATGACCTGAGCTGAAGGCAGACGCTTAACCGATTGAGCCCCCCAGGCACACCCTCTTCTTTTTTCTTTTCAAAGTTCTCTGCCAACTGGTAAGGCCAGCTTCCTCTCTTTCTTTACTACTTCTCAGTTTCTCCTTCATCTTCCGTAGTGGTCCAGAGGTTTATTTCCCACCAGCCAAGTGTCCCAACTCAGAGTTACTTACGGCCTGCAGGGGCAAATCTCCCACAATGCCCCCGATGAACGACGCTTCCCGTACTCCCACCCTCATGTGACCCCTCCTGGTGGAATATGGACCAGCTCTATGACTCTTTTTAACCCACAGAATGTGCTGAAAGTGCGGTTTCCAAGCCCAGGCCGTAAGAAGTTCTGTTTGTCTGTTTTTTGAAAGCCTTGAGAAGCTTCATAAGAAGCCCAGCCTACCCTGTGGAAAGAACACTCAAAGAGGCCACATAGGCAGATACAAGCCATATGGAGAGGGAGGCAAGGCCAGGGGTCCCAGGGTCCTGCTTGAGCCTAGCTGCCCCCAGACAAGAAATGGCCAGCTGAGCCAGTCAACTCATAGGATCAGGAAAGATAATACAACCGTGGTTGTTTCAAGCCACTGAACTTTGTGGTGGTTTGCTACATGGCAACAGATAACTAAAACACAAATCCCTTCTAAGTCCAAAGACAAACAGGGAAAACTTAACCTAAGTCTTGGTTTTCTAATCTGTAATGAAAATGATGGTGAGGATAATCATAGAACACCACTCACAGGGTTTTCGTGAGGATTAAATGAGATCACGTACGCAAATCTCTTAGCACAATACCTGGCACAAAGCAGACAGATGATAAATAATAGCATTTTTTTTTTTTAAGATTTTATTTTTAAGTCATCTCTATACCCAACTCGGGGCTCGAACTCACAACCCGGAGATCAAGAGTCGCGTGCTCCACCGACTGACCCAGCCAGGGGCGCCTCGTTGTTATCATTTTTAATTTAAAAAAATTATTCAGTCCAGTTCAGTGGCTGTGATAAGATAACTAGGCATAAAGATTCAAGTTAATTGTGAAAGTCACAGATTCCAAGTGGACTTTCCACAAAACCCGGTGGGATCACTCACTCCCTTAGCTGTTGAAATGATTCATCACAAGTTTCTATACAATCATGCGCCAGTAAGAAAAAACATAAATACATACAAGAAGGACACAAACAAGACAAAACCTGCCCTCGGCACAGCGGGAAGACCGGAAATTCCACAGAAGGCACCAGAATCCAGGGAGGCCGGAATTTATATTCAGTCTGAGTGGTGGTGAACTTTCGGTTATCATCATAGAATGAGCTGGAAGATTATCTAACCCCTCAATTTATTTTATTTTTTTTTCAAATATTCTATTTTATTTATTTGAGAGAGAGAGAATGCGAGTTGGGGGAGGGGCAGAGGGAGAGAGAGAAGCAGGCTCCCGGATGAGCAGGGAGCCCGATGCGGGGCTCGAACCCAGGGCTCCGGGATCATGACTTGAGCTGAAGGCAGATGCTTAACGACTGAGCCACCCAGGCGCCCCTAATCCCTCAATTTATACATGAAGAAGCTCGGGGGCTAAGAGGGTTCACGGTAGTTGATGACAGCTCCAGACCAAGCACCCAGGCCTCCAGCTTTTCTTTTTTTCAAACTTAACAATATTTGTTGTTCTTTCCTAATTTTACCCATGACTGTTGTTTTTATTTTTATTTTATTTATTTTTTTTTAAGTAGGCTCCATGCCCAACATGGGGCTTGAACTCATGACCCTGAGATCAAAGAAGCAGATACTCTACCAACTGAGCCAGCCAGGTGTCCCAACAACTGTTTTAAATACACACACACACACACACAAATATTATAAAACTGTAAAACTTAGAAGGGGAGGATACCTCGCAAATTCCAGCTCCCGGAAATAAATATTGTCAATAGTCAGTTTTTCTGACTCTTACTTAATAAAGTTAATAAAGATCCTTAGGTTTGAATATCACCAACAAATCTACATTCGTCCAAGAAGGAAGCAGGATATTCACAGGCAGCAAGGACAGGAAACGAATACCAACCATTTCACTAGCGCTTTAATACACCCACAGGAGATGATCTCAATCCAGTGCAGCCTTACAAATGAGGCAATAGTGTAATAAGAGTCCATGTAGTTTCATGGTTAGGGACACAGGCTTTGAAGCCAGAGCTAGATTCAAACCCAGGGCTCTGCTCTCATTGGCTGGGGTAGCCCTGAATCTTACCAACCTCTCTGAGCTTCACTTCCCTCATTTTGAAATCAGAATCAGTAATGAGCCCTACTTTGTGGACTGCAGTCAGGGTAAAACACGATCATGGATTTAAAACATTTGCACCTGGGTGGCTCAGTCGGTTAAGCATCTGCCTTCAGCTCAGGTCATGATCCCAGGGTCCTGGAATCGAGTCCCATGTCGGGCTCCTTGCTCAGCGGGGAGCCTGCTTCTCCCTCTGCCTGCCGCTCCCCCTGCTCGTGCTCTCTCGCTCTCTTTCTCTCTCTGATAAATAAATAAATAAAATCTTTTAAAAAAATAAAATAAAGCATTTATGCATGGGGTCTGCAATATTGGAAGCTCTCTGTAATGTACGAGCCAACATCACCTTAACTTCTTTTTTTTAATTGAGGAATAATTGACATAAAACATTACATTGGTTTCAGGTACAACATAAAGATTTGATATTTGTGTATATTGAGAAATGATCACCACAATGAGTCTAGTTAACTCTGTCATTGTACGTAGTTACAGAATTTTTTCTTGTGCTGAGGACTTTTAAGATTTACTCTCTTCGCAACTTTCAAATATGCAATAGAGTATTATTAGCTAAAGTCACCATGGTGTACATTACATGCCCAGGACTTATTTATTTTATAACTGGAGGTTTGTACCTTTGGACTCCCTTCGCCCATTTTGCCCACCCTCCACCCCCTGCCTCTAGCAACCACCAATCTGTTCTCTGTATCTATGAGCTTTTTTTTTATGACTCCATATGTAAGAGAGATCATAGGGTATTTACCTTTTTCCATCTGACTTATTTCCCTTAGCATAATACCCTCACAGTCCATCTATGTTGTCACAAATGGTAAGATTGCATTCTTTTTTATGGTTCAATAATTTCATTCTTTTTTATGGTTCAATAATATTCCATGCATATATACACTTTTTTTAACCCATTCATCTGCCTATGGACACTTAGGTGTTTTCCATATCTTGGCTATTGTGAATAATGCTACAAGGAACATGGGCGTGCAGATACCTTTTCAAGTTAATGTTTTCGTTTTCTTCGGATAAATACCCAGAGGTGGGATTGCTGGATGGTATGGTATTTCTTTTTTTAATTTTTTGAGAAACCTCCATACTGTTTCCCACAGTGGCTGCACCAATATCTATTCCCACCAACAGCGCAACAGGGTTCCCCTTCCTCCACAGCCTCGCCAACACCTGTTATTTCTTGTCTTCTTGATAATAGCCATTCTAACAGGTGTGAGGTGATACTACATCGTGGTATAGATTTACATTTCCCTGATGATTAGTGATGTTGAGCATTTTTCATGTACCTATTTGTCATCCATATGTTTTCTTTAGAAAAAATGTCTATTCAGATTCTCTGTCCTTTTTTTAATAAAACTGTTTTGCTATTAAGTTGTATGAATTATTTGTATATTTTGGATGTTAATCCCTTACCAGATATATAATTTGCAAATATTTTCTCCCATTCAGTATCTTGCCTTTTCATTTTGTTAATGGTTTCCTTTGCTGTGCAGAAGCTTTTTAGTTTGATATAGTCCCACTTGTTCTTTGTGCTTTTTTGTCTTTGCCTTTGGTGTCAAATCCAAAGAAATCATTAGGAAGACCAAGGTCAAGGAGTTTAGTGCCTATGTAGGGAGTTTTATGGTTTCAGGTCACACGTTCCAGTCTTTAATCTATTTTAAGTTAAATGTTTTTTAAGATTTATTTATTTTAGGGGCGCCTGGGTGGCTCAGTCGTTAGGCGTCTGCCTTAGGCTCAGGTCATGATCCTGGGGTCCTGGGATTGAGCCCCGCATCAGGCTCCCTGCTCTGCGGGAAGCCTGCTTCTCCCTCTCCCATTCCCCCTGCTTGTGTTCCCTCTCTCGCTGTATCTCTCTCTGTGAAATAAATAAATCTTAAAAAAAAAAAAGATTTATTTATTTTTTTATTTTTATTTTTTTTATTTTTTAAAGATTTTATTTATTTGTTTGAGAGAGAGAATGAGAGCATGAAAGGGGGGAGGGTCAGAGGGAGAAGCAGACTCCCCGCTGAGCAGGGAGCCCGATGCGGGACTCGATCCCAGGACTCCAGGATCATGACCTGAACCGAAGGCAGCCGCTTAACCAACTGAGCCACCCAGGCGCCCGATTTATTTATTTTAAATAGAGCGAGAGAGCGCTTGTGCGCATGCGCACGTGAGCGCGGGGTGGAGCAGAGGGAGAGAATCTTCAAGCAGACTCCCTGCTGAGCGGGGAGCCTGAGGCGGGGCTGAATCCCACAACCCATAAGATCGTGACCTGCGCGGAAACCAAGAGTTGGACACCTAACAACTGAGCCACCCAGGCGCCCCTTTTTAAAGTTAATTTTTGTGTATGGAGGGAAGGAGGGAGGGAAAAAATAAGTTAATTTTCATGTATAATGTAATTTGCATGTGGCTGTCCAGTTTTCCCAGTACCATCTATTGAAGAGGTTGTCCTTTCCCCAGTATCTTGGCTCCTTTGTTGTAAATTAATTGACCATATTTGCATGGGTTTATTCTGGGCTCTCTGTTCCATTCCATCGATCTATGTGTCTGTTTTTATGCCAACACCATACTGTTTTGATTACTATAGCTTTGGTATATAGCTTGAAATCAGGAGTGTAATGACTCTAGCTTTGTTCTTCTTTCCCAAGATCGCTTTGGCTACTCGGGGTCTTTTGTGATTCTGTACACAAAATTGTTATTTTTTTCTATTGAATTATTTGTTCTATTCAAAAAAAAAATGCTACTGGAATTTTTGTTCTATTTCTACAAAAAAATAAATTATTGTTCTATTTCTACAGAAAATGCTATTGGAATTTTGATAGAGAGTGCATTGAATCTGTAGATTTCTTTGGGTAGTATAGACATTTTAACAATATTTGTTCTTCTAATCCATCAGCATGGAACTTGTCTTTCCATTTCTTTGTGTCTTCTTCAATGTCTTTCATCGATGTCTTATAGTTTTCAGGGTACAAGTGTTTCACCTCCTTGGCTAAATTTATTCCTGTGTATATTATTCTTTTTTAAAAAAGATTTTATTTATCTATTTGATAGAGCGAGAGAGAGCATAAGCAGGCGGAGCGGCAGAGGGAGAGGGAGAAGCAAGCTTCCTGCTGAGCAGGGAGCTCGACGCAGGGCTCGATCCCAGGACCCCGGGATCACAACTTGAGCTGAAGGCAGATGCTTAACCTGCTAAGCCAGGCAGGCACCCCCAGTTTCCTATTTTTAACTCAAAGTAGAAGCAACACATTTTAGAACCTCTTGCTCAGCAAGGATCATAGCCAAAATATTAAAGGATAGAAATGTTCCATAGGGTTACACCCAATTATACTAAAAAGCAAAAAAATGATGTGTGAAATGGTGATCTGCTGTGAGGCAGAGTTCAAAGTCCTCAAAGGTCCCATCCCTTTAATTTTCTGAAAATAGAGGCTTTTAAAATATCATGCACATGCACTTAGTGGGGCGAGGCTGTGGGTGGGGGGACAGGAGGATACAGGAACTCTCTGTACTTTCTGCTCAATTTTGCTGTGAATCTTGGGCGCCTGGGTGGCTCAGTTGGTTAAGCGACTGCCTTCGGCTCAGGTCATGATCCTGGAGTCCCTGGATCGAGTCCCACATCGGGCTCCCTGCTCGGCAGGGAGTCTGCTTCGCCCTCTGACCCTCCCCCCTCTCATGTGCTCTCTCTCATTCTCTCTCTCTCAAATAAATAAATAAAAATCTTTAAAAAAAAAAAAAAAAAAAATTTTGCTGTGAATCTAAAACTCTAAAAAAATAACGCTTATCGATTTTTAAGAATCACATGCTTTAAGGGCACCTGTGTGGTGCTGTCGGTTGAGCATCTGACTCTCGGTTTCAGCTCGGGTCGAGATCTCAGGGTCATGAGATCAAGCCCCACTTCAGGTTCCACGCTCAGCACAGAGTCCGCTTGAGAGTCTCTCTCCCTCTGCCCCTCCCACTCGTGCTCTCTCTCTCTCTGAAATAAATAAATAAATCTTTAAAAGAATAAAAATAGGGGTGCCTGCCTGGGTGGCTCAGTCGTTAAGCGTCTGCCTTCGGCTCAGGTAATGGTCCCAGGGTCCTGGGATCGAGCCCCACATCAGGCTCCCTGCTCCGCGGGAAGCCTGCCTCTCCCTCTCCCATTCCCCCTGCTTGTATTCCCTCTCTCGCTGTCTCTTTCTCTCTAAGTAAATAATAAAATATTTTAAAAAATAAATAAAAATCACATACTTCAAAATAAATTGCTTACTTGAGCACAGAAGCCTATCAAAGTCTAACACAAACAAACAGAAACTCAGTCTATTGTAACATACCACTGGCAATCCAAACCGGGTTCAAGTTTTCAAACATCTTATGAAATTGTATGCTGTTCTCAAGTATCTTTTCTCCTTTTTCCTAACTAGAGCTTAATTGCAAAGTTCTGGTGTGGAAGAGCAATCCATGTTTGTACAGAGAATATAGCAGGGAAGCATCAAATGCAACACGTCTGTCCTCATAAAATAGACAGTCACTGTCTCCTTGGTGTTTCCAAAGAAATCATATACATGTTACTGTTTCTTTTTTTTTTTTTTTTTAAAGATTTTATTTATTTATTTGATAGAGACACAGCGAGAGAGGAACACAAGCAGGGGGAGTGGGAGAGGGAGAAGCAGGCTTCCCGCCAAGCAGGGAGCCCGATGTGGGGCTCGATCCCAGAACCCTGGGATCATGACCTGAGCCGAAGGCAGAAGCTTAACGACTGAGCCACCCAGGCGCCCTACATGTTACTGTTTCTTAAGTCATATGCATGCTAATACTACATAGTCGTTCTTAACGTTTCTGGAAAACCATGCTGTTTAGCACAGGAAATTATTATTGCCGTTGTTGTTTTGTTCATTATGTAAGTCAACCACCCAACAGTGAATCAACTCTCTAAAGCTAAGCGCTCGGGATGTCGGCACGCAGCCTTCCAGAGGGAAGCCCTCCACATTGCCGTAATTCACAAAGGACAGTCGGCTTGCCTAAACTTATCCTTTACATTTAGGAAACTTTGTGGGTTCCTGTCTTCCCCAGGGGATTTTTATTACTTGTTTATGCAAACAGCAGATTGCATAAGAGCCTTGCTGGCTTTTTTTTTTTTTTTTTTTAAGGGATTTCGTAGTTTCCTGGTAAGCACTCAGTCACCAGTTTCATCACCCTGACATGACATAAAGGCGGGAGCTGAACCTCGCGTTCGCCACTCAGACACACACCTCTTTCCTTGAGCACTCGCTAGGACCGACTCGTTCCACTCATGAGCCTACACCAGCAGCAGAATCATTTTCTGGAAATAGACAAGAAAAACTGCTGTGTGTTCCGGGATGACTTCATAGCCAACGTGCTGCCGACGGTGTTGGGGCTGGAGTTTGTGTTTGGGCTCCTGGGCAATGGCCTTGCCCTGTGGATTTTCTGCTTTCACCTCAAGTCCTGGAAATCCAGCCGGATTTTCCTGTTCAACTTGGCTGTGGCTGACTTTCTCCTGATCATCTGCCTGCCGTTCTTGACGGACAACTACGTGAGGAAGTGGGACTGGAGGTTCGGGGACATCCCTTGCCGGGTGATGCTGTTCATGCTGGCCATGAACCGCCAGGGCAGTATCATCTTCCTCACGGTGGTGGCTGTGGACAGGTACTTCCGGGTGGTCCATCCTCACCATGCTCTGAACAAGATCTCGAATCGGACAGCGGCCATTATATCCTGCCTCTTGTGGGGTGTCACCATCGGCCTGACGGGTCACCTCCTATACAAACAAATGTTGATCAAGAACCAAGATGCGAATTTATGCAGCAGCTTTAGCATCTGCCATACCTTCAGGTGGCATGATGCCATGTTCCTCCTGGAGTTCATCCTGCCCCTGGGCATCATCCTGTTCTGCTCGGCCAGAATCATCTGGAGTCTGCGCCAGCGACAAATGGACAGACATGCCAAGATCAAGAGGGCCATCAACTTCATCATGGTGGTGGCCATCGTCTTCATCATCTGTTTCCTGCCCAGCGTGGCTGTGCGCGTACGCATTTTCTGGCTCTTGCACACCGTGGGCACGAGGAACTGTGACGTCTATCGCTCGGTTGATCTGGCGTTTTTCATCACCCTTAGCTTCACCTACATGAACAGCATGCTGGACCCTTTGGTGTACTACTTCTCCAGCCCATCTTTTCCCAACTTCTTCTCCACCCTGATCAACCGCTACCTGTGGAAGAAGACGCCACAACAGCCAGATAATAACCAGAGCACAAGCATGGAGCTCACGGGGGATCTGAGCGCTACCAGGAGTGTGCCAGACAATTTGGTGGCCCATGCCGGTGAGCCATGGAACCCGTCTTATCCGACCCCAGCTTCTCGCTAAATACCCGAGCCAAGAAGTGAGATTATCACCAAGAACCAAGGTCTCTGGGGAAAGAGTTTGGCTGGGTGCACAGAGTACCATCATGAGACGTGACCTGTGGTTTCCTGGAATTTCCAGATTCGGAGAATCAGATTTAGAGAAGGAGTGCGGCAGAGTGGGCTGCCCGGTTGTCGAGCGTCACCAGAGGACTCTTGGGGGGAACAGAGAGTAAAGCTTCTGAAACTTCTGCTCAGTCTCTGGCACTCACAGAACCGAAGACGGCCAAACTGTCCACACTTCTGCCGAGCAGAGCCGGAGCCAGGGAGACGCCCGTGAGCACCTGTGATTCACTGGCCTCTTTCCCTCACCTGCCTGAGGCGGGGGTGGCTCTCAGCTCCTGAGGGCGATACCCAGTCCGTGGGGCTCTAGCCGGGATGAGGAAAGCTAAGTGGTTGGAGGGGAGTTATGGCCCCTGGGCGGAGGCCAGGAATCATTAAAGAAGCCAGTAGGTCACCCACATTCCAAGGGACCGATTCATCTTTCAGCCAAGCTTTAGCAGAAAAGCACCGGGCAGAGAGACTCACCGGTAGGGGTGAGAGAGGGATTAGCCAGGGCGGGACTGAGCAAAACAGTCTTACTGAGAGAAAGAAAAGGCATTTGTGCGGCGACCTGCGCCTAATCCATTCCTCTCCTGTTGACACTAACTGGAAGGCTGAGGGTTAGAGGCTTCAGAGAAGACAGCTGCTTCCCACCTCTGTTTGGTTTTGTCGTTAAAAGGGAAATGCTGCCCAGTGGTTAGAGGGAGAAAGTTCCTCCTGGTTTGTTTGCTTGTGTTCCTGTCCTTATAAGAAATCTACCACTTCAATAAATTTTGATGTGAGACGCACAGTCTGGTGTTTGCATGTGTCTGGGTGATGGTTCACAGAAAGGGACTTCTTACTTAAGCGGAGACCTTTATGGGTTGTTAACTGTGTCCCGACGGAAAATACCAAATACTGTCAAGTAAGGAAAGGAGGCAGACGCTGAGCTTCATCAAGAGAGAGTTAAGTAGGGGCGCCTGGGTGGCTCAGTCGTTAAGCGTCTGCCTTCGGCTCAGGGCATGATCCCAGGGTCCTGGGATCGAGCCCCGCATCGGGCTCTCTGCTCCGCGGGAGGCCTGCTTCTCCCTCTCCCACTCCCCCTGCTTGTGTTCCCTCTCTCGCTGTGTCTCTCTCTGTCGAATAAATAAATAAAAATCTTTAAAAAAAAAAAAAAAAAGAGAGAGTTAAGTAAAAAATACACCTGCATTAGGACGAGGATGAGGAAGGGCTGGGAATAAGTAAAAATCATTTAATTTGGAAGGTGGTGCAAATAGGGTTGCAGGTGCCCTGTACATTCTATTTAGGGTTAGGTGAATATTGCTGTGACTATTTGTGTATTAAAAAAGGAATCGGGACAGACCGGGGTGTTTGCAGAGGAGGGAGGGAGAAGAAAGAATTTCCTATGGAACAGTTTCTGTTCCCAGTTCTGGGATGGAAAGGAAATGTACTGGTTTGAGTCTGTGATCAGTCCAAGTTTCTGTTACGCTTTCATCCCCAGCCTGTCCCTCCTTGATTCTTTAGCAAGATGCGGCTTGCTTTGCCATCCTGACTCAGATACAGATAAGAAAGGGAGAGACTCAGACTCCAAGCCAGAGTTTAAATGGCAATAAATGAAGAACAGACAGACGTTCTCATATTGAAGTGCTTTCGGAGCGCTTTGCTTGCCCGGTTCTCCCGTTGATTCCTAGAAGTAGAAAGTTAAAGCAGAGATCACCTCAAAGAGGAAGAAGTGGCAGAGATGAGCTCAGAGGAAAGGAGTACGTTCCCCCAGTCTCCCATGCATGAGTCAGCAGCGAGCCTGGCTGGGAAACTCAGACCAGTTCAGCACTAACTCACATTCGTCCGTTTGCTCAGGAGTTCCATCAGCTTTCATTTATTTATTTTTAAAGCAGGCTCTACGTCCAAGGTGGGGCTTGCATTCACGACCCTGAGATCAAGAGTTGCATGTTCTACTGACCGAAACAGCCAGGGGCCCTTCCATCAGCTTTTAGGTATTAAGTGCCAATGATGTGTCAGATGCTGCTCTGGGTGGTTGGTGGAAATAGAACAAGGAACAAGGGGGGACGCCTGGGTGGCTCAGTCGGTTAAGCATCTACCTTTGGCTCAAGGCACGATCTCGGGGTCCTGGGATCGAGCCCGGCGTCAGGCTCCCTGCTCAGTGGGGAGTCTGCTTCTCCCTTTCCCTCTGCCCCTCCCTACCACTCATCTTCGCTCTCTGTCTCTCACACACTCTCTCTCAAGTAAATATTTAAAAAAAAAAGAAATAAAAATCTTTAAAAAGAATTAAATCACAATTTGTCATGTCTATAAAATAAGAACATCATCATCATCATCCTTGATCATCAATAATATTTATTAAAGAGAGGAGTCTCCTACTAAATATTTCTGTTTCCCTGTCCAGAGGAATGCCAATATTAATGTAACCTGGCTGGCTCCGTCAGAAGAGCACGCGGCTCTTGATCTCAGGGTCATGAGTTCAAGCCCCACGTTAGGCATAGAACTTACATAAAAATTAATTAATTAATTAATTAATTAATTTATAAAATGAGAGCAAGTAATGTTATTCTGGACTAAACCAATGATGTGTTCCATCCAGTCTCACACTGTGGTCCTGTCACATATGTGTCCTGTCTCTATGCTGGAAGGGGCAGTTATTTGTTTTTAAGATTTAATTTTTTTAAGTGATCTCAACACCCAACATGGGGTTTGAACTCACAACCCCAAGATCAACAGTCACATGCTCTACCGACTGAACCAGCCAGGTGCCCCTGGATGGGGCAGTTATAATCATATATGCATTGATTTTCCATTTCTTCCTCTTTATTTTGGAGGGTACCAGTTTGGGGGCTATGAGTTCTATGAGTTTATTATATAAAAAGTAGGACCTCAGGGCGCCTGGGTGGCTCAGTCGTTAAGCGTCTGCCTTCGGCTCAGATCATGGTCCCGGGGTCCTGGGATCAAGCCCCGCATCAGGCTCCCTGCTCTGCGGGGGGCCTGCTTCTCCCTCTCCCACTCCCCCTGCTTGTGTTCCTGCTCTCGCTGTCAAATAAATAAATAAATAAATAAATAAATCTTTAAAAAAAAAAAAAGTAGGACCTCATTTTAACTGCTCCCAAACAATCTCTTCCAAACTTGAAGAGATTACCCCTAAGTCTAGAACCATAAAATTGGGGCTTTAAACTCATGTTTCTTTCTTTCTTTTTTTTTTTTTTAAAGATTTTATTTATTTATTTGCCAGAGAGAGAGACACAGCGAGAGAGGGAACACAAGCAGGGGGAGTGGGAGAGGGAGAAGCAGGCTTCCCGCGGAGCAGGGAGCCCGATGCGGGGCTCGATCCCAGGACCCCGGGATCATGACCTGAGCCGAAGGCAGACGCTTAACGACTGAGCCACCCAGGCGCCCCTCATGTTTGTTTCTGATTTGATGAACTCCCTTACCTTTCCAAATTTATTAGTCTACCTGACCCACAGTGCCTTGCCTGAAGAGAGGGATCTAACTCACACCTAGGATTCTGGTCCTTAATGCACCTTGTAGTTTCATTTTCAACATATTTCCTGATTACGATCTGTCACTCTGTTGGCCGTCCCACTTACAACAAGCAGCTGTCTTCCCAAATGGTCCTGACTCCTTTCTTCCCCCATTTGGCTTCTGTAATCAGAATTTTGCTGAGGAATTGGTTATCCGTGGTACCCTGGCCTGTGGTGGCATTTCCTTGGGTCACTAAGTATCAGAAATGGATCATTTAACAACCAAATTGGGCCATGGATCATCTCCTACTCCCCCTATCTTTTGGTTTGAATTGGGAACTTCTTCAAAGCAGAACTGGAATTTTGATGAAATTCTTTGACAATTGACGCTGGGCTGCTCGTGTTACCAGCCAAGTTCCTGAGAAGGAAATTCCTTTTTTTTTTTTTTTTTTTTTTTCCTCATTGTAGTAAGAAGATGCCTTATTATAATTGTTCAACTCAAGGTCCTCATAAATGCAAGTATCTGAAACACACTTCAAATTAGCTTAAGCAAAAAATGAAAAATCAAAAGTGAGGAAAGATACTGGCGTATCTCACAGAAACTGAGAGAGAGTTAAAGCAGGGTCAGGCAGCACTAGGGGACAAGCTCACAAGCCTTCGTCCTGCTCTTAGCCGTGAACCTGACTTAACCTCTCCATACCTGTGTCTCTCCAGTCAGACTCTCACACGAGAGAATCTGACTGGTCCCAAACCACTCTCTATGAAAGAGTGATGAAGTCATGAAGATTCACACAACAGTGATGAAAGGGTATTTTAAAATTACTGTTTGGGGGGCATCTGGGTGGCTCAGTCGTTAAACCTCTGCCTTCGGCTCAGGTCATGATCCCAGGGTCCTGGGATCGAGCCCCGCATCAGGCTCCCTGCTCCGAGGGAAGCCTGCTTCTCTCTCTCCCACTCCCCCTGCTTGTGTTCCCTCTCTCGTTGTGTGTCTCTCTCTGTCAAATAAATAAATAAAATCTTTAAAAAAAAATAAAATAAAATTACTGTTTGGGTAAAGACATGCTCTCTGCCAGGTGTTCCTCAGATAACATTCCAGATCACTTTCCATGCCACTCATACACAGCATGTTTGGACTTTTTTTCAGTGGATCTCAGTTCTCTTCCTGCCATGTTATAAGACAGTCGTCCCAAAAGAATGGAAAAGTAATCAGTCGACCTTTGGAAGCCACACAGTTCACGTGCCCCAAACCCATTTGGATGTGGACCTCCAGATGTGAGTTCTAGAGCCCTTCAGAAGGTCTTCCTGGAGAATTAAAGTCTTTGTAATTTTATATATTGCTTCATAAATTTGGGGCAAAGAAACACTCTTCAGCAGGCTTAGCTGCAGGAATACCTAGCCATGACGTTCTGTTCACTAAGTTTTGTGTCTTCTACGACAAATGAAACATGACTATTTTGCAACTGGTGTTGTTGCTATTCTCTTGGAGCTCAAATTTAAGATTTGGCCACCTTGTCTCTTTAGGGCATTACAAATATCAGGCTTGACCTATAGTCCACAATCCCACGGCCCTGGCAAATGAAAGGCAAGCACTTCTATGCTCTTAACAAATATTGATATACTCAGTGTTCTGGCCACACCCACAGAGGGATTTACAACCATCAGCAGGTATTGGGAAAGGTACATGACGTTCCCTATACAATCGAAAAGAAGAAAAAGTGAGTTGACCTACTGATGTCATGAGGTTGAAAAACTGGGTTCCTTTTCAACATGTTTACAAAATATCCCTCCTCTTGATTATGATACTTGAATAAGAAAATGGTACTGATAATCTGCTTTTTTTTTTAAATTAAAAACATTTTTTTAAGTAATCTCTATACCCAACATGGGGCTCAAACTCACAACCCTGAGCTCAAGAGTCCCATGCTCTAGGGACTGAGCCTGCCAGGCTCCCCTGCTTTTGGTTCTCATAAAGCAACATGAGGCAAAGACAGACCCACAATAAGAGAAACATTGCTTTCATCAGCATCATCATTTGATTGCCACCAGTATATCTAAGATTTACTCACCTGTCAGACACTGAGTGAAGTATTTTATGTGGGTAATCTCACTTCATCCTCCCAATAACTTCATAGGGGGGTGCTATTTCCATTTCGCAGGTAAGGAACTGAGGCTCAGGGAGTTTGAATAGTTTGCCTGAAGTCAACAGTCTATGAGTGAGGGACCAAGAGAACAGAGGCCAGATGTCTGACTCCAGAGTCTTTAAAGTTCTGAAAAAATGCAAAATAAGAGATAAGCAATGTGAACTGAAGAAGGTAGGGTGAATACCTTGACACATTTGGGGTCAATATTCCCAGAACTTTCCAGGCTGCCCAACAACTTAGGCACCCAGGCACCTCCCAGGTCCAAGCGGAGATCATGTACTTAAGCTGCCCAGCACAGTACCTTGCGCGTGGAAGGTGCTCTAGATATCAGTTTCTGTTCTCAAAGCTAATTAGTGATTGGCCCCTTCCTTCCTTTTTGAAGGCCCTTCTTGTCTTTCTAAAGAAGCTACCATTTCATAAGGAGGCAGATCAAGGATATTCACTGTAACATCATTTGTAATAGTGAAAGAAAAAACAAAAAAAGGAAAAAAGAGGAAACAACCTAGGTGTCCATTAGTAAGGGAAGAGATACATAGGGATACAGGCTCCCAGTGGAATACTAAGTAGCAGTGAAAAAAAAAGAACCAGAGGTACTTGTATCAGTAGGACTGAATCTTGAGCATAATATCTAAAGCAAAAACCAAGTTGTCAAAAGATACATTCAGGGGTGCCTGGGTGTATCGACTCAGGTCATGATCCCAGAGTCCTGGGATTGAGCCCCTCATCAGGCTCCCTACTCAGCGGGGAGTCTGCTCCTCCCTCTCCCTCTGCCCCTCCCCCTGCACCTGCTTTCTCAAATAAATAAATAAATAAATAAAATCTTTTAAAAAAGATACATTCAATATGATAACATGTAAATGTTTAAAACATGCTAAACAAAATAACATGGTTTTGGGAAGCATCAATATATAAGAAAACAAAAATCTCAGGTGAGAAGAATGCACAGTAACTACAGGATATAGATTACTTCTGTGGCTGGAGGGAGGGACATGGATGGAAGGTGGTCTCAACTCTATCTGCAATGCTTTTACTTCATTTTAAAGATTTTATTTATTTATTTGAGAGAGGGAGAGAGTGTGTATGCGTGAGCAGGGGGAGGAACAGAGAGAGAGAGAAAATCTTAAGCAGACTATGCACTGACGGTCAAGTCCAACATGGCTCAATCTCACCACCCTGAGATCATGACCTGAGCCAAAATCAATAGCCAGATGCTTAACCAACTGAGCCACTCAGGCACCCTGCTTTTACTTCTTTTTTTTTTTTTTTTGGTATTTAATTTTTTTTATTATGTTATGTTAATCACCATACATTACATCATTAGTTTTTGATGTAGCGTTCCATGATTCATTGTTTTCGTTTAATACCCAGTGCTTCATGCAGTATGTGCCCTCCTTAATACCCATCACCAGGCTAACCCATCCCCCCACGCCCCTCCCCTCTAGAACCCTCAGTTTGTTTTTTAGAGTCCATAGTCTCTCATGGTTTCTCTCCCCCTACTTCATTTTAAAAGAAGGATCTGAGGGGCTCCTGGGTGGCTCTGTCAGTTAAGCATCTGCCTAGGGCTTGCAAGAGTCATGATCCTGGGGTCCTGGGATCGAGCCCCACATTGGGCTCCCTGCTCGGCGGGAAGCCTGCTTCTCCCTCTCCCACTCCCTGCTTGTGCTCCTGCTCTCGCTATCTCTCTCTCTGTCAAATAAGTAAATAAAATCTTTAAAAAATAATAATAATAATAAACAAACAAACAAGGATCTGCAAATGTCCCTCAGTAGGTGAATGGTTAAACAAAGTGTGGTGCGTCCGTACCATGGAATGTTACATAGCAATAAAAAGGAACAGACTATTTTTTTTTTTTTTTTTTAAAGATTTTATTTATTTGACAGAGAGAGACACAGCGAGAGAGGGAACACAAGCAGGGGGAGTGGGAGAGGGAGAAGCAGGCTTCCCGCTGAGCAGGGAGCCCGATGCGGGGCTCGATCCCAGGACCCTGGGATCATGATCATGACCTGAGCCGAAGGCAGACGCTCAACGACTGAGCCACCCAGGCGCCCCAAGGAACAGACTATTGATTCACACATCAACTTGGGTGGATCTCAAGGACATTATACTGAGTGGGGAGAAAAAGGCCAATCTTAAAAAGTTACATACTGTAGGGGCGCCTGGGTGGCTCAGATGGTTAAGCGTCTGCCTTCGGCTCAGGTCATGATCCCAGGATCCTGGGATCGAGCCCCACATCGGGCTCCTGGCTTGGTGGGGAGTCTGCTTCTCCCTCTCCCTCTGCCTCTCCCCCTGCTCACGGTCTCTCTCTCTATCTCTGTGTCTCAAATGAATAAATAAAATCTTAAAAAAAAATTACATACTGTACAATTCCATTTACGTAACATTCTTAAAATGATAAAATTATAAAGAAGAACAGATCAGTGGTTGCTAGAAGTTAGGGAAAGGGCGATAGGCCTGGTAGAGCGTGAGGATGTTTCTTTAGGGTGAGAGCCATTTGTATCCTGAACATGGTGGTGGTTATACAAAATCTATGTATGTCTGGGGCACCTGGGTGGCTCAGTCTGTTAAGTGTCTGACTCTTGATCTCAGCTTGGGTCTGAGAGAGCAAGAGAGCACAAGCAAGGGGAGCAGCAGAGGGAGAAGGAGAAGCAGGCTCCCTGCTGAGCAGGGAGCCCAATGTGGGGCTGGATCCCAGGATCCCGAGATCATGACCTGAGCCACAGGCAGACGCTTAACCAACTGAGCCACCCAGGCGCCCCTGAATTTTTATTCTTTATGAGCATTAGGGTATATGTACACACACGTGTGCATGCTTAGGTCAACTGACGACTTCAGCTACCACCCAATCTGTTGATGAGGCCCCCATCTGACCAGATTCAGCTTATCCTCCACCTTCTTTTGCATCCCTGCCCCCAGATGCCCTTTATGTTTTAAAGATTTTATGGCTAGCCACTTGGGAAACAGATAAAAGATAACCAAAAATAAGCTTGTTTATAAAAAAAGTAATTAAGATTAAAAACTCTCACAAAACAACCATGGAAAACTTTATGCTGACTGGAAGAAGCCGGACAAAAAAGGCCCACATAGTGTATGATTCCATTTATATGAAATGTCCAGAACAGGTAAATCCACAGAGACAGAAGGTAGAATGGTGTGGTGGCTGCCAGGGGCTGGGGGAGGGGAGAATGGGGAGCGACTGCTAACCGGTGTGGGGTCTCCTTTTGGGGTGATGAAAATGTTTGGGAACTAGACAGAGGTGTGCTGTGCAGCATTGAATGTACTAAATGCCACCACATGGTTACGTTATGTGAATTTCACCTGACTGAAACTAACAAAAAATGGGTGGGAGCAGAATCTGTAGAGTAACTGTCCCTGCTTCTAGTTCATCCTCGCTCCTATCCCTCACTTCTCCATCTGTCCCTGGTTCTGTCCTGTGTCAGGCAAGACCTCTGCCCCAGAGACACTGAAGAGGAAGTTAGGGCAGGATATTAAGTATGAGCCAGAATCTATTGTGATTGCTGGTAACCTCTAGATTGGGTGATTCTCATGTAACCGTTTTCCTTACTCTTGCAACCCCTTGGAGTGCGACATGAAGCCAGAGCATCTGACTGAACTGCTTTGTTGAAATCCTAACCCCCAGCACCTTCGAATGTGACAGTATTTGGAGATAGGTTCTTTAAAGGGGTAATTAAGTTAAAATGAGGTCATTAGGATGTGCCGAATCCCACAGGGCTGGTGTCCTTATAAGAAGAGGAGGTTAGGACAAGACACACACACAGAGGGAATTCCGTGTGAGGATGCAGGGAGGACACAGCCGTCTATAAACCAAGGAGAGAGGCCTCAGAGGAAACACCACCATCACCGTGTTGACCTTGGACTTGTGGCCTCCAGGACTGTGAGAGCTAAATTCTTGTTTAAGCCCCCAGTCTGTGGCCCTTTTGTCATGGTGGCCCTCGCAGACTCACAGGGTCTGATCACCCTTCTTACATGCCTCAGGCAGCCAGTGGTTCCAGAGCTCAGCTGGAACGCCCTATGTGTTTATTTAAAACTACTTATCTCCTATAAATCTGAAGAGAATTTGACATAAGGCCTGCCGTGCTACACAGCAGAGAAATTCAACTTTAGAGAAAGTAGACCAACACTAAGGACAGGTTGACTTTTCATAGGCAAACAGTGCCCAACTGCTTCTCTCTCTTCCTCTACCTTTTGTTTGATGATGGAAACCGATCTCAGAATTTATTAAAACACATATTTTTTTTTAAAGATTTTATTTATTTGTTTGACAGAGAGAGACACAGCGAGAGAGGGAACACAAGCAGGGCGAGTGGGAGAGGGAGAAGCAGGCTTCCCGCGGAGCAGGGAGCCCGATGCTGGGCTCCATCCCAGGACCCTGGGATCATGACCTGAGCCGAAGGCAGACGCTTAACGACTGAGCCCCTCAGTCATGCTTTTAAAAATATGTATCTTGGGGCGCCTGGCTGGCTCAGTCGGTAGAGCATGGGACTCTTGATCTCGGGGTCGTGAGTTCAAGTGCCATGTTGGGTGTAGAGCTTACATTAAGATATATATATATATCGTAACAAAATTACTAAAATTATTATAGTCAATCCAAAAAAAAAAGCCTTCCTCAATATTCTTATCCACTGTTATTTCTAACAAAAAATATTCACATAAAGCTCCTAATGATTATTTTCATAAAACAAAAAATTGAATTATATCTCTTTTCCTGCTTCAGAAACCTTCAATTATCAGTAGAATAAAATTCAAACTCAGCATGGCCTTTCCCTGCCGGGCTGCGTGGTTACCCGCACAGTATGGCGGACGTGAAGGAGAATGGCCTTTGGAATCAGGATGAAATTTCAGTTTTACCACCCACCGGCCAGGTGCCCGGGACAAAGAGAATGAAAGAGGCCGAGGACCTTTCCAGCTTTTGCAGCTCCCGATTTATTTTCTTACTGAGATATAGTTCACATACTATAAAATTCACTTTTTTTTTTTTTTAAGGCTACTTATTTTTATCTTGTGCTGGACACTTTCTGACATTCAGACACATGCCTAGAAGGGCTGAGAGGGTCCCAGACAAGCAGGGCACACAAATCTGAATTGACGTCAACGCCTCTGTGTCTTTCCCACTGAGGGCTCAGCCAGCGCTTTCCTGCACTTCTCGACTGCCCAGGGGTCAGTCCTTTATTAATGATAGAGTGAAATGAAGACAGGATTGAGGAGAACCAACCGACTGAGGGAAGCCAGAGAAACCCCTGAGAGAGATGGCCCTGTGATTCTGGCAGCCGCAAGCAAGTCCCCCGCGGGTGGCCGGGTGTCCTTGGTCAGGGCTGGCTTCCAGACGCACCACCTGGATTCCCAGCCACCCGAGCCATTTTTCAAGAAGCCAGTATACCGTGCAACTCCCAATGACCCTGGCATCAAGCTCTCAACCTTGACCCAGCCCAGGACACCTACCCAAACCGTACTTACACTTGATCTTGGCCAAAAGGCCTAGAAATGATAAATCCACCCTAGTATATTCACAGTGTTGTGCAGCCATCCCCTCTATCTGATTCCAGAACTTCTTCATCATCCACCAAAAAGAGACCCTATACCCTTTAGCAGTCCGGTAGAGTTCCTGAAGCCCCTGACAAACACCAATCTACCATCTCTCTTTATGGTCATGATATATTTTTAAAAATGAAGAAATGCGGGGCGCCTGGGTGGTTCAGTCAGTTGGGCGTCCAACCCTTGATTTTGGCTCAGGTCGTGGTCTTGGCATCATAAGATCAAGCCCCACGTCTGGCTTGTTGTGAAGTCTGCTTGGGGTTCTTTCCTCTCCCTCTGCCCCTCTCCCTGCTCGCTCGTAAATAAATAAATAAATAAATAAATAAATAAATAAATAAAATCTTGAAATTCTTAATACTTTTTTGTTTTTGAAATCTTAATACTTTTGAGAACAGTTTATTGAGATGTAATTCATATAATAGAAAAGTCACCCATTTAAAGTGTGCGGCCCAGGGGCGTCTGTCTGAATTCCTGGCTCGTGGAAACCATCAGAGATAATAAGTAATTACTGTTGCTTTAAGCCGCTATGTTTTGGGGTAATTTGTTAGGTAGCAATAGATAGGGAAAGCAGGCAGAAAATAGTGGATTCTGGGAAGAGCCTCCAGGTCTGTGGGTTCTCCAAGAGGAAGTTTCCCTTGGCTTCCCATGAGCCTTGTGGGTCTTCTCGACTTCCCAGAGCTGAAGTTGAATGAGCTAATCACCCGCAGGACACTTGAGAATGGTACCAATATTTGCTGGCCGTACCACTGACATTTTCCTCTCTCCGGGAGACCTAGTGGAGAGTCCAAACCCAGTGCGGCTTCAACCAGTGGGGTGATGACCTCATACAAACCCAGTGTTTCCATGGGCTTCACTATCTAGGTGTTTCAGTGTAAACAAACTCAATGACATTGGAAAGCGACTTGGTGGTCTGTAAGTTCAAGAAAGCATTATCTCTTTTTTAAGATTTTATTTATTTATTTGACAGAGAGCAGGAGAGACAGTGAGAGAGAGCACAAGCAGGGGGAGCAGCAGAGGGAGAGGGAGAAGCAGAGTCCCTGCTGAGCAGGGATCCCCATGTGGGGCTCGATCCCAGGATCTGGGGATCATGACTTGAGCTGAAGGCAGACACTTAACAGACTGAGCCACCCAGGCGCCACAAGAAATCATTATCTTTAAGGAACAATCTCTCATGAAGCTGCTTGGGTATAATATATGTATTAATATATCTGTATGATACATTATTTTTTGAAAATTCAAATGACCTATTTGGACCACACTCATATGGTTTATGTACTTTAACATCCGTAATCTTACAGATGATTTTTTATATTAAAAATATAATTTATAATCTGATCCCTTTCTTTAAAAAAAGATTTTTTAGGTTTTATTTTTTTAAGATTTATTTGTTTATTTGAGAGAGAGCGAGTGGTGAGAGGGGCAGAGGGAGAGGGAGAGAAAATCCCAAACAGACTCCCCGTTGAGCTCAGAGCCCAATGCGGGGCTCAATCCCACAACCCCAAGACCATGACCCAATACCACGACCCAGGTGAAACCAAGAGTCGGATGCTCAACTGACTGAGCCACCCAAGTGCCCTGATTTTTTAAGTAATCTCTATACCCAACGTGGGGCCTGGACCCCAAGATCAAGAGTTGCACCCTCCACCAACTAAGCCAGCAGGTATCCCTATAATCAGATCCCACATCTTTTTATTGGAAACTGACGCACAGAGAGGCTTAATCAGGGCCTTCTGACTCTAAATGAGGTTAACATTGACTCTGAGAAATCCAAAAGACCAAGAAGAGAGTGAAGATGGGCTGAGCATTCCCTGGCACTGGGCAGCTCAGGGAGATTGTTCCTGGCACACAGCTCCTAAAGCTCTTGTGGTCTCCAGGGATAAGAGCAACTTTTATACGCTAATGAGGTTGACTGGTGGCTGAGGACCCCTCCAGCTCTTTGGGATGGGGAGCTGATTGTCAAAAAGACCAAGACATGATTGGAGGGTTGGAACTTTTAGCTCCCTCCCCCAACATATCTCCCCCAACTTCTGGGGAGACTGGAGGATAATCACCAATGGCCAATGATGTAGTCAGTCATGTCTCTGTAATGAAATCCCCATAAAAACCCCTAAACAGGGGCACCTGGGTGGCTCAGTAGCTTAAGCGGTTAAGCGCCTGCTGTCAGCTCAGGTCACGATCCCAGAGTCCCAGGATCCAGCCCCGCATCAGGATCCCCTCTCAGCGGGGGTCTGCTTCTCCCTCTGACCCTTCCCGCTTTCATGCTCTCTCTCTCTCTCAAATAAATAAATAAAATCTTAAAAAAAAAAAAAACAACCCTAAACAATGAGGTCCAGAGAGCTTCTGGGTCATAAAGCATCCGTATGCTGGGACACTGGTACACCCTAACTTCACAGGAATAGAAGCTTCTCTGCTCTAGACCCTTGCAGACCTCATCTATGTACCTCTTCATCTGGCTGTTCATTTATATCCTTTATAATATCCTTTCTAATAAGCCAGTAATAATAAGTAACTCACTTACCTGAGTTCTGTGAGCCATTCTAGCAGATTGCCCAACATGAGAAAGGGCCACAGAAGCCGCTGATTCAGAGCTGATTGGTCAGGAGGACAGGTCGCAATGTGGGACTTGCAGCTGGTATCCGAACTGTCAGGACAGTCGTGTGGGACTGAGCCCTGAACTTGTGGGGTCTGATGCTAACTGCAGGGACTTAGTGTCAGAAGGAGCTGAATTCTAGGACACCCACCCAGAGAGCTGGAGAATCGGTTAGTATGGAGAAAAAACCCACACATTTGTCAGAAGTGTTGTGAGTAAAAGCAGATCACTCATACAGAGGAACAGAGGCTCTTTGTCAGCTTGCACAATGTAGGGAGGCCTCAACGATGAAACCTCAGCCCCAACGAGGTGACCCTGAGGAATAACAGCCCATTAAAGGGGCCCCAGCACCCAGAGACAGAAGTGGACAGAGATGCCTCTGAATTTAAAACAATTATAAACAAGAGCACTTCAGCAAATCCAAATACAGCACATAATGAACTTTCCAGAGCTGAAATACATGATTTTCAAGATTAAGAAACTCATGAGTTATAAGTGAATAGGGACTCAGGCGTCTGGGTGGCTCAGTTGGTTAAGCGTCTGCCTTCGGCTCAGGTCATGATCTCAGGGTCCTGGGATCGAGTCTCTCATTGGGCTCCCTGCTCAGCGGGGAGTCTGCTTCTCCTTCTCCCTCTGCCTGCCATTCCCCCTGCTTGTGCTTTCTCTCTCTCTCTGTCAAATAAATAAATAAAATCTTTTTTTTAAATATACACATGTATACACATGTGACATTTTTTTTTTAAAGATTTTATTTATTTGACAGAGAGAGCAAGAGAGCCCAGGCAGGGGAGCAGCAGAGGGAGAGAGAGAAGCAGGCCCCCCACTGAGCAGGGAGCCTGATGCAGGGCTCGATCCCAGGACCCTGAGATCATGACCTGCCAAAGGCAGACACTTAACCGACTGAGCCACCCAGGTGCCCCCACATTGACATTTTAAATCTAAACGGAGCAGAATACACTGGGATTTGTGGAACAGGGAAGGACTCTTAAAACCAAGCAAAGATCCTCCAAGGGAATTCTTACAAATACTAGATTATCTCAGCCAAAACTGAGAGAGCAAGGTGGGGCATAAAAAGTGTCATGAGTCTCAGTAGGAAACACACATGGGGAAGGAAAGATGAGGAAGTGAAACTGTTCTAAAGGTCTCATCCTACTGGGTGAGGGAGAAGAGGAGGAAATAAATCAAGGAAATGGTTAGTTATGTGCCTCTGATTATGGGAGCAGGGAAGTTCGTCACGGAAGAGATACGGGGATCTTAACCAAGCCAGGGAACTCAGAAGCCAGGAAAGAAAAGATGGATATATTTCACTATGTAAACTTTAAAATGTTTTGTGTGACAAAGGATACCATAATACGGCAAGTTCAAGTGATGGAGCTGGAAAAATATTTGTAATATAAATAACTGTCAGCTACTGGAATTGGCTTATGATGTGCCCGGCACCATTCGTTGACTCTACGTGTATTAACAGTTTTGTGTCTACAGCAATGCTATGAGCAGGAATGGTGAAGACAATGATGATCACTCTTTTTTTTTTTCCTTTGGGGAGGGGCAGGGGCAGAGGGAGAGGGAGAGAGAGAATCCCAAGCCGACTCCACGCCCAGCACCGAGCCAATGCAGGGCTCGATCTCATGACCCTGAGATCATGACCTGAGCTGAAATCAAGAATCAGATGTTTACCGACTGAGCCACCCAGACACCCTGATGATCACTACTTTATCGATGAGTAAACTGAGGCCTAACAAGGTTAAACAATTGGCCAAGGTCACATGGCCTGTCGGGGCCTGAGTTCCGATGCGACCCTTGGCAGCCCTATCCAGAAAACAATGGCCAAATGGACGCTATATAAAGAGCTTTACAAATTGACCTGAACAAGACAAACAACCACTACAGAAACAGATTTAGATTATAGATAGACTGTTCATAGAAGAGCAAAATGAAATGGCTAGCAAATGTACAAAAACACCCTCAATTTCAACAGTGGTCAGAAAAATGCAAATTAAAGAAGCAATAAGACATGAGACTGACACAAACGGAGAAGAGAGATCTTGTCAAATGCTGGCAGGAATGTGGAGGAAAGGGCGCTCTCCCACATGTGGTGCTTACAGCCATTTGGGAAAGCTATCTGGCAACGTCTGTTAAAATTAAAATTAAACATACCCTTTCACCCACTGATCCAACTCCTGGGAATCTGGCCCAAAGAAATAAAAACACTAATACTCAAGGACAAGGATGTTTATTGGAGCATTGTTTTTTTGTGGCAGAAAACCTGTCACAAAGTGAATCCCCATTAAAAGGAAAGGGGATCCATTGCCTGAATTATGTTACATCCACTGTATACACATTTCAATAAAATAAAATCAATCAGGGTCAGCAACATGGCAGCCCACTGGCCCAAAGGGCTGGCTAATGTGCTTTTCGTGAGCCAGCAGTGTTTTTATAAATTCCTGCAGGCTTCTGAGTCTGTGACCCCCTGCAAATATTTCCATTAGACACAGAGCCTGCCCTCCATAGGGTCATGGTACATAAACAAATAGATGGTGTATGTGTGGTATTAGCATTTCATGGTGGGTGGAGGGGAGGTTGGCAAGCAAGTGGAGGGATCAGAACTCTGCTATGTTGCTGGTGAGATGTATAGTGATGCAGCCGCTGTGGAAAACAGTTTGGGAATTCCTCAACAGGTGAAACAACAGGTGACCCAGCATTGCCACTCCTGCAAACATATCCAAAAGAATTGAAAACGGGTGTTCAAACAAAAACTTGAACACAATATTCACACCAACACTATTCACGACAGCCAAAAGGTGAAAACAACCCAAATGCCCATCAATGATAAATGGATCAACAGATGTGGTCCATCTGTACAACGGAATACAATTCAGCCATAAAAAGGAGTGAAGCACTGACCATGGCACAATGTGGATGCACCTTGAAGACATGATGCTGAATGAAAAGACACCAGACACAGAAGGTTCCATATTGTTTGGGTCCATTTATAGGAAATCTCCAGAACAGGTCAATCCATAAAGACAGAAAGCCGATTAGAGGGGTCGCTAGGGGCTGGGGGAGGGCACAGGGGGAACGACTTTTCAGTGGGTATGGAGTTTCTGTTGGGAGTGATGAAAACGTCTTGGAACTGGGTAGGGTGAAATGGCTGCACAACATGGTGAATGTACTTAATGCCACTTTATTTTTTATTTTAAAGATTTTTATTTTTGTTTGACAGAGAGAGAGAGCACAAGCAGGGGTGGCAGCAGGCAGAGGGAGAGGGAGACGCAGGCTTCCCGCCGAGCAGGGAGCCCGATGCGGGGCTCGATCCCAGGACCCTGGGATCATGACCTGAGCCGAAGGCAGATGCTTAACGACTGAGCCACCCAGGCGCCCCTAATTTTATTTTCTTTAAGGAAAGGCAGACTACCACATGCAGCTCCTTTGGATGTGTCTGGAGTCTTGGAAGCTTGATTACCATACGCTCTCCTGCAAGTGGACCTTGAGAGCTTGTTTGAAGGCTCTAGCTGGGGATATCATTGGATATAATAATCATTATCCAATTGTAGTAGGTTGAATGGTGACCCCGAAAAAGATATGTTCCCCAGCCTAACCCCAGGCACCTTATTTATGAATGTGACCTATTTCGGAAAAAGGTCTTTGCAGATATAATTAAATTTAGGTCAACAACATGAAATCATCCTGGACTACCTGGATGGGTCCCAAATCCAATCACAGTGTCCTTATAGTAGACACACAAAGAGGAGAGACACAGAGGAGAAGGTGACATGAAGACAGAGGCAGAGAGTGGAGTGAGGCAACCACAAGCCAAAGAATGCCTGGAGCCACCAGAAGCTGGAAGAGGCACGGAGGGATTTTTCCTTAGAATCTCTGGAAGGAGTATGACCTGCCAAAACCTCAATTTCAGATTTCTGGCTTCCAAAACTGTGAAAGAATAAATTTCTGTTGTTTTAAGCCACCCAGTGTGTAGTAATTTGTAACAGCAGCCCTAGGAAACAAATATGCCAGAATAGAGTGCCTTTTTTTTTTTTTTTAAAGATTTTTTATTTATTTATTTGACAGAGCGAGAGAGCACAAGCAGGGGGAACAGTAGAGGGAGAGGGAGAAGCAGGCTCCCCGCCAAGCAGGGAGCCCGATGTGGGGCTCGATCCCAGGACCCTGAGATCATGACCTGAGCCGAAGGCAGACGCTTAACCATCTGAGCCACCCAGGCGCCTCCGAATAGAGTGCCTTTTTAAGCAAAACTTATGTACCAGGCCACCTCAGGGGCTGCCAGTCAGCCAATGGATGATCCCCGGGCATGCGTACCAATAGCTATTCTAATCAGCTGTAGCCAGAATGGGGACAAGACATGGTATTTGGGCCACAGACTTCTCTTCCAGCATAACACAGAGAAGAGTGACACGAGGGATTCCAATTCAGTTTTTAAAACTTCCCTGCTCTGGGATTTATGGGGTAAAACAATCATTCGTATTCAAACTTAGTTTGACTTCTCTCATGAACATTAAGCTGAAAATAAATAGATGCCCATTGTGCTCCAAATAGTGTCCCTGGAGTCTGCCCTTGGCCTTGCTGGCCTATTAAGGGACTTCCTTGACATCTCCTTGCTGTAACCGCTTTCCCCAAGCCACCACATTTGGTGAGAACTTGCAGCCTGTCTAACAGGTCTATTGTCAGGGAGGGTCTGATCAGAATCCTTCCTCTCTTCTGTACTTTCATAGGAGCCTGGGGTTTTTCTTCTTCATAGCATTTATCATAATGTGAATTAAGTAATTATCTGCACAATTACTTGTTTAGCTTCAGTCTCGTCCACCACACTGGAAGCCCCGTGAGGGCCGGAGCTGTGGGTCTCTGGCTTGCTCTCATTTCCACAGCGTCTTGCATACTGCCTGACACATAGTAGGTACACAACACACATTTGTGGAATAGAGGAATAAACGACTTCCATATCACGGTGGTGGAGGCAAAGGCAAATCTGGGTACACAAACCAAAATCTAGAAGACGATTAAATCAATGAAACACATTCTCCTTTGAAGCACACCCCCAGGGTCTCTACAAGGGTACCACAGGCAAGGCACACTCTGGATCCACCAGGGTCCTTCCTCTAGTATTTTTAAGGTCTCCTACTTCACATGGCCTTGATCCTCTGGCTGTTTGTTATGACTCTAGTTCCCACGCTTCTTCATTAAGACAACTGTTTATAGAACAGACAATCCCTGAAGGAAAGGTTGTTTGGCAGCTAGAACACAGAAGTTCACACCCTTGAACGGGATACAGATTTGCTCTAATATTATTGAGAGGAGTGGTTGGCAGAGAACTTGCTACCTGCGTCACGGTGTCCGTGCTCACAGTCACCACCTTCTGCAAATGGCCTTCCTCCCAGTGTCCGTGTCCTTCAGAGGTCACTGGGTTGAAAGCCAGCTCCAGGGTGTGAATCTTGTGAGGTTAAGCCAATCATGGTGGTCTTATTCTCCTTGCCAAGACATTGCTGTAGGTACGGAGCGGTGACACAGTTCTGACCAGTACGATGTGAGGGGGAGCCTTCTAGGGACACTTCTCTGAAAATTTCCCAGCAATGCCATTGCTGGGTATATGCCCCCCAAAATTGAAAATCAGTTACTCAAACAAATACATGTCTAAGCACATTCATGGCAACATTATTCACAATAGCCAAAAGGTGGAAATAACCCAAATGTCCATCAACAGTTTGATGGATAAACAAAGGGTGGTGGATCCATACCATAGAATATCATAAAAAGGAATGACATGCTGTTACAAGCCACGTTGTGGATGAACCACGGGAACATTAGACCAAGTGAAGAAAGCCACAGAGAGGGCCTCATATTGTATGATTCCAATTTTATGAAATATCTAGAATACGCACATCCTTAGAGACAGAAGGTAGATTAGTGGTTGCCCAGGGATCAGGGAGGGAGGAATGGGGAGTGACTGTTTAGTGGGAATGGAGGTCTCCTTTGGGGGAGATGAACATATTTTGGGACTAGAGAGAGGTGGTGGTTGCACAACATTGTGAATATACCAAATGCCACCTTTAAAGAAGGTTAATTTTATGTTGTGTGAATTTCACCTCAATAAAAAAAAAGGATTTGGGGGGGAAAAAAAGACTTTTGGGAAAATGCTTGCCTAGGGATGTAATGCTTGGAGCAGCTGAGCCCTTTTGCATTGTGAGGAGACAAACTAAGGACAAGCCAGCACAGTAGAGGATGGGCAAGTGGAAAAATGGAAAGAATCTGAGCCCTTGATTACATCATTGGCAAGTTGGGGGAACTTGGTCTCTATCTAGACTTCTGATTATGCAAGATATAAATGCCCTCTTTGCTTCCAGCCACATCTAGTTGGGTTTTCTATGACTTGTAGCCAAAGTCAGTATAGACTTCAAGGTTCTGAAAAAGCAAGGCAAAGACATTAATTTTATCCAAATGGGAGCAAGAATCACAAGGCTAACAGTGGCCACCTTCACACACTTTATGGGTGCTCTCATGGGAGAGAAAAGATGACGTCACGCATTCCTACGGCCAACGTGAAAGAAACACACCTCTTCAGCTTGTAGGTAAATAGCAAATGATGACAAATTCTTGAGAGCAGTTAATCCTCAGGGTTAGACAGAGAGAGAGAGTGTGTGTGTGTGTTCCTCAAGATGAACCCCAATCTCATCCTCCCTGTTGTCTCTAGCCAATCTTAGTATTTCAAGAACAGGATGGACTAGATTTAGGTGCAATCTTGAAATAATTACAGTTGTTGGCTCTGAGCACAACAGGCAAGATGGAACCACTGGCCACGCTGTGGTGTTTGTGTGGCTTCTCTTGGGATTTGAGAGCTTAGCATCTAACACTGACACGTGACCAAGCCTTATCAAAAACTCAGGCTTTCTCTTTCCAATCTATGTGGTGAAGGTGAACACTACCCTTTTGAAAAACAGGTTGACTTTTCTGCATCACTAGGTTGTGACCTGGGGAAAGCAGTGAGAGATAAGTAGTCCTGTCTCCACCGTCTTTCCTTCACTTTCCCATGGTTCTAGAAAGTCCTGGCATCGCCACCTTAGAAGGTTCCTGTTGGACTCCACACATAGAAAGCTTTCAGGAAAAGGATAATGCAGCTGGGTAGGCTTTTATAAAGGCATTTAAGGGCTAATATTAGGGATTAGTACTTGAAGGGTTGTTGGATTTGATCTGGTTCTTCCATAGTTCTTGGCACCTAGTCCTAAGTCATTGTGTAATGTGTAAACTATGAAAATAAATGACTTAAGTTGCCTACCATAAAAACCTGTTTCACAGCTGATGGATTAAAGGAAATAGGTCCTTTGCCTATGCTGATTGAGAGGCTACATTTATCTATAAGGATTGCAGGGAAATAGCCATGATGAAAAATGAATTAAGTTTTATCCCTCCGAGAATATCTGATAGGGATGTGGCATTACATTTCTCCCTGTTTTCACACCGTGATTTTTTTTTTTTAATTCAGCTAGGAATTCAGATAGTCAATGGGTCTTGTCTATAAAGAGGTTGAGTTGTTGATTCAAGAAGTCTTCAATCGCCTGGAATGTGAGGTATTTACAAAACAATGGGTAAGTGTGCTAAAATAAAAGGAAACAAAACACAAAATCTTGCTGACCTTCAGAGGACTGCCCGCAGGAGGTCACTGAGTTCTTGGAGTTAAATCTAGACCATTGGCGACGTCCTGGGGGGTTTGTCTGGGAGCCAGCTTCAAAGAAAGGAAGGGGATAGAGAAATAAAAAAGATTGTTCTTTGAGAATTGTCCTTCTGGTTACTCTTACCCACTGTTGAAACCTGTTGATTCCTTAGCTTTCCTATAGATTCGGTAGTGGGGTAATTAAAATGCACATGACATTGGTTCACAGGGCAAAAATGACAGGACCCAGAGCAGAGGGCTAGGTTCTGTTTTAAAAACCTGACACACTGAAATCTGTAATCATCAAGGAGGAAACATGCATGGTTTATTAATTAGAATCAGGGATGAAAATAAGTAAAGATATAGTCATAAAAATCCAAAGAAAGGAGGTTATGATCACCTTTCAAAAGAATATGGTTCCTGGGCTGTCCAGGCGGCTCAGTGGATTAAGCGTCTGCCTTCAGGTCAGGTCATGATCCCAGGAGTCCAGTGTCGGTCTCCCTGCTCTGCAGTGAGTCTGCTTCTCTTCCTCTCCCTCTCCTCCCCGCCACCTCGTGTGTGTGTGTGTGTGTGTGTGCGCGTGCGCACGCATGTGTGCACTCATACTGTCTCAAATAAATAAATAAATCTTTAAAAAAAAGAATATGGTTCCTGATGTGAGGAACAAAGGCAAAAAACCTGCAGCCCACTGACCAATACTTGAGGCAGGCAGAGTAGGACTTATCTCCAGGAATTCCCAACTGTCTTAATGTTAATGCCTTGCTAGAAGGAAAAGGACCTTAGCTTAACAATAACTAGGTCTCCGGAATCCTGTGAGTCTTCTTTAACATATGAAAGTCCTTTTGGAAACTTCCCTTTGTCTTTACCTCCCCCAACTCCAAAGTATATAATCAGTTGCTCCTTACAAGCCCACAGGCCCTCTCCCCATGCTTTAATAAAAACACCTTTTTGCACCGAAAACAGCTCAAGAATTCTTTCTTGGCCGTCGGCTCTGAACCCCAACATTTCCCATCAGTTCCTATATTGTTCAGCCCTAAAAAGGAAGGAGACTCTGACACCTGCTACAACATGGATGAACCTGGAGGACGTTGTGCTGAGGGAAATAAGCCAGTCACAAAAGGACATGTACTGCATGATTTCACACATGAGAAGTCCGTTGTGTAGGCAAATTCACTGAGACAGAAAGCAGAATGATGATTCCTAATGTGAAATGTTGAGGTTCGAGAGTGAATGGTCAAGAAAGAATTCCTGAGACGTCTTCGGTGCAAAAAAAAGCAGCACGGGGACAGGACCCGTGGGCAGAAGAGCTGCCCTGGGGTTGGGAGGGGTGACTGATTATATACTTTTTTAATTAGTGGGGCTTAGGGAGAGCCCAAGTCTCTAAGGAATTTGGAAGCAAGGTTTCCAGGACCTTGAGGAGTCATTTACTACTGTCTACTAAAACCTTAGTCAGGAGACCCTTCAGGTATATATCGGTGGCCATAGGCTTGGGGGATGATTGTCAACGTATATCTTGGGGGTCAGGACAAAGGGAGTTTCCAAAGGGATTTTTATATGTTAAAGAAGACTTGCAGGATCCTGGAGGTCTGGCTAATGCCATACATCCTTTTTGCGCTTAGCAAAGTATTAACATCGAGGCAGTTGAATTCCTGGAGGATGGTCACTCTGCCTGTCCCAAGTATCTGTCAATGGGCCGCAAGTTATAAGTGATGTGGTTTTGGAATATAGGTGAGGTGTGGTGGGGTGGGGTCCGGAGCCGACGGCCAAGAAAGAATTCTTGAGACGTCTGTGGTGCAAAATGGTGGTTTTATTAAAGCCGGGGGACAGAACCCCTGGGCAGAAAGAGCTGCTGCCCTGGGATTGTGAGGGGTGACTGATCATATACTTGGGAGTTGGGGGAGGTTTTCAAAAGAACTTTCATATGTTAAAGACTCACAGGACACTGGAGGCCTTGCCATTATCAGGTTAAGGTTGGTTTTCCCTCTAGCGAGACATTAAGATAGCTGGGAGTTTCCTGGAAGAATATCACACATGTCCTACCTGGGATTGTGGGGATGGGGGTTGCAGGGTGTCAGCTTGTGCTTTGTCCTCAGCTAGCCTTCTACTCCCTCATCACAAAGACAGAAGTAGACTTTGAGGAGCTTGTAGTGGGTTGAACAATGTCCACTCCAAGATTCATGACCATGTGGAATGTGACCCTATTTGGAAATTGGGTAAAGATTAAGATGAGATCCAATGACAAGTGTCCTTATAAGAGACAGAAAAGGACATTCAGAGACACACAAAGAAAGCCATGTGATGACAGAGGCAGAGACTGGAATAAAGAGGACACAAGCCAAGGACACCTGGAGCCACCGGAGGCTGGATTTTCCCTTAGAGCCGTTGGAGGGATCATGGCCCTGCCAATGCCTTGATTTTGGACTTCTGGCCCCCAGAACTGTGAGAGAATAAATTCCTGTTTTGTTTGTTTGTTTAAGTAGGCTCAATGCCCAACTTGGAGCTCAAACTCACAACCCCCGAGATCAAGAGTTGCACCCTCTACGGACTGAGCCAGCAGAGCACCCCAAATTCCCACTGCTTTAAGGCTCTCGATTCATGGTAATTTTTTTTTTTTTTAAGATTTTATTTATTTATTTGACAGAGAGAGACACAGCGAGAGAGGGAACACAAGCAGGGGGAGTGGGAGAGGGAGAAGCAGGCTTCCCGCTGAGCAGAGAGCCCGATGCCGGGGTTCGATCCCAGGACCCTGGGATCATGACCTGAGCTGAAGGCAGACGCTTAACGACTGAGCCACCCAGGCACCCCTCATGGTAATTTGTTATGGTAGCCCTGGAAAGTAAGAGACATTCAGGGCAAACGGGAGAAACTGAATTTTCGACAACTGCTTTTCAAGAGACCTAACACAGGAGGCCAACAGAAAACGCGGCTAAGAGTATGGCTTGGTTTCTGACTCTCATCCTTCTGAGCCTTTCTTCCTTCACACTGAAGATCTCTTCATCTACCTTATGACCCTCACCACTTACCTTTCCTTTCCATCCTCACTGTCAGTGTCTCTTTTCCATCTCTAAGCCCAGAAGTAAAAATGAAAATCTAGAAAAGTCCCACCAGCAATCCAGATGAACCCAAAAGCATGTAACTTCCTTAGAAAAGGTGACCCGTTAATCCATGCTATGCAGAATTCTTACTTCCACATGGCAAACTTATAAATTTTTTATTTTTAAAAAGATTTATTTATTTATTTATTTATTTATTTATCTATCTATTTATTTATTTGAGAGCGAGAGCCCGTGAGCAAGGGGAGGAGCAGAGGGAGAAAGAATCTCAAGCAGACTCCCCGCTGAGCAAGGAGCCAGATGCCGGGCTCTATCTCACAACCTCAAGATCACGACCTGAGCCAAAATCAGGAGTCGGATGCTTAACTAATTGAGCAACCCAGGCGCCCCTTGATTTTTATTTTTTTTTAATGTTTTTAATTTAAGTAATCTCTATACCCAGTGTGGGGCTTGAACTCATGACCCTGAGCTCAACAGTTGCTTGACCTTCTGACTGAGCCAGCCAGGTGCCCCAAGAGTCTTTTTAAAAAAGAGGGTGAGAGGGATGCCTGGGTGGCTCAGTTGATTAAGCATCCAACTCTTGGTTTTGGCTCAGGTCGTGAGATCAAGCCCTGTGCTGGGCTCTGCGCTCAGCATGAAGTCTGCTTGTCTGCTCCCACCCCTCTTTTATTAATCAATCAATCAATCAATAAAATCTTTCAAAAAAATTAAAAGAGAGCAAGAGAAGCACGAGCAAATGCATTCATATCATTTGATGACAAGAGTTTTCCTACACATTCTTACACATTTGGCTTCTATGACCAAAAACAGCAACTACAGGACATGTGACATTATGGAGTGGGAAAGAGGAGAGGAAATTTTGTAAATTACTACTTCTTCTTTTTGATGACATAACAAAAAAGGCAAGCTGAGAGCAAAAGGTGACCTGACACTCTGCATACTCCCCCACCCCAAGGTGGAAGTGGGGTATATGTGGCATTTCTCAGGTACTCTCAGGTAATTCCCAAGAACTAAGGAAGGAAAAAGCAAATGGTCAACTGATAAAGATCACAGTCACGAAGGACATAAGACTCCATCAGTTTGCAACTGTCTTAATGATTTACAAGAAAAGCACAATCTTGAGAATAGTCAGATCTCCAGAAACCTATAGATTCAATTTCCTGGAGCCCTAATGTCACCTTCCTCTTCCATAGGATAAAAAAACCTATATAATCAGTCACTCTATACTTACAATGCAGCTTTTTCTGCCCACAGGTCCTGTCCCCGTGCTTTAATAAATTCACCTATTTGGCACGGAAAATGTCTCAAGAATTCTTTTTTGGCCCTTTGCTTTGAGATCCAAACTCCAAATTACATTTTGAGGTATGAAATATAGTATGGATTATGAATAATATATCTTCCTAAGACTTAAAAAAAAAATCAAGTCTATAAAAAGAACATTAGGGGGGCGCCTGGGTGGCTCAGTTGGTTAAGCCACTGCCTTCGGCTCAGGTCATGGTCCTGGAGTCCCGGGATCGAGTCCCGCATCGGGCTCCCTGCTCAGCGGGGAGTCTGCTTCTCCCTCTGACCCTCCCCCTCTCATGTGCTCTCTCTCTCAAATAAATAAATAAAATCTTTAAAAAAAAAAAAAGAACATTAGGAAAAAATGAGTTGGTAATAATCTTGGTTTTGGGGGGTGCCAGGGTGGCTCAGTTGGTTAAGCATTCAACTCTTAATTTCAGCTCAGATCATGATCTCAGGGTCGATGAGATGGAGCCCTGTGTCTGGCTCCAAGCTGAGCTTGAGTCTGCTTGAAATTCTCTGTCCCCCTCGTCCTCTGCTCCTCCCCCTGCTCATGCTCTCTCTCTCTCTCTAAAAATAAATAAAATCTTTAAAAAAAATAATCTTGGGGGGGCACCTAGGTGGCTCAGTCGGTTGGGTGTCCAACTCTTGATTTCGGCTCAGGTCATGACCTCAGGGTCATAAGATCGAGCTCCACATTGGGTCTGTGCTGGGCATGGAGTCTGCTTAAGATACTCTCTCTCTAAAATAAATATTATTTTTTTAAAGATTTTATTTATTTGACAGAGAGAGAGAGAAAGCACAAGCAGGGGGAGTGGGAGAGGGAGAAGCAGGCTCCCCACTGAGCAGGGAGCCCGACATGGGGCTCGATCCCAGGACCCTGGGACCATGACCTGAGCCAAAGGCAGACACTTAACCAACTGAGCCACCCAGATGCCCCATGATCATTGAGTCTTATCTGGTATCTTGGATAAGTCTGGGTATACATATTGGAAAAAAAGTTGAAAAAATCTAAAAGTACCAAGATGTTTCAAAAGCTATTGGATATAGTGATTTTTTTCATAATAGAAACAACCCAAATGTCTGTCAATGGATGAATGGATAAACAAAATATGGTCCGTCCATGATAGAGAATATTATTCTACCATAAAAAGGAATGAAGCTGTGACACATGCTCCATGATGAACTTTGGAAGCAGCATGCGAAGTGAAAGAAGCCAGGCACAAAAAGACACATATTGTATGACTCTATTTATAGGAAATGTCCAGAATAGGTAAATCCATAGAGATGATGGTTGCTTTGGAGAAGGCTAGGGTTGGAGGGGGGAAGTACAGGGCTAGCAGCTAAAGGATATAGAGTTTCTTTTAGAGGTAATGTAAATATTCTAAGATTGACTGTGATGATGGTTACATCCGTGAAACATCGAGTTGTTTAATGAGTGAATTGTATGGTACCTGAACTATATCTCAATAAAGCTTTTTTTAAAAAAACAGTAAGAGTAGTTATCCAGGGAAAGTCAGTTTAGAGGTCACATTCTTGAGTCCTATGAACATTGGAAGGAGAGGATTGCTCTACAAATTTCTGTTTTCCCTTTAGAAAATACTCAGCTTTGGTTGGGTCTAGAAGCACATGCTCTTGTTTTCTGGGTGTTTTCAAACATGTAAAGAACGCCAGACAACACCACCACCCCTTTGTCTTTCTCTAATGTTTTGTAGAGTTTATGGTAAGACTTAGCTGTTTTGAGTTAACATTTAGACTCATTTCGAGGGATCCAATGTGTTAACATAAAAACTGCAAACAGGTTCCAAATCTCTGGGCCCCAGAAGACACATTAGAAAGAAGACTGATTGGGGCGCCTGGGTGGCTCAGTCGTTAAGCGTCTGCCTTCAGCTCAGGTCATGATCCCAGGGTCCTGGGATCGAGCCCTGCATCGGGCTCCCTGCTCAATGGGAAGCCTGCTTCTCCCTCTCCCACTCCCCCTGCTTGTGTTCCCGCTCTCGCTAACTCTCTCTGTCAAATAAATAAATAAAATCTTTAAAAAAAAAAAAAAAAGAAAGAAAGAAAGAAGACTGATTATCCTACATTTTTCCAGGCCAGCATTTCTATCCAGAAGGGAGGGGAGGGAGAGCACTCCACTAACAAAATTCTCTACTCCAAGTAGTCAAAGCAATGAAAACTTAGCCACCTCGTTCAAAGCAAGAGAAGAATGAAAGTCTGGGCGTGAGTCATGAGAATATAGTAGGGCATTTACTCATTCAGTTGTTGCTAACTTCCCCCTTTCTGTATAACAAGGTGCTATCACATGTTCATGTTAATAAATTAGCTACCCATTTTCAGGGTAAAATACATTCAAGGAAGGAATTTTACCCTGAAAATGGGTAGCTAATTTATTTCATACATATTTATTAAGTCTATTATATGAGACTCTATTTTAGAGTTTGGGGACGACATGGTGAGTAGTGAGACAATCAATAAACCCGTCAACCATGATAACTTTGGATTGCTTTAAGAAGAAAGTAAATATGTTAATGCCATAGCAAGTGACTAGGGTGGCGGTGGGGAGGCAACTTTGGTTGGGCTGGTGGGGAAGGCGGGTCAAAGGAGAAAGTGGTAGAGATCCAGGCTAGAAAGGTAGGTGGGACTGAATCGTGCAGGACCTTCTAAGCCACGGTATGAATGGCAGGGAGCACTGAGCTGTAACTGAAACCCAGCTTTCTTTCTTTTTTTTTTTTTAAGATTTTATTTATTTGAGAGAGAGAGAGAGAGAAAGAGCGTTTGCACATACCAGTGGGGAAAGTGGCTGAGGGAGAGGGACAAGTAGACTCCCCGATGAGTGAGGAGCCCCATGCTGGGCTCAATCCCAGGACCCTGAGATCATAACCTGAGCTTAAGTCAGATGCTTAACCAACTGAGCCACCCAGGCGCCCCCTGAAATCCAGTTTTTAATCCAGTGTATTATACAAATGTGACAGTTTCCAGGGAATGCCTTTTTGCACTAGATCTACCAAGAGGAGAGCCTTTTATTTATTTATTTTTAATGTAGGCTCCACACCCTGTGTGGAGCCCAGTGCAGGGCTTGAACTCACAACCCTGAGATCAAGACCCAAGCTGATATCAAGAGTTAGATGCTTAACCGACTGAGCTACCCAGGCACCCCTGAGGAAAGCCTTTTTATAACTCATCTTCCTAAAGTGGATTCTGTTTCTAATTTGAACAAAGGTGCCTGTGTGCCTCAGTTGGCAACTTGGGTCTTGTACTAAGTGAAATGAGGAGCCCGTGAAAGCGTGATGCGGGCACAGACAAGATCTGGCTTGTTTTAAGGATAAACAGTATGGAGAATGGCTGTATGGGGACAAGAGTAGAAAATAATCAAGGCTAATAAAAATATAATAAATAGAACAACAAGGATCCTGCCTAACTGTATTTTTGAACTTCAAATGAACTGAAAATAAATTTTAAATATATTTATATTTCAGGGGCGCCTGGGTGGCTCAGTTGGTTAAGCGGCTGCCTTTGGCTCAGGTCATGATCCTGGAGTCCCGGGATCAAGTCCCACATCGGGCTCCCTGCTCAGCGGGGAGTCTGCTTCTCCCTCTGACCCTCCCCCCTCTCATGCTCTCTCTCTATCTCATTCTCTCTCAAATAAGTAAATAAAATCTTTAAAATAAATATATTTATATTTAAAAAAATTACTTCTGTGGCGTACCTAAAGCTCACCCTTTGCTGATCAGAACTTTATTGGAAACACTGAAACCAGTATTAAGATTGGGAAAGAATCATGCAGCTTAGCTTGAGTCCATCAGGTGTGCTGAGTCATTTCCCATTTGTTACCTTCTGGTGCCACCACTTGACCCCTTCCATTCCTTGCACATTTATGCCCAAGAAGACAATTCCAGGCTCTGCTTTCAAAAGCAGTCAGATAGTTTTCGTAAGGTTCCATCACATAAATATCAAAGAAACACAGACGTAAATAGTGAGATACCATTTTCACCTATCATACTAGCAAAAAGTTTTTAAAAGTCAGACTGGTCCATGTTAGGGAGAAGAGGTAAAGCAGACATGCCTTTACCTGGTGGGAACGGGCATTTGTGAAGATCTTTCGAAACATAGGGAGTCTGGCAAGGTGCATCTAGGGCTTTTAAGATCTTCTTCATTCCCTTTCATCTGGTCAATCTGTTCCTGAGAATCCATCTTAAGGAAATAATCCCAAATAAGGAAAAAGCTTTGTGAAAAATATTGGTGTAGTCTGAATGTCCAGAACAAAGCAAATGAAGGATCATTTAAATCTCCTTAGGAGGTTTTACAAATGCAGGAACTAAGGCTTTGAGAAGTTACAGAGCTTGTCCAGGATCGTCAGGCAGCTAGGACGGGACAGAGCCAGGATTCAAATCCAGATTAGTTTTACCCCCAAACCCAAGTTCTTAATCACAATGCTACACTGAGTTTTCTGTATAGAAATAATGTTTTTCTCAACGGGAAAAACAAAGGGAAGCTCATTCTCATTTATAAAATTCAATTTATTCAAGTTATACACCTGTCTAGAAAAAGACTACAAAGGCGGAGTAAGAGGTGCGGTGGTTTCTGCGCAAGGAGGCGGCGGCGGGCTTTCAGCTCCACACTGCCCCCGCCAGGCCAGCCTGCGTACTGCTGCCGCTGACGGCCTGCGACCCGCGGCCGAACGGGTTCTGGTTTGGTTCTGTCATTCCTGGCATTGGCACGAGAATTAGAAGGTTGGAAAAAGCAAAGACCTGCTTCTTTTCTCTTCTGGTGGTGGCCTGGCAGTGGCTCCCCCAGCTCAGTGTTGCAAAGCGGGGGAGGGGGGCCAACCCAGGGGCGGCAGCCTCCAGATCTCAGCTAACAGCCCCTTCCCCTCTGCCTCTCTAGCCCAACCCCTCCCCACCCATCTCCCGGTTGCTTTTCAGTCCTTTTAACACCTTTGCAGCCAATTCCTGGCATCCAATCCTTCTCTGCCTGAAATAGCTAGAGTGGTTTCTATTTTTCAGGCTGGCCATTGATATGGTCTGCTGCAAAACTTAGATACATATTTACTAGAATTACATTAAAAATACTGACACTATTCTTATTTGTATATGAAGATACAGGATATAAGTAGTTGTTTATCTTGTGGAGGGAGCAAAGTATTTTTGCATTTAGTTTCCTTCATATGGGGTGCAAAAGATCAATAGTCTCCACAAGTTATACAGTGACTGGTAAAGAAAAGGTTTATTAATTCAAGACATGAGTTCTTTATGGGATAATCATACTGCTATGAAGCACCTTAGTTGTTATTTGCTGGTTAACATTTGACAAGTTATAATATATCAGTTGTACAATTTTAAAACTGTAATAAATATGATTAGTTAATAGTAGACTCCAAGCTTCCCTTTGTTCTTAAAAAAGGTTGGATGATCCACTATGATCCACTAAGAAACATCTAAATGGGAAGAAACACAGAAGCATTTTTATTAGTGTCATTTAGTTTTTTCAATAGAAAACAGTCTGATAAACTATAAAACTGAAGACTTAACTGTATTGCTAAACATCCACATATAAAATTATTTGGCATTTAGACAGATAGGACTAGAGAAAAACAGATACATTTTAAGGGCCACAAATTTGTCTCCTGAATCAATAATCTCCCTTTTAAAAAAAGTAATCTTATGCCATTGAACACAACAGACTGGAAGTGAACAAGGGAAGTTATTAATGAAAGTTAACAAAATGTAGGCTTATCTTAACATGCTTGATCCGGACCAAAGGAGGGGGAAAAAAACCCCACAATAATTTAATTAGGTTTACTAAACTACCAAAACATGATCAAAGTAAAAAATTTAAGGGGTGCCTGGCTGGCTCAGTTAGTGGAGCATGCAACTCTTGGGTCTCGGGGTTGTGAGTTCAAGCCCCATGCTGAGCGTAGAGATTACTTAAAAAAAAAAATAAAATATTGGGACGCCCTGGGTGGCTCAGTCGGTTAGGCATCTGCCTTCGGCTCAGGTCATGGTCCCAGGGTCCGGGGATCGAGTCCCGCATTGGGCTCTTTGCTCGGTGGGGAGTCTGCTTCTCTCTCTGCCTGCCGCTCCTCCTCCTCATGCTCTCTTGCTCTCTCTGACAAATAAATAAAATTTTTTAGAAAATAAGATTTTTTTTAAATAAAGATTTTATTTATTTATTTGTCAGAGAGAGACACAGCAAGAGAGCACAAGCAAGGCAGATGCCTAACTGACTGTGCCACCCAGGTGCCCCCCCCAAAAATATAATCTTAAAAAAAATAGAAGTAAAAAATTTTACCTTATATTTAAGTTAAGGATAGGAGTAAGAATAATTTATATGCATATTTTACACATGAAAACATTTGGAAGGATGTATACTAAAATCCTATTAACAGTGATCCTATTTCTGGGTAGCGAGATTTCAAGAGATTAGGGATTGTTTTGTTTTTGGCTCTTACAAAAATTTTTTCTTTTTTTTAAAAAGACTTTATTTATTTATTTGTCAGGAAAAGAGAGCACAAGCAGTGGGAATGGAAGGCAGAGGGAGAAGCAGACTCCCCGCTAAGAAAGAAGCCCGAGGCAGGACTCGATCCCAGGACCCTGGGATCACACCTAAGCTGAAGGCAGATGCTTAACCGACTGAGCCACCCAGGTGTCCCTCAAAAATTTTTTTTTCTATAGTGAACATATGTTTTTGGTAATTAAAAAGGAGAAGAATTAAAAGCAATTAATGCCCAAGCACAGCATTAATCAATGCTTTTTGAAATTTAGTTTTTCATTTGCTTCAATATGAAAAATAAGACTTTATGAGGAATTGTAATGCTGGAAAGCACCCAAGAGACCATGTGGTCCAGATCCAAAAAGTAAACCCCGCATAGGCTCAGCGACTGGCCCGAGGCCACACTGCCCAGAGAGTAGAATCATGGCCTCTTGATTTCTTGTCTATGACCCCCGTATACAAAAAGCAAAATACAAAAATATACACAGTTACACATAAAAATACATTTATCTCCACAACACCAGGACAAGTTGGTTCAATGTCAAGACCCTAAAAATATAAATGGTGTCAGGTTAGAACCCAAGTAACAGTGGGCCAGCTTTACCTTCAGGATTTCACAGGGAGCGGTGTCTGCTGGTACAGGTCTCCCACGATGCTTTGAATATTCAGTTACAAAGACTGAAGCTTCATCTAAACTATGGAATTGGAAAGAAAAAGAGCATCATGAGGAAATTCTCGGGGGGGGGGGTGATAAATATGTTCACTATCCGGACTGTGGTGATGGCTTCACAGGGGGATATATACGTCAAAATTTATCAAACTGCATACTTGAAATATGTGTAGCCTATATGTATATATATTGATTATATCTCAAAAAATTATGTTTATAAAGGACAATGCGTAGCTCTGGTTGGATCACAAGTGGTAAACAAGCAGAAGGAAATGCATGGCATGGTCATGAGAAAGGGACGCATCCCAAGTGGCCACCACAGTTAGACTAAATGTGGGGATGGCCCAGGAAAGACTTCCGTCCTGACCGGGCTGCCCTTCCTTAGTACCAGCCATTTCTCCCTTCTCCTTTTCACTTTCCAAATTCATTCCCAACCCTAACCCAAGAAGCTGATTTCCAAACTTGTGGGTGCAGGAAAATTAGACAATCAAGCTTAGCAAAAATTGTATTACATAAAAGCCCCCAATTCTCTGAGCAAGTGTCTAGGGAATAAAGCTGTAACTCAGGTTGTAAAGCAGGACTGTGAGGGGCGCCTCGGTGGCTCAGTTGTTAAGCATCTGCCTTCGGCTCAGGTCATGGTCCCAGGGTCCTGGGATCGAGCCCCTGGGATCACAACCCAAGCCGAAGGCAGATGCTTAACGACTGAGCCACCCAGGCACCCCCAAAATAAAGGTAAATTTTAAGAAAATTCTACAGTAAGGTGTTTTTGTTTGTTAATTAACTTACCTTAATTCACTTGCCAGATAGTTTACCAGGTCAGTGATGTTGTTGGTATTCATCATGTGCAATTTCAACACTTGAAAGTATTTTGTCTTTGCCAAAATCCCAAACTCCTTCTTACTTATGATATTATTCAGAATTAGATTTCTAATCTATAGAATAACAGGTATCGTTATATTAAAACTGTGTGAAATTCCAAGGCCTTATTCAATACCCAAAAGTTTCTTACAATCACAAGTTAAATTAGCATTGTGTTGTGACTAAGCCTCTTTTTTAATGAAGTGGGGAAGGGGAGATGTTTTGGCCCATTTTAGCAACAGATTAAATCAATAGGAAGTAATTGCTGTTAAGCACTTTGGAACTTTTTATGAGGAAGATCTGCTTACAACAAATTTAAGGCTATAAATTTTCCACTGAGTACAGTAGCATATAAGAGAGAGGGGTCTCTGCCTTTTAAAAAATTTACTAAAGTTTTAATAAAAGCAAAACAATTTTACATATTGCCAAACAGATAGTAGTTTTCAGCTTAATTTTGATTTGGGGAAAATTATTACCTCTAAGATCAAATTTTTCATAGCGAAAAGGAAATGAACTTTGCCTCTTACTTGATGTGAAAATCCTGCCAACTGGCCAGTATTCATATGCTCTTCTAATTGCTGTAAAATGATCTGAGGGTTGCATGAGCCCAGAAAATTCTAGAGGAAAAAAAAAAAATCAAAAACACAATTAATGGAAAAGTGCTATTACTACTAATTTCTGTTAAATCTGAAAGGTTTTCATTCTTAAATTTGGAATATTTAAGAATTTCTATTATAGGAAAAAAACCACCTCTATCATGTAACAAAAAATTATGCAAATAAGGAAGAAGACATTTTACAAATACCTATTGTAACAGCAAGAGCTGTTTAACAAGCATTTTGTCATTCTAAGTGCCAAAAGGAATCTATTTAAATAATAAAATTTTGAAAAGCATCAATGGATGAGTTTATGAATAGTAAAAAAAAAAAACCAGGGGCGCCTGGGTGGCTCAGTCGGTTAAGCGACTGCCTTCAGCTCAGGTCATGATCCTGGAGTCCTGGGATCGAGTCCCGCATCGGGCTCCCTGCTCGGCGGGAAGCCTGCTTCTCCCTCTCCCACTTCCCCCTCTCATGCTCTCTCCCTCTATCTCATTCTCTCTCTCAAATAAATAAATAAAATCTTAAAAAAAAAACAAAAAACCAAAACCCAAAGTCAAAGACAAGCACAGATGGCTGTGAAAAAATGCAATGAATAGACCAAATGACAGATAAAAAAATATGCGTGTTCTTTTATATAGATCTCTATCTACTGGCTTATCTACCTTTGGGGAAATCCCGCAAAACATTCCCAAGTGCTTTGTTCTCTTTGTTCTGTACTGTAAAGGGAATGAGTTATTTTTTAAAAGTTCTGTCCTCAAAATGCTCCTGGCTCCCTTGCCAGACACCCACACACAAAACCCTCTCCTTAACTCCCACGTGCAATCACTAAGTCATGCTGCTCCCTCCAGTTCACTCTCACTGCCGCCACCCTGATACAGGGACAAGTGCCCTCCAGCCTCTCCCGCCCGTCCACAGGCTCCAGTGTGATCCACGTCCAGTCAAGTGCAACAGCTTCCCACTCTTCCCTTCTTGCCTCTTCTCTCCTCTGATCAAACCCATGGACTGTTCCTTCTGAAACAGGGCCTGAGCATTTCACTTTCCTCTTCCAGGAAAACTGATGTTCCCCCACCTCCACCAGATAAAGAACAAGGTCCAAATCCCTCTTTTTTTTTTTTTTTTTTAAAGATTTTATTTATTTATTTATTTGACAGAGAGAGAGAGACACACAGCGAGAGAGGGAACATAAGCAGGAGGAGTGGGAGAGGGAGAAGCAGGCTCCCCACTGAGCAGGGAGCCCGACATGGGGCTCAATCCCAGGACCCTGGGATCATGACCTGAGCCAAAGGCAGACGCTTAACTGACTGAGCCACCCAGGCGCCCTGGTCCAAATCCCTCTTAAGGCATCTCTCAGATAGACCCTGACCTACCTTTCAGGTTTACCTCCTGCTAAACCTACATACAAACCACCCCCCCCCTCAGACTGATGTACTCATGCTTTGCAGGTATGGTAAAAAGAAAATGCAACCCTTCTGCAGGGGACATGCAGTATGGGACCTTCTGTTTTGGCAGCCCCAGAGGAATAATTTGCGAAGATACCTTAATTTGCTGATGTCTTTTTTCCGAGTGGGGCATGAGCATTAGACAGGCCAGTGCAAAAGCCGGAAGCTCTAACTGGACATACTGCCTGGCTACTCCAACCATGTCGAGATCATCTGAAACTGGACATCTTCGAGAGAACACATGGATTTGTTAATATTAATTAAATTAAATTAATTTGCTACCTGACTGTGCTTTCAATGACTTTAAGCATTAAAATGCTGGGGCATAACATACACTTAGTAATGAGTAGCTCGAGTCTTTCATGGCATTCTTCGTGGAATAAAATAACCCACCTACTGGAACACAGAGTACTTCTTGCTGCTGTGATTATGTCTGAAAGCCCACACATGCCTAAAGACACATTCTCAGGAGACTCAAAACCTCCGAGACAGCACTGCATGATTTAGGGTAGTCGTAAAAGTACTCTGTACATACATTAAAACTAATTATGGAGAACGCTTACTGACTATCCATTTACTAGCTGCACTGCATGTGGAAAGTAGACATTGTAAAAACATGAGAGACAGTTTACCTTAAAAACAAGAGGTGTGCTTAACTTCCCAAGAAAAAGGAATTACTTGAAAGACAGGTTTATTAGAAAAGAATTTTATAAGCAATATATATGACTTTTTTGGGGTAGGAAAACAAGTATTTTACTTACTCTAGAACAGCGACGAGACTCTCACAACAATCTGATAACTGACTGGGGCTCAGAGGACAAGACGCTGAAAATAAACAACAATAATGTACACACACACACACACAGGTATAGAGCTGTAAAATGCTACTCTCAGTGTTTCAGGGGAGAGAAAAATACCTGAAAGTAGGGGTATCTGAACCACACGCTGCCAAGCTTTGCTGAAGTAGGGAACCTGGGGAGATAAGCACATTATGGGATTCATGCCTGGGGTATCATGAACTCTCTTGGTTTTGCAATCACGGAACTATATGCTTAGAGCTTATGTTCTGAATGCTAAGACCAAAATCATAAATTGGTGTCTTCCTGTTTGAGATGGTTAGATTTTAGGATAATTTTCTTTCCTTCCCTCCGTCTTTTCCTCCCTCCCTCCCTTCCTTTCTTTTTCTTTCTCTCTTTCTCTCTTTCTCTTTTTCTTTCTTTCTTAATTTCTTTCTTTTTCAAAGTAAACTCTACACCCAACGTGGGGCTCAAACTCATGACCCTGAGATCAAGAGCTGCATGCTGTACTGACTGAGCCAGCCAGGGGCCCTTGGATAATTTTCTTCATAATTGTATAGTTCAGGATCATATTATACAACCTTGGCTGATACATTATGGTTTCATTTGGGGGGAAAACAGCATCAGAATCCAACTCAGAAAAAAAACTTACACCGTTGTGTGCCAGACATTGTGTAAGAGCCACAGGAAAGGGGCAAGCAGACAAGAGAAAGGATTTCATTTTTGTTTGTTTGTTTGTTTGTTTTTTTTTTTAAAGATTTTATTTATTTATTTGACAGAGAGAGAGACAGTGAGAGCAGGAACACAAGCAGGGGGAGTGGGAGAGGGAGAAGCAGGCTTCCTGCCGAGCAGGGAGCCCGATGTGGGACTCGATCCCAGGACCCTGGGATCATGACCTGAGCCGAAGGCAGACGCTTAACGACTGAGCCACCCAGGCGCCCTGTTTGTTTGTTTTTAAAGATTTTATTTATTTGACAGAGAGAGAGACAGCGAGAGCAGGAACACAAGCGGGGGAGTGGGAGAGGGAGAAGCAGGCTTCCTGCGGAGCAGGGAGCCCGATGCGGGGCTCGATCCCAGGACCCTGGGATCATGACCTGAGCCGAAGGCAGACGCTTAACGACTGAACCACCCAAGCACCGCAAGAGAAAAGATTTCAAAAAATGAATAAGGCAACAACATAAATTTCCACTCATAGGGGAGGGGTTAAGTGACTTACAGTACATTTTACTCCTTATTATAGAGAATAAAAGTTAAAAGTAATGAGATGTCAAAAAAGATGAAATGTAGAGGTCTCATAAGATCCAACAATCCCACACACCTAAGTATATGCTCACAAGAAAAAAAACCCACATACACCCACATAAACACTTGTACACAAATGTTCATGGTGCAGTGTTATTCTTAATAACCCAAAAGGGGAAATAACTCAAATATCCATCAACTGATGAATGGATAAATAAAACTTGGGTGTGTCTATACAGTGAACTTCAGTCAGCAGTAAAAAGGTATGAAGACCTGACATCTGCTACCACACAGATGAACCTTGAAAACATGATGCCGAGTGAAGGGAGCACAAAAGGCCATGTACTGCATGATTCCACTGACATGACATGCCCGGCACAGACACTCCAGGAGCTGGAGGAGGGAGGAATAGGGACTGACTGCTAACGGAGATGGGTATATTTTCGGGGTGAGGAAAATGTTATAGAATTAGAGAGTTGTGATGGTTGCACGTGGTGAATATACTAAAAACCACTTAAATGTACATTTTATTGGTGTATTTTTGAAACTTTTATTTTATTTTTTTTTAAGATTTTATTTATTTATTTGACAGAGAGAGACACAGCGAGAGAGGGAACACAAGCAGGGGGAGTGGGAGAGGGAGAAGCAGGCTTCCCGCGGAGCAGGGAGCCCAATGTGGGGCTCGATCCCAGGACCCTGGGATCATGACCTGAGCTGAAGGCAGACGCTTAATGACTGAGCCACCCAGGCGCCCCAAAACTTTTATTTTTTTAGTAATCTTTACACCCAGTGTGGGGCTTGAACTCCAGACCCCAAGATCAAGAGTCACGAGCTCCACGCACTGAGCCAGCCATGTGCCCCTTAACTGTACGCTTTAAAAGGGTACATTTTACATGGGAATTACATCTCAATTTAAAAAAGAAAATAGGTCTCTATGTGCTGTATGGAACAGTCTCTGAGGCACCAACGTTACGTGGGGAAAAAAAAAATCTAGAATTCATTGCATTTATATGTACAAAAATGTATACACACCCACACACATACAGACGCACACACACACGTGCTTATATGATAATAGGAAAGTTCTAGAAGAAAACATAGTGTAAACAGTAGATACTTCTGGGGAGATAATTTTGATGGGAAATGGTAAGGGAGAATTTTCATGTTTTACTCAGCATGTTTCTATATTGTTCTAATGTATTAAGCTAAGAATAGATGATATATTTCCACATTATATAATGATTATATGGTACACAACTTGTGAAATTTAGAAAAGATAAATAAGACATGGTATCTGATTTAAAGATCTTCCAAGTCCAGGAGGGGCAGTCAAATGTGTAACACAACAAATTACACTGTGACAGGTGTTACGGTAGAGCCTGGGTTTGGAGAGCTTGCATGAAGGTGTGGCTCAGGAGGCCTGGAGGGCTGGGGTTGGCGAGGTCCTCCAAGAGGCGACCTCTGAGCCAAGTACTCTGGGTCCTGGCACCATTTTTTTTTTTTTAAAGATTTTATTTATTTGAGAGAGAGAGAGAGAGAGAGAGAGAAAGAGAGAGAGCGCACAAGCAGGGGGAGCGGCAGGCAGAGGGAGAGGGAGAAGCAGGCTCCCCCACTGAGCAGGCAGCCTAATGTGGGGCTTGATCCCAGGACCCTGGGATCATGACCTGAGCCCGAAGGCAGACGTTTAACCGACTGAGCCACCCAGGCGCCCCTCTCGGAGCCATTTTAACAGGACATCAGTTCTATCTGAGGAGCTGCTTGTATATTAGGTACAACCTAATGTACCCGGCAGCCACAAGGCCATCAAGTATAAATATTAAATTCTTTTTGTTGTTGTTGCTGTTGCTAAAGATTTATTTATTTGAGAGAGAGAGAGAGCGCACAAGCGGGTACAGTGTACACGAGTGGGGGAGAGGCAGAGGGAGAGAGAATCTCAAGCAGACTCCCTGCTGAGTGCAGAGTGTGCCGTGAGGCTCGATCCCGGGACCCTGAGATCAAGACCTGAGCCGAAATCAAGTCAACACTTAACTGAGCTATCCGGGTGCCCCTAAGGATTAAATTCTATAAAATTTACTTCAGGAAACTACATACCTGCCATAAAGAATGGATACTAGAGATGGCGGTTAAAACCTTCCTTAGATAAGGAATCTGGGGGGAAAAAAATACAGTTGAGAAAATCACCAAAATGGAAAACTTCAACATGAAATATCAGATTCTTAAATTTTCAAAAGAAGTATCAGTAAAATATATCTACCATGAGAACGACCAGGGAAGTTCACTTACTACATCACAAATATCAGAAAAGGTCAGGGAAGCTTCCATTTGTTTCCAGCGAAATTTATGTCAGTTTTGAGTTAGCACTTCCTCTAGCCCAAGACCAAGTTAAGTTTGGCACGAACCCAAGGAGAGTGAATGTTTGCAGCGTACATCTGCTCAATCACAAGGATCCGTGCAGAATGCTTAAGAGTTGCTGTGCAAAAGCTTTCACACAGACTACAGTCCAGGGCATGGGGTCTTACCATATTGAAGCCAAGAAGCTTTTGCAAGAGTCCATTCCAAAGCTGCAGGTCATAGATTTTGTACTCCAAACAAAGTTCAGTCACCAACCTGACTGCCTGAAGCAGAAAATAAATTAAAAAAATAATAATCATCATACTGCTTCAAGATACCAGGGAATCAAACCACCTGTGGAAAAGGTAGTGCGGCTACACACAAAATATGCTTATAATCTAGGTGTGTCTATTGCCTAATTTCAGCGAAGGCCCCCTATCTCTCTAATGAAAGAAAAAAAGAGACTAAGATTATTCTTTTTCTTTCTTGCTGGCATGGATTCAAACGGCATCTTGGACTTTCCCTGCTGCCTTCTTTCTACCCAAAAGCAGTTTGCCTGTTGGCCCTGTAACCTTCTCACCCTAGGCTCCAACTGCCTCAGAGACTGAATTCCCACAGGCAACGAGAAGAGGAGCAACAACCCTGCTGGCATAGGGACAGTCTCTTCTCCCCATCTGGATGAGGACCCACAGGCCCTGGGAAGGGACTACGGAAGTGTCCTCTTGGTGGTGGGGATCAAGCCCTAGGCTTTAAAGGACAGACGTAAGGGGACCCTCCAAGTTGCATGTCACCTGGCAGGATAGGGAAGTAGAAATGGTCTCAGAGCAGTAGGCTTGTTCAGGAATGAAGAGTGTCTCTGGTTTCAGGCATTTGAGTGAGTACGGCGCATCAGAGAAGATGGTGGACCCACCCTCAGACAGCTCCAAGTACATACCATGGATTCATGGCTGTGGTTTTTCCATAGACCCTTAATCATTCCTTCTTTAGGACTGTTGCAAAATAATTCATATGTGATGGGGATATTCAAAGTCTCAAATGACGCCAGAAAAGTTATACATTTCAAGTAAGATCTGGAAAACAGAGGCACTGATGGGAATCATTCTTACAGACCACATTTACATTTAAGATAAAAGCCACCATAGGGCAATATTAGGTCTGTTTGTTTTTAAATGTCTATTTTTTAGGCTTCTAAATATATTCACTGAATATAACAGTAGAAAGAAATCAATGTGAACAAGATCAAGAAAACACTCAGTTCCTAAATGCCTCAAAAAACTAGGGAAACAAGATGTTCTCAGAGGCTTATGTCCCCTTTGCCAAAATGGCGAGGACATTCAAGGCAGCAGAACTAGGTTTACACGGCTATTCTAACGCACTCTTACAAACTAAGGGGCTTAATGTACACTTCCAAAGAACCAACTGCTTCCTATTTCTTTTCTTTTCTTTTTAAAGTAAGCTCTACACCCAACTTGGGGCTTGAACGCATGACCTCAAGATCAAGAGTCACATGCTCTACTGACTGAGCCAGCCAGGAGCCCCATGTTTCCCATTTCTTAACACAATTAAAAAAAATTCTACTTACTTCACTTCTTCTATGGGTTTTTTGAAGAGAGATTCTATAGTTTCTTTGTCGGCCAAATACAGGAGACACTGAAGAGCTCGTGCTCTGTGGGCAAAAGTTAACTGGCGCACACCCAGGGTCTGTAAAACCAAAGCAGATCTGTAGAGACGCACGTACGCTGTGGCTGCCTACATGGGTTTCAGCTTAGAAACCTCATTTTTTTTTTTGCCCTTAGGGAACCAGTGGTTCTCAAAGTGTGGTTCATGGACCCCTGGCAAGCCTCCCTCAGACTCTTTCAAGTGGGAAAGGGTCAAAGCTACTTTCACAATGATTCCAGACGTTCTTTGCCTTGACACTGCACTGATACTCGCCCCGGTGGGTAAAACCGCTGGGGCCAGTCAGGGTAGGAACAGCTAGCCGCTGCCATGGCGTTCTTCACTGCCGAGCAAAGGTGACTTCCACTTACCAAGGTTCTTGGTGGAGCAGTAAAAATTAATTTTATGAAACCTCAACTCTTGAATACATTAACGAGTTCACACCCGAATACATATTCATTAATTAAAATGTATTCGTCAATGTTCTAGGTGACCAAATGGGAAGCACATGTAGAGCATACTGCAGATGGTTTTTCAGGGAAAAGCACGTATATGAGCCGTGAGCTGAACTGGGCACTTTTCACGGAACACCATTTTGATCTGAAGCAATGACTATCAGATAAACTAATATGCAAGGAAAGATAAAAGGGATGTTCTCCCCCTCTTGCTGTCGAGGACATATAACCAGCATCTCAAATTTCCCCTCTTTTCTCCTTCTATCCAAGACCCATTTGCCTCCTGGCTCTACACCCCTTCTCTCCCTCCGTTCAACTGCCTCAGAATAGTTCCACAGGCAAAAGCCTGAAGGCCAAAGAGGTGGTGTTGCCTTTAGGGAAAAGGGAAAGTTTAGTGTAGCTAAAGTTTAGTGGGGAGGGAGGGAGCATGACTAGAGGGTGCAGCCCGTCCTGCAGGGCCCCTGGTAGTAGGAATGCTGCCTAACCAGGGAGTTAATAACTACGAATGCAGATAACCGTGGGAACTGTCAATAGGTTCAGTTTGCCAAACAGGATGTTGTGGAAGCCAGCACTAAATGGGGCTTGCAGATACTACAATCCTGATTATGAAGTAAGATATGCACTACTTTGAATAAGTGAACATTATCTTAATCATCTGTTAATGATATCAAGCATGGTAAAATATGCAGGAAAAAAATGCTAAGCTGAGATGCAAAGATGAGTTTTGACTCCGTGTCTAGGGCTTACGGTTGTAGCTGATGTTGCAAACACGAACAGCATTCTTGAACTGTAATCAATTGGACGAGACTGAAGGAGATACAGGACTCTGGGAAAAAATATTTTAAATTACATTTAGATTTTAATTTAGTGATAGATTACCCAAACAACAGACCTGTTTTACAGTCCTTAGAAAAAGTCACTAGGCATCCCAAACATGGGCCTGAAGGGTTATGGGTCAAAGGCATTTTTGCTTTTCCCTTTAATGGATGCTTAATCTTTTCTTGAGTTCTAATCATAGCTAAAGATAATAAAAATAATAAATGCTAATCGCCTCTCGGCCTTTTGGCTAAGGTCAAGTGTAATAATAAATGCTAGGCCTCAGTCTTCTCATCTATCAGCTAGTCAATCTGACAATTTAAATTCTATTTAAGGGGCGCCTGGGTGGCTCAGTCATTAAGCGTCTGCCTTAGGCTCAGGTCATGATCCCGGGGTCCTGGGATTGAGCCCCGCATTGGGCTCCCTGCTCAGCAAGGAGCCTGCTTCTCCTTCTCCCTCTGCTGCTCCCCCTGCTTGTGTTCTCTCTCTCACTGTCAAATAAATAAATAAAATACTTTTTAAAAATAAATAAATTCTATTTAAGAAATTAATACAAACTATAGCTACAAAGTACATTGGACACATGGAAAATTCTGTTTTAATTCACAGGACCTGTTAAGTGTTCAACCTCTAGACTCAGGCCTGACGGCCCCCTCCAGAGGAGAGTAAGATGGACATGGTGGGCGGGGTACAAAGGAGGGAGAGGATGGAACTTTCAGTGGGAAAAGGCAGGAAGTTACAAAATTGGCATGAAGTATCCCTTTGAGATCTCCTTAGGATCACTTCTCGGCCTTTTGGCTAAGATAAAGTGAGATCTCCTTAGGATTTTCATTTTTTCTTCTCTCTCTTTGAATTGTTTCCCTCTAAGACTTTCCATCGTGACTGATTCAGTTGGATGTTGCAGGATGAATCTACCTCTTGCTTAGACAAAGGTGCCCCTTTGTTTGAACGACTAAGCAGGACAAGGTGGGGTCCACAGGAAAGGAGGGACTGGAGGGGGTGGTAAGCCAGCTCTGGCCAAACCAGGAGAAATTCTTCTCTTGGGTTTGCCGTTCCCTATCCTCTCTCACTATCAGATCTCCAAGGCTGATGCAGGGCTTCACAAGTTACTTGACCTACTTTTGGTCTAGAGCAGGAATGGCAAAAAGCTGGCGTGCATGTCACCACTCCCTCTCCCATGCCTGTGCCAAGCATCATTAATGGATTACCACATCTTTTTTGATCTGGGCCCAGACACAGTTGGCAAGCCATGACCACTCAGATTTAGCACATTAGATGAAACCAATGTGCCTTCCTAGGTCTCAGTCTTAGGTTAGAAGGGGAAAGGAATCCTGGTGGCCCATACGGGAACCAGCCCAGCTTACCAGGGTGAGAGAATACATAGGGGTCTGGGGCCAGAGTCCTAGCAAAGAGAGTTCTCCTTTGCTTGAGGTGCTTTCTTTGCTAAAGGTATTCTAGGAACCCTCAACATTAGTAGGGACTCACTGAGGGTTCAGAAATTCTGGATCTTGGTTGTTTCTTATTTATTCCACTGGAGACAGTTGTACATACTCATGGCCATATATCAACGGAATGATTCTTCTCAGAGACTCTGACCCAAGTTACATGAACAAAGTCTTTTCAAAACCAACCTCTGGCAGATTTACTGTAAGATTCTTACTGGGCAATAAGATAAAGGCACATGTAAGTAAAGAAAAAGTACCTTCGTAGTGCTTCATCTTCTTGAAGTTCAAATAATTCTGACGGTTTCTTTGAAAAAGTGAAAAAAGTAAAATAAAAAAACTACCAAGTTTGCTGACTATATAAGCTAATATAATCAGATGAAAAACCCAATATACAGAATTATGTTTACATAGAAGAAATCAGAGTAAAACCCATCACTTTATGAAAAGATTTTTCCTTTAAAACACGGTTTCCTCACATTTATTCAGTCAGTAAATATTTACTGAGCACTTACTACGTGCCAGGCACAATTCCAGGCACAAGGGTGGCCTGAGTGAATAAAACAAATGTTCCTGTCCTCCTGCTGCTCACAGTCATTGGATAATTTTTAAAAGGAAAGGACTCCATGGATTTTAAAGAGTCGTTCAGTAATTCGGTATATCCGGGGACTTACAAAGCCACGTGCAAGGTACTAGGTACAGACACAGTTCCTGGCCTCAAGATGCTGTCATTCAGGTCTCCAAATTTACATAAAAGTTCAAACATGCTGGTTTCTGAGTCAACCAGATTCTATGTGGCCTAGCTATGCTTCTAACCATGTCCAATAAAGCACAGTCCTTGCTCTTCATAAACACTTAATAAATAAATACTTGTTACAATGAATACCAAGGGATATAAAAACTAATTAAAAATCTAATGTCATTTCAGGGGCGCCTGAGTGGCTCAGATGGTTAAGCGTCTGCCTTCAGCTCGGGTCATGATCCCAGGGTCCTGGGATCGAGCCCCACATCGGGCTCCTGGCTCAGCGAGGAGCCTGCTTCTCCCTCTCCCTCTGCCTCTCTCCCTGCTCATGCTTTCTCTCTCTCTCTCTCTCTCTCTGTATCTCTGTGTCTCAAATGAATAAATAAAATCTTTAAAAAAAAAAAAAAATCTAATGTCATTTCAGTTATAGTATTTGTTTATAAATAGGTTTTTTTTCAAGCATATCTGCCTAGTTGGATAGAGGAAGTCTCTCTGGTTGAGTTCTGCCTGAAAACGCAGAAGCAGTACAGAAAATTCTGCATTTGGAATGCCGAATCCCAGCATAAATTTAGACGTTAATGACACTATTTCTAAGAAACTGACACTATGTGCCTCCTGATGTGATACACTAAAAAGAACACATCACCTATACGGTGTTCTTGCCAAAAAGACACAACCTGAATCTAATCATGAGAAACATCGTGAGACCAAGACATTTTGCAAACCAACTGGCTGGCGCCCTTTAAAAACATCAATATCCCATCAGTCAAAACAGACTGGAGTAAGAATCATCAGTAGATGCTAAATCGGGTTATATGTGTGGTGGGGAAAGGAGTTTGAAGAGGAGCAAGTTATTAAATTGTCTCCAAATACCTCCCCTAATAGTTACAAAAAGAAATACGGTATAACTATGTTAATAGGGACACTGACAACATCGTAACCAAGTTATTTAAATTCACATCACCTATTGGGGCAAATAGATAGAGGCCTCCATATGTCATACCCTGAGAAGGACACGACATCACTTAGGCAGGATTCTAGCCCAAACTGCATCATTTGAATCTTATCATGAGGAAATATCAGACGAACACAAACTGAGAGGCAGCTTATAAAATAACTGGTCTGTACTCTTCAAAAATATCAGTGTCATAAAAGACAAGGAAAACCCATGGAGCTGTTTTAGATTAAAAGAGACTAGAGACACAACAAATACATGCAATGCATCGTCCTAGACTACATCCTGGTCCCAGCGAAGGAGTGGGGAGGGGAAATTGCTATTAAAGAGCATTATTGGGACAATTCATTATATTGTAACATGGATCATAGATTTGAGCCTATGTTTGTGGTATATCAATAGTGTATCAATTTTCAATTATCTAATTTTGATAATGATAGTGTGGTTAAGAGAAAAGCCTTGTTCTCAGGAAATACAAACTTGTTAAGGGGTAAAGGGGCATGCATAGGCAATTCATTCTCAGACGGTCCAGAGAAATATTATAAATATATATATATATTATAGGGTGAAACAAATATGGCAGAATGTTAAACATTGATGGAACTGGGTGAAGGGTGTACAGGAATTCTTTTCAACTATTGCAACTTTTCCGTATATTTAAAATGATCTCGGGCGCCTGGGTGGCTCAGTTGTTAAGCGTCTGCCTTCAGCTCAGGTCATGATCCCAGGGTCCTGGGATCAAGCCCCACATCGGGCTCCCTGCTCTGTGGGAAGCCTGCTTCTCCCTCTCCCACTCCCCATGCTTGTGTTCCCTCTCTCACTGTGTCTCTCTCTGTCAAATAAATAAAATCTTTAAAAAAAATAAAAAATAAAAAATAAAAATAAAATGATCTCAACTAAAAAGTTAAATCACATGACCCTAAGAACAGGCCACTTCTTTTACACAAGAGTTAATCTAGAATCACCAAAAGGTAAAATAGTTGCAAAACAATATTTAAATGAAAAGAAAAAGGAAAAAACCTCATTAAAACTCATCAGATAACAGAAGGTATTAAAAGGAGCCAACGTTCCTTGTTCTAAGAGTCTGAGCCACTCATTAGAAGTTCTGTCAGTGCGGGACAACAGACAGAACAACAGATCCTCCCGGAGAATGGACTCACCTCCCCAGGCTTTGTGGGCGGGCATAGCCACTTCTCCAACAACATGTCCCAGACCTTCTCCAAATTAATTTCATTAACTTCAGCAATTTCTTTGGCAGCTGTGTGAATATCTAAGATATTCAAGATAAAGAATTAAAAAAAAAAAAGAAGAAGAAGAAAAACCCAAGCTTTCAATGCAAGATAACTGGGAATCAAAATGATAGTTCTCCTTGAGCAGAAAGATGAGCGGCGTCTTGTCCTCACCGGGATAGTCTTTGCTGGACGAGTTCTGAATTCGCTGACTGATGCTCGGGTCTTCGTACAGACTGACAAGGAGGTGTGCGGGTTTTCCTATGACTCTCAGATACTCTGCCAAGTTCAGCTTGTGGGCTATGAGCACGGCTTCAGTGCCTGACCGCCGATACTGGATATGAAGCTTCTTCAACAAAGCCTCTGCTTTTTCACGTGTTTCATCCTTTAAAAAAAAAAAAAATCACAAGCGAAAGGAAAATGTTAATCTCTAAACCTCAGTGAGGCAAAGAATTCATCCTTATCAATCAAGGTCCTTCCCTGCCTTAGTTACAACCTTACGGAGCTACACAAACCCTAATCTTTCTCCATTTTAGGCATCCAACCCTCCAAGACGCCCGTCCCCGGGGCGGGATGGGAAGGTTCACCAGGGGAGCACGAGTTAAGTGAAAAGAGAGAGGAAGGAGCCTTCCACCAAGCAGTTCAGACACACCTGAGAGGGGATATTCTGCAGCCATCTCTCAGCTAGATACAGGCAGAATTTCAGGCTGGACATCTTGAAGGAACCTGAAAAGACAAAGAGATTTATAAGCAAATTTAATCAAGACAAATGTATTTGAGTCAAATTAAAAAGGTTATTTTTTTAAAATGAGAATACATACTCAGAGTAAAAAAAATAATTTAAACAGGACAGAAGGACACACACATTTTAACCCAAATGGAGTAAGATCATACATGTAGTACATACAGTTCACTGTTTTCACCATACAGATTCCTTGGCTATCTTTCCAAGTCAACTACATAGTATTCCATTCTATGAATATGCTCTGTTTTTTTTTTTTTAAGATTTTATTTATTTATTTGACAGAGAGAGACACAGCGAGAGAGGGAACACAAGCAGGGGGAGTAGGAGAGGGAGAAACAGGCTTCCCGTGGAACAGGGAGCCCGATGTGGGGCTCGATCCCAGGACCCTGGGATCATGACCTGAGCCGAAGGCAGACGCTTAATGACTGAGCCACCCAGGCGCCCCTATGCTCTATTTTTTTAAACAAGTTCCTGACAAATGAACATTTAAAAAAAAATAGTTATTTTCAATTTCTGTTACAACTAAAAACATGGCAGCGTGTGCCTGAGTTTGTGTGCTTGTTTGGTTATGTAAGAACACGTAACGATTCATTACTAGAAGTATGAGTGGATATTAGGAAGCATCAATTTCTATCCCTACCAACAAGGTGGAGAGCGCCCACATCCCCGCACCCTGATAAGCTACAGGGAGCCTTGCTGACTTCACCGGAGCCTTCTCAACATTCAGCAAATTTTAACAATGTCAGCAATGCACCAAGTGAAGACAGAGGGCACACATAACATTTTTAACTACCATCGATAGTTTTAAATGCCTCTCCTTAAAGATAGAGAAGTCCATTTTTTTTTTTTTTTAACTGCAAGTTCAAAACAACAAGCCAACCATTTTGAGCCCATTTAGAGGAAGAATCCGTACCTTCTGGGATATCCTGGGCAAGACTGATTCCAATAGCCACAGCCCACTCTGGGTTAACTATAGACAGTAAGTAGGATTCAATGGTTTGAGTGATCTTAGTTATTTCCTTGTTAATCAGCATTGAGGATTTAGCTTGTGTTAACTTCAGGAGCTTCGGCTTCAATTTTTTTTCAAAAACATGCTTGGCTGTAGACACATACAGAGTGTCCAAAGAGAACTTCAAAGAGAGGAAAAGAAAAGTTAAGGCTGATTTATATGTGCACCTTTAAGGGTTTACCTGAAAGCAGCACAAAATCCTTCTACACAGGGTCTAAGCTAACGAGAGGGTATAAAGATACGTCTTATAAAGTCTCAACCCATTACCTTCATTAATTTAGAAATTAAGAGCAGTGTTGGGAAAGATTCTTCACTGAGTTCTGTAGCTAAAAAGGAAACAAGAAGAATATGATTTGCTTAAGAAAAAAAAAATTGGCTATTCAGTAATATTCAAAAGTTAAGGAACATACAGAGAATTTTCCAGAAGTTCTGTGCTGTGCCAAAGAATATTAGGTGAAAAGGCAGTCTAGTTTGGGCGGCTGATGGCAAACTTATCACATGCTCCAACATATACTGATATTCTAGGTCCACTGGAGGAGATATTCTTCTGTATGATTTCAAATGTTTCAGAAGACTCAATGCCTAAAAAAAAAAAAAAAAAAAAAAATATATATATATATATATATATAATATATATATACACACACATATGTATAAATGTAATTTCCCGTGAGATTAAAACAATCCTGTTTCTGAATTGTCTAACTTGATAACATCATGGATTTCCATTCCTGAGAAGGTCTTGTTTTCATAAAGATACACCAAAAGCTTTTGTAGTTTTACCTCTTAAGTTATCCTTCTAAACCAAAACCATAATTTATACAATGATTAAAGAAATTATGTGCGGAGAAACTAATGGAACCCTGTTGTTGGTGGGATGTTTATGAGTTTGACAGTTCCTCATGCCCTGTTTGAACAGTCTGAGATATCTCAAAAATACCCTATTTCATTTTAAATACATAGGCAGTAGATCTAAAATTAATCCTCTATATCCCTTACATTTCTTGAGCTTATATCTGATATTTTTGGGGCTTGTAAAACCTTTTGAATCAACCCATTCTCTTTTAATTTTTAAACTCCAATTTAAAAAGAGATAAAAGCTACTATGACCAAAATTTAGAAAAGACTAAAAAGTTACTGAAAGCACTAGAATTGAGTCAGTCCTACCTACTAATATAGAAAGTGGAATCTAACTCTGGGTCCCACATGCTATTTTTTTTTTCCCTTCTTCTGAATCACAAAAATTTTGTTTTAATTCTTTCATATCAGTACTTTAGTGACTTCATGCTCTTGGACAAATTTAAATTGCTTTAGTAAAGCAAGAACGGGATTAAGATAAATAATAAAATACAGAGAGCATGAGAAGTCTTTTTACTTCTGTATCCCTTTCAAAGAAGAGGACAGGAATAAAATAGAAAGCATAAAGGATAGTCCAGAAAGATACTATGTGACTGCAATTCTGTAAATGATCCAAAAAGAAGCATAAAGATAATTTTTAAATGTATAATATATTAGTTATACCTGATTAATATTAATGTTGGTTATCTTTTCGTCGGCTCTTTCTATAACTTTTAGGATGACTTCAATCATTTCATAGTCATAGGGATCCAACTGTATAAAAGTAAAAATATATCAAAACTTAAGAAGATGGTCAGGCCAGGAGATGGTTTTATTCAATTATGGTAATCGACACAGATTACAAATATAAAATCTCACTGCACTATGGTGTTAGATTAGATTATTCTTTTAAAAATGAACTGAAATGGGGGCACCTGGGTGGTTCAGTCGGTTAAGCGTCCAATTCTTGACTTCAGCTCAGATCATGATCCTCAGGGTCATGAGATCGAGCCCTGAGCCCTGTGTCTGGCTCCATGGTGGGCGTGGGGCCTGCTTAAGATTCTTTTTCACCCTCTGCCCTTGCCCCCCTACCCCTGCTTAGGTGCTCTCTCCCTCAAAAACAAACAAACAAAAAAACCCTGAAATGTTCTTACCTCAAAATTAGCTCTTTATTAGTTCTATCAGGATAAACAAATGTTCTTTAAAATGTTTCCAAAGTGACTTTAAAAAGAAAGCTGTTCCTAGGGTACTAAAAATCTAGAAACAATATATATATCAAAATTTCATAATTTTGTAAATTGTTTTTATTTTTTAAATTTTATAAAAAAGATTTTATTTATTTTTTGTCAGAGAGAGAGAGCACAAGCAGGGGGAACGGCAGGCAGAGGGAGAAGCAGGCTCCCTGCTGAGCAAGGAGCCCGACACGGGACTCGATTCCAGGACCCTGGGATCATGACCTGAGTCAAAGGCAGACACTTAGAGGTGCCCGGGTGGCTTAGTCGTTGAGCGCCTGCCTTAGGCTAGGGTCATGATCCCGGGGTCCTGGGATCGAGCCCCACATCGGGCTCCCCGCTCTGTGGGAAGCCTGCTTCTCCCTCTCCCACTCCCCCTGCTTGTGTTCCCTCTCTTGCTGTGTCTCTATCTGTCAAATAAATAAATAAAAAAAAATCTTTTAAAAAAAGGCAGACACTTAACTGACTGAGCCACCGAGACGTCCTTGTAAGATGTTTTAATTAGAATTCTATGTCTTCTTTTTTTTTTTTAAGATTTTATTTATTTATTTGACAGAGAGAGACACATTGAGAGAGGGAACACAAGCAGGGGCAGAGGGAGAGGGTGAGGGAGAAGCAGGCTTCCCACTGAGCAGGGAGCCTGATGCGGGGCTCGATCCCAGGACCCTGGGATCATGACCTGAGCCGAAAGCAGACACTTAACGACTGAGCCACCCAGGCGCCACTAGAATTCTATGTCTTCCATTTAAGATAGGAAAAGTATAATAGGAGGAAATGGACCTTTTCTTGGAAATGATGTAACTGAAAGTGTGGACCTCCAAGCAAAAGTTTCTCAAAGGATTGCATTCTTGCTCTAATCATATACTGAAATGCCAAAATTAATTGGGTGGCATCTATATATGTTCATAAAGAGAAAGGAAGTATTCTCTTTGTTCTTTGTTTCTGCCCACACACCATTACTTTTTTTTCCATTTCTTAAATGCCAAATAAAGTCATAAGAATAACAACACTGAACTAAGTGGGAAGATGATTTCTGTAGTACCTAGAACTTTTGAGCAAGTCTATATTATTTCTAGCTGATTTTCAGGCAAAATATAAAACTGAAGTATTTCTTGTAGTCTTAAAATCCTCTTCACCCTTCCATCCACTTCTACTCCCCCAAGAAACTACCCTTCAACCTAAAAGTTTTAATTCTCATAAAGATCTCCTAAGAAAATAATCAGACAAGAAGGCAAATATGTATATATATGAAGATTTTCATTGTAACAACTTACTTTTTTAAAAATATTTTATTTATTTATTTGACAGAGAGAGAGAGAGAGAGCAGGAACACAAGCAGGGGGAGTGGGAGAGGGAGAAGCAGGCTTCCCGCTGAGCAGGGAGCCCGATGTGGGGCTCGATCCCAGGACCCTGGGATCATGACCTGAGCCGAAGGCAGATGCTTAACAACTGAGTCACCCAGATGCCCTCACTGTAACAACTTATAATAGTGAAATGTACAATTTAAATGTCCATCCATAAAGGCCTGGTTAAATACAGTATGTTTCTTCCACACCATGGAATAATACATATTATTAATACACATTAAAAATGAGGAAGATGTGTATTGTCATAAAAAGAGAGTAACAGGATAGGATATTTAGCCTACGATAGTCACCAAACTACTAACATTTTTATCTATGGGAATGGGGTTATAGAGAAATGTCACTTTTTAATTTATACTTCTACTTTGATCTTTCCAAAGAATGTGTACTATTTTCAAAAATCTGAAAAAAAAGGGCTATTTCTGGGGATACCCAGGTGGCTCAGGTGGTTAAGTGTCTCGCTTTGACTCAGGTCATGGTCCGAGCCAGGGTCCTGGGATCGGATCCCGCATCAGGTTCCTTGTTCAGCAGGGAGCCTGCTTCTCCCTCTCCCTCTGCCTGCCGCTCCCCCTGCTTTTGCTCTCTTGCTCTCTGACAAATAAATAAATAAAATCTTAAAAAAAAAAAAAAAGGTTATTTCTTTTTTCAGAAAAAAAAAAGACCAGAAAATTGTTGTATTAAATTATTAAAAAGATAGAAATCTAAAATTACCAAAATTGAAAGTTTTAAAAAATATAGGACTTGCATTTCCAGCTTGTTGCTCAACGTCTCTAAATAGACTAAGGGAAGGAGGGACGGCTGGTGTGGCCCGATACATTCATTTCCCATTCATGTACCTTGTGGAGTATCCCGCTAAGACTGATGACCAAATCTTTTGTGCTCGTCAGTAGAGGAACCATTTCCAGGGCTTTGGCCAGGAGTCTGGGGTGCTGCTGCTTTGCGGACTGCGCGCTCGCGTCTCCCGGGCTCTGGCTGGCACTGGTGTGTAGCAGTGTTTCGATGAATAGCTGGAGAGCTGCATCACAGTCTAACTGAAATGTGCTAAAAGAAGTATTCCATTACACATTAACTTCCCCGCATGCGTGGGTGTCCATACAATTTCTCCCCTACACGCTCCCGTCACTGGACTCCAATAACCCTCTCATTGCCCAGCCTCATTATCAGATCATATACCTGCCATCAGAGTTAATTACTGCCTTTAAAAAATCAGATCTTGTTCTTGGCAGCCATGTTGACACGGCACAATACTGGAGAGAAATTTGTAATAAAATTGAAAATATTTAATTCCTTTAATAGGGCAATTCCACTTTCATACACTTCGCAGAAGTCACCAAGATATACATATATGGATGTCCACTGCAACAACTGTTTGTAATATTTAAAAATTGAGAACCACTCAATCATCCATCGATACGGAGCTAGTTAAATAACTTATTCATACAAAGGAATACCAGAGTTCAAGAGCTATGAGGAAGGGCTATATGTACCAGTCTTATAAGACATCTTGCTAAGTGAATGATACATGCTACAAAATGGTTTGTAAAGTATGATTCTGTTTTTGAGGAATGTAAAGAATGCATGTTAGCATTTGCATAGGGGAAATACAAGAACAATATAGGTCAAACTCTTTTAATAGTGATTATTCCTGAAGGATGAGACTATGTGGAACTTTGATTTTAATATGTTCCATCTGAATTAGAAAAATAATAGACTTAAAAATTAAGAATGAGATTAATATAGACAGAGACAATTCCAATGTCTTAAGCCCTATCAATAAGATGGTAGTTTAGGGGCGCCTGGGTGGCTCAGTCGGTTAAGCGGCTGCCTTCGGCTCAGGTCATGATCTCAGGGTCCTGGGATCGAGCCCCACGTCGAGCTCCCTGCTCAGTGGAGAGTCTGCTTCTCCCTCTCCCTCTGCCTGCCTCTCTGCCTACTTGTGCTCTCTCTCTATCTCTCTGTCAAAAAAAAAAAAGATGGTAGTTTAATCTGCTGCACAGAATAACTGAAATATCAAGAAAAGCTTTAAGAAGGACCATTTTAAAGTCATTCCCTGAAATTCTAAAGGCCATCTAAATTTATTCAGCTGGACTCCTTGGGGTCAAAGTGTCACTATCACACAAATACAAATCATCAATGCAACACAAGCAACAAGAATGTGAAATGAACTTGACATTATTCTAGCTATTTACATCTCAGAAAAGGGCTCAGTACAACAAAACCACACGCAAAAATCTACCAGGAGTTCAAATTAATAAACAAGACAGTGTGTGCACCCCATTCTGGATTTGTAGCAGTCCAAACTGAAGAATGGCATGGTTTTGTTATTTCAAAGTACAGTTGGAGCTACTTAGAGCTAGGAGCAGTCCATAGTTTTTGACTTTCAGGTTCAGGATGGTGGCAGCCAGGGTCCTCACCAACCTCTCCTCTGTCCACAGGAAGACCTGCCTGGTGAGGAAGTGTGCTCTTAACAGTAACTCAGACTTCATTCATCTGTCACCAACTGGATGAGGGTTATAGCACTGTTAGTATTTTAAAAGCAGTCACTTATTATTTGACCTTGAGCGGGTCACCTAATATGGGGTTTGTTTTCTCATACATAGATTGGTGAGAATATGCAATAAAAGTTGTAAAAAATTAAATGGTGGTATGTGTGAAAGAACTTTGAAACTGATAATGTGACAGCAAACTGGTCATCCTATTTATTAAATAAATGCCTGAGATTATTTATTCCTACTCATCACACTGAACTGTTTATCTATAAACAAAACATTCAGTCTTAGTTTTCTCTATTCACTTATTATTTTTAAAAATTCTCCCTAGGGTGCCTGGGTGGCTCAGTCATTAAGCGTCTGCCTTCGGCTCAGGTCATGATCTCAGGGTCCTGGGATCGAGTCCCACATCGGGCTCCCTGCTCTGCAAGAAGCCTGCTTCTCCCTCTCCCATTCCCCCTGCTTGTGTTCCTGCTCTCACTATCTCTCTCTCTGTCAAATAAATAAATAAAATCTTAAAAAAAATAAATAAATAAATAAATAAATAAAATAAAAAAAATAAAAATTCTCCCTAAATCATATTTTTCATTATGTCTTAATTTAAGATGACCCTGCCTGAGTTAATCTGATTTATAAGTTCAATTGCTCATAACAATATTCTTAAACTTTCCTGAACATGGGGATCATCTGGAACTCCTTCTTATTAAAGATTAGATTCCTGGGCCTCGGCCCAGATCTACTGAGTCAGAACCACTGGGGAGGGGCCCAGGAATCTGTATTTTAGACCAGGTGCCCCATCAGGTACCCCAGGTGATGCTCATCATGAGGCAAGTTGGGGAAACACTTAGCAGTGAACTTAAAGAGTGATAACTTAAAAGAATTTAATCTGGTTCTGGGGTTTACTCAGTTTGGGGATAAACAAAAGTAAACATCAGAGGTCCATGGACCACATGGAATAATCAACTTTAGGGGCGCCCGGGTGGCTCAGTCGTTAAGCGTCTGCCTTCGGCTCAGGTCATGATCCCAGAGTCCTGGGATCAAGCCCCACATAGGGCTCTCTGCTCAGCGGGAAGCCTCCTTCTCCCTCTCCCACTCCCCCTGCTTGTGTTCCCTCTCTCGCTGTGTCTCTCTCTGCCAAATAAATAAATAAAATCTTTAAAAAAAAAAAAAAGGAATAATCAACTTTATTATTGTGTTCTTGCAGTAAGGACTTCCAGTATGTTAAGCTAACAGCAAAAAATACCACTAAGTTTTAAAGAATTACCAGCAATATTCCAGAATGAGACTTGTGTCCATATCTATATTCTCCACGAGAGCTTTAATGAGGTCCTTCTTGGTGAGAAAATGTTGCCTGAAAACTGGCTGGAAAGAAATCTAGAAATAAAAAGAGCAAAACAAAAATCCCAGTAAAGTAAAATGTACTAGAATAAGGACACCATGGTGATTTGCCTTTTTATAGAGAAATATTTTTCTAGACTTCTCCAACTTTTTGTTTTTTTAATCATCCTACTCAACTTGACCATCATTCTGAGATTTCAGGTATATATTTGGCTATGGGTCCAATATCTCTCTTAGTCACACTAACCTGTGGCTCTTCATCAGTCAAGCTGATGAAGCTTGTTGTTAGCGATAACCAGTCCCATTGCTGCATACGAATTAGGCTTCAAAACACATACCATTTCTGCAGTGATTACATTCCTGATAAGTCTACTATTTGCGAATAAGGTAAAATGGTTTTCATGCATAGTGTAACGAAAATAGGGCTTTGTTTGTTTTTACAAAGTGAAAAATGACTTTTCCCTAGTAGGAGTTCTTAAACCTTGGTATATCTATATATACATTGATGTTGTCTTTAACCAAACAGCAGCACAAAAGTAGAGGCTAAAGCCTAGGTCTGAAACACCTTAGATGTTAATGCTAGATATATTTCTATAAATGAGAAAGCTAAGCACATAAAAATGTCAAGCCCCTTCGAATTTCCTTGAAAATATAGAAAAAAGGAAATGAAGCAAACGGTCCTTATTTGTTTGAAAACACCAATGTGTATACTTAATGTAACTAAAATCTATGAGTCCACAATATACGTCCTTTCTCTGAAGAAAAGGACAATGAGATCTTTGTTTTAACTTTTCCTGAGGAAAATCATCAGAATGGATGAAACTTCATGGCACTCCAAAGAATACTCACACCAAGTTTGCCAAGACGAATACCCCACTGGGCATCAGTACTGAGCTCACGGAACTTAAGCTCCGTTTCTGTTTCCTGATAGAGCCTGGCCAGCTGAGAGCCCACCAGAGATATTGCCTAAAAAATTAAAATATAAAATTCAGTTGCAAATAGAATACATTCTAATACCTTTTAGATGAAACCCAATAATAAAAATCATAACCTCTCTTTGTGATAACAGGGTGGAATGTTACATATTGCTTGATACACAGTCATTATTCAAACAATAGTTAGGTCACTCAACTTTTAGTATGATGTCATAAATTTAGTCTGGCTTTCCTTCAAAGAAAAGGCCAAATTTTGGTTATCCTGCAAACAAAACCCCCACAAAAAGCAAATTTTAAAACAAACAGTATCAAAGAGAAGTTTTGCATCTGTCAAACTTGTCCTAGAAAAAGAACAGGCTCATGGGTCTAAGATTTTAAAATAAGTATAAGAAATCAAGTTCTATGGCTGCATACATATTTAAGAAATTAAAAATATAATTCTTTGGGTTGAGCAATGCTTATAACCTGCATACACATTCACCCAGTGAGCCACTAGTCAAGGAAAAGCTGGTAGAAAGTAAGCGAGTAAGCTCGACATTTCTTTTGCTTAAGTTTTTAAGATCTGAGGGCAAAACCATTTCATTTCTTCCCCTAAATGTTTTAATACTTAAAGAACTGAGGCTGTTCTTCCTTCGGTCATACCAAAATTTTGTCGTAATTATGCCATGCTTTATCTATGAGCTTCCAGAGATTTTCAAACACTTCTTTTTGGGGTAAGAGAGTGCAGTAACCCAAGGCCAAGTCAAGATCCACCAGGCGACAATTAAACACCTATCAGAAGAAAGCATCAAGAGAAGAACATTCTTTACAATCAAAACAAAATTTGGTCTCTGAAGGCTGGTTACTAAATTTAATTATAGACCCTAGGAAAGAATAACTGTTTCATGAAAAGTTATTTAGAGTAACTCAGTTCCAACTTGTTTGCTTCATTTTAACATCCTTTATCATTATCATAAATTTAAGGAAACAACTCTAACAAGTTCTATATAGCATGGAACTCCTACTTTCTTCTCCCCTGTGTGAAAATTCCATCACTTCTCTTCAAACCCCCAACACCGCTTCCCCCTCCCTCACTCTTATCCTCATTGAGAAATCAGAAGCAACCAGAAGAAAGGAGAAAAAAAGAGAGAGAGAGAGAGCTTACCAAGAACAGATACTCACTTTGTGCAATAATGTTGTAGCATTTCCCCTGATAAATGTAACGGCTTTCTCTTTCAATTCCATAACAACATGCTTTGATTTAACTAATGCAGCCTCTCCAAACAACTTTTAGAAAAGAACAAAAGAATCTTTAGGTCCATTTCTGTCTATGCATCATTCTGAAAACTCTCCTCAAATATTAAGGAACTTTGAAAATTCATCATTATATGCAAAATGTGTTGGCATTTAATTTACGATGACAGACCATTACGGCTGGAGGCGGGGGGTGGAACTGACCGGGAAGGGGCAAAAGGAACCATTTAAAATATTCTCTATCTTGATTGTGGTGTTGGTGACATGGTGACTACATTGGTTGATACACTTAAAAACGTGCAATTTTGAAAGTTACACTTAAATTCTTTTTTTTAAAGAATTTGTTTATTTATTTGACAGAGATACACAGTGAGAGAGGGAACACAAGCAGGCTTCCCGCTGAGCAGGAAGCCCAATGCGGGGCTCGATCCCAGGACCCTGGGATCTTGACCTGAGCTGAAGGCAGACGTTTAATGACTGAGCCACCCAGGCGCCCCAAAGTTAATTTTTTTTAATTGGCATTTAATAACTATCAATAGAACAGTAGAAGTGAATACAATTCTTCCTGAGACTAGTCTCATAAGCATGTTATCAACAGGTACTTTGTCTTCTAGACTCTTTTCAATGATGCTGTCAGGTAATAATTATAATAATTTGGGTCACAGTAAAACAAACAGCAGATAGAGTTTTGACCTAATGGGGTCACTGGGTTTGGAATAAGACAACATACTACTGCAACCTAAAACCTCAGATGACTGATTTCACCTCCCTCAGTCTGCTTCCTTATTTGCAAAATGGAGACTCTCTGGGTTGTTGTCAAGATTGAGTATGAAAAGAGTACAAGAACCCTGAACTATACCCAAATCTCAGTAGCTGCTCAACAAATGTTTCTTAAATCTGACAAATTATCATTGTCCTTGCTCCAGAGCCAAACGAGAAAATGCGGACTCCAAATTCCTTTGTTTGGCAGTGCTTTTGTATCTATATTCATTCAAAGTGAAAGCATTTTGTTCTCAAAACTGTACCTTTCCACTCAGACTGGCATTCATGAAGCTTGACGCAGAGTGCTGAAGACAGGTACCAAATGAACCAATGACAAATCTTAGGGCCAGCTCCCACTGGCTAGATTCCTGAAGGTTCTGGAGCAGGGCAGAGATGGAGTTTATAATAGGTAAAATAAGATTGTCTCCTGTGAAATGATAAAAGTATTTTATTTCAGTAAAAGTACTTTAATCCATTTAGATTTTTTCAAAGAAAGAAAGATCCTATTACTGAAAATTGTTTCTAGGGACAGCCTATGTCTTCAATGGAGTTGATGGTCATAGAATTGGTTCTCAAAGTGAGTAAATGAGAGAATTAACATGGGCTTGTTTTAAGCCAGAAAATAACTAAGTTTGATTGTAACTTGTCTATTTTGAGATGCTTAAGTCATTAGCTGAAAAAAACCCACTTCTCCATTGGGAAGACCAAATTTATGAACAGATACATAAAAGTTACTGTTATAAGCCAAATGAACTTTCCTGACCCTCTGGAAGAACAATATCGTAACAGTAATAACTAAGTAACCACATCAAGAACATTAAAACAGACTTGTATCCAAGATTTCAAGGAATTTCTATATCGGTGTATTTATAAAATCGTAACACAACTGTGTACATTTCTTTCTTTTTTTTTTAAGATTTTATTTATTTATTTGACATAGAGAGAGACACAGTGAGAGAGAGAACACAAGCAAGGGGAGTGGGAGAGGGAGAAGCAGGCTTCCCGCCGAGCAGGGAGCCCAACGTGGGGCTCGATCCCAGGACCCTGGGATCATGACCTGAGCCGAAGGCAGACGCTTAACGACTGAGCCACCCAGGTGCCCCAACAGTGTACATTTCTGATGTCAAATACCTTCATTAATAGAGCGGTATGGTAAACTTGTAGAATCCAAGGAATGTCTCTTGCTTTCTACAAAAGAGAGTAAAGTACATAAACTAAATAAAACAACTCGCTCATATTCCAAGAGATATTTAAATATTGTGCTCTTATCAAATAATGTCCTAAAGTAAACTGCCAAAAATTTAAGTATATATAGAAAAATACACAGATGAGTGTACAACCTGATAAAGTGAATACATCCATATAACAGCACCTAAAGCAAGAAACAGAACCTTACTAGCACCTGAAGCCCTGTCTTGCCCCCATTCCAGTCATTACCCACCCCTAAGGTAACCTAACCAGCCACTCCCCTGATGTCCAACAGCACGGCTTCCTTGTAGCCTGTCCTTGAACTTTATGCAAATGAAATCAGACAGTATGTCTTCTTTTGTGTCTGGCTTCTTTTGCTCAGCATTATGCCTGCGGACTCACCATATTACCATGTGGGGTTCTAGTTCCAAACCTCCGCAGTTTAAACTTGCATAAGGCAGAAATACATGGAAAATAACAACACAAGTGACATTTACCAGTGAGAGGCACGAGTGATGCAATCAATTCATAAATCACCGGGAGCACCATCTGTGACTCAAGTACTATCCCATCTTCACTGAAGAAGTCACTGTAAGACCACTCTTCATATGGATCTTTGTGAGTTCCGAAGGAGGTCTGAATACCAAATCACACGGAGGTGACACAGTAAATACACTCCAAAACACAACTACCACCTTCACCAGGCAGAACCCGAGAGCAGATGTACTAGAGCCAAACGCAGTTTTGAGGGTCAAAACCAACCGTGGAGTCTGTTTCTTCAGGTCTGTGGCTCATAATAACGCCATCTTAAATTAAACTGTTACTCTTAAAAGGAGGACAATGTCCAGAGATGCCTGGCTTGAGGCCCAACATTTCAAAAGATAGTGCAACTTAAATTGGCCCATAAATGTGACTGGAAAATAGGTCTCATGCCCTTGAGACTTCCGGCCTCGAATAAGAAAACACAAGAGGTGGATTCGGTATTTTTGTAAGCTATGCAAGTGATTTAAAAGTGGTACATAAAGGATGGGTAGGGGTTTTGTTTAAGGAAAAGAAATTCAAAAGCAATTACTTTCATTAGAATTCCACAGTCATCCATCTGGCACTGTCTGGAAAGCTCTACTGCTGTTAAGGTATATTTACATAGTTCTAAAGCATCTAGTAAAAAATCTGAAAGAAAATGGAGAAAAATCATTACACTAATATTTCATGTGTTTGGAATAATGAAAACAGTCCTCAAGTAATCACCATTCAAAATTCTAAACGCAGCCACATGGTAGACAGAGAAGTTTCCACAAAGCTCTGACTACCCTAAATAATGCAGTTCAACTTTTTTCTTCAGCTTGGCTGAGAAGATCGTAGATGGAGAGGCAAGGAATTTCATAATCCCATCAAAGTGAACATCAATAGTTGGAAATGACATTGTTAACACCTGTAAATATTTGCAGACAGTAATCCCCATAGAGGATCGATTATAACTGGCTCTTTATAAAATGGAGACAATGATCTTTTGTCCTTACAGCAACGTCTAATTGTACAAAGACAGCATGTGGAAGACCAGGATGAAACAAAACTATGTGTATCATAAATCTTGTCACCTGGGCTGCAGATGGTAGCAGCTTGGCAGGCTAGAGCATGTATTTCCGAAGGAAGATTGAGGCCGACAGGTGTTGCCATCGGAACGTCGTTAGCCACCATGTGACAAAGCTTCTGACACGTCAGAAACAGCAATTTTCCGGTGTCTGCGTTGCAGTGATACTTAAATAAGTCTCTGGAAGAAAGGATGTGTCAGAAGTTAGAGCACGCAGAGCAAATGCAAATGCATTTGCCTTTCTTGGATTAATATATGACCACCGCCATCACTTAAAATGTCTTTAAGATGTATTCATGGTATCTAATGTGCTTCGTCTTCAAACTTATTTGGGACACCATCAACTGCCAGAGTGCAAAACAGTTAGGTTACCCAACAACTCCATGTTAGTTACTTGCCTTCCATGCTACCACTTTTTTTTTTTTTTTAAGAGAAGAAGAGAGAGAAAGAGAGAATGAGGGGGGATGGAGGGGCAGAGAGAGAATCTCAAGCAGACTCCACACCCAGAGTGGAGCCCAACACAGGGCTCGACCTCACAATCCTGAGATCACAGCCTGAGCCAAAATCAAGAGTCAGACGCTTAACTGCCTGAGCCACCCAGGCGCCCCTATGTTACTACTTTCTGACCCTGAAGCCCGGACTAGGCTCTGAGAGTGAGAAACCAAGAATGACTTCTGTGAAAATGGAAATGTCACTGGCCTGACCCTACCACCACAGAAGTCAAGGAAGCAAGTGTTCCTTGCTCCAGACAAGCCGTGCCCGCACAGGGCTGGGACTCACCTGCACCTTCTCAGTGCTGCGTCCAGATTCCCGCGGTTTAAGGCTCTCAAGGTCAGCTCGGCCTCCCGCTCTTGCACGGAAACCGGCAGCACCAGCACCTGTCTGTGCAGCTTGGACGCAGCGCTGAGGCTCTTGTCCTCCGTAGCTGCAGGCTCTGCAGTGCCCCGGGATTTGTGTTTGGTCTGTGTGACTTCGTGAGCTTTGACGTACTGCTCCCGGAGCTCTGCGACCAGGGCACTGTTGCTGTAATCTCCAAAGGACAGGAAGACCTCGAAGTTCACCTAGCAAGGCAAGCAGGACAGCGTGTCCCATCTGTTCACTTCATCTATTGTTGGAAACCATTGGCAAGGCTCAAACCTCTCCTTATTTCTCCCTCAAAGACCACTCCCTTGTAAATTAAGAATTTAAGATTTTATATTTCAAGTTATGAAAGTAACGATATTATAAACAGTTTGGAAAATAGGAAAAGCCATTTTAACCCAGGATTTTCTGTGTCAGCACTACTGACACCATTTCTCAGTGTCAGATCATTCTCTGTTGTGGGGGAGCCCTGAAGAGCAGGAGAGACAGATTAAGTATTAGATTTGGGTGATTCCACCCTGGTGGCTCTAAGAACCCAGCTTTGCTCTTTTCTGTAATAACTCCTGGTTGGCTGCTAATTCCAAACCTAGAATTTATTTTTCTGACCCAATAAAAAAAATCCCACTGAGGCCCATGGAAGGATACCAAGAAGTAGCAAGTGAGTCAGCCCTTCTTCTTCTTCTTCTTTTTTTAAGTAATCTCTACGCCCCATGTGGGGCTCAAACTCACCACCCTGGAATCAAGAGTCACATGCTCTTCCAAATGAACCACCCAGGCACCCCTAGACCTTCTGTTTTGATGCCACACTTTAGAGCAAGGTTTCGCGATCTTGCCGGATCATTCTTTGTTGTGGGGGCTGCCTGTGCATTGCAGGGTCCCTGGCCACTAGCTACTGGAGACCACCAGCACCCTCCTGGCACTACTTGTGACAATCAAAAATATCTTCAGACAGTGTCCCCTGGGCACAAACACACACCTGAGTTGAGAATTGGTTAACCTAATAAGCAGTGACCACTTGCTTGGTATTTCTTCTGAGTGTCTTTTACCAGCGTTTTGTGGCTACATGGATAATTTCATATATTACTTTCTCCAGTTAACACTATGGCTTTTCCACTTCATCACTACATAGATTCCACAAATATTACTATTATTTTTTAATGATTTATTTGAGAGAGAGAGAGAGAGCATGTGTGAGCTGGGGTAGTGGGGGCAGAGGGAGAGAAGCAGACTTGGCTGAGCACGGAGCCTGACGTGGGGCTCAATCCCACGACCCTGAGATTATGACCTGAGCCGAAATCAAGAGTCGGTCGCTTAACCAACTGAGCCACCCAGGCACCTCACCACAAATATTATTTTTGACTGTTGCATAACTTAATTTATGGTGCAGTCAATATTTATAAAATGTAATTTTGAAACTGGTGTTTTCCCCAAAATATCAGTGATCTTTCCCAAAGGGGATGCATCATGTAGAAATACTTATTTATAGAAACACATTCAGTATTTCCTATATTTACTACAGATAAGATTCCTTACATGTTGCAGTTCCTGCCTTACTAGGAACCACAGAAATGTTTATGCTTATATAACCATAAACTATCTCTGGAAAAATACACAAGAAACTGGTGACGGTGGTGGCACCTAATGTGGGAACCTGGATAGGTGGGAGTGTCAGGATAGAAGGAAGACCTGTTTTGCACTATATACTCTTTTAAAACTTTTTTTGATCGAAGAATTAATTCCTTATTGTTTACAACATGCAGTACAGAATTTTAGTAAGTTTATTTTTTATTGTGGTAAAATATACATAACATAAAACTTACCATTTTAACCATTTTTTAAAACCTTTTGAATTATGTATCATCCATGTATAATCTAGTCAAAGATAAACATAGAAGTGATTAAACCAAGAGGTTTCTCCTTTTTCTTTTTTAAGATTTTGTTTATTTATTTGACAAAGAAAGAGAGAGAGCACAAGCAGGGGGAGTAGCAGGCAGAGGGAGAAGCAGGCTACCCACAGAGCAGGGGGAGCCTGATGTGGGACTAGATCCCAGGACCCCGGAATCATGACCTGAGCCAAACACAGTGGCCCAACCAATTGAGCCACCCAGGTACCCAGTTTCTCTTTTTTCAATGTGCATCTTTTCCCAAAGGAATGCAGCTTCTGTGTAGAGTCAATATATTTCATGATTTTTAAAGGATACATATATGTGTATATATATATATTTTTAGTGATCTTATTTTAACTGTTTACTGCTGCTCAGATAGTGCCAAATAGAATAAGCAAGGGTACTGGGGTAAAACAGGTGGGGTATGAGTAGCGGTTCAGGTGACTAGCTCACCATGCTCACTGCAGCACTACTCACAGAAGCCAAAAAGTAGAAACAACCCAAGGGTCCATCAACAGAAGAATAAATAAAATGTGGTCCATCCATACAGTGGAACATGATTCAGCCATAAAAAGGAACAAAGCACTGAAACCTACTACACTGTGGATGAACCTTGAAAACATCATGCTGCCTGAGAGAGGCCAGACACAAAAGGATAAATATTGTATGCTTCCACTTGTATAGGAAATATACAGAATAGGCAAATTCAGAGACAGAAAGTAGATCAGAGGTTACCAGAGGCTGGAGGGAAAGGGAAGTGGGGAGTTACTGCTTAATGGATAAAAATGGATAAAATGCATAAAAAGCAGACTTTCTGCTGGAGGTGATGAAAAGCAGATAGTGTTGAAGGTCATATAACATTGTAATTAATGCCATTGAACTATATATTGAAAAATGGTAAAAATGGCAAATTTTACATTGTTACCACAATTATGAAAACTTAATAATATAATATACCCAAACCAATGAATTATACACTTTATTTTTTTCATGGAAGTTTTTTTTTTTTTTAATTTTATTTATTTATTTGAGAGAGAGAGAGTGACAACATGAGCTGGGGGAGGGGCAGAGGGAGAGGGAGAAGCAGGCTCCCCGCTGAGCAGGGAGCCCAATGCAGGATTTGATCCCAGGGTCCTGGGATCACAACCTGAGCCGAAGGCAGACACTTAACCGAATGAGCCACCCAGGTGCCCCGAATTATACACTTTAAATCGATGAACAGTATGGTATATGAATTATATTTCCATAAGGTTGCTTTTTAAATGACCGAGACAGAGAGAAGGAAAACCATTATGCTGTATTTAAAATTCCCAAAGGCTAGTACAGAAAATTTTAAGGACAGACTAATCATTTATGTCAAATTCATGATTAGTAATGTAATTAGTAAAGTAATAATGTTCAATATACCAACAACATCTTTACCTGTAAGCTAGCAACAACTTTAAATAGTTTCAGGATTTCTTCACATTCATCCTTCTTCTGTAGATTGTCTGTAATTAAATTTTTTAAAGTTATAGCAGACATCCAAATTCCCATATTATCAGAATTTTTGAAAGCTAAAATTTTAATTGGCTATGGTTTTCTTATCTCAAGTCTTTTCAGAAGCTTGAGGTAAGAGAATTTAAGTACAAAAAGAAATCTAATTATTCTTTCTGAAGGTAGAAAAGAGAAATTTATGGGTAACAAGAGAAATGACAATTTTTCTGAAATAAATTGTAGCTTTTTTCTCCAAGAGCCTTTCTTTGTTAATGTTTTACTTAAGTTCAAGTTTAAATAGGTTTTCGCCTGATCGTGGCCAAATAATAACTGAGAAATATGAGCAATAAGTGCAAGGCACCGAAGAATCTAGTCTAGCCTTAAATAGCTTACTGAAGCATATAAGTCAATAAGATGATTTTAGATGCTTCTGTTTTTACACTAGTAATCAAAAGAATAAAGCAAGGAAGACTCTTCATGAGGAAAAATGAGTGGGATCAACGAAGACACTGAAAGCCACAAAAACCAGGGGTAAGAACAAGGCCTGTCACTGATGCTCCTTCCTGAAAAAAGCAAGCTTCAGAATAAAACCAAGATGAGGGCAGAGAGGTACAATCTACCTTTCCAGATGTCACATAGTATTTTAAGAATGTCTACAGATGTCTTCGCTACGGACATTCTCCAGGCCTTGTCCTAAAAAGAAAAGTAGAAAATGAAATCTACTTCCTTTATTCGCCACTTCACTAGTACACATACAGACAAATACATAAAAGCCACAAAATCAGAAAAAAAAGTAAAAATGGCTGAAGAAATGGGAGGTCCATGTTAGAGGGAGTCAGGCAGCTGAGGAATGGATCATAACTGAATCACACAGAATGTAAACATGAAAAACACCAGTATGAACGCTTGGGTATATGATTTAGAAATACCAAGAATATGCAAATCTCCCAAATCACCTTTTGGCTACACTATAATTAACAGTCACTTGGGTTTCACTTTTTTTTAAAATAGTTTTTATTTATTATTTGACAAAACATTTGGCAAAGTTCTCTGAAAAAGTTAAAAAGAACTGAAGTTGTTTAAGCTTAGAGAAGGAAAGTCTAAGAAATAATCATTATCTTCAAGACCGACAAGATTAAAATAAACAAAAAGACAAGAAAAATCAAAGAAGGAAAAGCTTTAATTAAAGACATGGTGTACATGAAATGCTTCGGAAGTGCCAGGTCCACACAAAGTACTCAAACATTTCCCTTACGGGGTACACCTGGTAGTTAAGAATACGGACTCTGGCATCAGAGTTTGAGTTGAGGTTCTGCCACTATGTAATAACCTTGCGAAAGTCACTTAACTCAAAATGTTAGTTTCTGAACTTAATCTATAAGGAGCTGACAATATGAACTCTCTCACAACTTTGTTGCGAAGAGGAAGTGGACAATTCATTCAAAGTATTCAACCTAAGGCCTCCAGCATAATAAGAGCATAATAAGTATTAGATGCCAAAATAGCCAAACTCATTTCCCTAAAGGCAAAAAATTACTGAGATGGACTGCTGAGACAGGTTGGGGATCTCTATCTCTAAAGGATAAAAAAAACCCTCAACTATCCTGGATAAATTAGGTATTTGGTTCCTCACCTCTCTAAAGAAGAGAACTGACGCTCTTGAAACTGTTTCAAGTTTCAATGTTCTAAGATTACTTAGATATCCATGCGTTCTGTGGCTGACATATTTCTTTTTAAGATTTATTTATTTATTTTAGAGCGAGACCATGAGCAAGTGGGGGGGCGGGGCAGAGGGAGAGAATCTTGAAGCAGACTCCCTGCTGAGCTTGAAGCCTGATGTGGGGCTCAATCTCATGACCCATGAGATCATGACCTGAGCCAAAACTAAGAGTTGGATGCTTAATCGACTGAGTGTGGCTGACGTTATTATTTGACAGTAATGACTATGTCTTATACAACACAAAACATGTTTATATTGCAAAGCTTTATGGAAAACCCTTTGTGTACAACAACTACTTCAATTAATCCTTCTGGTTTGTAGATCCTAGATTATTCAGGGGGGACTCAAGCCATTGCTCCAAAGTAGCCATATGTGGTTCTTTTCTATGTAGTAAATTTACACAGGGATTTTTACATTAGGACATTCTAGCAGTGAGAAGAGAAGATATTCCTGTCTGCTTATCTATCTTTTCTATCCTGTTGATTACTATCCATAAATATTGGATTTATCTATATTTTAATGAAAATCTCACCTCTTTAGAATTATCTGGTTCTTCTTGTAATGCCAACCGTGCCCATATGATTACCCGTTCTGCAGTTTTCTCAGCTTCAGCAGGAGGCAAAGACCTCAACAGAAGGACACAGTCTTCACCCTATAAACAGTGTTTGAAAGGAAGAAAAAACAGCTGGTACTTGTAAAGGACAGTTTAGACTTAACTCTTGCTTTTTTCTATTTAAAGGTGAAAAGACAGCATTTAAAAAAATAGAATATGGTCTGATGTTTTAAAAAAGCTGATAACTGGTTTTGATGACAGCAAACAAAATTAAATTCAAATACAACCCTTTGTATTTTGTAATTCTTAAATATGCTCATGGTTATAGAATTATATTAAAATAAAGACATTTAAAATACAAAAAGAAAATGCACATCCTATTCTGGAATCAAAGGGTACTACAGTGTATATAAAACACGAGTCTATGTTTCATAAACACCAAAGAGTATGAAAGCACAACAGCTAGTCACAAAATATTTTTAAAGAACCTACAGATATGAAGAATGTGGTCAATCTAACATCCAGTATTTTCATCTTGGTATAACTTTCTTTCCTTTTTTTTTTTAGAAGATTTTATTTATTTATTTGAGAGAGAGTGAGTGAGAGAGAGAGAGAGAGCATAAACAGTGGGAGAGGGAGAGGGAGAAGCAGACTCCTCACTGAGCAGGGAGCTCGATCCCAGGACCCTGGGGTCATGACCTGAGCCGAAGGTGACGCTTAACTGACTGAGCCACCCAGGTGCGCCTTGGTATAACTTTCTTTTGTGCTAATCTATTCGGATAATTTGATTGATTTGAGCTTTTACAGATTTACTTAATAAAGAACCTAAGAAAGGACAATACAGAACTTTCATACCTGATCTCTATCAATCAGGTCAATAATCCTTAGACTGTAAATTTCATCATCAGGCAACATATATGCTTGAGCCACCTTCAAAGCATCTTCTAAAGAAGATGGGACATCTTGCTTGAGAATGTATCTGACCACCCTCTGAAGCAGAGACAATATATACATTTCTTCGTTATGAAATCTCAGAGAACCCAGAAATCCTTTGTTCATAAAGGCAAAGTACTCATCAAATTATAATCAAGCTGCAAAAAAACTAAGCTGTATGAAAAATTAACGACTGAACCACCCAGGCGCCCCAGCTGTATGAAAAATTAAAACATGATTTATATTCTGAATTTTATGGAAGTCCTGTCTACCTTCTCCCCCCCCAGGTTTATGGGGTATATAAGTGACAAACACTGCATATATTTAAGGTGTACAATGGAATGATTTGATATACTCCTTTAGCTTCTTAATGTATTTATTTGTTATCTTTACTATCCTAATAAACAAGTGAATACCTAATTTTTAAAAAATATTTTATTATTTTTTTAAGTTTTATTTAAGTAATCTCTGCACCCAGTGTAGGGCTTGAACTCATGATCCTGAGATCAAGAGTTGTACGCTCCACCTACTGAGCCAGCCAGGCACCCCTGAACACCCTATTCACACTCTATCTAACAAAAGGATAGTAGTGGAAAACCTAGCTCTGTTAGCCTTTAAGAAAATAAAGTGCTCATTACATTTCCCAAGCTGCCCTCAGAATCGAACAGCAGGGTTCAAGACGCTTCAACTACTGTACTTACCATGATTTCCTTGTTTAGGAGGTTCACCTCCCTTACTCCATAGCCTCGTAAAAGTTTTTTCATCTCCATGAGTTTGTAACTTTCCTGCAATAACTTGACTCTAAAAGGAAATTTGTTGATATTTTTTAAGTGATTTTTAAAAAGATTTTATTTATTCATTTCTTTGAGAGAGCAAGAGAGCGAGTAAGCTAGCACAAGGAAGGGCAGAGGGAGAGGGACAAGCAGACTGCACTGAGCTCAGAGCCCGACATGGGGCTTGATCCCAGGACCCTAAGATCATGACCTGAGCCGAAATCAATAGACAGATGCTCAACTGACTGAGCCACCCGGGCACCCGAAAGATTTGTTGATATTAACATGGATGGTCTAATTTTTTTTTAAAATGAATACTAAGGGACACAGTAAAGGGCATAAAGCGTAAATGAATGTCAGATGAAAACAGGAGGCTCATCCAACACCAACACACTATGTGGGAGAACGTGCTCTTACTTGGGATGGTCCATTTCTAAGTGCTGTCTGACTAGCTGCTCCACAGCTACGCTCCAGGGAACCACCGCCGCGTACATGATCTTCAGCACAGCATCGAAGATGAGCTGTGAAGATACACACACAGACCGTGAGGAGCCGGGATTCATGTTTCTTGCAAAGCAATGACACCGCCTCATCTACAACAGAGGACTTACATCTACTCGGTGGTACTCTGAGAGTATCTCCTCTGACTGCAAAAGTGTATGTTTCTTCTGATTCTCACACATCAAGAGCAATTTCATTATTTAGAGAAACTCAGAAAAGTATTTTCTCTGCTGAAAGTGAAGTCATATAGCTCTATTCTTTTCTACAGTCTCTAGTCTCTGTGTTTAAAACTATTTTTCATGATTTTATTTACGCTTTATAATGGTGACCAGTAACAGTGGGAAGTCACTACAAAAGCATGTCATAACAGATTAAAAAAATGTGTCCATGTTTGTATAATCATAGAAAAACCTAGAAATATAGGCATCCAAACATCCATGGCAGTTTTTCTAGGGATGGGAATGAGAAAATGTTTACTTCTTACTTTCTATAATTAAAGAAAACGGAATTATGGGTGGTTTTTTTTTTCTTATTCTTTTTCCAAACTTCACAAATTCTCCTTAACAAATGTGCATTGCCTTTGTGATCAGAGAACAAGTTTTAAGAAAAGATGTGATGCTCAAAAGGAAAATCGACATGGTCACTATTTACTTACATCTGTGTCCGACAAACATCCTATTACTGCCATGGCTTTTGCTTCCCATGCAGTTTCAAAGAGTGATGTGGACTTTGAGCTACATCTCTTCAATAAATCCTAAAAGGGGATAAACATATATATTTTTTAAATTAAAACTCTCACTAAAAAAAAAAGTAAAAACACATATAAATATAGATAAAGAGCTTTTTTTTTTTTTTTTTTAAAGATTTTATTTATTTATTTGAGAGAGAGAGAATGAGAGAGAGAGAACACATGAGAGGGGATAGGGTCAGAGGACGAAGCAGACTCCCCGCCGAGCAGGGAGCACGATGCGGGACTCGATCCTGGGACTCCAGGATCATGACCCGAGCCGAAGGCAGTCGCTTAACCAACTGAGCCACCCAGGCGCCCCTAGATAAAGAGCTTTTATGGATGTGGAAAAAAAAAAACCAACTACTTAGCCAAGAATGTTAAACAATGCTCAAAAAAACACAAAATTGCCAAAGCCTGGGCTTTTAGTTTTGTATGGTACAGAAAACTTAAGAATGAAATATTCTTGAAGAATCTACAAATGAGATGATTGCAGCTTATTAATGTGTACCAAAAATTGCTCACATCTATTGAGCTCATGCTCCTATTATTTCACAATAAGCATTTGGAGAAAGTCCTAATATTATCCCATTCTGCCCAAGGTTACCAGTCAATCAGTAACAGTTATGCCACATTAACAAACACAATATGCTGCATAAATATCCCAATGGTAAAGCATGACATTCCTTATAGGGTTAAATGTTTAACCAATGACACACAGATGCAAGGGGAAAAGACCAGATGTAAAGAAGTTACCTCTATGTAGAGCAGGAGAAGTTCCTCCTCTTGTAAGCCATGTTCCCGCATGTAAACTCGTATAAACTTCTCTAAGACGGAAGGAATCAGCTCTGGGGCTAACACTTTATCAAACATGCGGAACACAATGGTGGTTGTATTCTCCTGGATGCCAAGAGAAAGGTGGCTTAGATGCAAGTTCTAGTCATAGTGGCTGTGATTAAAAAATAACACTTCTGATAAATCTAGACTTTTACCTTCTCGAAATCAGAGAGGGCCAATTTGCAGTTGTACTTCCTATGCAATGTGATCAACTCCTGCAAGTTATTTACCAAAGTCCTTAGCTGACATACTTCCTCTGTGTTTTGATAATCCTTCTAAAACAAAAGTGTGAGAGGGGAAATAGACAAAAAATCAGAATTATTTCAGATAAAATAAAAAATGACCATGATTATGTACATAAGAGGAAACCTGCACCTAATGCCTTTAAATTTTGTAGAATTTTAATTCATTAACTAGTACAAATTAACAGATCAGAATTCAACAGAAATCTAAAACAATTTTCTTTCTAACAAAATATATATATATATATATATATATATATATTTATTTATTTATTTATTTATTTATATAAACTTTGATGTTAGGGACACCTGATTGGCTTAGTCAGTTAAGCGTCTGACTCTTGATTTTGGCTCAGGTCATGATCTCAGGGTCCTGGGATCGAGCCCCAAGTCGGGCTCTGCATTCAGCAGGGAGTCTGATTGAGGATTCTCTCCCTCTCCCTCTGCCTCTCCTCTGCTTGCGCTCTCTCTCTAAAATAAATAAGTCTTTAAAGAAGAAAAAAAAAATAACTTCAATGTTAGTGTAATTTTTTCTTTTAAGATTCTTTTTAGAGGGGAGGGGCAGAGGGAGAAAAAGAATCTTAGGTAGGTTCCATGCTCAGTGTGGAACCTGATGCAGGGCTCAATCTCACAACGCTGAGATCACAACCTGAACTTAAATCAAGAGTTGGACACTCAACTGACTAAGCCACCCAGGCTCCCCTAAGATTTCATTTTTTAAGTAATCTCTACTAACGTAGGGCTTGAACCTAAACCCTCTCACACTCCACCAACTGAGTTAGCCAGGTGCCCCTGAATGTTAGTGTGATATTTTATACTTAGGTACAAAAACATCATTTAGATGGCCCTCAACGTCCCATCTATATAGATCAAGACCAGATACAAAGCTGTAACATTTCCTAAACTTATATATAAGGAACAGAATTTTCAATATTGATAAAGACAATTTTTTTTTTAAAGATTTTATTTATTTATTTGACAGAGAGAGACAGAGAGAGAGGGAACACAAGCAGGGGGAGCTGGAAAGGGAGAAGCAGGCTTCCCGCCGAGCAGGGAACCCAATGTGGGGCTCGATCCCAGGATGCTAGGATCATGACCTGAGCTGAAGGCAGACACTTAAGGACTAAGCCACCCAGGCGCCCCTTGATAAAGACAATTAACAGGGAAAAGATAGAATAGTGTTTTATAGCAAGAGGAAAAAGCTCTTCTATGGAAAAATGTATTATAATGATCAATATACATTATATATCATAATATATATTGATTATATACATTAATATGCTGCTTGAAATGTATAGAAAAAATTCCTGTTTAATTTTTAACAGTGCATAACCAGTAAGTACAATTATTGGCAGGAATCTGCTGTATCAGAAAGCAGGAGGAAATTTATTATTTATTTTTAGGCTCTAGAAATTTAAGGAATAGGTGCAATTTCATAATGTATATTATTATATAAATTCTACCCTCTGGTACTTAAGTTCTTAATACTTCCCAGTTGAGATCATATTGGGATGTCTCACATATTAGTTTATAAACTAATTTATGGCACCCCAACAAACTTTTTTAAAATATAAGAATGGGGGCGCCTGGGTGGCTCAAATGGTTAACCCTCTGCCTTCGGCTCAGGTCATGATCCCAGGGTCCTGGGATCGAGTCCCACATCCGGCTCCCTGCTCAGCAGAGAGCCTGCTTCTCCCTCTCCCTCTGTACTTCCCCCTGCTCATGCTCTCTCTCTCTCTCTCTCTCTCTCTGTATCTCTCTGTCTCAAATGAATAAATTAAAAAAAAAATCTTTAAAATACAAGAATGTACTTTTCTTTTTTTTCAATATAATGAATGCTTTCTAGTTTTTAGAAACCTAAAGGGAAAAAGAAATTGACTTAAGAAATTTAGAAGCCAAATAATAAATCCAGTTCATGAACCTCAAATTAACATCAAATATAACATCAGTATTCCTGAGCTTAGTAACCTTTCTAGCACTGCTATTTTTTTCAGTCAAAAAAGTCCCAGCATTTTTTTTTAATTTGATCTTTTTAAAAAATTCACTAGTTCTTAAGCCATAATGGCTATTGGAACACCTAAGAAATGCAATCAGAACTGGGAGTAATTTGCTGGTTTAAATAAGTCCTTGAAAACTAATCCTAAAGCATTATTAAATTTCATTCCTTTAAAGGACTGTGAACTTCGGCCAATGCAGAAAATCTCAATTATACTATTGAGGAGTATGTTTACATATCGTTTCCCATTTGGTTGGTTCAAGAGAGAAAAACAAAGCATTAAAATAGGCTGAAATTGTGATAGGAATATCAGGAAGAAAAAAAGCACATTCTTCTTTTTGTGAATTTTAAAAGTACACAATAAAAGAACACACAAACAAAATTTAAGAAGTGGATGTATTTCTAAGTACATGTACACAAATCCTTTAAAATAAATTGAACGCTTTATTATTGAAAATTCATTTTCTATACCATACCAAGGAAATCCAATGCCAACAGGACATCAACATCAACTCATCTGGTTTTTCTGCTGTAAAAAATACCTCCGCCAGTTGAAGTCCATTTTCGGGCCAATTTGCCTTTAAAGAGTAACACAGACCATTATAAGTAATGTTATATGCCACTGGGAGTATGTGAAATGTCTTTTCAGTGCTAATTATACTGGGTATTACCTTATCAGTTAATTCAAGGTTCCTGGCTGCCTGTTCCAACCATTTTGCAAGAATTTTCTGAAACAGACGTATCATTTAAAAATAAAATCCTCAGCAGATAATCACTGAAATAATTTAAAACCCTCATGATAATATTTCGACAGAGATACTGAATGAACTACCTGGTGTTAGGGCCATTTACTCTTCAGTGATATAAGGCAAAGGCTAGACCTGAATCATCTAGAGTGGAAATGATGAAGGCAACTCACCTGCCCTTCAGGTACAGCCCTTCTCACAAATGGGATCACATCATTTTTAAGCCACGGGCAAAGCTTTTGCAAAGAGACTGGTGTAGAAATTGAGTTGAGCAAGTTCTCAAGCATTTTCACGTCAAATTTGCTTTCAAAATTTGCCTAAATTATACAGAGTGAGAAATTAAGATCTATCAGACAGATTGAAAATAACAGCCTCCCAAAATGGAAAGATTTGTTAGGAAGTCATTTCAAGAAATATTTTACTGTCTTAATTATAAGCACTAAGAGTGATTTACTCTATACCGATGAGTCCTTGGCAGCCACAAATCTATGAACTCTCATGGCAACAAGTACCAACTAAAAAATTAGGGGGCTGTGGAACTGTCAGAGGAAGGAAAACTTAATAGGAGCTGACAGTACAAATCCTAACAAGCAATGTGTCCATGAATGACATCACACCAAGATACCACTTTCTGGACCTAATGATACCTGCCAACGTTGAAGGAATCAGAGCAGAAGTGCTAATGCACAATCCTTTACACAGTCTGAGCTGCAATAGGAACCACCTCTCCACCAATACTACTTAAGAAAGCCCATCAATAAATCATTCAATAACACGTAGCCTTTTTATTTAAGATTTTATTTTTAAGTAATATCTGTGCCCAATGTGGGGCTCGAACCCACAACCCCGGGATCAAGAGTCACATGCTCCACCAACTGAGCCCGCCAAGTGCCCCAAAATGTTGCCTTTTGAGCTAAGTTTAGGAGTTAGACTCTGAATGAGATAAAACACGTTTCTAAGACATCTTCACCTCTAATTTAATATCATCAGGATAATTTTATCAAACATTCCATTTCCCAATCACACCTGACACCCTTCATCATCCATGTGAAGACAACAAATTCAATCACCTATCCCAGGAGCCATAAAGCCATCAACAACAAAATGCAAAACAGATTACCCGATGTCGAAGCCAAAGGTACTGTGCACAAACAAGGTTTCCTTCTCTTAGCTGTAAAAAGATATCCTTAAGGTCGTCTTCATTATGCAGAAATTCAATCCAAGAACTACCACTGCAAAGTCAGAGAAGGAAAAGTTAGTAGTTAAAAAAAAAATTAAGATCATAATGTTACAAGTGGATACCATTAGACTTTTTTTTTTTTTTTTAAGATTTTATTTATTTGACAGAGAGAGCACAAGCAGAGGGAGAGAGAGGGAGAAGCAGGTTCCCTGCTGAGCAAGGAGCCCGACGTGGGACTCGATCCCAGGACCCTGCGATCATGACCTGGGCCGAAGGCAGCCGCTTAACCGACTGAGCCACCTAGGCGTCCCACCATTAGACATTTTAACTAGTAGTTTGGGGTTTTTTCCCCCCCTCAAAGTTAAAAAAAAAAGTTCCAAAGATTATACAGTAAAAAGTAGTTTCCTTCTTATCCCAGACTTCTAGAACTCCTGTCATCCTCCCTGAAAGTCATATCTCTTCTTATGGGTCCTTCCTGAGATAATCACTGCATATACGAGCAATTATTTTTTTTTTTTTTTAAGATTTTATTTATTTGAGAGAAAGAGCAAGCAAGTGAGAGCAAGAGTCCAGGAAGGCACAGAACGAGAGGGCAAAGCAGACTCCCCACTGAGCAGAGAGATCGATGCAGAGCTCGATCGCAGGACCCCGAGATCACGACCTGAGCTGAAGTAAGATACTTAACCGACTGAGCCACCCAGGAACTCCTATTATTTTAAGTTTTTAAAATGAATGAAGGGTGCCTGGGTGGCTCATTTTGGGTGGCTCAGTTAAGTATCTAACTCTTCATTTTGACTCAGGTCATGCATGATCTTGGGGTCCTGGGATTGAGCCCTGCGTTGGGCTCTGCACTTAGCAGGGAGTCTGCTTGTCCATCTCCTTCCCTCTCTCTAAAAATAAATAAAATAGGGGTGCCTGGGAGGCTCAGTCATTGGGCGTCTGCCTTCAGCTCGGGTCATGATCTCAGGGTCCTGGGATCAAGCCCCGCATCGGGCTCCCTGCTCAGTGGGGAGCCTGCTTCTCCCTCTCCCACTCCCCCTGCTTGTGTTCCCTCTCTCGCTGTCTCTCTCTCTCTCTGTCAAATAAATAAAATCTTTAAAAATAAATAAGTAAAATAAAAAATAAATTAAAAAAAAAAGACAACTGAGTGGATACCATTCAGGAACATAAAAAAAGGACAGAATGAGTAAGACACATAATGTCCTTAAATTGGAAGATTCAATACTATAAAGATGCTGGTTCTCCCCAAATTGATCTTCAGTTCAGCATACTCCCAATAAAAAAAAATAAGTAAAAATTTAAAATCCTAATAAAAAAGGATTTTTAAAAAAGATTTTATATCTTTATTAGACAGAGAGAGTGTATGCATACAAGCAGGGGTACCGCAGAGGGAGAGGGAGAGAGAGAATCTCAAGCAGACTCAGCACTGAGCGAGAAGTGTGACGCAGGGCCCGATCTCACGACCCTGAGATCACAACCCAAGCTGAGATCAGGAGTCATACACTTACCAACTGAGCCACTCAGGTGCCCCCAAAATAACATTTCTTTAAACTGGGTAAGGTACTACCCCAAAGATACAAATGTAGGGATCCGAAGGGGCATGTGCAGCCCAATGTTTAGAGCAGCAATACCCACAATAGCCAAACTATGGAAAGAGCCCAGATGTCCATCGATAGATGAATGGATAAGGTTGATGTGGTATAGCTATACAATGGAATACTACTCAGCCATCAAAAAATGAAATCTTGCCATTTGCAACGATGTGCATGGAACTAGAGGGTATTATGCTAAGCAAAATAAGTCAATCAGAGAAACAGAATTATCATATGATCTCACTGATATGCGGGATTTAAGAAACAAGGTAGAGGATCATAGGAGAGGAGAGGAGAAAATGAAACAAGACAAAACCAGAGAAGGAGACAAACTGTAAGAGACTCTTAATCTTAGGAAACAAACTGAGCGTTGCTTGGGGCGGGGGGGATGGGGTGGCTCGATGATGGACATTGGGGAGGGTATGTGTTGTGGTGAGCGCTGGGTGTTATGTAAGACTGATGAATCACAGACCTGTACCCCCTGAAACAAATAATACATTATATGTTAATTAACTGAATTTAATTTAAAAAAAAAAAGAGTAGGAATAAAAACAGAAAGAAACAAACAAAAAAACTTAGGAAAATATTGGTTTGAAGGAATTAAAACATACACTTGAATCAAATCTCAAAATAAGAAAACCAGTGAAGATTGTTTCTAGTTGCTGCTGTAAGAGATTACCACAAAGTTAACTGCCTAAGACCACAGAAATTTATTATCTTACAGGTTTGTGTGTTAAAAGTCCAATAAGTGGGGCGCCTGGGTGGCTCAGTCAGTGAAGTGTCTGCCTTCGGCTCAGGTCATGATCTCAGAGTCCTGGGATCGAGCCCCGCTTCGGGCTCCCTGCTCAGTGGGAAGCCCGCTTCTCCCTCTCCCACTCTCCCTGCTTGTGTTCCCTCTCTCAGTGTCTCTTGCTGTTAAAAAATAAATAAAATCTTAAAAAAATTAAATTAAATTAAATTAAATTTTAAAAAAGTCCAATAAGTGTTCTCAGTGGGTCAAAGTCAAGGTGTTGGCAGAGCTGTTCCTTTGTGGAGTCTCTAGGGAAGAGTCTCATTCCTTGCCTTTTTCAGCCTCTAGAGACCACCCATATTCCCTGGCTTGTTGTCCCTTCTTCCATCTTCAAAACCAGCAACATTGTATCTCTGACCATTCATCCTTTGTTATATCTCCCTCTGACCACAACCAGGAAGACTTTCTCTGCTTTTAAGGACTCGAGTGATCCCAAGTTATCTCCCCATCTCAACCTTCATCATATGATGGTCATTTTGCCAAGTGATTATGGGGATTTGGACCTGGACATCTTTAAGGGGCTGTTACTCTTCCAACCGCAGGACCCTTGCAAGCATAATGTTTCTAAGATTCGTCCACGTTGTTGTGTGTGTGGCAGCAGTCTGTTCTTTCTATTGCTGAGCACTATTCTTTTGTATGAACACATCACAGTTGTACGTCTATTGTTCTGTTGATGGATATTTGGATTATTACCAGTGTTTGGCTACTATGAATAAAAATGCATTTTTAGGGGCACCTGGGTGGCGCAATCAGTTAAGCATCTGCCTTTGGCTCAGGTCATGATCTTGGGGTCCTGGGATCAAGTCCCGAGTTGGGCTCCCTGCTCGGCGGGCTCCCTGCTCCCTGTCTGCTTCTCCCCCTCCTTCTGCCTCTCCCCCCTGCTCATTCTTTCTCTCAGATAAATAAATAAAATCTTTTAAAAAAATGCATTTTTTATTTCTCTTGGGTAAAGATGTAGGAGCATTGCTAGATTGCAGGGTAATCCCATGTTTGACTTTTCATGTGTTTACTGGTCATTCATAGATCTTCTTTTGTCATGTGTGTTCAAGTGCTTTGCCCATGTTTTGGTTTTACTAGGCTGCTTGCCTTTGTATTATTAGTTTGTAGATGGTTTTTCTATGTTCTAAAAACAAATCCTTTGTCAGAAAAAAAAAGATGACGTGGTATATCTATACAATGGAATATTACTCAGCCATCAAAAGAAATGAAATCTTGCCATTTGCAATGACATGGAAGGAACTAGATGGTATTATGCAATGAGAGAAAAACAATTATCATATGATCTCATTCATATGTGAATTTAAGAAACAAAACAGAGGATCATAGGGAAGGGAGGGAAAAATAAAACAAGACAAAATCAGAGAGGGAAACAAACCATAAGGGACTTTTAATCATAGGAAACAAACTGAGAGTTGCTGAAGGGGAGGAGGATGGGGCATGGGGTAACTGGGTGATGGACATTAAGGAGGGCATGTGATGTAATGAGTCTTATAAGACTGATGAATCACTGACCTCTACCTCTGAAACTAACAATACACTATATGTTAATTAATTGAATTTAAATTTTGAAAAAACAAATAAACTGGGTAAGGTGATTCTCATTCTAAATGTCATACAAAAAACCAAATATGAGAAAATTGCTCCCCAAATTCTGAAAAGTAGGAAAGTATAGCAGGGCTAGTCTACCAGATAACAGGGCATTCTAAAATTACATTAATTAAAACTATATGATACTGGTGGGTACCTGGGTGGCTCAGTTGGTTAAGGATCTACGTTCGGCTCAGGTCATGATCTCAGGGTCCTGGGATCAAGCCCCGCATCAGACTCCCTGCTCAGTGGGGAGTCTGTTTCTCCTTCTCCCTCTGCCCCTTCCCACGACTCATGCTCTCTCTCTCCCTCAAATAAATAAATAAAATCTTGAAAAAAAAAACCTATATGATACTGGTGAATGAATACCATAAAATCAACTGAATACTAAGTCCAGAGATAGACAAATACATGTCAGATTGTTAGCCCAACACTGCAACTAGCAGGGAAAAGGGGATTGACTAGCCACAAGGAAAAAAATAAAGCTTCCCTTCATTGTTAATTTGGCAAATAAACTTGTATTATCTTTAAGATAACTATATCTCATTTGTGTAAATAATGACATTCTTGGTGCACATGTTAGCATATCTAATAGAATCAACTGCCAGAAGTGAAATTGCTAAGGCAAAGATACGTGCATTTATTTTTATTTTTTTTATTTTTTTAAAGATGTTATTTATTTTTTGACAGAGAGAGACAGTGAGAGAGGGAACACAAGCAGGGAGAGTGGGAGAGGGAGAAGCAGGCTTCCTGCGGAGCAGAGAGCCCAATGTGGGGCTCAATCCCAGGACCCTGAGATCATAACCTGAGCTGAAGGCAGACGCTTAACAACTGAGCCACCCATGAGCCCCAGATATGTGCATTTAAATTTGCCTTTCAAATTTATCAGTTCCCATAGATGGTGTAGAAGAGTATCTACAACCTAGCAGGAAAATAATATTTTCCATCACCCGATTCCCAGAAACACATTCAGTCAAAGCAATACTTTATCTTTTATGATATTCTAAACTAAAACCTAATTCATAATCTAAAAATAAAAAATAAGGAATGTACACACCTGAATTTTTCTGGTCCAAATGCTCCATAAAAAGTAGTCAATTTTGCATGAGCCCTTAGTACCTAAAAAGAAATAACCTGATAATCTGAATGTCATATGCAAGAAAATTAAAATTAAAAACACCAAAAATTAGGCTTTCTGTTTCAGAAGTCTTACACACATGCTCATTTCATCCCATTTTATAGGTCAATTCTCATAAATGTTACAAAAAGAACCTTGGAATAATGGAAACATTTCCAATCACATTCAATGCAATAAAACTGCAAAAGAGAAGGCATTTGCACATTGATTGTAGGTGCCCCTCAAAATTAATTACTTTTCCCAGTGACTTATAAATGCCCTTATGTTAAAATCCAGTTGGATTATACCAAAAATTTACTTTGAAATAAGAGTTTAAACCATGATAGCCATCATAACAGTTAACATTTGTGTGCTTAACTAGTGCCAGACACTATGCAAAATGGTTTATATGAATTATTTCATTTGATTTCAAGATAACCCTGTAAGTACTATTATTATTCCCATTTTTCAGTAAGGAAACAAGAATTAAAATAAGTTGCTCTTGAAAAAACACAGGTCTATCTTGAATTGAAAAACATATTGTAAAGGTAAATTTACCCTCAAATTAAGTATAATGTAATTACCTCTTTTAAACCATCAGAATAGACAGGAACAGTTTTATTTTCTCTTTTCAAAAGCTAAGATGAACAATGAGAAACAATGTTAGAATATCTGCTATATTAGTTTTTTTCATGAAAGAAGATGGATTTTCTGTGAAAGGAAACAAATTATCAGATCACATTGAAATCTGAGATGAACAGTGAATGATAAAGAAATGACATATCTTAAAAAAATAATGCATCTTATGGAAACAGCTCACAATATTTTGCCCATCTGTTACACCTTGATTTTAAGGAATATAACTAGCAGCAGTATTCAAAGCTCACTGAGGGGAACCTACGGCAAAAATGTCTGTGATGGAGACAGAATTCATTTTTTTTGAGATGGTTTCTTTTGCATGAGACTAACAGGTAAAAATGTTATAAAAACTTACCCTGGTTTTGGCATAATTTAGCATTTCCTGGGTTGTTTCATAGGTTAGCCACTGAGCCTCCAAGCAGTAATTCACCACAAATTCATCATCCTGTTTCAGAAATGCCAGACACAGTAAGGCGACCTAATGTTGATCAGTCCATCAATCTGAATACTCTCACACAAAACAGGGAAAACACACCTGGATTTTCTGTAGATTTTCCTTAGCTTCATCTACGAGTTTTTGCCATTCGGTCTGCTCGCTGGTGTCTGCAGAACTCAAGGCTAATCTCTCTAATATATCATTGGATTTCACCTTGTAAACAAGCTGTAATATAAACATGCCACATTAAGCAACTTGAAGCAAAATAATGCCTGTGCATGACTTCTTAGGCTGCAGGCAACAGACTATTATGAAAAAAGGGGAAGCCTCATGTGGTCCAGGAATAAACAGTAAAGCAGGTAATGCTCAGATAACCCAAAGGTAATCCAGATTGCTAAAAGTTATGGAGACCATTTGAGTCCTGAACTACATGTGTCAAGCAGGGTACTAAGAGCCTTATGTGAATTATCTCATTTAATTCTCATAAAAACCTGAGAAAGTATTTACACCTCACCATAACCCTATGGGATAAATACTAACATTCCCATTATACCATCAAGAAAACCGAGACTCCAGAAAGGGTAAGTAATGTACTTGAAACTATGCAGTTCCAAAGTAATGGAGCTGGTTTTTAAAAGAAGACCACACGATTATGTTGCATGCCTCGCTGTCTAAGTCTGTCAAAGGTTCTTTAGCAGCTAGAAACAGCCTGAGTTAGAAATACCCAATACTGGGGCACCTGGTGGCTCAGTCAGTTAAGCATCCAACTCTTGGTTTGGGCTCAGATCATGATCTCAGGGTCAAGAGATTGAGTCCCAAGCCCCGTGTCAGGCTCCATGCTGGGCATGGAGACTGCTTAAGATTCTCTCTCTCCCAGGTGCCTGGGTGGCTCAGTCGTTAAGCGTCTGCTTTCGGCTCAGGTCATGATCCCAGGGTCCCGGGATCGAGTCCCACATTGGGCTCCCTGCTCGGCGGGAAGCCTGCTTCTCCCTCTCCCACTCCCCCTGCTTGTGTTCCTGCTCTCACTATCTCTCTCTCTGTCAAATAAATAAAATCTTAAAAAAAAAAAAAAAAAGATTCTCTCTCTCCCGCTGCCCCTCCCCTGGCTCGTGCACACTGAAAGAAAGAAAAGAAAGAAAGAAACCCAAAACTCTAGGTTCCCTTTTTTTTTTTTTTTTTAAAGATTTTATTTATTTATTTGAGAGAGAGAGAATGAGAGAGAGCGAGTACATGAGAGGGGGGAGGGTCAGAGGGAGAAGCAGACTCCCTGCTGAGCAGGGAGCCCGATGCGGGACTCGATCCAGGGACTCCAGGATCATGACCTGAGCCGAAGGCAGTCGCTTAACCAACTGAGCCACCCAGGCGCCCCTCTAGGTTCCCTTTTTATAAACAAAATGCCTACTTTGACAAGGAGTCTGTAATTCTGAAAGCTAAAAATGGTAAGAAAGCATAGTTTCTCTACTTGTATTTCTCCACTCCCTGAAAATTGCTTTCACTGATTCTGATTTTTCACTCCATTCACTTTACAATTTTTTAGATATTTTTAAAGTAATCTCTATGTTCAATGTGGGACTTGAACTCATGATCCCAAGATCAAGAGTCACAGGTTCTGACTGAGCCAGCCAGGCGCTCCCATTCACTCTTTTAAAAAATTAGTTATTATGAAACTTTCAGATGTTCAGAAAGTAATAATGTAACACTCATGTACTCATCACCCTACTTAAAAATAAATATTACCAAAAAAATAAATAAATAAATAAATAAATAAATATTACCAATATAGCTTAAGACCCCCTTCTCTTCTTCCCAAATACATCGTTCTCCTTGTCCAAACCAGAAGTATCCATTATCTGATTTTGGTGCTTAATAGCCCATTAATTTCTCTATCCCTTTACTCATATACCTTTCTAAACAACACACAAAATTGTTTTATATGTTTTAAAATGTTACACTTTTATTTTTTAAAAGATTTCATTTATTTATTTATTTTTGCGAGAGAGAGAGAGAGAGAGAGAGAGAGAACACACAAGCACAAGTGGGGGGAGGGGCAGAGGGAGAAGCAGGCTTCCCGCCAAGCAAGGAGCCCGATGCAGGGCTTGATCCCAGGACCCTGGGATCATGACCTCAGCCAAAGGCAGACGCTTAACTGACTGCGGCAGACGCTTAACTGACTGGGGCAGACGCTTAACCGACTGAGCCACCCAGGTGCCCTAAAATGTTACACTTTTAAAACAACAAACACAGGAGTGCCCACCACCCACTTTAAGGAAGTATTAACTCTTTACTACAATCAGGCTTTTTCCTTCATTACTCTCCAGGACTTTTTAAGGGATGTCAATGACCTAATCACCAAATCCAATGGACTTCTTCCAGTTTTAATACTTTATCTTATCTGTAGTATTTGAAACTGCTAATCACTCCCCACTAGACTCTAAAGTTTCTCCTTCCTTGACTTCTATCAATAATCATACATTCTTGTGGTGTTCCTCCTTTATTTCTCCCCACATATGCATATAGCCCTTATTCCTAACTTCCTACATGCTGGTGCCCCTGGATCTCATCCTGAGATGAGATCTCTCTACTCTACACACTCGCCCGGAGTGGTCTGGCCATCCCCCCGTGTTTCCCACCTCTAGATTCAGCTCAGATCACTCTCCAATCTCCTACCAGATAGCCTCATTTCACAAGACCCCTTCTATGCAATTTTTAGAAAGCAGGCCCTTCATCTTTTACCACTACCTGCTCTTCCACACATACTTCTCATTTTAGGGAGTGCCATCCCCAGCTCACAAGTATGCTGAGCCAGAGTCCTGCCAGCCCATTCCCTACATTTGTCCCTCCCGATGTTTGATCACTTAGTTCCACTGATTCTACCTCCTCTGCGCCTCTTGTGTCAGACCCTCTCTCTTATACACCTTCACCTCACTGCACTGGCTCAGATCTCATGCAGAAAGCTGTTGTCTCCCAATTGGTCTTCACACCCCTAACTGTGCCCCATCCCAAACAATTCTCCAGCTTTACAAAGCGACAATCTAATCAGGACACTCATAGTAGCTCCCCATCACCTGCAAAATACAATCTAAATCCTCTGCAAACTCTCTGTCTCTCTGACAAATAAATAAATAAAATCTTAAAAAAATAATAATAAAATAAATCCTCCGCAATACACATAATGCTCCCCAGGCTCTGGCCCCCTCCTGTTCCATTGTCAGCTCCTTTTACTCCTTTGTGCATATAACCTATTCTCTACTCCTACCTAATCGGGAGTTCCTGGAAGCCTCAAAAGCCTCCCTCACTTTATTCATGCTGTCCTTGCACCTAGAATTCCCTTCCTCTTCCTGAACCATCTGGAACATCTTCAAGATCTGATATAAAAATGACCTCCTCTGTGAAGTCTTTCCGCCCCAGTAAGCATCAATCTCCCCTTTGAATCCCTAGTGTACTTTGGTCATATCTTAATTATAGGCTCGATCATTAAATTCCAATTACGCTTTACGTGCCTGTCTCCCCAGTCTCCATTACATGAAAAAAGGCTTGTTCGATGAACAAATGATTCATGAATGATTTACCTCAACATCTAGTCCAAACTGAATAGCAAAGCTCTCTGCTTCAGCAAATCTGTGTTTGTGAAGTAACCGACTCAATCTGACAAATTGAAAAAGAAATTTCAGTAAAACTTTTATTAATCAGGGAATTTAAGTTTATCATTAAGGGGTAAAGCTCAAAAGAAAATGAGAACTTACCTGTTTTCTGGTAAAGCTTCTGTAAGACACCTGAGTACCACGACAGAGACCGAGTCTTCAGATAATCTGAAAAAAGTTTTTTTTTTTTTTTTTAAGATTTTATTTATTTATTTGACAGACAGAGACACAGCGAGAGAGGGAACACAAGCAGGGGGAGTGGGAGAGGGAGAAGCAGGCTTCCCGCTGAGCAGGGAGCCCGATGTGGGACTCGATCCCAGGACCCCAGGATCATGACCTGAGCCGGAGGCAGACACTTAACGACTGAGCCACCCAGGCGCCCCTGAAAAATGTTTTTACTGTAAGTGTATTGGTCATTAATATTAATAAGTAAATTGTAACTTAGCTGCTATTTAACAACTTATTTGATAAAACAAAACATGACCTACTTTGAATCATTTTTGCAAATTCCTTCCAGAAGGTATATGGTATCCTACAACAATAAAAAAAAAATGTTTAAAATTGAAATACAGAAATAATTCATTTTATAGTTACTAAGGTAACAACTGGTTTAGGTGAGAATTAACCATCAATGGATTCTAAATTCACTGCAAAAAACCAATGGGGAAAAGGATATTCCCGGAGTCTCAGAATACCACCACAGAATCTACTTAGCAATGATAAAGGGGAAAAAGTACCTTACAGTGGAGAAATCTGGCAGAATTGCCCTGACCAAGTTATCACACTTGTCATCACTAGTAATAGGACAAATGGACATGAGCCCCTTAATGTGACACAGTTCAATACAGTATTACCTATGTGGTATCCTTGCCAGGAAAGCTCAGCATGCATCTAATTGTGACAAATCCAAATAGAGGGACACTGTATAACATAACAGGCTAGGATTCAGAAAATGTCAATGTCTTAAAAAAACAAAAAGACTAGGGCACTATTATAGATTAAAGCAGACTACCATGTGAACATGACAACAAAATTCCATGCATGATGCTTGACTGGATGCTGGATCAAGGAAAAAAAAAGTTTTAAAGTAATTGGCACCATTGGTAAAATCTGGATTTGGATGGTATATTTCATAATAGTATTGTATTAATGTTAAATTTTCTGAGTGATAATTGTGCTATAGAAGAACGCACTTACTCTTAGGAGAGACCTCCTGAAGCATTTAGGGGTAACAGACCATGATGTCTGCAAGTAAATTCCAAATGGTTTGGAAAAATATAGTGTGTCTGTGTGTGTCTGTGTTTGAATATACGAAACAAATGTAATAAATGTTCTTTAAAAAGATTATAATTAAAAGATAAGTCCATAAAAGCAATGACCCTCCCCCCAAATTACTTATCATTCATATTTCCTGTGGAGACACAAGAAAACTGAATAAGTAGATGATTCAGGTTTTACTTGATTAATATGCTTTTCTTTTCCTTATATGAAGACTGGTCTTTGGCAAGTGTATTTGAAAACATCTGGTAATAATAAATATAGTTGTAAACCTGAGATCTGTCCAGGTATTACACCAATTTCCACTCATGCTTAGCTTACTTAACTTTAAAGGGAAAAAAAAATTATTTATTTATTTAAGTAATCTCTACACCCAGTATGGGGCTCAAACTCACAACCCCAAGATCAAGAATCAAATGCTCTTCTGACTTAGTCAGCCAGGTGCCCCCTAGCTAACTTAATGTTTTTTATTATAAAGTACAAAATACGTATCAACATACTGTGCTAATTCCGGATTGGACCAGAGAGGAAACGCTAGATACTTCCAAAGAATACAGTATTTCCATCGTAGGTAATGAATAAACCATGAGATTTTTCATCTAAGAAAAACAGAAGAAGAGCAATTAGTATAGTAGGTCATATAAATTTATAAGAACAAGATAGTACTTCATAATCATGGGCCTAGATTAAAACATTTGGTACAAGAAAACAATTTTATAACTAAGTCCATTACTGTATTATTTAAATGTTACATATAAAATTGTGCCTTATTCCACCCTCCAAATCTGTTGAATGAAAAAGCATATACCTGAAGTTCATTCTACAATTTGTATTTAAGGTGAATGTAATTCCTAACTGTAGGAGTCCCTCTAATGAACATTTTCTTGTGGATATTTTTAATATTGCTCCATTTGAAATGGGGAGCTGAGATTTATATCCAATTTTCTAAGATTTTATTTATTTATTTATGAGAGAGAGAGAGAGCACATGAGTGGGGGGGAGGAACAGAGGGACGGGGACAAGCAGACTCTGCTCTGTGTGCGGGGCTCAATCTCACAACCCTGAGATCATGACTTGAGCTAAAATCAAGAGCTAGACGCTTAACTGACTGAGCCACCCAGGTGCCCTTCCATTTTTTTTTTTTTTTTAATAAGTAAAAAAGACTCTGCAGGATTACTTCTGATTTGTCAAGTCTGTGTCAACACAGAGTTAAAATGCTATGGGCACTACTTAACCACTTTCATATTATTTAATGCTATTTCTAACACATAATGTGGACAAATGTGAAATACAATTTTCTAATACCTTCTTATCAGTAGTAGTTGTCAGAGCTACTAATTTGAGATTTGTAATCCCTTGCCTAAAAGAGAAAAAAAGGTTTAAGTGATTCAAATAAGCTTTGCCAATTGCTAGATATAGGCTAAGTCAAAGGAATATTCTAAAAGGTTAAAATTAATTCCCACAGAAGACAATGAACCTGATTTCTTCATGTTTGTGGCACAGACTGACACTCTTTCTAACACAACCACTTGGAGGTTTGTAATGCCTATTTGTTCTCAATGAATCTGGCCAACAATTAGGCAATAATTACCCTGTCAGTCTGTCCCTTACCCTGTCAGTCTGTCCACAGGGTTAGTGAGAATGTAATACATAACGAATGATCAAGAAACCTGGTTATAAAGAAGGGAAATCACTATTGGTGTCATAATGTACCAGGTGACTGATGAAGGAGAATCTGCTTCTGTGGTAAGAAGAAACTCTTCGATGTGAAGAGAGGGCCAGTTCCATATGGGAATCAGAGTGTAAATATCCCAGACGCTCAGCACATTCTGTAAAAAGGGACATATCACGGACACATCTTAATGACATTTCAAGATCTTACATTGCAGGATCTATCGTTTGATATGTGTACTGAAATAAAGCACAGCACACCAGATAGTAATCCACCCCAGCTAAAGTCCTTGTCTTTGTTAAGTCTGACAAATTTTTGTTGCTCTACATAATACCAAATGAAAACACCGAAAGAGAAATATCGGAAACATACATCAGTATCAAGAACAAAAAGTAGATTGTCTATCAACTGGAACTTCTTTGCACCTACAAAAGAGAAAGCAATGTGTGTAAAGATTACATTTTTGTGTTACAGACAGCCACATTTAAATAATAAACTACCATTATTTATGGAAAGGCAGAACTACTACCCTTAAACAAAAAGTTCCCATTCTCATATTCCTGCCTCTATATATTTTTAGATGACAACTAAAATGTAAAACCTCCCAAAATGAAGAGTAAAAACTGAAACAGGTCAAGAACAGTCATGTATGTGGACAATTATCAAACTAATCTGGCTTGTTTCAAAGAGCAGTAAGGTAAAATGGCCCATTCACCAGACTTAGCATATTGACATGAAAATGAAAACTCACTCATAATGACCCCAACTAGTTTCATTAACTTATTTTACCTTTAATAATCTCTGTATTAAGAACATTCTTAACTGTCATTCCTTCTTTTGAAGAGTCTGGTTCCCATTTTGAGACTGCACAATTACCGGTTCCCTACAGAGGTGAAACAGCACATCAATTGCAAATTTCGCTCTCAGATCTGAAGTCTCCTCGAAGTAGAAACACACAAGCTGTACATGTTACTAATTTCAAAATATACTTATGTACTCAAGCCCAACTAGCTTTTATCTTCCAGTTCCTCACTTAGTCTGCTTTCAACAGAACAGAATGGAAAGAACAGCAAACTTGGCTGTTTGCTGTTATCACATGATTTTTAATAAGGAGCGGGCATATTCACGTAACTCACTGCAAAGACACGGGGTAAACTTTAAGACCTCTTCCAGTAGGATGAGATATAGTTTTTGGTTAAGTATTTTCATTAAAGTAACCACAAATTTTTGAAAAAAAATTCAAAAATATTAATTTTAAATCATTTGAAACCCTGATGAAATACTGAACTGGATACATAGAATAGAGAAATGTGGCTGCTTCTTAATATAAAATACAAATCTGGCAGGTAAAAATGTTACAAATGCTGTAATTATATTGAATTATTGCCTATTCCTTGAATACAATTAGAATATACTCCTTGAATATAATTAGATTTTTGTTGTTTTTGCCTAGATTCATAAGTGAAAGAAATGCTAAATTTCAGGTAGAAATTAGTGAAAATAAAGATGCACCATGTTTTCCAACATAGAAACTTAGGTGTACTTACTGAGTTAATTTTATGACTTTAATTTTACAATTTCTCTGTCTCTGTTACACATTACAAATTAATTCGTAATTTAATCAAAACTATGTGCTAATGAAGAAACACCTCAGAAGCAAAAAAAATAAAATTTTATAGAAAGAATTACCCCAATTATCACAGGAATTTCACTTGCTAAATCTCCAGCCACAAGGTTGAGACAACCAAGAGTATGATAATTTTCAGTAGAAATAAAACCAGACTTGATTTGTCCTTGTAACTGCAAAATTAAAAAAAAAAAAAGAACGTCAATATATGCTCCACAGTCCAAATTCCTTGGAAAGTTGGTAAAAATGAGTTTAAATCAATCTGCTTTAAATGCATTTTTTTTAAAGATTTTTAAATTTATTTTGACAGAGAGAGAGACAGCAAGAGAGGGAACACAAGCAGGGGGAGTGGGAGAGGGAGAAGCAGGCTTCCCACGAGCAGGGAGCCCGATGCGGGGCTTGATCCCAGGACCCTGGGACCATGACCTGAGCCAAAGGTAGATGCTTAATGACTGAGCCACCCAGGGGCCCCATAAATGCATTTTTATTTTTATTTATTTATTTTTAAATACATCTCTTTTTTTTTAATGATTTTATTTTTAAATAATCTCAACACCCAACATGGGGCTCAAACTCACAACCCTGAGATCAAGAGTTGCATGCTCCACTGAGGGAGCCAGCCCCTATAAATGCATTTTTAAATGGCAATGTTATTAAAATGTTATATCACATTAATTCCCAAAATATCAACCATTAGACAGTATCCAGAAACACTCTCCTAAACTTACATTAAATATAAGTTTCAAAAGGAAACTGTGGTTTTCTTTTCTTACCTTTTTTGCTGTATTGAAGTCTACATTCTCAATCGCTGCATGAAAGGAGAGAACGACTAAAGTTACAGTATTAACCTATAAAATACATACAAGTCACGCTTGTGTATCAGGGTGAGATTATATACACTATTCTTCTAGTGAGAAGCATTGGTGACTTTTCAGTTTTGCCCTTGACACGGATATCAACTGTGACAACTTGTCATAGTCAGGGCACCAGCCAGGCTGCCTCTTTGTCCCTGGAGTGCGACTGCATACTTTCCCTTACCACGTTTCTCCCTCCTAAAGGGGTGGTCTCCCTGCTCCAACTCTCTTCTCAAGCTCTGAAGTCCTACCTGTAAGGTCTTCATCACTTTGCACACCATTTTGGAAGAGTGCTTTTACTTGTCTGGTTCCTTCTCTAAACTACGAAAAACTATGTCTTGTGGTATCCCCAGGACTTTGTACATTCTTGGCACGAAGACTATGAAAAAATATTTGTTGAACACATGCCCCAAACAAATTCCTCAACCTTTCCCAGCTCAGAGGGATGTATGGTCCATACCATTCACTTAGCACGTACTATGGATTATTGCTTGTATTGTTAACATGTTTATACAGTCATATCAGTTTCCAGGTTCATTCATTCCATCAAAAAGCATTTATTACTATGCTAGTGTGTGTCTGGTCTCCCCAACTAAGCTATAAACTCCTTGAAGGCTGTAAACAATGTACATTTCTTCAGATTCTGTTGCAGCCTTAATAGTGAAGAATAAGCAATATATGAATACTTAAAACTATAGCTGGTATTTTAGAACCTAATTAAACTAAAATAATATTCTTAAAGAGAATATTTAAAATTTTACCCAAAAAACTAGTAAGAAATATTGCTACAAATCAATAATAATAATAAAAAAAATCTATTATTTACCTTGTTGAATTTTTGCAAGTTGAAGATTTGTAATACAAAAAAATCCGTTGTTTGTAAGCAGCAGCATATAATAGGTACCTATTGAAATAAAATCAAGCCAGTTTTTCTAACAGATGCACAGATATAAAATTTAAGTGTTTGGGGGCACCTGGGTGGTGCAGTCGGTTAAGCGTCAGTTAAGTACCTGACTCTTGGTTTCAGTTCAGGTCATGATCCCAGGATCATGAAATCGAGCCCTGTGTTGGGCTCCATGCTCAGTGCAGAGTCTGCTTGAGACTCTCTCTCCCTCTCCCTCCGCCCTCACCCCCCGCTCCCGTGAGTACTCTCTCTCTCTCAAATAAATAAACAAATCTAAAAAAAAATTTAAGTGTTTGGACCTACCTTAAAAGTATGTCAATTTGCTCATTTTAAATTTGCTCATTTTAAATTCTAATCATCAAACAATATGGTAATGATACAGATAAAGCTTATTTAGAAAGAACTGGCAAGTTATTTGCAAAACAATGCTAACTTCTTTGAAACTTTTTTTTTTTTTTTAAGATTTTATTTATTTATTTGACAGGGAGAGACACAGCGAGAGAGGGAACACAAGCAGGGGGAGTGGGAGAGGGAGAAGCAGGCTTCCCGCGGAGCAGGGAGCCCGATGCGGGGCTCAATCCCAGGACCCTGGGACCATGACCTGAGCCGAAGGCAGACGCTTAACGACTGAGCCACTCAGGCGCCCCACTTCTTTGAAACTTTTATAAATCAAACTTCACTTGCCAGGAAAAAAAGAATCTCAGATATAATGAAATAAATTAAGGTCCAATTAACACTTGTTAAAATAAAAATATGATAAATATGCTGAAACCTACAAAAACATTTTAAAAGAATATAACGTCTCCTTGGTAATCTATAGAACTCTCAAAACTATAAAAATGAATTTCAAATATTATGTTCAGGGAAAGTATATCTAAATCCCTGAAGAGAGCTAAAATACAAAAACTTATTTCTTATTTCTTATCATGTTATTTGAATCACTAGAGAATTTAACATTGTATAGGAGGCATAAAAATGAACTGTAGTTAATAAATTATTAGATTTGTAGTTAATCTGGATTTTTTTTATTGGATATTAGTCTGAGGACATTGAAAAAAATTTCAAAAAACTTACCTTCACTTGAACCATCTTTCTCAATAACAAGATTCCGGTAAGTACACTGATTTTCATCATTAGCTTTCTGAACAAAAGCCTAATTGCAAATTCATTTCAAATGATAAGATTAAACCCAGAAAAATACAATCAAGAATTATATTCTTTAAAGCCTAGTATTATCAATAGTCATTAGCAATAATTCTGCCTATAATTCCAAACAATTTAGTTTTAAAATGGAAAACTATTTGGGACAAGCATACTAGGAATATACTCAAAGCTTAGTTTTTCAATTTTGCATTTACTTCATATGTTTCTAAGGTATGATTCTTTAATTTAATGTAAGGACATTATTCTTTTAATTAAAAACAAATTAAGTAATGGTTTGTTACAGTTTTACTTGTTTAAGAGGTAATTTAAAATTTAAGTAACAAAAATGAAAAACATAACAGGGTCTTACATTAGTGAGTAATGTTTGCTTTGATGTTACATGAATAAGATGTAAGTTGCCACTTCTCTCCCCAACCAAAAGGAACTTTCCTTCTTGACAGAGGCCAACTACATCCACTTCAGTATCTGAAAATTTCAAATCAAAGTTACAAACTTTCATCGAAAATCTTATTTTCAATATAAAAAAAAGAGCAATTTTGTCATTAAAAGTCAACTATTCAAGCTTCTCTTAAATATGTCCCAAAGGTGGTGATTAAAATAAAAAAGAATGTTACTCTTATTCAGTCAACAAATATTTACTGAGCACTTACTACAAGCTAAGCAATGTTCCAGGCTTTTTGCATGTATCTGAGAGTAGTAACAAAAGAGTCCCACCTTCATGGAGCTCAAATTCCAAGGCAGAAATAGAAGATAAACAATTAGGGCATAATAAATTATATGACATGTAAGAAGGTGGTAAATCCTCTGGAAAAAAGAAAAAGTAGAGCAGGGGAAGATAGCTTGGAAGAGCCACACATGATGCAGGGCTAACTGGAGGGCTCAGGATAGCCCTCTTGGATAAGAGATAAACAAAGGCTTTCCACAAATGTATTACACATTAACACTATTTCATGGTGAAATTGTGAATCTTGTAGACCATTCAGGGTAGATACGTTAAGATTCTACAAAATAGGAGTTCCTTGCCTCCATATTGCAATCAGGATTGCCTTCTCACATGCATACCTCCTGACTCCTTTTCTGTTGTCTAAGTTCTTAAACACTTCAACAACCATCTCTCTCAAAATTTCAGAAAAAATGTTCACAATGTTTCATCTATTTTCCAGCACAAACACTTGACTTGTCCCTTAATTTAGTCTTATGTCCATATTTGCGTAGTTAAAGCCTTTTAACTCAATGAATTAATTCATTAGTATTTAAAAAGCTTTTATAGGGGCACCTGGGTGGCTTAGTTGGTTAAGCATCTGACTTTGATTTCGGCTCAGGTCGTGATCTCAGGGTTCTAGGATGGAGCCCTGTGTCGGGCTTCGTGCTCAGCGGGGTGTCTGCTTGAGAGTCTCTCTCTCTCTGCTCCTCCCCCCACTCGTTTTTCTCTCTCTCTCATAAATAAAAATCTTTTTATAGGGCTATATATATTCTAAAGGTTTTATTTATTTATTTGAGAGAGAGAGAGAGGGAGAGCACAAGCCGTGGGGGAGGGGCAGGAGAAGCAGACTCCCCGCTGAGCAGGGAGGCCGATGCGTGGCTTGATCCCACGACCCTGGGATCATGACCTTAGTTGAAGTCAGACGCTTAACCAACTGAGCCACCCAGATGCCCCTACAGGGCTATACATATACAAGATTCAGGAACTTGAACAAAATTGGGCTCAACTGGTTTCCACAATATTCTAATTTTAAAAATCATGGACAAGATATAAACAAAGTAGTTAATTGTTGCTTTACATGTATTTACGTATACATGTACCCCTTAGATTTATTGAGAAGGGATCATCTCAGGATCCCTTGCATCTGGTACTCAGCACAGAAAAGGCACTTGAGATTAATTTTTTGAAATTAGTCCAATTTCAAGTCTTAGAAATAATGGAGTAAAGAAAAGGCAATGCAGTAGAAATTGGTAGCAAGCTATATACCTGGCTTCCAATTTATCTTATTGTATTGCATTAGACTTACCAAATATAAGATGCAGTTGAAGCAATCTACAAACACTGTCAAGCAGGATCACTGATTGGTCTATGACAATAATAAACCCATTACTTAAGCTGCATGCTTGTATTTTTGGATTTAATGAGGCCTGTGGGAGGGAAAAGCAGGACTAAAATAAAACGTTTTTATACACATTTAACAATACTTACCAAGAGTATCATCATAGTCCCAAGTACCCACATTTAAAAGTTAACTTTTTTCTTCAGTCCATATCTCTAATTGGTCAGGTTTTTCTTTCTACGGTATATCGTGAATCCATTCAGAGTCCAAAATGGGGAAACAGTCCAAGATTGCTAGGAAAGGGCAAGGGATTCTCCTGTGCAAGTCTTTGTTTCCTAAGGGTGGATCTTATGCCTGCAGGAGCAGGCAGGCATCAAAATGAGTGAATGAGCCAAGACTGGCACAAAGTCTCAGTGTCTGAGATACGAGGGGGCCAGGGGTGGGATGTGAACTGGAGGGCTCACGCCCCCACAGACAGTAAAGAGAGCAGAAAGAGATTAAGGGCTGGTGGAAATGCAACCCAGGCATGGCCATGCCCAATTTACCAAGAAAACTGGATCTTTATGTGAAATGTTCTGAGTTTTATTTTTTTTTTTAAGATTTTATTTATTTATTTGAGAGAGAGAATGAGATAGAGACAGCATGAGAGGGGGCAGGGTCAGAGGGAGAAGCAGACCCCCTGCTGAGCAGGGAGCCCAACGCAGGACTCGATCCTGGAACTCCAGGATCATGACCTGAGCCGAAGGCAGTCGCTTAACCAACTGAGCCACCCAGGCGCCACCTGAGTTTTAAATATTGGCAGCCAAGTCAACATTTCAAAAAATACTCTGCAAGCCAATTATGAGTCTCCAGTTTTCAGCTTCTGGTAATTGGAGCTCTGGACGCAAATGTGACTTCTTTTTTTTTTTTAAGATTTTATTTGTTTATTTGACAGAGAGAGAGAGAGCACAAGCATGGGGAGAGGCAGGCAGAGGGAGAGGGAGAAACAGGCTCCCCGCTGAGCAACGAGCCCAACTCAGAGCTCGATTCCAGGACCCTGGGATCATGACCTGAGCTGAAGGCAGCCGCTTTACCAACTGAGCCACCCAGGCGCCCCGGAAATGTATCTTGAAGCAGTTGGACAGTTTAGTGGTTGACAATGCTTGGTTACTTGCTGAGTATTCTTGGGCAAATACCTCAACTGACTCTCCTGCAAAACAGGAATAATAATAATAATAATAATAATACCTATAATGCTGGCTCATGTGAGGATTAAATGAATGAATTTGTGTAAAGGCTTAGAAGATAGCCCTGCATATGATATATGCTCAATAAATGTTAACTGTTCGGGCGCCTGGGTGGCTCAGTCGTTAACCGTCTGCCTTCGGCTCAGGTCATGGTCCCAGGGTCCTGGGATCGAGTCCCACATCGGGCTCCCTGCTCTGCGGGAAGCCTGCTTCTCCCTCTCCCACTCCCCCTGCTTGTGTTCCTGCTCTTGCTATGTCTCTCTCTGTCAAATAAATAAATAAAATCTTTAAAAAATAAAAAAAATAAATGTTAACTGTTCTTATTCTTCCCTGGCTAAGTTTTAATCCAATCAGTTCATTTTGTGCTTGTTTCAACAGTCACCTCCTCCAGGTGAAATTCTTGAAAATGCTACCACATTCTGATGCCTCTTACACTTTTTTAACTTGTTTCTTCTAATAATGAGAAGTTTTATACCAAACCACTGCAAAGAAGGAACTATGCTCTACCTTCCTGGATGTCCCCATACAGTTCTCTCTGCTTGGACAGCTCTCCCTCCTCCTCTTCTTTTTTTTAGACTTTATTTAACAGGAGTTTTAGGTTCACAGCAGAATTGAGAGGAAGGTACAGAGTTGCCATATATCCCTAGCCTCCAGACATGCACAGCCTTCCCCACTATCAACATCCCCCACCAAATGGTACATTTGTTACAACTGATAGACCTACACTGACACATCATCACCCAGAGTCCATAATTTACATTATAGTTCACGCTTCCTATTGTACACTCTGTGGGTATGAACACATGTATAATAACAGATATGTCATTATTATATCATACAGAGTAATTTATTGCCCTAAAAATCCTGGGCTGTGCCTATTGGTCCCTCCTCCCCTCAATCTCTAATCCCTGATAACCATTGATCTTATCACTGTGTCCATAGTTTTACCTTTTCCAGAATGTCGTTATCATTGGAATGATACAGTATGCAGCCTTTAGATTGACTTTTCTTTTTTTCTTTTTTTTTTTTTTAAAGATTTTATTTATTTATTTGACAGAGAGACACAGCGAGAGAGGGAACACAAGCAGGGGGAGCGGGAGAGGGAGAAGCAGGCTTCCCGAGGAGCAGAGAGCCCGATGCAGGGCTCGATCCCAGGACCCTGGGATCACGACCTGAGCCGAAGGCAGACGCCCAACGACTGAGCCACCCAGGCGCCCCTAGATTGACCTCTTTCACTTAGTAATAGACATTTAAGTTTCCTCCATGTCTTCCCATGGCTTCATAGCTCATTTCTTTTCAGGGCTGAATAATATTTCATTGTCTGGATGTACCAGTTTATCCATTCACCTACTAAAGCATATCTTGGTTGATTCCAAGTTATGCCAATTTTTTTTTTTTTAAAGATTTTATTTATTTATTTGACAGAGAGAGACACAGCGAGAGAGGGAACACAAGCGGGGGAGTGGGAGAGGGAGAAGCGGGCTCCCCGCAGAGCAGGGAGCCTGATGCGGGACTCGATCCCAGGACCCTGGGATCCTGACCTGAGCCGAAGGCAGTCGCTTAACCGACTGAGCCACCCAGGCGCCCACCAAGTTATGCCAATTTTTTAAATAAAGCTGCTATAAACATCCATGTGCAGGTTTTTGTACCTGTAGATGTAAGTTTCAACTCCTTTGGGTAAATACTGTGCAGTGCAACTGCTTTGTTGGTATTGTGTAAGTATGTTTCGTTTTGGGAGAAACTGCCCCACTGTCTTCCGGAGTGGCTGTACCATTTTGCATTTCCACCAGCACTGAATAAGAGTTCCTGTTGCTCCACATCCTTATCAGCATTGGGTGTTGTCAGTGTTGTTGATATTGGCCATTCTGATAGGGGTGCAGTGGTATCTCATGATTGTTTTATTTTTACTTTTTTTTTTAACTTTATATTTTTTTAGTGATCTCTACACCCAATGTGGGGCTCGAACTCACAACCCCAAGATGAAGAGTTGCATGCTTTTCCAAACGAGACAGCCAGGTGCCCCTCATGATTGTTTTAAATTAAACTTCCTTGATGACAAGATGTGAAGCGTCTTCTCATATGCTTATTTGTCATCTGTATATCTTCTTTGGAGAGGTGTGTCTTAGGGTCTTTGGCCCATTTTTTAACCAAGTTACTTGTCTTTTTATAATTAAGTTGGAAGTTCTTTGTATTTTTTGGGCACAAGTTCCTTGTCTGATAACTGTCTACAAATATTTCCTCCCATTCTGTGAGTTGTCTTTTCACTTTTTGGACTGTGTCCTGAAACACAGCTTTTAATTCTGATGAAGTCCAATTTATTTTTTTCTTTTGTCACTTGTGCTTTTGGCATCACATGTAAGAAGGCTTTGCCTGATCCAAGGTCACAAACATTATTTTGGTTTTTGTTTTGTTTTGTTTTGTTTTTTAAAGATTTTATTTATTTATTTGACAGAGAGAGACACAACGAGAGAGGGAACACAAGCAGGGGGAGCGGGAGAGGGAGAAGCAGGCTTCCCGCCGAGCAGGGAGCCCGATGCGGGGCTCGATCCCAGGACCCTGGGATCATGACCCGAGCCGAAGGCAGACGCTTAACGACTGAGCCACCCAGGCGCCCCTGTTTTGTTTTGTTTTTAAAGGCAATCTACTTTTTTTAAAGATTTTATTTATTTGTCAGAAAGAGAGAGCATAAGCAGGGGGAGCATCAGGCAGAGGGAAAAGCAGGCTCCCCGCCAAGTAAGGAGCCCAATGCGGGACTCGATCCCAGGACCCTGGGATCATGACCCGAGCCGAAGGCAGATGCTTAACCAACTGAGCCACCCAGGCGTCCCACAAGGATTATTTTGGATTGTGTTTTTAATTTCAAATTCCATTTGTTCATTGCTGGTATATAGGAAAGCAGCTGACTTTTGCATATCAACCTTATATCCTGCAACTTTGTTATAAATGTTTCGGTTTCAGGTGTTTTTTTGTCAACTATTTCAGATTTTCTACATAGACAATTAAGTCATGTGCAAACAAAGTTTTCTTTCTTTCTTCTCAGTCTGTATTCCTCTTATTTCCTTTTCTTGGCTTACTGAATTAGCTGGACTTCCAGTATGATGTTGAAAAGAAGTAGTGAGAGGGATATCCTTGCCTTGTTCTGATTTTACTGGGAAAGTTTCTAGTTTCTTCCCATTAAGTATAATGTTAGCTATAGGTTTTTTTATATATTCTTTATCAAATTGAGTAAGCTTCCTTCTATTCCTAGTTTACTGAGAGTTTTTATCATGATTGTTAGATTTTTTTTCAAATGCTTTTTTTGCATCTATTGATAGGATTATGTGATTTTTCTTTAATCTGTTGATGTAAAGGATTACATTGATTTTTTTTCCAGCTTTACTGAGATATAATTTGCAAGTAACATTGTGTAAGCTTAAGGTGTAAAATGTGATAATATGTATACATATATATATATATATATATATATATATATATATATATAGTGAAATAATTACCACAATAAGGTTAGTTAACACATTCATCACCTAAACATTAATTGATTTTCAAATGTTTAAGCAACCTTGCATACCTGGGATAAATCTTACTTGGTTGTAGTATATAACTCTTTATATATTGGATTCAATTTGATAATATTTTGTTGAAAATTTTTGCATTTCTGTTCGTGAAAAATCTTGGTCTGTAGTTTTCTTGTAATGTCTTTGCCTGGTTTGGGTATTAGGGTAATGCTGGGCTTATAGAATGAGTTAGGAAGTATTCCCTCTGCTACTATCTTCTGAAAGAGATTGTAGAAAATTGGTATAATTTCTTCCCTAAATGTTTGGTAGAATTTACCAGTGAACCCATCTGGGACTAGTTCTTTCTGTTTTGGACGGTTATTAATTACTGATACAATTTCTTTGATAGGTAGAGGCCTATTCAGATTGTCTCTTTCTTCTTGTGTGAGTTTTGGAAGATTATGTCTTTCAAGGACGTGGTCCATTTCATTAGGTTACCAAATTTGTGGGCACAGAGTTGCTCTTAGTATTCCTTGATTATTCTTTCAATGTCCACAGGGTCTGTAGTGATGTCCCCTCTTTCATTTCTGGTATTAGTAATTTGTGTTCTCTTTTTTTCTTAGTTAGCCTGGCTAGAGAATTACAGATTTTATTGATCTTTTCAAAGAAACAGTTCTTGGTTTCATTGATTTTTCTCTAGTGATTTCCTGTTTTCAATTTCATTGATTTCTGTTCTCTTATTCTTTTTTCTACTTACTGTGGATTCCATTTGCCCTTACTTTTTAGGTTCCTAAGCAAGAAACTTAGATTATTGATTTTAGATCTTTCTTTTCTAACATATACATTCAATGTTATAAATTTTCCTGTAAGCATAGCTTTTGCTGCACCTCACAATTTTGATAAGTTGTGTTTCCATTTTCCCTTTTTCTTAAGGCCCAAGTTAAGTGCTAATTTCTTTATGAAATGCTCCTTAAACTGTCCCCACCCACAACAAGCTCTCCTCCCTCTGAATTCTTACTGCATTTACTGCCTGTACCATTCATTTGATATTTAGCATATACTGACTTGCACAACTAAGTAGTTTTTCTTGCTGATGTCCTGTCTGCTTCACTTTAAGGAAAGATCCTAAAAAGATGAGATAACAGGTTACCTTATATTCTTTTTTTTTTTTTTTTTTAAGATTTATTTTTTATTAGAAAGTACAAGCAGGGGGAGCGGCAGGCAGAGGGAGAGGGAGAAGCAGGCTCAATCCTAGGATCCTGGGATCATGACCTGAGCCGAAGGCAGACGCCCAACCATCTGAGCCACCCAGGCACCCCAGGTTACCTTCTTTTTTTTTTTTTTTTTTTTTAAGATTTTATTTATTTATTTGACAGAGAGAGACGATGAGAGAGGGAACACAAGCAGGGGGAGTGGGAGAGGGAGAATCAGGCTTCCCGCCGAGCAGGGAGCCCGATGCGGGGCTCGATCCCAGGACCCCGGGATCATGACCTGAGCCAAAGGCAGACGCTTAACGACTGAGCCACCCAGGCGTCCCCCCCAGGTTACCTTCTATTCTAAGAGGTAAGCATAGGGTTTTGGACATAGAGTGATGAGAGATACTTCAAGCTAATAACAGATGAAATTTTAGTTCCTAGCTGAATTTGTCGTTTTTGTTTTTTTTAAAGATTTTATTTATTTATTCATGAGAGACAGATGGAGAGAGAGAGGCAGAGGCAAAGGGAGAAGCAGGATCCCTGCTGAGCAGGAAGCCCGACGTGGGACTCAATCCCAGGACCCCGGGATCATGACCTGAGCCAAAGGCAGATGCTAACCGACTGAGCCACCCAGGCGCCCCATCCTAGCTGAATTTGAAGCTCAATACACACATACTATTATTTTTCAACAGGAGTCCTCAGAGCTCAAGAGAGGCCTGGACTACTTCCATGTTTTGAGGCTCCTGATAATACTAAAATATAAATGCCACTTTCTCATTACAGAACTTTTAGTATACTTTAAAATTTTTGCTTGTAACAAGTAAACAATTTAATACCAAAGAAAATAATATATTTGTACTACTCATAATGAACATTTACAAATTCTGTGATTCATAGTCTACTAAAGGCAGTATAGTTAAACAATAGTATGCAAGCTGTGTAAAGAATGGTCTATTTTTTTTTTAAATCCTATCAGCCAGTTTCTCTGAATACATATAGAACCTCACTTGAAAAAAAAAGCCAAAAAGCCTACATTTGAAGTCTTTTATGAATAAGGTCCCCAGAAGAGGCCCTTCCTTTCAAGCCCTAGAAGATACAATTTTGTCTCTGTTTGTTTCTTCTTTTCATTTAAACCTTTTTTTCTTAATTAGAGGATTAAATATTGTATTGACTTACTAAGGGAAGTGAAGGGATCCTAGGCTATAATACTGTGAATAAAAATCAGACGTACTGGGGCGCCTGGGGGGCTCAGATGGTTGAGCGTCTGCCTTCGGCTCAGGTCATGATCCCAAGGTCCTGGGATCGAGCCCCGCATCGGGCTCCCTGCTCCGTGGGAGGCCTGTTTCTCCCTCTCCCCCTGCTCATGTTCTCTCTCTCTCTCTGTATCTCTGTGTCTCAAACGAATAAATAAAATCTTAAAAAAAAAAAAAAAAAAAAAATCAGACGTACTTTCTTTACAAAAAAAACCTTTGTTTACAAAAATTACTTTATCAGAAGCAAATTACTGAAAAAGAAACTGTAAGATAAAAAAACTACCTGTAATATTTTCTACAGGATGCAAAAAATAAGGTTTCAAGCCTGGACTGAGAATGGTAGAATTATTTTTTTTTTTTAAGATTTTTTTTTTATTTATTTATTCAAGACGCAGAGATACAGAGAGCGAGAACATGAGCAGGGGGAGAAGCAGAGGGAGGGGGAGAAGCAGGCCCCCCGCTGAGCAGGGAGCCCGATGTGGGGCTCGATCCCAGGACCCTGGGATCATGACCTGAGCTGAGGGCAGACGCTTAACCATCTGAGCCACCCAGATGCCCTGGTAGAATTATTGTTAAAAGAAGAAAATTAATATGTGAAATGAAATGCATGGAAAGGATAAATGTCAACCTCAGCAGAATGCTTAACTCAGGGATGGAGTACAGGGGGAGCATGGGATTGGGAAGGGACCCCAGGGGCTTCAAATCTATTGATAATGTTTTATTTCCTAAGCTGGTGGTGGGTATTCTGTTTCGCTTTATTTATATTCTATTTGTCCAAATGTCAAGAAGAGCTATGAAATGTTCAATTTCAGAAATAGTGATCTTAAGACAATGAAGGGAGAATTCAGATGGAAATTTCCAGTAATCTGAGAATGAACCTTGATTCCCTGAGAAATGCTATATGCATTTATAGAACATCTACCATGTGACTACTGGGCTTACTAAGCCCGCAGCAAAAGTGTTATAAATGAAAACAGTACCAAAATGATTACCTTTTCAGAGGAGATCTTTGCTAGCAAATCAACTTGATATAAAGCAGTTCCGTGTTCTTTTCTTGAACCAACACTTAGGTACCCACTTCCTGTATCATCACTTGTCAACAGTTCAATCTCATTCCACATGTTTCTGAGATTGTCTTCCTGAGCCAGGAACCACTGCTTTCCCTGTGACAACATGTAAAGTTAGAGAACAAATTATATTGCTGCAAAAATACAGTTCCTTGGAAAATGAAAAGGTTTAATAAACACACACACACACACACACACATATATATAACACACACATCAATAAATCAAGACTTTTGTGTTATTTCTGTAGTCACTAGATACTTCAGACCAATAAGATAAATGGAACTAGAGCTATGATCATCATCAGAGAACAATATATCCGTCTAGGAACACAGACAAATCTGATCTCACCAATGTATCCTACAGCTTCCAGTATTTTGTGTGCCTAGCTTGAAATTATAACAAGTTTTCATTTGAAATAAACCTTTTAGTAGTATAGCAATAAATAGCAGAAGTTCTAAAATCAGACTATCTGGGATATCTTAGGATGGTTAAGGTTCCAAATGAACTTTTAAAAAAGTCCATTAATGTTTCCAGTATTATACAGTAAATGAAAATAATAAGGGTAAAGGGGAAAAATTGGATTGTTTCTGACTGAACCAAAGAGTATACCTGTAACCCTAGGAGAGTCACTTGAACATCTCATCAGTAAAGACTTATGTAACTCATTTAAGTGTGCTGTGAGTGGGAATAGAATACTAAGATGAAAAACAATCCCTGGATCAATCACTGGTGGGGAATAGCAACCAAATAATTACAACTGTTTTGATAAGCGCTAGCAGAAATATGTTTTAAATTTTATGGAACATATAGCACAGGGAAGGTGCTTTTTCATTTACAACCAGTTGTCCTTGAGGAAGCAATGTAATCCTTCTGTTCCTTAATTCTCTGTAATAGGAACATAGTTGTACCTGCAAAAGTTATGAGTTTTAAATATTCATGCAACAATGCTTGGTTCATGGCAAGCACTCAATATTAAGTGTTAGGTAATTTATTATTTTCATTGGTGGAAGCAGGTAACATTTAGGCTATGGTCATAGGAGGTTTTTAAATACAGGAAAAGAGTTCTTACCAAGAGTGTGAGCAAGGGTACAAAATAAAGCATGTTAGAACAGACAATAGTTCTAGTGGCTGGTGTTTGGGTGGGAGTTGGAAGGAGATTAAGACAGGAGGGACAGGTTGGGGTGAATACTTTTATGGGTCTCTGTGTCCCACATCTGAAAAAAAATAGAGAAATATTATCAGCCTTCCAGGGCAGTCACAGTCACTCATTCAACAAATGTTTTGGATGCCTACTTTGTGTCAGGGACTGTTCTAGAGCTGGAATACAGCCCGGAAGACAGAAAAGGCCTTCAATCATTATGAAGTCTATATTCGTCTACGAAGGACAAATTAAATAGTTAAAATGTATTGAGTATGCAAGATAGTTTTGAATGCTTTACTCATTTAATCTGCACAACAACCCATTTTACAGCAAAGACAAGAGCCAGGGATTAAATAAATGGCCAAGGTGGCCTAAAGCGAGTAAATGATGTAGTTAGACAACACACAAATTCACGCCTATTAACTGTTACACTGCCTCCCTACAAAAATAAATAAATACGTGCACAATTACAAACAGTGCCAAAGGTTTTGAACTAAACGATGCTCAGGTGGGGGGGGGGTCGCCTAAGAAGAACCTGTTAGGTAAAGGAAAGAGAGGACATCAGAGCTGAGATCCCAAGAGCAAGAAGCCAACTCTGCAAAGCTCGGGGAGAACAGAGATGCAGGCCGAGTGCAAAGGCTCGGAGGCTGGAATGAGTCTGCGGCGGCTGCCAGGCCACAGTAAAAATGGAAGAGTGCAGAAGCTAAACGAATTCCCGACTTCAAGATTGGATTTTTATGCTCGGTAATACAGGGGAAAGACACTAAGGAGACGAGTGACATGATTTGATTAACGATTTGAGATCAGTCGCGCTGCTGGGTGGAGAACCTATTAGCGAATTAAACGAAATGAAAAGTGTCAGTTAAGCCCCCATGCACAAACGCTCCCAGCTGGACAACCGGCCAGCAAGAACCGACTTCAAACTCTCTCCCGCCAGCGTCTTAATGGGAAAACACCCGTATTGAGCTGAGGCCGCTGTTACTTCGACCTGAACCCACCCCCAGGTCTCTACAGCAACGCCTTTCCCACTCCTCACCTGCAACTGAAGACACTAAAGAAGAACACTCAAATTTATCGCCCCTCTTCCTGCCACCTACAACTGTCCCTAATTTCTTCAGGGTCTAGCCCACGGGTTTAAATTGGCGGGAGAATACCAAGCCCAACCCCCTTTACGGCGGCCGGAGGAGGCCAAAATTGCTTTACAATCGAAATAGGAGGTCGCCCCACCCTAAATTCCACCCATTCCGATTTCCAGGCTACGCAATCTAGGGTGTATTCTTGGCCCCGCCCTCCTCCCTGGCTTTACACGCCCCCTTCAAAAGAACAACCAATCACCTCCTCGAATCGCGTTGCTATAGAGACTCTTATCACCACCTTTTTTTTTCCCAGCAAGCCGTGCGACGCGCCGGGCCTCATCCCCTTTGTGCCATCCGGGTCTCTCGCGCGAGCGATTTAGTCTGTGGCGAAGCGTCGGGGCGGCCGGTACTGTTGAGAGCGGCAAGTGGAGGCGCCGCCCTAGCGGCTAGGACTCTGGACTATGGCGGTAGGTGCCGACTCTGAGTTTAAAACCAGGGATATTTTTCTGCTACTCTCCAAAGAGTGGGGGAACGGCTCTCAGAGCTGTTGTCCGCGCGTGTGTGTGTGGACAAAATGGCGCCGCGGCCTTCTTCTGCGCCCGCCATCATGGCTGCCTGGTTTAGGGAGGGGGAAATGAGGCGGTGTCGGTGGGGGTGGGGAGCCTCAGGGAGTGTCTTTTTTTTTTTTTCCAGAACTTTCCTCATCTTTTTCCTAGTCCTGTATTCCGTTGGACCCACAGACCGGCTTCCAGTTTAGCTTACTCATTCTTATTAGTCGTTTACATTGAGTTTCATTAGGGCTTGGGAATTTACGTTCGCGTTAGGGTAGGGCTGGGGAAGAGAAAAAGGGATGGGGATCTTTGGAAAGTATTGGGTCAGAAAGGCGTTGTCTGTAAGGCGTAGAATGGGAGAAGAGAATCGTAACGTTTTTTTTGTTTTGTTTTTGTTTTTTGCTTACGCTCAGTAAAATTCTGGTTGCATAATTTTAATTAGTGTTTAGTCTGTGAAAACCTTAGTTTAATCCTTAGTACAGAGCTGAGGAAGGTGTTGCTTGCTCAAAGGGAGTAAAGAAATCGACTTAATTACGAGAAGGTTTTGGAAGTACGAATTCCGATTGTCGTTCCCTTTCCGAAGCGGCTCGTGATGTAATCATTTTGAAGTCTTTGAGAAGCACTAAAATAAAGCCTTCTCGTTGGCGTTGTTTCTTAAATTTAAGAACCCTTCTTTGCCCCATTTAATTTTAAATAAGAACTATAGTTCTTTAAAAAACCTGCTCTGGGTATAAGATGCCCAATTCTGGTGGATCACATTATTGTGATTACTTAATTTTCCTTAACCGTATTAAAAGAGAAATGCAAGCATCTTGTATTCCTTTCCACTGACTAGAAAGTTCTATTTACTTATCTTCAAAAATAAGACTATAAATATACCGAAAAATTTGTAGTTTGCCCTTGCTAAAAATTGGGGTATCTGGAATTAGGATGGTTTCTGCACTCCCCTCCCCCGATACCTAATTGAATTAAGAACTGATTTTTTATAAGGTTTCAAACAGTTGGAAGGCTATTTGGTGTTTGTGCAACTAATCGATGTAATGTTTTCCTTTGTTTAAATAGTGTTTTGGGCCTTCTAATGTGCTTTAAAGAATAGCGTTGTTTTACTTGGGCTCAAATATTTTAAAAAATGAAGTCAGTTCAGACATTTGGTCCTTCAGTGCCTCCTTCAATAAAAAGACACAGTCCCCTGGAGAAGTGACCTAGTACTAAATCCAGTGTACCTTCTTTGCACTGGAAAAAGATTTGTGTACTATGTCTTGAGCATTATTAGCGTTTTAAACAAGATGTAAATGTTAACAGTGGTGGCCTAAAAAAGCAGGTGCTGGAGTAGAAGACAGTTTTGCAGTTAGCATTTAAGACTTAGTAGTATGTACATCCCTGATAAATTGAAATAAAGCTCAGAAATTTTCAGAGAAATTTTATTCAATTGATTTTTTGGATACTTTTCATTATACCACAATAAAATAGCCTCATGGAAATAAAAGTTTTGTATGGGAGAAGTGGCCACCTATCATTCGTAGTCTGTTTAGTGATAGGATGCTTTTTTTTTTCTATAGTATATTTTACAGGTGAAAATGGCTGTTTGGTGTAAGTTGTTATCTTGTATTGCAGGATGCCTGCCTTTAAGCAAAGGGCATTTGACTTCCCTAATGCCAGGCTTCTGCGATGTTAAGCATGTAAATAAACCATTGACTGAAAACTTGTACTGCTTGGTCTAGATGCTTTTTCCATGGAAGGTTGTTTTCAGTTCTCATCATGATCTCTGGAAAAGTGAATGAGATGTGCCAGTGGTTCAGGAATGCTGGTTTTGGCAGAGAAGTCGCATGCACTGCGAGAAGTGATAGCAGTGCTTAAGTTTTGTAATTTTATTTTACCAAATGTAAGCTCTACCAGCACTTCACAACATCACAGACATGTGAAGTACATAATAGTGATAATGATGAGAACGAGAATTAAAAGAAAATGACCGGTGTTGTGAAAATCTTAAATTATCCTTAATTGTGTGTGTGATACAGCATCATTTATTTGATAGTAGACAGCAAAGAGCTAGAGTACCATCCTGGGAGAGGCAGGTAATGTTGCTGGATCTCCTTTTTAGATCAGAAAGTTGAACTTGTTTCTGTGATGAAAGCTTTCATCACAAAAATTTTACGAGTCCAGAAATCACCCATACATAGAAAACTGGAGAAGGAATGTGTGGTCACATGAGAGTCTCTCCAGTAATTAGTTGCTTCCTTTGTGCTTGGTTGTTTTATTTTGTTTTTTTACCATTGTTAGAGGTTTAACACATTTATGTCTTTCATCCTAGCTGTGTGTGTAAATCTCTTTTATAATCAATTTATTCTTTGAGTCTAGCATTGAGTTTTGCACATTTGTGACTCTCAGTAAATAGTTTCTGAAGTAATGTAATCTCTCACACTTCATTTGTTAAATTATTCCCTATTTAGTTCCCTTGGCATTTGTTTTCTGGACTGATTTTCTTTTTTTTTTTTTTTTAAAAGATTTTATTTATTTATTTGACAGAGAGAGACACAGCGAGAGAGGGAACACAAGCAGGGGGAGTGGGAGAGGGAGAAGCAGGCTTCCCGCCGAGCAGGGAGCCCGATGCGGGGCTCGATCCCAGGACCCTGGGATCATGACCTGAGCCGAAGGCAGACGCTTAACGACTGAGCCACCCAGGCGCCCCTGGACTGATTTTCTTAAGGGAAGGAGTTTGTTGTCATATTACTCCTCCTGAAAATCCCTATTTATCCAATCCAGACTTTTTGGTAAACAGCATGGTAATAAATATTTTAGGCATTGTGGATCACATATAGTTTCTGGCCCATTCCTTGTTTAATAATCCTTTCAAAAATGTGAAAACCTTTCTTAGGTCAAGGGCCAAGTAGTCTACCTTCCACATACTACTGAAATTGTTTCCCCTACCTTTTATCAAAATCTGACTTGGAAACATTCAGGTTTTAGCTTCTCAAAGCTTTTTTCTATGACTCATTTAAATCAGTGTCTTTCTTTGTGTGATACTCCTGTTTGTAATTTGGGCCACACCGTTCAACAGAGCCACAGAAATACTTCTTTTTTTTAATTGAGAACTAGTAACAGGAATTCATTTCTTCAATTGTTGATTGATTGCTGTGCTGAGTACTCAGTTAGGAGCAAGTAAATGGGAAAACAGGGAACTGATATTTAGATGAAGGAACCTCCTCTTAAGTAAATCAGGACTCGGGAAAGAGTGTGTTTACTTGATGATTTTTTACAAAATTTGCATTGTCAAAATTTATAAAATGCTTTAAAGCAGAAACGACTTAATGTTTCCATAGCCCAGAGCATATGTGAGGAGAGGCAGACCATATTTTGCAGCAGCACTGTGCCAAGGGGCTGTTTTCATTAAAGAGGGTTAATGAAATTAAGATTGGGTTCTCAGATAGGTAAGTTAATTTTGCTTATTCTTTTATAATCTAGAAGCATTCTCTGCTGTTCTTAGATTTTACAGACTTAAGTCTCTTTAAATTTTATTAGTTCATTTTAAATGCCTTTTTAATATATGCTAATTTAAAATAAAAGTATTGGTAAAGTCAGGTAAATGACTTCGCAAATCTAAAATGGACAGCATTTTCTCTGCTTGATTGTTTATTGGAAATACTTGGAACCCCTACTCTTCCCCTTCCCCAATTGTTTTGAAAGTTATGAAAATAATGATTTTTAAAAGTTAAAGACGTCAGCCTAATTACATATGTCTCTTTGTTACTGAGTTAGTCATTTCAATTTATTTGGACTGACTTATCAGGTACAGATAATTAGCTACTTAGAAATTGGCCATTCTCATTTATTGATTTTTTTTAATTTTGTAAAACTCCAGGATGATTCTCTTCCCTCCTTCTCTTTTAAGAAATTAGAAACATTTTAAATGTAATTAAGAACCTAATAATCATTTCTCTTTAAACTTTTAGGCTAGTGATACAGAGCGAGATGGACTAGCCCCAGAAAAGACATCCCCAGATAGAGATAAGAAAAAAGAGCAGTCAGATGTATCTATTTCTCCTAGAGCCTCAAAACATCATTATTCAAGATCACGATCAAGGTCAAGAGAAAGAAAACGAAAGTCAGGTATGAATTGTTGGAAACTGTAATTACCACTATCTGTGTAGATGTGTGTATAAGACATAGATTTAGTTTTTGATATAATTAATACATGTTCTTCCCAGTTGAGAAATGAATAATGGAAGTACATTGGTAATTTTCTGGAGATTTTTTTCAGTTATGAGAAAAATGTCCTCATGCAGAAATTTTAGGACTTGGCCAAAGGCCAAAATATATGTTTAAGTTTGTGTCACAGTCATTATTTGTTAACCCTGAGATGTTTAAATTTCAGTCTTTCAACATTGGTAAAGTATTTTGAAAGCTGTGTCTGGGCAGTGGTGTATTATTCTGAGCTTATTTAACGTGCTTTTTGATGTAAGTTACAAGACCATTTTTAACCTTGTTTTTCATTTAACTTAATGTTAAAATATTTCTGAAGAGAGGTTTTGGCGATTTGAGATTTCTTACTCATTTACTTGGAAAAGAATTAGACTGATGTGGTATAGAAAGTAGGATGTTTTGCTGTATATTTTTTAAATTAGTATTGCGATTTAATGAAGAGGTTAACTGAGAAGTAGAATACTAATGAGTTAAGAGTTTTCTTTTTTTAAGATCTGGGCTCCAGTTATTTATGCTTAATGCCCACAGATAATCATCTATAAAGTAGTTAAAATGTAATTTTATGTATATATTTGAAACTGTACAGTATAAAATCACTTTTGAATAGAAATTTCTAAACTGTAGCACCCTGTTGACTACTTATGCTAAATACAGTTCAAACTGTTTATTCTCATGCATTCTTGTTTTGTTCTTATTTACCTCTAATAAGCCCCTTTATAAATTTTTTATGCAATGCAAAACAAAATGGGCTAGACACAGTGTTTTGTGAATTAAGAATCTGTGACAAACTGAAAGACAGTATATATGTTTTTGATTCGTCGTGGAGGATTTTTTGGGGTTTTTTGCTTGTTTTGCTTACACTCAGTTACATTCTGGTTTTCAGATTGCTTGATTTGTTTCAAATATATACAGTGGTATTGAGTAGAATAATCCCACCCTGCCAAAAAAATAGTCTTTAGAAGATAGTAAGTAGAATTTTAATTTAGTAAAATGGATTGGAAATTGTCTTTTATTTGAGTATTGGAATTTGTGTTTAAGATGTTTCTGTATCTTCTTTATGGTGAATTTTTGTATGTATTTACAGATAATGAAGGAAGAAAACACAGGAGCCGGAGCAGAAGCAAAGAGGTAATTAACACTTTGTAGTGAATAGGCACTTTAAAATTCTTGTAAAGTATCTGGTAGAAATGTTTGTGTGAATATATGATATTATCAAGGTAAGTACCAAAACTTGAAATTTAAAAGGTTAATTGGGTTATAAAATAAGCATGATATGGATTCATCATTTTTCAAGAAGATAGTTGTTTATATGAAAAGTTCATTCAAAAACTATTAATTTTATTATGTTGTGAAAATATTCACAATAAAAATTTCATATGAAGATTATAATTGGTTTTTTTAGGCCTGTCACACAGAGCTTCCATTAATCTGAGGTCCCGAGTCTCCTTATACCTGACAACTGCTCAGGATTTTCATATAGCAATCATCTTTAAGTAGGAATATCCTAGATACCTGGGCTTTTTCTTTATGGAAGATAACGAGAGTCCTCATTAGCAAACCAGCTCAGTTTCCCTAAGAATAGTATTGAATTTGGAAATAAAAGTGTCTGTGAGGGACAGCTGGAAAGGTGGCGGTGACAGCAAAACTTGAGGAAAAAGAAAGCAGCTGTATGAAAGAAAAGCAGGAGTTAACTTGCTCGCCCACCTGAGAAGACAAGGAATGAGCCAACAAGGAAGAACAGAAGTAGGAGCCAAAAAGGGAGGAGAAGAGTCTTGTGGGGGCTGGGCAAGGGACTCCTAAAAAAATGTGGGCAGGGACTTCACCTCTTCCCCTAATGGAAGCTCTGTTAAATTTTTAATTTAGGAGAGTTTTTGTGAAAATGACTATTTTGTTTAGCTCACATGATAACATTTCTATAATAAATCATACTCAGCGTGCTAATGCGCGAAGAGACTGAACTGAAGACGCTGCAGACTCAGATAGCAAAATAATAAGCCTACTTCATGATAAGGTAACTATTAGTCATTCAAACTCCTATTTCCCTTAAGTATATCTTAAATCAGTTAAGGGTTTTAATGTCTTTTTTTTTTTTTTTAATTAATAGTAATGTTATGTTTGGAAAACTGGTTTGAAATAAACTCTAAAACCTTTGGAAGTTGAACCACTTAAAGCTTTTCCAGTTTGCCACTATATGGCAAAATCAAGGAAATACTTTTATAAGCTCATATTACAGAGAACTGGCAATGAGACTAAAATTTAGCTGTGTCTCCAGGTCTCTTTATTTTTCTGCAAAATATTAAATAACATACTATGATTCTTTTCAGATATATCATGCATGTTCCAAAATGTTTGGCCAAGTTTTTGTTTTTAAGCAAAGTTAATCTTGAGTGGAAAGAAAAATGCAATGGCCTTTTGGGAAACATGAATTAAGTGTCCTGTTGTGGTAGAAAAGCAGAGGCCTGGGCATAAGAACAACATGGGGTCTGGGTTCAGCTGCTACCATGTAGCTTTGTGACTTTAGATCTTCGTTTAGTTGTACTTAAAGTAAGGGAAGTTTAGAGGATCTGAGTTTCCTTCCAGCTTTAAAATTGTGATTCTGAGATGTCCAGGTTTTTAAGCCTTAGCTAAAAGATGGATTTGACAACTTAATGTGAGGAGATCTAATGTTTATCACTTCCTAATTTGGTATGTGAGAGTAGGATGGAGACTTGATCATGCAATTAATTTTAGCTCAGTCTCTGCATATGTTGTGAAAGCAGAAACCTTGTTTTTTATCTTTCAGAGTATGGGGGAAGTATTATTGTATAATGGTATAGGGATTAATTATGTTATGCCTAGTTTGATTTCATAAAAATTAAAACAGATACGGTTGCCATTTTCTACCCTAGGTACATGAAATGTAATAGAACGTCTGCCCGTTGGGATATTGCAAGATGAAAAGTGATTGCTTCACAGTTTAGACATTGGGAGAAAAATCAAGAGCCGTCTTTTAGAGAGGATGTGGCAGTATAGCTATAAAAAGGACACTTCAACTCTGCGTAAAGTAATTTAAAATTGCAGAAAATACTAATAATTAGTAAGATTAATCTTATTTAGCAACCTAATTGAAATGCGTTTTCTGGTGCATTTCTTTGTGTCCTGATCATCTTCACTATTGTTAAGTTTTTAAACCTAAAATAATATGTACTCTGGTTATAGAAGTTGATGTGTATATGTATACGTGATCTGTTTCTCTAAAAGGTCTGTTGGAAATTTTTGAAAGTTTTGATACATGTGTACTCCCCTTACTCCTTTAGATAAAAGAAACATCAGGGATTCCTCTTTTTTCTGATAATAATGGTTTTTTCAATATTATTTCAACATTGAAAATCATTGTTTTAATTGTTAATATGGGGAGGAAACTGCATTTGGGGGATTTATAAAAACAATAAGATTAGTAATATTCATCTGCAACATTTGGGTGATGTGAAACTAGATCATTTTTTTTATTTGCCACACACTCCTAAGGTTACTAATGTTGCATCACAACATTTTTGTCTACTGATACCCATACTAACTCTCTTTGTTGCACTATTTTCCTGAAAGAACCAACTTCTTCTTAAAACAGGCAAGAAGACATGAATCCAAAGATAAATCATCTAAGAAACACAAGTCTGAGGAACATAATGACAAAGATCATTCTTCTGATAAAGGAAGAGAGCGACTAAATTCATCTGAAAATGGAGAGGACAGACATAAACGCAAAGAAAGAAAGTCATCAAGAGGCAGAAGTCACTCAAGATCTAGGTCTCGTGAAAGGTAAGAAGTTTTATTTATGAGTTAATGCCATTGTAAAGAGCTATATTATGTAAAGCTTTTCATGAACCCAGCAATACCCAAACAATCTTAATTAAAAAATAGATATTTTTTGCTAGCATACCTATTCCTTTGCCAACAAATGTCTGCTAATAGCTGAAGTCTTTGGGGCACTGTTTTCTGATAAAGGCAAAAATGTTCAAGACTAGGGGATAAAGGATGATTATGATTAACATTCAATTAGTGAGTTTTTTTTTTTTAATTTCATGATTTACCTGTCACTTGGCAGTGAAAAAAAATATATAGCTGACTTAGTTTAAGCCAATATGACAATCTTTTTACATTGTCAGTGTAGGATTTGTTTGCTGCTAAACTCTAATTTAGATTTTCCTTTGTGGTATTGAAAACTGGGTCATGGCAGAAAGCTTGTGGGACTTTTGTAAAAAGAAGCCAGTGTTTAATGTATGTTTGGAATTTTCTGTGGGAATACATATACGTGGTGTATCAGATTGGATCAAAATTTTTTGTTACTAGAATAACTTGTCATCTTTTAAGTTGCATAAATACTTCAATAAGGCAGTAATAGACTTTAAATTATTAAACAATCTTAAGTTGGGTTAGGATGCATTGCATTTTTAACATGTAGCTTTATTGTGTTTCCTCTGAGACATTATCAACAAGAATAAGGGCTCATTTGTTGTTACAACTTCTTCCATTAGAAGCCTCAATTAGCCTTTCTATACACAATACAGAGTAGTTTATTGCCTGGCTTGACAGCACATACTGCAGAAAATTCATAATGTCTGTAATTTGAAAAGACGCAGCTCTAAATAACTACACATTTGTGTGTTTTAATTTCAGGCGTCATCGTAGTAGAAGCAGAGAGCGGAAGAAGTCGCGATCCAGGAGTAGGGAGCGGAAGAAGTCAAGATCCAGAAGCAGAGAGAGGAAGAAGTCACGATCCAGAAGCAGGGAAAGAAAACGTCGGATCCGATCCCGTTCCCGCTCAAGATCAAGACACAGGCATAGGAGTAGAAGCAGAAGTAGAACAAGGAGTAGAAGTCGGTAAGTATTCATCATCTTGAATAAAATCAGATGGCTCCCTCACAGGGTCTGTTTATCTTCCCTCAATCTGAGAATATCAAAATTGTTGATACTGAATTTTATTTGAGTTACAAAATATTTTAACAACATTCTGATTAATAAACAAATTTAAATACTTGCATTCTTACAGATACTCATTTAATCAGATCTGTGAAGTGCAGGTAGAAATAGTCACTATTAAAATTACTTCAGTTGTTTTGGATGTTGAATTATGTTGTGTATAATCAGTAGCTTACATTTACTGCATGCCTAACATGTGCTGTGTGTTATGTCACAGCTCTTTCCATGTACTAGCTCATCTAATTCTCAAAACAACTGTTTTGTGAGTTAAGACCATAGGGCTTAGAGAGCTTAAGTAACTTGCCCAAGAAGTCTCAAATCAGTTATTAAATGGTACTGTCAGGACCAAGTGCCAAGTATGTCTGAATGCAAAGTCAGTATATGTGCTTAACCCACCATACTGTATATGCTGTTTCAGGTATTCAGAAAGATGAGTTTAATTCAAACCTATCTTGATTGAGAGGAGGCTTTAATTTGTTGAGACAGGAAGTACAATAAAGAGCACAAGAGAAAAATTTTTAATAATCAGAATATATTTAGTCTGTACTTACTTACATCAGACAATTATTAATAGTACATATGCACAGATACTGATATTAAATAATGGAAAAGGTTTTTTTTGTTAATTTGTTGCTCAAGTTTATAAAGACAAATACAGATACAAATAGACTATGTTTATTACAGTTAATTGACTTATCTCTTGTTTATCGGGTTTTTTGTTTGGGGTTTTGGGTGCAAATGGGTTGTTTTTTAGATTTTCATTTATTTGAGTGAGAGAGTGTGTGCGCACAGGAGGTAGGGGAGAAGGAGAGCAGACTCCTTGCTGAGCAGCAAGGGGCTCTATCCCAGGACCCTGGGATCATGACCTGACCCGAAGGCAGATGCTTAACTGAGCCACCCAGGTTCCCCCAAAATGGTGGTTTTATTAAAGCCGAGGGACAGCTAGGGCCCCCTGGGTGGCTCAGTTCGTTAAGCGTCTGCTTTCTGCTCAGGTCATGATCCCAGGGTCCTGGGATCGAGCCCCCGCATCGGGCTCCCTGCTCAGCGGGAAACCTGCTTCTCCCTCTCCCACTCCCCCTGTTTGTGTACCTTCTCTCGCTGTCTCACTCTCTGTCAAATAAAATCTTTTTAAAAGGGGGGAGGCGCCTGGGTGGCTCAGTCGTTAAGCGTCTGCCTTCGGCTCAGGTCATGATCCCAGGGTCCTGGCATCGAGCCCCACATCGGGCTTCCTGCTCAGCAGGGAGCCTGCTTCTCCCTCTCCCTCTGCTGCTCCCCCTGCTTGTGCTCTCTCGCTCTCTGTCAGATAAATAAATAAAATCTTTAAAAAAAGAAAAACACAGGGACAGGACCCGTGGGCAGAAAAAGCTGCTATTGATTGGTTTTTAATCAATAGTTTAGTTTTTAGTAGTTTACAAATTTGAGCTTTACCGGTTAGGATTTTAGCGAATGTAGGTAAATGATAATTTCACCATTATCATTAATATTTTATTCTCCATCTGGGTATACGGGCCATTATTTCTGGTATTTCTAGGTTTTTTTTTATTTTTATGGCATTTCTAGTTTTGACCACTGCTAGTCTGTTTTATTCTGCTCAGTGCCTATTGTTTATCTTTCCTTTTCCTAATTCTTTTGTTTTACTGATTTTGTGCTTGGGTTGTTTTTTGTTTTTTTTTTTTGACGTTTACAAACTCATTGTAGATTAAAATACTAGGAACATTTAAACTATGGATCTTACTACTAGGGGTTTATCCTACATACTTACATGAATATAAAATGATTGATGTTCAAGGCTAGTCTTTGCAACATTGGGTGTAATAGCAAAAGATTGGAAAACATCTTAGTCTATCTGTAACAGGGAACGTTAAATGAACTTACAGAAAAATAGCATATTCAAGGAACTTCCATACCTTGTGGAAACTGTAGGGCAGAGGTGGAGAGGAAAGGGTCTAAAATATATTGTCTGCTGTTTGCACTTTTGTTGAACCTCTGTAAATATAATTGATTTTGATAAAATGAACTAATTATTACTGCTTTGCCATATTGCAACATGTGAAATACGATTTATTACAGAGATAGAAAGAAGAGAATTGAAAAACCTAGAAGATTTAGCAGAAGTTTAAGCCGAACTCCCAGTCCACCTCCCTTCAGAGGCAGAAACACAGCAATGGATGCACAAGAAGCTTTAGCTAGGAGGTGGGTATATTTTCTATTTGATGCATTTTTCCTTTTCAATTTGAAGTAGATACACTCAATTCTGTGGAGAAAGTGAATGCTTTCAGGGTTTAAGTCAACTAGTTAAATGTAGCCATGATACATACTGTGCCAATTTTGATCTAGTACTAAGTAGTTGGTTAATTCTCATTTTAAACATTTACCCATTTGTGCAACTGGAAAGATTACGATGTCTGCAGCAGTTTCTGTTTTCTTTCATTATTGACTGATTCATTTTTCTCAAATTTAGGCTCCTAAATATGTTTGGTTTGCAATAGAAACTTTTTTGGAAATCTTAAATCTGATTCAGGAACTCTTAAATTTGGCCTCTGAAATTGCATTGTCCTTTTGTTTTTTTCTTCAAGAAGACAAAGTCTGAAACAATTCTTTCAACAGGTTTCTTATTTTGAAGGTGGCAAATAATAAACATTACAAGGTGATTTATTTGATCTTGTAAATTTTACTGCTGTGATAACAGGGAGATCGTTTTATGTTTTAATTCTGTAAGCATTTCAAAGATGTTCTCTGGTAATTGTGGGACTACACACAGGGCTGTCTGGCTGAAATGTGCAAAACCGTTGAAAGAACTGCCTCATAGAGAGGCAAGAAGTAAAGTAAAATCCAAGTGCTTGTTTTCAGGTTTTCCCATATTCTGAAAACTATACTCTTGATTTTGGGTTTTTTTCCTTATGAAATTGAGTTTGTATTTTTTTTTCATTACAAAAATACAGTTATCACAATGTAACCTGATGGGCTGCTGCCCTGTGAACCCAGCCTGGCAGAAACTCCAGCTGAACAGCAGCAGCAGCAAAGGTGTGAGCTCGCCCCTTCTTCATTCCATTCACCTTAGTGAATGGTGTTAATTCCAACCTGCAATGGCCATTTTAAATACGCATCAATAGTAGTGAATCATACTTTCTTTCTGAAACTAAAATCAACAGAATTAAATAATTTATTATATCTGAAGTAATTTATTAAGAATGGTCTGTTAAGTCTGACCAGTATTTTTTTTAAGCCCTAAAGTCTATTCTTTTATAAGTTCATTGCGCTTTAATTTTTGGCTTTTATTAAAGTTGAAGCTATTACTAGGATCTAAAACTTTAACTTAAAAAAATCTACTTAGTGGTTTTCAGATGACAAGTTTATATGAAATAACTCTTTTAAGAAATAACAGATTGCTCCTTGGCTACTTTGAAATTTGAAGGCAGATCTTTTGTTAATAAGATACTACGGTATATAGACCTTTTTGTTGTTCCTTTTTTGTTTTTAAATAAGGACAATTTTTGAACTGCTTTGAAAATAGTTTTAATATCTGTGTACCAACATTTTATTTTATTTTATTTTTATTTTTTTATTTTTTTTGTGTGTGTACCAACATTTTAATGTTACCCCTAATCAGAAACTTATTCCCAAGGACAAAATCAAGTCTGTACTATGTCTTTCTTGCATGTGTGCTCAATAAAAGGGAATAAAATTATATTGTTTTATTCATTTTATGTAAATTCAGCAGTTGTTAAAGCCGATGCCATTTTCTGCCCATAGTACCCCAAAACAAAAAACCTTTTCTTTAATCTTTCCCCCTTTATACCACATTAAAGGAGGAAGGGGTTGGCTTTTAACTTACGATTGGGAAATCAAGGACTCTTGAAGAAAAGAGGTTTCTCTTTCAGGAACTCATGAAGATGATATTAACAATTTGCTGTATAAGAAGTAGATAATGACTTGACAGTACATTTAGTATATGTATTAGTAAATTTAGTGTGAACTAGTGTCTGTTTTGTCTGAGGATGAATTTGTGTTTCATGTTTCTAGTTTCATTGCTAATGATAAATTTCTTAAGCTGCTAAAGGTTAATTCTCTAATAATTTTCCCCCATTTTATTAGATTATAGAGAATGGCAAATAGGGTTTATTTGCCCCTTCTTTTACGTTTGGCTTTTTAATTTTTATTTAAGGCTATGATAAAGTCTTTTTACAAAAGTCGTAATTGTTATGTTTTGATTGGCTTTATCCTATATCCGCTTCCCCCAAGAAGCATGTAGGTAATTCTGTAAACATTGTTTACTACTTTTAACGTACCCTAAGACTTACTCAGTTCTCAATATGTCATTTGCAAGATGTAATTTTATCCTTACTGCTATAACCAGCACTGATAAAGTTTGAATAATTTTTATTTTTTAAAACTATTCTCTGTGGGAACTGTGTGTAAAAGCTATTCCAGTTTTTTGGCTATTCCATGAATTTAAAAATGTTTAAAACCAGTATTGAAATATTCTTTAACTGTGACTCTCTTAAGAGTGAATGCTTTTTTCCCCACATACAGATACCAATTTGTGTTAATCTTAATTTAAAATTTTATGTTAAGTGTTTTGTTTCTATACATGTGGAGAAATACAAAGATAAATATGGGTTTTATATTGAGCATTATTTTAAATTTATTGAAATTGTCTTTCACAGGTTGGAAAGAGCAAAGAAATTACAAGAACAGCGAGAAAAGGAAATGGTCGAAAAACAAAAACAACAAGAAATAGCTGCAGGTAATTTATTTTCTTTACTATGGAAGTATGGCATTTCTTTGTAGAAAATCTGAAAACCTCAGAAAAATACAGGAAGAAAATCACCCATGATCCTTGCTACCCGTCAGTGCACTGTAAACCTGTTGTTAGTGAAATGTGAACCTTCATACCTCATAAATTCTTTTTTTTTTTTTTAAAGATTTTATTTATTTGACAGAGACACAGCGAGAGAGGGAACACAAGCAGGGGGAGTGTGAGAGGGAGAAGCAGGCTTCCCGCTGAGCAAGGAGCCCGATGCGGGGCTCGATCTCACAACTCTGGGATCATGACCTGAGCCGAAGGCAGACGCTTACACGACTGAGCCACCCAGGCGCCCCATACCTCATAAATTCTTCATGCATATGTATTTGTTACTTGGTTGGTGGCCTGATTTTGACAGTCACTGTTCTTCATATAACACTTTAGCCATCACTGCACATGTCTTTTAGTCATGATTTTATTAAGTTTATTAAAATGATGACTGAACTGGGATAAGAAATCAGGTTATTAGACATAACACAAACGTTGCCTGTGGATGACTAAAGGTGATCAGAGAGAGCTTATTGAATTACATGAAATGTAGTCTGGAAGGTGTTTTTTTTGACATTCCTAGTAAATCGGTACTTCTTGAAATAATATAAAATTGTACAAATTGTGTATGGCTGGCAGACTCAGTTGGTAGAGCATGCAACTCTCAATCTCAGGGTTGCGATTAGATTGGGTGTAGATTGATTAAAATTTTTAAAAAATTTCAAGAAATTGTACAAATTGCCTTTATTCATTTATTTATTTTAGATGGGGGGGCGTGGAGGGTGAGGCAGAGGGAGAGGAGGGGAGAGAATCTTAAGTAGGTTCCACACCCAGCTCGGAGCCCAATGCAGGGCTTGATCTCACAACTCTGAAGTCATGACCTGAGCCGAAATCAAGAGTTGGAAGCTCAATCGCCTCAGCCACCCAGGCACCCCCACCATTTTACTTTTAATACATGATTAGAACAAAACTTTCATAACTGGATTCCCATAGTATTAGTAATTAAAAGAATTTTCTAAGCTTATATTCTGGGATGACAGAAAAATAAGTAATCAGAACAGTCTTTCTGTTTACAAAAAATTGACTCCATTCCTGACTGAATCACTTAAAATGGAAATACCAGGCAGGGCATTTAACTTCTGTAGGATTTGGGCTTTGGATTTGTTAAATGTGCATCATACTTGTTTAATATCTTAAATGTTTGTTAAGAATTTCAAATGAAAGTCTAAAGAACCATTTTGTAAGCTTAACCATACAAATAGTATTTGTTTTTACAAGTTTAGCTACATACAAGTACCATAATTCATTTTCTTTGAAATCACAAATCTTCTTACTATTTGTAGAATTCTTACTATTTTTAGATATGTAAAGTATTTGTACATATAAGGGATCATATCCGGAAATGTCTATTATAAATATTTTCAATAAATTTTTCCTAAAATATTAGTTGCTTTATAAACTAATCTCCTTATTTTGGTAAAAGTATTCTGGCTTTTTGTTAGGTTAGTTCTTATATATAAAGGCACTACTGTACTGTAAATCAGGAGGTTGGTTTTGGTTAGTCGTAAATTAAATCTATGCTTCTCTTCTGTCTTAGCAGCTGCAGCCACCGGAGGTTCTGTGCTCAATGTTGCTGCCTTGTTGGCATCAGGAACGCAAGTAACCCCTCAGATAGCTATGGCAGCTCAAATGGCTGCCCTGCAGGCTAAAGCTTTGGCAGAGACCGGAATAGCTGTACCTAGCTATTATAACCCAGCAGCTGTGAATCCAATGAAATTTGCTGAGCAAGAGAAAAAAAGGAAAATGCTTTGGCAAGGCAAGAAAGAAGGGGTAAGTTCTTTAATTCTCCTCTTTTGTCATTTATTCCTAATTAGCAGTTGCTTAGGAAAACAAACTTGGATTGAAAAAGATTGGTTTGTGTTTATTTTTTTTTCTATAAACTTGATTGTTTTAATTTACCACAATTTAGTGTTGGAAAAAGATTGATCTAAGAAAACCAGTAGCGATTCAAAGAAAAACAGTATTCCCATACATTTATAATGGGGGAAGATGCTCCTTGGCTTAGGCTTTTTCATAAACTGAAAATAATTATAAATTGCATGGCACAATTGTAAATGTTATCATTTCTTTTAGACCTTATGACTTAGCTAAATTTTATGAATTGTAAAAGTTCAGTGTTTCTTTACAGGACAAATCCCAGTCTGCTGAAATATGGGAAAAATTAAATTTTGGAAACAAGGACCAAAATGTCAAATTCAGGAAATTAATGGGTATTAAGGTGAGTTACACACTTTGAATTAAAATTCATATTAACTTAACATTTTCAGGTTAACATTGGTCCTCACCCTAAAAGTTAATTTCAGTAATATATGAACTCTGGGTACTTTCTGGTGGTGGTTTGTTTTGTGCTTCAGATTAATTTCACAGAATTATGTTGTCATCATTAGCTGATTATACAGATTATTAAATTTAAATTAATGTGGTTGTTGATTATAACCTATTTATACCTTAAATGAACCTTTTTCTAGATCATAAGCTTTTCTTAGTAAATAAAAATGAAATTGTAAATGGGAATTAATGAATTTGCTTTCTAAAAAGTGCTCATTTAAAGCTAACTGTAGGGACGCCTGGGTGGCGGCTCAGTTGGTTAAGTGTCTGCCCAGCTCAGGTCATGATCCCAAGGTCCTGGGATCGAGTCCCACATCAGGCTCAGCAAGGAACCTGCTTCTCCCTCTGCCTGCCGCTCCCTGTGCTTATGCACACGTGCACTCTCTCTCTCTCTGACAAATAAATCTTTAAAAAAAAAAACAAAAACTGACTCTACTCGGAGTTGCACCTTAATATTTAATGTTTCCAGAAAGCTTTTTTAAAGATGTAGGGTTTTTTGGTGGCTTTGTTTTTTGTTTTTCTTGGTGTGTGTGTTTTGTTTTGTTTGAATAAAGTGGAAATGTACAGATTTCATATAACAACCCGGAAGAAAGTTCACAAACGCTCAGGTATTGATTACTTAAGGGAGTTGGTTTTTCATTGAAGGGATATTTGGCTTAAACTAAGCTTCACTAAACTGGCTTTTTTGGAACATTGCCAGACAGCCTTTGCATTTGCTGCTACCTTTCCCTGCTCTAATTCTTTCCTTAGCTCCCAGCATCATTCCTTCCTTTGGTCTCTCTCAAATGTCAACTTTTTAGTCCTTTCTCGTTTGCCTTCTTAAAAATAGCAAGCACGGGTAGCCTGGGTTGGCTCAGTCACTTAAGTGTCTGCCTTCAGCTCAGGTCATGATCCCGGGGTCCTGGGATCCAGCCCTGCATAGGGCTCCCTGCTCAGTGGAGAGCCTGCTTCTCCCTTTCCTCCCCACTCATGCTGTGTCTCAGTCTCTCTCTCTCTCTCTCTCAAATAGTCTTTTAAAAAATAATAGTAAGACAAAAATAGCAAGCACACCATCCCCATTTTCTGTTTTTCTCCTAAACTTTACTTACATATTGAATGGTATGTTCTACATTTTCTTCCTCATACCCACTAAAATGAAGATTTTTGTTATATCCTGGTTTATCCCAATAGCTAGAAAGAACATTGCCTTGCACTCCATGGGTGCTAAATGAATGAATGGAAGGTAAATACATATCCTAAAAATGTGATTTATCAGTACTGTCAGTTGAGAAGAAGAGCCTATTCTCATTTCCATTTATTTTAATAATATATTTTTTATCTGAAATTTAGAGTGAAGATGAAGCTGGATGTAGCTCAGTTGATGAAGAAAGTTACAAGACTTTGAAGCAACAGGAAGAAGTATTTAGAAATTTAGATGCTCAGTATGAAATGGCAAGATCACAGACCCACACACAAAGAGGAATGGGATTGGGTTTCACATCATCAATGCGAGGAATGGATGCAGTTTGAAAAAGATCAGACTTTAATGTTTGGGACTTTATGGACTTCTGGTTCTGATGTCAGGTCCTTGTTCACCAAACAGCTAGCATTCTAGCTTGCATGGGTGTTGCATTGACTTTAATTTATTGAAAAATACGATTTTTTGTAAATATCAGATCAGTGATACTGGTGTTAGTGTTGTAATCAGGTTAAACACACTTCCATTAAACTTGACAGGACTATAGAAGGACAATATTTTTTAGTTCATGAATTCTACTTTTCAAATATATAAAAGCTGCAGGTGGGATAAAATCTCATACATGGATATTTCGTGTCCGCTGTCTTGTGTACTTTTGTACTTAACCTTGTACAGTTATTTTCATCTCTTGAAACATGAAAGAAATGTTATGTAGATGTTCTTTAGAAGATCTGGCCATTTGGTACATAATCCAGCACAAATACGCTGGGTGGTGATGACAATAAAAATGGTTTTCTCAACACTGGTGTTAATTTAAGTTACCTGGAATTCTTATTTGAATTTGTTTCATAGTTTTTTGTAGCATTTTGCAATTGCTATTACAGAGCACTAGGTAGAAATTCCTTTTTTTTTTTTTTTTTTTTAAGAACAGTTAACTGCTCTAGGTAATACCATGGTGAGCAAAACTGTAAAAGGGAGTTGGGAGGAGTAAACAAACTTACTATAATAATACTGTTTTCCTACTACTGTAAGGAACAGAATTGGTGTACAGTATTTGTTCATTATTCCATATGTTATTCAGGAAATAGATTAATACATTAAAGGGATGTAAGCACTTTTATTTTAATAAAGTGCCTTATTACAAGTTCTTGGTATGCCCTTTGCTCATTAAATCCTTTGAAGTCTTCAGTAGCACAAAGTACTAAAATATTAGAAAATCACTTTGTCACTAAGTTAAATAGGGCATAAGTTCTGGAGGGACTACAGAACTTAAAATTCATTTGCTTTTATTACTACAAAATTCATGATTCACCTTTTCCTAGAAAAATCCTACAACTCCACATTGTATTAGCACAGTACAAGGGAAGTGTACTTAATGGTAAAACTTAACACCTTTATTTTTTAAATTTATTTTGAGAGACAGTTGGGGGAGGGACAGAGGGAGAGAATCCTTCACAAGCAGACCCCTTGCTGAGTGCAGAGCCTGACACGGGGCTCTATACCACAGCGCATGAGATCATGACCTTAGCAGAAACCAAGAGTCAGAAGACAAACCAACTGAGCAACCCAGGTGCCCGTTACACCTTTCTTTTTAAAATGAGTTCATGAAGTCTGGCCAACTTGTTTATTGGGCATGTTTTGTGATAAACGATGTGTGGTTCTACTATAAGATTTTTTTTTTAAGTATTTTGGTAAATGTTTAAATTACGCTTTCCTAGAGCCAATAATTTTATGAAGAAATGTCTCTTCATCATGCTTCAGTGACAAAGTCAAGTTTCTGGGGGAATGACACTGGTTTTTTTCATTCTGGAGTCCCCACAATTCAAATTTTTCAGGTTAGCTGTATCTTAAATCAATTTCATTAGAAATTTTCATGGGCAGGGTGCGTGGGTGGCTCAGTCATTAAGCATCTGCCTTTGGCTCAGGTCATGATGGGATCGAGTCCTGCATCAGGCTCCCCACTCAGTGGGAAGCCTGCTTCTCCCTCTCCCACTCCTGCTTGTGTTCCCTCTCTTGCTGTGCCTTTCTCTGTCAAATCTTTTAAAGAAATTTTCATGGGCTGGGACACCCGGGTGGCTCAGTTGGTTAAGTGTCTGCCTTCTGCTCAGGTCATGATCTCAGGGTCTTGGGATCTAGCCCTGCGTTAGGCTCCCTGCTCAACAGGGAATCTGCTTCTCCCTCTTCTGCCCCTCCCCCCTGCTCACATGGGCACGCACACGCTGTCTCAAGTAAGTAAATAAAATTCAAAAAAAAATTTTTTTTATGAAGATTCTTTATTTGACAGAGACAGAGAATGGGAACACAAGCAGGGGGAGTGGGAGAGGGAGAAGCAGGCTTCCTGCGGAGCAGGGAGCAGCCCCATGCAGGGCCCGATCTCTAAAAGGCAGTGTGGAAATGAAAGCACTACATTAACTGCCTGCTGTGTTTTTCCATAGTATTTGAGGTGCTGGCCATACATAATGAGTGATGATCCATCCTGCACTCATCTAAAGCAGTAATTTAAAACACTGTAGTAGCCAAGTTTAAACAAATGAAACTAACTTTGCAATATCTAAAATAATTCAACAGGTAATCAATTAATTTTGAGGCTCAGTTGGTTAAGCGTCTGCCTTTGGCTCAGGTCATGATCCCGGCGTCCTGGGATCAAGCCCCACATCGGGCTTCCTGCTCAGCAGGAAGCCTGCTTCTCCCTCTCCCACTCCCCCTGCTTGTGTTCCCTCTCTCGCTGTGTCTGTCTCTGTCAAATAAATAAAATCTTTAAAAATAAATAATAAAAAAAAAGATTTTACATATTTTTAAAACCAAGGTGTATGTTTTTAACACATCCCAATTTTGACTTATCAATAGCCAGTCCCACATAGCCTGAGACAACCAGATTGGACAGTGCAGATCTAGAGGGAGGCATGTAGGTAAATTTAAGTTGCATAATTAAACATGAATAATTAATTTTTGGAGTCCTGGGGGGGCGGGGGTGGGTGTGTGGTGGAAACTATTTAACTGCTTAACATTTTGTACTCTTCCCCCCCCCCCCCCCTTTTTCCTGGCTGTTACTGTGTTTTCAGTTTCAAAGCCTTGTACTCCATGATGGATATGTTGGGGTTAATCCTTGTAAGCAACATAGTTGCTGTCCAGGATATATTTTATTTTTAAATAGACTACTCACGACCTTGATCAAGACCTGAGCTGATGGGGAGCCTGGGTGTCTCAGTTGGTTAAGTGGCTGCCTTCAGCTCAGGTCATGATCTCAGGGTCTTGGGATTGAGGCCAGCCTTGGGCTCCTTGCTCAGCCAGGAGCCTGCTTCTCCCTCTGCCTGCCACTTTCCCTGCTTGTGCTCTCTCTCTCTCAAATAAAATCTTTTTTAAAAAAAAAGACCTGAGCTGTGACCAAGAGACGGACACCATAAGGAGGGCACATGATGTAATGAGCATTGGGTATTATATAAGACTGATGAATCACTGAACTCTACCTCTGAAACTAATAATACACTATATGTTAATTAATTGAATTTAAATTGTATTTATTTATTTTAAAATTTTTATTTATTTGACAGACAGCGAGAGAGGGAACACAAGCAGGGGGAGTGGGAGAGGGAGAAGCAGGCTTCCCGCTGAGCAGGGAGCCCGATGCGGGGCTCGATCCCAGGACCCTGGTATCATGACCCGAGCCGAAGGCAGACACTTAACGACCGAGCCACCCAGGCGCCCCCTTTCTTTTTTTTAAAGATTTTATTTATTTATTTGACAGACAGTGAGAGAGGGAACACAAGCAGGGGGAGTGGGAGAGGGAGAAGCAGGCTTCTGGCAGAGCAGGGAGCCTGATGTGGGGCTCAATCCCAGGACCCTGGGATCATGACCTGAGCCGAAGGCAGACGCTTAACGACTGAGCCACCTAGGCGCCCCAAAGATTTTATTTATTTATTTGAGAGAGAGAGAGAGCACATGAGAGGGGGGAGGGTCAGAGGGAGAAGCAGACTCCCTGCAGAGCAGGGAGCCCGATGCGGGACTCGATCCAGGGACTCCAGGATCACGATCTGAGCCAAAGGCAGTCGCCCAACCAACTGAGCCACCCAGGCACCCTCTAAATAAAATCTTTAAGAAAAAAAAATATGTATCAATGTGTAACAAAAATGCTTCAAAAAATTTCTTTCACCAGTCCAGTTGCTTCTCTCTTGCCTCTGAGGATAAAATTGCCTCAAGGTACCACATAACTTCCCTCGTTGCTACCAAACCTGGTCCACATCCATTGATCATTTATTCAACCAGTTTATCTATCTATCTATCTATCTATCTATCTATCTATCTATCTATCTATCCGTCTATCTATCTATGAGAGAGAGAGCACAAGCAGAGGGAGAGGGAGAAGCAGGCTCCCCACTGAGCAGGGAGCCCGACCAGGGCTCGATCCCAGGACCCCAGGATCATGACCTGAGCCGAAGGCAGACGCCCAACTGATTGAGGCAGGGACCCCTATTCAAACAGTTTCTTAAGTCACAATCCTGAGAAATATTCATGACCTGTTTACTCTCATTTCTTGTATCCAACCCTCCAATTAGCTGTTGCTTCAATTTTATCTTTTTTTTTTTTTAAGATTTTTATTTATTTGACAGAGTGAGACACAATGAGAGAGGGAACACAAGTAGGGGGAGTGGGAGAGGGAGAAGCAGACCTCCTGAGGAGCAGGGAGCCTGATGTGGGGCTCGATCCCAGGACCCTGGGACCATGACCTGAGCCGAAGGCAGACGCTCAACGACTGAACCACCCAGGCACCCCTCAATTTTATCTTCTAAATATTTTCTACTTCTAAACATCAACTCTCCACCACTATTCCCACTACCCTAATCCAAACATGTATTGGTTCCACTACAAAAACCTATCAACCTACTAGACTTGGAATTTTACTTTTGCTGGATTTTCAATCGTGTTTCTATCACAATCAAGACCATCTTACTAAAACGGAAATGTGTGAGTCACGAACACACCACCTGTTTGAAATGTTGAAATGACTTCCCAATTTTGGGGATGGAGAGAGGATCCCTAACTTGGTCTGTGAGCACTGGCCTAATGTACCAGCCTCATTGTGCTCCACTCTCTTCTCATTTCACCTGCATATTTCTTCTAAGGAGGAGGCTCTTAAGTCCATCCGCGGTACTCTCACCACCAACTTTGCCCTCCTAACACTTCATGTTTCAGTTCAAACCTCAGTTCCTCAGTTCACTGATTCCCACAGATTCTGTCAAAGTAAATCGTTACATACCCATAACTTGCTGTTTTTATTTCACATATTTTTTTAATATGATGGACACCTATCAACATCCACCTGGACCCAAGAGTGGGAGCAGTTAGGGTTATTTTGTTGTCGTTTCTTTCTTCTGTTAGCCTGTAGGTTCCACCAGAGCAGTAACTTACCTATTTTGCTCTCTCTTGCATCCTCGAACTCTGGAACAGTGCCTGGTACGTTGAACGTGGTAAATAAATGTTATTGAACGAATCAGTGATTGAATGAGAGAAACCACCGAAACCAGCAACAGACAAATCTAAAACGGTCTGATTTAGCTAGTTTTTCATGAAAAAGTGCAACAAGCTCAATAAACTGAAGTAGCTTGTCCAAGATCACAAAGGTAATCTGTGACAAAACTAGTGTTCCTTATTCTCTTGCTGCAATTTAGCACGCACACTAGAATCTGTTTTAAGACATGCGTCGTGCTCTGATATTTCAGCCTTAGATGCATCACAGGGACAATATATATTGTTTTAACACATTATGATCTAGTCAGGCTTTCTGCACATTTAAAAAGGACCAATCCCAGTATGCAATGCAAACAATGAGTTAACAGTCGCTTAGAAACCACATGTCCCAGCATGCCATTCTCCCGAGCAATCTCGGAAGTGGCTCTGAGAGACGCCATTGCATTCTGGGACTTGTAGTCTCTCGGGACTGGCCCGCCCCTTGTGCAGCTTCGGCGGCCTACGTCGGGAGAAAACCCTACCGGGTGGCTTAGCGCGGCCCAAGCCCGAGCGAGCGGTGCCGCCCTACAACCTTCGCCCCCGGCCCGGCGGCCCCCTCTGCCTCTTCTCGAATCTTACCCACAGCCCAAGATGGCGGCGGAGGTGGATTTTGGCGACCTAGAGCTGTTCGAGGCGTTTGACCACCCAGAGGAGTCGATTCCTAAGCCTGTCCACACCCGCTTCAAGGATGACGACGGCGACGAGGAGGACGAGAATGGGGTCGGCGACGCGGAACTGCGGGAGCGGCTGCGGCAGTGCGAGGAAACCATCGAGCAGCTCCGCGCCGAGAATATCCTTCCCGCTCGCTTGGGCCCGGTCACCGGCGTGCGGTGGGCGGCATGTCTGGGAGGGCGCGGGCGGAAATTCCAGGAGGGCCGGAATTTCGAGCAGTCTCTCTCTGGCCCCGCAGGCGGGCGGAGAATCGAGGGTTCGGTTTGCGTAAGCTGCCTCGGTGCCCCGGCGCGAACCTCTCCCCTCCGGGGATCCGTGTCATGGACTAGACTCGCTCCTCGCGCCTCACAAACCGGGGCTGGTTTTTAGGATTATTTCAGACTGCTAGATCGTAGGTTGGTCACCACTTCCTCTCCTCCTCTCTGAAGTCCTTATCGGATTTCGTTTTTTTGCAGCCAAGCTTAAGTTGATGCGGTCATGTTATAATTGTCTATGAGGAGATAGCCCGATACTCAGACCTGAGCGTAGATCTGGGTTTTTTTTTTTATAGCGGGGCAGAAGCTAGTGGTTTTAGGATGCGGGAGTTGGGAGTTTAAGGATTTGAAGCATGCGGGGAGAAATGGGTAATTGCCTGATTGAGATTGGGGATTCGTTTTAAAGTTCTTCGACTTTGAGTACCTTCCGTGGTGAAGGTGCGTTGCAAAGCCTTAGGAAAAAACGCGCCAAGTAAGTTTCCGTTTGGCTTAGTTACATGATTACAGCCTTTCTAGCAAGACTTGTTAGTATGGTTATTTACATTCTTAGAGGTGTTTGGTTTTTTTTTTTTTAACTATATGCAGATGATTTCGGTTCAAATAGTTCCCCGTTTAAAATGAAACCCTGAAAGCAGTTGGTAAATCATCTTTAAAGGTTTTTGAAGTCTGACTTTTTTCATGATGCAGTTTTCCTTTACCTTTTAATATGTAAAATTTCAAAATACAGAAAAGTTGAAAGGATTGTACGGTGAACATCCATAGTTCTATCCTAGATTCTTCGTCTTTAACCGTTTGTTTTACTGTATCACTTATCATGCTGCTCTTTATTTTTCTTTTTGTTTTATTATTTTTTTTGAGAGAGAGATGCATGAGCGGGGGCATGGCAGAAGGAGAGGGAGAGAGCACCTCAAGCAGACTCCACGATCATTATCGGAGAGCCCCTTGGGGTTCCACCTCAGGATCCTGAAATCAGGAGTCAGATGCTTAATCGACTGAGCCACCCAGGCACCCCCATGCTGCACCCCCATGCTGCTCTTTCTTAAATGAATTGCTGTTTAGGTTTTGATGGGGCACCTTTGTTTGAATAACACTTTTGTTTCAGTCTGTTAGTCTTTGTTTTTGTTTTTTTAAAGATTTTACTTATTTATTTGAGAGAGGGAATGAAAGAGAGAGAGCACAAGAGCGGGGAGGGTCAGAGGGAGAAGCAGACTCCCTGCTGAGCAGGGAGCCGGTTGTGGGACTCGATCCTTAGACTCCAGGATCATGACCTGAACCGAAGGCAGTCACTTAACCAACTGAGCCACCCATTAGTCTTTTGAACTACATGACCCTGTTTTAGAATATCTATGTTGGAAGAGATGAGAAAACTTTTAGTTTTTAGGTTTAAATGCCTAGCCCTGCAACAAAACAGGGGCTCAGTTAAGTGTGTCATCCTCAAAATATTTGCGGGTCTTTTTAACGTTTATAACATTCTGACACCGAAATGAATAGTTGAATTTTATGATATTTATGATTTTCTTTAATGAGAGCTTATATTCCTTAACAAGTAATAACATCAAGAACTTAAAAGAAAATTGAACATTCTGACTCGACCAAGGTATGAGATATTGCAATTACAACATTGTCCTTTATTAATATTTAATATTTAGCTATAATTTCTTTGTAAGAAGAGTAGGACTTTTGTATCTTTTTTTTTTGTATCGTTTTTAATTGTTCAGCGTTCTCTGAAGAAATCAGTAATGATAGTTTATTTTTAATTTCTGGCTGTAAAATTTGAATTCTCCTAACTACACTAAATTTTTAATTTATTAGTTTATTTTGGGGGGTGTTAACTAGATTTATTGCAGTGATCATTTCACAACATATACAAATATTGGATCATTATGTTGTATACCTGAATAACTTTTATTTTTTTTTTATTTTTTTTTTTTTAAAGATTTTTTATTTATTTATTTGAGAGAGAGAGAATGAGAGAGAGCAAGCACATGAGAGGGGGGAGGGTCAGAGGGAGAAGCAGACTCCCTGCCGAGCAGGGAGCCCGATGCGGGACTCGATCCAGGGACTCCAGGATCATGACCTGAGCCGAAGGCAGTCGCTTAACCAACTGAGCCACCCAGGCGCCCTACCTGAATAACTTTTAAACTGACTGAGTAAAAATATTTGTGAAACATGTCCAGAAAATTTTGACTTAATGTCCAGAACAGGCAAGTTGCCAACCTAGCTGTTCTTATTCCACAAACATTTCTGGGAAGTTAGAATTAAGATTACAGTATTACTCTAGGTGAAGATTTATTTATACAGTTAAAATATATTTCTAAATAGAAATGATGGGAAATTTCATTTTAGAAAAAGAGAAATTAGTGTGCTTTTGAAGAAAGTACAATGAGTAGATTTGCGTTCAGACATCTGACTTTAAGAGATAGACGAACAAATGCTCGTATCTTAATACAAATTTATCTAACAGGTTACTAAATCTAAAATATTTGTCAAACTACAGACTTATTATGTGGAATTGTATTATCAAGTTTTCAGAATTTGGGGGGCTGTGATCCAGTGTCACATGCACTTTTTTGTCCCTGGTACCAGCTGAAGTAACTAAAGGTTTAAAAATTTCAGAATTTAGATGTATTTTGTTTTGTTTTTTAAGATTTTATTTATTTATTTGATAGAGAGAGACAGCGCGAGAGGGAACACAAGCAGGGGGAGTAGGAGAGGGAGAAGCAGGTTTCCCACAGAGCAGGGAGCCTGATGCGGGGCTCAATCCCAGGACCCTGGGATCATGACCCGAGCCGAAGGCAGACACTTAACAACTGAGCCACCCAGGCACCCAGTTTAGATGTATTTTGGAAACCTCCCCATGCCCTACCTTCCTTCCTCTATGTGAGCACACTTTGTGGATCTAAACTTGTTTATGGTTAGATATTAAGTGTACTGAATATAACTGGGATTCTTCAAAAATCATAATTTTTTTAATATTTAAAGATACTTAGATAAGCACACTTTCTAATAGTTGATAATTTAAACATTTACAAAGGGGTTATAATCACTCGAGTTTAAATGATAGCGTCATAGGCTTTACCAGTACATGAGACAGGCATTAGTATCCTAAAAAAGGAATAAATTAAAATTTTCTTTTTAGAATTAGTGCTCTTTGTGTTGTCAGACTGATAAAGCATTCTATAGAAAATTTAGAGGGCGCCTGGGTGGCTCAGTCGTTAAGCGTCTGCCTTTGGCTCAGGTCATGGTCCCAGGGTCCTGGGATGAGTCCAGCATTGGGCTTCCTGCCTTCCCTCTCTCCCACTCCCCCCTGCTTGTGTTCCCTCTCTCCCTTTGTCTCTCAAATAAATAAATAAAATCTTTTTTTTTTTAAGATTTTATTAATTTGTCAGAGAGATAGAGAGCACAATCAGGGGGAGCGGCAGGCAGAGGGAGAGGGAGAAGCAGGCTCCCCGCTTAGCCGCGAGCCCGATGTGGGACTCGATCCCAGGACCCTGGGATCATGACCTGAGCCGAAGGCAGTCGCTTAACCGACTGAGCCACCCAGGCGCCCCATAAATAAAATCTTGAAGAAAAAACATTTAGAAACAAAAAGAAATAAAATTATATAGATAAAATCTGTAACCCCAGCCTCTTGGTTTAATCCTTATTTTTGGAACTGTCATGATCAGAAGTTTCTTTCCTTTTTGTCCAATAAACATTTTTAACTATTATGAAAAATTGCAAATGTATGGAAAATGAATAGTACAATTAATATACATGTTTTCACCCCATATGCACATTTTACCCTAAATATTTCAGTATGTGACTTTTTAAAAACAAGATTTTGTCATGCATAATCACAACAGCACTCACAATAACTGGCATGATTCTCTTAACACTCCCAGCTCAGTCCATATTCAGATTTCCCCAACTGAATGTCTTTATAGCTGATTGCTCAGACTGGACTCTAGTTAAGGACCATACAGTTGTGTGTGGTTTTTAAAAACATCATGGTTTTTTTTGTTGTTGTTTTTTAAGATTTACTTATTTATTTGAGAGGGAGTGAGAGAGCACGTGCTTGTACGTGTGCGCACAGGAGCGCAGAGGGGAGGGGCAAAGAAAGTCCTAAGCAGATTCCACACTGAGTGCCTCAGTGCTGAGCCCTTCCCCCAGCTCTATTCCCAGAACCCTGAGATCTAGACCTGAGCCAAAACCAAGAGTTGGTCGTTTAACCAACTGTGCCACCCAGGCGCCCCCCAAAAAATCATGTTTGTTTGTGGTTTTTTTTAAGATTTTATTTATTTATTTGAGAGAGAGAATGAGTGCACTTGAGAGCAAGTAGGGGGAGGGGCACGGGGAGGGGGAGGGAGAGAATCTCAGGCAGACTCTGCTCTCAGCCTGGAGCTGGACCTGCCAATCCCATGACCCTGAAATAACGACCTGAGCCAAAATCAAACCTCGGATGCTTAACCAACTGAGCCACCCAGGTTCCCCAACAGTATACTTTTTATATCTCTGCTTTAGTATCTGGGATTTGAAATACTGGAATGTGCACTGCCCTCTAAGAGGCTGTCCATTTAAAGTGTTTCATTTTCCTATATATTTCTAAGCTAAGTTTACTCTGATTCTTTTAGAAATATCTTCTTTTAACCTGCTGGTTTATCCAGACCCTCCCTTCCCCCAGTATGTAAAGAAACTAGCCATTAGTTAAGGAATTTTTTTGGTTGAAAACTGAAAGATTAACTATAGTTTTAAATTTTTTTGTGAAATATTTGTAAAAATATGTAAGGGATACCTCTATGTAAAACCATTAAAGTAGGTAAAAGTTTGTGAAAACTTAGATTTTTTTTTTTTTGAGAAAACAAGAGTTGTTGGTGGTTCTTAATCTTATTTGTAAAATAATCTATGCTCTTTGGTACTTAATAATTACAAAAGTTGTGTGTTTATATATTTATGAATTTTACTTTAAGATCTTCTAAGAATATGTTTTAACTTCTGTTTTAGTGGAATATTGGTGAACAATACTAAGTTAGATGGACCTTTATTACAGATTCTATTTATGAACAATGTTATTTCAAAGTAAGTAATTTCCCCTTTTCTACGTGTAATGAGTTAATGTGTTTATGAAACAATGTCTTCTATAAGTATGCTGTTTTCATTTGTATTTATTCCATCTTTATTCTTTTACTTAAAATTTAGGGAATCATGATTAAGAGCAAGGACATTAGCGTCTATAAAGCTGAATTTGAATCTGGGCCCCTACTTTCTGCATATGTGAATCTGGGCAGGTCACAACCCTGTCTGCGTATCAGTTTTCTCACTAGAAAACAGGATACTAATGATAACCACTTCTTAGGTAGCTAAATGAGCACCTGTAACGTTAGTCGGTTCTCCCCCCCAAATCAGGTAACTGAGTTTACCCTGTTGGCTGTCTTCAAAGCTTACCCACGTGATTTTGTGTGTGTGAGTGTGAGAATGCGACCTTAGCAAGCCTTCCGGCATGCTTGGAGCTAGGGTGACTCAGTGCATTCCTGCAGTGCTTGCTAGAATGTCCTGAAATGCTTTGAGGCTTTGCCCTGTCCCTCCCTCGGAGCGTGGTCGTAGACATTTCAGACAGTTGGCTGCCCCTCTCCTGGCTCGCTGAATCTGTTGTTACTGCAGGCGCTAGGCAAGGTGAAGAAGGTAATGGGAACCATATAGAGCGTGTTAACTGTGTGGCAGGCCCTTTACCGCCTTTCTCTCAGCCCAGGTGGAACCCGAGGCTCTGAGGGGTGGGGACGCCGGGTGGTGAGTGTGGCGGCAGCAAGGTGCCGGGCACAGCTGGGCACCAGCACTGCTGTCACCATCGGATTTGAATCAGCGTCTGCTCTGGCTCATGGCACTCTAATTTCTGGCACTGTATATCTGCCATTTTGCCCGCAGAAATCTTAGAATGTCAGAGCTAAAGAGACCTGAAAGATCAAGTCTGGTGAAGAGCAAGTTGGCTGCCCCAGTGTAGCCTAATCTGGCCTCCTTCGGCACCCCCGGAGCTGAGTGTTAACGGTGACGTGTGGAATGCGCTTCTTGGCCTGGAAGGCTGGAGAAAGTGGTCCTCCGTAGTTGTGCTGCTTCATTTTGTGTTTCTTTTGCATTTTTGGTTTTATTTTGTTCCAGTTTAACATTTAAATAGGTGTTTCCTTGTATGTGCATAGGGAATCTCTGGGAGGAGGACAGGGAAGAATGCCTTGGTTGTCTCTGCGCTGCAGAGATAGGTGGCCAGGACGCAGCCAGGAAGGAAGCTTTTCATTACGGAACGCTTTTACTTCTTTTGGATTTTGAACCATGTTTTACATGGATTATGTATTCAAAATTTAAATCTGTACAATTTATAAATAAAATCCATCTATTCTCAGCACAAATGTTTGCCACTGTTACATGCCAAACACTGAGTTAGATTTTCATAGTCATTTTGTTAACTCGGCAACAATGTATATTTTTTTCCTAAGACATAGGTTCCTGAATATTATAGTCAGTCAGTGATTTGATAAACCTTTGAAAAACAAGATAAACAGAATTTACTCCTGACGTCTTCTAATAATGCATAAGATTTCAGTCTATTCAGTGTTTACTCTGGGTTCTGACTGTTGTGTCCTCTCATGCAGGCAATATCATCAAGAAATAGAGGAATTTGTATCAAATTTAGTAAAAAGATTTGAGGAACAGCAGAAAAATGATGTGGAAAAGACTTCCTTTAATCTTTTGCCCCAGGTATTTCAAATTTAAGAGACTTTAAGATTAATAGGTTATGCTTTTCACTGCCAACTATTAGGCCACAGGGAGCCTCTTGTATCAAAATGAAAATGATTAAGTAGAACCACTGTGTCCTACACCTTAAACTAATATAACATTGTATGTCAACTACAACTTTAAAAAAACAAAAAAAAACCAAAAAAAACCCAAGATTGTTAAGACTGTTCACCTCCCATCCTTCAGTTGGGCGTCCTTCACTGGTCTGACCAGTGCTGCCTCAGGGGGTTCTTTTGCTTTGTGGCTCCTTCTCTTAGGGGAGTCATATTCAGACCTGGCTTCCCTCAAAATTAGTCTCCCCCCCCCCCATTTCCTCACTTGGACACATGGTTTGGGGCAGAAAATTAATTTGAAGCCAGAAAAAAAAAATCTGTATTTCTGGAGTTTATAAAAGATGAATTCTTTTTCTCTAAAACCAACAGGTTCGCATGCCATTTTTTTCCCTTTTCCTCGTTGGGAAAAAAATCAATAGCATGCCCAAAGAAATCTAAGAAATTTCACTATGTGACTATTAGAGCATGAGTTTATATTTTAAAAAATCAGAATTATGATTTTGGGGCTTTTTTTTTAAATTCCAAATTAAGGTAAGTAGAGTCCTTCAAATAGGGTTGTTAGCTGTTTATCCTCAGGTTGGAGAACAGTGTGTTCTGATTAATTAAATTTTCATCACCTTTAGTTTTCATGTATCATATACAGTTTTTAAAGATTCAAGAAACAGAATACATTTAACAATAAAAACCATACTGATTACCTAATTTTTGATTCAGGGAGCACTTCAGAATTTTATAGCGGCCTGAGGTCTGTGAGAGTTACATTATCCATATTAACCAGTAACGTAGAATCACATATTTTTTAATCTTTCTGGTTATCTGACTTGAAGATAAAGTCTGCTTTGCCAATTTAAGTATTGAGAGTTTAAATATTTAATTCATTAAATTTAATGCATGAATTAGTATTCAGTAACACAAAAGCATAGCATACACTAATGCTTCAGAAGGTGCTGTCTTTTGTATCTTTTATAAAATTTTTAAATTTTTCCACTTGGTGAAATTTATTTCGTAAACATTTCTAGCTTCCAAATTTAGCTATTATGACAACAATGAATTAAAAGCTTAATATACCTTAGTGGTATGTATTAGAAAATAAGGGGTATATTTAAATTTCTAATATTTGAAATTCGAAGTTGGTAAAAATTGGTTACTTTTTGTAACGTGTTTTTCTTTGCATTAGCCATCTAGTGTTATGCTAGAAGAGGACCATAAAGTAGAAGAATCCTGTGCCATTAAAAACAACAAGGAAGCTTTTAGTGTAAGTGTGGACATTTTAGTTTTTAATTCTGTAGATAACATGTTTCCTATCCTTTGTCATTTGGGTATTGTTAAGGTGGTATAGCCATATGGCCTCAAAGAATCCCCATCCTTTCATGAAATTTGTTATAAACAATAGTGGAGACTTCAGCCTCTAAATAGTATAGTTTGCTTTTTAGTAACTATTGTATACACAGTAGACATACTTCGGAGGACTTTATTTTTGTCCTGACAAACCTCTTTTGGTTGATGTTTGAGAACGTGGATGATGATCTAGAACGCGTGCATGTTGCACTTACAGATGGCTGAGGCTGAGAGGGAACGGATAAGTAACTAATATAACAGATGGCAGATAGGAGATTAAAAATGTTGACAAGCTCCAATGGTGGGTGAAAAATAGAAGCAGCATAACAGGGATGAGCCTACATTTAGGCCTTTCCGTACCTATGCGGAATCTCACTGTGTCAGTGCAATGGAGTGGTGTGATTTTGCAACTTAAAAAAAAGAGATTTTTTTTTTTTTTTAAGATGATGATGTAATCCTGGATTCTGTTCAAGGCTGACTAGTTTTCATGTTTAGGGAGTATTGTGCCCCATTGACAGACCGCAGTCTTGAAGACGTGGGGCTGCTGGGGTAATGAAGAGCCCGCAACATTGCTGAAGAGATTGACAGGGGGTATCACATCTCTGCAAATGTAATAAAGGCTGTTATTTGCAAAAGGTGTTATTTTAAATCACTCTGTGTAGTGCCAAGTGGCAGAACCAGGACCAGTGACTGGATGGACTATAAAGAGGCACATTGCAAGTCAACTTTTAGTGCAAATTTCTATCAGAGATGTGAAAATGAAGTGGTAGGTCTCATTTAAAGAAAAAAAAAGGCAAATTCCATGTCACTGTAAAAAGTCAAAGCCTGAGATACTGTCGAGGTGCTTTAAAGAAAGAATTTGAACTACATAACTTTTCATGTCCCATCTAACTCTAGGGTTCTGGGATTGAGAGTGGCACCTGCCTGGAAAGTGGGAATTTTATGTATTATTCATTTAGTCCTTTAATAAAGAGTAATAAATATTGCCAAATGCTCCCTTGTGCCAGGGACCCTTTTGGATTCCAAGGACACAGCAATGAAAAAGAAGAGCAAAGTCTCTGCTCTCACTGAATTACATTCTAGTGGGGGACGCAGAGCTCTGAAGAAAGTAAATCAGCCCAAGGAGTTAGAGGGTAGCCATGGGGCATTCGGTTTGTATAGTGAGTAGATGGTGACAGCCTCTCTGAACCAGCCCTGGATAAATTGAGGGCGTGAGCTGTGGTGCAGTTGGAATGAAGAGTACTCCAGGCAGTAGACAAAGTGAGTGGAAAGCACTGGGGCAGAAGCAGACACTTAGGCTTGCTCACTGTGTATCAAGTACTGTTCTAAGCTCATTACACATACTGCCCATGAAGGTACTGTTGTTATTCTCATTTTACATCTGCGGAAACAGACATGGAAAGCTAAGTAACTTGCTGTTGGTCCCTTGGCTAGTCAGGGACAAAGCCAGGGTTTGAATCCAGGCCTTCTGACCCTGGAACATAAGATGTAGATCTCTATGTTGCCTTATGAGCCATAGTGAGGGCTTTGGGTTTTACTCTGAGTGAGATGAGATGCCATTGGAGGCTTTTAAGTAGAAATGTGACATGATATGACTTGAATTTTTAAAAGAACTGGCTTCTCTGTGGAAGATAGTCTATCCTGGTTTACATGTGGAAGCTGGAAGCCAGCGGGAAAGTTCTTGTATTGATATCAGGTGAGGGAAGATGGCAAGTTAGTCTAGAGAGCCAGTGGTGGAGGTGAGAAGTGGTTCGAACCTGGAAATACCTTGAAAATAGAACTGATCAAATGTGTTGATGAATTGGATGTGTAGAACACAAAAGCGAGAGAATAGTCAGAATGACTCAGGTTTTGGGCCTTAGCAGCTGGAAGAGTGTCCTCACCTTTTCTGTGATGGGAAGAACTGGTGGGAGGAGCGGGTTAGGAGGGGAATGGGAATCCAGTTCAGTTTTAAGTAGGTGAGTTTGAGATGCCTCTCACGGGTCCAGAAGAGCTGTCAGTTGGCACTTGAATATCCAAGATTGGAGTTTAGGAGGCAGAACTGGATATTTGGGTGTTGTCAGCATATTCATCCTTCATTCCATGGGTCTGGATAAATCACCTCGAGAGTGCAGGTAGACAGGAGGACTGGGACCAAGTCTCACAGAAGATGGAGAGATGAGAAGGACTGGTCAGCAGGGTAGAGCATGGTGTCCTAGAAGCAAAAAGGAGCATTTCTCTGAGGGAGGAATCAGCTGTGTCGGTTGCTGCTCATTGGTTGAGACGAAGACGGAGCTGTGCAGTGAATTCAGCTGTGGGGGGGGTCATTGGGGAGCGTAGCGCCGGGGAAGGAACGGAAGCCTTCCCGGAGATGTTCAGGAGGGAATGGCGGGGCCATCTAAGAAAAAAAAAGTGGGGGACTATTCCAGATTAAAAGAGACTAAAATGATTTAACATGTAAATGCAACACATGAACCTTAAATCCTGGCTTAGAGGGGAAAAAAGGCATTTGGGGGACAGTTGGAAAAACAGTAGAGATTGGATTTAGATGATATTAAGGATTTATTAATTTTCTTAGGTGTGACAGTGGTATTGTGGCTTGTAGGAGAATGTTCTTATCCTCAGGAGACCCATCCTGAAGTGTTCAGGGGTGAAGGTCATGAAAAGAGGCTGCAGCTGGTTATGTGTGGAAGCTGGAAACCGGTTAGAAAGTTACTACGTTAATCTCCGGCGAGAGAAAATAACGGCTTAGACTAAGTTGGTGGTGGTGGCTTACTTTCTTCCAGTGGTTCAGTGAAAAGTATATGTGCGTGTGTGTGCACGGGCGTGGAAGATAGCAACAGTTGTTGAATCCAGGTGGAGAGGAATTAGCTGGGTGTTCACTGTACTATTTTTTCAACTTCTGTGTATGATATTTCCCCCAGAATCGGAGGGAAAAGAAAAGGGGAAATGGGAGGGAGGGTGGAAATAGTAAATACGACTTTTCTGAATTGTCTTTCCCGCTAAGGGAAGCAGAGATGGGGAATCGGAGGGAAACATACGAGTCAAAGCTTTTATTTTTAAAGTCTGAGGAGAATGCAGCTGATAGTAATGATCTCCTGAGAGGGGAGCTCTGATCTGGGAGACAGGGGCGTTTAAAGAAGCAGCTCTTGCTTACACTTCAAAATCTGGCTCCTTTAACTAGGGAGTTGATTATGACTTCTAAGAATTTCCTCCAAAATTAAATTGTTAAAACAGTTAATCATAGTCTTACATAATTTAATGTCTTTTTTTTTCCTGCTTAAATAGCAATATTTTTTGACTTGTTTTCTGCAGGTTGTAGGAAGTGTCCTGTATTTTACTAATTTTTGCCTTGATAAATTGGGGCAACCGCTACTAAATGAAAACCCTCAGCTTACCGAAGGATGGGAAATACCCAAGTATCCTACATAGTGAATGAAGATCTTTTATGCATCTTGCCATTAAGTTCACCTTTAAAAAAATTTACCAAATTTTGCAGACTATGATAACTATTCCTTAATAAAATTCACTAAAGGTACCAGCAAGTCTTCAGCCACATTGTTTCTCTAGAAGGGCAAGAAATACAAGTAAAGGCAAAAAGGTTTGTGTGGGGAGTTGTTTTGTTTTCTTCTTCTTTTTAAGACTTTTTTAACCAAAACCATAAACTCTTTTAGCTTGAAAAATTAATATTCTTCATTGCTGGCTTACTATAAATAAATTACAGATTAAGCTAGAATTTTAATATCTAGACATTTAATATGTTTAAATCAGTCATCTGTTCATTGGAATTCGTTGGTTACGCCTAATACGCTTGGGTGGGTGGAGAGGTGTCATTGTTGTTGTCAGTTTGATTGCTGCCTGAGGACCTGCCCCCTCCCAAGTTACCTAAAGGAAATAGAATCTGTTTGCCTCGGTTCTTCTCTTATTAACCACTGACAAAACCCAGAGGTGACAGATCAGTCGGGAACATAAGGGTCCTTGGTTAAAAGAGTTGGTTAAAAGTACTGTTTGTTTAAATCGCTGAGTACAGGAGGTGAAAGTGTACTCATGACTGCAGATATTAGTGTGATCTGCGTGCTTTCTTGTCTCTCTGATACACTTCGCTGTCATAAAGAATTGCATTGATTTGCTTTTATATTTTCATTTACATTATGCACATCTTTGTTTTTTGACCAAATAGGCCAAAGCCTCACTGTTTCAATTGTGGTTCTGAAGAACATCAAATGAAAGATTGCCCAATGGTAAATTTTTCTCATATAAAAAAAAAAAATCTTTGAACTAGAACTTTCTAATGTTTTCCACACATTTATGGCATTGTGTGAGATAAAGAAACTTGCTAGTTAACTTTCTTTTGGTCCTTGAATTTGAAACCTTTCAAATTTGTACTTAAATTTTAAGACCTTATATTTAAAAAAGAATTATTACAGTGCTTTGTGTCTGAGATGAATGAAACATGAGAGTTACTTTTTAGAGTTTATTCTAAAAACTTGATTTTATATTAAGATAATATCGAGGTAATAAATTAAAGTGCTTCTTTGCTTATTTTTCTAATATATCTCCTTTCTTTTGTACTTGTTTGTTATATATTAAAATTGGAATAATCTGTTTGCTTGGCTTAAAACAGAGTGCTTATATTTATTCAATTCCTAAAATAATTTCTAAACTGCTTGTTTCCATTTTTCTCAAATGCGTTGTGATCTAGCCGCGGAATGCTGCTCGAATAAGTGAAAAGAGAAAAGAGTATATGGATGCCTGTGGCGAGGCGAACAGCCAGAATTTTCAGCAGCGATACCATGCAGAAGAGGTGGAAGAAAGATTTGGAAGATTCAAGCCGGGAGTCATTAGGTACCTCTGTGATTTTTTCCATAGACTGTCGTTTCTATGTCACCAGTATATGGAGCGTTCTCTGTGTCTTGAGGGTAATCATCAGTATATGGGTGTGCTCCAGCCCCGCTCTGGAGAATATGCATCAGTTCGTTCAGAAATATTCACTGGAATCTCCCGTGTGCATTTGTGAAGCATTGTTTTAAAACATTGGGGACCGTTTGTGTTTTCATCCAAACAAGACTACTATATTTCTTTTTCCTCTTTTGTTTTTCCTTAGTGAGGAACTTCAGGATGCACTAGGTGTGACGGACAAGAGCCTTCCACCTTTTATATATCGAATGCGCCAGCTCGGATACCCCCCCGGGTGGCTCAAAGAGGCTGAACTGGAGAACTCAGGGCTTGCGCTCTATGATGGAAAAGGTATAGTTGTTAAGTTAGATAAGTCAGCTTACATGTTACCTTTTTTTTTTTTCTCCTTAATTAGAGAATTTGAGTAATATCTGATAGAAATGGTAACAGAAGGGCGCCCGGTTGGCTAGTTGATTAAGCGTCTGCCTTCGGCTCAAGTCGTGATCTTGGGATCCTGGGATCAAGCCCCTCATTGGGGAGTCTGCTTCTCCCTCTCACTCTCCCTCTGTGCACGCTCATTCTCTCTCTCTCTCAAATAAATAAATAAAATCTTAAAAAAAAAAAAGAAGTGGTAACAAATCTATTCATCAGTGCAGGAGACCTAGAAATATAGATTACATAAACCCTCTTGCGATCTAGAACCCCCCTCTTAGGTATCTACTCTAGAAAAATATTCACACATGTGCACAAGGAAAGTATGTATATGTATTTTTGTAGCATTGAATATGACTATGAAAAGTTAAAAACAACATTAAGACCCTAAAGAAAAATGGCTATAAATAAACGATGGTAGATCTGGGCTGTGGAATCCCTGTAGTCTTTATTTATTCTTATTTATTTATTTTTTTAAGCGAGAGAGGGAACACAAACAGAGGGAGTGGGAGAGGGAGAAGCAGGCTTCCCACTGAGCAGGGAGCCTGACGTGGGGCTCGATCCCAGGACCCTGGGATCATGACCTGAGCCAAAGGCAGATGCTTAACGACTGAGCCACCCAGGCGCCCCTCCCTGCAGTCTTTAAAGAGTGGAATGACTCTGTGTGAGCTGACATGGCAAAATCTCTGTACAATACTCAGTTTCTGCCTAACTTACCAATGATGCCATTCATCTTACATGGGAGGGAGGGAGGAAGGAAGGAAGGATCCCATATGGATGAAACCATGCTCTATGTTTTTTCTGAGGACATTTATGTAAAATGTATTTTTACAAGATGTTAACTGAGAACCATTTAGATTTTAGGATTCAGACTCAGAGAAGCCTTTCCTGACCATCTTATTTACTTATCTATCTGTTTATTTAAGATTTGTGTATTTATTTGAGAGAGAGAGCGCATGCACGCAAGCGGGGCGAGTGGGGAACGGACAGAGGGAAAATGTCCAGGCAGACTCCCACTGAGCGGGGAGCCTGACTCGAGGCTAGATCTCAGGAGCCATGAGATTAGGACCTGAGCCAAATCCAAGAGTCGGATACTTAACCCACTGAGCCACCCAGGCACCCCTGACCACCTTATTTAAATATATCTCTCCCTAATTGGCCTGCCAGTCTTTATCACTGGGCCCTCTTTGTTTCCTTCATACCGTATCACAATTTGTATGTATTTACTTCTTGGTTCTGTTTCTCTATTTTCCCAGCTAGATGGTAAGATTTGTAATTGCTAAAACCATACTTATTTTATTCACCGCTATATCCCCTAGCATGTAGCACAGTACCTGCAATGTGGTAGATGGTAAGAATACTTTTTAAAAGAACTTCTAAAAAGTCTTAACCAATCTGGCAAGCTCAGCAGTGGTTCCCCCTGAGAAAGAAAGAGGATTGGACTAGAGACTGTAGTTTCTCTCCGATGCTCTAAATCTTTTAAAAATGAAAATGTTTCTGTATATTACTTAGGGAATTAAAAATATATGTATTTTTTAAAGATTTTTTTATTGTTTTTGTGAGAGAGAGAGAACACGAGCGGGTTTAGCGGGAGAGGGAGAAGCAGACGCCCCTCTAAGCAGGGAGCCAGATGCGGGACTCGATCCCAGGATCCCGGGATCATGGCCTGAGCCGAAGGCACACGCTTTACCGACTGAGCCACCCAGGCACCCAGTAATTAAAAATATTTTTAAGAATTCACCAAGCCAGGGCGCCTGGGTGGCTCAGTTGGTTGGGCAACTGCCTTCGGCTCAGGTCATGATCCTGGAGTCCTGGGATCGAGTCCCACATCGGGCTCCCTGCTCAGCAGGGGGTCTGCTTCTCCCTCTGACCCTCTTCCATCTCGTGCTCTCTGTCTCTCATTCTCTCTCTCTCAAATAAATAAATAAAATCTTTAAAAAAAAAAAAGAACTCACCAAGCCAGGGACGCCTGGGTGTTCAGCCGGTGAAGCATCTGCCTTCGGCTCAGGTCATGATCCTGGGGTCCTGGGATCAAGTCCCGCATCGGGCTCCCTGCTCAGGGGGGAGCCTGCTTCTTCCTCTGCCTGCTGCTCCCCCAGCTTGTGTTCTCTTTCTCTCTGACAAATAAATAAGTAAATAAAATCTAAAAAAAAAAAAATTCACCAGGCCACCCCTTCTCAGTTAGTGCCGAAGAGCTGTTTGGGATAGGCCTTTCAGTATCTCCCCACATCATGCCAGCGTTCAAGTGTCACTCACGCCACTTTCTGTAGGTGCTTGCATTTCTGTTGTCTTTTCTTTCCCTCTCTTTTTTAGTTTGTTTGAGTAGAGATTCTTTGGACAAAAGGTTGTGGATGATTGAGAATCTCTTGAATCTCTTGATCTATAGGTTCACTTCCTTGTTTTTAACAAAACTGTATTTTGTCCTTTCGAGTTTTCGAGATTTTGGTGCCACATCCCCATGGTGTGTTGCTTTAGCATGTTCCTCTGTCCCTCTGTTTATTGTGATGGAACCTGTCACTGATGACCATTGCTATCTATACCTGTTAATGATGGGTTGCAAAATGGTTATATCCTCATTCTTTCATTACTTCTTAGCTTATTAGCTGGAATACTTATCTAAAGAGAAACTTGCAAACTGATTACCTTATGTATGTAGACATCATGCTTTATTCAGTAGTTTTCAGAATAATAAAGTGGTTCCCAAATATCCTTCTGTCATATGTAAAGTGGCTTTAATAGTACGTACCTCTTAAGGTTGTTAATGAAGATGAACGGAGTTGATACTTATAAACCGTTTAAAACAGTGTCTGGTACATAATAAGAATTATTTGTTTATTAAATAAAGGCATTGGAATAGAGTATCAGGCAAGTCATCAGATCAATGCAGACTAGACTTTTAAGCAACCCACAGACGAACCCAGGTTTCCAAGATTTTAAACATTTATTTTAATTAAAGTATCCTGTCTACATTGTTTAAAAGTTCTAATCTAATGATTCAGAAAAATTATAATCGAAACCATGCTCAGAATGATTCTGTTGCCGTGGACATAAGCACTTGCCCAGCCCACTTTTGGTCTGGAGAGGGACTGAGCTTGGTATCCAGCAGTACGAATGCTCTGATGGTCTGCTGCAGATGGTCCTGATGCGGAAGCGGAAGCTGGGGAAGCCCAACAGAGTAAGAGCGTCACCTACGATCTCTCGAAACTGGTAAACTATCCAGGTTTTAATATATCTACTCCCAGAGGAATTCCAGATGTAAGTATATTGTTTTTTTTACTCTTCTGGGATGGGACGTTATTATAACAATTGTTCAAAACATTAGCTTATGTAGCAGTTACTGTTATGTAAAGAAGTAAATATGTTACTTGTGTGTTTAACTTTGTAACTTCCTTTATGTTGACTAGAATCTTTTTTTTTTTTACTTTTTTTTTATGATTTTATTTATTTGAGAGAGAGAGTGAGTGAGAGCACAAGCGGGGTGGAGGGGCAGGGGGAGAGGGAGAAGCAGGTGCCCTGAGATCATGACCTGAGCTAAAGGCAGGTGCTTAACGGACTGAGCCACCCAGGCGCCCCTATGTTTGTTAGAATCTTAAGTGAAATCTTGTGTTCATTTAAAAAAAAAAGTTTTTTCTGATTTTATGCCTTATGAAAAGGAGCTAAAAAGAATGGTTAGATTCTGTAAATCTAAAACTATTCTAAAATTAAAAGATTATGTTTTTAAAACATGGGATGGTTCTGAGGTAGTATTGTCGGTTCTATGGAATTACTTTGAAAGTAAAGCCTTTTATAAATCTAAGTTACAGCGACTCATTTTTCTATGTTATAATTCCTTTCTCCCCATTTTTTTTCTTCAAAGTAAAATTTCTCATTCTATATGAGAATGGTTTTCTACATTTAATCTCTTCCAACTTTATTTTATGTTTCAAGACTTGACAATGGCCTGTTGTGGTAGTGGTGGTGGTGGTGATATTTCAATAAAAAATGCCTTCGTAGGTGTTCTTAGGAACTGGGCAGCAGAGAAGAAGGCAAAGGTTGAACTTAGAGTCTAGCAAATAGATGTGAAGACAAGTGTGTAATTAATTCAGGGCTAAACTGCATGGCACGAGCCGTCTGTGCCTCTAGAAATGGTCCCAGTACCGGCCTACATCAGAGTCACTGGGGGCGCTCGGGAGAAAGGCACGTTGTTGAGTCCCACCCTCAGACTGAACTGATTTGGCCCGGGAATCTGTAGGTTTGACAGGAGCCCAAAGTGATTTTTCTTGACAACCAATGTTGCATGTGCTCTTGAGAAGAGAGAGAAGTGATGTTGAACCATAAAGATGAGTGCTGGGTTTGGAAAGGGAAAGAACAGAAGGTGGAAGCTCAGCGTGAGCAAGTGTGTTAGGAGCGAAGGCGCTGTGGGCAGTGCGGGGCCTTGAGGGGAGGGAGGCCTGCCGGGAGTCCGCGGCCACGGCCTAGAACTGCTGCTTGGAGTAGGTGGGACCTTTCTGGGGCAAGTGATTTTGTCAAGTAGGCTTTTAGTATTCAGTGGGGATCATTTTGCAGGCAGAGTTGGTTGGGGTTTTTTTCCCCTTCAGTGCACCATCATTTTCAGTAATTCCCCCCAAAAGGAGAAGTCAAGGATGAAGCAGAAATGTCATTTGAGACCTCCACTTTACAAAATCTCAGAAGTATGATGTTTTCCAAATCCAGGCTTGTTCTTTCCTTCTCTTCTCTTCATCAGGAGTGGAGGGTGTTTGGGTCCATACCGATGCAGGCCTGTCAGCAGAAGGACGTGTTTGCCAGTTACCTTACTTCTAACTTCCAAGCGGTAAATAGCTTTTTAGGGTGTGGTTGATAAGAATGTATTGCCTTTATTTGTGGGATTTTGTAACTCATTAGCATCTTAGTGCTCTTTTGTTTTGTATATAAAGCACTCTGTGTTTTCTGATGAGTCATAAGGAAAAGGGTAGCTACATTCACCATTTACCTACACTGAGCTCCAGACTGGTTTTCTGCGGGTATTGGAGGGAAGGCGTGGAATCTAATTCTTTGTCTACCCCATTAACTCGTGCTTGGCTTGGCTTCTCCATTAGCCAAGTGTGAGGTCTGGCGGCAAGAGGTCTTCGTCCCAGTCCAGCCTTAGCAGCCCAAAGAAGCAGAAGAAGGAGAGTGGCTCAGCAACCTCGCCTGCAGACATGGAGCTTGACTCAGGTAGGTTTCGTCCTGTGGTCTTGATTTCACTGAGAAGGTAGGGCGAATGTGCGTGCTCCTGAGTTCCATGGGGGCCGGCGGAGGCGGGGGTGCCTTAGGAGCACTAAAAGGCTTTGATTTTGTCCTTGGAGATGAGAGCATCACCTCTAGTACTGATACAGGGTCAGGTAGGAGACATCTTGGAGTGAGGGCCGGCTTACTACGTTCCTGAGTCAGGCGGTCCTACCCACCCAGCCCCAGTGGTCCTGGATCTGGATCTGGACTGGCCCTCGAATAGGGGCAGTGCTCTGGGACAGGGGGTGGAAAGTGGTCTGCTTTAGCAGCTCCATCCCAAGAGGAAAAAGGACAGAGCCAGATCTCCCCGGTTATTCTTCCCATTCTTCTTGCCCCAACTCGGTAAGTCGCCCCTCCTTCCAGGGAAGAGAGGCCATGAGGAAATTTGTCCTTCTGGAAACCCACAGAGGAACAGAGGCCTTGCCCTCCGATAGTCCTCTGGCTTTTTATTCTCTTAATCCTCTGGGCTTAACTGTGGAAGCTGTGGCCAACCAGGACTGTGACAGGCCTCAGCAGGTCAGTAGTGGATCAGGACAGGCACGCACCCACCTTGCTGTGTCCCTCACCCCCTAATACCAACCACGGGTCCTTTGGGCTTCCCCTTGGGACTGCAGGTGAGTAGCCTAGATTTTGCCCCCAGAAAGCTCTGGAATGAATCTGAACTTCAGGTGAACTTGATAAATCTTTAGCAAAGCTACTCTGAATCCAAGACTGAAAAGTCACTCCTTGCGCTACCTCCTATCCCAAAGTATGCCCAGCTGTTTTGGTCCTTTTTGCACATCAGAGGTTCTAAAATGAGATTAAATGGCAACGTGAAGATGAAGTGCATTTAGATACCCTGATGATAAGATGCTAACAATACAAATTGCCCCAATGTGATTGTGAATCCCTTTCTTATTTGTAAATTCCCGGGGAGAATTCAAAGGTCACAGATTAAATTCCCTTAAAATCCAAGGTAATTAAAGTCCAAAATCAAAGCGCCCCCCCCCCCCCCCCCCATTTTCCCAAAATTTTTGCTCTGCTTAGTCTCAGCCACCGGAGTTCTTGCTGCCAGAATCATGTTCACAGGCCGGGCTTTTAGTAGCGGCAGCCTGATTTCAATATCCAGTCTCACTTTTCACAAGGTCAGTGAGTTCACAACAGAATTATGACAGTCTTTGCCACATGTATGAACTTTTGAAAACAAGCAATTCTCCAAAAGAATTACTTATTATTACTTATTACTTGTTGACTGATCACTTAAGTTGTTCAGAACCTAGGTGGGAAGGCAGGTTGCTGTTAGCAACTCTCAAAGACCCTGACCTGACATCTGGTGGGTTGAGAGGAAACACCGAAGGGACTGACTGGGGATGGAGAGATGCATGGAGACACATGGTGGTCAAGACATGGGCTTTAGGCCTTGAGCTTTAGTGTGTGGTCAGCGTTCTGATCCTGGTATTTTGTAGAGGTTCATACTGGCTCATCTTTGAAGCCTGTGGTTTGGGCAAGGAAGCTCTTGCCATGTGGTCCTTTGTCCTCAGGAGGTGAGGGCATCTTAGAGCGGCTTCAGTTACAAGTGTGGTTCTTCTAAAGAGGCAGAGGCTTATCAACAAAACCAGCTGCTGTTGCCCACGGTTGGGACCAGAGGGCCTTTAGCAAGTAGCCCGTGACCTTGAACTACCCCTAGCAAGTGTGTGCAAGCAGGCAGGAGCGCCAGCAGCGGCCCCGCGCCAGGCCCCCCCCCCCCCCGAGGAAGGGATTCAGTTCGAGACGCCGAGGCGAGCGCTGCCTGGCGAGCTGAGGCGGGGCCGGCAAAGGTGAGGCTGCCGTGGGCACCACCACAAGTAATCATGGGGCAGATTATCAGGGCCAGATGTTAGAGCTGCTTCTGCGGGAGCCACGGTGGTCTGCTCACTGAACCAGGCTGACTTACTAGCACCCAGGTGTGTGGTCCTAAAGCGAGGCAGGCCTTCCCACCCCGGTCCCGGCACAGCCCCCACCCAGCTGCTTCCTGCCCTGCACCGACCGAAGGCCGGAAGGAGGAGCAGAGCCCGTGACCTCTGGGGCCGGCTCACTCCCAAGAAGAAACATTGAGTTGGTGTAATTATTTTCCTGTGGAAAACTTTTGTCACAAACCCATGGGTTTAGCGATTTGGTTTGGAATTGTGAACCAGAGCTGCCTTCGTGTCTTTTCCTGGTGTACATGATGTTCTCCCGTCAGGAATACCCACCCCAGTGGTCTGTGCTCATCAAGCTCCCGTTACACGTTGGAATGGTTGGTTCTTAAACGCGTAACAGGCATTGGTTGTTAAAGAAGTAACGTACTGGCGGGTGTTCTGTCCTCCTGGCCGCCTGTCCCCTCCTCCTACATGGTGTTCATTGTAGTGAAGAGCACCAGTGGAATCCTTGGGATTCCCAGACTGAGAGATGCCGTTCGTCTGTACTTGCATCCACTTGGCGCCATTTCTAGCCAGGTGCCCAGATCCCAGCGACACCTCAGTAATGGCGTCTTCGTTCAGGCTTCTCTCTCCTGACGGCTCTCCCTGCCCCTCTCACTGGTGTTCATCCTTCCTTTCAGCTCTTAGCTGTTCTTTACTCTTCTGAGTTGATTTCTTAAAATCTAAGTGACAGTATGTTACCTCACAGATCTTACTGCCCGAACGAGAAAGTTCAGGCTGGTTTTGCATAGCTGTCAAGATCGCGTTAATTCTGTTGAATTTGCCAAATTTTTAAAACCTGTGCTGTTTTGGAGCCTCTACTAGACCCTGAGGACAGGAAGATTCATGAGACTCAGTTGCTGCCCTCAGTTTCCAGTCTGTCGCCGAGGGGGTGCAGAGCTATCAACGTCATTTTACTATAAATGTGGCCGTGGTGAGACACACGGAGCCACAGAGCCGGTTACAGGCTGTCTTGGTGTCACACAGGAAGAGCCGAGCCGCCGTGCTGGATGAGGTCATAGACCCGAGCAAGAACAACTTGGAACTGCATCTTGAGGGATAAATTCAGGGATTTAGCATGGATGTGAACAGGGCTGGGGCATTTGAGTCCATGGGAAATGCCAGTGCAGAAGCGTGAGACACTCCGGCACACTGGGCCAACAGAGGAGCGACACCTGGGTCTCAGCCTGCCAGTGAGAAATGACACGGTGGAAGCAGGCAGATCCTTGGTCATAGAGGGTCTTGTAAGGCACAGAGGAGGTCAGCCTTTGTCCTGGGGGTGATGGGAGCACTGAAGGGTTTCGAATGAGTTGGGAAGGTTAATGGGACCAGAGTCGCGCTTTACAAAGGTAAGTAGTTTGGAGAATGGATATAAGGAAGCTGAGTCCAAAGGCACAGATGACCAGGGGCCGGGGGCAGAGGGAGGGGAAGGACTCAGGTGACGAACTGGTTCCGTTTGGGAGACTTCAACCAGACACCACCGGCGGTCCCATTAGAACAGCGTGTGGGAGCAGAGCCCAGGTTCGAGGAAAGGATTGTTTGGGGCAGGTCGGATCTGTTGTGTCTGGGACAACGGGTGTGAGGACCTGTGACCCGTGAGCCGCACGAACCCCCCGTTCAGGCGGGCAGTCTAGCCTAGAGGTGCAGAACTGGGAAACAGGCCAGGGGGTGTCCCTCCCTGTCTGCTCAGCTTCGTCGCCTTCAGCAGCAGCTCACCCAGCCTGCGTCTCCCGCCACTGTCCCCTCCGCTTGTCCATGGACCCCAGTCCGCCGCGCCGGCCGACTGCCTGGAAATTCCTCTCTGCCTCTGTGCTCTTGTTCCCCCCTCAGCAGCGATGCGCACAGCATGCAGATGGATTTCCGAGGGCTCTCCCTCAAGTTCCCGGGGCCGGAGGAGCCCGCAGCCCTTCTCGCAGGTGTTCTCAGGTGGGGAGGGTTGTGGTTCCTGAGCCTCCAGAGCGTTCCCCTCCCCAGCCAGCTTACTCGGCCGTTGACTCCCTGGATACACCTGAGTTCAAATTAGAACTGTTGGTAAAACCAAATGCTGCGACGACTTCAAGTATCCTCACTGTTTTCTTTCAGATGCGGAGGTCGCGCACGGCTCTCCAAGCAGCGAAGCTTTTCAGTTTCAGCCCCCGTTGCCCCCCGGCACCCCTCCCCCGCTGCCACGGGGGACTCCTCCACCCATCTTCACCCCTCCGCTCCCCAAGGGCACCCCGCCACTGACTCCCAGCGACTCCCCCCAGACCAGAACAGCGTCCGCAGCTATGGATGAGGACTCACTGACTCTGGAAGAACTTGAGGAACAGCAGAGGCGGATATGGGCGGCCCTCGAGCAGGCCGAGAGCGTGAACAGTGATTCTGACATTCCTGTTGACACACCTCTCACCGGGAACTCGGTCGCCTCTTCGCCTTGTCCCAATGAGCTAGACCTCCCTGTTCCAGAGGGGAGAACCTCTGAAAAGCAGATGATGCCTGATGAGCCCGAGGTACCAGACACTTGTACAAAGAAATCAGAAGCTGAACGTTCTCTGAGCCCAGATTCTGAGCCTACCTTGCTTTGTCAGAAGGAAAAGGAAGAGTCTGCTCAGGTGGACTCTAAAGATGCTCCTCTTGATAATGGCAGTGTTGTGTCGGACTGTGACATGAGTAACGGAGGCAGTCAGAAGCTCCTTCATGTGGACACCAGTCCTTCAACGGCCACTAAAATTCATAGTCCTGTACCTGACATGAGCAAGTTTGCAACTGGAATAACGCCATTTGAATTTGAGAATATGGCAGAATCTACTGGAATGTACCTCAGGATAAGAAACTTGCTAAAGAACTCGCCCCGAAACCAGCAGAAAAACAAAAAGGCCTCTGAATAGCTGCTTGACTTAGCACGAAGAACTATTTAATTATCTATAACTTTGTGTTGTGTTAATTAGTACCAAGTGGAGATAAAATTGTTTTCCGATTTGTCCCTCCCATGTTTAAAAATCTATCCAGAGCTTAATTGTGGCCTAAAGTCAGGCCTGTTTTAAAGAACAGAAAGACTGGGCTTGCTGGTTTACTATATTTTATTCTTATTGATAAGAACTTGGCGGGAATGTAAGAGCTGGTTTAGAGATGATTTGCTAAGGTTTCTACTACTTTTGGATTGTGTCTGTCGGGAGTGATGGTTTTTATCTGTCTTTTGTACATTGTTTTCCCTTTCTACATTTTGCTAATTATCCTGTATATAAGTTTAATATATCATTTTTTAAAAGAAAAAATTCTAACCATTTTAAATTCATATTTCAACTCTGACAACCAAATGAGAAAAATCAGGGATGAGCAGCTTTACCCCATTTGGGGTATTTTTGTAAGTGATTTACACGCATCAATTTTAATAACACTTTTACTTTTTTGTAACTTCATTCCTCATATAAGTTTGCTATACCGGTATGTTCATCTTTGTGTACAAGGGTTTAATAAATTAGCTTTCATATACATAATCTAAGACTTTGAATACAAAAAAACGATTCACAGTTCAATTAGTGTATACAACCTTGTAAGTTTGGACGTAAATTATGTGGTTGCAAAAATTAGTGGTAGCAAAGGAAATCTAGTAAAATGCAAGTTTGAGTATTTTTAGTGTTCTTTCAGCCTTAACTATAGAGACAGCAGAATCTTTTAAAGTAATTATTTTGAAAAAAAATGGAGGGCAGCTAACCTTTGTACAAAAATAACTTTCTAGATTTGAACCCTAAGATAATTAATACTTAGAAATAAAAGGTAGACAGAAACAAATTGCTTTTAATTGTCAGCTATATAAGATAGTGCTGGACTATGTGTTCTGTCTTTAAGTGGAATGCCGTTACGTTGTTACAGCCTCGTCCCTGAAAATAAACAATTTGAACTTAGTCTCAGGTAGTGTGATCCTGCTCTCAGGCCAGCAGAGGGAGCAAACTACAACCATTCCAGACCTTTCCAGATTTCGTTTTCTTCGTTTCGAGGACTCGAATAACCACATCTACTCTTCCATAAACAGGAAAGGGAAAGAAAATCCTGGGAAAGAGGCAGTTTATTTTCAAGGCCCTCACAGAACGTGCTAGAAATTGAAGAAAATGTTAAATACTTTTGGCTCTTCTCTCTGAGTGGAAGTATGTAATAAAAGTAATCCTAGTTTACGTAGTGTTTTTATGTACACTGTCTTAATATTTCTGTCAGGTGCATATAATATCACCACATTATGTCTATAACCCGAGGAAACGGGTGGCATTGAGAGGTTCCAGGGACTTGTCAGCATGCAGGAAGTGGTTGTTGACAGGCCAGTCTTCCCCTGAGGACTTGACTATTCCCTAAGTCGTACAAGTAGCGAAGGGCCCCTGTGCGGACTGCTGGGAGCACCAGGGAGAGACACCTGGCAGTTCTCTCCTTAGCACGAGCCACAGGTCTCACGTTCAGGTGTGTTCGTGGCAGTCCTCCGTGTTCACAGTCCCCATACTAGGCAGGTATGGTTAACTTCATGTTTTAGAGGAAGTACCTAAAACCAGCTGCTGGTAAATCACCCAGTGACCCTAGCTCCAGAGCGCTCTGACCCCCCACATCCACGCTTTTAGCCACTGGGCTGCCTCCTCCTCAGAAGCTCTAGAAAAGCACTGGCTTCTCCAAAATTGGCTTCCATTTTTAACTTGTTCAGTTACTTACCGAGGACACACTTAACGTAGTTCGATGTACTTTGGGGCCGTAGAAGGAGAAAATGATAGAATCTGCTGCTAGGAGCTTACACAGTAGCAGAAGACGATGGCTCCCTCTTAGTCACGAGATCCACGGAGTGGCCAACGGAAAGGACAAGGTACTTAGACCGTCTCGGGTAGTGGGAGAAGCACCTAGGGAGGACTGGCTTCAAATTCACAGGGCTGTGGGTTCAAGTGTTTATTTGAAAGGTACTTAGAGAAACATTGAGCTAAGCCTAAAGGGGAGGTAGGATTTCCATAGACGAAGCGAGCATTGAATGTACAGGAAATGACAAAAATAACACGAGCAGAAACTCAAGAAATGTAGAGTGGTAGAAAAAAGGACTTTGAAAAGGGCCGTTGATTCATCGACACTGAGAACTCTCGTTTGCTATATTATGGGGTTTGAATTTTATTAGGGAAAAGGATCTGCTTAAAGATCTTTCGGTGACGAGTGACCTCATCCAAGTGGTATTTTAGGAAGATGAATCCTAAAGCAGAACTGAGAATGAATTGGAGAGAAGAGACATTTCAGAGAAGGAAGCCTCCCCCAAATGAAAAGTACTTGCCTTAGGAAGGTGCCCCATTTTTAAAATCTGTTCGCCCTGCTGTATTTGAGCATGATGGAAAGTGCTGGGCGGAACAACAGGTTGTTGTATGGACTTGTCTGCTCAGTGACAGATCTCGGGGTGTGCGTGGGTGAGGTCATGAGCAAACACTTGTACTTCAGGATGGACTTGGAGCCGGGCTGGGGACCGGTTTCTAATCTTTGCCTTGGGTTAGAAGGAATGTGGATTATAATACGGGTTGCTAAAACAAGACCAGGTGTCATCTCCTTGGGCAGGTAAGTGGGAAAAGGGCACTGCCCTTACTCAAACCAAATAACTGATTTCTTCTTTCAAAAGCTTGCATTTCCTTAAGTGGTCAAAAATAGCCTGCTTTCTACCGACAACAGGCTTTCTCCTAGTTGGTTCTATTCTTCAAGTTCTCTGCTGGAACCATTTTGCCCTTCTGTGTCATACTTTGTAGATTGTCATTAGCACGCAAAGTCAACAAGGGTGTTATAACAGTTTTAAATACCCAAGTGGTTTGTAAGGCATGACTCAGTTCCCGAGAAACTGATGTGTCCACACAACCTGTGTTTTTCTTCAGCAGTCAGGAAAGTCCTTGTTCCTTCAACCTAATGTATTCATTGATTTAATGGTCTAAATTCACTTTAGAATGTTCAGGGTGAAATTATTTTGTTGAAGTGTTTATAAATTGTTCTTAATTACAGAGCCATTTCTATTTTAATAAATCGGAAGTTTCTGAACAGGCATGTTTTGTGAATTACCAGCAATCTAGGTAGAATGTTTATGGAATATTGGAGTGGAGGGAAAATGTGACAGCTGTCTAGTCTAAAAGGGAATTATATATATATATATATTTAGGCTCCTAAAGAAAGAACTGCATTTGGTGGGGGGGGAGGAATGGAGGGAGACTGTAAAATTAAATTAAGCAGAACGACCTCCCTCCCTATTTATTAGTTGCAGAGCATGTGTTTGTCATTCATATTTGGATTTTGAATTTGTGGATTTTATAATTTAGAAAACCAGCCCTCTGTAAAATTCACATCCCACACCCTTCTACTAGCTGATGTTAACTGTCTATGCGTTAGGTTTAACTTCTAGTGAATTTCCATTCACAGCTACACCCCTTAGTAACTATTTAAAGTATATATAAAGTGAGAGACTTGTTTTTCTTTAAAATCTTTACTTTTGGAATTGTAAGCAGAAGGAGTAACAAAACCATCAATCTGAAGGGAAATCTCCTGTAAAGGAGACCCACGCCATTTTTCTTCATACAGTATAGAAATTTATTTTTTTACCAATTTTCTAAACCCCAAACTTTTTTTTCTTTCCCCAAATGGAAAGTCTTCATTTTTTGTTGATTATAAATGTAATACATATTTGTTTTATAAATTCAAACAAAACAATAGTATAAAGCCCTTTATAATCACAACTTTCAGAGAAAAACCATTGTTCATGGTTTGGTATACCTTTTTCCTGAGCAAATACATGTAACTAAGAATTTTTAAAAATGTTTTGTATAAGTGTGTTTCAATAAAAGTGAGATTATACTGTACTCTTAAGTATTTGAAATCTAGTTAATTTTTTTTTTTTAAGATTTTATTTTTGTTTTGGAGTGCCTGGGTGGCTCAGATGGTTAAGATTTTATTTTTGTTTTAAGTAATCCTATACCCAATGTGGGGTTTGAACTTAAAACCCTGAGATCAAGAGTCCCATGCTCCATGGACTGAGCCAGGCAGGCACCCCTCCAGTTGTTATTCTTGATGGCTACATGGTAGCATACCGTATTTATTCAATATCGTTTATGATATATTCGCTACAAATGCTGCAGTGAATATTTTTTTTAAGTTCTTGTTTTTGTTTTTGTTTTAGAGAGCGAGAACGAGCATGTGCGTGAGTGGCGGTGGGCTGGGCAGAGGGAGAGGGAGAGAATCTCCAGCCGACTCCATGCTAAGCCTGGAGCCTGATTCAGGGCTTGATCCCACGACTGTGAAATGGAGCGGAAACAGAATCAGATGCTTATCCAACTGAGCCATCTTCACTGCAGTGAAGTTTTGTTTTTGTTTTTGTTTTTTAATTTTTCATTTATTTATTTGAGAGAGAGAGAGTGCACAGAGGGAGAGGGAGAAGCAGGCTCCCCGCTGAGCAGGGATTTCCCCCCCACCGCCCCCCGCCGCCCCGCAATGCAGGGCTTAATCCCAGGACCCTGAGATCATGACCTGAACTGAAGGCAGACGCTTAACAACTGAGCCACCCAGGCACCCCTGCAGTGAACATTTTTAAAGGTAAATCCTTAAGGGGCACCTGGGTGGCTCAGTGGGTAAAGCCTGCAGCTTGATTTCGGCTCACGTCATGGTATCCGGGTTGTCAGGCCCGCATCCACTGGGTGCTCTGCGTGGAGTCGGCTTGAGATCTCTCTCCCTCTGCCTCTGCGCCTCCCCTGGCTCACGCGCACACTCCCTCTCCCTCTTTCTCTCTCTAAAGATACATATATAAATAAAATCTTTTTTAAAAAAAAGTATTAAAGGTAAATCCTTTTGTTGTTGCTGTTGTTAAAGATTTTATTTATTTATTTGAGAGAGAGAGAGACAGAGCATGAGCAGCGGGGAGGAAGCAGAGGGAGAAGCAGGCTCCCCGATAAGCAATGAGGCGGATGCAGAACTCGATCCCAGGACCCCGGGATCATGACCTGAGCCGAAGTCAGTCGCTTAACCAACTGAGCCACCCAGGCGCCCCTAAAGGTAAATCCTTAAATATTTGGTAATATGTTTATAGGATGCATTCCTAGATTATCAGATTGGATATTTTATGGGTGTGTTTTGGCAATTTTTATTCTGTAAATTGTCTTCATATCCCTTGCTCATTCTATTTGTTTACTTAATGATATATAGTAACTCTTTATTAAAATGTATATCTTTTTTTAGGTACACTGCACAATTATGTTTTTAATCTGTCATGTATATTTTAACTTGTTTATGATACCTTTTGTAGTAAGGAAGTTTTCAGATTGTTACCAGTCAAATCTTTGAATCTTTTCCTTCATGAATTAACAATTTTGTTAATGATGTTCTATTTTCCAGAAGACTTTTTATTTTGCACACTCACCATCTGATATCAAATAATGGGGTTATTGGTTGAAACTGATATTGAAAAATTATTTCTTCCCCAGTATTTAAGTTGTGTGATTAGTAAGACTGTCTCTCCTTGTAATTCTCTTGTTTATCTTAATGTGAATAAGTTTATCAATTACTATCTACATTTGGTTCATGTTATGCCCTAATATGTCACTATATTTGGGGTTTTCTTTCTGAATAAACTGGAAAGACAATGTTGTCTTTCCTTTTATTGGATTATTTTTTCACATATGGATTAAATGAAAAAAAAAACGAAAGAATGACTGTAGCAGAATGCGAAAAATAATTTTATAATTTAACCAAAAAAACAGATCATGCAAAAAAAAGAAGGATTCTAATCCTTTTATTATATTTTATTTATTTTTTTTTTTTTTAGATTTTTTTAAAATTTATTCATTTGAAAGGGAAAGAGACAGCACAAGCAGGGGGAGAGGCAGAGGCAGAGGGAGAAACAGACTCCCCGCTGAGCAGGGAGCCCGACATGGGGCTCGATCCCAGGACCTGGAGATCATGACTTGAGCCAAAGGCAGATGCTTAACCATCTGAGCCACCCAGGTGCCCCCTATTGTGTTTTATTTTTAATAAAATTTATATGGTAATGGGAAATTTTATATATCACAAATTCTAGATATCAGAAATGCATTTTTTAAACAATTAAGTATCAATGATCTGGCTATATTTGGAATTTTTATAATACAAGGAATTACAGAAAATGCAAGAGGTTTAACCCTGACTCAGCTTTCTATCATTCAAGACAGCTGAGATTGCACCTCTCTAGGGGTGACATCATACCAGAATGAGGTCTTAGTGTTTTCAGTGGCGGAGGCTAGTCCATTAGTCAGAAGCAAGAATGACAAATGAAACTGGATTAGGACAGGTTGTGGGATTAGACCCAGAGCAGATTTCTCACGGGCTCCTAACAAGTTTCTTTTTGTTCCTACCACGTGCCTTCCAAGCCTGTCCTGATCTGTGGTTCCCTAAACCAGTTACAGTTCTATTCGTTGCATTGGTCCGGTGTAAAGTCTTCATATTCTAATACACGGGGAACTACTGAGACCCCACTGTATGAGCGTGGTTGAAACCTAATATGGTTTCATGACTTACAGACTGAAGGATGAATACAGGGGTCACAGGCATGTGAGAGGAGCAGAATGTGTTGCCTACATTCGTAACTGAGAGAAAGGTAAAGTTCTACCGAATTCTCTCCGAAAGGTTTACGGACTCACCGGGAAGAACCTGGCATTAGAGACCCAGAGGAGAGGTTTCTCAGGCCCTTGCAGGGCGTTGGCTCCGGCCGTTTCCGCCGCCTGGCCGTTTTTCTCCTGAAATCCAGTTGGCTGAGGCCCTCATCACCGTGAAGTGTGTGCTAATATCTCATCTCAGTGAGACTACCCTAACCACCTGGTTGAAAACTCCACACACACACACACCACCACCAAATTGCTCCTGACGTCCCTTGATCTACTCTCTCTTTTCCATAGCATGTTTCACTCTCTAACATATTACATAATTCCTTACGGTGTATCATCTGCCTTCCCCAACTAGAATTTCAGTTAGACAAGGCAAGGATCTCTCAGTCTACTGATATGTCCCACGTGCCTAAAACAGTGCCTGGCACATTAGTAAATGCTCAATGAAATTTTTTTGATTTTTTTTTAAGTGGTTCTTTTTTTTTTTTTTTTTTAAGATTTTATTTATTGGGCGCCTGGGTGGCTCAGTCGTTAAGTGTCTGCCTTCGGCTCAGGTCATGATCCCAGGGTCCTGGGATCGAGCCCTGCATCGGGCTCCCTGTTCAGCGGGAAGCCTGCTTCTCCCTCTCCCACTCCCCCTGCTTGTGTTCCCTCTCTCGCTGTGTCTTCTCTGTCAAATGAATAAATAAAATCTTTAAAAAAAAAAAAAGATTTTATTTATTTATGGGGGAGGGGAGAAGCAGAGGGAGAGGGACAAGCAGACTCTGCTCTGAGCACAGAGCCCAATGTGGGGCTCGATCCCACAACCCTGAGATCATGACCTGAGCCCCAACCAAGAGTTGGACACTTTAACCAACTGAGCCACCCAGGCACCCCAAAGTTTTGTTGATTAAGTGACTAGATTTGGAAGTTGAAACATCCCACCTGTTTATGGTAATAGAGACTGGCTAACACCCTGGTAGAGACGTAGACTCATGTGCAGGTATGAGTTTGAATTTTGACCTTAGTCCCTGCGAACTCAGGAGTTTCTGTGTGTCATCCTCACTTAAGTATCCTTCAGCATGAACTGCATTTCATTTTTGGTGAACCAAAGCAATTTCCTAATCTCATTCTTTATTCTGATATTCAGAGCAAAATTACCATCATATTTAATGTGCTTTGTGTCACTGATTCACTCCTGGGTATATCTATCTGGTGTATAGGCAGACGTAAGCCTCGTTGTACTCTTACGAAGAAGTTGTGGGGCGCCTGGGTGGCTCAGTCAGTTAAATGGCCAACTCTTGATTTGGCTCAGGTCATGATCTCAGGGTCATGAGATCAAGCTCTGCACTGGGCATGGAGCCTGCTTGAGATTTTCTCTCTCCCTCTCCCTCTGCCCCTCCCCCACACACACGTGCTTGCTTTCTCCCTCTCAAAAAAAAAAAAAGGTTGTAACCAAGTGTATTTACAAAGGAATACTTAAATTAACTGCAGGCACAAAACATAATTGATCTACTGAATATTCACCGGTTATGACGGGAATGGGTTGTGTTGATTTCCTAGTTGATTGTTTTCTCATGAGGTGGTGTTGAATTTTGTCAGATACCTCTGCTGTATTGAGATCATTGGTCGTTGTTGTCCTTTATTCTCTGGATACAGTGTATCCCAGTAATTGATTTTCATATGTTAAGTCAACTTTGCATTCTTGGGATAAATACCATTTGATCATAATGTATAATCCTTTTTCTATATTGGTAGATTCAATTTGCTAGTTTTTTGTGGAAGATTTTACGTCTATGTTCATAAAGATACTGGGGTATGGTTTTTTGTTGAATTGATTTTTTTAAAGTTTATTTATTTAAGTAATCTCTAAAACCCAACATTGGGCTCGAACTCACCACTCCAAGATCAAGAGTTGCATGCTCCTCCAACTGAGCCAGCCAGGTGCCCCTGTTGTATTGATTGTTTTTTTAAAAAGATTTTATTTATTTATTTGTCAGAGAGAGAGAGCTCATGACCAGGGGGTGGGGCAGAGGGAGAAGCAGACTCCCCGTTGAGCAAAGAGCCCGATGTGAGACTCGATCTCAGGACTCTGCGATCATGACCTGAGTCCAAGGCAGATGCTTAACTGACTGAGCCACCCAGGCATCCCATGTTGTATTGATTTTTAAAGTACAAGGAAGATTAATAAGTTTGTGGGTAGTAATCCAATTATCTGAGAACTTATATCCTTGAACAATTTTTAAAAAATAACTTCTCTTATCCTTTCATTATTCTGAGTTATTATTAATCCTAAGGGCAAGGATATGTTCCACTCCTAGTATAAAGTGATCATATATACATGCAAAGGGCACCTAGTAAATTTATTTCTAAATTTCACATACTTACTATCTAATTTAATTGATTATTTAAGTTCTTTAACTTTCACTAATTTTACCTCAAATTATGCTTTCTGGGCATGTTACTTCTTTTTTTTTTTTTTTAAGATTTCATTTTTAACTACTCTCTACACCCAGTGTGGGGCTCAAACTTATGACCCCAAGATCAAGAGATGCATGCTCCTCCCGACTGAGCCAGCCAGGCGCCCCATGCTTAATGATATATTAAAGATTGTGTCTGTGGAAGTTATCTTTCACTGAGTGACAGATGATCCCAAAACTTAGTGTCTTATAACATCAGTAATTTATTATTTCTCATGATTCTGTAGGTTGGCTGGGCAGTTCTGCTCATCCTACTTAGATTCACGCATGAGGTTGCATTCATTTGGTAGCTCGACTGGGCCCCTCTTTCCATGTGGTCTAACATCATTTGGTTGTCTAGACTGAGCTTATTTATAAGTAGCAAAAGCATTTCAGGAAGGCAAAAACAGACGCCACAGGCCTCTTGAGGCCTAGACTGTAAAATCCACACAGTATCACTTTCATCACATTCAATTGCAAGTCAGCAAGACCAGCTCAGATCCCACCTCTTGAGGACTTGAGCTGCAAAGTACTTGGCTATTTTTTCAAAATCTACTACTATGCAGATTTCAAGCAAAGTATTGTAAGTCCCTTCAGTTCTTTGAGAATTTTCATGCATCAGGTAATCACTTAGTACAATCTGTATTCTTGCACTATGAGAACTTTTTTTTTTAAGATTTTATTTATTAGAGAGAGAGGGAACACAGGCAGGGGGAGTGGGAGAGGGAGAAGCAGGCTTCCTGCTGAGCAGGGAGCCCCAGCGGGGCTCGGTCCCAGGACCCTGGGATCATGACCTGAGCCAAAGGCAGACGCTTAACAACTGAGCCACCCAGGCGCCCCTGCAACTATGAGAACTTTTAAAATTCTTTTGAAACTCATTTATTTTGGAAATATCTGAGATTAAAAGTAAGTAACTTCCAGAACAGGGGGGAAAAAATAAGTGGAATAAGATAGTGTTTAAAATCAGAAATCACTGGGATGCCTGGGTGGCTCCGTCAGTTAAGCATCTGCCTTCGGCTCAGGTCATGGTCATGATCCCAGGGTCCTGGGATCGAGTACCGCATCGGGGAGCTTGCTTCTCTCTCTGTCTCCTGGTTCCCCTGCTTGTGCTTTCTCTCTCTCTGACAAATAAATTAATAAAATCTTTTTTTTTTTTAAGATTTTATTTATTTATTCATGAGAGACAGAGAAAGAGAGGCAGAGGGAGAAGCAGGCTCCCAAGGAGCAGGGAGCCTGATGCGGGACTCGATCCCAGGACCCTGAGATCATGACCTGAGCCAAAGGCAGACGCTTAACCATCTGAGCCACCCAGGCACCCAAATTAATAAAATCTTAAAAAATAAATAAAATCAGAAATCACTGAGATAACAAGGACAAATAGTAATGTTAACAAACCAACCTAATTTTAGTGCACTGAAGTTTTAAAACACTCTACTCTTATCCATTTGGCCTACAAGAACAGATCTCTCTTCCAAGGAATTTTTATATTATTGGCCCAAAGTACCATATTCAAGTTTAACATTGTATATTTTTGTGTCACAGGGTTCATGATAACTAATAGTCATTGGTTTGATAAAATTCAACGTTGGCACAAATTGAATCCTATGCATACGAGTAAGATAGGAGATGGTAGGGGCACCTGGATGGCTCAGTTGGTTAAGCATCCGACTGGATTTGGGCTCTGGTCATGAGCTCAGGGTTGTGAGATCAAGTCCCCTGTTGGGCTCCTCACTGGACCCCCAAGACCCCATTATACAGAGAGGAATAAGACCTCTCGTCCCCAGAGGAAAGAGAAAGCACATGATTAACTACTAGATGAGGCAGAACGTGGTAAAAATCCTATGGTCACTATAGAGTACGACTGAAAATTTAAAGTAGGCTGAGAACACTACCACCTAATCAGAATGCCCTTGACTTAGGTCAGATAGAGATGAGAAGCCCAAGAGTAACCTCAGAAAGAGATTAAACTTCCTGAGGCCATAATACAGTGGAAGATAAGCTTGTTGAAATAAACACCTTTAGCAATTGGAATTGGTCGTTGGATACTGGGTGCTGGGCTGCATTCCTGGATAATATCCTGAGAGGCGATATTCATAGTTGGTGCCAGAATCAGAGTCCGTTTAACTTACATTTGAAGATGTTACCACTGACTTACCCACTGTACGGGGTTGAATAGTGTCCCCGCCCTCCCCCATTCATGTGATCCAGAACCTCAGCAGGTGACATTATTTAGAAATAGGGTGGTTGCAGCTATATTTAGTTAAGATGAGGTCATACTGGAAGAGAGTGGGCCTTTAATCCAATATGACTGATGTCCTTATAAGAAGGAAATTTGGACATAAAGACAAAGACACACAGGGAGGAGGCCATGTGAAGATGGAGGCAGGGATCGGCATGATGTGTCTGCGAGGAATGCCAACAGGTAGCAGAAGCAGAAGAGAGGCATGGAGCAGATTATCTCTCAGAGAGCCCATAAGGAATTCACCTTGCCGACTTCCTGCTTCCAGACTATGATAGGATAAGTGTCTGCGTTGAAGCTACCCAGTTTGTTGTACTTTTTACAGCAGCCCCAGGAGACTAATACAGTTAGTTGATCAGCATGCCTACAGACTTCCATTATCAGGGATCCACGATCCTCCTCTCTTGGTGCTCTGCCAGTCACAAGTAGTTTTCCATTTGGAGTCAGTATGATGATTGCAGCTCCAGCCATCATGTCTGCATTCCAGTCAGTGTAAAGTAGAGAAGAAAGGCAAGGGGTTGCTCTCTTCCTTTAAGAACCCTTCCAGAAGTTACACAGGCCACTTCAGCTAGGCCAGAACTTAGTCTCATGGCCACACCTTACAACACAGGCAGCTTGGGAACATAAGTCTTCATTCTGGATGTCCATATGCCAGGGAAAATCAGGTGCAGAAACAGGAAAGAATGGGTTTTGTGGGGGGGGGACATTTCATAGTCTCTGTGATAGTCTTCGAAAACCAAACCAGTGTAGTGAATGTAGTGAATGCAATATTCACTTTACCCTGATTATAGTATGTTCAGAATGGGCAGACCTGGGGCCCTGGGTGGCTCAGTCCATTGAGTGTCCAACTCTTGATTTCAGCTCAGGTCATGATCTCGGGGTCCTGGGATCGAGCCCTGAGTCAGACTCTGTGCTCAGCAAGGAATGTGCCTCAGATTCTCCCTCTCCCTCTGCCCCTCCCCCAGCTCATGCTCTCTCTAAGATAAATAAAATCTAAAAAAAAGAATGGGCTGACCGGGGCCAGTATGGGCCAGTCAGAGGCAAAGAGAGGCATGCAGGAGGATGTGTGTGTTTTTGTGTGTGTGTGTGTGCTTAGAAAGCCACATGGAAACCTGAATAAGGAAACTTATTACATCCACTGCTCTGGCAACCATGTTACAACCAGCCTTAGGATGAAACAGACTCTGCAAATGGCAGGGAAGGAGAAGCAAAGGCTTTGTTTTGGGTGCTTGAGAAAATTGTCGAGTCATTGAATCGACCGACCCTGAAGCTCAACCCCACTCCAAACTTCCTGTTTGCGAGCTAATTATTTTTCTGATTCTTTAAGCCAGGCTCACTTAGACGGGGTGCTGAAATCATGCTCACTGACGTAAACGCTATTAAAATGTAGGAGAATTTTTGAACAGCAGAATATGAACGTGAACATCTGAGCAGCCTTGGCAAATTTAAGAACTCTTATCTTCTTTCCGCTTTAGGAATTTCATTTGAGACTCAAATAGCTTTATCTGGCAGGAACATATGCATAGTTATTTCCAGGTAGCCTGTGATGGTCTGTCTGTGATGGAGGAATGTTGGTTTTGTTTTTAGGAACAGTTCAAGTGTGGGGTTGGGTGGAGGCAGGGAGAGGCAGACACTCTCATGTATCATTGTTGGGGATGTGAACTGGTTCAATCTTTTTGGGAGGGCAATTAAAAAGAAATCTAAATGTGCATCCTTTAGATTTAGCACCTATAATCTGAGAATGAATCCTACAAATATATTTGTATAATGTAATTGTTAGAAAAGAAACAACAGGCTCCAAATGGAGTCACTTGTGCTAAGTCCATGTCAGCAAACCAAAACTTAATTCCTAACCTGATTGCAGTTTCAGCCTCTCCCAGGGACACAACCTTTAACCACTCAGTCTGGAATTACCTGGTCAGCACTAGTGAGGTAATCTGCCGGAGAGACCCCTGCAATCCCCCATAGGAAAGTGACCTTGCCTGAAGCAATGCATTTTGTGCTAGAAACTTTCTTTTCCTACCCCCTTCTGCTTATAAAAGCTTTCCGTTTTGTACAACTCCCCAGAGCTCTTTTCTTGCTAGATGAGATGCTGCCCGACTCATGAATTATTGAATAAAGCCAATGAGAGTTTTAAATTGTACTCAGTTGGATTTTGTTGTTTAGCACAAGATACATGCATACACTACTCTTTATTGCAGTAGTACATGTAATTGCAAATACTGAAAATAGCCTAAATGTCTGTCAGTAGGGGTCTGGGTAAATCAGACTGCACTCAGAATCCTGCAATGAAATCATCGGGAAAAAAAGGAAATACTCTGTATCTTCTTTTATTTTTTTTTAAGATTTTTTTAAATTTATTAATTTGAGACAGATACAGAGAGAGAGAGAGCATGAGCAGGGGGAGGTGCAGAGGGAGAGGGAGAAGCAGGCTCTCCACCGAGCAGGGAGCCAAATGCGGGATTCAATCCCAGGACCCCGGGATCATGACCCGAGCGGAAGGCAGAGGCTTAACCATCTGAGCCACCCAGGTGCCCGGAAATACTCTACATCTTCTGATATGGGAAAAGATCTAGCTATCTCCCTAATGTATGTGTTAACCAGAGAGTACGTGTATGAATGTATTATGTATGTACTGCACATAACCCCCAACTTACCATGGTTCAAATTACAATTTTTTGACTTTAGTGGAAAGGAATAAACATTCAGTAGAAACCATACTGTGAATACTTGAATCTGGATCTTGTCCTGGGCTAGTAAACTGTGGTCTCATCTTCTCCCGTGATGCTGGGCAGCGGCCGCAGCTCCCCATCAGCCACCCGGTCACGAGGGTCAAGTGCTAATACACTAACAGCCACCATGTACCCAAACGGCGTTATGTTTGTCACTTTCAGTACAGGATTCAGTAAATTACATGAGATAGTCAACACTTCCTTATAAAATAGGCTTTGTCGTAGATGATTTTGCCCATCTGGAGGCTCATGTCAGTGTTCCGAGCATGTTTAAGGTAGACCAGGCTAGGGGCGCTTGGGTGGCTCAGTCGTTAAGCATCTGCCTTCGGCTCAGGTCATGATCCCAGGGTTGTGGGATCGAGCCCTGCATCCGGCTCCCTGCTCGGCGGGAGGCCTGCTTCTCCCTCTCCCACTCCCCCTGCTTGTGTTCCCTCTCTCGCTGTCTCTCTCTCTGTCAAATAAGTAAATAAAAATCTTAAAAAAAAAAAAAAAAGGTAGACCAGGCTAAGCTATGGTGTTCAGTAGGTTAGGTGTATAAATTGCATTTTTGACTTATGATATTTTCGACCTACAATTGGTTTATCAGGATGTAACCTCATCTAAGTTGAGGAAGGTCCATATATATTTATATAGAAGTTAGTATATATAACGTATTATATAATATATATTAACTTTTATATTGTAACACTATACATGTTAACTAAATTATATGCATGTATGTTACATTTTATATCGTTAAGGAAATATGTATATTGTTAGTTGTGATACACATAAACACACATGTTTAAACAATTTCGATTCTCTGCCTCACGCCATATATAAAAAATCTACCTGAGGAGAATAAAAGATTTAATGTAAAAAGGAAAACTTAAGACAAATTTTTTTAAAGATTGACTTACTAACTGACCTCTACCTCTGAAACCAATAATACATTATATGTTAATTAATGGAATTTAAGTTTTAAAAAATGGAAAAAAAGATTGATTTATTTTGGAGAGAGAGCGAGAGTGCAAGCAGGGGGAGGGACAGAGAGGGAGGGAGAGAGAGAGAATCTCAAGCAGACTTCCCACTGAACATGGAGCCCAACGCAGGGCTTGATCCCAGCACCCTGAGATCATGAGCTGAGCTAAAATCCAGTCGGTCACTTAACCGACTGAGCCACCCGGGCGCCCCTAAAAATTTTATATAAAAATATAGGGGAATACTTTGTGACCTAAACTTTTAAAAACATCTGTTCCTTGCAAAACACCATTTATTATTTATTTATTTATTTAATTCATTTGAGACAAAGAGCACGAGCAGGGCAGAGGGCAGAGGCAGAAACAGACTCCCCACTGAGCAAGGTGCCCAATGTGGGGCTTGATCCTAGGATCCTGACCTGAGCCAAAGGCAGATGCTTAACCAACTGAGCTACCCAGGTGTCCCGCAAAGCACCATTTTTTAAAAAGTGAAAAAAGGTAGGTCACAGACTGGGAAAAGATATCATTCATATATATATGTGAATATATTAAGAATCTCTGCAATCATGGGGCGCCTGGGTGGCTCAGTCATTAAGCGTCTGTCTTCGGCTCAGGTCATGATCCCAGGGTCCTGGGATCGAGTCCCACATCGGGCTCCCTGCTCAGCGGGAAGCCTGCTTCTCCCTCTCCTGCTCCCCCTGCTTATGTTCCCTCTCTCGCTATGTCTCTGTTAAATAAATAAAATCTTAAAAAAAAAAAAAAAAGATTTTATTTACTGGGGCACCTGGGTGGCTCCGTCGTTAAGCGTCTGCCTTCGGCTCAGGTCATGATCCCAGGGTCCTGGGATTAAGTTCCACATCGGGCTCCCTGCTCAGCAGGAAGCCTGCTTCTCCCTCTCCCACTCCCCCTGCTTGTGTTCCCTCTTTCGCTGTCTCTGTCTGTCAAATAAATAAAATCTTTAAAAAAAAAAAAATCTCTGCAATCCATTTAAAAAATGAAAGACAATCCAACAGAATAATGTGCAAAAGATATAAAGAAGCAATCCACATAAGAAGATACATTGAGGGGCGCCTGGGTGGCTCAGTGGTTAAGCGTCTGCCTTCGGCTGGGGTCATGATCCCAGAGTCCTGGGATCAGTCCGGCATTGGTCTCCCTGCTCAGTGGGGAGCCTGCTTCTCTCTCTCCCTTTGCCCCTCCCCCTGCCCGTGCTCTCTCTCTCTCTCTCTCTCTCAAATAATAAATAAAATCTTAAAAAGAATCTTAAAAAAAAAAAAGAAAAGAAAAAGAAAATCGTGTCTTTAAAAAAAAGAAGCTACATTGAGTAGCCATATGAAAAGACTCTCAAGCTCATTGTAATCAGGAAAATGCAAATTAAAACCACAAGAGATTATTTCAAATCTTTCAGATGGACAAATATTTAAGCATCTGATATAACAATGTTGACAAGTACGCAGGGAGGGCCAGGGTTGGGGATGTCCCCTTAAGGGAGAATGCCTGAGCCCTATAAAGATCTGAAAATGTCTGGGGTGTGTGGTGGTTTTAAAATAGTCTATAAATGTTTAGACCTCCTCTCTCCAGAAGATAGAGCTTAATTCCTTTGAATGTGAACTGGATTTAGTGACTTACTACTAACGAGTAGGTTTTGTAAAGGGGTGAATTCCAGACCAGATTAGAAAAACCATGGCAGCTTCCTCCTTGCTTGCTCTCCTGATCTCTCATCCTGGGGAAAGTCCACCGCCAGGTTGTGAGGACACAGCAGCAGCCTGTGGAGAGGCCTGCCTGGTGAGTGTCCGAGGCTCCCTGCCAGTAGCCGTGGGAGTGAGCTCTCTTGGGAAAGGATCCTCCAGCCTTGTGTAACTTACCTGGTCTGTTATCATCACCATTATCATCATCATCATCATCATCCCCTGCTATAGACTGAAAGTTTGTGTCCCCTCCAAATTCATATGTTGAAGCCCCAAGGTGTTGATATCAGGAGGTGGGATCTTTGGGAGGCAATTAGGTCATGAGGGTAGAGTCCTTATGAATGGGATTAGGGTCTTTATAAAAGAGACCCCAGAGAGCCCCCGTGCCCCTTCTGCCACGTGAGGACACAGAGGGATGGCAGCTAGGAGCCAGGGTGCGGGCCCTCACCAGACCCTGAATCTGCAGGTGCTTTGATCTTGAACTTCTGGCCTCCAGAACTGTAAAAAATAAATGTCTATGTTCTATAAGTCACCCAGCCTGTGGTATTTTGTTATAGCAGCCCAAAGGGGCTAAGATACCCCCTTAAGGAGAAATGTTAAGTTATATTAAACTTCTAGTATAATCATATGAATTATTTAATCTCTCCCTAAGAAGAGAAATTGAATACTAAAGAATAAGGTTTTGTCAGATAAGGGGCGCCTGGGTGGCTCAGTCGGTTAAGCGTCCAACTCTTGACACAGATCATTGTAATACCTAAGATTTGTTTGCTCTTACCCTTAAGAATAAATTTTCATCCCCTTGGGGGCAATAAAGTTCCCATTGAGAATGTATGCTCTAGCTCTAGTCAAGCCCACAAATAACTGTGAGACCTCATGAGAGCCTCTGAGCCAGAAGACCCAGCTAACCCCTTCCTGGATCCTTGACCCTCAGAAACTGTGCGAGATCATGTTTATGGTTTTCAGCCACTCAAGTTTTAGACTAATTTTTTACACAGCAATAGATTATTCAGACAAGGGGCACGTGGTTCAACATATAATGTGTAACATCTCGACTTGTCTAAGAGTCAAAGGACTGTGGAGGACCTTGTTTTGACTAGTGCCATGAAGACAGGAGATACCCTGCTTTGGGTTTCACACAGATACCATGCCGCAGTAAATGTGAGCAAATTTTTATTAGTTTAAACCATATGAAGTTGCCTTTTTTGTACGCAAAAATAATCAAACACCAGCAATTTCGTGCAGTTCAACATAATAGTTGATAAGAGTGAATGCGGAAAATCATACTCATCAGTTTTTTTAATAAAGATTTTATTTATTTATTAGAGAGAGAGCACAAGCAGGTAGAGGGGCAGAGGGAGAGAGAGAAACAGACTCCTGAGCTGGGAGCCTGACGCAGGGCTTGATCCCAGGACTCTAGGATCATGACCTGAGCTGAAGGCAGACCCTTAACCAACTGAGCCACCCAGCACTCCACACTCATCAGTTTTGTAGGAAGACCTAGGCATTCTTTGAGTTTCGATCGCGGTTGACTCCAGTAGCACTGAGCTTTTAATTTACCTGGTCTCAATTCTCTAATCTGTGAAACGGGGATAATAACACTTTACTTCCTTTTCTCAGAAGAATACAGTATTACAACAAGTAATTAGCCGTCGCTCTTCAGATGTGGAGATCTGGAGCAGCGCATTACTGCTGGTTAATACTCTGGATGTATTTTTAGCTTGAAGGCACGGATAATGTAAGTGGCTGGCTTTCCTGGGAGACAGTTTTCTAAGGCAGATCTTTACAGGAATGAGTAGCTGGAAAGCCAGATTTTCTGCAGGGAAGAGGTTGTATTTTTTTTCCCCTTGAGCAATACCATTTGACCATCTTCATTTGCTCTGTTTTGTGAAGGAGATGTCATATGTGAATAAATTCAATTAGATAAAATTTGTCTATGCCTTTGTGCATTTAGCATTAAAGCCTCTGTGTATGTGTGTGTGTGTGTGTGTGTGTGTGTGTGTGTGTGTTTGGTTGTTGATCTTTTGTTTGTATTTTTATTGCCAAACCAAAAGCCCTGTATAAAGATTATATAATGGGGGGCGCCTGGGTGGCTCAGTTGGTTGGGCGACTGCCTTCGGCTCAGGTCATGATCCTGGAGTCCCGGGATCGAGTCCCGCATCGGGCTCCCTGCTCAGCGGGGAGTCTGCTTCTCCCTCTGACCCTCCCCCCTTCATGTGCTCTCTCTCTCTCTCAAATAAATAAATAAATAAATCTTAAAAAAAAAAAAAGATTATATAATGGAAAAAAAATACAAACTAATTTTCTTTTTCACTTAAGCTCCTTGAAATAAATACAGAAATGAGAATTAACTTTAGCAGCCTGAAGCTTTGCTCCATGAGGACAAAAGGAACATTCTAAACTAAAATTAACTTCCTCACCAAAGGTGCTAATTTTTGCGTTTATGGTGTCCACATAGTTACAAAGTGAAAAAGCACTGTGGTGCAACATACAGAAAACTGATTTAGGATGCCAAGAAGACTCATGGGCCCTAGGGCTCTGTGGACAAAGAGTGAAATGGAAGATTTGATGTGATGAGTTCTAATCCCAGTTCATGATTTTTTTTAAAGATTTCATTTATTTATTTGAGAGAGAGGGCGCGTGCGAGTGGGCACAGGGAGGGGCAGAGGGAGAGAGAGAGAGAGAGAGAAACTCCAGTAGACTCCCTGCTGGGCTCAGAGCCCGACATGGGGCTCGAGCTCATGACCCTGAGATCATGGCCCAAGAATTGGACGCTTACCCGACTCCACCACCTAGATGTCTCCCAGTTTATGATTTTTGATAGAATAATGATAATTTTAAAAATGAAAAAAAATCTCATTAAACTCAAATTACGGAGTCTCTTCTAGAAGGTAACATGAAAATCCCTGACATGCATTGTCATCCTTAACATTTGGGTAAGGTGGACAAAATACTCTAACCATTTTGATGGTGAGAAACTTATTCAAATACAGTAGTTCTTATGACTGCTTTGAACTGAAATGCTTTGTTCTTAGAAGGGGAGCTGGAGGGGGGCGCTTGGGTGGCTCAGCGGGTTAAGCATCTGTCTTCGTTCGGCTCAGGTCACGATCTCAGGGTCCTGGGATCAAGCCCTGTGTCGGGCTCCCTGCTCAGAGGAGAGTCTGCTTCTCCCTCTGCCTCCCCACCTCTGCTTGTGCTCGTGCTCTCTCTCTCAAATAAATAAATAAAATCTTTGAAAAGGGGGGGGAGGCAGACATTTTTTTTTTTTTTTTTTTGCTGCCTAGAATCCAAACACCATTCCAATTTGGGGAATCTTGAGATAAGTTCTGAGCCCCTTTTCCTGATGCAGAACCAAAGAGGCAGCGCTCTACCCTCTCGTGGATCCCCAATATCTGTAGCACAGTCCTGTGACCCAGGCTGAGCCAATCGCATGACCCTCTTGGGACTTAGAACCTTGAGGAAGGAATATAAAGGCCCAAGCATGGCTAAAAAAGATCCCCTGTGGAAGCAAGAAGGCAGAAAGTCCAAGAGTGGACGCAAGCATCCGGTGACATAAGGCCAGGCCATAATTTTTTTTTTTTTAGATTTATTTTATTTATTAATTTATTTGTCAGAGAGAGAGAGAAAGAGCACAAGCAGGGGCAGCAGCAGGAGCAGGGAGAAGCAGACAGAGGGAGAAGTGGGCTCCCCCCTGAGCAAGGAGCCCGATGCAGGACTCAATCCCAGGACCCTGGGATCATGATCAGACACTTAACCAACTGAGCCACCCAGGCGCCCCAAGCCAGACCATAATTCATTCCCATCATTTGCAGTGCTCGTCTTCAGTGATGCGCTTTCCCAGGGTCCTGCCCCTTATCATTGTCCCCTCTGAAGTTACTTTAAGCCTTATTCTCTCTAATTAAGGCAATATTCTACCTGCCTTCCAACCGCCAGAAAAATACCCCTGGGAAGGGAAAAAAATACACTGTTGGCACCTCTCCTGCTCTCTTTATCCTTGTTGGTTTTCATCTCTTCACTACCATTTTGGTAAGATTTAAGAAGGGAGTAGTAATAAACATATTGTGCGTTTTCCAGCCTGCTGGAAATTGAAGAAATAATACAGTGAATACCTATAAGCCATCAGTTAGATTCAACAGTTGTTAATATTGTGCCACTTAGTTTTATCTGTGTGTGTGCATTGCTGAACCATTTGAAATTAAACTATGAACATCATGGGGACACCTGGCTGGCTCAGTCAGGAGAGCATGCAGCCCTTGATCTCAGGGGTTGTGAGTTCGAGCCCCACATTGCAGGAAGAGTTTACTTAAAAAAATAAATTGTAGGGGCGCCTGGGTGGCTCATTCGGTTGAGTGTCTGACCCTTGGTTTCAGCTCAGGTCATGATCTCAGGGTCTTGAAATCAAGTCCCGCATCAGACTCCATGCTCAGCAGGGAGTCTGCTTGAGATTCTTTCCCTCTGCCCCTCCCCCTGCACTCGCATTTTCTCTCTCTCTCTAATAAATAAATCTTTTTTTTTTTAAGATTTTTTTTTTTTTTTTGACAGAGAGAGACACAGCGAGAGAGGGAACACAAGCAGGGGGAGGGGGAGAGGGAGAAGCAGGCTTCCCACTGAGCAGGGAGCCCAATGCGGGGCTCGATCCCAGGACCCTGGGATCATGACCTGAGCCGAAGGCAGACGCTTTATGACTGAGCCACCCAGGCGCCCCATAAATAAATCTTATTAAATAAAAAAATATATTGTAGACATCACGATACTTTACCCCTATATACTTCAGTGTCCATTTTCTTGGAATGAGGACATTCCCCTAGATAACCACAATACCATTGGGGTACCCAGGAAAATCAGGAATCTAATCAAAGTTCACACATTTGGTTGTTACGTTCTTTTATTCTCTTTTAATTGAGAACAATTCACCCTTCCCCCCTCCATGATGACTTTTGTTTCTTTTAACTTTCTGTTTTGAAATAATTATAGATTCATGGAGGTTGCAAATGAATGTACAGGAAAGTCCCATGCTCCCCTCCCCTGGTTTCCCCCAAGTTCACATCTTATACAAACACAGCATAATATCAAGGAAAGAAATAGACATTGGTACAATCCAGAAAGTTTATCAGATTTCACCAGTTATTACATGTACTTATTTATGTGTGTGTATCTCTATGCAAAATTTTAATAATGGTTTTCAGATATAACTCATATAAATTAAATTCACTGTTTCAAAATTTACCGTTCAGTGGTTTTAATATATTCACAGAGTTGTGAAACCATCACCACAGCCAATTTTAGGACATTTTCATCAACCCAAAAAGAAACCCTGTATCCACTAGCTGTTACTTCCATTTCCTTCTCCCCCACCCCTACCCCCAGCCTCTGGCAAACACGGGTCAACTTTGTATCTCTATTGGTAAATGCCTATTTATTTATTATGCCATTTCATATAAATGGACTCATACAGTGTGTGGTCTTTAGTATCTGGCTTGTTTCACTCAGCATCATGTTTTCAAAATTCATCCTTGTTGTAGCAGGTACTTTATTCCTTTTATGGCCAAATAATATTGCATTGCATGGATATACCTCATGTTGTTTATCCATTTATCAGTTGATGGACATTTGGGTTGTTTCCACTTTTTGAATCTTGGGAATAATGTTGTTATGAACACATGAACATTTGTATACAAGTTTTTGTGTGGACATATGTTGTCATTTATGTTGGGAATCTACCTGTGAGTGGAGTTGCTGGGTCATGTGGGAATTCTATGTTTAACATTTTGAGGAATTGTCAAAGGATTTTCCAGAGTAGCTGCACTGTTTTACATTCTCACCAACACTTTGTGAGAGTTCTAACTTCTTCACATGCTTGCCAACACTTGTTACTGCCTGTCTTGTTTATTTTAGTTATTTAGTGGGTGTGAAGTACTATCTCGCGATTTTTTTATTGGCATCTCACTAATGACTGATGATGCTGAGCATGTTTCTGTGTGTTTATTGGCCATTTGTATACCTTCTTTGGACAAATGTTATTCACATCCTCTGCCTATTTTTCAATTGGGTTATACATCTTTTATTTTTAAAGATTTATTTATTTATTTTAGAGAGAGAAGGCACAAACGGGGGGGGGAGGGGCAGAAGGTGAGGAGGAGAGAGACAGAGAAAGAAGCAGACTCCCTGCTGAGCTGCTGAGCAGAAGCCCAGTGCAGGGCTCAACCTCACGTCCCTGAGATCAGGACCTGAGCTGAAATCAAGAGTGGGACGCTTAACCAACTGAGCCACCCGGGCGACCTAGGTTATATATATTTTAATCATTGCATTTTAAGTGTTTTTTTATATGCTCTTAATACAAGTTCCTTAACAGATATCTGATTTGCAAATATTTTCTACCCTTATCTTTTCACTTCTTGATATCCCTTAAAGCAGAAAAGTTTTTAATTTTGATGGAGCTCAGCCTATCTATTTTTCTTTTCTTGCTTATGCTTTTGGTGTAGTACCTAAGAAATCATTGCTTAATCCACAATCATGAAGATTTACTCCTATGTATTCCTCTAAGACTTTAATCATTTTAGCTCTTACATTTAGGTCTTTGACCCATTTTGAGTTGTATATGGCATTATGTAGGGGTCTAACCTCATTCTTTTGCAAGTAGATATTTTTTTATCCCAGCACTACTTGTTGAAAAGATGACTCCTTCCCCCATTGAATGGTTTTGCAAAAGATCCACCCTGTCAAAAATCAATTGATCCTAAAAAGAAGGTTTTATTTTTTTCTGGACTCTCAATTCTGTTCCATTGCTCTGTATGTCTGTCCTTGTGCCAGTATTAACCTGCCTTGTTTACTGTAGTTTTATAGTAGGTTTTGAAATTGGGAAGTGTGAGTCTTCCAATTTTGCTCTTCTTTTTTTAAGATTATTTTTTGCTGTTCAGAGTCTCTTGCAATTCCATATGAATTTTATTTATTTATTTATTTTTAAATTAATTAATTTATTTGTCAGAGAGAGAGAACACACCCAAGCAGAGAGCGGCAGGCAGAGATAGAAGCAGACTCTCCCGCTGAGCAGGGAGCCCGATACAGGGCTCAATCCCAGGACCCCAGGATCATGACCTGAGCCGAAAGCAGACGCTTAACTGACCGAGCCACCCAGGTGTCCCTCCATATGAATTTTAGGATCAGCTTTTCCATTTCTGAAAAAGTCTGGTTGGGATTTTAATAAGAATTGTGTTAGATCTGGGGAGGTCTGAGGAGATTTGCCATCTTAACACTAAGTCTTCCGATGCATGAATATGGGACTTTTCATTTATTTAGTTTTTAATTTTTTTTTTAAGTTTTATTTAAGTAATCTCTACCCCCAACATGGGGCTCGGACTCACGACCCGGTGATAAGAGTCTTATGCTCCACCCACTGAGCCAGCCAGGTGCCTCTAGTCTTTAATTTCTTTCAACAGTATTTTGTAGTTATTTAGTGTATAACTGTCTCCTTTTCAAAATGCCATTGAATAGGGGCGCCTGTGTGGCTCAGTCGGTTGTGTGTCTGACTCTTGGTTTTGGCTCAGGTCGTGATCTCAGGGTTGTGGGTTCAAGCCCCGCCTAAGGCTCTGTGCTCCGCGGGGAGTCTGCTTGAGAGATTGTCTCTCTCCTTCTCTCCTTCTCCCTCTGCCCCTCCCCTCCACGTGCACACACACACACACTCTCTCTCTCTCAAAATTAATAAATAAATCTTAAAAAAAAATAAAATGCCATTGACTAGCTGAGAAAACTGGGCCAGTTGTGCTATAGAATGTTCCACCTTCTGAATTCATTATTTAACTTTTCCCCTATCCCCTACATTTCTTATAATCTAGAAGTTAGCCCTAAAGTCTTGATTAGTTTCAAATTCAATTATTGTGGGGAGAGTACTTCAGAGATGGTGCTGTGTCCTTAAATTGTATCACATTCAGACCCATATAAAGGTTGGTTGTCCCATGGAAGAGTTTTGAGTAGGAGAGTTACATCAACTTTGTCTTATAAAAAGGTCATTCTGATAACAAGGCAGATAAGGGATTGAAAGTCAATAATGTGAGTCAGAAAGACCAACAATCACGTTGCTATTATCCAGAAGGAAGGACATAACTTTTTGCATTGCAACTGTCCCATAATGATGGTGGTCTAGCCTAGAATGGCAGGGAGGATAGAGAAGGGTAGATGGATTTACCAGAAATATGATAGAATTGGCAGAACTTAGTGACTAACTGCAAGAATTTGACCTAGTTGCATGTGGGTAGGAATTAATGAATTAAACAGCCTAGGGGAGGAGTTAGGAGTTCAATATTGAATATGTGCAATTTATGCCTATGACATAATCAATAGATATTTATTGAATAAATTGAAGTGGAGATATCCAACATCCATTTATATGCAAGAATTATGGGCTGCAAGTGTGGATTTGGGAATTGTTTGGACATAGATAGTAATTGAAAACAAATTGGTGAGATTATACAGAGAGAAAATGATGGGTGGGATGAGAAGAGGGAAATAGAATAGATCCCTGAGGTACATCAGTATTAAGGGGTATTTAGAGAGAGTCCTGAAAAAGAAATTGAGAAGGCCTAGCCAGAGAAGAAGGAGGAAACCAAGAAGGGTATGATGACATAGAAGATAAAGGATGAGAGGGGGATATGGAAAGAGGATGTATCAGTTAGCTATTGCTGAGTAACAACCCACCCCAAGACAGTGGATTAAAAGTACAACCATTTATGTAGCTCATAATTCTGTAGATTGGAAATTTAGACTGTGCTTAGTTGGCTGGTTCTTCTGGTCTCAGCTGGGCTCCCCGACAATCCCTAACTATAATCAGTTACAGGTTATCTAGGTAGCTCTTCTCATGGATTTTGGCATGCATAATTGTAGCCACTTTTTGCAATATACCATAGAGGGAAGAGCCAACAGTGAAAATGCTGCTAGGAAGTCGAGTAGGTGAAATTCTTGCCTCCCCTGCTCAGCTGAAACTCCCATTGCCAGAGTCATCAAAAATAGCCATGTCACTAAGCACACTAAACGACCCAGTGGTCATTGATGATATTGACAGTAACCACTTCCGCTAAACAATGTGGCCCGATTGCAATGGGGAAACAGGGACATCAGGCATAGAGAGCTTGTTCAAGAACCTTGGCTGGGAAAGTGAAGATGTGCTGATGGAGGGTCTTGTTCTGTTTTATTTATTTATTTATCTATTTATTTATTTATTTATTTTTAAAGATTTTATTTATTTTACAGAGAGAGACACAGTGAGAGAGGGAACACAAGCAGGGGGAGTGGGAGAGGGAGAAGCAGGCTTCCTGTGGAGCAAGGAGCCCGAAGCGGGGCTCGATCCCAGGACCCTGGGATCACGACCTGAGCGGAAGACAGATGCTTAACCAACTGAGCTACCGTTTTATTTTGTTTTTAAGATAAAGGAGTTTGAATATATTTACATGTTAATGAGGAGTCAGTAGAGACAAATAGGTTGAAGATACTGGAGGAAAAAGTGCATAATTCATATGCTTGGCATTAATGTTCAATTTGAGACCTACCCAGGTATGCAGAAGGTTAAACAAGAATATGACAGGGGCACCTGGGTGGTTCAGTCAGTTGGGCATCCAACTCTTGATTGTGGCTCAGGTCATGATCTCAGGGTTGAGGAATCAAGCCCTGTGTCATCAGGCTTCCCACTCACTGGGGAGTCTGCCTTTCACCCTCTTCCTCTCCCTCTGTCCCTTCCCTGCTCTCGCTCTCTCTTTTAAATAAATAAATCTTAAAAAAAAGAAAATGATAAACTACCTTATCTAGTAAAGTCCAGAACAATGAGATGATTTGTATGTGAAAATACTACATGTGCTTGTATTCATATGTGGATTATTCACATTACAGAACTGCAAGGGTCATTTGAGGACTCTCTACTGAGAAAATAAACTCCTGTAAGCAGCTTTTGGTCTTCCCCGAACCCATGTCCACCGTGGTGCAGGACTCAGAACTGTGTGGCATCTCCCCAAAGCAAATTTCAAATTCACAAAGCATTAACAAGTGATGTACATTTTCTGAAAATTTTGGAGTAAAATACAGTTACACACAACATACAGAAAAGCAATAAAAATCCTCAGTAGCCATTTCTAGTTCCTTCAAAACATTTCTTTTCAACCAGTCTGTTAGCCCTCAAATATTTATTTTTATTGTTCTAAGTAGTTCTGTTTTGGTTCTTATCAAATATTTGCCCCAGATGAATAGGTCTCTTCCTCGGAGAGGAATTCTGTTCTTTCCATCTTTCTATTCTGCCACCTTGGCCTGTTGATTTTTGTCTTCATGTTCATTAATTACCTCAGGGTAACAACATAGCTGCTTTGGCTCCAGATAGCACATCTGTGTTTGTTTCCATTTATCAGGGAAGGAAAGGTTTTCCCAGGAGTGCCTCCAGCTGACTTTCCTAGGGAAAGTCTGAGTAAGTGAGCATGAAGTGTTGGGCACATTGCCATGTCCAATATAATTGGGGTTTGTTAAATAAGAAAGGTGGGGGCGCCTGGGTGGCTCAGTCAGTTGGGCGTCTGCCTTGGGCTCAGGTCATGATCCCAGGGTCCTGGGATCGAGCCCCGCATCGGGCTCCCTGCGGCGGGAAGCCTGCTTCTCCCTCTCCCACTCCCCCTGCGTGTGTTCCTTCTCTCGCTGTGTCTCTCTCTGTCAAATAAATAAATAAAATCTTTAAAAAAAAATAAGTAAGAAAGGGGGAAAGGATCCTGGGGAGGCAATCAGCAGTGTCAGCCAGAGCTGAGTTCTTGGAGGGCGGCTGTCCTGGTTCCGTGTCCAAGTGTTTGCTTGGAGTGTGCTCCTAACATATGCTCTTTCTTGGCTCAGTCCGGACTCAGTGCTTCCTCCTGCTGACTCAGCCTCCCCTCCCCTCCCTGGCATGGCAGGCACCTCGGAGTCTCTGGCGCGATGCCATGCTGACGCCGTGGCCCCCAGAGCAAGCAGAGCCCACCGAGCATCTAAGTGAGGCCCAGAAGCACAAACCGGATCTTCTTTACTCCCGCCCTTGCCGGTCATCTTCCTAACAGTGTTGGCAGAGAGCTACCACCTGGCCGAAGGGTTTTCTTCCAGACTCTTAAATGTAGACTGGGGGACTTTGAATGGGTGAATTGTAGGGTAAGTGAATTACATGTCAATAAAGCTGTTGAAAAGATCCTATTTTGAATGTCAAAACCAGAATATTAATTTCTTCTTTTTCTCTGCTCTTTTTAGCTAACAACCCAACTTCACTTTCACTCCCACCTCGCAGTCACTGTAAGTGGAGGACTTGGGCTGTCTAGGGTCAGGGTCAGCTATGATGAAAGACAAGGCAAGAAAAGCATATTAATATTTTGCTTTATATAAATACTTCCATTAAACATTTATCTATACGTATGTCTCTTCCTTTCTTATTTTGTTTTATTTTTAAAGATTTTATTTATTTATTTGACAGAGACAGAGAGAGAGAGCCCAGATAGGCAGAGCGGCAGGCAGAGGCAGAGGGAGAAGCAGGCTCCCCACTGAGCAGGGAGCCTGATGCGGGACTCGATTCCAGGACCCTGGGATCATGGCCCAAGCTGAAGGCAGCCACTTAACTGACTGAGCCACCCAGGCGCCCCTCTTCCTTTCTTATTTAAAAAAATGGCATGTTGCACACTGTTTTGCCTTTTCCTTTTTGTTGTTTAAACTCTTTTCCCCAGGAAATCCTGATACTGGTCTCATTGACCACTACTAAGAGCATCTCAAGTATATCTGACTGACCTGTTTACAAGTAATAAACGTATATCCAGAAAAACACACATATCCTCGCACAATCTGTGGGGCATGAAGTCAATGAAGTTAGTACTACAGAGTTAAATAAACTATTTAATGTGATATTAACATTTTTTAGTTGAAATCACAAAGACTATCTGGTATCTCCAGGACGTAGGATTGAGGATAGTATTAGATTTGCCTATTTTGGAGCACCTGGGTTGCTCAGTCAGTTAAGTGTCTGCCTTCAGATCAGAGTCCTGGGATCGAGCCCCGGGTCGGGCTCCTTGCTCAGCGGGGAATCTACTTCTCCCTCTCCCTCTGCCCAATCCCCCTGGCTTGTGCTCGCTCGCTCTCTCTCTCTCACTCATTTTCTCTCAAAAAAAAAAAAAAGTGCCTATTTTCTTTGAGCCTTTCCTTTTAGAAGGTGTCTAAATGAGACTGAGCCATTTTATCAGAGCCCTGGCAGGGGCTGACAATTCCCTGTGCACCTTCCCTTAGATTTATAGTCCAGATTCCGTTTTGGTCTTTTTTTTTTGTTCAGTTAGACTTCAGACCCAATACAGTTGTGGTCCCCCCAATTGTCTGGTTGAACACATAGGAAAAGCCGGGTCTGTAAAATTATAGAACATTAGAGTTGGGAAGGACTTTAGTCCAAACTGCTTCCCAATTTAAGATCTCTTTTCCAGGGGCGCCTGGGTGGCTCAGTCATTAAGCTGCCTTTGGCTCAGGTCATGATCCCAGGATCCTGGGATCAAGCCCCACATCGGGCTCCCCGCTCCGCGGGAAGCCTGCTTCTCCCTCTCCCACTCCCCCTGCTTGTGTTCCCTCTCTCACAGTCTCTCTCTCTCTGTCAAATAAATAAATAAACAAACAAACAAACAAATAAATAAATAAAATCTCTTTCCCAGAGGTGCCTGGCTGGTCAGTCAGTAGATCCTGTGACTCTTGATCTTGGGGTTGTGAGTTTGAGCCCCATGTTGGGTGTAGCGATTACTTAAATCTTAAAAGTAATAATAAAAAAAAAATCTCTTTTCCAGAATCTCCTGCCTACTTGGATATCATCTATTCTCTGCTTGACTTTTTTGGGGGGGAACATTTATTACTTTTATTTATTTATATTGATATATTTATTTGTATCTTATTTATTTTGATTCATTTATATTTATTTATATTTACTCATTTATTTTTATTGAAATAATATTCACATAGCATGAAATCAACCATTTTTAAAAGATTTATTTATTTATTGAGAGAGAAAGCGAGAAAGAGAGAGAGATCAGGAGCCGGGGGGAGGGGCAGAGAGAGAGGGACACGCAGACTCCCCACTAAGCGTGCTGGGCTTGATCCCAGGACCCTGAGATCATGAACTGAGCCAAAGTCAGACACTTAACCAATTGAACCATCCAGGAGCCCCCAAAATCAACCATTTTAAAGCATACAACCCAATAGCGTTTAGTACATTCACAGTGTTGTGTGACCACCACCTCTGTCTGGTTCCAAACATTTGAATCACTCCAAAAAGAGACCTGCACCCACTAAACCATTGCTCCCACCTCCCACCCAGCCCCCCAGCCTCTGGCAACCACCATCTACTTTCTGTCTCCATGTATTGACCTATTCTGGATATTTCATATAAATGGAGACACAGGGTGCCTGGGTGGCTCAGTTGGTTGAGCGACTGCCTTCAGCTCAGGTCATGGTCCTGGAGTCCCGGGATCGAGTCCCGCATCGGGCTCCCTGCTCAGCAGGGAGTCTGCTTCTCACTCTGACCCTCCCCCCTCTCATGCTCTCTCTATCTCATTCTCTCTCTCAAATAAATAGATAACATCTTTAAAAAAAAAAAATAAAATAAATGGAGACACAATACGTGGCCTTTTTTGTCTGGCTTCTTTCACTCAGCATCATGTTTTTGAGGTTCATTCAGCTTGTAGCATGGGTCAGTATTCTTTTTTTTTTCTTTTGATTGGTAATATCTCATTGTATTTATGTACCATAATTTGCTTACCTATTCACCTGTTGATAGACATTTGGCTGTTTCTACCTTTTGGTTATTATGAATCATACTGCTGTGAACATGTGTATACATGTATTTGAGTCTGCTTGATTTTTTTGCTGAAGATAGGATCAGCTTTTCATGCACTCAAACAAATATTTGTTGAATTAGGTTTGAATGGCTGCATCAACCACTGATTTCACAAATATTTTGCTTTACTGGAGAAAAGTCACAGAATCTTAAAAAATGTTTGTGGTAGGAACTTGGTAAGTCATCTTGTTCAACACCCTCATCATGAAACTACACATACTCAAAGTACCAGTCTATTTAGAAGGCCTTAAATGCCGTTTACATCATGACGCGTGGTGCCCTACTGATATTGTTCTTTGTTAACTCAATGTGTACAATATGGCTTTTGTTGTCACAAGATTGTTCCCTTTGATAAGTGATGGGAGGAATTTAAGTTTAGCTTGTCATTCTTTCATCATTTTGCTTTTTGAAAAATTCCACGAAACCCCTACCATCAGGATTCTTTAGTTTTTGTTTTTTTAAAGATCTTATTTTTAAGTAATCTCTACACCCAATGTGGGGTTTGAACTTACAATCCTGACATCAAGAGTGTGTGGTTAGTGCCAGCTAGACACCCCCCGTCAGCGTTCTTTGTATGAAGTCGACATAGCAGACCGTCTTAATTGATTTCAGTGATAAAATTATTTTTTGGCCCCAAATAGTTTGTGACTGCTTCATCATGGATTGGGGGATTTATGTTCCATTTCCTTTCTTTGCAGTTGAAGACTTTGACTTGCTCTGGATTAGTCACTTTTTTGGCGGGGAGGGAGATATTATTGACATATAACATTATAATAGTTTCAGGTGTACAACATATCGATTCAATATATGTATGGGATAGTCCACCTTTGCATTAAATGAGCCAGCCGTAGGTCCTTACCTTTGCAAGGAAATGTAAACATTTCCCCAAACATCAAAGTTAACGTAAATATTTTTCTTGTATCTGACTTTGTAATTCTCTCTCTAAATTTTTAGCAGAGCTGAATGAAATTGACAAGAGGCATGGGCTGGTGCATAATATCCACTGCGGGCATGCAGCTAATGGAATCCATGGAACAATGACTAGCAACCCAGATAGCAGGAAAAGTCAAGGCTGGAGGACAAGACTTCACTGCTGTCCCCTCCAAAACCTGGAACAATGCCTGGGACATTGTAGGTAGGGGTTTAGTAGATATTTGTGGAATGCATGAAACTAATTTGACTCTGGTTTCTGAAACAATGCTAATAAAAATAGATATAATTTAAAAAGATAGCATAGTGAAAATGAATTCCTAGGTCTTCTTTATAGAGATTATTTTATTTATTTTTAAAGATTTTATTTATTTATTTGACAGAGAGAGACACAGCGAGAGAGGGAACACAAGCAGGAGGAGTGGGAGAGGGAGAAGCAGGCTTCCTGCCGAGCGGGAAGCCGGATGCGGGGCTCAATCCCAGGACCCTATCCCAGGACCCTGGGATCATGACCTGAGCCGAAGGCAGCCGCTTAACAACTGAGCCACCCAAACACCCCTTTATAGAGATTATTTTAATCATGGACTATCCCTTATGAGTTACATTTTAAATTATTTATTATATAATTATATAACTTAATTATTATTATTTAATTATCTATCATGGTTCAGGAACTTAAAAAAAGAAAAAAGAAAGAGAAAGAAAAATAAAATTTACTTCTTTTTTTTTTTTTTTTTAAAGATTTTATTTATTTATTTGACAGAGAGAGAGACAGCAAGAGAGGGAACACAAGCAGGGGGAGTGGGAGAGGGAGAAGCAGGCTTCCCGCCGAGCAGGGAGCCCGATGCGGGGCTTGATCCCAGGACCCTGGGATCATGACTTGAGCTGAAGGCAGACGCTTAACGACTGAGCCACCCAGGCGCCCCTAAAATTTACTTCTAATTTAAGGATGTTTTTGTTCTGACAGGCTTGGCTTCATTTTCTATTTCAAAAGCTCTATAAATCCTCACATCTTTTTTTTTTTTTTTTTAAGATTTTACTTATATATTTGAGAGAGAGAGAATGAGAGACAGAGAGCATGAGAGGGAGTAAGGTCAGAGGGAGAAGCAGACTCCCCGCTGAGCAGGGAGCCCGATGCGGGACTCGATGCCGGAACTCCAGGATCATGACCTGAGCCAAAGGCAGTCGCTTAACCAACTGAGCCACCCAGGCACCCTTAAATCCTCACATCTTTATAGCAGTTTACAAAGTACCCCCCAACCACTATTTTATAGTGAGTGTTGCTTTTGAATGGCAGTAAGAACTATTAGTGTCTTAATGAGAGATTTAAAATATTTCTAAACAGTAATGAGTTATTTAAAACCATTATTTATTTATAGTAATTTCCTTTGGATGTGTGGGATTATAACTGTTTTGTTTACTTCATTTTGCTTGCTTGAATTTTATGGAATGAACATTTATTGTTCTTTTTAAAAAGAAGAGAAAATATAGAGGAAAAGTCCCCAGTTATTTAGAACCTAAAGTCTTTCACTCTGTCCTTTTTAATAATCTACTATAGACCAAGCATTATTCTGGAAATGCAGCTGGAGCAACGAATAAGAGCCAACAATCCTTACTCTCTTGGAATTTACATTCCAGTAGAGATGGAGTAAGACAGGTAATAAACAAAATAATAAACCTGCAGTACTGTGGAAAACTGGAAGAAAAAAGAATTAATGCTAAAGAGCTGTGTAGAAATAAACCACAAACATCTATCACTTTGCCCAGAATATTTTTTAATCCTATTTTATTTAAATTCAATTAATTAACATATAGTATAGCATTTGTTTCAGAGGTAGAGTTCAGTTATTCATCAGTTGCATCTTATACCCAGTGCTCATTACATCATGTGCCCTCCTTAATGCCCATCAACTAGTTACCCCATCCCCCCACCCACCTCCAGCAACCCTCAGTTTGTTTCCTATAGTTAATAGTCTCTTAGGGTTTGTATGCCTCCCTGATTTTGCCTTATTTGCAGAGAATATTCTTTACTCATTTTATTTGAGGATCTTAAATACTTTATTTTGGCGGGGGGAAGCAAAGTAATGCATGCACGTTTTTAAAAAATAAAGTATATCGGGGCGCCAGGGTGGCTCAGTTGTTGGGCGTCTGCCTTCGGCTCGGGTCATGGTCCCAGGGTCCTGGGATCGAGCCCCGCATCGGGCTCCCTGCTCTGCGGGAAGCCCGCTTCTCCCTCTCCCACTCCCCCTGCTTGTGTTCCCTCTCTCGCTATCTCTCTCTGTCAAATAAATAAAATCTTTAAAAAAAAAAATAAAGTATATCAGGGTTTATAGTGAAAAGCAACATTGTTCTGCCTACCTTCCCCACCCCATCTTCCCCAGAGACCACTATATTTTTTAAATTTTTATTTATTTTTTAAAAATGATTTTATTTATTTGTCAGAGAGAGCTAGAGCAAGAGAGTGCACAGGCAGGGGGAGCGGCCGGAAGAGGGAGAAGCAGGTTCCCTCCTGAGCAAGGAGCCTGATGCGGGACTCCATCCCAGGACCTCAAGATAATGACCTGAGCCCAAGGCAAACACTTAACTGACTGAGCCACCCAGAGGTCCCCACTATATTTTTTTAATAGATTTTTTATTTTTTTAAAGATTTTATTTATTTGACAGAGACACAGCGAGAGAAGGAACACAAGCAGGGGTAGTGGGAGAGGGAGAAGCAGGCTCCCCACTGACCAGAGAGTCCAAAGCGGGGCTCCATCTCAGAACCCTGGGATCATGACCTGAGCCGAAGGCAGACGCTTAACGACTGAGCCACCCAGGCACCCCTAGATTTTATTTTTAAATAATATCTACACTCAACATGGGGCCCAAACCCACAACCCTGAGACCAAGAGTCACATTCTCTACCAACTGAGCCAGCCAGGTGCCCAGAGACCACTATTTTTTTGCTTCTTTTTCTTCTGGTAGTAACTTCTATATCTCTAAGAATATACTTATATTGCTACTTATTTATCATCTGTAGACATCATCTATTGACATTCTGTAATGATTAAAGCACTACTACCTCTCTTCCTCAACACAATTCTACCACTATTTGTAGTTATGCCTATTGGTTACATCAATGATATGATTAAACCTTTATTTTTTGTTCCAGAAAACAAACAAAAAAACGCAGGTATTTACAAACTTCCTCACTTTGTAAAATGAAGATTTGGGAGACTCTACCTGGCTTTCTACTTCTGCTACGTCCCTCCATCTTCCAAAGTCTTGTCAATTGAGCTGTTCTAATACTTTTACAGAAGACATGCATTTTAAAATGATCAGTGGCTAAATCTAAAAATGGAATGTGAGAGCTTACTTTGAGGTAGGACTGAGCATGTTCTTTAGTCTTAATATTGGCCACACTGTGGGACTGAGCACAGTCAGTGTTCTGCTAGGAGGGCTGGGACTAGGCCTCGGTCACAGAATTTAAAGGAGTACTAAAAACTCAGTAGTTTAGAGAAATAATATTTTAACACAATATTAAAAAATAGAAATTAGGGCACCTGGGTGGCTCAGTCAGCTAAACGTCTGCCTTCGGCTCAGGTCATGATCCCAGCGTCCTGGGACTGAGTCCCACATTGGGCTCTCTGCTCAGCGGGGAGCCTGCTTCTCCCTCTACCTCTGCCTGGGGCTCTGCCTACTTGTGTTCTCTCTGTCAAACAAACAAACAAACAAACAAACACAAGCAGGGGGAGTGGGAGAGGAAGAAGCAGGCTTCCCGCTGAGCAGGGAGCCTGATGTGGGGCTGGATCCCAAGACCCTGGGATCATATCCTGAGCCCAAGGCAGACACTTAAGGACTGAGCCACCCAGGCGTACCCCCAAAATAGAAATTAATGCAAAAAATCTATAATGAACAAAATATCAGCATTTTAAAATCAAGACAGGCTCAGCAGAATGAGTAGGGGAGAAAAGATAAAAACAGAAAGGTTTACAGTTGCCCCCCACCATTAACAGTGACCTCATTTTATGGCATCTATGATTATCTAGGTTGCTTATTAGAGCTGAAGTGTTCAGATGAGGGGGTGAGGGGTGAGTCTTTCAGATTAGGAATATGGATACTGGATTTCAGGGGGGCCCCCACCACTTTGACCTCGCAGCTGGCAAACCAGGGCAGTATTGAATTAAGAAATGTCATTTTTGTGATTTAAAATGTGAATCGAGGGGAGGGGCCAGCAGATCAATTTACTTAGTTCAGAGCTTCGAGCATTTCCAACGTAGCTCCCTCCCTATGCCCTGTGCGAGCCTGTTGGTCCAGCAGCACAGTGCTTTGAATAAAGGTCAGCAAAGGGGTCGCCCTCCTGATTATTCTCTTCTACCCCGCAGGAGGCGGCGGCCCTGGGGCCCCTTATCCACCTCGGAGTCGCTGCAAAACCCCGGGCTTCCCCGACAGCTGCAAATTCCTCCCAGGAGCTGCAAAGCTTCTGGGGTTGCCATGGTCAGGGAGAGTGCAATGCTGGCCGCCCTGTGCGGCAGCAGCCCCGGGCAGGCTGTGGCTGCCTCCTCTCCGGTCCCTTTCAAAAGCTTTTAAGGGAGATCCCTGCGGGGAGGCGGGAGGACGGGACATTAACCAGGGCTTTCGTCCAAGCGGCTGGGGCGAATAAAAGAGGCTTTTCTCAAACTAATGGAGCAAGTGCTGGGCTTGTTTCAAGGGATTTTAAACCGTTCGCTGGAGGAAAGGAGACTGCCGACGGAGATGGTCCTTCTCAAGCTTCACTTGCTGTAGGCGGCTCCTTTCAGGTTCTCCCCGGAATTCCGCACCCGGGGTCCTTCCCCGGAGGGAGAGGAGGACAGGGACGACGCTCCCTAAACTTAACCGGCTGTGGGCAGCTCCCCCTAGCCCGTGTCCAAGGATTTCTCACCCTGGGTCTGGCGAAGAAGAGGGGGGAAAAAAATCAGCCCCACGCTGGCAGGCTGTGGTCAGGACTGAATGGAGCTCCCGGGTGTGACCTGCCAATTCTGGGAACATTTTCAGAAAATGCGCAGCTAACCGAAATGAGGAGAAGCCCCTCAGCCCAGGCCTCTGGGGGCTTCCCTCACACCTTCCTTCCATCCCGGTCCTCATTAGGATCTGAGGGCGGGACGGCGGGCGCGCCGGGCGGCTGGCGCTCGGCTCCCGGGCAGCGGCGGGTGCAGACAAAGAGGCGGCGGTGCGGGGCTCGGGCCGGGGCCCGGGGGTGGGCGCGGGGCGCGGGGCGCGGGGCTCAGGCACTGGGCGGCCGGGCCGGGGGCGGGCGCGGCGGCCGAGCGCGCGGGGAGGAGCCGCCGCCGCGTCTTCTCCTGGCGGCGCGCGCCCGCCCGGCCCCGCGGCGGCGGCGGCGGCGCGTCACGCTCTCCCCCGCCCCGAGCCGACGAGCCGGGAGGCGGGAGGCGGCGGCCGCGCGGCTGCTGCTGCTGGTGCTGCAGTGGGGCAGGTGGCGGCGACTGGCGGCGACCGAGGCGACGGTGAGCGGGGCGCGGGCCCTCTCCCCTTCCCTGGTATCCTCCTCCCCGTCCCCTTGCGCCCGGCCGGGCCCGCTCCGGTCCGCCGGGCTCGGGGCCGGGGGTGGGGGGCCGGGCCCGGCGTCCGGGAGGGCCCCGAGTGCCGCGAGCGGGGCCGCTCCCGTGGGGACCCGGGGAGTCCCGAGCGGGTGGCCCTGGAGGCTGGGGGTCCCTGGGGTGCCCCCCCCGCGGAGCCGGAAAAGTGGCTCGGCCCTGTCAGCGCCGAGCCCGGCCTTCCCTTCCTCCGTCCGCCTCAAGATGGAGCTTGGACTCCTTGCCCCTGCGCCGCCCCAGGCGCCGCTCCCTGCCGGGCGCCCCGCTCCCCTCCCCTTGGCCTTGGGGGGCCTGGGGCGGCCCGGACCCCGCGGAGGCCGAGCCCGGGCGGGACCTGTTGCCCCCGGGCGCTGCCGCCCGGCCTCGGGAGCGTTCCTCGGGCCCTGCCACCCGGTGCCCGCGGGCCGGAATGGAGGGCACCCCGGCCGTGGCCTCCGTGCGTGCGCCGGTCCCGTCTGCCTGGCCGTGGCTTTTGTCCCCCTCCCCCCAGGTGGGACTGTGATTCTCGGAGAAGGTGGATGACAAGAGGTGACAAGGATTTCTCAAATAACACCAGTGCCCCGTAACCCGAGCCTTCTCCCTCGGCAGGGGATTGGCTCGGAAGACAGATGACACTTGTGTAGAGGTTATTTTAAAAGCAGAGCCTTCTGATTCCCCTAATTTGGAGGTCCTGTGCTTCAAAAATCTGATTTTTGATTTGGGGATAAACCCTGAACTCGGCTGTTTCTCCACTTCATGTGGCTTTTCCATCTGGCAGGAACCGAGCACCACCCCCTCCTCCTTTCACAGCCCCACCTCTTTGGTATGAAGAAATTACACGTCAAGTCTGTGATCTTCTGCATACCTGTTTTTAGCAAAACTTGGTCACCAGTTACCGTATTTTAAAAGGAGGGTAGAGAAAATTGGATTTTTTTTTTTTTTTTTTTAAGCGACCTTGCCTTCTTCCTGTTTCAGGTTAGAACAGTGCCTGGCCAGTAAGAGCTCAGTACTAGGGTTGCTGCAGTTGTGGTTACGATTCTGGTTGGTGTTACTGTTTTATTACTATTACTATAACCTATGGTATCCACAAATCAGGAGAACAAATGTGTTTGACTTTTGGGTTTAATGATAACCTTTTGCAGGGATCCTCAGTTATGTTGCTCCTCAGCCTTGGGGCATTTTTTTCCCTCTGGAAATAATAACAATTAACCTTTATTGAGGGCTTCCTTTGGTCAGGCTTTGGGCAAGTCTTTTATGTTTTATCTCATTAATCATCCTTACCCAATGAAGGTGCTATCATTATCCGCATTTTACGGAGGAGGCATCCAAAGGTCAAGTACCTTGCCCAGGGTCATACAACTATTACATGGTGGTGTCAGGATTTGGGCTCAGGTATTGACTCCACCAGGTGCTTAGTTATTAGATTAGTATAGTGAATTCCTGGCAAGGAGCAAGGCTGGCCTTTATTAAACCAAAGGAAGTAGATGATCACTAGAACAAGGCTGGTGCTGGGTTTTTGACGTTTTTTACTTTACCACAGAAAGTCTTAGGCCCCCTCGTTCAAAGGAGTAAAAGAATCTGAAACTGGGTGGGATCCCTTGTAGGTATTGTCTGAAAATAAAGATCGTGCCCTTCCCTACCTTTTCAAGAATTGCTTAAGCTCCGGCCTGTGCTTAAGCACAACAGAAGCTGATCTGGTTTCTGTTCTTTAGGAGTTTCGAATTTGGTGTCCTTCTTACTTATATTAAAAAAATTTTTTTTTTTTTTTTACCCAGTGTCTAACATTGAGTCTGTTGCATCCCATGTGACTCATACATAAATACATGTGAACTTAACTCAGTAATGTTTGACCCTTGCTTTTAAGTACTGTCTCTGTTGGGATTCTAAGCCCAATGGATGGTTAATAAGAGATGAACTGGTCCTCTTGTACTCCATACAAACATAGCCATCTTTGAATTTTTCCCTTGCAGGTGTTCTTGATTATTATTTGCAGATATATTTCTGGCCATATATGGTCACACACAACACACATACGTATATATACATGTATATTTCATTCTGGGAATGTATATGGTAAGGACCTTCCACTGTATTTTAAGATTTTTATAAAGTAATCTCTACATCCAGTGTGGGGCTCAAACCCACAACCCTGAGATCAAGAGTTGCATGCTCCACCAACTGAGCCAGCTAGGCGCCCCTTTTATTTCACTTTATAGCACCCTCTGCAGGATTCTGCCGAGTAGTGTGTTTGGTAAATATTATTTAGTTAAATGCAAATATGAGGTTCATAAGTTTTAAGATTGGTTTTATTCAAGTCAAAGCTAAAGAAAAAAGCAGAGGGTAGGGTGGTGAAGTTACATGGAGATGGCTTAATATTTTTTTTTTTAAAGATTTTATTTATGTATTTGAGAGAGAGAGGGAGAGCACAAGCAGGAGGAGCAGCAGAGGGAGAGGGAGAAGCAGGCTCTTCGCTGAGCAGGGAGCCCAGTGCGGGGCTCAGTCGCAGGACCCTGGGATCATGACCTGAGCTGAAGGCAGACACTAAACCGAATGAGCCACCCAGGTGCCCCGAGATGGCTTAATATTAACATTAAAAGGACATTTTGTTAAGTGTTAACTAAAGTGAGGCTTTTTACCCCATATAACTTTCTACTTTATCCCAATTATCAGCTTCTTAATTCTCTTGTACAAATGAGGTGTGAGGTCCAGTGTTTTTTTCAGATGTAAAGAGTGCACAGTGTTGTTGATCAGTCCTGACAAGCTGATAGTTCTTTGAAGTGTTGTGATATCCTCCCCAAAGGCAGCAGGTGGGGCTGTGGGGTACCTATCTGTGAGCTGTATTAAGTCTCATTTGGTATTTACTCAACAGATATTTATTGAGCACGGCCGTGTGCCAGGTGCTGTTCTGGGTGCTGATGGGATAGCAGTGAATAAAACTGAAATCTTTGTTCTCTTGGAACTCCCCCTTCAAGTAGGGGAGACATACAATAACCGTATCAATAAAATTTATTGTATGTTGGACAGTGATACATGGTATGAAAAAAAAAATTAAGTCAGGGAAGAGGAAAAATGCAGTTTTGGGGACAAGAGTTAGGGTAATAAGAATTTTAGATAGGGTGGCAAGAAGAGACCTTGATGAGAATGTGACTTGAGTAAAGACCTAGAGGAAGTGAGGGAATGTAGATCCCTGAGGGAAGGGCATAATAGGAAGAGGGAACAGCAAGTACAAAGGTCCTGAAGGGGGAGTTTGGGAGAGGAGAGGACCGATAATTTAAGGCCATATAGATTGTAGTCCTTAAAATATATATTTATTAAAATATTTTAAAATAGCGAAAGACACAGAATAATAATGTTATTGATTTTGTTGAAGAAGTAGTTAAATATGAGGGAACATATGAGGCTCAAAGAATTTTACTGACTTGGTAAAAGGCCACACGGCTAGTGAATGAGCTAGAGATTGAACCCTACTTTCTGGTATTTTCAGCAATGCACAAGTATGTTGGCAGGAGCACCATAGTGGTTGGCAGAAAGGCCAGACCAGTACTTGATGTTCAGACTTGCTATTGAGTGTATACTTTGCTATTTGTATGCAGGATCTTTGCTCAACCCTGGGAGGCCTTGTAACTGACATTTGCATATATAGCTTTTTCCTGGAATTGTGCTCCTGGCAGCAAAGCCTTCCTTTTTAGTCTTAAAAGTTTCATGGTTCAGAAATCTCTGTTTAATATAAACCTTCATGACAGTCTCTTCAATCTTAATTGGAAAGCATTGTCAGTATTGCCCTGGATATGAGTTTTTTAGATAACCGTTTAGGGAGGCTTTAAACGATTACAGCATCTTACATATTTTTAATATACATAGTGTATATTCCCCATATAGATGGAACTCAGAGAATCCATATGCTTTAAATCAGCATTTCAGTTACAATGCTCTTTTAAGGGAAAACATACTGACTGATGGTACTACACAAGAATTTCAAGTAAGAGTGACCTCTTCAGATTTCAATCAGGGGAACAGAGAAGGCTTTATTACTATTTTTTTTAAGGTTGGCAGATACTAGTAAACCAACCTTGGATTTGGCTAGGACATCTGGGTTAATATCCTGGTCCTGGCACCAAGTACCAAGGAATCTTGGCCACCATTAGTAAAAGGGTTTTTTTTTTGTTTTTTTTTAATCTCCATCTGGCACTTCCAGAAGGACAGATTCCACTAGCACTAACTCAATGGGTGGGTCTGGTTTTTAATTGTCTAAAGCGGTTCAGCAACAAAATCTTAAAACTATTCTTTGTAAAATCTTTGAAAAGAGGAAGTAGTCCTAATACAGAATCCCTGTTGGGAACTCTCTTTGGTATCTCTTTTCCTGGGGAAAATGTATTCTCTTCCACCTCTTCTCAGGGATCCTAACAAAAGTACAGACATTTTCCTGCCCGAATATTTTATATAAACACAAAGTCTAATATACTTGCGACTCCAGTTAATAGTTTGATATTTGTATTCTCCTTTGCTTACTTACGTCTAAGTATAGCTTGGATTAGATCCCAGTTTGAACTCTGCCCGTTTTTCACACTTAAAATTTTCGAGTCCTTGATTTACTGTATCTTCTCTGAAATTAAAGGCCTGAAGATCCAGATGTTCAGGGTGTACAAATCATCCGAAATTTGGGTTTGATGTATAAAGGGATGGCAACTTTAACGAGATTTTTTTATCAGATTCTACAAATCTTAGTCGTGTAGTGTGTTGAAATATTTGGCATATTTTCCCACCTCTCTTCTCAGGAAAGATAAGAGATTTTAGGGGTATTTTCCTAAAAATCTTGAAACCAGATCTTTTGACCTCCTGCCTTGTCTCTTTAACTGATTTACTCCTAAGAATGATTTATTATTGGAAACATTATGTTCTAATACCTTAAGGCAGGAAGGATCCTATTAGACTTTTCTTTTCCAGACTATAGAATAAATAAGCTTTATAGGCATGGTAATTTTTTTTTATGGCCTAAGTGAAAGAAAACTATTATCACTAAGTTTCTTTCACACATGGGTGACTAGAAAAAACTGTGTATCTTGAAACCATATTGCTGATTTCTGTTGTAACGCATATGTGGCTTACTTAGGTTGTTACATTGAGAATCTAGCTTCAGAGTCAAATTTAGATTTTATTTTATTTTACTTTATTTATTTTTTTTAAAAAAATTTATTTGACAGAGCGAGAGAGGGAACACAAGCGGGGGGAATAGGAGAGGGAGAAGCAGGCTTCTCGCTGAGCAGGGAGCCCAATGCTCGATCCCAGGACCCTGAGATCATGACCTGAGCCTAAGGCAGATGCTTAACCAACTGAGCCACCCAGGTGCCCCATTTATTTATTTATTTTTAAAGATTTTATTTATTTATTAGAGAGAGTACAAGCAGGGGGAGCAGCAGGGAGAGGGAGAAGCAGGTTCCCGCTGAGCAGAGAGCCCGATGTGGGGCTCGATCCCAGGACCCTGGGATCATGACCTGAGCCGAAGGCAGGTACTTAACCAACTGAGCCACCCAGGCGCCCCTCAAATTTAGATTTTAGAAAATGTTTTCTAGTGAAATGATTATTTTTCGGAGGTTCTCAGGTGCTTTTTCTCTTATATATCAGTTTTACAATGGCCCTTATGTTTTAATAATATATATTGTTTTATAATATGTGGGTTCAATACATAATGTATAAAACAAACACACATACAAAAACACAGAAAAAAGCAATTTACCCATAATCCTATTGCCCAGAGAAAATCATTTCAGTGTTTTAGAGTATGTCCTTCCATCTGAATTTATATTACTATTTTTAAGTAATTAAAAGAGTATAATTTTCACTGGAAATACTCTCAGCAAACCAGCATGAGGAATCAGAACTATAGTTAAGAAGTTTGAGGTCCTGAATTTGCTTCAGCCTCAGCTTGGGCAAGTTGCTTAACCTCTGATTGTTGCTCTGTAAAGTGGGGGTGACACTTGTCCTGTTCACCCTATGTGGTTGCTGTATTAATGGAAGGGATTTGGCTTTGTTGAACCGGAGAGCTCTAGATAACCTTGTTCGGTGGTAACAGTAATGCGGAGGGAGTCCGGGCTTTCAAATGCCAAATTGGCCAGGGAACATGAAGACAAAGGAAAGGCCAGTCCTGTATCACTGGTTGCCTGTGTTTGTTTTGTGCATGGTTGGGTTTATCGAAAAGCTTTTCAGGTGAATGTGACCAAGAGAAAGTGTCCTGTGTGTGGGAGGAGAAATCTCCAGAAATGCCAGTTTATCAAACATCTCTTGTGTTCGGAAGACTCTCCTAGATAAGGAACTCTGTGTCTCACGAGTGAGACAACTGCAATGAGTACGGTGGGACCTAAGGTGGGACCCTGGAAGGTCATCACTTCATTAGGGTTGGGTGTGTGTGTCTGGGAGGGAATCCCAAGTAGGAGTTAGCCCTTGTGTTTGGTATTGATGGAAATCTGGGGTTTTGAGGCAGGGATAGTTTCGGTAAGACATTCTCGGCCAGATTGAGCAAAGATAATGAGGCATAAAAGTAACATGTTGAGATAGTAGCTGCTCTGTATTTTGAGGGCAAGTAACAGGAAGTAAAACTAAGAAGTTTGGGTTTACATCAAGGAGAGGCTTCCCTGCCCTGATGAGGAGTTCATCCTCCTGGTCTCTAGCATTTTATAATCACTGAGTTTTCTGCAAGTCTTTTTTCTGTTGTTTGGTCAAAAATAGCGGCTTGTAGGTGGTAAACAGGAAAAACTGCTGGGTAAACTCTCTTTTTCGTGCAAAGTTGTACCACTATCACCACCATCAGTTTTAGTATCTTTTCTTCATCCCAAGAAGAAACCCTGTATTCCCAGCAAGTCTGTCTCTATAGACTTGCCTATTCTAGACATTTCGCATAAATGGAATCGTGCAGTATGACGGACTTCTTTCACTTAGCAAAATGTTTTCAAAGTTCATTCATGTTGCAGCATGTATCAGTACTTTATCCTTTTTAGGGCTAAATCATTTTCCATTGCTTGGATATACCACCTTTTTGTTGTTGTTCATCAGCTGATGGACATTTGGGTTGTTCCACTTTTTGCCTATTAGGAATAACGCTGTTTTGAATATTTGTGTTTGTGAGTGGACTTACGTTTTCATTTATCTGGGGTGTGTACCTAGGAGTGGAATTGCTGGTTCATATGGGAGCTCTACCTTTTGAGGAACCACACAACTGTTTTCTAAAGTGATCGTGCCATCAGCAATGAGTGAAGTTCCATTTTTTCCACATCCTTGTCAACTCATTATGTTTTGTTTTAATTTTTTTTAAATTGCAGTCATTCTAGTGAGGGTGAAGTGCGGTATCTCATTGTAATTTTGATTTGCATTTGCCTCGTGACTAGTGGTGTTGAACACCTTTTCATGTGCTTATTGGGCATTTATATAGCTTCTTTGGAGAATATACCAATTATCTTTTACTTCGACCTTCAGAATATTAAGTGCAAAAGCAACGTGCAGAACACTAGTATGTTAGTGTTTGGCATAAAAACATACAAAAGAATACCAACCATCTTTTTTTCCAGTTGTTTTTATTGTGGTAAAATACACATAACAAACTTTACCATCGTAACCATTTTTAAATTTACAGTTCAGTGATGTTAAATACCTTCCTCTTGTGCAGCCGCCACCACCATCCTTTTCCAGAACCCTCTTCATCTTGCCAAAATGAAACTCTGTATCCATTAAACACTAATTCTCCATTCCCCCTCTCCCTCCCCCTGGCAACCACCATTTTACCTTCTGTCTCTATGACTTTGATTACCTCATATAAGTGGAATCACACAGTACTTGTCTTTTTGTGAGTGACTTATTTCACTTAGCATAATGTCCTTAGGGTTCATCCATGTTGTAACATGTGTCAGACTTTCTTTCCTTTTTAAGGCTGAATCCTATTCCATGGTATGTATAGACCATATTTTGCCTGTCCACTCATCTGTCAGTGGGTACTTGGATTGCTTCTGTGCTTTACTCTTATGAGTATTGCTATGAACATGGGTGTACAAATATTGCTTTGAGACCCTGCTTTCAATTCTTCTGTATATATACCAAGAAGTGGAATTGTTGGATCATATGGTAATTCTTTTTAATTTTTTGAGGCACCACCATTCTGTTTCTACAGCGTCTGCACCATCTACATTCCCACCAACAGTGCAGAGGGTTCCAATTTCTCCACATTCTCGCCAACACTTGTAATTTTCCAATTTTTTGGTAGTAGTCATCGTAATGGGTGTGAGGTGGTATGTCCCTGTAATTCTGATTTTCATTTCTCTAAAGATTTGTGGTGTTGAACATCTTTTCATATGCCTGTTGGCCATTTGTGTATCTTTGAAGGAATTGTGTATTCAAGTCCTTTGCCCAGTTTTAAGTTGAGTTTTTGTTTTTGTTGTTGTTGTTGAGTTCACCAATTATCTTTTATTTTCTATATCTGTCAGGCATTTATTGAGTACCTGTTGTAGGGAGGCACTAGCCCAGATGTTGGAGATAAGTAAAACAGGCACACCTCTGCCTTGGGGAACACAGGGCTTGTAATGGAAGTCAGTCCTTTGCCTGGTAGCAGATCCTGGCTCTGTTACTTTATGGAAGACCTCCTACCAACTACTTAACCTTTTGGAGCTCAGTGTTCTCATCTGTAAATTGGGCATTATAGCTACTTCGTGTAGTTGCCATGCAGATTAAATGAATTAATGTGTGTAAAACTCAGTAAATGTTAGAACTCTTCTTTCCCTTCCGTTTAGTCCCTGGTGTCTTCCTGGCTGCCTGTTGGTAAGGAAGTTAGCTGTCAGCTCAGTTTTCTTCTTTCATTTAAGTCAGAAAGGGGAAAAACCCACTTCTACCAGTATGGGAAATTAAAACCTTTCTTCCTGGCCATGTTTTTGAAAGTTAGTTTGAGTAGGAGTGCCTTGCCATTATTAAAGGGCACGTTTTTAATGAACAGTTGTCACTAAAGAACTTGTAATTTATGAGGAGTTAAATATTCAGCATGGAAAAGCATCTCCTGCTCCTCATGTCAGAACTTGTGCCTTGCCAAATTTCAGTCCCTTTGTATGTCAGTTTTATTTCCCAGAGTTTAATTAAAGGTGAGGCTTTTATTTTCTTCTTTTTTCTTTTTATAATTTTAAGTAAATGTCTACACCCAGTGTGGGACTTGAACCGACAACCTGGTGATCAAGAGTCGCATGCCCTATGGACTGAGCCAGCCAGGTGCCCCAAAGGTGTGGTTTTTCTTTCTAAGGTCTGATAGGACCTGCTGTGTGTCTGTATGGAAGATTACCTAAGCAGGGAAAAAATAACCAACAACGAAGCTGGGTATTAAGATCCAAATGAAACTATTTCCTAGTCTCTGTTTACAGTATCTAGGGTGGTTGTACAGAAAAGCATCTTAGGGACTCGTAAGGAAAATGAGTAGAGTGGTATCTTCTCTTGAAAGAGCTGGTGTCCTTCAGTACTGTGAAAATAGAAATGTGATTTTTATTTCCCCCATTGGATCTGAAAATCTATATAGCAAATACTAAATTTGCTTATTTGCAGAATAAAAACAAGAGAGATTTTATAAAGAGGAAAAAAAAAAAAACCCAAGTGATTGTTTTGTGAGTTATCTTTGTGCCTTTTTCTTATTCAGAACAAACAGCTGGTATGTTTGCTTTTAATATGGGCAGTGTCTGTTTAAGGGGAAGAGACAGTATACTTACTTTTATTCTTTTGTGAAGATTGGAAAGGGACACCAATTTTAACTTGCCTGGGGATTGACTCCTCTCACTGCTGTATATATAACAGATCAGAAACTTTTATTCATCGGCACACTTTAGGGTCAGGAGTCTTTAGTCTGAAGATTGAGGTTTTATGTCCTAGACTGTTAAGTAACTGGGACCTTAACAAGTGATTTCACTTTTTAGAGTCCATTTCCTCAGTGGTAAAGTGAGGAAGTTGAACTAGATTGCTAAGATCTCTTCTGATTCTAAAATTTTATGATGCTATATTAAGCACATTTGCTCCTTTTGACACATGAGTGTAATTGACTGCTGTCGACCTATTAAGTAAGTTCTTCTGGGAGGCACTGATCAGGCCTAGTAATTTCTGTCCCTTTTAAGATCTTTCTCTAAACTGGTGGTATCAGTTACAGAGTCACAGGAATTTTGTAGAAATTTGTGTAAATGAGCAAAATAGCTCAGATTATTCAGCTTTCCATGCTCCCTTTTTAAAAAATTCTTTTGCAGCTGGAGGAACTTTGGGAGGCTGCATATTTTCTGTTTAAGTAGCAGGAACATAAAATAAATCTCCACTCAAACTTAGCTCTACAAAGACATTCATAATTGCAGGCGGTTGCATCATGATACAGAGTTTCAACTTCTAGAAAAATTGCCTAATGCTCCGGATCTGATTGCTTTGGCTTGGTTGGATTTCAGCCCCCTCCTTCTCCTTTTTAAAACTGCTGTAGACTTTGAAATTCTGGTAACAATTTGTATTCTGCACTATGTCATACACTGAGTCTTAAAAACATATAATTTTCAAGCACAGAATAATTTTTGAAATGGTCATGTCTGTCTGTTGATACCCTGTTCTGACTTCATTCAGCAAACATCCTGTACTGAGTCTTTAATCACTTAAAATTCTACTTCTGACTTTCATAGAGAGATGTGGTAAAAGTTCCTGTTTACCTTCAGTATCTTATTGTATGATATTCTCAAACCAGCACTTAAGGTTCGTGGACTGATTTTATAAATTGCTTTGTAAGGTCTCTACCAGTTACAAATTGGAAGTACAACAGTTCAAATGTGGCACCGTTTGAACTAAGGAGTCAGTTAATCTTCTGACCCTTCCTGGCTTGTGTCCTTTAGTGTCTAAATGTGCTTTTCACATTGATTCTTTTTTTTTTTTTTTTTTTTTGGGTGGGGGTTAAAGATTATTTATTTATTAGAGAGAGAGAGCAAGCAAGCATGAGCAGGGGGAGAGGCAGAGGGAAAAGCAGACTCAGGGCCCTATGAGGGGCTCAATCCTGGGACCCTGGGATCATGACCTGAGCTGAAGGTAGACACTTAAGAAGCGACTGAGCCACCCAGGTGCCCCTCACGTTGATTCTTTTAAACAAACAGTGACTACACTATTTACTTATCTTTTATCTTTTGTACTCTATCCTTGCTAGAGATGTGCACTTTGTTTTTAATTTTTGTGTTAACTTTAAAGCTGTTTGACTCTGGCTTGTTTAAAAAGTTATGTCATGTGTATTTTGTTCTAAGTCTTAGGCTTCTGCTACTGTATATTAAACATTTTTTTTAAGATTTTATTTATTTGAGAGAGTGAGAGGGAGAGAGCACAAGCAGGAGGAGGGGGAGGGGAAGAGGAAGAGAAGCAGACTCACCGCTGAGCAGGCAGCTCCATGCAGGCCCTGATTCCAGGGATCACGACCTGAGCCATAGGCAGATGTTTAACCGACTGAGCCACCCAGGCACCCCTACATTAAACATTTTTTATGCTGTATCTCAATATTTCATGATATTCTGTTAAGAACACCACTATTTTCAGATGCTCTGGCCTCCTGAACAAATTTGAGACATTGTTCCACCCTTTTAGGCATATGCCTTGGAAAGACAGAGTCAGCCCTCAGGAAGATGGATTCTCTTTCTCCTCTTTCCACTTTGGAAAATTGTCCTCTTCTCGTGTATGTTTATTTCTGACAGGGCTGCATGGCCTTTTCCCCTGGCTGATCTTGTCATTATTCCTGAGTCTTTTAATCCTCTGCTGGAGATGGTGGGATGAAGAAACAGAGGGGCAGTTTGGAATTTCCCTGTCGTCACAGGCACCAGCCTTCACAGGCACCAGCCTTCACAGGCACCAGCCTTCATAGACCTACTGCTCAGGTTTAAGATTTTATCCTGTTACCCTTTAAGCCAATCACTTAGTTGCTGCTGAAACCAAATGGCCCCAGACCCCTGCTTGCTCTTCTCTAGTTTACCTCCCTTGTTCTGGCACTAATTTGAAGCAGTGGATCTGTGGCCCGTGCCCTGAGCTGTGTTTAGTAACCTCTCACACGTTTTTTCTCTGCTCAAGGGGCTAGCTTCTGGGAAGCCGAACCAGCCATGGCCCTAGGCGGCTTCATGTCACTCATCATCAGTTCACACCGACTGACCCCAGGTGCTTGCCAGATACTCCACTTTGGAGGAGATGCTCTCCATCCCTCAACCAGTATTCTGTGTCTTCATTAAGAAGACTGACAAGTTTCTCTAAAGTTAAAATGTGGGACAATGCCTTTTCTTCCCTGGATCTTACATTTTAAATTATAGCCACTAGACTGTTTCAAAGTCAAAGACAATTTACTGAAGTTTAGTAAAGGGACAAAAATATCGGATTAGTAAGAAGCGAATAACTAACAGCAGTTAACCCTTAGCATCTCTGACTGTCCTGCAGTTTTTTCCCTCCAGTCCCTGAGCCTTTCTTTCCACATGTTCTTATCACTCCATTCCTTGGTTTCTTACAGTCAGAAAGGCAGCAGAAGCTAAGCACGCTGCTGCTTCAGTAGAATAATGCTCTTTCTCCCCTCTTTGTACTTGAAACGCTGCTCCTGCTACATTGGCCTTAAATCTGCCGGTCACTAACTCTCTGGTTCCCCTCGTGTATCTTGAGACACACTTATTAAATTTTCATCCGTAACGCAATCTCTGTACTTCGCTTTGAGTTTTGTGTGGGTATATTTTCAAACTCTTAGTGCTGAGCTGTCAGTTTTACTGGCCAGTGACTTGTGCTACAAGCAGATCATCTTTATATATTATGTATCCCCTGTCAAATAGGTATTTTATTTTTTTATTTTAATTTTTATTTTTTTAGAGGGAGAGCACACTTGCATGCACACACTCAAGCTGGGGGATGGGCAGAGGGAGAGGGGGAGAGAGAATTTTTTTTTTTTTACATTTTATTTATTTATTTGACAGAGAGAGACAGCGAGGGAGGGAACACAAGCAGGGGGAGTGGGAGAGGGAGAAGCAGGCTTCCCGCCGAGCAGGGAGCCCGATGCGGGGCTCGATCCCAGGACTCTGGGATCATGACCTGAGCTGAAGGCAGACGCTCAACGACTGAGCCACCCAGGCGCCCCGGGAGAGAGAATCTTAAGCAGGCTCCACACTCAGCATGGAGCCTGAGGCAGGGTTCGATCTCAAGACCCTGAGATCATGACCCGAGCTGAAATCAAGAGTTGGATGCCCAACTGACTGAGCTACTCAGGTGCCCCTCAAATAGATACTTAAAAAATTTTTTTAAAGATTGTATTTATTTGACAGAGAGAGAGCACAAGCTGGGGGAGTGGCAGGCAGAGGGAGAGGGAGAAGCAGGCTCCCCTCCCAGGACCTGGAGGTCATGACCTGAGCCAAAGGCAGATGCTTAACCAACTGAGCCACCTAGGTGCCCCAATCAAATAGATATTTTATTTTTATTATTATTATTTTTAATATTTTATTTATTTATTTGACAGAGACACAGCAAGAGAGGGAACACAAGCAGGGGGAGTGGGAGAGGGAGAAGCAGGCTTCCCACTGAGCAGGGAGCCCGATGTGGGGCTCCATTTCAGGACCCTGGGATCATGACCTGAGCCGAAGGCAGACGCTTAACAACTGAGCCACCCAGGCGCCCCTCAAATAGATATTTAAAAAATCCTCTTGTTATAAATGCTTTCCCCCCTTTTTTTATCTTAATGATTTTTCAGTTTTAGATTCAGGATTTTACATTTTTCCTTTTCCTCACATACGTGTGTTAAATGAAGTTGGAAAGACGAATGTTGTACACCCAGGGGGATTTGGGGCAACTGGCAGCTTTATTACTGATGCCAAGAGGAAGGCCACTTCATTTATATTCTGCCTTAAACATATATTCCAGACCTGTACCGTCCAGTACAGTAGCCCCTTATGGCTATTGAGCACTTGAAACGTGGTAAGTCCTAGTTGAGCTGTGCTATAAATATAAAAAACACAATGGGTTTCAAAGCCCTAGTAGGGAAAAAAAATGTGATACAGCCTATTAATTTTTTTAAGAGTTTATTTATTTATTTATTTGAGAGAGAGAGAGAGAGAGAGCACAAGCAGGGGGGAAGGGCAGAGGGAAAGGGAGAAGCAGACTCTCCGCTGAACAGGGCGTCTGATGCAGGACTCGATCCCAGGACCCTGGGATCAGGACCCCAGCCCAAGGCAGATGCCCAACTGACTGAGCCACCCAGGTGCCCCAGCCTATTAATAATTTTAATATTGATTACATTTTGAAGTAATATTTTGGATATATTCGGTTAAGTAAAATGTTAATTCAGCTGTTTTTAGTTTTCTAAACATGGTTACTAGAAAATTCAAAATTATAGATTTGTCTCACATTATATTTTTATCAGACAGGGCTGTTCTAGAAAGTATGCTGGTGTCAACAAAGATAATGATCTAACTTGAGATTTACAGCTCTTACATACCATTCACTAGAGGTAGTAATTGAACAGTTTGCCCATAGCGTCGTTGACCTACTTTTAAAAAGAAGCCCCTGGGTTGGGAAACTCCATATTGCTGTCATCTTCGTCAAAGGCTTAGAGATAGTAAGATAAGAGTTACTTGGTGCTTTAGTTTGAAAATTGCAGTATTGCATCATTTTATGGGTTCTTGTTTTGGTGTTGAGTCAGTTCAGGACTTTTCTGAACTCTTACTGTGTACCAAATACTTTTGGTCCTTTGGATGCAAAGACAAATCTCACCCCTGACCATGAGGAACTTAGTCATCGTGTGCTATGCAAACAAGACGAGTGTGATTCATCATTCAGTAATAGAAGACCGCACAGTGGCTAGGGAAGTGCAGAGAAGGAAGAGCTAGGGCAGGGACAGTCATCTGGAAGGACCCCACTAGGAGGGGTGCTCTGCCTACATTCTTTTACAGAACGTCCCGGAAGCCCTTAGGCGGGGGAACGTGCAGTGGGGAGCAGTAAGGGCTTTGCTGTGTAAACAGCCCGTCCTTGGGAGGCGAGGAGCAACTCTGCACTTCTCATCCCAAGAGTGTAAGCTCAGCTCGGCCAGAAAGGGAGATGTGTTCAGTTGGCCCCTGGCAGGCCCATCAGCTTATTGGTTGGGTTTTGGTGGTCTTGGGTGAAGTTGGAATACTTGACCTTCCTTGTTTTACTCAAAAGTTGAAGAAAATATGTAAATGCTCTTCAGTTTTGTCTTTTCCAATCTTTTCTGTATGTAGATATGAATGTGAATGAAACCAAAAGGGGGAAAAAAATCAAATAATTTGCCTTTCTTTAGTGGAAACATGAGTCTGTTTGGAAAGCTACCAGAGTGTTGTGTAAGTGTTTTCAGTGGCTGAAGCAGACCGGCTCAGGTTACACTGCATCTCCCACGTTGGGGGTGGGGGACAGCAAGTGACATAGCATACAACAGACACTTACATAACCATGACTCCAGGGGACGGGATTAAGCTGTGAATGAACCTCCCAAACTCCGGAATATGATACTGGAACACAGCCTTTGAATTTCTCTCTCAAGCTTGACTTGAAAATGAGCTTCAGAAACATCTCTCTCAAACTAGACTTTTCATTACCCTTGGAACTTCTTTAGCTTCTTTTCTTTTATTAAGTTCGTGAACTTTGATCATTGTAGAATTAGAAGGGGGCTCAGAAGTCTCAGAGTGCGGCTGTCTGTAGGTAAGTCACGTAACCTGTCTGGTCCCCCACAGGGCAGAGTTGAGACCTGGGTCTCCAGATGCCCCTCTACCATAGCCTGCGGCCGGCTTCCAGAGGCTCAGTGCCAAACACCCTCTCCTGGCAGATGAACTTCATTGCAGAGTCTCAGATTCTTCAACTCTCCTTTGCCTCCCAACAGAATTTCCAGAGTTAGTAAATAGTGGAGGATTTTTGTTTTGCTCATGGGGGGAAGTGGACCATGAGGGAACCAGGTGAAGGGTGGGGATGTGATTTGCCTGGGAAGATACAGTGCTCTGCTGGAGGGTACCAGGAGATGCTGAGCTTGCTAGGAGCTGATCTTATCAGACGAGCCTTCTCTCTTCACACATGGCAGAGTACTCTTACTTTGGCAAAGTTAGAGCCACAGTGGCTTTTCTTTCACTTTGGATCCTTGCCCTTTCGCTTAGGGAGTTTGGATTTGAAATCCAAAACAGTCAAACCACAAAAGAATGGAGTGGGAAATGGATCTGACTTAGTAACCTCTAGTTAGAACTGAGGATACCAAGGTCTGGGAAGGAGTTAAATGCTAATTCAAGGTCATCCAGCTGGGACAGAATCCAGGTGTTCATTTCCTAGTCTAGCCTTCTTTTCGTACCTTTTTTTTAAGCCTTAACTTTTTTAATAACAGTAAATGAAAACAGCAAAACAAAAATGAGTAAACAAAACCTTAAATCAGAGGAGTTATGAAGAACATAATTCCTTTTGTTTGAAGATTTATACTGTGCTTATTTTTGGGAACTGCTTGTTTTGAGGAATCTTGTTTCTGTAAATTGCTTAAGCTTTTTTTAGGTTATGAGGGAGAAGGCGAGGTTTAGATTTTACTAAAATACTTCCTATAATAAAAACTTTACATTATGGAGTATTTCAAATGTGCACAGAAGTAGAGAGAATGCTGCCATCACCTAACTGAACAGTTCTCAATGCATCAGTCTTAGCTCACGTAAGTTTTAGTGTGCTCTATTAGACTTGTATGTTTTTTACACCTGTTTTGCCCTTGCCAGTTAAACATCTTTTTGCCTTTTAAAAAAAAAAAGATTTATTTATTTATTTATTTATTTTAGAGAGAGTGCATGCTTGTAGGGGGTAGAGGGAGAGGGAGAGAGAAACCCAAGCTGATTCTATGCTGAGTGGGGAGCCCCACGCTGGGCTTGATCTCAGGACCTGATATCACCACCCTGAGATCATGACCTGAGCAGAAACCAAGAGTTGGACACTCAACTGACTGCACCACCCAGGAAAGTATAGTACTTTTAAGAAAATATAATACTTTTATTTATTATTCATATAGTTATGCTTTTTGTGGTATGAAGTATTTCCATCTCAAGTACTTATCTTAAAAATTTCTTCGGTTGACTTAGTAGAGGAGATTGTAAAACTCTAAGCATACTTTTTAATTTTTATTTTATTATTTTTTAAATATTTTATTTATTTGACAGAGACAGAGCGAGAGAGGGAACATAAGCAGGGGGAGTGGGAGAAGGAGAAGCAGGCTTCCTGCTGAGCAGGGAGCACGATGTGGGACTCAATCCCAGGACCCCTGGGTCATGACCTGAGCCGAAGGCAGCCGCTTAACGACTGAGCCACCCAGGCGCCCCATTTTACTGTGTCTTAAAAAATCATTTTTTTTTTTCCTGCTCAAGAAATGATATCTGTTCATTAAATCACATTTAACAAACTCAAGAAAACAGAGATCTAAAAACTACCACTAATCCTATCACCTGGAGATAATTATTAATAATCCTTTGTTACATTTCCTTCCAATTCAAGCATTTTTAACTGCTTAGAAATAACAGTAAATTTTAACTAATTCTTATTCTGTGCTGGCTTGTGAACTCCAAAACTCCTAAGAGGGGGAAGCTGTAACAGTTACCAATAGTCTGGAAATTTTGCCCTTTCTTAGCAAGAATACACTATTGCAGAGCTGTGGTGAGGCTTTATGCTTTTGGCATTTTCAAAATTAACTTCTAGGTTACACATCTTAATCCTCACTCCTCTTAGTAAATAGAGTAAATATTGGGACTGGCGAAGTTAGATTGTCAAGGCAGAGGTAACATTTTAGGTTTATGATTTGCTTCCTACTCAGTTTTCAGAATTCTTAAATACTGTTTAATTTTTCAGGAGAGAATACTAAAAAAAGTTGTTTGAAACTGAGCCAGAATGAAAACTTGCCAGCTTGAAATACATAAAAATATGTTTCTGGTGGTGAGGTGAGGACTTCGGTGTATGTGCTTTTCTCTGCTTACCTGCATTGTTTATTCTGGTCAGCAGTGGAGAAAGATGTGGCTCGTCTTAGATGGAGACCCTTTGGGAGAAGGTGTATTTCTTGAGTCATCACCTCCAGTTTCAGGGATATAGAACCTTCTGGGTTTTGTTGTTGTTGTTTTTAAGTAAGCTCCATGCCCATCATGGAGCCCAATGTGAGCCCAAGGCTTGAACTCATGACCCTGAGTTCAAGAGCTGAGCTCAGATCAAGTCAGATGCTTAACTGACGGAGCCACCCAGGCATCCCTGGTTTTTCTTTAAAGTGGTGAGGTTGCGTCCTAGAGGCCGACCTACATCAGAATTCTTCTTTGTGATGTCATCATCATGACCTCATAGGCAGGGTTGCTCAAATTGTTTGTGCAACTTTTGGCAGATACGAGCTGAGGCCTGGCCTGATTCTACAGACACCATGAGGTACCAGTTTGTCTCATATTGGTAGATTGCGTTGACTTTCGTGCAACTTCTGTAGATTAAAAAAAAAATACAGACATTAATGTTAGGCTCTCTATATTTTACTGAAGATTGTATAATGGTAAGAAAATCATTGTTTTAAAATATCCTCTGGCAGGAAATTTAAAAAACAGAAAACTAAATAGTAGAGCGGTATTTTACTGTGTGAATGAGTATGTGGTTAATCATTGGCTTTGTTTGCTATGTAATTGGCTATCAGTTTTCTTGTTTCCTGCAAATCTAACATTTTTGTTCTTTGAAAGAATATCTTCACCATCAGGGCAGCTAACAGTTTGAAATGATCAGACATGGTTATCAGAATTAGTATACATTATTTATTACCCAGAGGCCTAAATGCAGATGCATCACAGTTCAGAAGTTATCATTTGTTTTTGAATATATTGCTTTGCTCTTTGTACCTGTTTTAGCTGGAGTTGGAAGAAAAAGTGTTGGTTCACACAAAGGTCCAGAAGTCTAGTCTTTCATGGTTAATACATACAATTTCCTCAAGGATTGTCCTCCCATATTTTTTTAATTTTTATTTTCAAAGATTCTATTTACCCATTTATATGAGAGAGAGAGGAGAGGGAGAAACAGACTCTGTGCTGAGTGCAGAGCCTGACCTGGGCTCGATCCCACAACACTGAGATCACGGCCTCGCTGATATCAAGTCAGAGGCCCAACCGACTGAGCCCCGCAGGTGCCCCTATTTTTATTTTTTTTAAGATTTATTTATGAGAGAGAGCATGGTGGGGAGGAGCAGAGGCAGGAGGAGAGGGTCCCAAGCAGACTCTGTGCTGAGCACAGAGCCCAACGTGGAGCTTGACCCCACCACCCCGAGATCACGACCCAAGCCGAAACCAAGAGTTGGACGCTCAGCTGACTGTGGACCCAGTGCCCCAAGGATTGTCTTTCTTTAAACAAAAACTTCAAAAACCCTGTGTCCTTATGTACTGGGTGCAAGCACTTGATTAATTATCCCCTCCCATCTTTTATTTAAGTAGATATATTGGTCTCTTCTAAATTTGATTCTGTGAGTTTAAGTTGAGAGATTATTAGGTGGCCAAAAATTTTTCTTTTTTGTTTTGTTACGGCTTTTCCCTCACAAAGCATGTCAGTATTAGAGAGATTCAACATCTCATTTTTTGAAGTAGACTTCTCTTTTTAAAATGTTGTCCCAAGTGTTTCCCTCTGTAACAGCCACATGTCCCTATTTTCTTAAACATGTAAGACCTAGAATCTTAAAACATTCACTTTCTCTGAGACTACAAGCCCTTCATGGGTCCACTAGGTGTGTTCCCTTTCAGATGTGTGTCTCTAACTGGGATGTCTTTTTTTTTTTTTTTTTTAAAGATTTTATTTATTTATTTGACAGAGAGAGACACAGCGAGAGAGGGAACACAAGCAGGCGGAGGGAGAGGCAGAAGCAGGCTTCCCGTGGAGCAGGGAGCCCGATGCGGGGCTCGATCCCAGGACCCTGGGATCATGACCTGAGCCGAAGGCAGACGCTTAACGGCTGAGCCACCCAGGCGCCCCTCTAACTGGGATGTCTTTAAGACAGCTTCTTAGAAATGAGCTGTCCTGTACACATAAGTTGTAGAAATTTAAATTTGAATATGCAAATTTGAAGTGAATTTTAGCTACGGGGACTAACTGCTTTAGATCAGTTTTCATGGTTACAAACATTTCTACATTTGGCATATATTATTATGCAGGGAGAATAGAAGAATCTTTGGTTTTTGAATTCCCATTCCCTTTGCAAGATCTCTTTTATGGAAGGGTTATCCAGATGGGGTCTGAATAGTAGCGGATCATAGCAGAGGGTAAGTCATCCGAGAGGCATCTTAAAATGACAGTTTGGTAGTTTGCTGGGGCAGCTGAAATAGCGCTTGCTCACTGTGCTCTGCATAGTGTTAGGTGGCTCTGGCTTCGTTTCCAGCCTTGGGATTCATTACTAGAGTCACGTTTTTATTTTTATTTTTCCTTCCTCCCAGGTCTTGGTAATAATCCATTGGTTTTTTCCCCTAAAGGCAAAATTTTTTTCTTATCTGGATGTTTTCAATATTCTTTATGAAGCATAGATTGTTTATTAAAAGGAGTAACTGCAGTAAGCTAATGTTCTCTGTTTTGAGAAGGGTGTAGTCTTGAACTGTATCCCCAACCCCTGAAAATCTGTTTAGAACAGAAGGCTGATATATATCTATGTAATTTCCTGTTAAAATACTGTGTAGTGAGGGAAGTTTTATCTGAAAGTGGGGTGCTTGAATTCTTAGAAATACTAGCTAAGCGTTTGGGTGCACTGTGTACTGGCATTAGCCTAATCGCTTGAAACCTCCCCAGATGCTGGTCTCTGCCAGTATCCAACAAATGTGTACCAAATCTTGACTTCCCTGGGGGTAGGACACATTTTTTTGTTGGGTGGAGGAGGATAGTTGTACTTTCTGGAATCCTAACTTGGAGTAAAGCTGACATTCTCAAGAAATGTAAAGCACACTCTTTTTGGGAAATACCAAAGAAGATATGTCTTCTAAGATTATTTGCTTCCCTGAAATGAATACCTTGCCCTTTTAAAATTTATTTAGGTCAGATCTCAGAGTTAAATCACAAACCAGGATATTAATCTACTTCAAAATTTTTGCTTATTTGAGGCCTGGCTTTTTTTTGTCTCAAAATAAACTGGTATGTTACACAGGGAAAAACCAAAACCAAAACCCCTGTTCCTCTAGTGTTGATGTTTAGCAACAAAGCTTCCTGTCAGGTGAAATGTAAACCTTGTGCTGAGAAGGAAGAGAACTGGAAGGGATTGTGCAGCTGAGCCACTTACATATCCTGGAGTCCTTCTGTCTGGTATGGAGTTGGTGCTTGGAAGGAGATCTCCCTCCCTGCACATCCCATGAGAATGTACAAGCAAAAGAATAGCTATTTTTGACTGTTCAGAAGTGAGTTCTAGAGATAAACATTTTACAAAGGGTTCTTGGCTTGGGGCGCCTGGGTGGCTCAGTTGGTTAAGCTTCTGACTCTTTTTTTTCTTTTTTTTTAAAGATTTTATTTATTTTTTGACAGAGAGAGACACAGTGAGAGAGGGAACACAAGCAAGGGGAGTGGGAGAGGGAGAAGCAGGCTCGCCGTGGAGCAAGGAGCCCGATGCGGGGCTCGATCCCAGGACCCTGGGATCATGACCTGAGCCGAAGGCAGACGCTTAACCATCTGAGCCACCCAGGCGCCCCCCTTTATTTCATTTTAAAAGAATTTAAACTTTAAGCAGCACATGTGGCTAGTGACTACCGTACTGGATAGTGCAGACCTAGAATATTTAGCTTTTAGTATGACTTACAGACTGGGGTGAGCAGTTGATGGTAAGATACTATAAAAATCTTAAAAATAAAAGTTATTTTACCAGCAAAAAATGAGTTTATTTGGGAATAGCAGATAATTGCAATTCAGGACAAGCAAGCCATAGCAAAAAGCATAGGCTGGTCTAACAAAGGAGAAGCACGTTACTTTATGGAGAAAGAAATTGGGAAGAGTGGTTTTTGAGGAAAATCCGTTGGAGAAAAGCAAGAGTTCAGGGTCATGACTGTTTCTCATTAGCTGAGTGGGGTAGTCGATTTCTTGGAGGAGATGCAGTGTGTATCTTCTGCTGTAATTGATGATTCTTCTCTGCTGACAGTTCTTGTGGGGTCTGTCCTTGACGATTTTTGACTGGTACTGCTTGAGAGCTCCCCCTTCTGGCCTCCTGACTCTGGGTTAGTGAGGTTTCCCTTATAAATGTTCACGTTATCAAGGCAGAGTAGGTGGAGGAACATCTGGTCTCTGCCACCCCACGTGCAGAGTAGTAGAGAAGGCCGGAATTTGTCATTTGTGTTTGGTGGTATCTAATCTTTATAGCCTCTCCAAATTTATCCTTGCTAAGGTGTTATCGGAAGAATTTGAGGTGAGAACCTTCCTTTGTATTTCCATTTTGATCACTGACTTCAGATGCTCATGGCTTCTCTTCCCTGAAATTTAAGACCTGCCCTGGCAGCCCCTGTCTGTTACTTGGACCCACGGTTGGAGTGGGTGAAGACTTGGCATGCCACTAGAAAAAGCCTGCCAACCCTTGGTTTAAATCTTTGCTTGACAGTGGTAGCCAGGTTAAGATAACTGAGATGAACAACTGACATAAATTCAGGCTTTAACAGGAAACTCTAGCCATCTTTCATTTCCTACCACTAGAATCTCGAGGCTTTTCACTTGAGGTGAAAGGCAAGTAAAAGCTGATCATAGTAAATTTCTTAGATTGAACTCTAAGGCTCTTGTCTAACTTGATTTCTCGCAAGAATCTTCTTACGTTTGTCAAACCAGGCTTCTCATTGTCTTACATGCTTTATACCTTTCCTCCTCCTCCTCCTCTGGAGTCTTACCTGTCTGCCTTTTTAAAAATCCTGACTGCCAACACCCGCACAACAGTGTTACTTTCCTTTGAGCGCCTACAGAAAGCTTGCCTTGCCATGGAGCCTTTTCTTTCTGCCTTAATCCGCTCTACCCTTCCATCTTCTGAAAACACTTCCAGGATCATCACATGGTTTGGTATTTCTCATAAATTATATTGTATTCTTAGTTATTTTCATATATATGTGGGTCTTTTCTTCCCCCAACTACATTATAAATTCCTTGAGCTTACGCCTAGGACGTGTATTTTTCTGTCACCTATAGCAAGCACCAGGTATAACTTTTTAAAGTTTGTTTATTTAATCTCCACTCTGACTGTGGGGCTGGAACTCACCACCCTGAGATCAAGATTCATGTGCTCTTCCAACTGAGCCAGTCAGGTGCCCCCTGACAAGTATAACTTTTTTAAAATACTGATACAGGGCACCTGGGTGGCTCAGTTGGTTGAGTGACTGCCTTCGGCTCAGGTCATGATCCTGGAGTCCCAGGATCGAGTCCTGCATCGGGCTCTCTGCTCAGCAGGGAGTCTGCTTCTCCCTCTGACCCTCCCCCCTCTCATGCTCTCTCTCTCTCATTCTCTCTCTCAAATAAATAAATAAAATCTTTAAAAAAATAAAATACTGATACACCCGGCCTGGTTTGTAGAGTCATTTAAACAATTGAGGCTATTTTCCTCGTTCATTTTATTTAATGAGGATTGTTGATAAAGTACTGTGGGGACCATAACAACGACTAAAAGGCGCTTACAGCCTGGTGGATCGCATGGGCTACACACACAGCTCAGTGGGCTAGGTGCCAGGAAGAGGCCCAGACTCTGCTGTGGGAAATTGCAGGATGGGCACAATTTCACTGGTGAGCACTGGAGAAGGCTTTGTGGGGCAGATGAATGCCTGAGTTTGCCCTTGAGTAAAGGTTTCAGCAGATGGCGATCACTAGACTTGGAAAGGGCATCAAGGCTGAGCGAACTGCCTGAAACAACAGCGGTGGGGACTGAAGTGCCGGGGCCTCTGTGTGTCGTGGTATTTGAGGAATCGGACACCTGGCTGGTTCACGTGCGTGTAATTGAGAAAATGAACCTCAGGGGACTTTTCTTACCAGCTGTTCAGCAGTGAGTGGTTCTCAGACGGGCTTAAAATCTGGGCCCACCCCCAGGGTTAGTTTCAGTAAGTCTGGGTAGGGGCCCCGAAAACTGAGGTTCCCAGGTGATGTTGTACTGCTGCACATTTTGAGAACCACTGAGTTAGAATACAGTCCATCTGATAACCGCCTTAGAGAAATGCCTGGCTTACATACAGAAATACCCCGAGGTTGGTGCATAATTGTGTTCTTTTTGCTTTATGTACATACTTCTCGTCTTCCCACACATTGTAAGTTCACTTGTATCGCTCAGCCCCTGGCACAGTTAGTAAATGCTCTATTTGCTAGCTTGGCATCCTCATCTGTAAGTATCTGAAGCAGAAGTGCATGCTTCTGGAAGCCCTTCGGGAATGGGGGTTTTCAACCTTTGCAACTCTAAGTGTAAAGCATAAATGAATATAGCAGCAGTTCTCGCACTGTTTTCTGCAGGACCCTTTTACCTTCTTAAAAAATTGAGCTTTTCTTTATTTAGGTTTTATCCATTGATGTTTACCATATTAGAAATTAAAGCTGAAAATATCAGTTCATCAGAAATTATGATAAACCCATTACACATTACATAAATTTTTAATGAATAACTGTTTCTCTAAAATAAAAACTTTAACGAGAAGGTGACATTGTTTTTACATTTTTGCAAATCTGTCTCTAATAGAAGACAGCTGCTTCTGCATTGGATCTGTAGTGAGAGGTTGTTTCCGTTGATGTGCATGAAGAAAATTGGCCTCACATAGATGACAAAGACAGGAAAAAAGTATTTTAAGAGCATTTTTAGATAATTATGGATTTTCTTCTTTGATACTACTCCCAAAATTTGATAGGTTGAAGTTTCATAAAAGTGGCATCTGAAACTGTATGAATGAACTTTTATTGTTACGTAAAAATCCATTGGTCTACTTTGTGCTTTGATGTTTTTGTAACATTATGCATTGTAGGTTGAAAAAATACTGATTCACGGAGAGGCACATTTCCATATACTGACACATTTCATTATATGATATACAAAAATTACATTTGTTAATACAGTTGATCTCATCAGAAAAGTCTTCAGTATCGGGAAGCTGTCAAGCTCACAGTGGAGGATAGGTTTTCCAAAATTCGAAGTTGCCCTTGAATGCTTAAAATCTCTCATTGTCAACAAAGAGTTGTTCGCCTTGAAGTGACCGGGTCAGATAGTTCATTTTCAAGAAAATGTCTGCCAGATACCCATGCCTCAGTAACCATAGCTTACCAGTCATTTTCTCAAGTAACATTGACATTCTATGAAAAAAGTGGCTAATTGAGCCTGCACCTCCTTTGCTCACGTTTTTCTTTGAGACACGGTGCAGTGGTGCACGTGCTTCACGTGTGCCTCCAAAAAGGTACGTACTTGGGGCGCCTGGGTGGCTCAGTCGGTTAAGCGCCCAACTCTCAGTTTTGGCTCAGGCTCAGGGTTGTGAGATCGAGCCCCACGTTGGACTCTGTGCTCAGTGTGGAATCTGCTTCAGATTCTCTTCCCCTCTCCCTCCCATTCAGTATCTCTCTCTGTCAAATACATAAATACAATCTTAAAAAAAAAAGGGCACATATTTAAGGGTTGAAATGTAATAAAATGATTCGTTTTTCTGCTACACCAAGTGCTTCACGTTGTTAAGTGAAAGTGGCTTCTCCTGCTCCTGCAAGTACGTGTGGCAGACCATACAAGTGAAGACGGTGCCGTGTGTTCTCATCGCCCTGACTCAGTGCCTGCCGTCCGTGCCCACCCAGTGCTTTTGCACCATCAGTGGAAACATCAACGAGGTGGAAAAGGCAAAAAATGCCTTAGTAATACTGTGCAGATAGTTCTGTTTCCCTGAAAGGGTCTCGGGGGTGCCCTAGGAGTGCATGGACCTCACTCTGAGAACCACGGAATTGCAGTACTGAGAGCCAGAGTTGGCAGAATGGCATAGTGCTGTCACTCCTACCTTGATGAGCTTACCCTCCACTCTGGAAGTTCAGAAACTCATTTTTTTAAAATCCGTTTACTCAGAGGTGGGACTCTTGAATCATAAAAAATTTAGAGATAATGGTTTATAAAATATAACTTCGTGTATTTATAGTGAGAGAAATACCAAAAGACACCATTCCCTTTGGTCACTGTTGGAGACCCAAACCTTAATCTGAGCGTGGAATTTTGGAGCTTTGTTTCAAATATCCTTAAGGCCGATTTTCATGCAATTTTTGCAATCTTTACGACTCCTTCTCCATAGACTACCCTTGTTTTTTTACCAGAACCTTTTTCCAGTGTCCGTAAATTAGACATTTTCTTTTTAACTCCCTTTTTCTGGACTTCTTTTTAGTTTGGCAATACATGATCACCTTTCTTATTTTGGTGTATTTTCACTTTTTAAATGTTAAATTATATGTATGAAATCAGTATGGGTGTGTGTGTACATATACAATGCAAAAGGAGAGGGAGAGAGAGAATCCCAACCAGGCTGCACGCTCCACAAGGAGCCCAGTGCAGGGCTCAGTCTCATGACGCTGAGGTCATGACCTGAGCTGAAATCAAGAGTCAGACGCTTGGGCGCCTGGGTGGCTTAGTTGGTTAAGCAACTGCCTTCGGCTCAGGTCATGATCCTGGAGTCCTAGGATCGAGTCCCGCATCGGGCTCCCTGCTCAACAGGGAGTCTGCTTCTCCCTCTGACCCTCCACCCTGTCATGCTCTCTCTCTATCATTCTCTCTCTCTCAATAAATAAATAAAAATCTTTAAAAAAAAAAAAAGTCAAACGCTTAACCAACTGAGCCACCCAGGCGCCCCAAAGTGCTACCACTTCTTTGAGTGACCTTGAGAAAGCTATTTAACTGCTCAGACCTTCATTCTCTCTGACCATGAATGGCCTAATGGTAATTGTTCACCTACCTTCACAGTTATTTTGAGATGCAGATGAGATAGTTTTATCTTTGTGCTTTGGGCACTCTTGGTGCCGTATACATGTAGGTCATTTTAGTAAGATGAGTCCTAATGTTTTTAATTGTGCTGTGCGGCCCCTCCTAAGTTTGAACGTTAGGTTTAGTGGGAAGAACTTGGACTCTGGAATCAGGCCTGCCGTTCACGTCTGTGCTGCTTAGCCAAGTGACCTCAGGCAGTAGGTCATTAACAAATGAGGACATACATCTGTTAATTTCTGAGGTGTTAATTCATTTGTTAAGAAAGGATAATAGTAGCTGATCCACAGAATTGTAAACCTCAAATGGGGCAATAAGATGCATAAAAACTATTTCTAGATTATAATCTGTATATTGTGGTCCTTACATGTTGGGAGGAGAGAGGAGATGGGTGGTTTGTCTTATTTTAGGTTCAAAACTCTTGAGCTTTTCAGTAAGCACAAACATCAGAAATTCAACTACACTCAGCATATTAGTGAGGCAAAAATGTCTTCCCCCCCCCCCCCCTTTTGCATGTTTTGGAATTGATTAGTTTTAAGGTGACATTCACTGACCTTGAAAGATTATGCAGAGATGTTGCTTCTTGGTCATTACAGTTTGTGGGTACCACGACCAAGACTTTGATCTTTTGTTTTTCAGAGAATTGATTTTTTAAATCAAGCCTGACATGCCATTCATTAATAATACATGAAGAAGAAACTTGAATTGGAAGATGTAAAAACCCAGCATTGCTGGTGTTGCTCCTAATTCCTTTATTGGTACAGACTAGACTTTTCTCCTTGGTTATATCTTGGTCACAGTTCCCTGCTTTGGGATTCAAATGACTCGGATGGACCAAGAGGCAGAGGCATTCACTTTAGACCACAAAGTCCTAGACTTTGGGTTTATCGCTATTCTTAGGTTCCTAATAACACATGCTCTGTTCCTTTAGGCTGAAGCTTTTAGATGGTCAGATTTTTGTGAGCTCAGGGTGTTGAGCTGCAAAATTTGAAATCAGCTGAGGCTTCCGAGTTGCTGATTGTGGTGGTTTTCAAAATCTCTCTTTAGGGAGGAGTGCTTGACCAGAGCCCAAGAACTCACTGTTCTGCCTGAGTGAAAGTATTTTAAGGAGCACGTCATCCTCTTTTCTTACCTTCATAATAGCTTCCCCAGGACCATTGTGCTGTCTCTCTGTCTGTTCTGTTCTTATCTATCTGACCCTTTCACCTTACGATGTTGGGCCAGGGTGAAGAGTAGGCACAGTATAACAAGGCCCCACGGCAGCTTCTGCCCTTCACCTGTCCCCACCTTCCTCAAATTCTCTGGACATGTAAATAGTCTTTCTCAGCTGAGGTTAGAGGGGACTCAGCTGTTCGCTTCCATCTAAGGCAGTAGCAGAGCCAGTAAATCTGCTTGTAACTTACAGGCTGTCTGTGGTAAGGGTCTGATAGCGAAGCAAGTGGGTTCAAACCTGACCCTGACTCAACCACCTGTCCTAGCACACAGACTCCCACACCCACTGCCACCATCTGGCAGGGATGGTCATGGTGGAGAGAGAAAGGAGCCTGGGAATGTTGTATTAAGAGTCGGGGTTGGCAGTCGCTGCCTTCCAGGGCACAGTATTTCTTTCTCTGTTAATCACTCTTCTCAAAACCACATAATGTACCTTTGACATTTTTAAACACACCTTGTACCATTTTGGACCCTTTTAAGAACCACGGGGAATCTGCAAATGGAGCCTAATGCGGCAACTGTCTTGGTATGATTTCTGTTCATTCTGATTATCTTTGAACAGAAGAACTGATGTGGCTGTGTTAGTCCTCGGGCCACCTTAACAAATGATCACAAACTGGAGGGCTTGAAACAACAGAATGTGTTCTCTCAGTTCAGAGGCCAGAAGTCAAAAAGCAGTGTGTCGGCAGGGTTGGTTCCTTACCCGAGGCCCTGAGGGCGCATTCATCTCACGCTTGTCCCCGAGCTTTTGGTGGCTGTCGGCCATCCTTGGCTCTTGGACACATCACTGCAGTCTCTGCCTGCATCTTCTTGCGCCTCCTTGGTGAGTTCTCTTCCCCTAGTAATAGACTCTTGTCATTGGATTTAAGGCCCACCCAGGTAATCCAGGATGGTCTCATCTCAAGATCCCTAACTGAGTTACATCTGCAAAGACTCTTTTTCCAAATAAGGTCACATTCACAGGTTCTGGATGGATGTATCTTTGTTGGGGGTGGGGCAGTGGGCACCATTCAGCCCACTTCTGGGACCGTAGCAGGCTCCTCTGTCATCCCTGGCAAGATTTTTTTGCTAATGCTTGTCATTGCTTGTAGGAGAGCTAGGACGGCAGAGTAACATGGTGCATCATTATCCAAGCTCTGCTGGCAGAGAAAAGTGCAAAAACATAATCATTTGACAGAGTCAATAAATAGCATTTTTCTCTTTGATTGAATTATTCTGTTTTTAAGTGTAAAATCTGGAAATCTTTCCCCATATTCCAGAATCCCAAAGCGTTTCTCCTCTTCTTTTCTTTTTTAATTTTTAATTTTTAAAATTAGTTTCAGAGGTAGAATTTAGTGATTCATCAGTTGCAAATAACACTCAGTGTTCATTAAGAGAATAAGACAAAATCCTGTTTTGCCTGAGCCCCAAAGTTGTAGATTCATACCTGGTCTTGAGTAAATCAGAAGTATATTGTGTTTCTATAGACAGAACAAAAAAAATTTTTTTCCTCGGCACTTCCCAGATACAGCTTTTTCTTACAGAGTTTGAACCTTGCCCAAGTCTCACGGTATATGTGAGTATATGGTTTTATATTGAGCATTGCATAATTCTGTGAACTTAAAAAAGTACATGGTTAATACAGGCTTGTGGTCATAGAACTTCAGCAATATAGAAATGAATGAAGTAAAAACTGAAAGCTCCTTTCTTCTCCCACCATTAAGTTTGGGGCACATTTTTTGGAACCCCCTTATGTGGACTGTGTGGATTTTAGGCACTGTACCGAGCTGGTAATATTAGGTAAAGAGAAGTGAATGTATTGGTAGGCTCAACTGCTTGTTTTTAGGGGTAATAAATTGCTTCTAAATCCATCTCAGCAGCATCTTCCTGTTTTTATCTAGTTTCCTAGGTTCAGTGTGGAGACAGTTTGTCATCATGTATGAGGAAAAGTTTAGCTTGTGAAAGCTTCTTTAATAATAGGTGTTATTTCTACTTTCTTCCTCCCATAGATTCTAAATTCTGTTTATATTTTTCTCTTGCAGATTTAACCCAGAGACTGACTTCACCATAGAAACACCCACAGTTGTATCAATGGTTGGGGCAAGATAGTGGCAACAGGCAAAGGAAAAACAGCTCTGACATACTAAGGACAATGAGTATGCTAAAACCAAGTGGGCTTAAGGCCCCTACCAAGATCCTAAAGCCTGGAAGCACAGCCTTGAAGACACCTGCTGCTGGTAAGGCTTTATGATTTATATCTAAATTAGAATCCTATTTGAAAACTTTAAAAAGACAGCCTTAAACAACTTCATATTTTTGAAAATATTTGAAGAAGCTTTAATTAAAAGAAATGGAATTTTAGGGCCACCTGGGTGGCACAGTTGATTAGGTATTCGACTCTTGGTTTCGGCTCAGGTCATGATCTCAGGGTCCTGAGATCCAGGCCCGTGTAGGGCTGTGTGCTCAGTGGGGAGTCTGCTTGTCCCTCTCCCTCTGCCCCTCCCCCTGCTCACTCTCTCTTGCTCTCTCTCTCTTTAAATAAATAAATCTTTTTTAAAAATACAGAATTTTATACCTAAAAATATTTTTCTAAGATTTATTTATTTAAGGGGGTTGGGGGGAGGGGTATGGGGGAGAGAGAATCCTGCGGCAGACTCCCCACTGAGTGCGGACCCCCAACACAGGGCTTGATCCCAGGACCCTGAGATCATGACCTGAGCCAAAATCAAGAGTTGGCTGCTCAACTGACTGAGCCACCCAGGCACTCCCTATATCTAAAAATCTTAATGAAGAGCTCTTAATTTAGTGCAAGGTGCTAAAATAGTTGTCAAGTAACTTCAGTATTTAATCCTTACAATGTTAAGATATTTTTTCTCTCTGTGTCTTCCTAACTCATCTGGACCTTTTTCTTTGGGGTTTAGGGCTGTGTAGAGAAAACAAAGACGAGTCTGGCTTAAAAGATTTGATGACACTAAGTGATCGGAAGTTGGCCATTGGTTTCAAGGGAGCAGGGAGTACGATGGCTCGAGTCTAGCTCATGCAGGAAACCGTCCTCACTTCATTGATGAACCCATGGCCTTGACGATCTTCAGCAGCCTCTTCCCCTCTGCTTTCTGTCTCCTCCTCCACCGTTTCAATTTACAGCCCAGAATGACCACTTAACGGTCTTAAATAAGAGAGTCAGGAGAGGGCATCTGATGCTTGCTTTTCTGGTCTTTTCATGTGGTTATATGCTATTAGATAGGTTATCAGCCATTCCAGACAGTCAGGTGTCCACCACAAAATATTAAATCCAACATTGTTTCTTCAGATTTTTCCATAAAACCTCATTGATTTTCCACGACGGCAGGGATCTTTGTCATTTTTTTTTCACTGCCCAAATTTACCTACATACCGAGAACATTGCCTGGATCGTAACAGGAGCTCATTAAACATTTGTTGATTGAATGAAGATCCCAAATTATTTATATTTTGTGTATCATGATAAAACCGGGGTCTTATCAGGGAGACCATAAGACATCTTAGAGGAGAGGAAAGCTTTACTGAGATGTCTCCTATTCTCCTTCCCTTCAAAATCCTTCCTCTCTTTCGGACCCCTTCAAATGTCGCCCCTTCCTCGCACCCTCCCATGGTCATACTCACGCCCCGCATTTTAGAATTGTCTTTTTCACTTTTAGCATTTTTTATGCACACCCCTTAGCATGTGAAGTCCTTGAGTGCAGGGGATCATGAGAAATTCGACTTGGTTTCCTCAACAGTACTTGCCATACATTACATGTTGTTGTTTTTTTTTTAAGAGTAAAGCAGCTTTTAAACGCTAAAACTTAGATGCTTAAAAGGAAATCATTGCCCGTTTGAGCACTTTTATGAAGGTTGTTTTTCGGAAACTCATGCTTGCAGCACCCTGTCAGGAAGAATTGTTCATGTACAAAGCTGGAATAGATTCTAAAAAACTGACTGGGCTGGTCTGTCTTTGGCAGATTATTATGTTTGATTTGAGAGCATTTATTGTCTTCTAAAAAACAAAAAACAAAACAAAAAAACCCTCCACAAATCGAAACACCAGTCTCTCCTTCTAGGTAGGGTAAGGGGATGTTCAGCACGCCTTGTAGGCTGGCCAGACCACTCTGTTTCCCTGTCTACCCGTGGTTCACGCTTTCTGTTGATCAGGCCTCAGGCCAGATGTTACCTCCTCCAGGAGGCCTTCCCTGACTGCTCTGCCTAAAGGCATCTCCTCCACAGCACTTACATCACCTGGAATTACCTGGTGTGTCTCTTGACTGTCTGTGTCCACACCTCTAGGCTCTGGGCTCTAAAAGGGCATGGACTATGCTGTCTTGCTTTGTCCACTAGTGAGAACAATGCCTGGGACTAGTGCCAGAGTGGTAGAAACTCATAGAAAGGGGGAGCATGAATCAATACATTATTTCATTTAATAAAACTCTTAAGGTAGATAGTACTTTCCCCTTACAGATGAAGAAATTGAACTCAGAGAGGTTAGGTAACATCTAAGATCACAGTATGCCTAATAAGGGGATCCCTGGGTGGCTCAGTTGGTTAAGGGTCTGCTTTCGGCTCAGGTCATGATCCCAGGGTCCTGGGATCGAGCCCCACATCGGGCTCCCTGCTCAGCGGGAAGCCTGCTTCTCCCTCTCCCACTCCCCTGCTTGTGTTCCCTCTCTTGCTATGTCTGTCTCTGTCAAATAAATAAATAAAATCTTTAAAACAAAACAATATGCCTAATAAATGGTAGAGTGCTTAAGAATGTGGGCTCTTTGCCAGCTCTACCAAATATTTAATAAATGCTGGTTGAATGCTTGAGTTTCTGGTGTAAATAGCACATTTCTGGCAAAATATAATTTCTGCTTTTACCGCAAGGTAGAGATTGCATAAAGTTGTCTTGCCTTAGCAGGGAGTTGGGCCAGGTGCTGTCTTTTTCCCCTTGTTGCAGTTTTTATCACCAAAGGAATAGGGTTTATTTGGTGGTCTTGGAGTGAGATGGCAGGGCTGTAGCACTGAATGTCCTCCTCCTCCAAGCCTGATTGGGAATCTCTGGTTCCAAGGTCCTGGACTTGTCAGCCTTCCCTGACTGCTCCCACGTGGGAATAGAGCCCGTCTCCGGGGATCCGAAAGGTGTTTGCTCATGATGTGCACAGTGGGGGGTGGAGGAAAGAATGAAATCAGACCTGTGTTATGAACTCTGGGAAAGGGACTTTTTTCCCCCTTGCTTTGACTTTTTCCAGTCTTAATGGCCAATAAGGATTAAATCCTACTGGCTCACTGAGTTTCGACAGCATTGAAAATGGTAGTCATGGGCTGAGTCCTTTTTTTTTTTTTTTAAAGATTTTATTTATTTATTTGACACAGAGAGAGATAGCCAGAGCAGGAACACAAGCAGGGGGAGTGGGAGAGGGAGAAGCAGGCTTCCTGCCGAGCAGGGAGCCCGATGTGGGACTCGATCCCAGGACCTTGGGATCATGACCTGAGCCGAAGGCAGACACTCAATGACTGAGCCACCCAGGCGCCCTTTTTTTTTTTTTTTTTTAAGTTTTATTGATTTAAGTGATCTCTACACCCAACATGGGGCTTGAACTCATGACCCTGAGATCAAGAGTCGTGTGCTCTTCTGACTGAGCCAGCCAGGTGCCCTGATGGGTCAAGTACTAAAAAGGGCTGACAGAAAGACAGATGGACAGAATACCTTAAAAGAGCTGCGACTGCTTCTGTTGCTTCGGGCTTTCTCCAGTTTATTTTCTTTTAAATTAGGAGTTGTTGGCTTGAATATGAAATTGAGTCTTTTCTGGTCCTTTCTTCTGTTTGCAGTTGTCGCTCCAGTAGAAAGAACAACATCCAATGAGAAAGCATCAAACACGCCATCCTCTGAGGCACAAGAGGAATTTGTGGATGACTTTCGAGTCGGGGAGAGAGTTTGGGTGAATGGGAATAAGCCTGGATTCATCCAGTTTCTGGGAGAAACCCAGTTTGCACCAGGCCAGTGGGCCGGGATTGTTTTAGATGAACCCATAGGCAAGAACGATGGTTCGGTGGCAGGAGTTCGGTATTTCCAGTGTGAGCCTCTAAAGGGCATATTCACGCGCCCTTCGAAGTTGACAAGGAAGGTGCAGGTGGAAGATGAAGCTAACGGCCTGCAGACTACGCCTGCTTCGAGAGCGACTTCGCCTCTGTCCACCTCCACAGCCAGCATGATGACCCCCTCCCTAGCAGCCCCTTCAAATATCCCCCATAAATCATCCCAGCCAACAGCAAAGGAACCTTCAGCTACGTCTCAGATCAGCAACCTTACAAAAACTGCCAGTGAATCTATCTCCAACCTCTCAGAGGCCGGTTCCATCAAGAAAGGAGAAAGAGAGCTCAAAATTGGAGACAGAGTATTGGTGAGTCCAGAAACCTTTGGAGGTCATTGTGTTGAACTGATGAATGGTTGAAATGCACACTACAGGCTTGGTCTGTTCTAGAGGGATCACTCATTTATAGAGAAATTAGTCAGCTTTTCTAGCGTTCGGTTTATGTGTGACCATGGAACAAATTAGAAACTGGCTGTGTCTTTTGAGCATAGTATGAGCATAAGTTTGCAATGATTGGTTCTGATTCTGTCTACCAGTTTAGCCAAAGGAATATTGAGTTTATTACTCATAACTGTTACTTGACAAAACAAGCTCAGAAGTGGACTTGGATGTGTTTATAAAAGTTTTTTTCCCCCTGGTTTGTAATTTTTGCTGTAAGGATGGTGTGTGGGAATATATAAGATCCTGCTTCCTTAGGTATCTTGAAAAACTCAGATATCATAGGATGTTATTTCAGAATTTCTGTGCCTTTGAAATGATCTCCAGTTTATTTTCCTTTAAGGTTAGGAGTTGTCTGCTTGAGATCTAGGAAGAGGAAGGAAGTGTATAGTAGTTTCTATTTACTAAGAAGCAAGAAACACAACGTATAAGGTCTATGCTGTACGTTCTAGAACCCTTGAATTTACACTCGTGATTTTGTTCTTTGTTTTATTTTTTTTTAAAGATTATTTGAGAGAGAGAGAGAGAGAGCACAAGAAGAGGGGAGGAGCAGAGGGAGAAGCAGGCTCCCCACTGAGCAAGGAGCTGATGTGGGGCTCAATCCTAGGACCCTGGGATCATGACCTGAGCTGAAGGCAGACGCTTAACCAACTGAGCCACCAGGCGCCCCAGTTTGTTTTTTGTTTTAAACAAGAGGCCAGTGAGCCCCAGCTCTGCCTTTGTGACCTCAGCAAGTTCTTTAACTTCCGAGCTTCCTCATCTGTAAGAATGAGACGAGAATAGTGCTAACCCCCAGCATCATTGGAAGGATGACATTAGATAATGCATAAAAATTCTTCGGTGCCTGGGATACAGCAAACACTCAAGCAATGGTAGCTCTTTCTCTCCCTGGTGAAAGGTTGAAGCTTTACCATTTCACTCTTCCCACACTTCAGTCAGTTCAGTGTAGGGCCTGAAGTTGGTCGGCGTCTCTGACCCGGTGCCTTTCCTTGTATCTGTTCAGCAGCTGTAAAGTTCCGCCAGGCCTGGCAGCTTCCAGGAATGCCTCGGGAGGACAAGAAGAGCTGTTAGCGTACCATGTGTCTCATGGAACGTTTCCACAGTGTTCTGGAGCAGCCCTGGGGAGCTGAGGAGGAGACGGAGGCTTGGGGGGTGGGGTCACTAGTCCAATGGCTCCCAACCAAAAGACGGGTGGACCTGTAATTTAAACTGTGGTCTTTCTACTCCAGTGCCTATTGTGGAGAGCTGATGATTGATAGTATAATTGTAAAATTGGAAGTGTTTTTTGTGACTTTGCTGTCTTACGGATAAGGAAGCTTAAGCCCAGAGAAATGAAGTGACTGCCTAATCATGTAGTGAGTTCTCAGCAGATTTTAGAGTTATAACCCAGGACTTCTGCCTCCCAGGCCCATAGCGCCTCCATGAATCGAGGAGGCCTCACATATCTGTGGGGGCCCACTAACACCTCTTACCTTCAAGGGGTTCCTTCTGGATCCCTTAGTTTCAAGGTCAGTTACAATCATCATGAATTTCAAAGGTTGACGCATCAGAACTTAAAGCATTTTTAAGGTAGCATTTCTGTGTGATGGAGCTCAACCTGTATCTTGTTTGTTTAGCTGATGTTCACTTGCTGTACCAGTTTTGAATTTGGTACAGCTGCTCTTTTGTGGCAACAAAGCCTTTTTGATGCCCCCCCCCCCTTTTTAAGGGTCTTTTTAAGTAATCTGTACGCCGATCATGGGACTTGAACTTACTACCCCGAGATCGAGAGTCGTGATGCTTACTTTTTTTTTCTTCTTTGCTGTATAGATATTGCTGCCATGAATGCCTCTAAAATTTTTTCTGTGTATATATCTTACTTTCGTAGGATAACTTCATAGAGGTGGAATTACTAGGTTAAAGGGCATAGACAGGTTTAAGGCTTATGGCCCATACTTACCTAGTGAGCTTTGGTTAAATCAGAAACCCATGACCTTAGCACAGGACTGCTTTGTAGATTAGACTGCAGATTGAATGCCATGCCGTCCTAAGTGCTTATCTGTAAACAACCTCTTTCCCGTTCGAGAAAGCACAGGGCACACTTTCAAAACAAGAAGCTCTCCCTTTCCACCAGCCAATGTGACAAATAGTTGATTGAAATACTGGTCCAATGGCATACTGCTTGGCTGCTAAGACAGCTGAAATGACAAGGTAGCATGGTTTAACTGACAACCAAAGGCTTCCAGGAGGCTGTCAGGATTAAAGTAGACCTGAAGGATAGGAATTGGCCTGGCAGCAGGAGGTGGTGGTGGGGAGAAGGAGCCTTCTAGCTGAGGGAAGGTAGACTCCCTGAGATGGAAAGACATTGGCATGTTTGGAGAAAAGGCCAGTGTCCTTCTCCAGATGCAGTGAATGTGTGGTAGGAGGTGAGACTAGTTAATGATGTCCACAGGAACAAGTGCCACGGGGCCTACAAGGACAGGCTGTTCTCATTAAGAACAACGAGAGTGATATTGGATCTGTAGCTTGGGAAGACCACTCTGGCTACTTTGTAAGAATGGATTGGAGGTGGATAAGAACGGGTTGGACGTGACCATTCTTTGAAGAGGTTGGAAGTTGGAGGAGAGCACAGATGTCAGCCTGATGCTGGAGAAGTGTTGGGTCTCGGGAGGATTTTGTTTATTTTCTTTTTTCCAAGATGGCAGGGTCTGGGGTATTTATCTGACTAAACTGAGCTAGACTCAAGAAACAGGTTAAAGATACAGTAGAGAGGGAGGATCAGTGATGGATGAGGTTCCTGGAAAGAGGTGGCACCCCCAGCTCACACAGGGGGATCGCTGGGCCTTTGATTAAGAGAGGGAGACTTCCTCCAGTTTTATAGGAAGAAAGAAGGAGAACCTGCAGATGCCGGTTGGATTGTAGAGGTTTAAATGGTGTGTTTCTAGGAAAATTTTAATGACATATTCAAAACTAGCACACTTGGAACAGAATTTCATTTCAATCTATGAGAATCTGAAGTCCTATGAGTGTGTTATTGGAAGCGATAAAATGAATTACTGCCTTTGGTTAGTATTTCTGGGAGAAATTACAGGAGTACCTTAGAACCACAGCATTTTAGAGCTGGAAAGAATCTTTTGAGATCACCAAATGCCTCTTTTTGCTTATAATACTGAAGCCCAGAGAAGAAATACGACTTGCCTCAGTTGTATAGGTGGGTGATAAATGTGTTTTGTCTCACTGTGTCCTCTTGTCCCAGTTCTGTTGTTTTATTCTCCTTTAACATGCTGCTTTGTTTAATAGAGATCTTTGATTTAGAAATATGAAACATTTTTACTTCAAGATTAATTTATTAAGGAAATTAGGTTTAGAAATCTAAAATACTTGATTTGGAATTTTCCTAATTAAAGACAAATGCTATTGATTACCAAAATCCCAGTGAAACTAAGATCATTAGATCCCTGTTATGTGAGGTTTGGTCTAGAATTTTCCCAGTGCAGAGAAGGCAGGAGGTGAGCTTGCCTTCTCCAAACCCTTGCCCTGTGTAACTTCGCTTCTTCCTCCCATTGCAGGAAGAGCAGGAAAGTGGGTTTCTGCACTGGGTATGATGTGGAGCCAAATGACCTCTATAAGATCCAAGTAGGAGCTCTGGAGCTATGACTGAATCGGGCACGTGTGTCTCAGGAAGGCAGTTAGGGCTTGCAGAAGCTCCCCCTTGTCACCTCTTCCCTGTACTTTATGCTCACAGTCACCAGTGGGATGAATTAGCCATGGAGTAAGTTATGCTGAGGTTGGTTTAATATCAGGAGGCTGGGGGAGGGGCCTCAGAGCTGCTTGTAACAAACCCATCTGTGTCCTTCCCATCTCTCTCTGGCCTCTCTGTGCTCCCATTTGTCCTCATGAATACTGCATGGGTCTCACTGAAGATTGCTTTCTGCTGCGGTTTGCTGGACTCTCAGAGACACACTTCTTTGCAGACTGCAAATCTCTGGGGTAGCTAATTGCCCAGAATTTTTTTGAGATGGTCTCGTTGTGTTTTTTTGGGTATATTTGATATTTCAAGGAGGTGATGTCAGGTTCTTGAGAAAGGTGACCGACTTCCAGCTGTTGTGTTTCAACATGGGTTGTCTCCATGTCTGAGACTGTATGTTCTATGCTGAATTCTTAGTTTATGACCGTATATGAGGAGGCTTTTCAGCATTTTATTTTTAAAACGACAAGCTTTATTTTCTTACGAGTTACTCCCAGAGCTCTTACACGAAGAGTATTGCAGTGTAGATCTCTGTAGGTCTTACGGATACTGTGAAAGAGGAAAAAAAAGTCTTCCTGAGAATTAAAAAAGACCTTTATTCATAAGGTTTATTTTGTGTGTGCTTGAACCTTAAGTAACTACAGTTCATCCAGTGTATACTTCCTTCATGTGTGTCTCTTGATTTGTTCAATGTTATGTTTGTGAGATTTATCTGTAACTTATTTGAAACATGCACATAGTAGGGTCATTTAGTGTAAACATCACAATATACTTCTGTAGATTTGAGGCGTTTCTATGCTAGTAAATACAACTCTTTATTTTTTTTTTTAAAGATTTTATTTATTTATTTGACAGACAGAGGTAGTGAGAGAGGGAACACAAGGAGGGGGAGTGGGAGAGGGAGAAGCGGGCTTCCCGCCGAGCAGGGAGCCCGATGTGGGGCTCGATCCCAGGACCCTGGGATCATGACCTGAGCCGAAGGCAGACACTTAACGACTGAGCCACCCAGGTGCCCCTACAACTCTGTTTAAAATAATAAGTTACTGTTTGGTATCACACTCTTTGGAAGTACTGCACCTAATTTAATCATAGACATTAGATTGCTCCTATTGTTTTCTCCAGAAATGAAATTTCTGCCTAGAGGAAGATATAAACATTTAAACTTGTAATATACAGCCAAATTATGGTCCAGATATCCATTACCATTTTATGTTCACACAAACAACATACAAATATGCCCTTTCTAATAAGTTGATTTCATCTGTTTTTCTCAGTCTTCTTACCAGTGACTTAGAACCCCCAAATCTATGAGTCTGGTGGTGACATTGCCCTTACGTTGGGCATTTGTGCATCATCTGCCTGGGCGGTTCTTGAGCTCCGGGGAAGCTGTTATTTACTATGGCCTCTCTGTACCTTGATTGACGGGACAGTAGCTATGAGCAGAAAAGATCTGTTATTTTGTATGCCTCAAGGTTGAGAAGACTCCAGATGTTCACGTCATGTTAAAAATTCTCTTTGGAGACCTTGTCTGAATATGGAGATCTTTTCCAGCACGATAGATTTTGCTCAGGGAAATGCAGATCGCCTCACAGTTCTGGTGAGAAGCTGGATCCGGCTGCGGCGGCCTCTTGGCTCGCAGCCAGGGTCAGTAGTCACATCTTAGCAGCTCGTGGCGGGTGCGAACACCGCTCTCCCTGCTGGCTGCTCTCGGTTGTGAGAGGGCAGTGTGCTTTTACTTCTGAGGCTTGGGAATGCATCAAACCATCCCTCTGCTCTCTCCAGGCCTGGTGTCCTGCACAGGCTCAGGCCGGCCGGCGTCTCCTTCCCCTGGACTGCCACACCCCTGCCACGCTGCTGTCCACGCTGTCCCTGCCACTAGTCCATCTCTCCCCAGGTCTGTCCTCCACACTGTGACAGAATGGTGCGCCTAAAATGTAGATCTGATGATGCTGGCTCCACATAAAATCACTGGCACCACACTGGTGGTTTCGTTTTTGCAATGTTGGGAGAGTTTTCTCCAGGCGTCAGTCCCTGGGCCTGGCTAATTAGTACGACATTAGGTTCTTTTTGCAAATGTAAGATACCTTACAGGTATCAAAGCTGGTATCTCTCCAGCCTTGAGAACTTTGTGTAGGCTCCTGGGGCTCAGGAATTTCTGGTCGAGGACGCAGATCACCCTGTCCTACTGTGGGACTCAGAGGGAGGAAAGATTGACTACTGCCCGAGCCTGAGGCTGACGTTGCAAAGCCTGTTACTAGATCACCTCTTCTCACTCTTAGTATTGCTTTCATGAAATCTTTAAGCAGAATTACCAGGATATCTTAGAGCCCATCTAAGGGCCCAGGAGTTTGGGCAAAGAATTTTTTTTTAAAGATTTTATTTATTCATTCATGAGAGAGGGAGAGAGACAAGAGAGATCGGGAGGCAGAGGCAGAGGGAGAAGCAGGCTCCCTGCAGAGCATGGAGCCCGATGCGTGACTTGGATCCCAGCTCCCCCAGGATCACAACCTAAGCCAAAGGCAGATGCTTAACCGACTGAGCCACCCAGGCAGCCCTCTATGTTTGTTTGTTTGTTTGTTTATGTGAGTGAGAGTGAGAGAGAAGGGGGGAGGGGCAGAGGGCGAGGGAGAAGCAGACTCCCCACTGAGCAGGGAGCCAGACGTGGGGCTCGATCCTGGGACTCCAGGATCATGACCTGAGCCGAAGGCAGAAACTTAACCACCTGAGCCATCCAGGCGCCCCTCTATTTTGTTTTTAAACAGCTTTGTGGAGGCATAATATATGCATCCATTTTAAGTGTACAGTTGAGTGATTTTTTTAAAGATTTTATTTATTTGGGAGAGAGAGAGCAAGAACACGTGGGGGCAGAGGGAGAGGGAGAAGCAGGCTCCCTACTGAGCAGGGAGCCCAAGGTGGGGCTTGATCCCAGGACCCTGGGATCATGACCTGAGCCAAAGGCAGACTGTTAACTGACTGAGCCACCCACGCACCCCAATGACTTTTAATAAATGTATAGAGTTATGCAGTCACTACAATCCAGTTTTAGAATATTTCTATCACCCCAAGAAGTTCCCTCTTACATTTGGCAAGTCATTTCCACTCCCACCTCCAGCCCCAGGCAATCACTGATCTGCCTTCTGTCGTGCGCCTTTCCTGGACATTTTGTATAAATGCCATCATACAGCAGTTTTTTGTGTGTCTGGCCTCTTCCACATAAATTATGTTTTAAGGCTCACCATGTTGTAGTTCATTGCTTCTCATGGCTAAAATATTGTTTTATGGATATACCACATTTTATCCATTCACTATTTGTTTACTTAAATTTTTGTTAAAGGAATTCATGCTCCTAGTTCAAAATGTCCTGATTTGGGTACTTTTAAGTTTGTATGAAAAAGTTAGTAGTTCTGTGCCCACGCTCTGATGTAACAGATTTTTTTTTTAAAGATTTTGTCAGAGAGAGTGAGCACAAAGCAGGGGGGGAGCGACAGGCAGAGGGAGAAACAGGCTCCCCGCTGAGCAGGGAGCCCAATGTGGGACTCGATCCCAGGACCGTGAGATCATGACCTGAGCCGGAGGCAGACGCTTAACCAACTGAGCCACTCAGGCGTCCCTTGATGTAACAGATTAATTCCCCACTCCACACCCCCCTTTTTTCTTCCTGGGAAGGGAAGATGAATTTCAAGAGTTAACATTGCAAGTCAAGCATAACTTTTTCTTCTTTTAACCATTGTCTTCGTAATTATGTCTTCTTTGCCTGTTCTCAGGCAAGGTAGAGTTTATGAGAGAGTATCTGTTCTACATCATCTGCACTTGTTGTGTTAATTCTCTAAGGGGGTTTATTTACTGCCATCTGTTATAGATTGGGAAACTCAAATTGATGGCATAAAGGGAGTAAGGAAACCACGACGTTTATTTAGCCTAGAGAACCTGTAGCAGCGTATTTAACACCCTCCAGTCCGTTCAGTAAAGACGCCGAGTGTCTGCTCTGGGCAGGCCGTGTTCTTGGTGCTGTAGGTTTGGCAGTGACCGAAACCAACACACTGCTGTCTGATAGGGTTTCCCATCGCGTTCGGGTAAAACTCTGAATTCCTTCCCAAGACCTGCAGGGCCCGCGTGCTCTGGACCCTGCCCACCCTCTCGGAGCTCCCCTCCCTCCACATGTCCCCCTGCCTCACTCCACGCAGCTACACTGGCTTCCGTGCTGTTTCCTAAACCCCAGACTCAGCTGCACCTTGGGATTTGCGGTTTCTTCTGCTTGGAATGTTCTGCCCTTATGTCTTTGCATGATTGACGCCTTATAGTCATTCAAGACTTGGCTCAGACGTCACCTCCTCGGGGACCCTTTCCCTGTCACCTCTCTAGGCACTATGGCATCACCCTATTTTGTTTTGTTTCCTATCCCTCTGTACTACTTAAAACATTCTTCTCAGTTATTTACTTGTTCATTGTCCATTTTCCCCTGACCAGAATTTAGGCTCCATGGAAGTCTAGAAACTTTGTATGTCATTCATGTTCATACCCCCAGTGCTTAGGAGAGGGCCTGTCACATAGTAGGTACTCCTAAGGATTGTTAGGAACTAGAGGGTTTTAGGTGTACTGTCACATACCCTCGAAGGGGACAAGTAAAATTGTACAGTATGACAAGAGGTAAAAACAGGACAGGAAGGTTTTGCCCTTCTCTGTGGGAGACTTGCCCGGAAGAACCACCCCAAAAGGGCGTGGCTCTCTAGTTGAGGTGGTAGAAAATACCTATGCTGGCACCGTCATTTCACAGCTGATTAAATTTTAAGTCAGGGCTAGGTTTGTGCTTGGTAAATACCAATTAGCCATATTTACCTTTTTATAAATAAGCTGCTTGGGGTGCCTGGGTGGCTCAGTCGGTTAAGTGGCCAGCTCTTGGTTTCAGTTCAGGTCCTGGGATCCAGCCCTGCGTCCGGGCTCTATGCTCAGCAGGGAGTCTGCTTGAAATTCTCTCTCTCCATCTGCCCCTCCCTCTACTCGCTTGCTCCCTCTCTCTCAAATAAATAAATCTTAAAAAAAAAAAAAAAAAGCTGCTTAACTTAGAATATGGCAAATAAGAGTCCACTTCACAGGGTTTTGTTGCTCACAGTATTCCTGCGAGACAGTCCCTCATTAGCACTCATTGGACATTTGATAGCTTTGTAAACCAAGGCACAGTGAGATTACATGGCTTGTTTGGGATTGATCATAAATAGATGGGGGAGTTCAGAGAGCATTAAGTGTTCCCTCTTTCCTGTTTGTTGTCCCGCTCGTTAGCCGGCAGAATTCATCAGTGTTCTTATTTGTACATGAGTTTGCAAGAGGGCATTTATCTGTTCCCACAGCATTTTGTAGAAACCTCTTAAAGCACTTATTACTCTTCACTGGAATTACTTGTCCCAGTTTCACTCTCTCTCAGTGGCCAACACTGTATTCTGTTTATACTGGTATCCCAAGGACCCAAGCACTCAAGAAATAAATACCGAATGAATGAATGAGAACTTACAAATCTGAGATTTTCTAAAGCATGATAACTGGCTTTGTTTTCCTTTAATTGAGTTTCTAGTTTAAATTAATTTTGTCTCCAGTAGTGACTTCTAATTTTGATTCAAATTGACCACAGTATAGGATTTAATATGCTCATATCCTGAGAGTAAAGATAGTAAATGGTAGTTATTTGTGTTTGCCATGGATCTAGTTTTTTGTTTTTATGTTGAAAATTTTTTTTCTCTAAGAATCTTGATATGTACCCCTAAAACATAGATTTGAAAATTGTGGCTTATATTTAATGTAACTGCACATACTGAAATACTGTAGATTCTCTGGGACAATTGAGAAGTAAAACTATACAATCATGTTTAAATGCTTAGAAAAAAATCTGACTGTAGAATGATTAAGCAGAAAAGCATTTGAGTGATTTTAGGACTTCATGTGACTTCCTGTCTCTGTTGAAGATATTTTGAGCAACTACTGAGAATATTTTACAGGAAGAGGGAAAGCATATTGTCTGTCATAGGAGTCAATAGTTCAAAGTTTGATGGGAGAAAAAGTATAAAAAAACCACCCATCCTAGGAACCTGTAGTCATCCATTTCAAATAAATTTTGTGGCATGGTATTTTTTCTTCAGGGTAAATGTATATTTTATTACCTGCAGTTAGAGAAGTAGTTGCTTATCTGCTATTTGTGGTATTTAAAATTTTTTTAAATTTTATTTTTTTATAGTAAACGACATTTATTTTTCATATTCATTTGGGGGAAAGGAGAAATGTCAGTTTGTCCTACCCAGTGATGGTCTTTCTGAAAGAGTCTCCATTCATTCCATGGAATTGGATAGGTTGCTTGATCTGAGGATTTTGTACTTTTAATTTATAAAGAGAACTTTGAGACTGGTCAGGGGGTACCTGGGGGGCTAAGTTGGTTAAGTATCTGCCTTCAGCTCAGGTCATGATCGCAGGGTCCTGGGATCGAGTCCCACATCGGGCTCCTTGCTCAGCAGGGAGCCTGCTTCACCCTCAGCCTGCTGCTCCCCGTGCTTGTGCTCTGTCTCTGTCTCTCAAATAAATAAATGAAATCTTTTTTTTTTTTTAAAGATTTTATTTATTTATTTGAGAGAGAGAGAATGAGAGACAGAGAGCATGAGAGGGAGGAGGGTCAGAGAATTTTGTGTGAATTTTGCCAGGTAGGATTCAGTTCCCCCTGGTGTGGAAACTTCCCGCACTGTGTACAGGCATAACGTTTCAAGCCGGTATGGACTCTGATGTGAACAATGAAACCTCCCTTCTGACTGAAGGCTTTTCCACACCGATCACATCTATAGGGCTTTTCACCACTGTGAACTTTTCTATGAACAGCAAGGTTACTTTGATTCCTGAAGCTTCTCTGACAAATAACACACTCATAGGGTTTCTGTCCAGAGTGGAGTTTTTCATGAATGGCCAGACTCCCTCATTGACTGAAGTTTTTCCTACACTCCTTGCATTGATGGGGCTTCTCTCCTGTGAGTATTCATTGATGTTTAACAAGATTGCCTTTGGCCCTGAAGCTGTTTCCACAGTAGGTACACTCAAAGGGCCTTTGGCCAGTGTGGATTCTGTCATGCAAGGTTAGACTGCCTTTTTGCTTGTGGGATTTTCCACATTCCTGACACTCATGGATCCTCTGTCTCACTCCAGGTGAATCTTTCTGTAGTGTCCTAGAATCTGGGGATTTTTGTTCCAGCTTCTCTCTTCTGAAAGAATTCTGGAAATCCCAGCTTGAGGATCCTGTGGCCTCAGAGTGATCATATTTGTGGTGGGCTTCAGTCATCACATTGAAATATGCTATATTCTGGGCATATCTTCCTTGACAGTCCAGCAGGGTAGCTCTTGGAAATCAAAACATATCATGCCTGCCTTAGGACCTAATCACCGCCTCTTCTTATGATTCTTCCATGGGCTCTTGTTGAACACCACAGCAGTGTGCACCAGCGGACAGACAGAGGCTGATGCCGAGCCCCCAGGAGCGCCGGCCTGTTTGTGGTACTTTTTTTTAAAGCTTCTGAATGAAACCTGTGGTTTGCTTGGATTATTTACTGACCACAGCCTGTTAGACGCCTCTTGGAAAAACAATTGTCATGACAGTAGCTTAGACTCATGCCCAAAGAATTCAACAGATTATCCGATGAGATCGCATTATCTTTAATGACCTGTGTTCTGTTCACGTGATGCTGGGTAGCCCGCAGCTCGCAGCTCCGAGTGGTATGTATGGGAGGGTGGAGAAAACAATATAGGTGACTGTTCGTAGATTCCATGAATACCGTAAGAGTATTAAACAGTCGAGAGGCGCCTGGGTGGCTCAGTCATTAAACGTCTGCTTCGGCTCGGGTTGTGATCCTTGGGGTCCTGGGATCGAGCCCCACATCGGGCTCCCTGCTCGCCGGGAAGCCTGCTTCTCCCTCTCCCACTCCCCCTGCTTGTGTTCCCTCTCTCGCTGTGTCTCTCGATGTCAAATAAAAACAAAAAAAATCTTAAAAAAAAAAAGTACTGAACAGTTGCGTGTGGCAGATCTAGAACTAGTATTCCCGTTAATGTGGGCAAACTGGCTGCTGGCCTACGCTGTCAGACGCCGCTCTTAGCAGTTTTACGTGGATTACTTTACTTTATCCTCACAGCAGCCCCCAAATGATCACCATTTTACTTATGAGGAAACTGAGCTTTAGAAATTAAGCAGCTTGACTAATTAATAGAGCTGGTATTTGAATTTGTCCAACTTTAGAGCCCACGCTCTGTCAGTGTCTCTTCCTTTACTTGCTTCTGAGACCTCAAATTCAACCTCAGCGGTGGGTGATCTTTCTCCTTTAGTTGGTTTGTGTGGAAAAAGTGGCCTTTTCTATGTAGGTTCCAGTGGAGAAAGTCCCCTTTCACTTACCCAGCAAATGTTTGTTGAGTGTCTGCTGTGCTGTTCTGGGCATGGAGGTCACAGTGCCGGACACAACAGGGCGCCTGCCGTGGAGTTTTCTCCAACTCCATCTCGCCTCGGTGGCAGCTGTCCTGACAGGGCGCTTCCATACTGTCCTGGCGCTGCCTGCCCTGTGTCACCCTTCACATGCCCTTCCTGCCCGGAGTGCCTTAAACCATCTGCCCTGGTTCCTTAAGTCACTTTCACAAAAAGTTTCCCTTTTAGAGAAGAAGAACATAGGCTTGAGGTTTTAACATTTTTCCATCTTCAACAAAGGGTTAAAGGAAAAAAATGTGTCATCCCAAATTCATAGAAAGCTATATTCATAGAAAATTTAGAAACAAGTGCCTTTTGTATTAAAAAGCAAGACAGGGTGCCTGGGTGGCTCAGTCGTTAAGCATCTGCCCTTCGGCTCAGGTCATGATCCCAGGGTCCTGGGATCGAGCCCCGCATTGGGCTCCCTTCTCCGTGGGAAGCCTGCTTCTCCCTCTCCCACTCCCCCTGCTTGTGTTTCCTCTCTCGCCGTGTCTCTCTCTGTCAAATAAATAAATAAAATCTTGAAAAAAAAAAAAAGACAAAAAAAAATTTAGTATTGGTCTTAAGAAACTAGGAAGGAGGGGCACCTGAGTGGCTCAGTTGGTTAAGTGTCTGCTTTCGGCTCAGGTCATGATCCCAGGGTCCTGGGATCAAGTCCCGCATCGGGCTCCCTGCTCAGCGGGGAGCCTGCTTCTCCCTCTCCCTCTGTCTCCCAGCTTATGCTCTCTGTCTATATATATATCAATCAAATAAATAAAATCTTAAAGAAAAAAAAACTGGGAAGGAGGGGTGCCCGGCTGACTCAGTTGCTCAAGCATGTGACTCTTGATCTTGCGCTTGTGAGTTCAGGCCCCACGTTGTGCCTAGAGCTTACTTAAAATAAATAAAAAATTTAAAAAGAAATTAGGAAGGAAAGAAAAATAAACCAAAAGAAAGTAAGAAAAAGGAAATAGGATAAAATGTGAATTCAAGAAAATAGAGAACATCAAAAACAAAAGAGAAAAAACTAAAAGCTGGTTTAGGATCAATAAATTACCTTCCTAAGGTAATCTACAGTTAACACTGTCCCATTGGTCTTGTTTTAGAGTTAGCCAAAATGATTTTTAAATGTTAAATAAATTAATTAAACCTACTTAAGTGTCTATCAGTTGGGACTGATTGAATAAACTGAAATGCATCCATATAGTAGAATGACAGTAATTGCAGATACAAAGAAGGAGGTTCTCCGTGTTCTGCAAGGTGCAACACAGTGCATATGAAACACTGGCTTTTGTGTAAAAATAAAAGGGAGGAATAAGAACAGACATTAACGTTTGCTTTCATCTGCACGTAGAAATGCTGGGAGGAAGGATGCATCGCCAATCAGTAACAGTGCTTTCCTGCATGGTGGGAGTGGGGCAGGTGGGACAGGATTTCAGTAAAGGAGACGTTTCCCTTGATGTTTGCTTGCTTAGTTACTTATTTAATTTATTTATTTTAAGAGATTTATTTATTTGAGAGAGAGGGAGCGTGTGTACGTGCACGGGGATGGGAGGGCGAGGGGTGAGGTTGCGAAGGGTGGGGGGTAAGGGGCAGAGGGAGAGGGAGTCTTTTAAGCAGACTCTGGGCTGAACCTGAGCCAGCCATGGGGCTTGGTCTCTAGACCCTGAGATCAGGACCTGAGCCCAAACCAAGAGTCAGACGCTTAACCGAGTGCTCCACCCAGACGCCCCTCAATGTGTATTTGCATTTAAATTTTTGGAACCATGAGAATGCATTGGCTATTCAAGAATTAATTTTTTTAAAATGATTTTATTTGAGAGAGAGAACGAGTGGCAGGGAGGGGCAGAGGAAGAGGGAGGGAGAAGCAGACTCCCCGCTGAGCAGGGAGCCAGATGTGGGACTTGATCCCAAGACCCCAGCATCATGACCTGAGCCGAAGGCAGATGCTTCACCGACTGAGCCACCCAGGCGCCCCTATTCAAGAATTAATTTAAGTTCATCATGTATAAAGAGGTTGTTGTTGGTTTTTTTTTTTAATCAGTAAGAAAAAGGTGAACATCCCAAATGGAAAGGGTGAGACGTTCCTATTGTGGGACAGCCCTGCCGTGGAACACTAGCCCGCCCGGAAACATGGCAGGGAGAGCGACCCAGAACAGCAGGGGCTGTCTCGGGCGGGGGAGAAGACAGGCAAAACATTTATTTTCTGCTTATGATGTTCTTAAGTTCCTGCAGTGACTCCTCTTGGTCACGGGGGTGGGGGGTTGGGGGGCAATTTCTAAAGAAGCAGTTAAGAAAAAAGAAGCTTAGAAGCAAGGACGAAAACGAGTCGTCTGAAGCGCAGTAAGGGACGCCAGCCTTCGCAGATGGGACGCCGATTGTGAAGTGGCCGTAAATGTAAAAACACGGCGGCAGCACAAATATTGAACTTTCAAGCCTGTAGAAAGTCTCACGCACATCAGTGCGTTCTTGTGTGCCCTGGGAGATTGTGGCAAAATGAGTATTTGGAATAGAAAAGTAATGGCAAAGGAAGGAATAATTCATAAATGCTGGTGGGTAATTTTGGAAATAATGTTTGCATAGTACATCAAACAATGGCTGGGGCAAAGAGTTACACATTAAAAAAGACAGCTTTGAAGAGTTCATGTGAAATAAAATGTGAAGAATAGAGTTTCATAACAGTCTGAGGAAACACTCTCACAATGGAAAATATCAATAGAGTCAAATTATCTTAACGAATTTACATTTTCATGCAACGTACGTGTGAAAGGCCAAAAGCAAACGTGTGGATGCATGAATATCCATCCTTACTATGTGTGTGTTGTCGCTTTCCGTGGATGAAGACGTAAAGGAAGAATGAGAAAACAGAGCAGCTTTTACAGTGTAGGGAGTATGGATGAATTTTGTTTTCCTTCAGCGGATGTATGGGTTTTATTTTTGTAGCAGATACTTATTTTGGAGCAGGAGAATCCCTCTGGAGTAATAAAGTATTTTCTAAGGCAGGGACTAATTAATTGGGTGGACAGCCCAATGACTCCATAGTACATAGGCTTTTCATTACTGGGACATATCAGATCACTCTGGTAATGTGTCACCCTGGTAAACTTCACCAGTCTTCGGAGAAAACTCTTTAAAAGCTGAAGAGAAGGTAGAGAGAAGAAGCTGTCGGGGGAAATGTGGAGTCTTGTACTTAACTATCCGTTGCAACGGCAAAGGATTAAGCTATGGAATTATGTCTGTCTCTTTATTTTTACATTCTCTTTTTCCAGGTTGGTGGCACCAAGGCCGGTGTAGTCCGATTTCTTGGGGAGACAGACTTTGCCAAGGGGGAATGGTGTGGCGTGGAGTTGGATGAGCCTCTTGGGAAGAACGATGGGGCAGTTGCTGGAACCAGGTTTGTCTGGAGTTGGAATCTTGTCTCCTTCCTGCATGTAAAGGTGCTCAAGCAGATTTCACCAAGAGCTGCATTTTTTTTTTTTTTAAGATTTATTTATTTATTTGAGAGAGAGAGAGGCGGAGGGAGAGAAAGTCTTAAGCAGACTCCTCGCTGAGCACACAGCCCGAGGCGGGGCTCGATCCCACAACCCTGAAATCAGGACCTGAGTGGAAAGCAGGAGTCAGCACTTAACCGACTGAGCCACCCAGGCACCCCAAGAGCTGCATTTCTATTTCCTAAGACTCATCTACTGATTCCCCCCCCCCCCACTAGAATTGGAGCTGTTCTTTTTGATGGTCTCTTTTAGTAATACATGTAATGCGTCTGAGTAGATTCTGAACAGGCATTCAATTTATTTTTAAGACTTTTTTTTTTAGAGCAACTTTAGTTTCATAGCGAAATGGAGAGGAAGATACAGAGGGTTCCCGTCTGCCCCCGGCCCCCACTACCCCCCAGTATCAGCATCCTGCACCCTGGTGGTGCGTTTGTTACCGCTGATGAACCCACATTGACACGTCACTGTCTGAACCCCTCTGCTGTAAGTTTGTCAGATAGTAGGAATATTTACTCCCTTTGCACCTTAGGAGCACTTTAGTAGTAGATGGGTAATTCTGTCTCTGTGTATCCTGTTGTTACTCATTAATTATTGAGGTTATCAGCCTACATACATGTGAATGCTCTATGCTGGTTGGCCGCCGTGGCTCACTGGTAGAATTCACAGCAAACCAGGCATGAGTGATGACCAAAAAACGATGCTTTTGTTTATAGTTGTTATTTCTTGTAATTAATTTTTTGGTCACTGCTTTTATTGTTATTCTCTAAAGGTATTTTCAGTGCCAACCCAAATATGGCTTGTTTGCTCCTGTCCACAAAGTGACCAAGATTGGCTTCCCTTCCACTACGCCAGCCAAAGCCAAGGCCGCGGCCGTGAGGCGGGTGATGGCGACCACGCCCGCCAGCCTGAAGCGCAGCCCTTCTGCCTCGTCTCTCAGCTCCATGAGCTCAGTGGCCTCCTCCGTGAGCAGCAAGCCCAGCCGGACAGGATTAGTAAGCCTCCCTGTTCTCACCGCGTGCCTCTACCATCCAGGCTCGATAAATGCCCACTGCTGTTGAACCTGCTTTGCTTTCGGAGCTATTACCTTGCCTTGTACTAAATGTTCCCTGTAGCTTGTGGAGGCCCATTCTAGGTTTCATAAAACAGAGCTTTAGCAAGAAGACAGATTGGGAAATACAGTTTTGAACATCGCTTTCAGATTCTTAAGGCCCTAAGATGTACCAGTTCTTGCTGAGTGTGTAGTGACTACTGTTGAGTCTAACATATGGGATGATTTCTTTTCTTTGAAATTATTTTGGGCACAGGAATGACAGGAAAGTTGGAGGGATCCTTTTCCTCAATGACCTCGGTCTCTCTGACTTCAAACAATTTGAGGAACTAAAGTATTTTGAGAAAAGGCATGTTCTTAGAATTCAGCAGTATGTTAATAGAGTCTGACCCACTGGAAGCGGTTAATATGTGGAGTGTTCCTGACTTGGGCCAGAGGACACGGAGGGGAACTAGCGGAACCTGAAAGCATGCTAGGAAAAGCCGTGTCTTGTCTCCTCTCTTCATCTCCTCCTCTCCCTTCCACTTCCTCTCTCCCCCTTTTTCCCATTTAGGTCAGTAAAAATAGAATCATCAGAATTAAACTAGGCAGTGGCGGCTCATTCTGTTTGTTAATATGGCGTTTTAATAGGGTCAGAACAATGACTTCTTGGCTCATCTCCTGCCAGTAAATTTATTTACTTGAAGTGAGGCAAATATTGTTTAGATTTGTAAGACTGCACTGCACTGGGTCTCTGCGTTATGACGGTAAACTATAGACAGGAGGGAGAATATTAAGTGGTGTGATCCGGAGTAAGGCTGCTGGCCATTGGTCTCGTTTTGCCTTCTCTTCCGTGGTCCTTGGGTCCTCTGGGAAGGGGAAGGGGAGGAATCTTTCCTTCAAGTGCAGGATGAGGGAGGAGTACTGCTCTCCTAGCCAGCTGGACTTTCTCTTAAGTTCTGGTAAAATAAATACCTGCTTGGACTTTTTCATTTTGAGTATGAAAAGAAAGTCTCCATCTTCAACAGAAAAGTTACAAATGGACTTTGACAAGAAAAGCTTGACAAGAACAATGACACAGAAGTGAAGCCACTCCTCTTTGGACAAAGCCTCGTTCAGCAAACTCATATGGACATCTAGTCTACTTTGCTAATCCAGGAGCAAGTCCATGGAGGTGTTTTCTCTAGATTAGGAATTCTTTCTTAACTTTTACTATGTTGTAATTATAAGTGTCCATCTCTTTGGAAGATAACTAAACTCTCCCCTGCTTTCCCAGTCTCTCCTCTTTTCAGACCAGTTCTGATTCATCTTAGCTCACCTTACTCAGTGAAGAAGAGGGACAAAAGAGAAAGAGTCTCCTTACCTTGTAAAACAGCTTGTTTTTGTAGATGAGGGTGGCTGTAGTTTCTAAACCAAAAATCACCATAAAAGAATATGCCAAAAATACAGAAGGTGTGACTTCCTAGAAATATATCTCCACAGCATAATGCCATGCATGTATATGAAAATGTCTAACGATTCTTTCATGCAAAATGGTCCTCTGGGAGTACGGACACCGAGGTGCCCAAACTCTGATTGCCTAGCAGCTGAGGGCCTGTTACTTTATCGTAGTGCCCCTCGGCCAAGGAAATAGCTAGCGGTTCTGTGTATTAAGCAACTAGGTCCAAACAACTTAATATTTATGTTCTAGCAATTTGGTAGCTGTTCGAAAAGAAGGATACACATTAACTGAGAGAAAAAACATTTTTGGTTCATTCTTAAATAACCACACTTACTATTAGGTGGTGTGTGCGTGTTGGGCGCTGCACATCCTTGTCAGACCTTGGAATCTTCCTGAACACTGCCACCCTCATTTCCTGTGACACATTGATTTTTTTGCACAATACTGGCTTTTTGTCATGGCAGCAGCCAAAACCTAGCTTTGGGAAGATGCAACATTATTGAAAGGAATGTCGTACGGTTGCCTCAGACTCAGTTGCCTCAAGCTGGTAGTTTGTATGGTGTCCAACAGGTGTTGCAGTGTTTCCCTTGAAATTTGAAAATACTCCACAGTGCCCCGTGACTTTGCTGCAGGGCCCCGGGGCATCTCTGCGCAGGGAACCTCAGATTTAATGCATTCAGGAAGAAGTGTTAGTATGAGAAGGTATAATTTTAACCATAGACTGAAGTTGGAAAGTTAAGGTCAGATGGTTAAAAGAGCACCCCTTCCCCCTTAAGTTCAAGGAATTTAAGAAATTTCACTAAATAGAAACAGCAGAGGACAATTTGGGTTTGATTGGATTCCTTTACTCTTATAGTTGTCAACTTGCCTATTTTTTAAAAAAAGATTTATTTTAGAGCGGGGGAGGGGGGAGAGGAAGGGCAGAGGGAGAGAGAGAATCTCAGGCAGACTCCCCGTTGAGCGAGGAGCTTGATACGGGGCTCATGATCTTGAGACCATGACCTGAGCTGAAACCAGGAGTCGGATGCTCAACCGACTGAGCCACCCGGGCATCCCTCAAATTGCCTAACTAGTACTTGATGACAGATGCTCACTCTGCCTCCTGGACGAGGGCTCTGACTGATGGGGGGCATTCAAGGGGCACAGGAGGCTTTGATTGCGGGAGATGAAGTCAGGGCCCACTCAATCCGGATCCAGCGAGCAGGTCTCTATGTCAATGACCTTGGACAAATGCATGCCAAGGGATGGGAGGCCTTTGCTGAATTCCCTCCCAACCCCTGGGGCCTCACTTGGAAGAATGCTGTTCAACTTGCTTACGTTATCCATTACCATGATAGGAGGTTATTTTCTCCGTGTTTTTATTGGATGATGAGCCTCAAGAAGGAGGAACGGGTATGGGAAACAGCACAGAGTAGCAGGGGACCCCGGACAGCTTCCTTTCTCCACCCTCCCTCCATCGCCTTTCTGTCCCATGTCTTACTTCCCCTCTCCTCCTCTCCTCCCTCCCCTCCTCCTCTTTGTCCCAGTTTCTCTTTCCCTCTTTTTCCTCCCTGCATGTCCTCTCGCTCCCTTTCCCATACACCTGCGTGCACACTCACACCGCCCCCCCACCCCCAACTTCTCAAGGCAGATAGAGTTTCCCTCTTAACCTGATCTTCAGAAATCTCTCTGGTGATTGGGATTCAAGTCTTTAAGTTCTGGATTCCTGGGTGAGATCTCCTGTGCCTTTCGTGTTTTTTAAGGTTTTTATTTAAATTCCAGTTAGTTAATGTGCAGTGTTACATTAGTGTCAGGTGTACAATACAGAGATTGAACACTTCCAGGACAAGTGTGCTCCTTAGTCCCCATCACCTCGTCCCCCCATCCCCCCACTCCCTCCCCTCTGGTGACCATCAGTGTGTTGTTCTCTAAAGAGTCTGTTTCTTGGTTTGTCTCTCTCCTTTTCCTCCCTTTGCTCATTTGTTTTGTTTCTTAAATTACACATATGAGTGAAATCATATGGCATTTGTCTTTGACCGACTTATTTCCCTTAGCATAATACACTCTAGTTCCATCCACGTCGTTGCAAATGGCAAAATTGCATTCTTTTTTTATCTGTATCTTTCACTTTGAAAGAAAGATGAAGAAAATCCTGACAAAATCCAACTGTTTAATCGATACAAAGAAGGTTTGTGACTCCAAGGGTGACCTCTTGGTTACTTAATGGTAGTTAGAAGCTTAAAAAGTTGAAAAAAATCTCAACCTCAAGTCTGGGGAGGAAAAGACAGATCAAGACGTCCTAAGAAGGAGATACCTCTTAATGAAGCTTGGACGGAAATGGAGTTTAGAGAAACATGTTAAGTGGGTTCTGTGGAATTTTTCTAGATTCCAGCAAGGCCCTGTCACCTGAGCTCAGGGTACCTTTCATTTGAGCCGCTTATTCTCCTTCTAACCATCTTTCTGATTGTTCCATGACTTCTTACATTGATGTGTTGTTTGTGATACTCAGTCAGGAGGCACATGCTGTCTTGTTTCCTTGATGAGAAGCTTTTCCTAGTAACTGGCAAGCTTGGGAGCTGGGGCCGCACCTTTGCTTTGCTGAGGAGACGCCTGCCTGCATGCCTCGCGCCCTCCTTGCATCCCCAAAAGCATCATGGCCCTTCACGTCTTTAACTTTCCTTTGCAGTTGACTGAAACCTCCTCCCGTTACGCCAGGAAGATCTCCGGCACCACTGCCCTCCAGGAGGCCCTGAAGGAGAAGCAGCAGCACATTGAGCAGCTGCTGGCTGAACGGGATCTAGAGAGGGCGGAGGTGGCCAAGGCCACGAGCCACGTGGGGGAGATAGAGCAGGAGCTAGCTCTGGCCCGGGACGGACACGACCAGGTGAAGTCTCGTGTGACCTCGTTTCAGAGATGGTGATGGGTTCTGAGCTGACCCTGTGGAGCTGGTGGTGCTTTCTAAGTTGCGGGAGAAGGCGGAGCAGCTTACCCGGTGCTTGGAGCCGGGGAGCTAGTCTTGGGAGCACTGGAAATGAGCAGAAATGTCTTTGCTGGGCTTGTTTGAAGCTGTGACCTGGGGTACCACTTTGTATCGTTACAAAGATGAAGTTTTGTTCTTCTTGAGTCGACCTTAGTCTTTCGGTCTTTACATCCGGGTCTTTTGGCCCCTGTCAGGGGAGCTTGTTCACTAGGACCTTACCCATGGTGGCAACTCCTGTTTTGTAGATTATCCTTTGTATGCATTTCAGCTTCAAAAAAAGATGAGCGTTGTTTTAACATTGCCCTCTGTTGCTTTAATGGTGTGGTTTTTCATCATCTAGTTTCCAGGAATGCGGCCGAGAAGTGACCTATTAAAGATCGTAGAAAGCATTTCAGTGTGAAAAGGTTTTAGGGTCATGCCAAGCCACAGTGGTACCACTTAGCTGTAGCTCTTTGGAGGCGTCCCTGGGCCGGCGTCTGGGTCAGAGAGAGGCCACTCACTGGCACCCTTGCCTTCCCCAGCATGTCCTGGAATTGGAGGCCAAGATGGACCAGCTGCGAACAATGGTGGAGGCTGCTGACAGGGAGAAGGTGGAGCTTCTCAACCAGCTTGAAGAGGAGAAAAGGTGACCTCAAACTGTTCCTTGGTGCAAGTGTGGCCTTTTCCTTTTAAACAACCTTAGGAAAACGTTCTCTTTAAGGTGCCAGCCCTTAGACTGTGTGTTCAGTGGAAATGAAACTCTTCATACTACATGAGGAGGGTTTGCTTGGATTTGACTTCTTTTTGAGAAGTTTGGAATCATCTAGACATACCCTGCTTCATTTAACAGCTATTTATTGAGCCCCTGCTCTCTGCCAAGCATCCTCTTGAGGATGACCTCAGGGTCATGAGATTAATTCAAACCCTGCTTCCACCTGGAACCATTTTTGGTGCGAGGACATTGTGGGTCCAAGTTAATCTAGTATTTGTGAAACACCTTCCATGTATCTAGTAAAACTGCACCTTGTATCACTCACCAGTGATACCAGGTCGCTGTCCTTGAGAAGCTCAGTACCTTACTAGGAAAACAAAACTTCCATGTGAAGCAGTTAGAGCATTATCCAGATCAGGATGGAGTCGAGTGCTAAATTGTGTGAGACAGAAAACAAGTTTGGTTCTTACAGGTTTCTTGAGGCTGTGAACCCACACGATCTCTGAAAAAGGTGTCTGCATGGAAACCATTGGAACATTTCTGGGTAGTGGGACATTTGTCCTCCCTTGCATTTGATGCCTTCTTCTGTCCTTTCTGATGGCAGCAGCTTAGTGGTCTGTGAGTTCAGGATGGTCAGGGGCGCACTGCTGTGGTAAGGGGTATAGTGGAGATAGAATACATTCTCTTACCAAGGAGATGATTTTCTCACTAGAAAGAGAAACACTGTACATAGGAAATTCTCTTTGCATCTTAAAAATGGGTACAAATAAATGAGAGCAACAGGCCTTTTCTAGGCCCTTCTGAATGCCAAGGCACCAGTACCATTTGCTTCGGCTCTTAAGCCAGCTCTTGGTCTGCTGACTGCTGGGCAGGAGAAATGTCTTCCCAGCCCTCCAGTGAGCTTGAGGGGTGTAAATTATTTACGATTATTTTTCTGATTTCACAGAGTAGAATTTTTCTTAAGTGCCAGACATGCTAGTGAGTTTGACAGTTTTGTTTTTGCGGACAGGTTATGAACTTTGTCCCCTTTTCTTCCTTACACACAAACTTGTGAAGATTTATAACATGGATGTTACCTGGATTTTGTAAATCTTCAGGATACCGTGTTTCATTGACTTGGTGACAGCATTGATTGAAACCCACACCCAAATCAGAGATTTTTAAAATGTGAAGGAAAAAAAAAAAGTGACTCCAGTTGTTCATAATCTTATTCTCCCAGGCTTAGGACAGGTCCTGGTGTTTTCAGCCCCCTAGCCTCACCCTAACGTATCCGATGTGGGGTGGTATAAAGAGAGATTGGTTTTTTGTGCCACTTTCCCCTATGTTCTGTAATTGGAAAGTAGAAATTACAGACTTGAAGTCTCAGAACCTGTTTCTGTGGCAATCAGACCTTTTCCCTTTAGGCTGGTCCTGTCTCCATTAGATTCATTCTGTTGGTTGTGACCAAGGGAAACCAGGTGGTTTTTCTCAACTCTTATCTCATGCCTCTTGGAATCAGTACCTGGCTAAAACATTGAAGTTTCCTAAATAGAATAGAGCTCTTGCTCTGTTTTCTAAGCCAGATGCCTAAAAATGCATTTCTTTATTTTCCTCCACCATCATCTGTGTACATTCATCAGGGTATTGATTATAGATCCTTTTTTTTGGTAAGGCAGATGTGTTCCTTGGTTACTTAAGTGTTCTGTTTTGATTTTATTCCACAGGAAGGTGGAGGACCTTCAGTTCCGGGTTGAGGAAGAATCCATCACGAAAGGCGATCTTGAGGTAAAACCCATCCAGCTCTCTACGGCTTTTATGGGTACTAGTATTCACAAATATGGATGAGATCATTGGCCAGAACAGGCAGCAGAGGGAATGGAGGGAGCCCCAGGCTCGGGTTGGGCGGGGCTGTGGGCGCGGCTACGGCTCAGGTGCCTGAGTGGGTCCTTGGACCTGGGACTCTGCTGTCCTGACTCCAGTGTCCCAGTCACATTTTTACTACTCCTTTCTTGCACTTCAAAATTCAAAACCTTGAATTGGAGTTAAGTCATAAATCTGGCAGTGTGTCCAGGTGAGACTCTAGATGTTCCTCTGATGATCAGAAATGGCATTGTAAGGAGCATTTTTAACTTCATCAAAGTAGTCCCCAAAAAAGTTTTGTACTTTATCTCAGCTTTGCTTTTCGGTTGAGCAGGATCGATTTTTTATAACCTTGTAAAAGGAATAAATACTTGTTCTAGTAATTGATTTTTTTAAAGTGATTACCTGAAAAAACAAGAGCGATTTCTATTTCAGCTTCTTTAATTTCTGTGGCATATTTTACATTCACAGAGATTTCCGTCAGCATCAAGTTTCTCATCTTTAAACAATTATTCATATTAGTTTTTTAATTCGATGCCAGATTTACATGATTTTGATGATTTTTAAACCACTGCTAGATATATGACAAATACGAATTATGAAATTATTCAAATTTTGCAGATTTTTGGTAGTTTAATCTGTAATATTTTAGTAAAACTTGCACTTGTCTGTGCAGTTCCTGGAATATACATTTTTGCTGCCGTTACAAGTTCAGAGCCTATTGGCGGCCCACCCATGATTCCATTCCAGGGGCCCTTCCACATAGGAACTCTGATTCCTTTGGAAATTGTCTTTATTATTGACAAGGAGTAAGGAAGACATTCTCCGAGTTCGAGTTTTATAAGGCCCAGAATTTAGTGGATTACTCATAATTCGGTAGTTACCCTCTTTGCTCATTTCATATACGGTCACATCCCTTTAGTTGACTTTCGTGTTGTTCTCATCCATTTAAAAACACCCCGAAGTTCATTAGAAGTTTCATATCCTCATCTGATTCATGTGAGACACAGCCGAGGGTGTGCTGGGGAGGGGCAAGTGAGATCTTCCCCTCAGCACCAGGCCAGCATAGGCTCTGGTGAACTCACTCGAAGTTCAGCAGAGTTGTTTGGAAACCCTCAACACATAATCAGAACTTTAGTGGAATCTCTCCTTTTGTTGTTGTTTAATTTTTTTATTTTTTTACTGATAGCAAAAGAGCCAGATTTCTGAAGATCCTGAGAATGTAAGAGGGCACTTAACTGTGTGGAGATTTCCCTTGTTAACACAGATTGATGACAGATTAAAATGCTTATTGATATACTCAAATACTAACTGCATCATCTGACCTGAGACATTGACCTTAATATTTCTGTGCATGTGGCTTTAAGAGCAGTTAAATTTGTATCCTGAAGAAATTGTATGTAATGACTAAGCTATATGAATCCATTTATTTATTGCATAAGCAAATGTTTGCTTTATAAAGAATTTCGCCAGAAAGAAAAAAAAAAAGGATTTTGTCTGGGGGCCTGGCCCTTCTTCACTTAACTCATAATGTGTTCTCATTTTAATAGAATCATTCTAAAAGAGAGGATAGCTAACTGAAACCTAAAACACATAAGATGAAGGAATTAGAGAAATTCTGCGGGAAAGTTTACCCAAGTGGTCTAATTTTGTTCCCATGAGAGAGAAGGGCCTTCTGAGGGCCAGGCTGCCTTTTTGTGAGCTCCCCCTGCTGGCCAGTGCCTGCCAGTGCAGGTGACAAGAAGCTCGAGCGTCCACGTGTTGTGGCTACAGGATTTTCCCGAGTTGGTGAAACTAGAAATGGGCATTGTTCAGTGAAGACGCCATGTGCTTTAAATTTATTATTATCGAAGTGAGATTTTTCTAGTAGCCGTGCTACCAGCAATGTAGGTGTTTCTTTTCCCTCCTCCCTCTGATGAAGATCACACACCCAACTCAGATCTCACCTAAAGAGCCTCCGAAGCAGGACTTCCTCTGGCACCCGGCCGGCTGGGAGGCCCGCTGAAAGAACCTCACAACTTTTGGCTTTGTTTTACCACCGTAAGAGAGTAAAATTAAAACAAAGATTTTTCTTCCTACCACCTCCTGGCAGCCGAAATAGACAGCTTAAGGCCGAACTTTTTAAAAAGCCTCCGTTCTGAAGGTTTCCTTTTTGTGAAGCTACTTCAGTGATCTGGGTCTCTTCTCTCCTCCCAAAACAGGCTCCCGCTGCATCCGGTGTCAGTCTGCATGGGATCTCCCTCCTGCCTTTCTTGTGCGCTTCTCGCAGAGCCTTTGCTTTCCCTCTCAGTCCCTGTCCCAGGACTTCCCTCTTGGGATGCTCTGTCTTATTGTGAGAAAGGAGTACTTTTAAAAGGAGGGTTGTCCTGTCCAGTGTAACGTTTTTACCACGCACCGAGGCATGGAAGCTGATCGCTCAGACAGCTGTCGAGTCCCAGATGGTTGGTATGCATACTGGCCAGCAAGGAGGTATTGCAGTCGTCTGGGAGATCGCGGAGTAGGAAGAAGATCACATTCGTGGATGTTTGCTTTTTATCTGGAAGGAGTGACCTTTCACCCAGAGGACACTGAACTCAGTGTCAGGAGGTGAAGAAAGGTTCTGTTGCCTTTTGCTTTTTACTCTTAAGTTTTGGATTTCAGTTCTTGAGGCTGTGACCCCAATTATGTAGGTCTGGGTTAGATTCTTTTCTTCTAAAAGCAGGTGAATTGAACAACTTCTGTCTAAGGCACATATGGACCAAGGGGACTGTCCAGACAGTTAGGTTTTGAATTTTATTTCATTATTTCTGTGCAGTGTATAGAGCTGAAGCAGATGAAGAAATTAAAAAAAAAATTTTTTTTTTTGTTGTTCACCTTTCAAATATTCCACAATGGTTTATACCTGGTTCACAAGCACACCAAGCACTTTTATGTGTTGAAATCCCTAGAGGACCATCAGAGTCCGTAAAAGATGTTTATGACATAACATGATCCACCCTCTACTTAAGTTCTGCACACCTTCTGTTACTTTATTTAGAGTTTGTTGTCATTTTTGCATTGCCCATAATTGTCCAGACACAGATCTGACCAGTTAGAACCACAAAATATTTAAATTAATGTAAGTGACCGGAAGCTGCTGGGAGCAGTGCTGTCCCTAGGTTTTGTCACTTGGGTCTGCAGATAACCTCTTGGGTGGGGGAGGTGGGTGGGGAAAGAGGTATGTTCAAACTGGTCTGTAGATTATTTCCCATTGATTAAGACTGTGCTGTTACAAAGAGATTGCCTTCTGGGTTCTCCGTCACGTTACATCTAAGTTAAGTGATGATGGGGAGTCTCTGAAGGTTTGAAACAGTTAGGATCTTACCAGCTCTTTTTGCATGGAGTTCAAACTCAGGCCTTTGTGCTGAGTCACCCATTTCTCACTCCTGAGCTGATAACGACGTCATCCTAAGATGGAGAAGATGAGCCCTTCACCAGCTCCCAACTTCTCTCCTGATCTGAGTCTCAGAGATGGAGGCTGTCAAACATAATTATTACTTTATTTTCCCCTTGTAAATGTGATCCCCTCCTTTTTTTCCTTGGTGACACATAGTTTTTGGAAAACCCACTATTGGAAGGAAACTAGGGAACTGGGAAATGTTGCTAAGAATGCCAGACCCTTTTCACTCATCTCAGCAAAGGCCACTGGTGTGATTTTCTCAGCTCTAGTGTCTGGATTCCCTTCATTAGGCTTAACGCTTCATGCTTGTTCACATCAAATTGTACGCCATAGCGCTGGGATCTGCCCTAGGGACCTACTGAACACTTGTAAGACTTATGAGCTTGTGTTTGCCATATTTAGAGGATGGCAGTGGTCATTTTGAGGGTCAATTTACTTGTTAAAGTCACCGAGTCAGTTACATACACAGTAATGTCAAATAGCTGTTGTGGGGAGCGGGAAAATGATAGTTTAGAGGAATATTAACGATTCTAATTTGTGCTGATCAACCTCACTTATCAATATAACTTATATTTGGCTGCACGCATCTGACACTGCTCATCCTGCCTCATGTGTTTCCACTTTTGTCTTTCTCAGTAGACTAGCTTGCGTCCCCTGCCCACCTCATCCTTTCATCCGATAGTGTTCATCCGCACCCCCAGCCTCCCCATCTCAGCCCATCCTCTGCCCTTTTCCATTTCCCTTTTCGTTCATCCTCTGGCGGAAGGTACTGGTGGCTCAGCCTGCATGCCGCTCTCTCTCCTCTTGTGCTGGCATGTCATGGTGGCACTGTTGTGTTCTCTTCCTCTTCCTTTTTACTAACAGACGCAGACCAAACTGGAGCATGCCCGCATTAAGGAGCTTGAACAGAGCCTGCTCTTTGAAAAGACCAAAGCTGACAAACTCCAGAGGGAGTTAGAAGACACTAGGGTAATGGTTTTCACTGTTTAAATGAAGCAGACCCGTGTATGGGAATGGTGACGCCTCGGGGGACATGCCTTGCAGTTGGCCTGAGCCTTGACCCAGTGGTTCTCCCTGAGTTTGGTCTTGGTGCTGTTCAGGTGCTCATGAGGGTAGACTGATGGCTAGGTACAGGTGTTTCATATCCCGTCTTTTGTCCAAGGTAAAGACTCATCATTCCTTTGGTTAACTCAACCAAAATCAAGATCAGAAACTCTACAACTGTATATGGACTGCATGGACGTCCACAACCACATTTGAGGCTCTTTGTATTAATACCTCGAAATACGTTTCTCCAGTTTGCCACAAGCAGTCAATTGTCCTCTTGTTCTCATATTCCCAGTGACAGGGTTTTCTGAAGAATTTTTTTTGTTGTTGTTTTACTTTACCTCTCTTTTCCTGCCTTCTTCCCTGACTTGTTGGGGAAATCGAAACACTGGCTCTTTTGAATGAGAGTTAAGGACTTTCATCCCAGTGACCTTTTTTTCTTGATAACCTGATCTGTCTTTGCATTTCCCTCCTTTCTGTCACCAGTAGCTGAAAATCTCAGCAGTCAGGAGGGAAAAGTGCTGAGAATGGAACGGCTTCCTGCAACCCCACCTCACTGTCCTTGGCCCTTGGAGCCAATGCTTTAGTCACGTTTCCACTTACTTATGTATTAAAGCACCTGTATGGTGCCTACTGGGTGCCAGGCACTGTTCTGACCACTGCACCAGTATTACCTTCTTTGATCTCACCTCAACCCCGAGGGAGGTGGTAGCATTGCCCCCATTTTACAGATGAGGATGCTGAGGGATGGAGAGGTTAAATAATTTGCCCAAGGTTACACAGCTAATAGTAATAGTGGAGCCAGGATCTGTATCTAGAACATTTGGCCCCAGAGTCTGTGCTCTTGACCCCCACAGGATGGAGTCTGTCTGTTAGAGAGGTAGTTTTGTGCTGAAAAATTTAATAAATAATCCGAGTCATTAACATATAAGAGGACATGTATGTATATATACCTTTTAAATCACAAATTTGACTGTCAGTGGCTAAATTGCCCAGATCCTTAACTATAAAATTTTAAAAATTACTCTGTCGCTGATCACATTTGGTATCCTGATTTTTTTCTTTTGAATTATTAGTATTTGTAGAAATTTCTTTTATTGAGAAATCATTGACTGATCTAAAAATCTAGATAATTGAGTAATTTTTCTTCTCTAAATCGTAAGCTTTTATTTTTTAAGGAGAAAATGTTCTCAGTTGGCCTCAAAAGTAAAGGTATCTCCTGGGTATTTGGTGGAAAAAAATCCTGGTAGTTTGGTGATGTTTCTTTGTTACCTGTGAGCCAAAGACTTGATCTGGGAAATATAAGGGACTGATGATAAGATTGGGCTCCTTTAGTGGGAATGGCTGTTGAAGCAAGGAAATATATCTCCATTTTTTTTTTTTTAAACCTCTGAACTCCTCTTATGTACCTTTGTCAGCAAACAACTTGGATGGATGCCTTTTTTTTCCCGCCCTGTGGTTAAGAAGGCATCATTTACAGCTGGTTTATCCAACTACTCCAGATTCAAGCTGTTTTCTGTCTACAAGAAGTCATGCCTTTTGTTTGATCCTCACTCTCGCTTGGCCAAGTGTGAAACCAGCCAATGAGCCACTTGAGTTTCCTATTACCTACCTTTTAGGAAGTGCTTTAGAATTCCCCTGAGCCAGTACGTCCAGTTTATGAGCAGGGTGTTTGCTGCTGTGGAGAAAGTCGCAAGAATAAGAAATGATACCTGACTTTTATGGCCTCACCCTGGTGGGAGAGGCAGACACATAGCTTTGCTCAAGGGCAGACTTTGGGAAGTAAAACAAAAAATGGAAGAGCTATGGAAATGCTACAGTGTAATCATGCTGTTCTTTTTTTCACCTATTTTTTACTTGACATTGACTAATAAAGAACTCTTGTCCTATTGGATTTATTCATGTTCCAGACCTTGTAGCATTGGGGTTCATTAATGTTTTGTACCTTACTTTGTGGCAACAAACTCTTGGACACCCCACCCCCTGCCCCAGAAAAAAGTACATAAACATCTTTAACCTGGAGCATCTCTAACCGTGAAGCACACCAATTACGGTCGGCTCTGAAATAGTTTAACGACTTCCTCCTGCAGTTTCAGAGACCCGATTGCTTTCTTTTCCTAGCCTTTTGTGGACATGTTAGTGTTCGTCCATATCACAGCCTGTAGGTGGACAGAGGAAGCGAAGGAAACACATCCATCACCTTCTGTCCCAGTAAAGGCAGTGAGGGAGAGGAGCCTTCAACCTGGAGGAGTTTTGATCCTTGAAATTTGTTTTTAAATCATTCACATTCCCTTCTCTTTCCCAGGTTAGTCCAGTAATTCACTTTTATGCCTGAAGCGACCGATTCCCACATATTTTGTGTCCTATACTGACTGGCTAACAGGTATCAGAGGGAAATCATTTCTTAAGAATAAAAGGACACAGGTTAAGAAAGTGTTTTTCCTAGTCCTGGGGTGTTTAAAAAAAGCAGATTCCTGGGTGCTATCACAGAGCTCAAATAGAATCAAAACATGTGGGAGTAAGTGGGAACCTGCCTTTTAGACCTACATCCCAGGAGATTGATGTGCATAATAAAGTCTGAGAACCACTGGGTTAGGGTAACAAGATATGTACGTTAAAATGCCAATAGAATTATAAAATCTAAAAGGCGGGACCCTCTAAAGATTCATATATATAATTGCAGGTAAGTAATTGTTTTTATTTTGTCTTTCTAAAAAAAAGGTTAGTAAATTATTTCTTCATTATCCAGCTAAAGCTTTTATTCTACAGCTGATTCATTGAAACGTTTGATAGGTAATTTCACACCTTTTATACCAGTGATAGGCCACAGAAGTATAATACCAGCCACATATATATAATCGAAAATTCTGTGCCACCCACATTAACATACTTTTTTAGTAGATAAAAAGAAACAGGTAAAATTAATAATATATTTGATTTAAGCCAGTTTATCCAGAATAATACCATTTTATCATGTAATCAGTATAAAAATTAACAAGATATTTTATGTTCTCTTTTCCCCCTAAGTCCTCAGCATCTGTCTCTGTGACCCTTACAGCATCTGTCCCATTTCTGGTGCTCCGTAACCAAGTGTATTATCGTACCAGGTAGCACACTTCTTTAAAATCACCTGCATTAGATAAGTGAGCCGGGTGAAGCAGAGGAGGGAAAAACCAAGTAAAATGAGGAGGCTTTTGTCTTCCCTCAGCTGGACATACCTGAGAACTTTGAAAGCTGTTCTTTCTGTTAACTTACTATCAGTTGATGGGCACTTCTCTAAGTTTCTTTAGAGGAAAAAGAAATAATTCTGGAATAAGTTAAATTCCATCTCAGTTTTCGATTCCTGGAGCATCTCAGGATGGTGGAAGTTTGCCAAAGATGATGACTTTGGAGTTCTCAGAATTGGGCTTCCTCCATGATGGCAGTTAGAGGTGGGTGAGCCTGCAGGCGTTCGCAGTAGCTCGACGGCTGCCTGAGGTGGGGGAGTTATTAAAGACCTTCAAGGTTAAAGAAAGTCGTCAGTGACTGGTTATTTACCTGATCTGTTTTTCTTTGGACTGCGGTTACTAGGTGGCTACGGTGTCGGAGAAGTCCCGTATAATGGAACTAGAGAAAGACCTAGCGTTGCGAGCACAGGAGGTAGCTGAGCTGCGGAGGAGGCTAGAGTCCCATAAGCCTGCTGGGGATGTTGACATGTCACTCTCCTTTTTGCACGAGATAAGCTCTTTGCAAGAAAAATTAGAAGCCGCCCATGCTGACCACCAGAGAGAAATCGCTTCTCTGAAGGAGCAGTTGGGAGCCCGCGAAGAAACACATCAGAAGGAGATAAAGGCTCTTCAGGCTGCCACAGAGAAGCTTTCCAAAGAGAACGAGTCATTGAAAAGCAAGCTTGATCATGCCAACAAGGAGAACTCCGACGTGATAGCCCTGTGGAAGTCCAAGCTGGAGACGGCCATCGCGTCCCACCAGCAGGCGATGGAGGAGCTGAAGGTGTCCTTCAGCAAGGGGGTCGGGACGGAGACGGCAGAGTTTGCAGAGTTAAAAACACAAATAGAGAAGATGAGACTAGATTACCAGCACGAAATAGAAACTCTGCAGAACAAACAAGACTCTGAAAGGTCTGCTCACGCTAAAGAGATAGAAGCCCTCAGAGGTAAGCTGATGGCGGTCATTACGGAAAAGGAGAGCAGCCTGGAAGCCGTCAAGGCGAAACTGGACAAAGCAGAAGACCAGCATCTAGTAGAAATGGAGGACACCTTAAACAAACTGCAGGAAGCTGAAATAAAGGTAAAGGAGCTAGAGGTACTACAAGCCAAATGCAGTGAGCAAACCAAGGTTATTGATAATTTTACATCACAGCTCAAGGCTACTGAAGAAAAGCTCTTGGATCTCGATGCACTTCGGAAAGCCAGTTCCGAAGGTAAATCGGAAATCGAGAAACTTAGACAGCAGCTTGAGGCAGCTGAGAAACAGATTAAAAATTTAGAGATTGAAAAGAATACTGAAAGTGGCAAGGTTTGTATTGGCGTCTTCCATCCTTTTATTTTGTCAGTCTCACTTTGCGTTGTGTGTCACTTCTGAGTGGAGCTCATTCATCTTCCAAATTCCCCATTTACTTACAGCAGATTGCCTGGTGCTGGTAGATTTCCCAGTTGCGTACAGTGTCCTCTGAGTATCTTGAGCATGGTTTCATTTGAGGAGATTAGAGAAAATAATGGCCCAACTAGGTTAATTTATTTTGGTTTCCTAGTATCTGGGTACTTTATGACTTTGTCTCTGGGACATGCTCTGTGACCTGTTAAAGCTTGGTTCTAGTCTGTAATTTCTTTTTAAAGATTTAGTTATTTGAGAGAGTGTGAGAGCACATGCACAGGAGAAGGGGCAGAGGGAGAGGGAGAGAATTTCAAGCAGCCTCCCCGCTGAGCTCTATCCCACAACCCCGAGATCACGGATCTGAGCCGAAATCAAGACTCGGATGCTCAGCTGACTGAGCTACCCACGTGCCCCTGTAATCTCTTTTAAAATAGAGAACTCAGCTAAGATGATGGTATTAAGGTAAATGAAGGAACAGACAAGAAAGAAGCTTATATGATTATCTCCTCCTCCTTTTCCATTTACATCATTGTCCCATCCATACGCTTGTATACAAACGCACTGTGGATGCTGAGTGCCACGTGACTGTTGTAAATTAACACGCGGTGATAAATAATGCAGCGGAATAAGGTTAAGAGCCCGGAGCCCTTGGCATCGCCGCTTCTGTCCCATTGGAGAGCTTCTCCTATGCTGCAGTGAGGACGGGTTCTATTCCCTGCCTTTTTGAGGAAAGATGGAGAAGTATGCTTTTGGTCAAGGCATAGGAAATTGCATGAAACATTTGCCAGCTACATCCCTTTCTAATTAGCCTTGTCAAATGTCATCTTCATCTTTAAGGACTGTTTAAGGAATGAATGGCCCCAGTCCTCCTGCCACTGGTGGGGGTGCGGGTGCTGATGCGGAATGTTCTGAGGTTTTTACGGGAGAAGCTGCTTTGGCAAAGGATTGTAAGGTTAGATGGGAGAAGTGTGAGGACAGACGGAAAAATCGCTAAGTAACCTTAGTTGAAGATGACAAGCTAATTACAGGAAGTTTTTCTCAGTCTCCTCACTTGGATCCGAAATACCAGTCAAATCACAAAAATTAATTAGGAAAGAATATGTAGCTAAGGGTTCATCAACTTTTTTTACATCAAGATTTAATGAAAACCAATTTCTGATTACTGTTGTCCAGTGCATTTTAAAATTTTTTATTTTTTTTTAAATGTTGAACTACTTTAAGCACATACAAATATAGAGGAAATAACACAGGCCACATGTCTCCATTCTTCCTGCTTGATGGCCTTTAAAGTCCAGAAAATGAAATTGCCTAACTTACCCATTTAGAAAGTAAGCATGTGCACTTTCTGCCTTAGATCATGCTGATATTCCAGATTTTGGTATAGAAAAATACTCTTTTTGACTATTTTAAATAGTCATTAGATCGTACTATCTAGAACTGATTGTGGGCAGTCATCGGCTTCTTAGAATTAACAACAACAACAAAAAAAACAGTTTTGTTTTGTCTTTTTTACCCATGCCTTTATTCCTTTCAGTTTTATTTGGTGGTTTTTGTTTCTCATATGTGTTTCATGTTTGTTTTATTTTTTGTTTCTCATTCATTCTTTTTTGTTTCCTTGTGTTGGTTTGCTTCTGCACCATGTAACTCTGTACGGTAGGCTAGTAGCGTTACCAGAGAGCTGCAGGGGAAAGAGCTAACACTTAATAACCTTCAGGAAAACTTGAGTGAAGTCAGTCAAGTGAAAGAGGCTTTGGAAAAAGAACTTCAGATTTTGGTAAGTACCTCTTGGGAATCGGACTGTAAGGGTTTCTGGCCATTTGAATGGTTCCTGGTTTAAAAACAAAAATCTCCATAAAGAAAGAAGCATTGCGCCTCTTTCCCTTTCTCTTTCAAAGTATTGATTTAAGTTGAGTGTATTAGTCATTGGCTGATAAATACCTTGAAGGGAATGGGATCAAATTAGCAATAAAGGTAGGTATTCCCTTTTCTAAATCTATCCTTTGCCTCTGGTAAATGCACCGCTTTGGCATATGATTGACTGGTTAGTTTTGCTAAACACAGGGACCTTCCAAGTTATACACTCAGCACAGTGGGGTTTCATTTATAATGAGGTTTAGGCTGTGCCTTCTAAGCTGGAGAGAGCTGCGCTGGGCCGTTGGCACCCTCTGTTAGCAGAGTGCCGTCTAACCCAACGAAGTCCAGGAATCATTTCTTCCAACTCGGTTTATTCTATCTCAGCAAATTACATTTCTTTTCACATACATCCTCTTGCCTTAATCGCAAGTTGTAAGACATTTTTTCCGTACCTTTTCTCAACTGTTCTCCCTTCTTCCTGCATTAAAAACCAAACGTAGTCAAGGCTGACAACCATAAGCACACAGCGTGGGAGAGGAGAATCGTGGGCTTATGGAGAAACTGGGAAAGAGAAGCATGAGTTAGGGGGGGACACTTGTCTTAGATCCTCCATATACCATCATCTTTCCCGCTTATTAAACTTCTGTGCTAGTACCAGAGGTGAATGAGTGTTTGCTTTTTTTTTTTAATGCCAGTATTATGAATTTCTTCTTTTTCAAATGTCAAATATATAGCTGCACTGTTCATTATTGTAGGTACTGTCCACATACGACTGTATAAATTTAAATGAATTAAAATTAAATAAAACATAAAATTCAGTTCTTCAGTTGTACTAGCCACATTGTACGTGCTTAATAGCCGCATGTGGGCTAGTGGCTACCATACTGAACAGCACAGGATAGCAGGATAGACTATTTCCATCATGATGGATGGTTCTATTGGGCAGTTTTGATATACAGTATTTTAGCTACATTTTGAGAGGAAGATAGCACGGGAATCATGAGTTTCTAATATGATGTCCTTTAAAAAAATGTGTTTTGAGTTCCATACTATTTCTCTGGCCTCGCCTCCCCTGCCCCCCAAACTTTGAGGATGCTTTACTTTTCTTGTAAATTAGCATACCCTCTGTACTCTGAAGAGAACATTTGCCACCTAAGTCTGGCTTTGAGAATAACACAGGGGGACAACCTTTGGGCTTTGGTGGACTTGTGTTGCTCGTGTGCCCATTTTTTCATAATCCTAAATAGTTAGAAATATTCATTGAAAATTTTTCTTGGTGTGTCTAGCTCAAAATTCATCTCAGGAAGACCAGGAGAGCGTTTTATTTTATTTTTTTTTAAATTTACTGTCATGTTTAGAAAAGAGTAGGTGAGCGGTGGGCCTTTTTGGTTTAAGAAGTAGTTGATACAGTTTCAAGATATTAGGCTCTGATTACTCTCAGAAAACATTGCAGGATTCTGACCGTTGTCACAGTCCTGCTGCTGCAGGGTGGCGACAGGAAAAAAAACATACGTGTGTACCACGTGTATACACAAGCACATACGCGTGCACATTCACACACGTGTACAGATGTACACGCATGCTCGGGCAAGGACAGAGATGTAAACCCTTTCCCCTGTGTCACGTACACGCCCGGACACATATGGTAGTGCTTGGTGCCAGCGTGTTTTAAGTGTAAGTTTTAATGAGACAAAATCAGTCACAAAAAGTAGATAGTATTGTAATTATGACTGATGGAAACTTTTTATTCCTGTAATTTGATATCTTTCTGTTCTGAATATCCCACTCTTAATTTTAGAAAGAAAAGTTTGCTAATGCTTCGGAGGAGGCGGTCTCTGTTCAGAGAAGCATGCAAGGTATGTCTTACTAAGTATGGCTTTAGAGAGTGTCAGGTTCTCACGTTGGAGCCTCTGGGTGCAGGGACCAGATACTCCTGTAGTCTGACGACACGCTTCTGGAAGCTTCTGCAGCACACAGTAACGCCAGAGTCCACTGGCTTCCTGAAGCCTCAGACTCCCAGTAACTTCTTTCTTCTTGTGACTAAAAGCTTGTTCCGTGTAAAAATTTAAGTATCCTTGGGAAAAATATTATCTTACTTAATCTTTAGTCATTGATAGCTTTTTTGAGTTTTAGCTGGAAATAGGAAAGAGAGGCCTGGAAAGGGATGCCTGGTGCCTGTCTAATCCACAGATGTGGGGAGGCAAAAAGGCTTGCTTCTCTAGGTCAGTACACGGTGGTTTGATGTTGTAATGGGACTTTTTAGTATTTCTGTCCTCTCAAATCCCAAGCATGTGATTTGATTTGGTTGTAAGACTGCCAACCTCTAGATGGCTTATTAAGTATGAAATATATTAAACTTTTACCTTTATCCCCAATAGAAACTGTAAATAAATTACACCAAAAGGAGGAACAGTTTAATGCACTATCTACTGAATTGGAGAAGTTGAGAGAAAATTTAACAGGTAAGATGTCTCTGCTTACAAAGCATTGAATACGGTGGGTTTCCTAGGATTTGAGATAACTGTAGTACGTTACAGTGACATCTATTCGGGGGTCACTTCTTCGCTCGTTAGTGTGGTATAATGCGATAAAATACTTGCTTGAGGTCTGTAACCTCCACAAATCCTCTCTGCCCTGTTTTCAAACAAGTCAGAATCCCCACACATCACCACTCCTCCCACTGTCCTTGATTCAAGCCAACCGTCATCTTTCACTTGAGCTGCTGTAACAGCTGGCCCCCTGCTCTGCCTGCTTTTGCTCTCATCTCCTTTAGTCCATGTGCAGCACAGCATCCAGAACCATCCTTCTGCCAAGTCGGGTCATGTCGGTTTCCTGCTCGAGATCACCTAGTGGCTCCCATCTCACTCAGAGTAAAAACTGCAGTCTTACCAATGCCAAGCCCTGTTACTTCTCTGATGGCCTCTCGTACTACCCTTCCCCTTGTTCATTCTACTCCAACCATATTGGCCTTGTTGGTAATACTTGCAAGTCAATCATTTTTGTGCCTCAGGGCCTTTGCACTTGCTTTCCCTAAGTTCCTTCAGGTCTTTACTTAAATGTCACCATTCAGAGAGGCCCTGTCTAAGATTTTAGCCTCCCCAACTCCTTGGTTCCTTTCTCTGCTTGTATTTTTTTCCCTCTTAGCAATTAACACTATTTTTTTTTTTTTAAGATTTTATTTATTTATTTGACAGAGAGAGACACAGCGAGAGAGGGAACACAAGCAGGGGGAGTGGGAGAGGGAGAAGCAGGCTTCCCGCTGAGCAGGGAGCCCGACTCGGGGCTCGATCCCAGGACCCTGGGATCATGACCTGAGCTGAAGGCAGACACTTAACGACTGAGCCACCCAGGCACCCCCAATTAACACTATTTTTATACTGTTTGTGTGTTTTTTTTTTTTTTAATCTTCTTTATTGTCCGTCATCTTGGCTAGAATATGATTTTCATGAGGGCAAGGATTGCTTTATGCAAATATTCCCAGAGCAAACCTTGGAATATAGGATGCAGTCAATAAACTTTTGTTGACTGTAACACTACGGTGCTATTTTTTTTCTATATATATTCAGATATGGAGGCAAAATTTAGAGAGAGAGATGAAAGAGAAGAGCAGTTGATAAAGGCGAAGGAGAAGTTGGAGAACGACATTGCAGAAATAATGAAGATGTCCGGAGATAACTCTTCTCAGGTGACAAAAATGAATGACGAGTTACGTCTGAAAGAAAGGTATGTATGAATGGTTATAAGGGCGCCTGACTTAGGTTTGTCTCTGAAGTGGGGTCTCGGAGGGAGGGGGGCCAAAATTCAGGATTGTTCTGTTTAAAAGTTTCCTGTCGCTCTTCCTTTTTCTTACCACATGAGTGTACCCTTAAATCAGCTACAGAACCTTCTAAGTAATACAGTATTGTAGATTTTTTGATGGCTTGTAAAGACAAGGCAGTGGTTTACCAGGCGCAGGAACATCTTTCACGGGCAGCCTGTTCAGTGTAATGAAGGGTAACCGTATTACAGGCTGACTAGTTGTGTGCCCTGCACTCTGCAGACAGCTCTAGCAGAGTGTTTTCTGATTCTCATAATAATCCTGTGAGGTGAGCGTATTCTTGTTCCCATCTTGAAGAGAAAAGAATTGAGGCTTCACGAGGTGAAGTGACTTGCCTGCAGTTTCGGGCCTGGGCGGGCCGGTCCCCGAGCCCTCACTGCTCGTCAGCGCTACCTCGTAGGCCCTCCGCGCTGCAGCTTCCGTCTCCACCTCCCTTCCTGTCTTTATTCTGAGGCTGTTGTTGCTTTGATCTTTCTTTTCTTTTAATAGCTGCCAGATAAAAGTCAAATGTTTTATTTCATAAGGCAGAAACTTTCAGAGGACATTTTAGGTCCATGAGACCCACGATTCTGGAAGTGTGACTAGTTGGCAGTTGGGTTTACATCTGGCCATGCACCCCCATGGTTCAGCGTGGTGGTGGGCGGGGGGTGGCCACCTGTGGTCAGACTTGCTGTGACGGGGGGAGCTGTCCAGGTGCCCCAGGGACCTCCAGCTCTGCGGGTGTCAGACAGGTGCCCGACCCAGAGGGACCATCCAGATTTCCCTCCTCCACTCTCGGAGTCCTCCGATAGCCCGCTCTCTTGTGTCCCACGTCTTCTATATGTCCTGTTGAACCACATTGGTATTGCGAAGCTAGATCTTCAAGTTATCACTTGTCATTTTGTATCTTGTGTTCTCAAGGGGCACTACAATGAGTTTTTGATAATCTCGTCTGCTAAAGTTTTTTGAAACTAATTCATTTCCTCATCTATGTTTACTTTTCATTCATTTTTCCTTACTGATCTATTGACATAAAATAATAAACCTTCATAATTACAGTAGTTGTCACTAAATAATGTATTTATAACTGTCTCAATTGTTAAAATTAGTCTCCAAGGCAAGTCAGGCCATTTTTTTGGTTGTTTATTTCAGATGTTGTTAATTACTCATAACTTATAATCATTAATACAGTTATGAATAGTATCTAAGTATAACTCTGGAATTTAAGGCATTCTTTTTGAAAACTCTGACACTTTGTGTTGAACCTTGTTCTAGAGATGTAGAAGAATTACAGCTAAAACTTACAAAGGCTAATGAAAACGCAAGCTTTCTGCAGAAGAGTATCGGGGAGGTCACTCTCCAGGCGGAACAGAGCCAGCAGGAAGCAGCTAAAAAGCACGAGGAGGAAAAGAAAGAGCTGCTGAGGAAGTTGTCGGACCTGGTAAGGAGAGAGTGCATGGAGCTAAGTGCTGGCAAGGCAGGCGAGGGCGGTGCAGGTACGGCTGGGTGACCTACTGCTTCCCTCGGCGTTTCTGCAGGAAAAGAAGATGGAAATGAGCCACAACCAGTGCCAGGACCTGAAGGCCAGGTTGGAGGAAGCCAGTTGTGAGACAAAGGCGCAGCATGAGGCTGTCCTGCAGAGCCTGCAGAAGATGCTGTCGGACACGGAGCAGAGGCTGAAGGCCGCGCGGGAGGAGAACAGCGACTTGCTGCGGCAGATGGCGGACCTGAAAAAGCAAGCCGACAGAGCCCACGTATGTTCTGGGAGGGGTCACGAGCCGCACGGCATCAAGGCCGCAGTGGGGCGTGTAAAGCGGCAGCAGATGCGGAGGGTTGCGCCGACCTTTACAGATAGATGCTAACCTCCGAGCGCGTGGCAGGGTGGCGAATTCCGTTTTCCTGGCTTCCGGCGCTTTCTGCTAGCTGCTGCCCCTGCTCAGGGGTGGCTACTGCCCGGGGCTTCCCCGAGTGCGCCCAGTAGCCTCACCCCAGCCCCGCGCTGCTGGCTTCCCAGCTGTCCCAGAGAGTCGCGTGTAGCCGGAACTCTCTCCGCCCGCTTGCAGGAGACTCTGTTGTGGCCTCTAGTCTTGGCCGTCTTGCTGCCACCGTGCAGTGGGGTTAGGAAAGACGTCCTGCAGCAACGCAACAGGCTGAGGCCAAGTGAAGCTAGTGAGCCCTGGAGAAGCAGGGCTCCTGTAGGGCACATTAGAAGTGAGGGCTCTAGAGAGGGCTTCTGTATGTCCCCGGAAGGCACAATCCTGTTATTAAATAGAGTAGAATTTAATACATTGAATTTGATTTTATGGCATCAGGATCATCTCTGCAACCCAGTATATTTTTTTGACTCTGGTAACTTAATGAAGTTCAACCGTCCTACCGGTGTTTAACTTTTTCCTGCCATCATTGAACTTGCTCAAAGAAAAGTAAATACTTGTCTTTAATTATTTTTAATGTTTGTCTAGGAGATTAGTAAAAAGGAAGTGTAAGAGCATACATGAGACTTGAAACAAATCCCACCTGAAACTTGTTAATTAGGCTGGACCAGGACAGAACACATGCCATGTCCGTATACACACACCTTCTCTCCTTCCCGTGTCATCCTCTCCCTGTAGAACATCTCCAGCTTTATGAGCCATTTAACACTGATTTCCAGATCTTTTGTCTTTGTGCTTCCCTTTACCAGGACAGACTCCACTTTTTCAGTGTTTCCCTTAAAATGTGGCAGTCTGACCAAACCATAGCTTTCCAGTAGTTTGTGTGAAGGCTCATTAATTTTGCTTACTGGTGTTGTAAATTTTTTTTTTAATTTTTAATTTTTTACAAGGGTCATTAGGATTGTTCCCCTTCCAAAGTTGTCTCCGTCTGATTTCTGTGGATTTTAATGTTTGTCAACAGTAGGGGCTCACAGACTGTTTTACGAATCTGATGAAACCTTAAGATCTTTCCCTCCTAGGGAAAATTTATATGCTCAACAAGTTTTTATATGAGATGTCAGGAGGTTCACGGAGCCCACGAAGTTGCTGTGTTTCGTGGCTGAAGAGCCAGTGATCTGTAGCTATGTTGTCCAAGGCGCTAGCTGCTGGCCACATTAAATTTGAGTTTCAATTTGTTTGTATTTTGATAAATTACAAATCGAGCTCCTCACTCGCACTCGCTGCACTTCACGTGCTCACCAGCCACACACATGATCAGCAGCTACCATATTTGTGCAGATAAAGAACACCCACACCACTGCAGAAGGTTCTGGACAGCGCTGGTATAGATAATGTGGTCAAGTCATTTTATAAACTAGTATTTTTTTTTAAAAAAACCCATGTATTTTAGTCACCAAAAGTCTAGCAAATTGGTCTGTACTTTTAATAAGTTATATGTAATAATTGGGATTAAATCGGTCAGGTCAGTGACTGTCCTTTAGAAAGTCAAGGTCTTTAGTTAGTTTGAAAAGCAACAGTTTATATTCCCTCACCCTTCCCCCCCCCCCCCCCGCTTTTTTGGTTAAAATATACTCACTTTTTGTAGTTCTCTGGATTGTATTTTTTAAAATTCTTCTCTGAATTCTTCCTACAGTAGAAATAATTGGGAAGTTGGAAGGGCAGGAAAGAATCTCATGCCCTGATGTCAAAGTCAAACTACTGTTTTTGCCTCGTTAGATACCACTCAGGGATGATTTCATAAGTGTTGCAAAGAAAAAATAAACCAGTATGTAGACCAGCACTTTGCAAAGCTAAACCTGCTTTGTATTAATTATCCTTTTTTGGGCTCTTTTCATCTGGTTTTCCCCTCCTTGTTATCCCAGATAGTTTCTATGACATTTATTGTAAAAAAAATTCAACCTTTTATGATTTAGGTTACATTAAGCTATTTGGGCTCGCATTTGTCTGCTTGATTTCATTTTGTTTCCATTCTTTCCACCCTTTGTTTCTGTAGTCGCTAACATATTTGTTAACATCAGCCAAAAAAGAAATTGAACTAATGTCAGAAGAGCTGAGGGGTCTGAAGTCAGAGAAGCAGCTTCTTGCACAGGAGGGAAATGCTTTAAAGTTAGAAAAAGGTTCACTTTTATCAAAGCTGGTAGAGGTGGAGGCCAAAATAACTTTACTCCAGGAAGATCAACAGAAACTGTGGTCGGTAAATGAAACTCTTCATTTAGAAAAGGAGACAGTCTTAGAAGAGAAGCAAGATGCTGAAAAGCTTTATCAGCAGGAACAGCTCCATAAAGAATCTTTGGCTGTCGAGAGAGAGCAGTTGCTACGAGAAATCAATACTGCGCAGGAAGAACTTTTGAAGATCAGTATGGAAAATGACTCTTTGCAGGCTTCCAGGGCAAGCTTGCAGACACTCGTGGAAGAGCTCCGGCTCAGCAAAGATACTTTGATTGCTGAGTCTAAGAAGCATCAGGAAGAAAAAGATCACCTGGAGGATCATATCAAGAAGCTTGCTACTGAAAACATTGCCTTGGCTAAAGATAAAGATGAAATTATTCAGAAGCTGCAGAGCTCTTACGAGGAACTAGTCAAAGATCAGAAAACCTTGGTGCAGGAGATTGAAGATCTCACCACTGAGAAAAAGTCAGCTTTGGAGAAGCAGTCAGGTCTTGATAACATGTGCATAGCCTTAAAAGTGGAAAGAGAAAATCTTCTCCAAAGCAGCAAAGATCTGCAGTTTGAGAAGAACATGCTTCTTCAAGATCAGGAAAAGCTGAGCGCCAGCCTGGAGGCCGCCCTCCAGATCAAGCAGCTGCTCAGTACGGAAGCCAGTGGGCTCCGCACACAGCTAGACGATGCCCAGCGGGCTCTGAGGAAGGCTGAGCTGGAGATGAGGCAACTTCAGGCTACAAACACCAGCCTCACCAAGCTCCTGGAAGAAATCAAGGCCAGTCGGGAGATCACAGACTCCGAGTGCTTCCAGCTTCTGCATGAAAAAGAAACCTTGGCCTCATCTGAGAGAAGACTCTTAGCTGAAAAAGAAGAACTTCTACGTGAAAACAGGCTCATCGCTGAAAAACTGAAGAAATGCTCGGAAGAGGCCGCCCATATCGAGATAAGCCTGAACGAGAAGATCACTTACCTAACTTCTGAGAAGGAGGTGGTATGTCAGAAAATTACTAAGCTCAAAAAGCAGCATGACAGTCTCTTGAAGGAAAAGTCTGTCCTGGAAATGCAAAATGGAGATTTGCTTGCAGAGAGAGAGAATTCCATGAAAACCATAGGAGACCTCAAAAGGAAATACGATCAAGAGTCTGCCAACAGAAGAATCATAGTGCACGAGAAGATGAAACTCCTTGGTAATCTCGACACTCTGAAGAAGGAGCTTCAGGAGAGGAAAAGGGAAAACCAAGAGCTGGCAGCCACCAAGCACGAGCTCTCTCTGATGCTGAAAGAGGCCCAGAATGCCAGGAAGAGTCTAGAAAAAGAGCATACGAGCACCCTGCAAGCAAAGGAGAGTCTGAATGCCGAACTTCAGACGTGCTGTTCTGAAAAGAGCATCTTGCTGAGGGACGGGCTGAACCTGCAAGAAGAGTGTCAGAGACTAAACGAGGAGATCCACACCATGCAGCAGTCCTTCATCCTGGAAAAGGAAGCCAGAGCACAGGAAAACGAGTCGTCCCTGTACGAAAACAATAAACTTCACGGGAGGATGGCGCTCCTGGAGCAGGAGCTGGAAGAGTTACGAGTGTGTACTAAGCAGCTGCAGTCCGAAAATTTTGTGCTCGTCCAAGAGAAGACCAAGTCAGAGCAGAAAGTGGTGGAGATAATTAAGGAGAAGGAGCTCTTGAGTGCAGAAACGGCTCGGCTCGCTGCCAATATAGAGACTCTGAAGAGCGATTTCACCACCTTGTCCAAATCCAAGTTGGAGCTGCAGGAACTGCACAGCTGCCTCACCAAGATCCTGGACGACCTCCGGCTGAAGCACGAGAGGACGTTGGCCGATCGTGCCAAGGCGGTGCAGGACAACAAGAACCTCCTGGCCGAGAAGAGGGACATGATGCTGGCCAAGGAGGAGCTCCTGAAGGAGAAGGAAAGGCTGGCAGAGAGCTACTTCATCCTTCAGAAAGAGATTAGCCAGTTGGCCAAAACCAACAGCCATATCTCGGCCAACCTCCTAGAATCTCAAAATGAAAACCGTATTTTGAGGAAAGACAAGAGCAAGCTCACTCTTAAAATTAGAGAGCTCGAGACTCTTCAGTCATTTACGGTAAAATGGGAGGGTCAGGGACCAGGCTGGACTACTAACCCTGGGCACTAACTTCGGAGCGTCCCTGGGGGGCTTGTCTTCGTGGCCACGTGAGGAAATGCACCCCACTTAAGCAGCTGCTCATATGTCTCACGCTGTTGTTTTACCACCTGAAGGGGCAGTTCTTTACTAAATCTCTAATTGCAGTTGTCTCCATTGGAAAGAATTGTAAACTGTGAATAAAAAGGATACATTTTTTAATTTAAGGAGAAATTTTCTTGAAAAAGTCAGCTGTGGTTCTTAAAGGATTAAGAACAATAGTAAAATGGGCACATGGTGAAACATAGTATCTTCTATTTGGCTTTTAACTGTTTGCTTGTGTCTTTCCAAGTGGAGTTGGAACACTCCAACGAACTTTCCCATGGCTGGTAGTAGGGAAGGCATAATGCAGAATTCCCATCAGCTTTAGTAGACTGCATGAAATTGTAAGCAAGTGCCTAAAAATATTTTAATTTCTTTTTTATGAAAAACAAGAAATAAAAAATTTTATTTTTTATGATTATTTTTATATCTTATCAGCTAAGGATTTGTGTCTATATGCATATGATCTTTTTTATTCACAGCCATGTTTATGTTCATTACCCACGACTTCTCTCATAGACTTTTCCACTTAATGCTTCTCATCAAATACTTGAGCCTTATGTTAATAATTGCCCAAATAATTTTTATTTTTAGTTGAGAAATTCCCAACCTAAATTACAGGTGATTCCAAAAGCCCCAAATCTGAAATAGCAAGAATAGTATTTCAAGCATACAGCAATAAATACAATGAAGGGAAAATTCAGCTACATAAGGATGTTACTGTTCGTTATCACTGAACGTTTCTCTCAAACATAGGTCAGAGTGATGAGCGTGACTGTCAGTGTAACTTCGGAGCTTGGAAGATGTAGGGTGGGAAGGGTCTGGAAATACACAAATTGCAAATTGCAGTTGGCTTGTTTGAAGAATGGCATAAAACGGGTTTGTAACTTGGTTCCCCTTTCATGGCTCGGTCTGTCTCAGCATTGGATTGGTGGCTGGTCCTTCACCTTAACCACACAGACGGTGAGGGCTGCCTGAGCAGCACAGCCTGAGTGTCCCCGATGGGCTTGCTGAGTGCTGTCCTCGTTTCTCATAGTGCTTTCTTGTGTTCAGGCTGCTCAAACGGCAGAAGACGCCATGCAGATAATGGAACAGATGACCAAAGAGAAGAGTGAAACTCTGGCCTCCTTGGAGGATACCAAGCAAACAAATGAAAAACTACAGAATGAAGTAATCAGATTTAAATGGCTCTTTGTACAAAGGACCGCTTACCGACTTCATGGAATGTTTGATCACTAACTCAGGATTGTTTATTTTTTGAAGTGTGGCCTCATACAGGTTTGATCTGTGTTAGTGGAGTTGAATGTACACCAGAACCACGATAATATTAAATAAAGTATATGACTTCATTACTCATTTAATAGGATCAACCTTTAAAACAAAATGAGGGGAAAACCCCAATAGCGTGGCTTTCTCCAGTAACTTCAGTGATGGAACTGATGAGAGAGGTACTTGTAACACTCTCTCGTTTTTGTATCTTTGATCTGAAATCACACACATTTTTTCCCCTAGACTCCCTCCCACCTCGAGCCACTAAATTCCACTCCTCAGCCCTGAGTTTGACGTAGGCCTTTTCTTGGCCTCACTCAGTCCTGGTTCCCTTTTGTGTCCTCTCCAAACAGCTACTTCTGGGTCTCAAACAGACTTGTGGCATCGAGCTCGCTTCGATTCTGTGCAAAGTAGCACATTTCTCATTCTTCCTGGACCCATTTTTGATCCCTGTCCTCCCCACTCCCAGCTCATACCAACCCTTTCTTTCTTTGGGAAGCAGTTACCTCTGAATCCTGAGCAGATGGATTCGCCAAAGTAGTTATGTGAGGTTCTGTAGAACTTCAGATGCTTTTGAAAGGGATAGTCAGGTGAGACATTAAGGAATTAAAGCAAAGGAAGGGCTAGCCACAATGAGTAGCTGATTTGTAGAGGCTAGGCCTTCTCACTGTGGAAGGTCAAAGATGGAGATCTGTAAAGACATGCACAGTTTGAGATAATTATAGGGCGAATAAAACGGGACATAGAAGGGGTTACATTTACAGAACTGATAGTCCTAAGAAGAAGAAAAAGCATTTTAAAAAATTAGATGATTACTCACAGACGCTAAAATAAATGAGAAGATTTTAGGGAATAGTTCTAATTTTTGAGGGTAGAATCAGGGAGAATTGTGTGCCTTCATTACATGACCCTTGGTGTCCTTGTTACACAACCAGAATACAAGACCGGATGAATCGTTTTTCTGGACCCATTTTGATACTTGGTTTTTCTTGTTCTGTGAATCTGGAATTCCAGATTCCTCTATTAATGGTAGAGGACATTAAAAGGAATACTGTGGTGGTAAAGCCGTTGAGGCACTGTCTAGGATTCCTGACAGGTGGCATATGATGTGGCAAAGGTGTCTCTGGCTGTAGGAGAGGACTACCCAAGTCCCGGGAAGCCGCCGTGGTGCCAGGAGCATACCCTGGGCAGTGGACAGCCCCGAGCGAGCTCCCCATCCCTGGTCGGGGTCCTGCGCCTAGAACCCCAGTCACCTGCCAGAGCCTATAGCTGGTCACGTCCCCACTCATTCCAGGAACGTGTCTGGCGTTCCCACCAGGGCCAGGCCCTAAGCTGGCTGCATCCCCTGTGGGCAGGTGATGGGGCTGAACAAATGTGAGTGCTTTTTGGCCTCACTTACCTGGCTTTTTCCTTTTCAGGTCAAAGTTAAGATGGATAGTCAGATATTCTCCCACCTACAGATACTTGATTCAGAAAATTTTTGTAGTCAGGACTCCGTACATTTGGTACTAAGGTTGACAAATACATCCGAAATTACTAATCTGTGGGGAAGGAAACGGTATTTTTGTTTTTATTACAAAGAATAATCCTTGCTCATGTCATGCCTTTGCAATTTATTTGTTTTTTTATTTTTAAGAGGAGTCATACTTGAATAGGAAGTTCAATGGTAAATATTGAGAGTTGTACACAAAATGAGAGCAAACTTTTGTTGTAATTCATGTAGCAGTTTGACATTTTTGCCAGGTGTACGGGGAATGTCTGACTAAACGTAAGGGGGAGGCTTGCAGTTTATAATAGATGTGGTCATTTGTCATCTCCTCACCCAGTGACTTTTTTTTGGTGCAAGTGACTAATGTCACTTATCTTTTTAGTGCACATTTGCATGAATAATTTGTCTATCCAGTCATGTCACTGGAAAATGAAATAATTTCATCAAGTTTTTTTTTTCTTGGTCTTTAAGTTGGATACACTTAAAGAAAACAACTTGAAAAATGTGGAAGAGCTGAACAAATCAAAAGAACTTCTGACGGTAGAGAACCAAAAAATGGAAGAGTTCAGGAAAGAAATGTAAGTTCATCTCCTTTGAGAGAAACTGGGGGACTTAGTATCACGAAAGTGAAAACGAGACTAATTATTTAAAAAATAACCTCACAAGTACTTAAAAAGGAACTGCCCCCTTCCTGCCCCCCAAATGCGGTAGCGTACCTGAGAAGTAACCCCCGTAACCACTTAGCTGGAAGGTAGCTAAGTCACAATGATAGCCGGGTTAAAGGATCAAAGTGAATGTGTGCTGGCTGATAAGTTAGGGCATTTGGGATTCGAATATGACTTTATGAGGAAAATACAAGAGGAATCAGAGGTTTTTTTAAAATAGTGTGCTTTAAAGGGTCTGAAGCGTCAGACCCTTAATAAATCTCTCAAAACCCTTTCTGTAGGGAGAAAAAAGCATGTCACTTTCAAGATTATCAATAATCTTGATTTTAAGAGTAATCAAACCTTCTGGCATGGAAATCAGATGAGAGAATTCTGGAAGAATCTTTCTAATCAGCGTTTATCCATCAGTGTGCTACCTCGATTTCAGGCAGACAGGCCGGCTGTGTTTCCTTTGCCAACACCACCTTCAAATCCTTGCCTTTCAAGTCCGATCATCATAATCGTTGGTGTTTATCGGGCATTTGAAATGATAGTTTTGGTGTAGATTTTCTTTCTGAGAGCTACACCATATCAACTGTGTAAACCTAAAAATTTAAAGCCAGTTAATGTGGTGAACGTTTGAGTGTGTCTTCCATGCTGGGAAGGCTACAAAGGTGGATTTATATGGCCCCTGCCCTTCCAGGGCTTATATTATTTACTTCCAGTTCTGATCAAATAGAGGCATGAGATTCAGTCAGACAGAAGCACCAGTTCCAAGTCTCCATCCTCAAGGCGATTTGTTGATCAAGCTCAGACTAAACCTAGGACATGTCAGGTTCTTCTGAGAGTTCGTAAAATCGCCCGAGAAAGAATCTCCTCTGAATGACTCAGGGCACACGATCAATCCCTTCCTCAGTCTCTGTTTTTTTGTTTTTCATTTTTATTGAAACTCCAGTTAACATACAGTGTAACGTTAGTTTCAGGCGCACAGTATAATGATCTGGCACTTCCAGACCTCAGTCTTAGTTTTAATGATACTTCTTCAGACGATGTGTAGACAGTTCCTAGTTCCTACCAGTTCCCTTCCCATACACAGATTTCTGAGCTCACACTTGTGCTTATGGCCATCAGGAAGAGCTTGTGTTTCGTGGCCTTCCGAAGCCGCATCACCCAGACTGTGACGGGACCCGAAGCCAGCATCGGCTCTGAGAGGGTGGCCGCGGGTCTGGTGCGGGACTTTGCCCTGTGACACACAAGTAGTTAGGCTGACCTGGAGTGTTCGAACACTGTTGACTTTAGTTCATTTGTGTCACACAGGCAGCTGGTGAGGGAGGATCTGAGCAGCAGAAGATTCCCTAACCAACCTCCCACTGCCATAATCCCACCTCTGAGCTCTCTGGGCCATACTAGGTAATGGAGGGGCAGGGCCAGCGTGGACCTAGCCAAGAGAGCTCTTGGGACTTCGATAAAACCCCTCTTTCCTGCAGTACTATTTAGGAGTCTCTCACAATGGCCATTGCATCGGTCTAGTATTTGAGCGTTAAACGTCCTCACTAAATCACTGTGTCATGTCACCCATCCCCAGTTAATGTGGGGTGGTTTTACCTCTGTTAGGAGATAAATTTTCTGCCTTTCTTTGAATGATTCCATTGAATAATAAAAGCCTAGCCTCCTGGCTGTGGGCACAAAGGATCATGAGCAAAGGACTGTGGCCCCTGCTGCTGCCCCTCTAACCTTGCCCGTCCTCCTCCCTGAAGCCATTGTCCCCAGATCTCTGACCCTGAGGGGGAGTAGTTTGGGTGAGGAGGAACCAGGACCACTGGGCAGACAGCCTGCGCTGCTTCTGTCTCTCCACCTTTTCTCTGGCCAACCAGGTCTGAGGGAATCACGTCTTCTGTCGGTGACCTGGTTCACCGTGGCCGGGGTTCCTTAGCAGGAGGGAGGGGCAGTGGGAGACTCCAGTCACAGGCTTCAGAAGCTGGTAGAGGGAGTAGGTTGGAAGAGCCCCTGCCCCCAGTGACTCACTGTTCCCTGCTGTAGGCTTGGCCACATTTCAAGGACCATCTAAAATAAATGTACTATGTAATGGGAACGGTGCTTCTCAAAAAAAAAAGAAAAAAAGAAGAAAAGGCAGTCATTTTACTGCTCCTTCGTTCCTCAGTACTCAAAGCTAGAGAACGAGCAGCTGATTATTTCCCTGTGGTTCAGCATGTATCTGGGGCGCTTTAGGTCCTTTAGAACTTTCCTGGTGTCTCCCCTCACCTGACAGGACTTGGATTTGTGGAGGAAAATGGGCCCCAGTGTAGACACTGGGGTTATAACTGGAACTGCCTCCTATGTAATATTGCCCTCGGCACTGACCACCCAGCACTTGTAGCTAAGTGTCCCTTCTGTGCTATTTATTAGACTGGTTTTAAGAAAACTCTTGGTTTTGGTTAGCCAGCTCCTATTTTCAGGTGAAGATGTTTTCTCTCTGATGTATAATTTTGAATCTTAGGGAAAATGATGTAATTATTGTCTTTAATTACTCACCTGGCACAGTAATAAATCTAGAATAGATTTAGCGTGGCAATTAATTGATTTATAATAGACTTGTAAGTAGAATGTTTGCAGGTCAATGTGAAAAATATGTATTTGCCTCTCAGTTTTAACACTGGGATAGTCTTCTGTCATGTAGAAAGAAAAGTAGCTTTAAAAATTGTTAGAAATACTTGTAGGTATTTTCAGAATTATTCCCTGGAGTATTTCCGGAAATTGGGCTATGAGAGCCTTCTTCCTGTATGAAATGCCTGTACCCACTACACTCTAAAGAAAAATGCAAAGGTGTTTCTATATTTGAATCACAGCTGAGGTCCATCGCCAGTTTTAACTCCAGTTCTCTTGCTTCTACAATTTACTGGCTTTATGATTTAGGGAAAATCTCTTGCTTCCCTGAGCTTCAGTTTTTTCATCTTTAAAATACAAATAATATTAGCCTCACTGGGCTTTGAGGATTGATTGAGAAAATGTACATGAAAGCATTTTATAGATTTTATGTTGAGCAAATAATGCTTTCATAGATCAGTACTTTAGAACATTTTGAAATTTCTTTGACTCCTTATTTTAATTTTCTTTACTGTGGGCTCTTAATAGAAACCAAGGATTTAAAAAAAAAAAAAACCCTTTAAGGGGCGCCTGGGTGGCTCAGTTGGTTAAGCATCTGACTTTTGATCTCAGCTCAGGTCTAGATCTCAGGGTCCTGAGTTGGGCTCCATGCTGGGAGTGGAACCTACTTAATAATAATGATGATGATGATAATAATAAGCCATTAAAGATGAAAATCTTTAAGAGACAGAGAACAGGATCACAAACTTACCACTGAGAGGCCATCCAGATGATGAGTCCAAATAGCTCCTGAGGTACACCTAGGAGTAAAAGGTTTGACTTAGGATGTCCTAAGTTAAATCTTCAGATTTGTCAAGAACTGATGGACTTTGGCCAGAAGGTGAACTTTAGCTGTTTTGTTTTTGTGTGTGTGTGTGTGTGTATGCATGCATAATTAAAACCAACCCTCCTAGCTTTTGAATGACCTGAGGCTAAAATCTCGTCTCTGTTTTTCCTTACTTGCTAAATAGACATCTCTGTAAAACGCCTATTTTAATGTGCTAGGAGAATTTTTGTGTAGATTTATTCCCCTAAACCTTACCCCGCTATGTATATTATAGGTGGATGGAGAATTAAAACTAAAAAAAACGGAAGATGCCAGGCATTGCCACCGATTAGACAATTGAAGTTAAAAATAGATGTGTTCCTACATCAGCAGATGGATTCATACCCAGAGGACTTGATTCAGGATTCGCCGTGTATGACAGCTCCCTAAGCGGAGTTTAGCCAGCACAAACTTAAAATTTATAGTGGCATCAAAACCTTCTATGACAGAAGACTAAAATCCAGTGATCAAACAAAATATTTTCAATATCCATGTGTAAAGGATAATAATTTGAGATGTATATTTTGGATAATTTTAATATTGGGAAGATGTTTAAAAACCATACTTACCCTGTCCACATTTTATATGCTGATATTCGTGATACACGTCAGCAGGCTGTATTTTTATTTCCTTCTTTTAATTACAAGTTAACATTGTGGAAAGAATTCAATCAAAATGAAACACCTGTTATGTAATTGGAAAACCGCATTTCCTTTGGGCATTTCACCTGGAGAGGTGTCCTAAAAATATACTCAGATTCACGCTAGCACTTGACTCCGACAGATACCGGCAAATGTGGGACCATTAGATTTTTATTTCTGCCGGAAAAAAAAAAAAAAAAAACCAGATTACAGATCTGTGCAGTCAGACCAGAGTTCCTTGGCAGCAAAGTAAATCACTTTATCAACATAGTGGGTTTTAGCATAATTTTCTGACGGAAATAGTCCTCAAGACAAGAGGACTGACCATTTCGTTTGTCATTTATTTTAATAGTAACGTTGCTTTTTGTACAGGGAGTGTTTAGATAGAAGTGGGTGAGTGTGGGTGGAGCGAGGGTGGATATAGTGTTTATTAGGTTTTTAAAAAAATGTAATAGTTGTGGGCGGCAGTCCTCCTCCTGAGAGGTTAAAGCCATTTAGCCTCTCCGGCACGTAGATGCTGCTGCCTCCCTGTTAGAGATCCTATCAGGCACGTGACCCAGATATATTTTCCTCAGTTGCTGTGAAGCCGGTCGTCTCCCACAGTTTCCTTGCCTGTCTTGTTTCTATGGTAACCGTGCACACTGTCCTTTGCAGAGAAACCCTCAAGCAGGCAGCAGCTCAGAAGTCCCAGCAGCTTTCGGCATTGCAAGAAGAGAACGTGAAACTTGCTGAGGAGCTGGGGAGAAGCAGGGACGAAGTCACGGGTCATCACAAGGTCAGTGGGCCGGGGGGCGGGGGGGCCGCCTAGCTCTGCCATGCCCCCACCTGCTGCTGTTGGCAGGGCACTTGGAGGCCCCGATGTGGTTGGGTCATTGCAAATGGGATTTCAAGTTGGCCGTGTGCTGTGTCTCCTTGCCTTCAAGGGTGCTGCTATAGGACTCAGGGTGGGAGTTGACAGAGTCTTTAAAAAAAAAAAACAAACCCAAAAAACAAAAAAGACCGGTAACAGCACGGGGAACTTGCGAGCAAGTAGAAAATAAGACCTTTATTAGACAGTCTCATAGCAATGCACTTAAATGGAAAGGAACAGTATCTTCTCCCTACTGTTGCCTGGATTTCAAAATTACTTTTCTCTTAAGGTTCCTTTTCTCTTTCATCAGAATTGGTTTGAAGGAAGCACATTCCCAGGATAAGGATTTGGTGTGGGGGTTGGCAGCTGTTTTTAAATAGAACTCTGCTTTTCTTTAAAGCATTTTTTTAAAAGCATTTCCTAATGGAACTGTGTATTTGTGAGCACTTGTGTGCGTTGATATGTGGTATGTGTTATCCCCGGAATGGGCAGGAAGCTTACCGTAACCCATTGGCTTCCGTATTTAAATCACAAAGATTTGTGATACGTTTATTAAGCACTGAAACAAAACTGATTTTAAAGACTGCCGTATTCTGCTTTTTATTCTTTTGTGGTTGAATCCAAGTGCTAAATTGTTAGTCACATCTGTCCTCAGCAGAATCGTAAAATGAGATTCTTAAGGGAATTTTACTGTGTGGTCAGTAAATAAAGTTTATACCTCAGGAGAATTTTTTCCCCCCAGCACACTTTGCAAAGATTAATTCTCACTTAGGATGGAGTAATTTGGGGTAATTATATTGAGTACCCGTTGACATGGTGCAGTTTGTGGTGAAAGCACTTTTTGGAGAGTTGATTTCAGACTTTAAAGTCTTTATTATAGCTTTCCACAATATTCCTCACGAAAGAAATGTCCCGTCCGTCCAGACTCGAGGATGGCGATGATGCTTCTGGCGGTACTAGCTCCCATTCACTGGCTCTTACTAGGTGACAGGCACAAATAAGTGATAGCTGTCATCTCAATCTTTACAGTAATTCTGGAAGATGGCCCTGTCATTATTTCTAAAGTAATTGTAGAAGAGGGAACAGGAACATGAAGATAGTAATTGACTTACCCTCATTCAGGTAATAGTGTCAAGAAATGTTTGCCATTTTCTGATTTGGGTCAGGAAAAGTTGACTTAAATAGAGCTACTGCCCTCTCCTTTAGTCAGTGTATGAGAAACTGGAGTTCATGAAAAATAGAAGCCCTTTGAAACCAGATGGGGTCATTTTTTTCCTGGCACAAACTAGAGCATCTAAAACATTGGGTAGCTCTCTCGGTGTGTCTCTAAGTTCTTGCAAGAGAAGGATCTCTGAGAGGGGCGTTTCCCTTGACCTCCTGGACCATCTCTGGTAGAGAGAGCAGATTCCATATGTGGGAGGAACACAGAGAGATCACCCTTTCCTCTCATGTTGTGACCTTAACTAGACTGTTGATTACATTTCTTGCTTCTGTCACTCAGAACCGGAAAGCAGTGGAAGGAGGCATCATGCTTCCTTGGGCAGAGCTTTGCAGGGCTCTCTGCCTCCCGTGCTCTTTCCTTTTGCATGTTGGCATTTGAATTGCCTTTCTTTTGAAAAGGTTTTGTCACTAGAAATTTGAAAGTCAGTGACTTCGAACGGTGTTACGGAACAGCGTGTGCAAGGATCAGCTAAGAAAAGTGACTTCCCTTTAAAGAACAGGTTGTTAGGCCCTTCGTAGTTCTGTGTTTTACTCAGAAGAGAAATAAATGGGCATGAACTAAATAACAGGCTTCAATGGTAGAGCTTGTTAACAATGATATTGATTACCAAGGAGGATTACGGGTAATTCTTTCCTTGAAGTAAATAAATACAAATATAAATATATGCATACACACACAGATACACACACATATATTTATAGTGTCTATTTTTTATTTTTAAAAAATGGAGAGAATCACCCATCTAAAATAATTTAGAAGCCACCTTAGTCTACAGAAGACTGATTAATTCACTGGCTCTGTTACTCTTACTGTGTAATCTCCAGGAATCTAGAGTACTGCTTACTTTTTTTTTTAAGATTTTATTTATTTATTTGACAGAGAGACACAGCGAGAGAGGGAACACAAGCAGGGGGAGTGGGAGAGGGAGAAGCAGGCTTCCCACCAAGCAGGGAGCCCGATGCGGGGCTGGATCCCAGGACCCTGGGATCATGACCTGAGCCGAAGGCAGACGCTTAACGACTGAGCCACCCAGGCGCCCCGAGTACTGCTTACTTTTGTAAAATTACAAATTTCACTTTATTACTTACTGTAGTCGAGTTAAGTTATTGATCAGCTATGTTTAGAAATATACTACAGAGCCACCATGTTTGGCAGAAACCTTGCTTTTAGAAAAAAGAAAGAATTTTAATTGTATTACTACAGGAACATTACATTCTAAACTTAAGACAGTGCAGATGAGCCTGACAGGGCATGTGTTAAATACTGACCTAGGACCTGAGTTCTATCCTGATTCCTTCATTTAGTAGCATCGTAATTCACTAAACATTTATCGAGCTGATGGCTTTGTCTGTTTCACACTCATCATAACTTAACCTCTGAGATAGGAAGGTTATTTTGTAGACAAGCTGAGGCTCAAAAGTGGACCAGTTTGCTAAGGACACACATCTAGGCAGTGAAGCCAGGACCTGCACTCATGTCAGATTAACTTGGGGCCTGCTCCCCTGCTCCTATCCTATACTGAGACTAAAACTTAGTTCTACTTACTTCATAATTATTATTGTTTTGGATAAAAAAGAAAGAAAGAAAAACTTGTGAGCTAGGAATGTGGTAGGTGGGGGTCAAGAAATGCTATAGAAATGTACTCTATTGTTTTTTTTTTCCTGCAGCAAAAAAAATACATATATATATAATTTTTTTTTTTTTTTTGCTTAGAAAGCCCAAGACACCCCAGAATCTGTTCTGCATCTTCAGCATCTCACTGGGATTACTTCCTTCACAATGAGGGCTATTTGATTTCCTGTTTGTCAATTGGATATGAGGTCATTTATCGAAATAAAAGAATCCCCGCCTCCCTGAGACAGTGATTTTGTAGAACCTACTCTCTCTTTATCAATTTAAAAAGATGTAGGATATTCTGAGATTAGGAGGGCTGATAATGAGCAGGACTGGTTGGTCAAAGTTGGGGAGTGATATTAGTTTCCACTTTTAAATAGGAATTCTCATTTGACCTGACTGACTAGTGGGCATCGTGCGCCCCCGTGAAGTATTGTATCTTGGAGTTGGAAGGACTCCTCTGTTCCTAGTTCTCTGGAACAGGGCTGGCAAAACCAGAAACAAACCCCACGTGTGTGCATTCTTTTTTGTCTGCTCTCCCAATCAGACATTCTCCTTTCCAAAGGAAGTTGTGGAAGTTGCCTTTCCCAAGTGGGGTACTTATTTTGGGGGGGGAGGGGAGCACAAATCAGGATTGGTTGGGATTGAGAGATCTTGGTATGTCTGGCATCAATAGTGACAGAAATCTTTACAGACTGTCACAGATTGCCCTGTCTTTGAAAAAGGAACAGAGTAGATTGAACCATATGAAATTGCTTGTTTTGCAGTTTCGTATTGTTCAACCCTCATGGTTAACATAACTTACCTCTTCTTGATAACTGACGATTATGAAGATTGTCATAATTATATAATCGCCATTGACTGTTGGCTTTCACCTTCACTTTCCTTCCTGATGGCCTGACTGGTTTCATGCTGCTTCAGGGTGTGTGTGTGTGTGTGTGTGTGTAAACACATGTAATGAACTTTACTGTTTTAGCCATTTTACAGTGTATAATGGCATTTGGTACATTCATCATGCAGTGCGGTCGTCACCTCTGTCTAGTTCCAGAACGTTCTCATCACCCCAAAAGGAGACCCCCTACCTGTTGAAGCGGTCACTTCCCATCACTTGTGATGACCTCTTGTGACTGGCTTCTTTCACTCAGCATCTTGTTTCCAGGGTTCATCGTGTGGTAGCAGGAGTCAGGGCTGAATGCAGGCACCACGTTTTGTTTATGCATCTGCTTTGGGTGTTTTCGGTCTCCTTTCTCCATTCAGACTGTCACTGTCCCTCCCAAAGTCTGTCTGCATCCCTGCCGGTGGCTGCAATGTGTGATTGCCACTTCAGCTCTTCTGTGGGTTGGGAAATCCTTCTCATTCTCTTAAAAGCGGTCCTTTTTTTTTTTTTAAGATTATTTATTTTAGAGGGTGCATGAGCATGGCAGAGGGAGGGGCAGAGGAAAAGGGAGAGAGAGAATCTCAGGCAGACTCCCCACCGAGCGTGGAGCCCCACACGGGGCTCCATCTCACAACCCTGAGCTCCTGATCTGACCTGAGCTAAAACCAAGAGTTGGACACTCAATTGACTGCGCCACCCAGGCGCCCCTTAAAAGAGGTTCTAAATCTTGCCATTATGTTCACACTTATAGCCCAATCTTTTTTTCTTTACTTCCAAACTTTTAAAAGCAGTACTATTTTCTGCCTTTAATTTCACCTCCCATTTTCTTCCCAGTCACTTGCAGTCTGCTTTTCGCCACCACCAGTGCACCGCTGATATGACTCTGGCTTGAGTCATCGCTTACCTAGTGACTGCACAAGTGCGTGGCTTCCTTTCCATCCTCTGTGAACATTTGGCGCCACCACCTACATTCTTGACTTTCCTCTTCTGACACCGTCCACGCTGTCGGCTCGTGTGTTCCTGCCACATCTGGTCAGCTGCCGTTCACATGTCCACCCTGACAGCTCTTCTCCGCCCATCCCCACGTGGGGAACGAGACCTCCAGCCTCAGGGCTAGCTGCCTCCTGCTCTGTGTTCAGGTAGCAGTCTCCACGATCCTCTGTCACACTCACAGCACTGTGTTGTGGCTGTTTCTTCTGCTTCTCCCCACACAGGCTGTGAGATGGTGGGAATCACAGTGCATGGTATGTAGGTTCGAATGAATGAGCGAGTGATTAGATGCGTATCTCGTTTTTAGCCAGGGCCTCAGGATGCAGAAACCTTGACTACTCTTTCTACTTTTTTACATGATTTCAGTTACTTCCAGCGTCATAGCTTTGTCATAGAGAGTTGTGGTTGCCAGAAGCCTGATCACCAAATGAGCGGGGCATGTGCCCTCCATGGAGAGTGGAAGCATACGGTGCAAAATGAGGCAGGGTCATGTAGTTTCAAGATTAATGGAAATGATACAGAGCATTATTTCCTGTCCTAGAGAATACTAAAAATAATCATAATAATGTGAGTTCTTCTACAGAAATAGTCACCTGAAATAGTTACTTTTGAAATGTCTGATACATAGTTTCCAAACCTCCCATGTATTCCCCTTTTTAAGGATTGCAGATACATTGAGCTGTCACTCTGGCAACAGTGTTTTTTTCTCCCCCCATTCCCCTTCCCAGTTATTTGCAAAATGAGGTTACAGTTGGTTTGTAGAAACTGGACAGGGATTAGATCTCAATAACTGTACTTTATCAACACTTCTTTATGACAGAGGTTACAGCAAATGCAGTCTACAAAAAATTGGGGTTACCATCTAGATTGATTTGTGAATAATTGCCTGCAAATGTTGAATAAGCCTGGATTCGCAGATGTGAATGTTTAGAAAGGGAACACTATTTTTAAGTAAACTCTGCTGCCCAGCATGGGACTCTAAGTCATGACCCCAAAATCAAGAGTCGCATGTTCTACAAACTGAGCCCACCAGGCACCTCAAGGCAACACTGTTTTTAGCTTGTCATAGTTTATTTATTTTTTAGAACACTGTACATTAGCCATTGTAGTTTTAATCTGGGCTCGGAGACTTCTGGGCAAGTAGGGCTGAGTGAAACTGATCACAGAATTCTTCTCCCTCAATACCTAATGAAGTAAACACACTCTTCTGATTATTAAAAAAATGTCTCCAGGAAAATCCAATAAAGCCAATTGGCTTCATGCTGTAAACATTAAAATTGACAACCAAGAAAAGGAACATGATTGTGGTTTGACTCTGTTGACACTGTTCCCAGTGGTAAGAGAAAAGAAAATGTGTAGCAAAATCCTGAGAATTTTTTTTTTTTTTTTTAGAGAAGGAGGGAGAGAGAGGAGAGAGAGAAGGGGTGGAGGGGCAGAGGGAGAGAGAGAATCCCAAGCAGGCCCCATGCCCAGCACAGAGCCTGACACAGGGCTTGATCCCACAACCTTGAGATCATGACCTAAGCCAAAATCAAGAGTTCAACGCTCAACCGACTGAGCCACGCAGGTGCCCCCAAATCCCTCTGCTTCTCCCCATCCTTTTTTTTTTTTTTTTAAAGATTTTATTTATTTATTTGAGAGAGAGAGAATGAGAGAGAGCACATGAGAGGGGGGGAGGGTCAGAGGGAGAAGCAGACTCCCTGCCGAGCAGGGAGCCCGATGCGGGACTCTATCCAGGGACTCCAGGATCATGACCTGAGCTGAAGGCAGTCGCTTAACCAACTGAGCCACCCAGGCGCCCATCTCCCCATCCTTCTGCCAAACCCAGTTTAGGGAAAATTAAATTGAAGAGGTGAATAGTCAGCCTGGGAGAAAAGTCACAGAAGAATCTTTGAGGCTGGAAGCCCTCTTTGACCATCTCAGGATTCTACCAGCGGCAGGAAGAACTACTGGTTGTCATTTTCCATAGCTAGTCAACAAAGCGTGGCTTAAGTAAAAGGATGGAGGGCTTCCTAGCAAATGATAATAAGTCCACAGGTGGGCAGTCCAGGTGAGTCCTCTACTCAAGAATGTCCTCAGGGAACCCTGCCCATTCTTTCTGCTCTGCTGCTACCCTTAGCATGTATAGTCAACCCCTTGGTCACCAGGGCTCTTGCACCTCCAGGCATTGCAGAACTTTCCAGGAGGAAGTGGGGGAGGGCCAAAGTGGGGAAAGACAGAAAGGCCTTCTCTTTACTCTCTTTACATGGTTTTGTCTTTTAATTTGGAGAGGAAAATTCCTGTCTCTGTAATAGTGTCATGTAACCATGTCCGGCCATAAATGAGGCTGCATTCCCATCTCTGGGAAGGGAAGGCAGCAGAGGAGGTGAGAATAGATGTTGAAAAAGACAATTTTGTAGTATCTGCCTGAGACTAAAGCCTGAAGACATATTCCTGCAGGAATAGGATTACCTTTGTTCAGAGGGGGCACTAAAGGAAAAATCCACACAAGAGACCTCCAACAGATTGTGTACATCCCCTTAAAATCACCCCCTCCAGCCTTGTCCTACGGCCCTCCAGCTACAGAGATGTGTAGGCGACGGTGCCCAGTTTTCCCGTAGTACCCTGGAGATGAAGATTAAAGGTCTCAGATAAAGTTGAATAGGTATCAGGGAAAATGAATTTATATCACATGTGAACAAACAGAAGGTCTAGGTAGAGCTGCCCATAATAAGATGAACCCTCGAATGCCTTTTGTACCAAAAGAAGAAAAAAAAGGAACCAGGAATCCAAAGAGAGGTGAGGGATTCAGGCCATGAGAAAGCATTACCCAAAGTGGAATATTGCTTTGTGTTATATAAAAACCTCAGTGACTTAAATAAAACAAGGGTTCAAAGAGATGATAAAGTGACACAAGTGGAACAGAAGAAGTGAAGAGTTAAGGAACTGAGTGAAGACCAAAACAGCACCATGACAGGACTGCTAAATAAATCAGAAACAGAAAGGAGCCTAATGAACTTTTCTAAGCATCCGAAGGAAAGGCTTGAGCTAGTCATAATAAAGAGGGAAACAAAGATATTGAAGCATCAGAGGAAAGATAGTAGCTGTGGAGGACATAGATAATCCTAATGAGTATAATTAGCATCTCTGAGGTAAGGAATTCAACATATGCAACAGAAGAAAATGTTAGGAGATAAAATAAGGAAATTTCCCCCAAGTGAGGAACTGAGTCTGCATACAGGAAGGACATGGTAGGTTGTATGGAAGCTCAATCAGGGAACTCAGGGTGGTTGGTGGTGGTGGAGGAGGAGGATATTGGTCCAAAGCAATTGACACCAAAACATACACTGGTTATTAATGAAATTCAGAAATACAGAGATAATTCTGCCCAGGCAGAGGCATATTCCTTATAAAAAGGTAAAAAACAAACAAAAAAACCCAACCAACCCACGATGGGTACATTCAATGCCAGAAAACTGTGCCACACTGTTCCCAAAGTTCTAAGGGACAGAAAATATGAGGAGTGTTCTATCCTGGCAGTTATTACACAGATAAGAAGATAGGCAGATGTTTTCGAAAAACATCTGAAAAAACATCATGAAAGAACTTAGAAGCTGTAAGATCTGTGAGTCCTTCTGGAAAGTAAGCTGTTTGCTGATAAAATCTGGCCATGAATCAAAATTCAGGACTTAGCTAAAGAGAAATTACGGCCAAAGGACTAGTACTGGTGTGAGCACTAAATGCAAGTAAATAGACAATTAAGCTAACAGCTCAGGGAGCTACAGATAAGAATAGACTTGTGTTTTAACTTTATTTGGAAATTATTTCAAACTTTGCAAAAAGCTATAAAAAGAGAACACAGAATACTCATATACTGTAAGGACTTGTTTTTACCTAACCACAGTGCAGTTACCAAAATCAGGAATTTTTAACACTATTATTTAATGTACAGACCGTATTCCTGTTTAGGCAGTTGTCCCAGTAAATGTCCTTTATAGTCCCCACCCCCCATCTGGATCAGGATCCAATCCAGGATCATGCATTTCATTCACTGACTCAAGTCTCTTTCATTTCTTTATCTGGAGTGCTTCTGCCTTTGTCTTTTATGACTTTTTTTTTTTTTTTAAAGAACAGGCCAATGATGTTGTATAAAAGCCTTCATTTTGGGTTTGTGTGATGTTTAATCATGATGGTTATGCATTTTTAGCAGGAAGATAATTAATGTATCCTTCCAAGAGGCATGTGATGTTGCTTTATCCCATTTACTGGTGATGTTAATTTTGAATTTAGTGAATGTGAGTTTAAAATATTTGCAAGAAAAAAAATAGGGAAGAAAAAGGAGAAAAGCATAGACAAATTACAGAGAGAGTATGACTAACAATACATGAGGTGATAGAGTGGAAAGAAAGTGGAAGAAAGCAACCAGGGATAAAAATTAGAGACTAAGTTGACATGTGCATGCACTGTGTAAAGAGCTACTTCGTATGTATTGGCCTCACTCAGTCACAGTCCCCCGCCCTATAGCCACACAATCAACAGCATTCTTGACAAAGAACCATCATATCTATGTGTGTGTGTATTTGAAAATACAAATATATATAGTGGTTGCAACAGATTTTCAGGATACAAGGTTTAATACACAAAAGTCAAATCACTGTTTAATATACCAGAAATGAACAAGTGGAATTTGAAATTGAAACATAATACTATTTATATAAACACCCCCCAAAATGAAATACTTAGGTAAATTTAACAAAATGTGTACAGCTTCTGAGGAAAAACTACAAAACTGTGATGAACAAAATCAAAGAAGAACTAAATAAATGGAGAGATAGCCCATGTACATGGATAGAAAGACTCAATATTGTCAAGATGTTGGCTCTTGGGGCACCTGGGTGGCTCAGTCGGTTAAGCATCTGCCTTTGGCTCAGGTCATGATCCCCCAGGGTCCTGGGATCGAGCCCCGCATTGGGCTTCCTGGTCAGTGAGGAGTCTGCTTCCCCCTCTGCCCCTCTCCCTGCTTGTGCAATCTCTCTCTCTCTCTCTGTCAAATAAATAAAATCTTAAAAAAAAAAAAAAAAAAAGATGTTGGCACTTCCCAACATGATCTATAGATTTAATGAAATTTTAGTCAAAATCCTAGCAAGTTACTTTGTGGCTATTGAGAACTGATTCTGTAGTTTATATGAAGAGGTGAAAGACCCCAAATAGACAACTGAATATTGAGGAAGAGCGACAAAGTTGAAGGATTGACACGACCTGACTTCAAGACTTAGTATAAAGATACAGTAATCAGTACAGTGTGGGATTGAGAAAATAATAGAGCAGTGGAACAGAGGGCTCAGAAATAGACTTACGTAACTATAGACAACCAATTTTTGATAAAGGAGGAAAGGCAATACAATGGAGCAAAGATTGTTGTTTTTTTTTCAAGAGATAGTCCTGTAACAAGTGGACATCCACATGCAAAAAAGTGAATCTAGACACAAATATATACATCCTTTATGAAAACTGCATTGAAATGGATCATAAGCCTACATGTAAAATGCACAACTATAAAACTCCTGGGAAATAAGACCAGGGAAAACCTAAATGACCTAGAGTACAGTGGTGACTTTTTAGGAACAAGACCACCAAAGACATGATCCACAAAAAAGAATCGATAAGCTGAACTTTATTAAAATTAAAAACTTTTGCTCTGTGAAAGACAGTGTGAAAAGAGAATGAGAAGACAAGCCACAGACTTGGAAAAAATGTTTATAAAGGATACATCTGATTACTCGAAATACACAAATATACGAAATATACAAAATATACGAAATATACAAAGGATACATCTGTTACTGGAAATATACAAAGCACTTTTAAAACTCAACAATAAGAAAATCAATAACCCAATTACAAAATAGACAAAAGTCCTGAATAGACACCTCACCAAAGAAGGTATGTGGATGGCAATTAGCATATGAAAAGTAGCTGAACATGATATGTCATTGGGGAATTGTGAATTAACAATGCGATAATATGATACAACTATCAGAATGGCCAAACTCTAAAACATTTGGCAACACAAATGCTGGTGAAATTGTGGAGGAATAGGAATTCTTATTCATTGCTGGTGGCAATGCAGAATGGTACAGCTGCTTTGGGACACAATTCGGCAGTTTCTAACAAAACTAAACATACTCTTACCATAAGATCCAGCAGTTGTGCTCCTTGGTATTTACCCAAATGAACTAAAAACTTAAATCCACACAAAAGCCCGTGCATCGGTGTTTATAGCAGATTTATTCACAGTTGCCAAAAACTTGGAAACAACCAAGATGTCCCTCACTGGTGAGGGAATAAACTGATGGAATAAGATGATGGAATATTATTCAGCACCAAAAAGAAATGGCCCATCATGCCATGAAACCACATGGAGGAACATTAAATGCATATTACTAAGTGAAAGAAGCCAATTTGAAAAGGCTACCTATCATATGGTTCCAAAGATGCAACATTCTGGAAAAGGCAAAACTATGGAGACGAGAAAAAGATAGTGGTTGTGGGAGGGGTAAAGAGGGAAGGAGCGATGAATAGGGAGAGTGCCAAGGATTTTTAGGGCAGTGACACTGTTTTGGTTATAGTACAATGGTGGATACATGTCTTTGTACATTCATCAAAGCTCCTAGAACGTACACCACCAAGAGTGAACCTAAAGTAAACTATGAACTTTGGGTGATAATGATGTGTCAGTGTAGGTTTAGTGGGATGTTAATAGTGTAGGAGACTCTGCATGTGTGGGGACAGGGAGTGTATGAGAAATGTCTATACTTTCTGTTCAGTTTTTTTTTTTTTAAGATTTTATTTATTTGACAGAGACACAGCGAGAGAGGGAACACAAGCAGGGGGAGTGGGAGAGGGAGAAGCAGGCTTCCCGCGGAGCAGGGAGCCCGATGTGGGGCTCGATCCCAGGACCCTGGGATCATGACCTGAGCCGAAGGCAGACGCTTAACGACTGAGTCACCCAGGCGCCCCGGATTTTTTTTAATGATGATCTAACTATATGCTGTTTGTAAGAGACACAGCTTAGATTCAGAGACATGAATGGGTTCAAAGTAAAAGGATGGAATAAGGTATTCCCTGCCAAGTTGGAGTGGCTATACTAATATCAGACCAAATAGGCTTTTAAAACAAAAATTGTTACTAGAGACAGGGAAAGACATTTTATAGTGATAAAAAATTAAGAAAATATAACAATTATAAATATATATGTACCTAGTAATAGAGCCCCCAAATATGCAAAGCAAAAATTGATAGAATTTAAAAAATAGGGCACCTGGGTGGCTCAGTCAGTTAGGCATCTGCCTTCAGCTCGGGTCATCGGATCGAGTCCCCAGTCGGGCTCCCTCCTCAGCGGGGAGCCTGCTTCTCCCTCTCCCTCTGCCCCTCCCCCTGCTTGAACTCTCGCTCTCTCAAGTAAATAAATAAAAATCTTTAAAACCCTAAAAAAAAAAAAGGAAGAAATAGACAATTCAACAATAATAGTTGGAGACTTAAAACTTCAATACCGTATTTCACTAATAGAACAACTAGAGAGAAGTTCAACAGGAGATATAGACTTGAATAACACTATGAATCAGCTAGACCTAACAGTCATCTGTAGAGCACTCCACCCAACAGGAGCAGAATATGCATTCTTCTCAGGTGCACATGGAACATTCTCCAGAATAGACCATAAAATAGTCTCATTGAATTTAAAAGGATTGAAATCATGTGAAGTATGTTTTCTGACCACAATGGAATGAAACTAGAAATTGTAACACAAGTATCTCAAGTGTTCTGATTTGCATTTCCCTGTTGACTAATGATGTTGAGCATCTTTTCATGTGCTTATTGGCCTTTTATTCTCTTCTTTGGTCAAGTGTCTATTCAGATCTTTTGCCCATTTTTAAAAAAAAGATTTATTTATTCTAGAGAGAGTTGGGAGGGGGGAGCAGAGGGAGAGAGAGTCCCAAGCTGATTCCCATGCTGAGCATGGACCCTGACACAGGGCTCCATCCCAGGACCCTGAGATCATGACCTGAGCAGAAACCAAGAGTCGGACTCTCAACTGACTATGCCACCCAGGGGCCCTCTTTTCCCATTTTTAAATTGGTTGCATGCATATTATTGAGTTGTGAGTGTTGTTAGTAAGTTCTGGATACAGGTTCTTTTTTTTTTTTTTTTAAAGATTTTTTATTTATTTATTTGAGACAGACAGAATGAGAGAGAGAGAGCACATGAGGGGGGGAGGGTCAGAGGGAGAAGCAGGCTCCCTGCCGAGCAGGGAGCCCGATGCGGGACTCGATCCAGGGACTCCAGGATCATGACCTGAGCCGAAGGCAGTCGCTTAACCAACTGAGCCACCCAGGCGCCCCAAGGATACAGGTTCTTTATCAGGTTGTGTTTTGCAAGTGTTTTCCGAGTCTGTGGCTTGTCTTTTTACTTTCTTAAGAGTATCTTTCGAAGACGAGCAGTTTTAAATTTTGATCAAGTCCACTGACAGGGCTTAGAAGCAACAACACTCCAATATTAGTGAATACACTTAGCACCTAGATTTTGGTTTTAAGTGTACTTCTGCATTTAAAAGATTCTTAGAGAAATGGCTGATTCCAGGGCTGGGACAGAGAGAGTACAAGATGAGCCTGGAATATCTTGTATACCAGGAAGCAAGGAAGTGCTTAAAGAATATTGGAGATTAAGGGGCGCCTGGGTGGCTCAGTCGTTAAGCATCTGCCTTCGGCTCAGGTCATGATCCCAGGGTCCTGGGATCAAGCCCCACATCGGGCTCCCTGCTCCGCGGGAAGCCTGCTTCTCCCTCTCCCTCTGCTTGTGTTCCGTCTCTTGCTGTCTCTCTCTGTGTCAAATAAATAAATAAAATCTTCAAAAAAAAAAAAAAAGAATATTGGAGATTAGTCAAAAAGCACATCATAATCATGTTGAAGGGGCTCCCACTGGCCAAATCTGAGATAATTTGAACATCAGAAGAAATATAGTTATGGAGTATAGCCTATTGAATAACATTAGAAACCATGATGTGTCATGGAAACAGGTAGATATAAATAAATAAATGGAGGAAAAACAAAGGCCCTTTCTTATGGCGAAATGACAACTAATAAATAGGTGAAATGATGGAATTAGAAAATCACTATTGGGTAACCATGATGGTAGTATTTTATTTAGGGAAGGCTCATCAGTTGGTGCTAAAAGAAATGGATTGACATTTTGCTGAGGAGCAAGATGCTTATACATGTTCAAAGTATCTCTTAACAAAATACGTATTAATTACAAAGAAAAAATAATACCTTTACAGTGGAGAAACATGGAAGATACTTCCTCAACCAAGTGATCAAAGTTACCCTCATCAAAAAACAACATTGTGTGTCCTTTGATCCCTATTGAGGACAACACAGGATCAGTTCTGTGGTGTTCCTGCCAAAAAGTGTGTGCTCTGACTCTATTCATACAGAAACATCAGATGAATCCAAATTGACATTGTGTGCACTTGTGTGCCTCAAAAATGTCAAGGTCACAAAAAATAAGGAAACAGTGAGGAATTAGATTAAAGAAATGTAACTAGTAAATGAACTTGTCAACCTGGATTGGGTCCTGGAGCAGAAGAAGGAAAAAATGTCTCTTATAAAGAAATCCGTACCATAAGTATTCCAAATTTCTGTTCCATGGAAATTCAGGCACAATGCACCCTCCAAGAAAGAGGGAAAATCTCTGCATACTTGTTCTTTAAAGTGTTGAATGATTTTTCACGTTTATTAATAATTTGTATTTTCTCTGTTGCGAATTATCTGCCTTTATTTATCGTCATTGTAGGTACTTCTCAGTACCTACTTTTAATTATAAAACAGCTTCCTTGTTTAACAAATAAATATAAACTGTATAAAAGGGCGTAAAGGAAAAAAAAAGAAAACCCCTCTCATCTCCACATCCCACTCTCCAGATGTTCTCCCTCTTATTTTAGTTTTTAAGGTTTGTCTCCCACCCTTTTTCCTTCCTTTCACTCTTTAAAAATTTCTAAATATTTTTTGTGAATTACTCATGCAGCAAAAGCATACATCTCTGGTGGACTAGGAAAGCAGAGTTTACATAGAAAAAACTGAATGTTTAATCTCAATAGATTTTGTGATAAATATAATTTTATGTTCAAAACACGTTTATGTATATTTAAGAACTTTAATAGTATGAAGACCTCATAGCAAAGCATATGTATAACTGATACAAAATCGGAAATAAGACTATAGCTACATACAGTGAGCTAGGAGCTTAGATTCTGGCTGTTGGAAACCGTTCCATAGTCTGGTGTTATTCTTTGATTTGGGGGGGAAAAAACCCACAAAGGAGTGTTCTCACTGCTTAGGTTTTTGGCTTTTTTTTTTTTTTTTAAGATTTTTTATTTATTTACTTGGGGGGGCTGGAGAGAGCACAAGCAGGGGGAGCAGCAGAGGGAGAAGGAGGCTCCCCACTGAGCAGGGAACCCGAGGACAGGGACACGGGCTCCATCCCAGGACCCTGGGATCATGACCTGAGCTGAAGGCAGACGCTTAACCCACTGAGTCACCCAGGCGCCCCTCACCCCTTAGTTTTATTAACAGTGTGAGTTGAAATTGGTATTTCAATATAATAAACTCTGTGTGGTACAGACCAGGGGTGGGGGTGAGTCTTCTCTCACAGGATTAATTAACTGAATCTTTTGTTTTTCACCCTTCATAGAATAATAGAATTTTAGAACTAAAGGGCTACTGGAAATTCTCTTCTAACTTCCTTGTTTTATAGGTGAGAAACCAATTCCTGGAATGTGGAAGGCATGAAATGAGGCCCAGGAGGAGTAAACAGCCTGTTCCTAGCCTCCCCATGAGTTAGTGACACTTGATCTGTGTGATTTCGGTGAAGGAGCCAGAATGTTAACAGTGAGGCTTTCACTCATTCATTTAAGAAATGAATGAAATATTTATCGAATGTTGAAGATACAGCCTGTTCTGAGGAAGGAGAGTCATTCGGGTCATAAGTGATTCGTAAATTAACAACCGTACATGATGTACTAACCACTACTCTTTTTTTCATCGCCAGTGAGGAAGGCCCATTGCTTTAGCTGCCCCGGAGCCTGGGAATGGGACATGTGGAATGAGAAATAGGTCTCTCTGTGGACTTCTGTAACGAACTGAACTTTTTTTTGTTTGTGTTTTTTTCCAGATAGAAGAGGAGAGATCTGTGCTCAATAATCAGTTGTTAGAAATGAAAAAGAGGTAGGCTTTCTTTTTGTGTTTATTGTTGCGTGTATGTGTTTAATTAGGAAAATGTCAGAACATGATGCGTATGGTGACTTGTAGAAAACATACCACCTTCTTTTCAGAAAATGGGATTGTGATAGTTTGGTGCTCATAACTGATAAATGATGAAAATGTATTTACAAAAGTTACAGTATTGATTACCAAGACAAAGAATAGGTTAATTTTTAAGCCTCCTTCAGTTGCATTTATTCAGAAGTGTTCTAAGATCAGATTGTCTCATTATACTGCTGTCACCTCCTCATTTTCAGGAGCTAAAAATGCTGTAATTTTACATAGAGTAATTAATCGGCGTATAAATACTGATTGCATTATATAAAAATTTTAACTTTTCAATAATAATGTGTTAGCATCAATTTGAATGTTTCTATTTTTCTAGAAAAGAGCCTTGTTATTTGTTACTCTTCCATGATAATCAAATGATACTGAAATGGAAACCTTCCAGCACTTTTGAGTAAGGATAAACCGGCCCAGAGAAATAACCGTTTAGAAGCCTGATGCTTCTGTATCCTGACAGTCTCTGTCTGCTCTTTTAAAATGTGCAGTTTGTGTCTAGAGAAATTCTGTGTTTATGCTGCACGCCAAGCAGACGTGGTGCGTGCTCTTGCTGAGAACGGCAGCCTGTGCGGTACTGAGTAGATAGATGGGCAGCGCAGTGGGGACACACTTTTTTTTTCTTAATGAAACTAAAAATAACTCTTTAAGAATATCTTAATCAAGAAATCGTCCATGCTCTTGCAAAGTATTTTATTCTTGTCAGAGAGAAGGAAGTTTCCCTCACCACTGACTCGCGTGTTTTGCTCTGACAGTGTTTCCTCCCACCGACATGGCAGTTGCTTAGGAACTGAGGGCTTTAGTCAACCCACAGATAGTGGGATCCACAAGCTACATTCTAAAGGACGTCCGGCCTCAGTCCCGGGGTGCCTTTCCTCCTTTCTTTTTTTAATTAAGAAATACTTAGATTCGTTCTTCTGTAAAGTTTCATACCAGAATGCGTGTACGGTTCATCAGCCCCCCCCCCCCCCCGCCCCCGTCCAGCCAGCTTTTCTCCAGGCAACCGTGAGCTGTGGTGACTGGTCTGCCATTCTTTCCCCAGCACCTGTGTGCAGGCCCCCACAGCTCTGCCCCCCCGCACGGGGGGGGGTGGATATTTGATTTTACATAGATAAGGCTCTGTTTCGAGAACCTCCCTATGCAGTTACCAGGGTGTGTGAAAAAAACTAATAGGGCTTATTCCTGTGACATTCTGGTCAGAGAGCATATGAAAATGGGCTGGTGTAAGTCAGCAAGTACTGACATTATCCCTTTGTATTCATAATTCATAAACTCAATCTCAGAACAACCCAGTGAAATATATGGCGGGGCTTGCATTTACAAACCATGAAACGGAAGCCCAAAACGTTAGGCAACTTGGCTAAGAACTCAGATGCAGGCCTAAGACCGAGGGCTTCAGACTTTTATGCTGGCTCTTTTCTCACTGTACATTTATTTATTTATTGTTACTCTTAAATCTTTTTTTTTTTTTAATAAAGCTGCTATGCTTCCGTAGTCTTTACCATGTGACTTTAAATTACATGCCTTTCAAAATGTTATCAGGCCTGTGACTTTTTTCACAGCTTAAAAGGATGGACCAAGTTTGGGTGCTTGTTAAGGCCACTTCTTACTTCACTAACTTTGCTCCCATTTTAAGTCCTGGATAAGTTTAGGAGATTGTCTCTTGAAAATTACTCTTTATATCAATAAATGCAGATAGAGATGGTAATTTTTTCTGAAAGTAAAAATTTTAAAAAACCTAGCTTCATCCTATTTAGCACTGTTCTGTTAAATTAATCCTTATGGAATGTTATGTCTAAAATCTGAATGCGAATATATTTCAGCTAATAATTTGGGCCCTTAAATGCTCTCTAAAAGCCAGTTTGATAATGGATTCATATGTAGGTCTGTGTGTGTAATAGTTAAGTAAATTGAGCATGGAGTACTGAAAAGAATTTGATATGCTCTTAATTTAAAAGGCTGGCAAGTACTTAAATCATAAAGGTATTTGCAATGTAGTCATTCATGCAAGAACTGAGATCTTAGTCAAGAGTTTAATTGAGAAGTGATAATTGAACATACACAGTCAAGATAGTATCTAATTGTGTCATTCAAATGGTCATTATATTGAAGTGCAGAACTTATTCCTGACCTGTAGGCACGAACTACTTACCATTCAGTGGTAGCATTGTCCTGTATTTGCTATGGTCTTTTGGTATCTGAACATTGAATTGCAAGCAACATGTAGTAAAGGTTTTTCTCCTAACTTAAACATGTAATCATTATTTTGGAAACGGGTTTCCAAGTTAGGCAGACCTCTTTCAAAACAGGCTCCAAGACAGCTGACAGAGCAGAGCCAGCCTTGAATTGCTCTGCCTGATGGAAGTGGAGAAGCGAAGGTTCCTCTGTCCACTGAAGCCTACAGCAGATTGGGGAACATGTTTGGCTTCCCTCCCTTCTCTAGGCTTTGTGATGTCACTGCAGGGACTTGAGAGCCCAAATCTCAGACATGGACTCTTTGGAGTCAGAATTCACTCGGTTAGTGTAAATCAGGATGAATGTCAGGAATGGAAGCTGGTTGGTGATACCGTCTAAGATACCAAGTCTGAAGAGGTCCTGTGCTACTTCGGCTCATTAAGCTCACTGTGGGTTGCTGACTGTCTGACTGTCTCGGGCTTGCGCTACTTACCAATGCTCATTTCACCCTCTCTTTTCCCTTCCCTACTCCTGCTTCCTTTGCTCTATCTGTGTGTCTTTAATGGTAAGACTAAAGAAAGTCTATCCACGTTATAATAAATAAACTTCATATATTTTTAGTAAAACAAATTGTTGTATATATTTTTTGGCTGCCTTTGTCCCTCTGTGTCTTGCTTTTGTTTTGTAAAATATTCTTAGCAGTACACACACACACACACACACACACACACGCCGTTTTTATACCTATATACAGCAAAGAACTTCAGCGCAAATTTAGCTCTCCTTACTGTACCTGCATTTCTTTTCATGTTTCTAATATTTGGTTCTTGTTATCTTGCATTTTTAAAGCTTGCCCAGTAACACTTTAAGGTATTTGCTTCATTACTAGAATTTATTTCTTAAGTAAGTAGTAAGGAAAGAATCTGGCAAATACGTTCCCCTGGGGGGAAAGATTTCTGGCCCCCATAGCTGTTCTTTCATATCATGTTATCTTCCCTTCTTGATACTTTCTTTCTTTTTTTTTTTTTTAAGATTTTTTATTTATTTACTGGACACAGAGAGAGAGAGAGTGAGAGAGAGCACGCAAGCACAGGGAGCGGCAGGCAGAGGGAGAGGGAGAAGCAGGCTTCCCGCGGAGCAAGGAGCCTGATGTGGGGCTCCATCCCAGGACCCTCCATCCCAGGATCCTGGGATCATGACCCGAACCGAAGGCAGCCCTTGAACCGACCGAGCCACCCAGGCGCCCCCCCTTCTTGACACTTTCAGTAACACAAGTCACTCTGGCCAGCATGGTTTCAAGGTAACAGAGGCCCCCTGGCAGTGTGGTTTGTGACTCAGATGTCAGGAATGTTAGCATAAATGGTTTAAATTAGTCCCTCTTGGTTCGCACAATGGGATTAGGGTTTAGAAATAGCCTAAGAAGCCAGCAATGAAGATCTGCCACAGAGATGAACTGCCAAAGGCTATTTGTCCTGTCATTTGGTATATAAATCACAAGGCAGATCCCTTTCTTAACCATGTGTCTTTTGATAACTTGTACAAGAAACGTTCTGCTTGCCATCTTCTTAGAAAGCAGCCTCTCTTAGGGGTTGTGTGTATGCGATAAGCAGACGAAGGTTCCTGTACATTCTTGCTTCTTCCAGCTGGTGGTCTCTCTCTCCCTCCCTAACACAAAGACCCTATGAGATTTTGGCTATCTAGAGTTCTGATTATAGAAGAACTTAACTCTGTTCAGTAACCCCCAAATCCTGGTATTTTTCAATAAAAACATTAAAACTACATTTTTCAAATTTGACTTGGATTTATAACAAGTAAAGCTCTTGAAATAGTTTTTACAATAGAATAAACTACCAAATATGTTTAATTGAAACTTGAGCCCCGGATTTTTTGGATAACTTCGGATAACATCAGATATTTACTTTCCAGGTGGAAGAAGTACCTGTCCATTCCTTCCATTAAAATCTTTGCTTTGTTTTGACCTAAACAAGGTCCTATTTCCTAGCAAGGTGTTGTTCACTTAGTGATTTAACAGCACCAATACCCACCCACTCTCCAGTGTTCATATCATGCTTGGGTGTCGAATTCAAGAAATTTCTGTAAGTCTCAGATTCTTTTCTTACTACTTATTCTGGAGTATAAGTGTAAGCCACACAACGAGATAAATACAACACTTATATTTTCATCTTTGTGTAGAATTTCAATTTACCATAAATCATGAGAATTCTGTAATTCGTGTGCCGGATATCTTGGGTCTCACTAACCAGACATACATTCTGCCATTTCTAACCTGGGCCTCAGTTTCCAATTCTTCCAGTCAGTTCTAAAACAGACTGAACCATGACATGCTCCGCATTCACACAGTTCCTTCTTCTAGAACCAGGAGCGATTTGGCTGCTTGTTGTTGAAGTTTTGAACTCTCACTGATGATCATCTACATTAATGCAGTGTTGTAGGTTGGATGGCCTGAGGGCTAGCTAGGACATTTTTTTTCCAGTCTGTGTTTTTCTCAAAATATTTTTGTGATACAAGGACTCTTTCCCTCTTGTTTCACACTGCATGTAATTTTTAAAACCTTTTTATTTCAAAATGGAGATTTACAGAAGAGTTGCCGAGGCAGCACAGAGAGTCCCCATGGAGTACCCTTCACCCTGGGTCCCCTGATAAGCCCATCATACACTCCTTGGTATGTTTGTCAAAACTGAGAAAGCAACGTTGGTTCGGTTTGCTTATCTAGACTCTAGACTTTATTCAGATTTCCCCAGTTTTTCCATTAATGTCTTTTTCCTCTTCTGGGATTCAGTCTAGGAAGCCACATTGCATTCAGTGGTCATGCCTCCACAGCCTCCTTCATTCAGTCTGTGACAGTTCCTCAGTCTTTCCTTGTCTTTCATGACCTTGGCACTTTTGAATGCATGTAATTTTTACAACAAAAAGTCACACACACACACACACACGCACACAGTAGCTTGCCCTTCTGGGTTCTATCTATTGTGTCTTTGCCCTCCCTCCCTGTCTTCCTTCGTCTTCCCCTTCCTTTTTCCACCCCTTGAGTCCGGGATAAATGTTTCCCTCTCGTTAAGGCCTGGTCCCACTCCCTCTGCTGACAGCCGAATGCTGAGTCACGCTGAGAACATAAACCAAGCGCTCTGACGTCCTCCCTCCAGACTCCCCCACCCCCACCCCCCAGTACTTCCGTTCTCCACCTGGAAATCCATTTTAACATTTCTGTTCCAGCCTTTATGTAATTACCTTTAATCTCTATGAGCAACGTAAAGTCCTTTCCAGATTCTGTGGATGAAAAGTCACACTCCTTCAGTATGAATAGCAGTAATAACCTTTGCGACTGTTTTGGCCCATGAGATCTCAAAAACACATTCTCAGAAGTTGCGAAAAGTTTACTGAAATTAGTGAGAACCAATTGATACCTCCAGCATAAAACTGCTCTGCATGACATCTGTGTATAACCGCTTTGCATGTGTGTATTTTAATTGTTGTTATTGCTTGGTAATAATTTATTCAAGAAGTAACAATTCAGTTGGGGGGGTAGATTTTAAAAGAATTCTTTGGGGGTAACAGTCTTGTTTTGTTTTGTTAATTCTACGTCTTCCAGAGTTATTAACTTGTTTCTTTAAATTCAAATGGATACAATGATATGCAGATTCTGCATGTCTATGCCTAGGTAAACTTGTTCTCCCTCACAGTGAGTAAAATTTCAAGTAAAATTTTGCAAGCATAATAGCCTCAGCCCCTTTAAAACTTCCCCGTAATACTTTTTTCTTTACGTTAACTCAAGTTAATTGCGTGTTCGTTCTAGGGCCGTTGTGCACTCACCACTCTCTTGGTTGATTTCTGGAATTTTTTTTTTTTTTTAACTCTTTGGTCTTTTAGAGAATCCAAGTTAATAAAAGACGCAGATGAAGAAAAAGCTTCCTTGCAGAAATCCATCAGTATTACTAGTGCCTTACTCACCGAAAAGGATGCAGAGCTGGAAAAGCTGAGAAATGAGGTAGAGTACCACCTGAGGGGGCCGTTGCCACTCCTGCTTTTGTTCAAGCTGCGAGCCTAAGCTAACCCGCTGCGTTTCAGGTCACAGTGCTCAGGGGGGAGAGCGCCTCCGCCAAGTCCTTGCATTCCGTCGTTCAGTCTCTGGAGTCGGATAAGGCGAAGCTTGAACTCCAGGTAAAGAACTTGGAGCTTCAACTCAAGGAAAACAGGAGGCAGCTGAGCAGCTCCTCAGGTAAAGTGATGGCCACATGGTGCTTCTTTCCAACACCGCCGCTTCCTGCAGAGGAGCTGTTGCTAGTGAGATGTCCTTGGAAGGCTGTAGTGCTGCCCCTGACCGGGCCCATCTGCCTTTGGATCTCCCAACCACCGAATCAGATAAGGGCTAGTCATGACACAGGTCCTCCACACAGAGGCCTGCCTGGCATGCCCCCTTCTGGAGTGTTGGCAGCAATAGGAGACGTACGCGCACTGCCATGACGGGGGGCAGAGGTGGTCCCTTTGTGAGCAAGTGATCGCTTGCTTTGCTACTTTAGGTTCCAGGTGGGTGTGATGGGCATCCTCCGCACCAGTGGGCCAGCCCCCCAAGGGAGAAGATGGGCGGGTGAGGGCCAGCGTCTGTGTACGTCCCTCAGGGCTCCAGATGCCCGATAGGAAACCATGCACTGTTCCCAAAGAGGCCCATTTGGGAATTTCACATGAAAATACATGTCTGACACTGGCCCGTTGGTTGCAGTAACCCAGGAAAAAAGATGGCAAGTGTTGTGAATCCTCCTCCATTTTTTTTTTTTTAAATATAAGGTAATACTGATACTCAGGCAGAAGAGGACGAAAGAGCCCAGGAGAGTCAGGTAATACTCCTTTTTTTTCTTTTTTTTGCTTGGCTTACTCACTATTTTAAAAGATCATTTAACCTTTTGAAGAGGCGATACACTGTATATATTTTTAATATTAGACCTTATGGTCTAAACAATAAATAATATTAAAAACATATACAGTAGAAAACCTCCCTCCACACACTATCTCCCATCTGCTCAGTTCCCAAGCCCTTAAACAGGTTGTCATTCTTACTGGTACCTTTAAAAAAAAAATCTTTCCAGAGATAGAAAAACATGTATATAAAAACCAAAACTAGTTGTCTTTTCCTCTCCTTTTGGACACAAATGGTGGCCTATCTGGTCTTTTTAGTATCCGTATAGCACGTCAGTTGACGTGACATTTGGGATGTTTCTGATCTTTCAGGTGTATTAGGAACAGTGTTGTAATGAATTATCTTGAACATCTATCATTTTGCAGATATACTAGTATTTCTTTAGGACAGATTCATAGAAGTAGAATTGCTCTGTCAAAAGATTCCTTGCTCCTCTTGACCTTAAAAAGACAGAGTTCTTGAAAACTGTTTCCCCAAAGCCAAAATTATCAAAACAGCCTTAGTTTTAAAAATGGGATTATATGGAGGCAAACTATTCTGTGTTTGGAAATATACTTGCACATGAGCAACTGGTGTCCATCTTCAATTTTAATAGGACATTTTAGATATATTTATTCTGTTCAAAACTCAAAGGTACAAAAACCATCATCCTCTTCAAAAAAAGAAAAATTTGTTTGAGTTTGCAGTTTGTTTTAGTTATCCAACATCTCCTTTGAAAGACATGAAAGGATTCAGCAGGTGTACTAACTCACCCTGATAGTGTTGTCTCCTTAGTCTGTGCGTCTGATAAGCATAGACTCAATTAACTGTGTTTTCTTTTCCCCTTTCCTCTCTGCTTCCGTTTGTTCCATCTGCCGCTGCCAACGCTTTCTTCCAATCAGCAAATGGTTTGTTTTATGTTTCCTAATTTGTGATCGTGTGTGTGTGTGTGGTTTCCCACTACACTTACATCCATTTTGTAGCTTTTTCTTCTTCCTGCAGTGTAGCTCCTAACAGGATAAAGTCTTAGAAAATGAAACTTCCCTTCAGTGTTGGGAGGGGTCTCCTGCAGATAATCCCGAAGCTGGTGATTGCTAGCTTTGTTTCAGAACTTGCCCTGGCAAGAGAATTAGGCCCAGTATTTCTTTAAAAAGTGAAATGTATCATTTTTAATATTGTAATGCTGAGTTTTTTTTTTTAATTTTTTTTATTTATTTGAGAGAGAGAGTGAGAGAGAGAGCACAAGAAGGGGGGAGGGTCAGAGGGAGAAGCAGACTCCCCGCTGAGCAGGGAGCCCGACGTGGGACTCGATCCCAGGACCCTGGGATCATGACCTGAGCCGAAGGCAGTCGCTTAACGGACTGAGCCACCCAGGCGCCCTCATTTTTAATACTGTAAAGTAGGATTTATTCAGTGGATATTTAGAGAAATTGGACCTTTTAGTTATATGTAGAAGAGGGTAAAAACATTTTGTTTTTAAAGTGCCCTTGGTTTGAAAGGAGACATTAGGACAAGAGTGTCTCGTCCTGATGGTCACCGCGTTGTCCCACTGCTCAGTGAATCTTGGCACATGTGTTCCGTGTACGTGTGTACCTGAGCACTGCCCTGTCGCCACGTGTCACTGTCTCCTCAGCTGAAAGGGAGCTGGAGCCTTCTCTTTGGAACACCTTCATTTTTGTCTGAAGATAACGTGTATTGACTGTTCCACTGGGACCACCAGTCAGTAGATGTTAAGCCGTGGTCGGAGGGGAATTTCCTGAACTTGTTCAAATCTGCAGAGCATAAAAGTTCTGGATTTGTCCCAGAGTTTAATGGAACAGTTGACTGGTTTTGCTTTTTATAGAGTTTTGTGTATGTATGTTGTATATATAAAGCCTTTAAACATGGGCTCAGTAATGGCCACTGTTGCCCCCGCCCCCGTGAGGCGCAGCACATCCGTAGCCACAGTGTGAGAGTGTACTTTCATGGTGTTCTTGATGCCCCAGTGTACATTTAGACATTGTATACATTTGTTTCTTCTTTTTCCGGACAAATCAGATTGATTTCCTAAATTCAGTAATAGTGGACCTTCAGAGGAAGAATCAAGACCTCAAGATGAAGGTGGAGATGATGTCAGAAGCAGCCCTTAATGGGACTGGGGATGACCTAAACAGTTACGACAGGTATTTTATATTAAGCAATACTGATCAGAACCTTCGTTCCACCTAAATAAAGGTTTTTAAAGTTAAGTTCTCCAGTGGATTGGAGAAAACAACTGCCTTGGCCATAAATCGATTTCCATAAATCTGGCAAGAGAGTGATATAACCCTATAAATGGTTTGATGTGAAAATTTTAAATGTGGACTGTAGAACGTCTACTTGAGGCTCCCAGACTTGGCCATAATTAATTCTGCTTATTTTTTGTTCTTTGAGAGTGATACTGTCTCTTGAACTTCATCTGGTAGATATGAGTTTCTGATTGTACATGTTAACATTTGTAGTGACGACCAGGAGAAACAGTCCAAGAAGAAACCTCGCCTCTTCTGTGACATATGTGACTGCTTTGACCTCCACGACACCGAGGACTGCCCCACCCAGGCGCAGGCGTCGGAGGACCCCCCCCACTCCACACACCACGGCAGTCGGAGCGAGGAGCGTCCGTACTGTGAAATCTGTGAGGTGTTCGGGCACTGGGCCACCCACTGCAATGATGATGAGACGTTCTGATGGGACCCCCAGCCCTGCGCCGGGCTTCTCAGACACACTAACATGTAGGCGATGGAACACCAGCATCGTGTGTGCAGACCCGGAGAACTCACGTTATTTTTGACCCCCATCAACAAATCTAAGAAAATATTTTGAGCTTCAATAAATCACCCTTTTAGTCTCCCCTTAGAATTTAAAATAATAAATACTTAGTAGGTGAGTTTTCACCTCTGATTTTGTCTTCTTGATTTTTAAAAGTTCTAACAAGACATTGCACCAGATGCCATTACATTTACTGCCCCGAGGGAAACCTCCTAGAACAATCCCTACCCTCACAATACCTTATTTAAGTAACTTTAAATTATGCTGTTACTTTTCATATTTGCACTAAAATTTTTCCAGGCTGCGTTTGTATATTTAGATGTTTGGGTTAAGCTTTGACACTGGAATGAGTTGGAAAAATGTGCCATTTTGCATTTTCATCTACTCATTTAAAGTATTTTATTCTTAAAGAAGTATCTGAGCTCTTTGCACTACCTGATGTCAGTAGTGCCTTTATTTCAGGCTTGATAATACTTGGGTGTGATTATAAAATCATGAAACAGGTAAAGGGGGGGAAGCCCCAAACTGCTGTGGGGACATTTTATAATCTATATGCTGCACCTACTCACTCTACTGTGGTGTTTTGTTCATTGGTTTTGCATAATTTCAGCTTCTATATATTATATGTATATATTTTTAAAAAATCTATATTTTGGGAAAAAAACACAATGTCTTTCTTTTCAGATTTTTACCTTTATGAAAAAGAAAACACATCAAGACATGATGGACTAGGCCAGAATATAACATCACGTGGCTTTGCAACTATTTTTTCTGTTTTCATTTTGTTTCTTTAGCAGATATAAATAACTGGGAGAATTTTCTCCAGATTTCTTTCTTTCTTCAGCAGATATCCCCAGCAGTCAATTAACTAGATAATAAGCCACTATAAAACACCTAAATTAACCAATCTAGAACCTTTACAAGTTTTTTTACTGTATTTTTAGATGAATGTACGATGAGAAATTCAACATTAATAATTTTGGATTTTCTTATCACAAAAAATAAAATGAAGGACCTCAACCATCAGAAGTTTATCAACCAGTTTGAGTCTATTTATCTTCATTTGAATGTCTTCTAGAATATGTAAAAAGTAATAAATGTATCTTCCATGCTACATGTATAATAAGAACTTCTATAATTGTATATATGCCTTTGATGTATTTTTCCCCTCAAGATCATCAAATGTGTGTCTGACAAGTGAAAAATCTGTAATGAGTTGACATTTTTGGTTATAAACATATTAAAATAGGAAGTGTTTCACAAACAAAATGTAAAGCAGTATTAAAATTTGAGCAAACAAGTGTTCTGTATCTACTTTAATAAATGGTTCTTTTTTGCCAGTGGTAGTAAACTGATATTATTCTCAGGTTTATTTGTCAGTGTTTTTTCTTTAAATGAGCAAGCACTATATATCCAAATAGAAATTTTTACAGTCTTGTTGATAAACAGCTTTTTTTTTTTTAGAAAAAGACTGAAAAGATTTAATAATCAGCTCCCAAATTTTATGCTTATTTTTCCGATCTATCAGTTTCCTGACATAGTTTACATAAGCAGGTAAATCTTTTCAGTAAATTGAGCAGTTGAAGACTCAAGCAAAAACCCAAGTCAAGACTCAAATGTCTTGAGGAACTCTGGCAAGTTACATATATCCCATGTTGCTCTTGGTTTCCTATCTCTTCTTTGCTTCAAACCCCCATGCAAGTTTCTTTTTTTGGGCAACCTGTGAATTTTCAGCGTCCTTTTTGGCTTGTACAAAGTTGTGGCAGGCAACCGCCTTGGCAATTTTTACACCAAGCTCCCGAGTAGCTAGCTGGTTGCTGAGTTCCTCAGCCTTCTCAATGTTCCACTCTTCCACAGCCTGGTCTATGCTCTTTCCAAGGCCTGACTTGTCAATTTTTTTCTTTTTAACAGGGGGGCCAAACTTATCATTGATTCCAAAATACTGAGTAAGCTCCTTCCACTGGGTTTCACTTGAGGTCTGTTCACTATGAGAATCTTCTTCATTTTTCAATTTACCTTTCCTGGAGCATTTTCTTTTTTTCCCTCTGAATCCTGAAATTGAGGTTTTCTGTTCAGAATGTTTTTTATGCAATTCTTGAAATTTATGCCACATATTTAAGGGAATTCCAGAGGGGCATTCTTCATGTGCATTTACATTTGCCTCTACTCCAGGCTTTGGTCCATCAGCTGGGAAATCTGAGATCTCTGTTTCTGTAATGGCCCCATCTTCTTTATCTTCCTGTAAGTTAAATCCAGAGTTCTCTAATGGGGCTTCATCTTCAGAATTCAACTCAATATCACTTTCATTTAGGCCAGGAGGTAGCAGCCCACTCCACATCTTTTCTTCCGTCAGGAGCCGGCCGCCCGGCAGCCATCTTAAGACCCCACCTGATAAACAGCTTTTAAGAAATCAGTGTATCCCCATCTCAAAGCATCCTATGACCCACTTAACATAAAATAAATACTAAGGTTTTTATCCATTGCTATATCACACTATATTACCTGACAAAAATATAAATGGCAGCAGGTAGTACCAACTATCAATCCATGATGTTTTACAAAGAAACTCTGAAAGTTGCTGGGATGTTCAGCAAAATGACTACTGAACCAAACATTTGTTTCATGAGCACAGACTCACCAACAGGTCGATATTTCCAAAGCAGAGTTATCAGTTGAACAAGCACATTACTTTAACCTAAATAATACCCTGACACTTGTCCTTGACTTCAGTACTAACCATAGGGGATTAAAAGACTCAAACTATAAACTTACTGTGGTAATCATTTTGCAATTTATACTTAGGTCAAATCATGTATACCTGAAACTAATACAATGTTACATGTCAGTTATATCCATAAAAACTAAAAAGAACACTAAGGTCTGCAATAGTCATAGGGCAATTACAGCAGTATAGTTTCCAAACATTGGGTCTCTATACAGGTTAAACACCTATGTTGATCATCTTCTAGCATCCTGATCCTGTCTGAGGAGGGGAGTTTATCATCCTGGTCTTGCTCATTTATACTCATGCATGCTTGGGATTTCACTAGCCTTGAGCATTTCACCTCTTAACTGTAAGTTGTGGCCTCATTTAACAGTTCATGACAAGGCCTGATGAGCTCAACATGTATTCTCACAGATGGTGCTAAAATAAGACACATTTTCAGCTGGGCAAAAAGCCTGCATATGTGACAAGAATCTGTGATACAGGTTGAGAACCACTGTGAAAACCGGGTTGAGAAATAGGGCGTGGAAGTCTGCATGAGTGGAAACAAGTTATTTTAAAATCTAAACGGTTTTGATGAATCGTAGAATTGAGAGTACAAGTGTGTATGTATGTATGATTGATTGATTGCTTTTCTGCATCCTCCCCAAATTCTGCTCTTTGCTTACTCAGACCTCATGGTAGTTGTTTAGCGAGCCCTTTCTTCATAATATAGAGTGTGTATATAGAATTGAAAGGAGCCATCCACTCGAAGACCCAACATTTTCAAGCCTCTTTCACATCCCAAATAGTCAATTTCTACCCTCAAAGTATTGAAACGCACATATCCTCCTAAAACAATAGTTATTAAGCAATTAAGTTCCAGGCACCTTTCTGAGCTTTTAATGTGAAACAAGATGTAAATTCCATCTTTTTGATCCTCACAACTCACAAGGTAACATACGAATTTTACTGATGCAGTGGGAACTGGATTCCACGTGGGACAGTATTTGTGTGAAATACCAGGCAGTGGAAGTTTACCAGGAAGAGCTAAAGAGACGTCACATGACAGATTCCCTCAGCCGCGGTCCTTTTTTGTAAAGTTTAGCCTACAAACTAAGAGAGCAAAGCGAAGGGCTTTCTGATTGCTACAAAAGATTTCCATTATAGCGGGTATGCTTGCTGCTAAGAAGAAAGAGTAGGGTCCAGTCCCCGTCTCTCAACTCAATTCTCCGCGCCCAACGACTCCTGGACTGAGGGAGGGTCCGGATGGGGCCGGGCGTCTTGGGGGAGTGGCGGAACCGACGGGGAAGAAGGAAACCGCGGGGGCTAGGGCCGGGAAAGACAGCAGACGTCGGCCCATTCCAGTTTCCGGGTTTGCGTGCTGTCAGCCGCCTCGGTCACGTGACCGCGCCGCCACGTGACCGCGCCCGTGGGCTTAGCCGGGAAAGGGGGCGGTGGGGCAAGATGGCGGCGCACCTGTCCTACGGACGAGTGAACCTGAACGTGCTGCGCGAGGCGGTGCGTCGCGAGCTGCGCGAGTTCCTGGACAAGTGCGCGGGAAGCAAGGTGAGGGACGGGAGGCGGCGACAGTGCTCTCCAGCCGCCAGTCCGGCCTGGTCTAATCCGGTGCCTGACCGCCTGAGCTCCAGGTGTACGAGGTCCCGAGGAGGGGAACAAGTGGGACCAGTGAGGCGGGGAGAGGGACCTGACGATGGGTCCGGAGGCCCACAGCCCACAGAGTCGGCGTGGCATAGCAATTGTTTTGTTGCAGCAGAGTAAGCCACTGTGGTATCGCAGTCCCTCGTGAACCACCTATGTCAGGTGCCCTTCAGATCCAGAGGGGCAGGTCTGGTGCCCCCTGAGACCCGGACGCGTGGGGCGGGTCCGGCCCAAGGACGTAGATGGTCCATGCATTACAGCGATCATGGTGTCGTTGCATATCGAACCATCGAAAGTCTCTGAAGCTCCAACATCTTACAATCTGCTGCTCACACGGATTATGAAAGAAGTTTAGAGTTATTTGAGGTTTTAACGTGACCATTCTGAGGATTGTTTCTCCTGTTAGACGTTTACCACCACTCAGCTCACAACTGAGTGAGAAATTGTAGATCAGAGACTTGATAGGATTTCTTCCAAGCGGTGTCACCTTTCTCCTCTCCCCTTAGGATTTATCAGGCCCCCTTAAGTAATTGGCAGTACAGCTCTGAAAAGAAAACGAAAACTGGGGAATCTCAAGAATCAGTAGTAGAAAGGATAGAACCCCAGGAGACAGAGTGGGTACTAGCAGCCATGAGAGAAAAAAAAGCAAGCTAAGTCCTAGGTGCCCAGTTCAGGCTCAAGAAATGATACTGAAATCTGAATTAGATCATGGATTGGATCAATGTCAGTATCCTGGATGTAATATTGTACTCTGGTTTTGCAAAATGTTACCATTGGGGGAAACTGGGCAGAGCATACAAGGGCTCTCTGTATTATTTCTTACAAATAAATGTTAACCAACACTTATCTCAGTAAAAATTTCAGTTAAAAAAGAGAACGGAGCACCTGGGTGGCTCAGTCAATTAAGCGTCAGACTCTTGATTTCTGCTCAGGTCATGATCTCAGGGTCATGGGATCGGGCTCCGTGTTGGGCTCCAAGTTGGGCTCCGCACTCAGCACGGCGTCTGCTTGAGATTCTCTCTCTCCTTCTCCCTCTGCCCCCCTTCGCTCCGTGCACTCACTCACACTCTCTCTCTTTCTCTCTCTCTCTCTCCCAAATAAATCTTTAAACAAAAAAAACCCAAAAAATCAACAGTAGCATCACTTGTCCAGATGTTGGTTTTTCTTTAGACCTATAAGATAAGAATGTGGTTAGAGCCAATTAAAATTTTTGTTAATTCAGAGTTTGAAGCAAATATTCCTACTACGTATGACTGCTGTTTTCTGTGGGTGTTGTTGAAATTCCTGACATTAACCATAACGAGAGTATTTCTCCTCTCCTCCTACAGGCAATAGTTTGGGACGAGTACCTCACAGGACCATTTGGCCTGATTGCACAATATTCATTACTGAAGGTAAATGAGCTATTTGGGTTTTGTTCAGGCATTAATAATTCTAAACTTCAGCAATAATAGGATTTTACATTTTCTCCCGAGTAATTGGCAAAGCTCTTTGGTCTTTATAGATGGTGATACTAATGCATGTCTAACATTCTTTATACAGTGGTCCATTGGCCAGTGATTTTATGCTGATCCTAGTTCTAGGGAAATTACTAGCCTTGTATTATGTGACCATTACTTAGTGTCACTGACAATTCCTTGTGTGAGTCATTTGAATTCAGGTGCAGTAGCAGTGACTTAATCCTGAAACTTTGTCCTTTATACATCTGGCTTTGGGGAAACTAAATTTTGCTAATCAAGTAATAATGTCATTTGGCTGGGAGTGTTAATGATGTCTGAATCTGGATAGGATAGGTGAAGTTCAGGGTTTTTGTTAACCTTTTGTGTATGTGTTTTCCTAGGAACATGAAGTGGAAAAAATGTTCACACTTAAAGGAAGTCGTTTGCCCGCAGCTGATGTCAAGAATATTATCTTCTTTGTCAGACCCAGGCTAGAACTGATGGATATAATTGCCGAAAATGTGCTCAGGTATCTCTCAGAGCTTATGTTTGGTCCAAAAGAGGTTGGTCCTTCTCATGGTTTTAACGTCCTGAGCCTCTTACTGCAATTCCTCATCTTGCCAGTGCATGAAAAGGTGGTCTTTTAGAAAACAGGGCAGGCGTGAAAGAACATAAGAGGGCAGATGGGAAACTCGTGAAGTTGTTCAAACAGTTGGAGAAGGGGGGCAACATATAACCCCATTTTCAGGACAGCTAAAATTGAGACCTATATCAATAGAAAGGACTCTGATTACAAAACCAAAACCCCTAATGGTTATTTTTCAATACTCTCAATATAGTGTGCTTGAATTTCATAAGCAAAATAAGTATGAGCTGATTAAAATTTAATATAGCATCCAATCTGTAGAGGAAGTTCTCAGCCCCATCTGCACTCTGTGGTACAGTTGATTGATATGGCCCTTAAGATCTTAAAAGCATATGGGCTATTTTGGGAAGTCCACTGTCAAGGAGACTAGACGTGGGAGGCAAGAGTGATCTTTCATTTTCCTGTAAGATTGTGTCACTGCATCGGTGGGGTTAAAGAGTCATTTGTTTTCAGTAAGACACAGATATCCTGTTTCAATAAACCTGAGAGCTTTAAAGCCCCATAAACGGTTTAAGAGAAAGCTAGAAAATGCATCACGAAACACTGGCTGTGAATCAATGCCTCTTTCCTTTTTTTTTTTTTTTTTCAGAGTTCTCTGCTCTTCTTTTTTTTTTTTTTGCCTCTTTCCTGTCACGGAAAAAGAGAGCAAAGGAGCAACTATATAACAGTTGGAATCTGGAAGTCAATACGTGTATGTTTATCCGACCAGCATTTATTTAGTGCGTGCTGTGTGCGAGGCCGCGGGCCAGGCGCTGGGAATAAAATAAGTGAAATAGGCTATGACTCGTAGGTGCTTGTAATCTAACAAATGTTACTTCATTTGCAGTGAAGACAGACGTGGTCCAACAAGAGATTTCCACATTTTGTTTGTGCCGCGACGTAGTTTACTGTGCGAACAGCGGTTGAAGGATCTGGGTGTTCTGGGATCCTTTATTCATAGGGAGGAGTACAGCCTCGACCTCATTCCATTTGATGGGGATCTCTTATCCATGGAATCGGAGGGTGCATTCAAAGTAAGTTTGACATTCTCCTTTTTAATGTCAGACTTTGATTTTTGTCGTATTTGTGAGCATGACAGTGTCAGCGATCCTGTTTTCGTTTGCATTTCTGTGATTGCCGTGAAGCTGAGCCTCTTTCCATATGCTTATTGACATTTAAGATTTTTCTCTTCAGCACATCTTCCCCTTGTTCTTTTTTGTTGCCCATTCTTTCTTTTTAAGGAATTCTTTGTATATTCTGGACACGAGTCACTGTAGGTTATAGAAGCGGCAAGTACGTTCTCCCAATCTGTGATTTGTCTTTTCATTATGATATCTTTTATCCTGTAGACATTTCCCATCATAAAGTGCTTTATTTTTGTAATAGCTTTATTGAGACATAATTCACATGCCATAAAATTTACCCTTTTACAGTGTGCGGTTCACTAGTTTCCAGTGTATTCAGAGTTTTGCGACTATTGCCACTGTCTCATTGTGGAACATTTTTCTCCTTTTAGAAAGAAACGCTCTGCCCATTAGCAGTCACCCCCTCTCTCCCTCCACGGCTCCTGGCAGTCACTAGCCTGTTGCCATCTGTATGGAGTTGCCTATTCTGGAGATTTCTTATCAATGAAATTATGTAACACGTGGTCTTTTGTGTCTGGCCTCTTTCTTAGCATCATGTTCTCAACGCTCATCCACGTTGTAGCAGATTATCAGTCCTTCATTCCTTTTTATTGTCAAACAGTATTCCGTTGTAATAATAGCCCACATTTTGTTTATCATTCATCTTTAGTGGACAGATGATGGTTTTCCCCTGCCGGCGATCATGATGCTGCGAACATTCTTACAAGGTTTTGTATGTACATGTGTTTTCATTTCTCTTACATATACCTCGAAGTAGAATTGCTGGGTCATACGGTAAAACTCTGTGTTTTCCACAGTGACCGCACCATTTTCTGCTCCCACCAGAGAAAGTTAAGGGTTCCAATCTTACAATCTCACGAACACATTGTTATCTGTCTTCTTGAAGTTTGCCATCCTGGAGAGTGTGAAGCATTATCTCATTGTGGTTTTGATTTGCATTTCCATAGTGACCAATGATGTGCTTCTTGGCCATTTGTATGTCTTCCTTTAAAGAAATGTCTATTCTGATGTGTGGTGCATTTGTTAAAGTGGGGTAGTTTATCTTTTCATTAGAAGAGTTGTAAGAATTCTGGAATGTTCTGGATGCAAGTTCTTTATTGGATACATGATTTGCAAATATTTTATCCCATTCTGTGAGTTTTTTTCACTTGGTAAAAGTGAAACACAAATTTTTTTTTTTCAACCCAGAATTTTTCATTTTACAGTTCAGTTTAACTGTTTTTCCCTCTTGTTGCTTTTGCTTTTGGTGTCGCATCTAAGAAATCATTGCCAACCCAGAGTAATGGATTGACCCTTATGTTTTCTTCAAACAATTTTATGGTTTCAATCTTACATTTAGGTCTTTGAGCTATTTTAAGTTCACCTTCATCTGATGTGAGGTGGGGATCCAGCTTCGTTCATTTGCATGTGGCTGTCCATTTGTTCCAGCACCATTCGCTGGAAGGCGGTACTTTCCTCATTGAATTTGTCTTGGTGCCCTTGTTGAAAATCCGTCGTCCATAAATGTAAATGTTTATTTCTGATGTCGCAATTCTATTCCATTAATCAATATGCCTGTCCTTATGCCACCACCCTACTCTCTCAATTACTGTGGTTTTGTAGTAAGCTTTGACACTGAGAGGTAGGAGTCTTCCAAGTTAAAGTAGTTAAATATATCACTTTTATTCTTTTAGTTTGTGCTTTTCGAGTATTATTAAATCCCTCTACACCCTGAAGACATAGGAAATCTTATATTTTCCTTCGAAAGTCTTGGAAGTTTTGCTTTTTAAGAAAAAAAAAAGGTCAGGTCTTTAGCTTGAATTGTGTATTTGTGTGGAGTGTGTGGTGTGAGGTAGAGGCTCATTTAATTTTTTCCAGATGGGTAGCCAGTTGTTCCAGCCCTGGTTTTCTCCACTGCTTATTTTCCACATGTGTTTATAGCAAATGTGCACGCCTTTGTTCTCCAGAGCTAAGAGTTTTCTTGCAAATGTAAATTTATGTATTTGCTTTATTTACCATCTTTATTTCAAAGAACACTTTCTCTCATAAGAATATTACTTTATCTTTAATAAAATGATTTGAAAGTGTTTTTTGGTTTTTTTAAGATTTTTTATTTATTTATTTTTTGACAGAGAGACAGAGAGGGAACACAAGTGGGGGGAGTATAAGAGGGAGAAGCAGGCTTCCTGGGCTCGATCCCAGGACCCTGGGATCATGACCTGAGCCGAAGGCAGACGCTTAACGACTGAGCAACCCAGATGCCCTTGAAAGTTTTTGAGAACCTTATCCTTGCACAATTATTTCTTTGAGTAAGAAAGGGTACAGAGTGAAAAGTAAGCCTCCCAGTGCTCAAACTGCCAATTCCCTGTCAGAAGCAATCACTATTACTAATTCTTTTTTTGATGCTTTATGTAGCTACAGCTCATAATATATATAAAATACCCTCCCCAGGGCACCTGGGTGGCTCAGTTGGTTAAGCGACTGCCTTCGGCTCAGGTCATGATCCTGGAGTCCCGGGATCGAGTCCCACAACAGGCTCCCTGCTCGGCAGGGAGTCTGCTTCTCCCTCTGACCCTCCCCTCCTCATGCTCTCTCTCTCTCATTCTCTCTCTCTCTCTCTCAAATAAATAAATAAAATCTTAAAAAAAAAAAAATACCCTCCCCACTTTATACAAATGGTGGCATATACCATATAAGTTTGGTATCTTGCTTTATTCTCTTAATAATATTATCTCAAGATCATTTTCTACCATATGTGAAAATGCTTCTGTATTTTTGTTTGAAGCTGCATACTGTTGCATTGTTTGGAGCTACCATAATTTATTAAACCAGTCCCCTTCTGTAGGATGTGTCAGCGTTTCTCATCTTGTGCTGTTGGAGGTGGTGAATAACCCTGTACGTAGGTCACTGTGCATGTGGGCCCTGTAACTGTAGACTGTTCTTTACTCTCTTTTGACATTTGTCTTTGGACTTTGCTTATGGTAGTTTTTGCCATGCGTGTTTTTCAGTGCACTCACATTTGTCCGTATTTTCTTCCTTGATTCATGGGCTTGTGATGGAGACTAGAACTTTTGAGAACCTCTGGTATTGTACAAAAAAATTATTTGAAATGTTTTCTTCCCCAGGATGTTGTTAACAGTGATCACCGCCTTAAAAGGGTTAACTTGAGGCAGTAGATCTCAGTGGCACCACTGACTAATTTGAATAACGAAGGCTCTTTTTCCGCCATGTTCCCTACTGGTTTGCTTATACGCTGAATCTCATCCAAAGATGGTATAGACTACCCCCCCCGCCAACATTTAAATGAAAAATTTCAGACATACACAGAAGTTGAGAGTTTGACAGGGAACACCCATATACCCATCACCTAGATTCTGGAATTACCATTTTGCTATATCTGTTTCATCGTATAGCTGTAATGGTATGCCCACATGTCATTAATTCACGTCTCTGTAATTAATGTGAATTGGTAGCAGCTGAGGAAAACTTGTCCCGGCATGACAGACCCTGTCCAGAGGAGAGATTTCCTGTTTGTTTTTCTGATGATTTGCAAAAAAAGGACAGAATTATTTTCTGCTGGGAATCTCAAGCTCTTGGTTTTGTATGTTCACTTCAGATTCTGTTTAGAAATCAGAGATTTTGCCTGGGTGGTAAAGCTGAGAATTCCACCTAGTGCGAAATTCAGCCCCAATTTCTGATGGAGTTGACGTAATTTTACATATTTATGTGATTTTAAACAATGAGCACAATTTAGTGATTTTTGGAATCAGAAGGCACATGTAGATCTTTCTATGCTTTGGGGATGTGGTTAGGATCTTCTCCATCATTGTTCTGTATAAAATGTGGGAATCAGAGTTCACCCTGTTGAATGCTCAGTAACGGTGATTAATGTATCACAGCCTTCATACGTACACATAAAAACAGTGTATATTAACCTGTTTCCTTTATAGAAACTGTTGGCTATTCTATTGTGTAGGCATGTGGGATTTGGAGGTCAAAAAGTATTTAAATGTTAATAGTATTACCATTTGTCCCTCCCAAAATGTCCTCCTGGCTTAAAATTCCACAAGTGCACAATAGAGTTGGGATATTAACACAAATTATCACTCCACCGACACTTACATTAGAGCAAAAAATTCAAGATTAATATCTGTTTTTAACTTTTAAATCTTTTTTAAAAGATAGCCTTATAAAAGGAATGTCTGGGGTGCCTGGATGGCTCCTTCGGTTGAGCATCCAACTCTTGATTTCAGCTCAGGTCATGATCTAAGGGTCATGAGATCGAGTCCCATGTCAGGCTCCATGCTCAGTGGGGAGTCTGCTGGAGATTCTCTCTCTTCCTCTCCCTCTGCCCCTCCTCCCACACTCGCTCACTTTCTCTCTCTCTAAAATAAAAATAAGTAAATCTTAAAAAAAAAAAAGGAATGTCTATAGTAATACAACTTTTTAAATTAAAAATAATATGAATGCTGGGGCACCTTGCTGGCTCAGTCTGTAGAGCATGGGACTCTTGATCTCTCGGGGTTGTGGGTTTGAGTCCCATGTCGGGTATAGAGATTACTTAAAAACAGAATCTTAAAGGAGCACCTGGCTGGCTCAGTCGGTTAAGTGTCTGCCTTCGGCTCAGGTGGTGATCTTGAGGTCCTGGGATTGAGCCCCACGTCAGGTTTCCTGCTCAGCGGGGGTCTGATTCTCCCTCTTCCTCTGCCCTCCCCCCCACTCATTCGTGCTCTCTCTCTCTCTCAAATAAATAAATAAAATCTTACATAATAATAATAATATGAATGCTATTTGGAGAGATGTTCCCTAATATTTTTTTTCTTGAATTTTTATCTTAACTTCTGCTCCAATCAGGAGTTTTAAGTAATTTTGCCAGAAAGTGTGTCTTCAGACATTTTTTTTTCACCTTTCCTATTCAGTGAAATATTAAAATACCCCAGACTTGGAAGAGCCATCATCCGGCAGGGCTTCCAGTGGTGACCAGATACTCCTCACAGTGTCTTCGGGGGACAGCCCTCCTTCCTCCCAGGGGCGGAGTGCTCGAGTGCTCCACTCTGTCTTCCCTAATCCCTTTGGTATCCTTTCCCTCTTGGCTTTGGAGACTAGACACGTTGGGTGGGTGGGTGGAGAGCAGGTGTCTGGTGCGATATACCATTTTGACTTATTATTTCTTTTTGTGGGGAGGCAGAGGGAGAGGGAGAGAAAGAATCTTAAGCAGGCTCCACACCCATCACAGAGCCTAATGTGGGGCTCGATCTCACAACCCTGAGATCATGACCTGAGCCAAAATCCAGAGTCAGACGCTTAACCGACTGAGCCACCCAGGCGCCTCATGTACCATTTGACTTATGAGGAGATAATGATTGTGAACAATATACAAACAATTCCAAATAATAAAAGCTACCATTTATTAAGCACTTACTATATGTTTCAAGTGCTGGGATTTAATGTTTTACATGCATTTTCTTCATTTACTCCTTACACCATGTGGAATGTACTCCCTTCTACAGATGAGTAAATTGAGGCACACAGAGGTTATGTAACTGGCCTAGGGAGCAGCTGGTAAGTGGCACAAAGGGGCTCAGATCAGGGCGACCTGAGTCAGTGTCAGAACTGAGCATTTCCCCTCTCGCTTCCCAACTGGCTTTGTGTGTATTTTGTTGGCCTTGACGAAATATACCTTATATATTTTATAAAGTAAAGTGTATTTTCTGAAAATGAGATCAGATTCCAAATTTCGTTCAGCTACCCCTTTTCACTCCTCAACATGTTAGGACCTTTGTTATCAGCATATATGAAAATCTCATGTTGTGAAAACTGCTAAGTATTCTGTTGTGTGGTCCTCTGGCACAAAGAATGTGTGCCTTTGTGGGTATTAGCAGGTGGCCTTCCCAGAGTGCCCTCCCAAAGTCTGCACTCCCCACAGGGAGCCAGAGAACCCATTCTCATTGTCCGTCTTTGTTAATCAGTTTACTTGAGAGTCGAGAAATAAGAAGAATTGGTGTGGTTGGTGAACACTTTTCTTCCAGAAGGCTCTGCCAGGTACTTCCACAGCTGGATCCCAGTAGCACAGCTGTTGGCCTTGTGTTCTTGACTGCCAAGTAGCAGCCTGACGAAACGGTCTTGTGTCCCCAGCTTTCCAGGCAAAGTGGGAAATAAGGGGAAAGTCCCAGGGCCAGGCAGAGGCAGGTACCCAGCAAGCACCCAGTGACTGGGGCCTAACAGTAACCATCCTTTCTCCCCACAGGAGTGCTACCTGGAGAGTGACCAGACGAGCCTCTACCACGCAGCCAAGGGGCTCATGACCCTGCAGGCTCTGTATGGGACAATCCCCCAGATCTTTGGGAAAGGAGAGTGTGCCAGGGTAAGAAATGGTGCATGTTTCTGGGGTGAAGGAAGGGGTGCCCTGGTACCCAAAAGGGGAGCAATAGGAAGCTATTTACAATCCTATTTATGTGTGAATTCACCTAATTGCTGAAATGTACTTGTAACCCCAAATCGATACTTGCAGTGTGTGTGGACATGTCAAGAGTGGCAAAAAATTTGAGCTGCCCGCTGTGCGCGTTTCCAGCTGATGTCCAGTACAGCGATGCTCTGCCTTCTTGTTTGGGCTCTCAGGTGGTAAACAGGTGTCCTTTCTGCCACTATGTAGGGCCATGCACTACCTAACAGCATGTTTTTTGCATTTTTGCGCTTTCTCTTGGTGATTTCACTGTTTCACATGGCCCCAAGGGTGGTCCTGAAGCACTGCCCGTGTCCCTGAGCTCAGGAAGGTTGTGATGGGCCTTACCGAGAGAATACCGTGTTGCCTCAGCTTCCCTCAGGCGTGAGTGATGGTGCTGTTGGCAGTGAGTTCATTGTGGGTCAATCAACAAGCTATAGGAAATCAAGTGTCTTTAAATAGAAACACACGTAAAACAAGGTTACACACTGATTAGTTGATAAAAACCTTGTGACCAGAGGCTCGCAGAAACCTAACCTTGTATCTGCCCTACAGCAGTGGCTCAGGACTCGCCGGGTCCGTGCTCGTGGCCACTTTACAGGAGTCCCTCGAATAACGCGAACAGACTGCATCCGCGTTCTCATGCCTCGAAGAGCAGTGGCCGCCATCAGCGCACATGCGTGGTGGGAGTGGCTGGCCAACACAGACGCTCTTCTCTGACTGCTTGCTTCTGATCAGTCTCACCCTTCTACAGTTTCTCCTTTTTAAATTTTTTGATTGTCTTTCTGTTTTTAGCTACATTTTAAACTCTGCTACTTCCCAGAAAAGTCCCACCTGATCTAATGTTTTTTTTTCCAGCAAGTGGCCAATATGATGATCAGGATGAAGAGAGAGTTTACAGGAAGCCAAAATTCAATATTTCCTGTTTTTGATAATCTCTTGTTGCTCGATCGAAATGTGGACTTATTAACGCCTCTCGCCACTCAGCTTACATATGAAGGACTCATTGATGAAATTTATGGCATTCAGAACAGTAAGTAAAGTGACATCTGTGTTTCCTGAAAGGTCCTTGGATAGAAATCTCCAAAAGGTCTTTTTTTTTTTTTTTTTTTAGGAGATGCTTTCTCAAATTAGAGGATATTTGAGAAAATACAATACTGACTTTTGGCTTTCAGACACCAGATTAAACAAAATCCAAGCAAAAACTGCTGTTGTCAGTCCCACGACAACAGCTAAGCCGGATGCTTAGTGTGCAGGCGTCTGCTTGTCCCCGTGAGCAGTGGCCCTGGGTTAATGCAGGTGGCACTGCAGTTTGGAGAATGCAGACCCTCATGGCTGGCGGTTGTTGGGAAAGCTTGTTGGAGAGGTGGCATTTGCACTGGGTTTGGGGAGGGGTAGGCGTAGAGGGCCACAGCGAGTGGCAGGCCTCATCAGAGACACAGGGACGCTGCTGTGGACATTGCAGTGGGGCGTATCCAGGGAAGGGCCGACACTCGAGGTTGGAGACACAAGATGGAAGATGGGGGAGGCCTCCTAGCGTTTAGGTGTGACAGATCATTAGGTCAAAGTTCACAAACATGTTGGTTTGGTTTTGGCCCACACCATGCTTGTTTATTTCTGTCAGCATTTAAAATTTCAGAAATGTTTAATAATAGTCCTGGCGTATTTCTTTATGATCAAAGCGTACTTTGATCGTGGAAAAATCAAAACCTTAGTATTATATGCCATTGTTTCCTAAAGCTGGCTTACTTCTCTCCTGAGTTGGAAAATTCTGTTTTGTGCCCGGCACTTTGATCCGTTCTTCCAGTAAAGGCACACAGGTGCTTGCTCCCTTCCACTGTCGTTCAGGTTATGTGAAATTACCTCCGGAGAAATTTGCACCGAAGAAGCAGGGCGATGCTGGGAAGGATCTCCCCACGGAAGCAAAGAAGCTTCAGCTGAATTCTGCAGAGGAGCTCTATGCTGAGATCCGAGACAAAAACTTCAACGCGGTGGGCTCCGTGCTTAGCAAGAAAGCAAAGGTGATCTCCGCAGCGTTTGAGGTGAGGCGCTTTGGCTGTGTCGTGCTGCAGCTCTGGGTCACAGGCTAGACTGCCCCCCCCCCCCCCCAGGAGAGGAAGAGCCTCGGGGCTTCGGTGCAGGTGCACATTTCTCTCCTAACGTGCAGGGTTTCTTTTGGAACTTGTTCCCAGGCCCCATGACAGAAGGTGTAAGTTGGCTCCTTTTTCTGCAGGGTGGCAGGAGCAGTGTTTGCAGTTTACAGGCTTTCGTCAGAAATACTTGTTTTACCTTTTCCTTTTTCGTTATTTCCTACCTCACTCAAGAGGAAGCCGGCTGTACTATAAATAAAAGATCCTCTAGAATAGAACTTGCGGTTTTGGGTGAAAGCTCTAAGTTTAGGCGCTTCATTATCACCTCCTGCCTCCTCTTGCCCGGATGCTTGTTTACTCTTGGGTGAGCTCATTTTGGAAACAGGAAAATTCAGTAAGATGATAAACTCTGAATATTTAGACTTTGGAAACGTAAACTGGGAGAATTTTTGAAAACGAATGTTGCACCGAGTATGTATTTCTAGATTTCATCTTTCTGAGGGATTATATTCATTCATTGATTTTCACATTTCTGAAGTTACATTTGGTTTACATGATTCAGTTTTGCAAAAAAAAAAAAAAAAATCCCATCACTAAGCAAGGTTCACTTTGTGGACAATATTCAAGATTGAGATTCAGCAGTAAGAATGCGTTTTTTTTTTTTTTATTATAGAGGACACTTTTTGCTGTTTACATTTCCCTCTTAACATGATGTTTTTGTTTTTTATTCAGAAGTATTTGTGGGTAACCTAATAGTGCCCCCACAAATACTCAGATGCCCCCAAATACTAATCACGATAGGAACCCCGGGCATAGGAGGAGAAAACCTCATATATTTGCTCTCTGAAGAACTAACACAGTAATCAGGCACCATGAACTCATCTTCTCTGTTTTTCTTGTAATGGCGGAGCTGGGTTTGGCCTGATTTATTTGTATTCCATTCTTTTTTCTACTTTGATATAAATTATACATCCTGTGAGCAACACACAGAGCAGAGCACTTAAAAATAAAATACCTTCGGGGCACCTGGGTGGCTCAGTCAGTTGAGCGTCTGCCTTCGGCTCAGATCGTGGTCCCGGAGTTCCGGGATCGAACCCTGCGTTGGGCTCCCGGCTCATTGGGGAGCCTGCTTCTCCCTCTCCCTCTGCCCCTCTGCCCTGCTCGTGCTCACTCTCGCTCTTTCTCAAATAAATAATATCTTGAAAAAGAAGCAGAATAATTCTAAAAATAAATTAATAAATAAAATATCTTCCCTGCTTGATGGATCTGCCATTTCCCCCATTTCAGGAAAGGCACAATGCTAAGACGGTTGGGGAGATCAAGCAGTTTGTTTCCCAGCTGCCCCACATGCAGGCAGCAAGAGGCTCACTTGCAAACCACACCTCGATTGCTGAGTTAATCAAAGATGTCACCAGTGAGTATCCTTTGGAGTGATGATTTTCATCAGGGCTGACTTGCATGCATACTCTGATGCCAGGGTCACGGGCACCATGATACCTCCTTGGGAAAGACAGCTCTATTTGAACATTGTTTGTCATTCTGTGTTAATTAAGTGCATGCATGTTCATAGTTAAATGTGTTTCATTTGTGGTTAACTCACTTTTTCCCCGTTATTAATATAATCCTAAGACAAGATATTTGGAATAGTGATAAGAGAAAAAAAAACTCTTCTGTAAGTTTGCCACCATAATGAGGCTCTTTTTTATCTAGTTTTTCCCCTCTTATTAAGGGTTCATCAGAGCAATGTGATGTTTCTGCTTTTGTTTTTGTTTTTCCCTTGAAAACTTCCTGCAGAATTGGTAGAGAGATCATATGTTGAGTATTTTGAAAGAGCTCAGAAGATGTGTATTAAATCAAAGACGAATTTATTCATAAAACATGGGTGCCGTGTATTATGAAGTCTACTTTGAATCTGAAGTAAAACATGGTGTTGGAAAATCAGTCCTTTGTTTTCCTGTTAATAGGAAGCAGTTAAAATGGGGTTGAATTTGATGATGATAGTGAAGTGCTAGGGAGATTAGCTTTCCCTGGTATGAAGGCTAAATTCTTGGGATCTGTGTTGAGTCCTAAGGACAGCAAAGGGGTACAGTGGCCAGCTGCATGTCGATGTAATTTAGGAGCACAGGGTTGTAGGGTTTTCCATGTTTTAGAAGATTGTTTTCAGATGACAGTTTGAGCCTTTTGCTTGCTTGCGTTTTTGTGCGTCTTGTTTCTTAATTATCTTCTGTGTAGAAAAGCACACTGCTCAAATCAACATTTATTTAATTTCTAAGTTGCAAATTTGCTAATTACATTTTAGCTTCTGAAGACTTCTTTGATAAACTCACAGTGGAGCAGGAGTTTATGTCTGGAATAGACACCGATAAGGTATGTGAACAGTAAAACTAGCAAATCACTGGTGATTTGTCAAACGTCAGATTATAGCTAGAAAAGCAACCGTGTTGATTCCCATGCCTTGCCGAGGCATTTTTAAGAGCAAGTGCAAAATGTGGAAGTCCAGATTTCTCCAAGTCATGGGTAGTTAGCATTGCTCTCCAGCCCCTGAAACCAACCATCTTTAAGGCCTGTCGTAGATAAATGAAGATACTTGCTTTCTGAGGGAACTGCTCATATAATTCCTGTAAATATCCACCTCTATTAATACATTTAAAATTATGCAATTTCTGGAAATTCCTATTTTCTAGAAAATCTATTTCCCAAGAAAGTTCCTATTACTTTGCGGCCAATAAATTGCTTCTATTATTGAGATAGACATGGTCACAGGTGCCCCAGACATTCAAGAACCTCTCAGAAGGCTGTCTGCTGTGTTCAGACAGGCGGTTGCATTGTCTGAGTGTGTCCCCCACTTTGAAAAATAATCGTAAATACCAAGTTTGTTAGGCCCCCAAACTGGATGCTGGGATACATACCTGTATATTTTGTTTCCAGGTCAATAGTTACATTGAAGACTGTATTGCCCAAAAGCACCCGCTGATCAAGGTGTTAAGGTTGGTTTGCCTCCAGTCCGTGTGCAATAGTGGACTCAAACAAAAAGTTCTGGATTATTACAAAAGAGAAATTCTCCAGGTCAGTAGATTTCAAATTACTAATTTACCAAAGGAGAAAACATCTTTTAAAAAAAGTACAGCTTAAAGCTCCTATTTTGGTGTATTGTTTCCACTGTCTTTTAAATTTTTTTAACACCTAGAGGGGGTTGTCCTTGGTATCCATCACTGTTTACTGTGTTTGCATAATAATAGTTAATGTTTATTGAGCATTTACTATGTACCAGGCTCTAGTGAAAGAGCTTTAATGTATTCTTTTGTTTAATCCTCACTACAGCCCTGTGAATTAGAGACTGTTACCATCCCTATTTTATGGATGAAAAAACTGAGGCACAAGGTCGTTTTGTAACTTGCCCCTGGTCACCTGGCTAGTGAGTGGCAGATCCAGTGCCCAAACCCAGGGAACTGGGGTCTGGTGCCCTTGCTCTTAACCAGATTGCATTTGATGGAGGAAGGGACCTTTTTGCAGATTTTCTGATGATAATCCCTTAGCAGACGTACATAAATTAAGCTTGTTTTACTTCATGATTAGGAAAAGGCCACCATTATTTAAAAAATTCTCTCCTCTGTTGAAAATGTCTCAGGTAGTATTTACTTGCTACCACCAGCCATAGTTAAGTACATTGTTATTAAAACTAAATGCTCAAATTTTTTTTTTGGTATTTTAAAAAAATTACGTAGGTAACACATGCATTCTCATCGTATAAGATTCAAATAAGGCGAAGCATCTGGAGCAACATGTGATCCTTCCTGCACCTCACTCACACCCCCATCGCCCTCCCCAAATAGGACCAATGGCAACAGTTTGGTCTGCTTCCAGACTCCCTTGTTTGCATTTACAGACAAAGAATATTCACACTCACAGACTGTGGGGTAAGACTGGCTGGATACATGTCCCCAGCTCTGTTACTAAGTAGCTGGGTGACGTTGGGCAAGTTATTTAAACTTCTCTGTAAAATGGAGATAGTAATACCACCTAGCACGCAGGGTTAGAATAAAGAGACTGAGTTAATGCACGTGTGACAGGCTTGCAACAGAACACTGCCCCCCCCCCCGAAAGTGTTATGTAAGTGTTGGCTATTACTATTATTATTTACTGTATCTTTTTATTTATTTTTTTAAAGATTTTTAAATATTTATTTGAGAGAGAGAGAGCACAAGCAGGGGGAGCGGCAGGCAGAGGAAAAGGGAGAAAAAGGCTCCCTGAGGAGCAGGGAGCCCGATGCGGGGCCCGATCCTAGGACCCCAGGATCATGACCCGAGCCGAAGGCAGTTGCCCAACCAGCTGAGCCACCTAGGAGCCCCTACTGTATCTTTTTAAAAATAGAAATAAAATCCTACTGTATAAAGTATTCTATTACTATACTTTTTGTCCTTAAGAATATATCCAGGGGCGCCTGGGTGGTGTAGCCGGTTGAGCATCCAGCTCTTGGTTTCAGCTCAGGGTGTGATCTCAGGTTCGTGAGATGGAGCCCCACGTGGGGCTCCATCCTCAGTGGGGAGTCTGCTTGAGATGCTCCCTCTCCCTCTGCCGCTTCCCCTGCTCGCGTGCACACACACATACCCTCTCTCTCTTTCAGATAAATACTTAAAAAAAAAAAAAGAATATATCCAGATCTTTCTTATCGGAATGTATAGATCTGCCTCATTCTTTTTTTTTAAGTATCAAATTATATCCCATATAAAATATATATTAATTTATTTGATGCTCACTTAAGTTGGGTCCATAAATTCTGACTTTAAAGTAAAAACTGTAGGGGAGCCTGGCTGGCTCAGTCTGTTAAGCAGCTGTCTTCGGCTCAGGTCATGATCCCGGGGTCCTGGAATTGAGCCCCACATCGGGCTTCTTGCTCAGGGGGGAGCCTGCTTCTCCCTCTGCCTCTGCCTCTCCCCCTGCTTGTGCTCTCTCTCTCTGACAAATAAATAAATAAAATCTTTAAAAAAAAAAATAAAGTAAAAACTGTAAATCAGTCTTTGAAGCAGTGAGCTGGGTTAGTTGTAATGGGCAGGCAGGTCTCATCCTCCACGCTGCCCCTGTGCCCCTAGACAGTCCTTCCGTGGATTTGGGTAACATGCCCTACAGTACCTACTAAATCCATTTGTTGGAAGTGCTCTTTTTAGAAAGTGGCAGAAACTCTTTTCCTGATCTGACATCAATCCGAACGCCTTGTCTTGCAGACATACGGCTATGAGCACATATTGACCTTGTACAACCTAGAGAAGGCTGGCCTGCTGAAACCACAGACAGGGGGCAGAAACAATTACCCAACAATCCGGAAAACACTACGCCTCTGGATGGATGATGTGAACGAACAGGTGAGACACACCCCTCCACTTCAACTCAGTTTACCTACTGGTTAACGGTTTATCGTGGCCACCTAGGCTACTTGATTTATACATCCACCTTGCCCTTTCTAGAATGGTTTTCTAATGTTTTTTAGAAAGTAATGCATTCACGTATCATATCTGCCAGAATCCCAGCAGGGAACAAAGGGCGCTCTGATGCCGGGGAGTTTGAGGGGAGTTTCTTAAGATGTGGGCAGGGTGGGAGCCGGCAAAAGGCCTGCAGTGGGGATTCCTTACCAGCCTGGGCCCGAGGGCAAGGAGAGGGAACTGTTGCAGAAACCTGTTCCAGAACTTGAAGAGAAGAGCTGTGTGGAGAGGCCATCTGACAAGGCGAGGATGAGAGGCCTCTGGTGGAGAGACACAGCCAGTCTCCAGCAGTGTCACAGAGAGGAAGCTGGGGCTGTAAACCCCTGACCTCACATGCTGCCCACTCTCCAGGTTCCATCTCGTGCCTCCCATTGGCCAAACCCAAAGAGGGCGTGGGAGCACATTGGCGTAGAGCCTACAGGTTCGCCTCCTGGACACTGAGCACGGGGAGGGGGGCGGGGGTGGTGGTGAAGAATCTGGAAAATGTCCAGCACGTGTGGTAAAAATGTCGGCCATACAAAAATAAGGCAAACAGTGAAAAGTCAGGTTCCCTCCACATCTCAGCATGGTTTTCCCTCAGAAGGAACCACTGTAACCAGTTTTTTTAATCTATCCCTCCAGGAAGATTCTGTGAATCTACAGACCTTTTAACATAAATGATGCATATTTTATACCATTGACTTCCAAAGTAGAGTGTACTTTGCCTTACATTTATTGTTGAGTCCAGTTTTTCTAAATTTCTTTTTCTTATTTTCTTTTTTAGACTTTCATAGGAACTTTATCAGGCTGCCTCCTGCAACAAAAGCTAATAATTAAAAAATCTCCTCCACCAGTGGCAAAATCGGATTATCTTCCCCCCAGGGGTGGGATATAGATACTCTTAATTTCTATGTTGTACAGGGTAAACAGTATACTAGTTCTCTTCCCTGTTCTGACCTGCCTCTCCCCTCCACCCTAACCACCACTTAATACTATATCTTGAAGATCCCTCTGTGATCTACCTCATTCTTTTTTGTAAGTTTTTTTTTTAATTGCTACATAGTGGTTTTGCAGATAAACCTTAAATTATGATTAACAGATTTCTCTTGATAGAAATTCAGGTTGTTTCCAGTCTTTTGCTAGAACAGACGGAGTTGCGGCTAATACATCTGGGCTTTGGTCTATTCTGGTGGACAAGCCCCTCTGTAGGAGAAATGCCTGGAAGTAGAATGACTGAGTTCAAGGGATACGCACGTTGTTGCTCAGCTAGAGAGTGCCGGGTTTCCCTCCAAGAAGTTTCTTGCCAAAGCAAATAACAGCATTTCATGGTCAGTACCTAGAGATGCTTTGAGTGGCTTTTGCAAGATCTGAGTTGAAAGCGAACCTCAGGCAGCTAAGAATCAGGCCAAGCTGGGGTGGATCGGAGCAGGACGTTGCTGGAGTTTGTGTTTCTGCCTTCAAAGCCAAATCACATAATTGTGGGTTACCCAGAAGGCCGCTGTTCAGTGGCTCTACGTCTCTGTATCTACACACTTTTTCCCCTTTAATTATTTAACAGAATCCCACGGACATATCGTATGTGTACAGTGGTTATGCCCCTCTCAGCGTGCGGCTGGCGCAGCTGCTCTCGCGGCCTGGCTGGCGCAGTATCGAGGAAGTTCTCCGCATACTCCCAGGGCCCCACTTTGAAGAACGGCAGCCGTTGCCCACGGGACTGCAAAAGAAACGTAAGTCAGTGGCCAGGATCTATAGCAGTTACACACTGCTGCTGTGGTTTTCGTGGACTGTGCAGTTGCTTTGTAAAGTACATTTGTAAGGTACGCAGGACTCAGAGTCCCGTACACCTCTTTTGTTATTTGCCAATGTGTAGTGTAAGCACTAGAACCCATCATTCCCTCAGGAGTAGCAGCTTTCAACCTCTGAGTTGAGATCAAAATCATGTTCCTGAGTTTCAAAGGAACTCTTTGTACCAAGACACAGTTAACTTTTTTTTTCTTATATATGATGCCATGTTTGTTTGTTTTTAAGATTTATTTATTTATTTTAGAGAGAGTGAGAGTGAGCAGGGGGAGGGGCAGAGGGAGAGGGAGAATCTCAAGCAGACTCCCCACTGGGCTCAGAACCCAGCTCAGGGCTCGATCCCAGGACCCTGAGATCATGACCTGAACTGAAGGCAGACACTTAACTGACTGAGCCACCCAGGCGCCCCAGTGATGCGGGTTTTTTTTTTAAAGATTTATTTATTTTTAGAGAGAGAGAGAGAGAGAGGAAGAGAGCACACGTTCGAGAGTGAGTGGTGGGAGGGGCAGAGGGAAAGAATCTACAAGCAGACTCCTCGCTGAGCGCGGAGCCCAACGCCTGGGCTCGAACCCACGATCCATGAGATCGTAACCTGAGCTGAAACCAAGAGTTGGATGCCCAACCAACTGAGCCACCCACGTGCCCCCATGATGTAGTTTTTTAAGACATGGGAGGAGAAGCACCCATAATAATTCTTAATTCTGAAATGTTTCCCTTTTAGGTCAACCAGGAGAAAACCGAGTCACTCTGATATTTTTCCTTGGGGGCGTAACCTTTGCTGAAATCGCGGCCTTGCGATTTCTCTCCCAGCTGGAAGACGGAGGTACAGAATACGTCATTGCCACCACTAAGCTAATGAATGGGGCCAGCTGGATAGAGTCTCTAATGGAAAAACCTTTCTAGGCTGATCAAAGTCGACTTGAATGAACTGCAAAATAAACTGCTCCTTTGGAGAAGCTGCCAAAAGGAAGTGAAACCCCACGGAAGAGTAACAGAAGAATACAGAATTTACTTTGGGGGTCAGCGTCTTCAATTACACTGTTTTCTCCTTTCTGCTTCTCTTTTGTGTTTCTAATTTCTTGAAGAAAAAAGAGTAGAAGAGAATCCACCTGGCTAACAGAAACACCAGTTGTTAATGTTCTAAGCTCAGGGTCTTCCTTAGAGACCTCTGGCAACGTATTAAGGATGGTGGGGATGGATAATCTTATACAGCTGCACAAATGAGGTCAGTTCTTAAAATAGGAAGGCAGAGACTGATGGGTAAAAATGAAAAGTGGGAAGTCTCACCCCTAATAAACAATGCTTTCTTGAAGGCACATCATGCCTGGGGCAGTGGCTGGGTGTTGGGGCAAGAGCTGGTCCTGTCACTGAGTTGAGATTTCTTTTTCCTGCAGAGTATGGCACATTATATTTGGTGTCCTCAGCCTCTGTCTTAGGTGATCACTAAGGCAAGTGTTGATTCCTTCTGCTTTCAATTCCTCTGCTTCTATAAAGCAAGAGGGGTGGAGGGACTTCTTTCTCCAAATCAAAGTTCATCTGACCAGCTAAATTTCCATGGGTCTCATACTTATCAAGGGCTTTTTACATTGAGGAACGTGAGGATTGGGGAGCAGCTTCCTGAGAATTTTCTTAAACACTATTCAAAGACACTTTCTGAGCATACGTGCTGTTCACTCCACGACGTTTCCGTGGCAGATGCCTCCACTGAGGCGTCGGTTTTCTTCCCCACCCATCATGGGCCCCAGCACCAGCTGGTCCCACCGTGAACAGCAATGACACTTGCTTCCTCAGCATTTGGGACACCACCTCCACAGTAACTGTCGCATGTACTTCTCCACACTCAGCCTCTTGCATTGGTTTTGCTTGGAAACATACCGCTCCATTGCAGTCCCTGGTCCGGTGACCTCAGCCTTCTCTGGGACAGCTCGTCGATGGTCTTGGAGTCCAGCAGTCGCAGCTGCTCCTGCAGGAGACGGTTAGCCTGTGGGGCAGAGGAGCAGGGTATTGGTCCAGAGTCTGGAAACCTGCGTGTGTTCCCTACCTCCCTCCTGCTCCATCCTAATATCTGGAAGTTAAATCCAAGAAGGGGACCAAATGGATGGCTTCGTAGCCCTTGCCCAAGTCTCCCCTTTGTTGGGGGATCAAGGTCAGCATCCCTCCTCAGGGGAGGTGTGGCCTCTGTTGTTTATCAGTAACCACACGTTTTATTCTCATTTTGTTTCGTGAGTGAATTTCTGGTAGCGCATTGCATGCTATGAGTGAAAGAGAAATTCTACAATCAAAAAAAGCGTTCTTTAAGAGTGAGGAGTAGAAGAGGTCGTATTTAAGAGATCTGCTTCTCATGCATTCAATTTGGCCTTGACATTCAGTATTTGGAAAACGGTCTTTAAAAAAACTATGCCTATTTTAGAAAATCCTTTTTCAAATACTTGTTATCCCAGGGAGATTAGTTTATACCTTCCAGCCCCAGCTGTTGTCAGCCTCAGCCGCCTAGAGAATGAAATCCACCTTGTCCCTCAAATGTTTTTGGCTCATGGGATTCAATTCAAGTCTGGTCAGGTCTCCTTGGCTGGGGTTTTTGTCCTATGAACAGATACTCGGTTGTGTCTCATGTGTCTACATTCACTTGGGAATTTATACTTGCTTGCTCAGAGCATAGTTAGGTCAGCTCCTAAAATGCATTTAGCAGAAGACTTAAAAACATCAATTGCTTCATTTGTATGCAAATAGAAAGTGGTGGATAATTATATATTATACGCCTTTGTGTAAATTCACTTAATACTTGAAGCAGCCTTTGTCTCGAAGGAGTATGCCCTTACTGAGAAAGGGTATGTGAATGGTACATTTATTCCTAGAGAGGGCAGATTGTTTACATCATGTCTGGACTTTTGTTTAGTTAGGTAGACAGTTCTGCCACACCGGCAACTCCATAAAAAAGAAGTCTATGTAGATAAAGAAGTCTACATAGGCGCTGTTCTGTGTCTTACTATACACTTTTGAATTTAGCCAACAGAGAAGTATTTGAATTGTAGTTTAACTGTAGAGCAAGAGAATACAGGCATACCGAGAGATATTGTGGCTTTGGTTCCAGACCACCCCGATAAAGTGAATGTTGCAATAAAGCGAGTCAAATGCATGTTTTGGTTTCCCAGTGCATATAAAAATTATGTTTACACTATCCTGTAGTCTCTTAAGTGTGCAATAGCATTGTGTCTAAAAAAATGTATATTCCTTAATTAAAGAATATGGCTAAAAAATGCTAACCATCACCTGAGCTTTCAGTGAATTATAATCACTGATCACAGACCACCGTAATGAATATAATAATAATGGAAAAGTTTGAGATACGAGAATTACCAAAATGTGACAAAGTAAGCAAACGCTGTTGGGAAAACAGCGCTGACAGACTTGTTCAACACAGGGTTGCCACAAACCTTTAATCTGTAAAAACCGCACTATCTGCAAAGTGCAGTAAGATGAGGTGTGTCTATAATGGTTAAAAGGAGGAATATTAAAAGTAGCACATTTAATTCTTAAAGAGCACTGGGAAGGGATTGGGCACTCTAGCTCTGCCCTCACTAGAAATGGATTACAGTTAACCGTGACATGCTGGTCCTTCTCTTGTTCTCAGTTGTACGTTAAAGATTGGCCTGTCGGAAGTGTTTGTGTTCAGCAGAAATTCAAGAAGAAATACTTTAAAAAAAAAAAACTACCAAATGAACTGAGTGTCTAAAGCAGCTAGGAAGAGGGACTGTGGTAAGGATGGCAAGGCGTAGAAATGCAGCATCATGTAGAGTGAATCATGGAGAGACTGAATTGTACTCTAAAGCCAGATGTGTTATACAGTCATAGGCTTACTGACCTGCTACAGAAAATAGAGAATGCCTTTTTGTCAAAGGCAAATAATGTAAACTTTCTCAGTTGCTCTTACTTCCAAATGAACACCTGTGAATTTTAAGCCACATAATGTTTCTTAGCTTCAGTTACTGTGTGGTAACTAGAGCCTGCAGAGGCTGGAATACCTAACTGCCCTGAGACATCCATTTGAAGGACGTGGGAGTGGAAGCCGACCAAACTGAGCCTCTCTTCATCTGTTGCTCTGGGGTGGGGTGAGGGTATAAATCTTAGGCATACTTTCTTTCCTGTGACTAGGCAGGACATAGAAGCCCTTCAGATGACCAGTTCTCTGGGGGAGCAATTACTACTCACTGGCTTCCTGAGCAGCTTGATAATGTTCTGCTCCTGTTTTCAGCAGGGCTGCGGCCGGGGCAGTGATTTGATAATAACGGACCCTGATTAAATTAAGGAGCCATTTGCTTCTGGATGATGATGTTGATAAAAAAGGGTTGATGTCCACACTCCCTGCTATTTTAAAGGTCAGGAAAAAAAAAAAAAAACCCAAAACAAAAAAACCCAGTCTTTAATCACAAACTACAACAAAAAGCAAAATAATCAGAAACAACATAAAGTTTGTGCTTTTTCTTCATTGTTACATCTGGGAAAGGGTCTGTTCTTTATTTGCTGAAATCCTAACTGGCTCTTTTTGCATCACTCTTGGAAGTTGAAATTGGAAATGGGCTCATTGGGAAGGTGACTATACAGTGTATCTCTTAACTGCTAAACTCTGTCAGAATCAAGCACTTAGGAGCTCTTGGTTCTCTAAGCTCCTGTTTCTCACATACATACATGCATGCTCACACTTACATGTTTTTTAAGATAACAGCCCGTGCTGTAGTTGGACAGTCATAAGTGAAAGTCTTTGTATAATGGTTCTTCTAGTCTGAGACTCAGAGTAGGATGGGGCTCCTCAATGTGAGCTTGTTAGAAAAGGATTTGGACTGTATCCCACCCGCAGTGTTGAGAAAAGCAAGACAAGAAGGGGCATGAAAAATCCCCTAGTGTACCACTTGCTCAGCCCCTCTGAGTCAGGTGCTTTGCAGGCATCCTTAGAGCCTGTGGGCTGTGGTGGTAAAACAGGCAGGGTTGCCAGTGCCCCGCCTGGCCTGGGAGGGCTGTGCGCAGCTCCCTGATTGCTCAGGGACCACGTGGAGACTGTGATTGGTCTCTAGACCACACCTAGTTGGTGAGTGCAGCTGCTGCCTGAATATCCCACAGCTCTGCCTAGATCGCTGGAGTACGCACAAGCCTACCTTCAGACACCAGACCGGGAGAGGAACCGGGGAGCTGCTGCAGCAGAGGAGTCGTAGAAACTTAGCTGAGTGAGTGAAATGGGGAGAGAAGGAAGCTAGTGGCTGGCCCTGAGGGAAGTTGCTGGACAGGACAGCAATGGAGAGAAAGCTGGTTTGTGATTGTTGCCTTGAGATTCCGTCTGTGGTTGGAAGATAGCAGGACTGGAGCAGGTGCACAGGAGCACAGTGGGGAAAGAGAGAAGCCCAGAATCAAATTGATGCCCACCTCTTGGCACTCCTGCAATACTGGCTTCCCACAAGGGCAAGCGTGCTGGACCATAAAGCAAACATTTTCAAACTCTGCATGTTGTCAAGCCTTGGGGTCCAGGGAATTGCAGAGGGGCTTCAGTGAGGGCCTGCTGTCTTCTCCCACCCGAATGGGTCTCTCCTCTTCCCTTCCCAGGCAGCACCGACAGCTGGGGCTGCAGCTTGAGTGATGGGAAAAGAAAGCCTTACTCCACCAGGCCATTAGCAGCACTCACAGCATTAAAAATGCAGGAGGTGGATGGGAGGAGAGAGGGCCAGGGAGGAAGACTAATGCAGCAGCTGAGGCTGGGAAGAGACAGGCTTCTCTCTCCTCAGAACCAGATCCAGATTAGGAGCCAAAGAATGAGGGGAACTTTTGGTTTAAAAGACTTCTATGGTGTAAATGCAAAGAGGGCGTCCAGCTGGTTGTTAGGGAGAAAATCAGTACTTTGGGCTTCCTCAGCCTTAGGACAGCGTGTTTACTCTTTTGAGGGCCAGGACCTAGCCTAGCTTCCTGTGTCCACATTGCCTACAGCACTCCTGGCTCAGCACCGCTGGCTTGGTGGCCAGTGTTGGGGGGGTGGGCTTCCGGGGGACCGTCCTCTTTGCGCGCTCAGGGACTCCCCAGTGCTCTGCCCCGCAGGTCCTCGGGCCTCCCGCGCACGACGATGCCGGCCTCGTCCACCATCCACGTGCTGCAGCTGCTGCGAGAGCTGCTGGCCTTCGTGCTCCTCAGCTACACCGTGCTCATCGGGGCGCTGCTGCTGGCCGGCTGGACCACCTACTTCCTGGTGCTGAAGTGACAGCGCCCGCAGCCCCGCCCCCCGCCGCGCCCGCCTCGTGCCCACCCCCAGCCGCCAGGCCCACGGCGCGCTGCTCCGCCCCCGCGCCGGACGCGCTCCACTCGCTGACGGAAGAACCCTGCGCCTCGCGCCCGGGCTAGGGCTGCCTCTCGAGGCACGGCCACGCCCGGGTTGGAGTCCAAGCTCCCCTCGCGACGGCCGACTCCGCTCCGCCCGCTCCTCGCCCTCAGGCCCAGGGCCCGCCCCGTCCGCGCGGAAGCCCCGGCGGTTGGGCGTTCGCCGCAGCCGTTACTGCCGTTATCCTAAGCCCCGTCCCCTCCCTCCCTCGCGTCCAATCCCGACTGCTCCTTCGGGCTGGGGTGTGGTCATGGGGCCAGGCCCGCTCGAGAAGAGGCCGCGCCCCGTCCTCCGCTCATGAAGGGGCGTCACTTCCGGCGTGTGCGTCTGGCGTCCGGCCGGCGCAGGATGGCGGCTCTGAGGAGCTGGCTGTCGCGGAGCGTAGCCTCCCTCTTCAGGTACCGCTGCGGTCGGATACGAGGGCAGCACCGCAAGGGGTTTGGCGCCGCAAGTAGCGCGGTGGCCGGGACGGCAGCGCCGGCGTAGCTGGCGCTCGTTTCGCTCCTCGGCCGAGCGGGCCGCGGCGTCCCGCCCCTGTCAGGCCCGAGGACGTCCCGGCTCTGCCTCCCGCCTCCCGCGGCCAAACCTGGGGTTTATTTCTCACTGACGGCTTTTCCATTATTCCGCTGGCTGAACGCCAGTCCTCCTCCCTCCCCAAGCTCGGGCTGGCTTCCTGGGGCGCCTCGGCCTGCCCGCGAGTTCCCGTTGGCCCATCGCCGTCACTGGAAGGAGATGGGGGAGCGGCCGGGCGAGCGGCGGGTTATGAGAGGAAGTTTTCCCTGCGGGCAGGAGAGGAGCTGGTCCGCCCCGCGCGGCCCTGCTGGCTGCGGGTTCCAGGTGTGGCCTAGTGGGGACCATCGGGGACACCTGGAAACCTCGGCCACAGGTCCGGAGCTGAATGCTGCGTGCAGCAGTGTTTATTTTGGCCGAAGGTTTTTAAAAAGCTTTGAGACTGCCTTTTAAACTTCCACACCTGTTACCGATTAAACTTCGGCATCACTGGGCCCGCACCCCTGCGCGGCCGAGGTTCCCGAGAGTTGGGTGGCAGGTGGCCCTTGCAGCGAGTCCGAGGCTTTGCAGTCCGACGCGCTCTCCCCCGAGCCCTGACCCAGCATCTCCGTGTAGGCTCCTGCCTGGCCGAGTGTGAGTTTCTAACGCCTGCAAACAAATTGAAGACACGTACAGATTGGCGGTTACCGCCTTCCTAAATTTGACTTGTGTTTCTAGGTACAGGCAGTGTGTTCCTGTCGTGGCGAACTTGAAGAAGCGCTGCTTCTCAGACTTGATAAGACCATGGCACAAAACTGTGGCCGTTGGATTTGGCGTGACCCTGTGTGCAGTTCCTATTGCACAGGTAAAAATACTGCAGTGTCAGTGGGTGTTTCTTAGTGTGCAGTGCCCTCCTGGAGTCTCTGGGCGGTGAGCCATCAGCCCTTCTGGTACCCAGTGCTCCCCCACCCGCGCGCTGGTTTACTTTCTCCTCTACCAGCATCATCGTTTCATAGCTGAGCAAATATATTAATATTCCCATTTTTAATTGTCCCATTTGGTAGGAACAGTATGTCAAAGTGGTCAAATTGTATAAAGAGGGAGGAGAATAAGATGATATTACAGCCTATCAACAGAATAGTCTTTCATTCAACAAAAATTTATTGAGCAACTTTAATGTGCCATATGTTGGAAATGTAAGAACAAAACAGAATTCCTGCTCTCATAAAACTTGCATTCTGGGGTGGGGGCGCCTGGGTGGCTCAGTCGTTTAAGAGTCTGACTCTTATTTGTTTTATTTTTAAAGATTTTATTTATTTTAAAGAGCACGGGTGGGGTGGGGGGGTGAGGAGCAGAGGGAGAGGGACAAGAAGACTCTGCACTAAGCACAGAGCCCTACCCCAGGCTCGATCCCACAACCCGGAGATCATGAACTGGGCTGAAACCAAGAGTCAGCAGCTCAACCTACTTGGCCACCCAGGTGCGCCAAGCGTCTGACCGTTGATTTAGGCTCAGGTCATGATCTTAGGGTTGTGAGATCGGGCTGCATTGGCCCGGCGTGGGGCTCCACCCTGGGCATGGAGCCTGCTTAAGATTCTCCCTCTCCCTCTGCCCCTCCCCCCATCTCTCTCTCTCTCAAAAACAAAAAACAAAACCAAAAACAACCCACATTCTAGGTAAAAGAAAGGGGAGAAAATAAATATAAAATGCCACCTGATGAGTGCTATGCAGGAAGCAAATAGGGTAAGAATATAGGGGTACTGGGAGGGAGTTGGATAGGAGAGTGTGGGCCAGGAGGGCTACTCTGATAAGGTGATGTTTCAGTTGTGATCAGTATGATCTGAAAGAATGAGCCGTGGTAATATCTTGGAGAAGAGTTTGCCAGGCAGAAGGAACTCTTGAGTGCAAAGGCCTAGAAGCAGGTGTGTCTACCTGATATGTTTGATGAACAGCAAAAAGGTTAATGTGGCTGGAGTGGAATGAGAAAGAGAGCATAATGGACAAAACCAGAAAATTAGCTGAGGCTCAGACTGTTTTGTCCTTTTGAGCCATTGTAAGGCTTTGAATTTTATTCTGAAAAGGAAGCCACAGAGGATTTTAACACAAGGCTGTTACCATCTCACATAAGGTTTTAAAGGTTGCTGTGTGGAACTAGGAAGACCAATGGAGATTGTTGCTCTAGTCCAGGCTTGGAGTAGGCGGGCAACAGTGTAGGTGGGGAGAAGTGGACCAAATGTGGTCAGCATGAGTTGCTGATGGATTGAATGTGGAGTATATTTCAGGGTTTTTGAAAAAGCCTAAGCGCCTGAAAGAATGGAGTTACCATTTATTGGAGTGGAGGGGAAGTAGGTTTTGGGAGGATGAAATCAAGAGTTAAGTTTTGGAAATGACAGTCTAAAATTAAAATGTCTAGTAGACATCTAGGTGGAGTTGTCACGTAGGTGATATGAAAGTGGTACCTTATTAAAAAGATCACTGGTTATATGCTTTCTGAGAAAGAGCTCAATAGGAAATTAGCAAACCCCATTTTGGCAGAATATTTCTGATACTTATATGTGTGTTTATCGCAACAAGATCAATTCCAGGGGCGCCTGGGTGGCTCAGTTGGTTAAGTGTCTGCCTTCAGCTCAGGTCATAATCTCGGGGTCATGATCTCAGGGTCCTGGGATCAAGCCCCGCATCGGGCCACCTGCTCAGTGGGGAGCCTGCTTCTCCTTCTGCTCCTCCCCTCCCCACTCGTGTTCTCTCTCTCTTAAATAAATAAATCTTAAATGGAATTGATCTTTTTTTTTTAATCACAAATCTTTTCAGCATCTTCTGAGGCTTTCTCATGAGCCTGCGTCTTTTTGTTCCTCACACCAAACCTCATCTCTGCTTGTTCATAGAATTGTTAATCCTAAAACCCTTACTTGAGCACCAGGCCATTTTCTGCCACAATTAGGATAGCCTTTCTTCTTTCCTTCAAAAGAAGTTTTTGGGTTTGTCCTTTCTCAGTTCATACACTTTTCTTAAGCTGCAGTTACCTCAGTTCTGGGCCACATGACAGGAGCCTCAGGTCATTATCCTGTAGGAATGGCCGTTCCACTTCTGTTCTTCAGAACCTGCAGTGGCTCTCCGTTGTGTGTTGCAGAACTAAAACTCAGCCAACTCTCCCCGTACTCCAGTCTCCTTGTCCTCTTACCTCCCTTGTGCTATCTGTTGGAACCAGGCCAGATCCCTGAATGTCCCCTGCATGCAACAGATGTATCTTTTCCTCATTATTTCTTCATCCCCAGGCTGCCTGACAGTTCTCATCCTGGCTATCTTCAGGCCCAAGTCCCACCTCTTTTTAAAGCCTTTCAGAGTTTCTGGCCAACAATGATCTCCCTCTTTCTGACCACTTGTGTTGTATTTTGATATTTGATGATTACACTCTGAGTCAGCAGAGCATAATGGAAAGGGTACAAATGTTGACGAAGATGTGGTTTAAGGTCAAATATGTGACTTTTGGGGAGAGAATGTAACTATTCTGGGTTTCCATCTCCTCATCTAAAAAAGAAGTGATAATACCTGGGCTGTCATGAGGAACAAGTGAAAATGCACTGTAAAATGCATTATGGGTGGATCAGTCGGTTAAGTGTCCGACTCTTGGTTTTGGCTCAGGTTGTGATCTCAGGGTTGTGAGATCAAGCCCTGCGTTGAGATTAAAATAAAATGCATTATGAAGACATAAGTTAGAATATATCAAAATTAGCTTCCAATGAGCAGAAATAATATTCTTTTCAGTCTTTCTGTACCTTCAGTGCAAGGTATGTAATGAATACTTACTTGAACGGAAGATAAATATGGTAAGTAAAATTCTGGATTTGTTCATGTGTCAAAGATTTCTTGACTGCTACTTTCAGTAAGTGATTCTATGGGTTTATACTCTAGCAAAAACAAGACTGCATATGATTAGAGGAATTGGTTTCTTTGTTCTGATACAATAAATGCTCTGCTGAGGAAGGAAAAGGCAGAGTCAGGGATGACCTGAAAGTAGAGCGTTCCTATAAAACCTTTCATAATTCAGCATAAAGTGAAGAGTATCTTTCCAAAAGTTCATGTTATGCCATTTTGCTTTTTACAAAAGACATTTAGTACAGTAACGGCTTTTTTTTTCTTTGTAAACTTAAAAATCCTCTCCGGACTTCTTTTCGTTATTGAAATAAGGTACTAGTACAGTCAGGTACCTTAAGAGCAAAGAGACTTAGTGCAGACTTTCAGAAAGCAGGGAATACTTGAATTTAGTTAAGGCGGCCACATTTCCTTAACTCTTGAGATAGTTACATTGGCTTTTTATTTTTTTTTTTTAACATAATAGCTGAAGTCAGAGTGAAGTGTCCCCAACCCCTACCCAAGACTGTACTGTTCATTCTGCTCAGAATTGCTCTCCCCCATCCACCCATTTACTTCTTAGACTCAGCTTATCCCTCATCAACTCTGTGAAGCCTTTTTAAGCTATTTTCATTCAACATAGAAGTGACTGTTTTCTCATGCATGTCCCTACTTGTAGCTTGTACAGACTTCTGGGGTGCCTGGGTGGCTCAGTCCGTTTAGTGTCTGCCTTCGGCTCAGGTCATGATCTCGGGGTCTAGGGATCAAGCCCTGCATCGGGCTCCATGCTCAGCAGGGAGTCTGTCTTTCTCTGGTGCGCGCTCTCTCTCTCCAAATAAATCTTTAAAAAAAAGACACTTATACAGACTTCTGCCACCATGGTACTTGATTGCATTAATTTTTCAAGTTCCCTGTTAGACCCAGCTCCTCCCCTTCCCCATCTGAAATCTTTGAAGACAGAGAATAGATCTTACATATCTTCATATCCCAAGTATCTAGCCTGTGGTAATGAATGAATCATAATTTCATCGAATTTGTTGGTTGTAATTACTAGACTTTTATTTCATATAAAGAAATGCTTGGCTATTTGGAACATAGCATAAAAAATAAAAGTAGATAGAAAGCATACTCTGGAATTATTTCCATATGTTTTTAATAGCCAAAACAACGCCTAAAAAGAAAACAAGCAGTTGTAGTGTCAGAAGTGTTTTTCACTTGTTCCTTCAGCTGCTTCAAGCTTTAGAAGTTGAGTGAAATGTTTATGTCTTTCAGAAATGGGAGCCTCCTTCTCTTAGTAATGACGCATTAATGAGGAGGGCTGTGTCTTTGGTCACCGATAGCACCTCCACCTTTCTCTCGCAGACCACGTATGCATTGATGGAAGCAATCACTGAATATACTAAGGTAAGTGTCGTCTTGTTAGGTCTTGATCTTCTAAACCAGGGGTTAGCAAGCTGTGGCTTGTAAACCAAATCTACTGTGATGCCTGTTTTTGTAGTTTTACTGGAGCGTAGCCAGGTTCATTTGTCTATATGTTGTCTAAGACTGCTTTTGTGAGTTAAATAGTTGTAACAGAGACTCTAGGGCCCATAAAGCCTAAAATATTTACTTTCTGGACCTTTGGAGAAGTTGGCTGAGCCCTTGACCTAAATCAGTGATTTTTAGACTTTCCCCAGGAACCCTTTCTAAGAGAAAAATCTTTAAATACAGCAGCCCAGTAAAAAAGACAAGAAAACCAAGCTGATTGAGTTCAGTTACGGGTAAAGGGGTCTAGAGTCTACCACTCACAGCACCAGGGATTTCGCTGTGGGGACAGTTGGAAAACCACTTATGAGGTAGTAGAGAGGTATCTGGATAATCCAAATCATTTATAGGTTTATTGTACCTTCATTTTTCAGCAGCTTTTTCCCTCCGCCTTCTGAGTTTTCCCCTGCATTGTATTCTCTATGTCTGAATTGCTAACAAGCTTTTATAAACACAGAATTTGACAAGTGGAGATACTTATGTCCTGGAATAATGCCTCTACCTCCTACAATCGTGTAGTTTCGGTGAGGTGGAAAGACTGAATGGTTTGCTGTAACGGGACTCTATTTCCTTGGGGTATAAATCTCACAAATCCTAATATGCCTCACTTATTCTACTCATTTATTCTATATTTGTAGGCCGTTTATACCTTAATTTCTTTGTACCGACGATATACAAGTTTACTTGGGAAAATGAGTTCACAGGAGGAAGATGAAGTGTGGCAGGTGATCATAGGAGCCAGAGTTGAGGTAAGCAAGATGTTAATAGACATTTCTGTATTAGTGCGCCTACCTCGTTGTGGTGTCTGACAGTAACTGTTCTCCGAATCTGGTTTGAATAAACCCATGTTAATGTGCTTATTAACCTCTTCATGTTGTCTCAAGTGCTGTGTTTAATTAATTTACAGATGACTTCAAAACAACAAGAATACTTGAAGTTGGAAACCACGTGGCTGACTGCACTTGGTCTTTCAGAGATGGCGGCAGAAGCTGCATACCAAACTGGTAGGTTCAAGTTGTCACTCCCTAGGTGCCATCTGAGTTTTCATCTGGCTGTAAAATGAGGGATTTAGATTAGTGTAAGGCCCGTGTGGCTCTAACTTTGTGAGAAAATGTCCCCATTTCCACTAGCTAGGGAGGCCATAGTCTAGAAAACGACACAGCTATTGCCAATTAGAATAATTGCATCTAAATCGTTTTTAAGCATTTTCTTTTTATACCTCCATATTTATGGATAACTGGTCATACGGTGGCACAGTTGGAGGAGACTGAAGACCACCAATCTGTATGAACCTTACTGTGTAGATGGAGAAACTGAGACCTGGAATCCTAGTCAGTGGCAAATCCAGGACAAATAATAGCTACCATTTATTGAGTACTGGTCTGTTTCACACTTTGCAGTAAGTATTTTATAGGATTTTTAATTTAAGGAACTGTGAGGATTAGTATCCCCACGTTACAAATGAAGAAAATGGGGATCGAAGGGTTAAGAAATGCACTGAGATGCTGGGTACAGTAAGATTCAGCGCAATGCTAAAGCCTCTGTACCTTTGCATCCCAATATAGAAAATGCAGTTATTCATTCACCAGGATGTTTTCTGAACCTCTCAATCTACCCAGTGGGCTTGAGCTGAAGGTTTTTAACTATTTAAATATATTTTGAAGAAAACTCTATTCTTACCTGAATTGGTCTCAAACTGGGTAGCTCATAGAAATTTTTGTTTTCTGATTCTAAGCTAACAAACTAGGGGCTCTAGTACCAAATCTTAAAAAGGATATAATATATATTTTTAAAAGTAAAAAAAAAAATCTTAGTTAACTAAAGAACTCTGAGATCCTAGAAGCACAAGTGGAATGAAGAGTGAAACATTAGAAATGTGAAAGCATTCGAGCAGTGCCCCAGCAGAGGGGGGAGCAGGGTTGCCAGGTGCAGTGAATGGGAAGGTTTGCTGAGGCAGTCCAGATTGAGCTGGAGAAAAGGGAAAGTGTAAGCATTATCTGGGAAAAAAGACATTTTTACAAAACTGATTAAAAGGTCTCAATATGAAATATAGAAAGAAAAATAAACTATAAGGAGATTTACCTACAAAGGAAGTGTAATCAGATGTGGCTTCTGATCAACAACCGTAGATGCAAGGGGACAAATCAATAACCTAGAATTCTATATCCAGCCAAATATCATTTCAGACATAAAAATACTTGGTTTACCAACCACGTATGCTTTCTGAAGAAACTGAACAAAATTCAGTAAAATTTAAATTTTTAAATCCATTTGGGGAAGAAGTGAAAGCATGCCAGTAGTTGTTTTGAGAAGAGCTAGACATCAGCTCAACATTAGACCTTGCTAAACAGAACTTGATAAATGAATTTAAGACAGGGAAGTTTAAAAATTTTTTTTTAAGATTTTATTTATTTCAGAGAGAGAGAGAGAGCAAGAGCAGGAACACAAGCAGGGGGAGTGGGAGAGGGAGAAGCAGGCTTCCCACAGAGCAGGGAGCCAGATGCAGGGTCGATCCCAGGACCCTTGGGATCGTGACCTGAACCGAAGGCAGACGCCCAACGACTGAGCCACCCAGGCGCCCCAACAGGGAAGTCTTAAAAGAAATAGAGGAACAAGTTCCAACATGAGTCATCACAATAACTATGAATATGTTCAAAAAAACTAATCACAGCTAGGGGCGCCTTGGTGGCTCAGTTGGTTAAGCATCTGATCCCAGCATCCTGGGATCAAGCCCCACATCGGGCTTCCTGCTCAGTGGAGAGCCTGCTTCTTCTCCCCCTGCTTGTGCTCTCTTTCTCTGGCAAATAAAATCTTAAAAAAAAAAGTTATAAAAAGCTAAACCAAACCAATTTTAAAAGAAAGCTACTCCAAAAAGCTGGCAGAACAATGTTAGAATAAGGATTCAAGACTAAAAGAACATTAAGACAATTGAAAAGATATTCAAAGTAATGGTCATAAAGATATTGGACTTGAGAAAAAAGTGGATGAACTCAGAATTTCAACAAAGAGAAAATACAAAAAAAAAAAAAGGGTGCCTGCGTGGCACAGTTGGTTAAGCGTCCCACTCTTGGTTTCAGCTCAGGTGGTGATATCAGGGTCGTGCGATAGAGCCCCACACTCAGCACAGAGTCTGCTTGAGATTCTCTCCCCCTCCTGCTCTTGCTTTCTCTAAAACAAAACAAAACAAAAAAACCCCACCAGAGGTGAAGAATTCAACTGAAATAAATAATACACTAGAAGGAATCAACAGCAGATTAGAAGATGCAGAAGAATGGGTCAGCAACCTGGAAGACAGCATGATGGAAAACAAGCTGAAGGGCAAACATAAAAAATGAAAACAGGTTAAGGATACTCGGTGATATCAAGTATAATAACATTTGCATTATAGGGATCCCAGAAGAGCTAGAAGGGGGCAGAAAACTTTCCTAATCTGGGAAAGGAAACAGACATCCAGGTCCAGGAAGCACAGATAGCTCTTAACAGGATGAACCTAAGGAGATCCACACCAAGACACAATTAATATTACAAAAAGTAATGATAAACCAAATTTTAGAAACAGCAAAACAGTTACATGCAAGGGATTCCCCGTAAGGGGTATTTGATAGCTGGTTTTTCAGCACAAACTTTGTAGGCCAAAAGGAAGTGGCATAATACGTTCAAAGTGCTAAAAGGAAAAAACCTACAACCAAGAATACCCAGCAAGGTTATCATTCAAAATATAAGGAGAGGTAGTTTCCCAAACAAAAGTTAAAGGAGTTCATCACCACTCAGGAAATGTTAAAATTCTGAAAGGAAAAAAATTCACAAGTAAAAGCAAATATATTTGGTAAAAATACTATTCACTTAGCCAGTATGGTGGTTAAACCACAAAAGTAGTAAAAATCTATTATTACAAAAATTAGTCGAGGGATACACAAAAAGATGTAAAATGACATCATATACATAAAACATGGGAAGTAAAAATGTAGTGCTTTTAGAATGTGTTCAAACTTAAGCAACGAACTTAATATAGACTACTATGCACATGTTATATATGAACCCAGTAGTAACCACAGATCAAAAATCTATAATACACAAAAAATAAACATTAAAGCCATCAAACTTGGAAGGGAAAAGAACAAAAGATGAAAGGAACAGAGAAGAACTATAGAAACAGAAAACAATTAGCAAAATGGCAGTAAGTACATACTTATCAGTAATTTCTTTAAATGTAAATGGACTAAGTGTTCCAATCAAAAGACAGAGGGTGACTGAATGGATAAGAAAAACAAGACCCATCTATAAGCTGCTTGCAGGAGACTCACTTCAGACTTAAAGACACATATAGACTGAAAGTGAAGGGATGGGAAAAAAAAATATACACCATGCAAATATAAGTGAGACCGGCGCTGGCGGGGGGGGGGCGGGGAGCGGGGAGGGGACCAGGGTAGTGATACTTCTATCAGACAAGTAGACTAAGACTGTGTGGGGCACCTGGGTGGCTCAGTCAGTTGAGCATCTGCCTCTTGATTTTGGCTAATGATCTCCGGGTCATGAGATCAAGCCCCATATAGGCTCCACACTAGGCATGGAGTCTGCTTAAGATTTTCTCAGGGTGCTTGGATGGCACAGTCAGTTGAGTATCCGACTGACCCTTGGTTTCAGCTCAGGTCATGATCTCAGGGTCATGAGATCGAACCCAGCACCAGGCTGCACACTCTACTCGGAGTCTGCTTAAGATTCTCACTGCCTCTCCACCCCCCACAAGCACACTCTAAAATAAATCTTAAAAAAAAAATTCTTTCCCTCTCCCCCTCCCTTCCCGTGTGTGCGTTCTCTCCCTAACCAAAAGGAAAAAAAGGAATCAATCCAAGACATAACAATTGTAAACTATGCACCCAACATAGGAGCACCTATATATAGCAAATATTAACAGACATAAAGGGAGAAGTTGACAATAATCCAATGATAGTAAAGGACTTCACCCCACTTACATCAAAGGATGGATGATCCAGACAGAAAACAAGGAAACAATGGCTTTGAACAGCACATTAGACCAGATAGACCTAACATTCACACACAGAACATTCCAGCCCAAAACAGCAGAATACATTCTTTTCAAATGCACATGGAACATTCTTCAGGATAGATCATATGTTAAGCCATAAACCAAGTCTAAGTTTAAAATTGAAATCCTATCAAGTATCTTTTCCTACCACAATGAATTGAGACAAGAAATCAATTTCAAGAAAAAAACCTGGAAAAATAAACACATGGAGGCTAAACAACATGCTACTAAACAAGTGGGTCAACCAAGAAATCAAAGAGGAAATCAAAAAATACATGGAGAAAAATGAAAACACAATGGACTGAAATCTTTGGGACACAGCAAAAGCAGTTCTGAGTTTACAATAATACAGGCCTACCTCAAGAAACAAGAAAAACTTCAAAAAACCTAACCTTACACCTAAAGGAGCTAGAAAAAGAACAAATCCCAAAGCTAGTAGAAGGAACAAAATGATAAAGATTGGAGGAGAAATAGGAAAGTTTTAAAGAAAAGATCAGTGAAGCCAGGGGCGCCTGGCTGGCTCAGTCGGTGGAACATGTGACTCTTGATCTTGGGGTTGTGAGTTCAAGCCCCAGATTGGGTGTAGAGATTTTTCAAAAAATCTTAAAAAAAAAAAAGAAAATGAAGCCAAGAATTGGTTCTTTCAAAAGATAGACGAAATTGATAAACCTTAGCCAGACTCATTCAAAAAAAAAAAAAAAGACTCAAAATTGGAAATGGAATAGAAGTAACCAACACCACAGAGATACAGAGGTTTAAAAGAATATGAAAAATTATATGCCAACAAACTGGACAATCTAGAAGAAATAATAAATTCCTAGAAACAGAAAATCTTCCAAAAGTGAATTAGGAAGAAATAGAAAATTTGAACAGAAAAATTATTAGTAATGAGATGGAATTAAAAAAACCAACAAACAAGAGTCCAGGGCCAGATGGCTTCACCAAATTGAATTCCACCAAACATTTAAAAAGATACCTATTCTCAAACTACTCTGAAAAATAGAAGACAAAAGAAAATTCCCAAATTCATCCTACAAGGCTAGCATTACCCTGGCACCAAAACCAAAGACACTACAAAAAGAAGAAAACCAGGGGTGCCTGGGTGGTGCAGTTAAGCTTCCTATTCCTGGTTTCAGTTCTGGTCCTGATGTCAGGGTCACGAGATCAAGCCCCTGCGTCAGGCTCGGCACTCAGCAGGGAGTCTGCTTGGGATTCTTTCTCCCTTTTCCTCTGCCCCTCCGCCCCCAAGCAGCACACACGCTCACTGTGTCTCAAATATTTAAAAGAAAACCAGAAGCCAGTATCTCTGATGAACATAGATGCAAAAATCCTCAATAAGGTATTAGCAAACTGGGGCACCTGGGTGGCTCAGTCGGTTAAGCATCTGCCTTCAGCTCAGGTCACGATCCCAGGGTCCTAGGATCAAGCCCCGAGTCCAGCTTCCTGCTCAGCAGAGAGCCTGCTTCTCCCTCTCCCTCGGCCTGCTGCTTTTTGTGTTTGTGCTCGCGCAAGCGCACTCTGTCATATAAAACCTTTTTAAAAAATATTAGCAAACTGAAATCAATAATACATTAAAAAGATCATTCACCGGGCGCCTGGGTGGCTCAGTTGATTAAGCAACTGCCTTCGGCTCAGGTCATGATTCTGGAGTCTCGGGATCGAGTCCCGCATCGGGCTCCCTGCTCAGCGGGGAGTCTGCTTCTCCCTCTGACCCTCCCCCCTCTCATGCTCTCTCTCCCTCATTCTCTCAAATAAATAAAATCTTTAACAACAACAGCAAAAAAAGATCATTCACCAAGAACAAATGAGATTTATTCTAGGGATGAAAGGGTGGTTCAATATTTGCAAATCAGTGTTGATACCTCACAATAAGAGGAAGGATAAAAACCATAGGATCAATAGATGCAAAAAAAAAGCATTTGACAAAATACAACATCCATTTGTGTTAAAAACTCTCAACAGAGTGTGTTTAGAGGGAACATCCCCCAACATAATAAAGGCCATATATGAAAAACCCACAGCTAACATACTCAATGGTTTACAAAAAAAAAAGATTAACAAGGGGCACGTGGGTGGCTTGGTTGAGCATCCGACTCTTGATTTCAGCTTGAGTCATGGTCTAGGGGTTGTGGAATCGAGCCCTGTGTTGGGCTCCTTGCTGGGCACAGTCTGCTTTGGTATTTTCTCTCTCCTTTTCCCTCTGCCCCTACCCCTGCTTGTGTGTGCGCGCACACACGCACACTCAAATAAATAAATAAAATCTTAATAAAACAACCCATTTACAATTGCACCCAAAGCAATAAAATACCTGGGAATAAATTTGTCCAAGGAGGTGAAAGACACATACTGTGAAAACTAGGACATTGATGAAAGAAATTGAAGACAACAGAGATATAAAGACATATCATGCTCTCATGCATTGGAAGAATTAATATTGTTTAAATATCCATAGTCTCCCAAACAAGCTACAGATTCAATGCAACCCTATCAAAATACCAATAGTATTTTTCACAGAACTAGAATAATCCTAAAATTTGTATGGAACCATAAAAGACTTTGAATAGCCAAAGTAATCTTGAGAAAGTAGAACAAAGCTGGAGGTATCAAAATCCCGGATTTCAAAATATACTACAAATCTATAGTAATCAAAATGATGTGGTACTGGCACAAAAAGAGACATAAATGGAGTAGGATAGAGAGCCCAGAAATGAACCCACACCTATGTGGTCAATTGATCTACAACAAAGGAGGCAAGACTATACGATGGGGAAAAGACAGTCTCTTCAACAAATGGTGTTGGGAAAACTGGACAGCTACGTTCAAAAGAATGAAACTGGACCACTTACTTACACCATACACAAGAAATAAACGGATTAAAGACCGAAGTGTGAGACCAGAAACCATAAAACTCCTAAAAGAAAGCATAGGCAATAATCTCACCCTTAACAACCTATATGTATGGATATGTCTCCTCAGACAAGGGAAACAAAAGCAAAAATAATTGGGACTACACCAAAATAAAAAGCTTTAGCATAGCAAAAGAAACTATCAGCAAAACAAAAAAGCAAGCTAACGAATGGGAGAAGATAATTGTAAATTATATATCTGATACGGGGTTAATATCCAAAATACATATAGAACTTACACAACACCAAAAAACAATCCAGTTAAACAGGCAGAGGATCTGAATAGACATTTTTCCAAAGAAGACATACGGATGGCCAATGGACACATGAAAAGATGCTCAACATCAGTAATCACCAGGGAAATGCAAATCAAAATCACGAGATCACACCTCACACCTGTCAGAATGGCTCCTATCAAAAAGACAAGAAGTAACAAGTATTGGCCAAGATGTGGAGTAAAGGGAATCCTTGTGTACTATTAGTAGGAATGTAAATTGGTGCAGCCACTGTGGAAAACAGTATGGAGGTTCCTCAAAAAATTAAAAATAGAAACACTATATGATCCAGTAATTCCACTACTGGGTATTTACCCAACGAAAACAAAAACACAAATTCAAAAAGATATATGCACCCCTGTGTTTACTGCAGCATTATTTACAATAGCCAAGATACGGAAGCAACCCAGTGTCCGTCGGTAGATGAGTGGTAAAGAAATTATGAACGATGTATGTATGTGAAATAAAAGGTGTAAGAAGATTTAAAGAAATAGGGGCACCTGGGTGGCTCAGTCAGTTAAGCGTCCGACTCTTGATTTCTGCTCAGGCCATGATCTCAGGGTTGTGAGATGGAGCCCCACGTTGGGCTCTGTGCTCAGTGGGGAGTCTGGTTGGGATTCTCTTCTCTCCCTTGCCCCTACCCCCACTCATGCGCTTGCTCACGCTCTCTAAAATAAATAAAAATCTTTAAAAAATAATTAAAAAGGCAAAATCGGGGGCGCCTGGGTGGCTCAGTTGGTTAAGCGACTGCCTTCGGCTCAGGACATGATCCTGGAGTCCCGGGATCGAGTCCCACATCAGGCTCCCTGCTCAGCAGGGAGTCTGCTTCTCCCTCTGACCCTCCTCCCTCTCATGCTCTCTGTCTCTCATTGTCTCTCTCGCAAATAAATAAAATCTTAAAAAAAAAAAAAAAAAGGCAAAATCGGTTTCCTTAAAAATTTGGCAAGTATGACTTTTTAGAGGGCAAAAATAACATCAGAAAGGGCTATTAAAGATATGGAGGGCTTTTCATTATATAAATATTACAGTCTTTATGGAAATCCCAAATTGTCCCCAAAAGTAAAGAATCCAAATAAAACCAATAACCATAAAAGTTGAAATAGCATTCAAAGATTTTGTGCCCCCAAAATGGACACTAAGCCCAGCTGTTTCGTGGAGAGTCTTAGCAAATCTTCAAGGAACATAATTCCTGTTACAGAAAGCATACCAGTGCATAGAACGTGATGGCAAGCCTTCCGACTGTTGTCACTGTATAAAGTCAGCATGGGCCCTGACCGCAAACTGCACTAGGCCAGCACTGGAACAAAACTATGGTCAGCATCACTTACATGGATGTAAGTCAAATATAGCCATTCACCCTCAAAATACAAGATACTTCAATACTGAAAAAAAAACTATCGACATAACTCCCTACTTGAGATCATCTGCAGTAGAGGAGGAAAGCTACGTAATATAATGGCCATGTAATGTCACTATGTGCCCCGAAGCCGTCAGTAAAATGTAGTGCCCATTTATGATGTAAATCTAAGTACAGTTATGAATAGAATTTTTCTAACATGATAAAGGTTAAGTAATTCTACTTAGTAATGAACTATGAGAGGCATTCCCATCAAGGTCAGCAATAAGAGGGGTGCTTACGATCTACTAACTTTTAGCATTGTACTGAAGATTCTTTTTTTTTTTTTTTTAATTTTTTTATTGTTATGTTAATCCCCATACATTACATCATTAGTTTTAGATATAGTGTTCCATGATTCATTGTTTGTGCATAACACCCAGTGCTCCATGCAGAACGTGCCCTCCTCAATACCCATCACCAGGCTAACCCATCCTCCCATCCCCCTCCCCTCTAGAACCCTCAGTTTGTTTTTCAGAGTCCATCGTCTCTCATGGTTCTTCTCCCCCTCCGATTTCCCCCCCTTCATTCTTCCCCTCCTGCTACATTCTTCTTCTTCTTTTTTTCTTTCTTAACATATATTGCATTATTTGTTTCAGAGGTACAGATCTGAGATTCAACAGTCCTGCACAATTCACAGCGCTTACCAGAACACATACCCTCCCCAGTGTCCATCACCCAGTCACCCCATCCCTCCCACCCCACCCCCCACTCCAGCAACCCTCAGTTTGTTTCCTGAGATTAAGAATTCCTCATATCAGTGAGGTCATATGATACATGTCTTTCTCTGTTTGACTTATTTCGCTCAGCATAATACCCTCCAGTTCCTTCCACGTCGTTGCAAATGGCAAGATCTTATTCCTTTTGATGGCTGCATAATATTCCATTGTATATATATACCACATCTTCTTTATCCATTCATCTGTTGATGGACATCTTGGCTCTTTCCACAGTTTGGCTATTGTGGACATTGCTGCTATAAACATCGGGGTGCACGTAGCCTTTCGGGTCCCTACTTTTGTATCTTTTGGGTAAATACCCAGTAGTGCAATTGCTGGATCATATGGTAGCTCTATTTTCAACTTTTTGAGGAACCTCCATACTGTTTTCCAGAGTGGCTGCACCAGCTTGCATTCCCACCAACAGTGTAGGAGGGTTCCCCTTTCTCCGCATCCCCGCCAACATCTGTCATTTCCTGACTTGTTAATTTTAGCCATTCTGACTGGTGTGAGGTGGTATCTCATTGAGGTTTTGATTTGGATTTCCCTGATGCCGAGCGATATTGAACACTTTTTCATGTGTCTGTTGGCCATTTGGATGTCTTCTTTGGAGAAATGTCTGTTCATGTCTTCTGCCCATTTCTTGATTGGATTTTTTGTTCTTTTGGTGTTGAGTTTGATGAGTTCTTTATAGATTTTGGATACTAGCCCTTTATCTGATATGTCATTTGCAAATATCTTCTCCCATTCTGTCAGTTGTCTTTTGGTTTTGTGGACTGTTTCCTTTGCTTTGCAAAAGCTTTTTATCTTGATGAAGTCCCAATAGTTCATTTTTGCCCTTGCTTCCCTTGCCTTTGGCGATGTTTCTAGGAAGAAGTTGCTGCGGCTGAGGTCGAAGAGGTTACTGCCTGTGTTCTCCTTTAGGATTTTGATGGACTCCTGTCTCACATTGAGGTCTTTCAACCATTTGGAGTCTATTTTTGTGTGTGGTGTAAGGAAATGGTCCAGTTTCATTCTTCTGCATGTGGCTGTCCAATTTTCCCAACACCATTTGTTGAAGAGACTGTCTTTTTTCCATTGGACATTCTTTCCTGCTTTGTCGAAGATTAGTTGACCATAGAGTTGAGGGTCCATTTCTGGGCTCTCTATTCTGTTCCATTGATCTATGTGTCTGTTTTTGTGCCAGTACCATACTGTCTTGATGATGACAGCTTTGTAGTAGAGCTGGAAGTCTGGAATTGTGATGCCGCCAGCTTTGCTTTTCTTTTTCAACATTCCTCTGGCTATACGGGGTCTTTTCTGGTTCCATACAAATTTTAGGATTATTTGTTCCATTTCTTTGAAGAAAGTGGATGGTATTTTGATGGGGATTGCATTGAATGTGTAGATTGCTCTAGGTAGGATTGACATCTTCACAATATTTGTTCTTCCAATCCATGAGCATGGAACGTTTTTCCATTTCTTTGTGTCTTCCTCAATTTCTTTCATGAGTATTTTATAGTTTTCTGAGTACAGATCCTTTGCCTCTTTGGTTAGATTTATTCCTAGGTATCTTATGGTTTTGGGTGCAATTGTAAATGGGATCGACTCCTTAATTTTTCTTTCTTCTGACTTGTTGTTGGTGTATAGGAATGCCACTGACTTCTGTGCATTGATTTTATATCCTGCCACTTGACTGAATTCCTGTATGAGTTCTAGCAGTTTTGGGGTGGAGTCTTTGGGATTTTCCACATAAAGTATCATATCATCTGCAAAGAGTGAGAGTTTGACTTCTTCTTTGCCAATTTGGATGCCTTTGATTTCTTTTTGTTGTCTGATTGCTGTGGCTAGGACTTCCAATACTATGTTGAATAGCAGTGGTGATAGTGGACATCCCTGCCGCGTTCCTGACCTTAGGGGGAAAGCTCTCAGTTTTTCCCCATTGAGAATGATATTCGCTGTAGGTTTTTCATAGATGGCTTTTATGATATTGAGGTATGTACCCTCTATCCCTATACTCTGAAGAGTTTTGATCAAGAAAGGATACTGTACTTTGTCAAATGCTTTTTCTGCATCTATTGAGAGGATCATGTGATTCTTGTTTTTTCTTTTGTTAATGTATTGTATCACGTTGATTGATTTGCGGATGTTGAACCAACCTTGCAGCCCAGGGATAAATCCGACTTGGTCGTGGTGAATAATCCTTTTAATGTACTGTTGGATCCTATTGGCTAGTATTTTGGTGAGAATTTTTGCATCCATGTTCATCAGGGATATTGGTCTGTAATTCTCCTTTTTGATGGGGTCTTTGTCTGGTTTTGGGATCAAGGTAATGCTGGCCTCATAAAATGAGTTTGGAAGTTTTCCTTCCATTTCTATTTTTTGGAACAGTTTCAGAAGGATAGGTATTAATTCTTCTTGAAATGTTTGGTAGAATTCCCCTGGGAAGCCATCTGGCCCTGGGCTTTTGTGTTTTGGGAGATTTTTGATGACTGCTTCTATTTCCTTAGTGGTTATAGGTCTGTTCAGGTGTTCTATTTCTTCCTGGTTCAGTTTTGGTAGTTGATACATCTCTAGGAAATCATCCATTACTTCCAGGTTATCTAATTTGTTGGCATAGAGTTGCTCATAATATGTTCTTATAATTGTTTGTATTTCCTTGGTGTTGGTTGTGATTTCTCCTCTTTCATTCATGATTTTGTTGATTTGGGTCATTTCTCTTTTCTTTTTGATAAGTCTGGCCAGGGGCTTATCAATCTTGTTAATTCTTTCAAAGAACCAGCTCCTAGTTTCGTTGATCTGTTCTACTGTTCTTTTGGTTTCTATTTCATTGATTTCTGCTCTGATCTTTATTATTTCTCTTCTCCTGCTGGGTTTAGGCTTTATTTGCTGTTCTTTCTCCAGCTCCTTTAGGTGTAGGGTTAGGTTGTGTACTTGAGACCTTTCTTGTTTCTTGAGAAAGGCTTGTATTGCTATATACTTTCCTCTTAGGACTGCCTTTGCTGTATCCCAAAGATTTTGAATAGTTGTGTTTTCATTTTCATTGGTTTCCATGAATTTTTTTAATTCTTCTTTAATTTCCTGGTTGACCCATTCATTCTTCAGTAGGATGCTCTTTAGCCTCCATGTATTTGAGTTCTTTCTGACTTTCCTCTTGTGATTGAGTTCTAGTTTCAAAGCATTGTGGTCTGAAAATAGGCAGGGGATGATCCCAATCTTCTGGTACCGGTTGAGACCTGATTTATGACCTAGGATGTGATCTATTCTGGAGAATGTTCCATGGGCACTAGAGAAGAATGTGTATTCTGTTGCTTTGGGATGGAATGTTCTGAATATGTCTGTGAAGTCCATTTGGTCCAGTGTGTCATTTAAAGTCTTTATTTCCTTGTTGATCTTTTGTTTAGACGATCTGTCCATTTCAGTGAGGGGGGTGTTAAAGTCCCCCACTATTATTGTATTGTTGTCGATGTGTTTCTTTGCTTTTGTTATTAATTGCCTTATATAATTGGCTGCTCCCATGTTAGGGGCATAGATATTTACAATTGTTAGATCTTCTTGTTGGATAGACCCTTTAAGTAGGATATAGTGTCCTTCCTCATCTCTTATTACAGTCTTTGGTTTAAAATCTAATTTGTCTGATATAAGGATTGCCACCCCAGCTTTCTTTTGGTGTCCATTAGCATGGTAAATGGTTTTCCACCCCCTCACTTTCAATCTGGGGGTGTCTTTGGGTCTAAAATGAGTCTCTTGCAGACAGCATATCGATGGGTCTTGTTTTTTAATCCAATCTGATAGCCTGTGTCTTTTGATTGGGGCATTTAGCCCATTTACATTCAGGGTAACTATTGAAAGATAGGAGTTCAGTGCCATTGTATTGCCTGTAAAGTGACTGTTACTGTATATTGTTTGTGTTCCTTTCTGGTCTATGTTGCTTTTAGGCTCTCTCTTTGCTTAGAGGACCCCTTTCAATATTTGTTGTAGGGCTGGTTTCGTGTTTGCAAATTCCTTTAGTTTTTGTTTGTCCTGGAAGCTTTTTATCTCTCCTTCAATTTTCAATGACAGCCTAGCTGGATATAGTATTCTTGGCTGCATATTTTTCTCATTTAGTGCTCTGAATATGTCCTGCCAGTCCTTTCTGGCCTGCCAGGTCTCTGTGGATAAGTCTGTTGCCAATCTAATGTTTCTACCATTGTTGGTTACATATCTCTTCTCCCGAGCTGCTTTCAGGATTTTCTCTTTGTCTCTGAGACTCGTAAGTTTTACTATTAGATGTCGGGGTGTTGACCTATTTTTATTGATTTTGAGAGGGGTTCTCTGTGCTTCCTGGATTTTGATGCCTGTTTCCTTCCCCAAATTAGGGAAGTTCTCTGCTATAATTTGCTCCATTATACCTTCTGCACCTCTCTCTCTTTTGAAGATTCTTATTAATACAGTAAGGTTGGAAAGAACCACCCAGATCTTCTATAGATGAATTGATAAATATGTGTATCTATATGAGGACATACTAGAAGATCTAACAATTGTAATGATAGAGCCCAAATGATAGAGCCCAAAAACATTTTTAAAGAAAAAAATTGTAAAATATGTTCAATAAGTAGTATAAATTTACATAAAGACACAAAAGGTAAAGTATTTCTCTATGCATTCCATAGGTACAAAAGAGGAGAAAGATGCCCTTTCAACTTCCAGCAGAGGTTATCTCTGAAGATTGGGTTGGGTGATGAAAGAGAGCTTTGACAATTCCATTGAGCTATTAATTTGTCAAAAAGAAATGTGTTAGTTGTGTAAATTCATAAGGTGTCTATATGAAGGGCTGTGTAGCTATAAAGAGGATTGTGGGAGTTATAATTCTTAATAATGATAGCTGCCGATAGCTGGAGAAAGATGCCGACCTCAGTGTGGAGGTAGGAAGTTCTCTGCTGTGCAGAGAGGGCAGGGACAGACTAAGACGGAGGGGCTCAGATGCCAGCCACAGGGCCCCAGGCTTTCCTCGACAACACCCCCCCCCCCCCCGGCCCCGCGCGTTCCGCCCCATGTGACCTTTCAGCCTCATTGTCCCATCTTTTGGCAGGAGCAGATCAGGCCTCGATAACTGCCAGGAATCATATTCAGTTGGTGAAGTCGCAGGTACAGGAAGTGCGTCAGCTGTCCCAGAAAGCAGAGACCAAGCTGGCAGAAGCACAGACGGAGGAGCTCCGTCAGAAAACACAGGAGGAAGGGGACGAGAGGGCTGGGCCGGAGCAGGAGGCCTACTTGCGTGAGGACTGAGTGCCCGGCTGCTGCCCACGTCTGCCGGCCCCGCCTGGGGAAATCCCTGCACGGAGAGGACACAGCAGGTCCTGCCCTGGCCCATCAGGCCGGACTGAGCTGGGAGCGCCTGGCCCCCCCCCCCCCCCCCCCCCCCGCTGTGGACCTGGTTCTTAGCCCTGGGGCACTGCACCCTGTTTAACATTTGACCCCAGTCTGCACAGCTTCCCAGGCACCCATCTTTTTCCCTCTCACCCAGGGCATCTCAGCAGCCTGGCCAGAGAGAGGGGTCCTTTTTTGTCATGCCCACAGACAAGTTCAGTAGCTGTTTAACTTCCATTTCCAGTCTTACATTTTCAAATATGATTTAGTCTTTGCTCCCCCCATAGGAATGTGCATTTTTTGGGTGGGGGGGGGGAAGAGGAGCTTGTTTATAAGATTTCTTTTTAAGTGTTTCTAATGCCTTCTGTGATCTGGTCCCATTGCCTGTAAGGACAGCTGAAGCCCAGGAGCCAAAAGTCCAGTATTCTTAAGGAACTGAAAGCAGAGCGTTTACCTGGTGCTCAACAGGACATGTTCCAACACATGCTTCTTGTTTCCTTCTTTCCTTCGAGTTTCTCTATTGTATCTGAAGGAGAATAATTTTTTTTTGTTTTGCATTTCAGAAAGAACATGTTTGTGTGTATATTCTGGGGCCCTGTGCAGCCCCTTTCCTTCACCTCCCAGACTGGCAGAGCCCCAAGGGGCTCCAGGAATCCCCCCCCCCCCAGCACCCGAGTTCTGGCAGCATTCACTAAGCCAAATGTGGCTCCCATTCAACACATGCTGGGACCAGTGAAGCCAAGTTTCAGTGTTTTTAATCAGAGTTAGCAAGGTTGGGGTGGGGGTTACAAAAATGAAGTCAGCATTTCCTGTAGACCATCAGGGTCAAGTGTCAAGGTTCTCAATTTGTCATCATGACAGGAAAATCAACACTGGGTCTACTCACTCAACCCGCCCCTCGGAGTCGAGGCAAGGGGGCTGCTGCACACTTGAGCCCCTCATCTGTCACCAGCGCCCACATGGTCCACATCTCGGGGGGGCTGAGGCGGTGCACCAGGAGGAGCCCCCGGTACAGGCAGGGGTCTAGGGGGTCCAGGGGCCGCCGTATTCCAAATGTCTTAAAGCCCGCGTGGTGCATGGGGCTCACCCCCAGCTTCCTCAGGCACATGCCCACAAAGACATCATCGATGGGGAAGAGTTCGGCCTCCTCCACGGCTGCTTGGAGGCGCTGCACGGTGGCTCTGGACATGACATATCCCCCACCCCCGGCATAGGGCGGGTAGTGGCGGGCCCCGTACATGGACGGGGGGATGAAGTATTTGACCTTGGTGTTCCTGTTGGGCAGGGCCTGGCGGATCACGTCTCCCACCAGGAGGTCCCGGGCTGGGTCCCAGCCCTCCAGGAACTCCAGCACGTTGGGGACATGGACGAAGACATCATCATCTCCCTTTAGCACGAAGTGGGCCTGGGGACAGGCAACCGCCACCCAGCGCTGCAAGTGCAGCTCCTTGAGGGTCAGGTTGAAGAAGTCCTCCGCAAAGTCCCACTGCAGGATGTCATCAAACTCGCGACTCTCGTAGGCCAGCAGCTGGGCGGGGGGCGCGGGTCCCGCCACCCCCAGGAGGAACACCAGCTTCAGCCGCCGGCCCCTGGCCCAGCCCCCCACCCGGCCCCACGTGCTGCGGATAGCCGCGCGCCGCTCCACGTGGCCAGGCTGCGACTTGATGGCCAGGAGCAGGAAGGTGTCCTCGGCACAGCCCGAAGGCTCCAGCAACACGGAGAAGTTGCGGCAGTGGCGATAGGTCAGGAAGAGGCGGTGACGGCCAGGCAAGGACAGGGAGACGTTAGCCACCGTGCGGTTGGGGGCACACTGGCTGCGGCGGGGCCCCGGGGGAGACCAGAAGGGCTGGCGGGCCGCGGGGCCCCCCGCCGGCGTGGCCTCCTTCTTCAGGAAGAGCAGGCCGCTGAGCAGCAACACAGCCAGGCTGTAGGGGACCAGGCAGCCCAGCCTGCGGGACATGGCGGGGCCTGCAGGGAGAGAGCAGAATGAGCAGGCCCCGCCCGGCCGCCCCCCAGCCGCGGAGTCCCTGCTGGCCGGCCTGTCATTTACTCTTAGCTCATCGTCTGGCTCTTTCCAGAGTCCCGCTCCCCGGGGACAGGCCAAGCACGTCTGCGCCAGCCCTTGCCTTCTGCGGTCCTCAGAAGGCTCTCGTGAGCTGGCTCCCCCAAAGGACTTGCAGGGCTTGAACCCGAGGCACCATGGGGCGCCTGGCTGGTTCAGTCAGAAGAGCATGGGGCTCTTGATCTCCGGGTGGTGAGTTCGGGCCCCACACTGGGTGTCAAGATGACTTAAATTAACTTAAAAAAATAAAAAAACCAAAAACCTGAGGCACCACAAGCACTTTCAGCATTTCCCAGGAAACTCCAGTATCTTCTCGTGAAAATGGCAGAGCTAGTTGTTTCCAGTGAAATTCATTCTAAGCACAAAACCTGACATTGAGGGCCCTTGAGTGTAAAATCAAACCATTACCCCCCCCCCAAAAAAGTGTGCACTCTAATGTGTTGGTGGCAGGCCCTGGGTTAGGTCTGCCCGCAGGACAGCCCTGGGCACTACCCTTAGAGAGTCTGCTCCTCCTGAGAAAGGCAACCCCAGAACCCGTCCTTCACGTCTGCCTCAAGTTTCTTCCCGCATCTTGGAAGGTTTCTTGGAGTCACTTAAAGGGGGGTTTTAAGAACAAACCCGTTGCACAGAAGAGCAGGAAGGCAAGCAGGAAAGCCGAGACCTGTGCCCGCTGCCTGCCCTGCAGCCGCCGTGGCCCACCCCTACCCCGCACGCGGCCCTGGTTCTCTCTCAGCAAGCCCCCCAGCAGGACCGAGAGAAGGCCCAGAAATGGAGGCCGGGAGAGGACGTGCCCAAGATCAAGGGCAGCAAAGCCAGGCCTCGAGCCCCTCCCCTTCACCTCCGCTGCATGTGGTCCTTATCCACCAGGCCTTCACTTCCACCCAGTCCACCCGCAGTCGCCCCATCCCGGTCCCACACCGCTTCGGGCCGCCGGGGATGCGGAGGCCGCCACGACCGGCAGGGCCGCGGAGGAGAGAGACCAAACAAAACCAATCCCGACTTGAGACGGTGCCGAGAAGAAATGGAAGCAGCGTAAGGGAATGCAGTGACTGGGGAAGAGGATTCCAGCCTGTGGGGGTCCAGAAAGCGCTCCTTGATAAAGGACATCTGAGCAGGGGCTGAACGGAGGGGCCAAACCGCAAACACCTGGGGGGGTGGGGGGGGAGGGTGCCAGGCAGCGTCACGGAGCTCCCGGAGTCGGAGCAGGTGCGACGGCCCTGCGGCCAGGAGCGTGCTGCGGCCGGAGGAGGAGGGGCAGGGGCAGGGGCAGGGGGAGGAGGGGCAGGGGGAGAAGGCCGACACAGAGGGCCCCGGTGAGGGGCGCGCGGCAGCTTGGGTTTACTGTAAGCTCGGGACAGACCCGCTGGAGGACTCAGCGGAGGCGGCGACAGCAATTACACTGCTTGCCAGGTTCCTCCTGCGGCGGCTTAGGTGATGGATCGCGGAAGGGCAAGCGAAGCAGGAGACCAGCGAGGAAGCGGCTGCATTCGTCAAGCGCACGCCGCAGCTGGGACGGGGGACCGGCGCCGGGGCCGCCGCGCGGGCAAGCGCGAGGGCTTCCAGCTGCGGGCGGGGAGCCTGGGCCCGCGGCGCTCCCGCTGCGCACACCGCCCCCCCCCGTCTGACCCAGGCCAGTTCCCCCCACCCCCCGGAAAGACTGCGGAGCCAGGCTCCCCACCGCTCACACGACTGTGAATCCGAATTCAGTACCTGCCCCGTGTAGGTCTCCATACGGTGAGCCCCCAGGAACCCGGTTCTTAACCCCGCGTGGGCTTCAGCGAGGGCACGACCCCCCTGCAAGTGTGCTGCCGAGTCCCAAGGGTCTGCAACTGTTTCTGGGGGCGGGGGGGGGGAACAGCCGTCTCGGGTCCTGGGGGCTCGGCGACCCAACACGCTACGATAAGGGAAAGTGCCAAGGGCTAGTTCCTTCCACGCGACAGCCTCTAACTGGCTGTTGTGGGGGCCGAAGGCCGGCGGGGTCGTCGGAGCAAGGAGCAGGGGCCCCGCGGCGGACACCCCTCCCGTCCACGAGGCCCGCTTCCGGCCGTTCGGGCCCCGGCGGGCGAGCAGAAGCCGAGGGGCAGCAGGAGGCCGCCTGGCCCCGACGGCCCACCGGGGGAGACGACCCCGCCGCCAGACCCAGCGTCCTCGCGGATGCGCGGGCCCCTCCGGCCCAGGGAGACGCGCCTGACCCCGCAGCGGGGGCCCCAGGCGCTCCCGGGCCCGCTCAACCCGCCCCTGCGGACCTACCTGAGCCGGGACGCGCGGCCAGGGACAGGCGAGGAGCTCGCGCAGCCGAGCCGCGACCCGGGGCTCTAGCCTCGCACCGCCCGCTCGGCTGGGGCGGGGCTCCGGGGCGCCGCGGGACCCCTCCCACACGGGGCTTCGCGCACCCCCTGTGCACCTGCGGGCGGAGAGGCCGCCCCGCGCCCCCTGCCGGCCCCCCGCTCCCCGACGCGGCGGCCGCACGGACGCGGAGCCGCGGTGGTCAGAAGAGCCTTTAATCCGGCGCCCTACAGGGCGAGCTCCCGGAGCGCCTCCTCGGCCGAGCGGTACTGGGTCAGCTGGATCTGCACCTCCACCGTCAGCGGCTGGGGCTGGTAGTCGCTGTCGTACTTCGGAGCCGCAGATTTTTTTTCTGAGAAATAAAAACACGCGTATGTGAGTCCCGAGAGACGTGCGGGCTGCTTCTCGGCCGCCCTGGACGGGCTCCAGGCGGAGCGCGGGTTGGGAATCCGAGATTCCACCCTCGGGTCTTAAGCGTAGGGAGGAACACAGCTAAATCGCATCTCATCACATCACTGAACAAGGCGCGGCTGTGTGAGCCGCAAGCTGAACCCGCGGCTTGTCTGGGAGCACCGCCTTCACTTGCAAGAACACTGACAAACCGCGGTTATTCAGACGTGAATATTTGGCAGGTTATTTTCTAAAAAGCGAATGAAGTCTGGCATTTCAGGGAAAACGACGGAAAGCATTTTGATAAATTTATAACATTTGAGCTTTCAAGTAGAAATTAGAATTTTGGAACACTGTATCTGCCACCATGAACCTAACAGTTTCCCGATACTCAGAGACTCTTCTAATGATATGGGTGCTGATAAAGAATGTGATTTGTGGAATGTATAATGAAATGTGTCAACAGTTGGAAGATCTGCATAACTCAGTGAACCAGTATTTTACAAATAACCAATGCCTGATGTTACAAATTGGGCATGAGTAAGACAGCCTTTCAAAATGCAATGAAAAAAAAGGCAATGTAGACCAATGGATTTTAACATAACTGACTACGAAAAAATGCATTCATATAGATTGTTTTCACTCTGTAACAGCCTTTAAAAAAACTACTAGTTGTCAAATTTGACATAATATCAAAGAAAAATATCCAGTTATTTGAAAACCTATTTTAACATATTCCCTTTTACAGTTACATGTCCATATGAGATTGGATTTTCTTCATACACTTCAAACACTGCAACACAAGAGATTAACAACAGAGGCAGCTATTCCAATGCAACTGTCAATTAAGCCAGACAGTAAAAAGATTTGCAAAAGTGTAAAAAAAATTTGAGACCATCTTAACCCTGTGGCTTGATCATAAATCAGATGTCCATATTTGAATGGGTCCTGAAGTCCAGCAGTGTATGTCCTTTGTTCTTTTTCAAAGCTCTTTTGGCTGTTCTAGGTCCTTTGAATTTCCATATTAAGTTTGGAATCAACTTACTGATTTCTACGAGAAAAAAAAGTCCCCCTAGAACTATGATTGAGATTAGGTTGAATTATAGATCAATTTGAGGAAAACCAACATCTTAACAATACTGAATTCCCTATCCATATACATATTTATCCCACCATTTATTTAAGTCTTTGATTTCTCTTGGCAACGTTTTGTAGTTTTCAGAATACAAGACTTCCACATCCTTAGTCAGGTTTATCCCTATTTCATATTTTTCAATGCCATTGTAAAAATTCACTATCTGATTGTTCATTGCTAGTATATGGAAATACATTTAATTTCTTGAATACTGACCCTGTATCCTACAGCCCTGTTAAATTTAGTTTTAGAAGCTTTCCTTTTCTTTAAAATTTTATTTATTTGCGAGAGAGCAAGAGAGAGCTTGAGTGGGGTGGAGGGGCAGGGGGAAAGGGAGAGGGAGAAGCAGACTCCCTACTGAGCAGGGAGCCCAATATGGGGCTCCATCCCAGGACCCCAGATCTGACCTGAGCTGAAGGCAAATGCTTAACTAACTGAGGCACCCAGGCAACCCAGAAACTTTTCTAATATAGGCATTTAGTGCTATAAATTTCTCTATGAATACTGGCTTACTTAAGTTTTACTATTTTTGACATTTTATATTTTTATTTTCATTCAGTTCAAAATACTTTCTAAATTTCCCTTTTGATTTCTTCTTGGTCCATGGGTTATTTAGATGTGCGTTATTTAGTTTCTAAAAATTGGGAGATTTTACAAATATCTTTGTTACTGATTTCTAATTTAATTCCACTATGGTCACAGAGGATAGGGTACTTTGTATGTCTTGAATTGTTTTAAACTTATTGAGACTTTATTTATGGCCCAGATTATGGAATATCTTGGTTCTGTGTGCACTTAAAGAATGTGTATTTTCATGTTATTGGGTGAGGTACTCTATAGATGTCAGTTACCTCAAATTGATTGGCAGTGTGATTCAAGTCTCCTACATCCTTATTGATTTTCTGTCTATGTGTCCTATCAATTACTTAGGGAGGTATATTGAAATCTCTGAATATAATTTTGGATTTGCCTATTTCTCCTTGTAGTTCTATCAGGTTTTTTTTTTCCCCATGTATTTTGAAGCTCGATTATTAGATGCATACATGCTTAGGTTTGTTCAATCCTCTTGACTCCTTTATTATTATGAAATGACCCTCTTTATTCCTGGTAATATTCTTTCTCTGAAGTCTATTTTGTCTGATATTAATAGTTGCTCCTTTTTTATTAGTGTAAGCATGAATATATTTCTCCATTTTTTAATATTTTTGTATCTTTATATCTAAAGTGGATTTCTGGTAAGCAGCATGTGGTTGGGTCTTACTTTTTTATCCAATCAGAACATCTCTGCCTTTTAATTGGGTGTTTAGACCATTTACATTTAATGTGATTATTGATATGATTGGGTTTAAGTCTACCATCTTGTTATTTGTTTTCTATTTATCTCACATGTTCTGTTTCTTTTTTGTTTCCATCTCCTTTTAGATTAACTGAATATCTTTATGATCCCTCTTTTCTCTCATTTGTTGGCTTATTAGCTAGAACTTTTTGTTGTATCATTTTAATGGTTACTTTAGAGTTTATAATAAATATCTTTAACTTATCGCAGTCTGGCTTCAAGTGATATTATACCACTTCACATAGAAATAGGAACCTTACAGTGATACACTTCCATTTCTTTCCTTACTCCCAACCCTAGCCTTTTTGCTGTTGTTATACATTCTACTGGTGTTATAAGCACTGCAATATATTTTTTCATTAAACAATTAACAATCATTTAAACATACTTAAATACTAAGAAAGGAGTCTTTATATTTAACCACAGTTACCATTTCTAGTGTTCTTGATTTCTTTGTGCAGATCCAGATCCATCTAGTATTTTCTTCTGCTTAAAGGACTTCTTTGAACATTTCTTGTAATACAAGTATGCTGGTGATACATTCTTTCAGCATGTGTATGTCTAGAAAAGTGTTCAGTTCACTTTTGTTTTTGGAAGATATTTTTGTTAGGTAAAGAATTTTAAGTTGATAGTTATTTTTCTTTGAGTGTTTAAGAAGTCTTTCACTGTCTTCTATTTGGTATTTTCCTGATAAGACTGCTGTCATCTTTAACTTTGTTCCTCTGTCTTTATCACTGATTTTAAGCTGTTTTAATACTATCTAGCTTGGTTTAGTTTTCTTTTTTTTTTTTTTAAAGATTTTATTTATTTATTTGACAGAGAAAGACACAGCGAGAGGGGGAACACAAACGGGGAGTGGGAGAGGGAGAAGCAGGCTTCCCGCCCAGCAGGAAGCCTGATGCGGGACTCGATCCAGGGACTCCAGGATCATGACCTGAGCCGAAGGCAGTCGCTTAACCAACTGAGCCACCCAGGCGCCCTTGGTTTAGTTTTCTTCATGCTTCTTGTGTTTTGAGTTCACTGAACTTTTTGGATTGGTTTATTTATAATTTCCATCTAACTTGGAAATGTTTCAGCAATTACTTCTTCAGATATTCTCTCTGCCTACCCCACTCTCCTTTGGGGACTCCAACTATATGGACATCAGTTCCTTTGAATTTGTCTCAAAATTCACTGATGCTCTGTTCATTTTTTCCAGCCATTTTTCTGAGTTTAATTGTGGATAGTCTCTACTGCTTCCAGTTTACTAAACTTTTTTTCTAAATTGTCTAATATGCCATTAATCCCAGTAAATGTATTTTTAATGTGACATGGTAGTTTTCATCCCTAAAAGTTTGGCTTATAGTCCATATTGCTACATACCACCATCTTTCCTTTAGCTTCTTAGATATATGGAATATAATTATAATAACTGCTTTAATGTCCTTGTCTACTAATTCTAACATGTATGTCATTTCTGAGTCAGTTATGATTTATAAATTCTCATTATATATTGAATTTTCTCCTTTTTTTTGCATGTTTGATTTTTTTTTAATTGGATGGCATATGTGAATTTTACCTTGGGTGCTATTTTTTTTTTAAGGATTTTATTTATTTTGGAGAGAGAGAGTGCGTGTGAGTGGGGGGAGGGGCAGAGGTAAAGGGAGAGGAGACTCTCAAGCAGACTTCACGCTAAGCACAGAGCCCAACGTGGGGCTTGATCTCATGACCCCGAAATCATGACCTGAGCTGAAATCAAGAGTCTGATGCTTAACAGACTGAGCTACCCAGGTGCCCCACCTGGCGTGCTATTTTTGTATTCCTTACAATATCTTTGAATTTTGCTTTAGAACATGGTTAAATGTGATCCTTCCAGGTCTTGTCCCTTCCTGCTCAAAATTTGTAGGGTACCCCAGGGTGCTGGGCTCAATCCTTTTCTCTGTCAACATAAGCACACATATTTTCATGGTTTTAAATACCACCTATAAGCTGATTTCATTCATTCAATCAATGTTGATGGCCTACTAGGAGCCTACTATGCTGGGGACTAGGGATTGTATGACTTTAAAGAATGCAGGGGCAGCCCCCACACACACACACTTATAGTTTCAGTGTAGTGGGCAAAATAAAAATAAAACAATTACATGGATTCATATCTCTATAGTTTGCACGGTGCTGAGTACTATAGAAAACACTGGATTCAGGACACCTGGGTGGCTCAGTTGGTTAGGCATCTGCCTTCAGCTCAGCTCATGATACCAGGGTCCTGAGATCAAGTCCCTCATCGGGCTCCTTCCTCCATGGGGAGCCTGCTTCTCCCTCTACTTGCTGCTCCCCCTTCTTGTGCTCTCTCTGACAAATAAATAAAATCCCTTAAAAAAAACCCCAAAAAACAAGAAAACAAAACCCATCGAATGCTATGAAGAAAAAAAGGGAGCCCACCCTAATCCAGAGGATGAGCTTCCCTGAAGAAGGCAACTGAAGCTGAGATCTGGCAGATGGAGTAGCTGAGTAAACAGTGACAGATAAAGTATGCCAAGCAGAACTCTCAGGGGCTTATAGAACATGGAAATCTGGATTTTGTGATGCAGCCAGCAGGAAGTCATGGAAGAAACTCCAACAGGGGAGTGACTCAGCCAGACTTGCAAACACGATCGCCCTGGCGGCCGCGGGGGAGCCGACAGAGTGGCCGTGTGGGAGGAAGGAGGTGCAGCAAGGTGGCAATGGTGGTTGTCTGGGGTGGTGGCAGAGGAGATGGAGAAGGCATCGGGAGACAAGGGGCAGGAGAGGGAAAGGCTCTTGGACGCTCCATACACTTCAACTTCACAGGTGCAAAACCAAGCCGAGCCCCGGGTACAGCTTTGCAGGCCCCGGGCAGAAGCCTCTCCTGCCCCCCCTGCCCCCCAGTCACTGTCGGACCTGTCCCCTCCACACCACCTCTGCCGTCCATTTCCACGTCAGGCCCTTAGCATTTCTTGCCTATACATTGTTTTGCTTTGTTTAGGTGAATTTCCTTTCATCGAGATAAAATTCTCATAATATTCAACATTTTAACTATTTTTAAATGTACACTTCTGTGGGTTTTAGTATATTCACAACGTTGTTCAACCATTCCCATGATGTAATTCCAGAACATTTCGTCCCCCCACATGGAAACCCTGTACCCATTAGCAGTCAACCCCCTCCCCCAGCCCCCACTGATCTACTTTCTGTCCCTATGGATTCATCTGTCCTGGGACATTTCACATAAACGGAATCAAACCCTATGTGGCCTTCTGTGACTGGCTTCTTTCCTCGCCATCATGTTTTCAAGGTTCCTCGGGCTATACACGTGCCGGGCTTTGTTCCTTTTCAGCTGCTGAGGAATCCCCGTTGTGGGGAAATGCCACATCTGGGCATTCATCCACTGATGGGCCTTGGGCCGTTTGCACTTTCCGGCTGTCGGGAACAGTGTTGCTCTGACCTGGCCTTACACTTCGCAGCAGCCTCCCAGCTGGCCCCCTGTCTCCTATCGCTCCTTCCAAGCCAGCCGGTTCTTTCTACAGCTCAGATCTAAAGCTTACCTATTGTAGACACTTCAGTGACTGCCCCCTGTTCACAGAACAAGCCCAGACTCCTCGTTGGGCAAATAGGACCAATGACCTGAAACAGGCACCAGACTGCTGGGCCAGAAGGACCCTGGGCCAGGCCCAACGCAGCCCCCTCTCCCACCTCACCTGCCTCCTACCCCAGGCTGCCTCTCCTGCCCTTAGCATGACCTGCAGCAGCTGCTCTTGTCTCGGGGATTCAGGAAAGAGGGAGGGTTGGGTCCTTAGGGTGGGCACGGCCTTTCTGCTGCCCAGAAGATAGGATTCTCCGTCCTTCCATTTCCTTGGTCCCAAATCAGGCTGATCCTTCCCCAGGTCCTGCTACGGTCTGAATGTTTGTGTCCCTGCAAAATTTACACGTTGAAATCCTAATCCCCAGAAGTGATGGTATTAGGAGATGGGGCCTTGGGAGGTGAGGAGGTTGTGAGGGTAGAGCCTCATGAATGGGATTAGTATCCTTACAAAAGAAGCTCCAGAGAGTCCCCGTGCCCCTTCCACCACGTGAGGACACAGCAAGAAGGGGCTGGCTATGAGCCAGGAAGAGGGCCCTTACCTAACGACGCTGCCACCTTGGTCTTGGACTTCCCATCCTCCGGAGCTGCAAGAAATAAATGTCTGTTGTTTATAAGCCCCCCAGGCTGTGGCTTGTTATCGCAGTGGGAACAGACTAAGGTCCTCAGGAAACATCCCCCGCTCCCGGTTACCATCATTAGATCTTACCCCTTTTAGCTTTCTTGTTCTTGTTCTTCTTTGCATCCTGAGAGAAAGAACCAGGACAGGAGAGGCTTACTGGAGTTGGGGGATACTGGGGAAGGGGTGGCTGCAGATCCCGCCGGTGGCCCAGGAAGGGGGGGCAGGTCTCCCAGGGAGGAGCGGGCCTGACCTGCCCACTGGCTGGACTCCTCACACCTGAGAAGACCGCCCACGGCGTTGGGCCCGTAAAGCTGGGAGCTGGGCGCCACCGCACGGCCGAAGGAGAGGCCCTCCCCGCCCCTGCCCCCCCGCCCCCCCCCACCCCGTGCCTCTCAGGGCCCCGCACAGCCCTTCCCTGCCCAGCACTGTTTCGGTGGGGACGGGTGTGGCGGGGCCCCCGTACCCTGAGAAAGGTCAGCCTGTCAGTTTCCAGGGTGCGGATCACCCCGAAGTTGCACACTTCGGACACCAGTGGCTCCCCCACGAGCAGGGGCTCCAGGGCCACGAAGCCGCTGCCCAGCACCCGCAGGATGGGCGGGTCCTGGCGGAGCTCCTTAGGGAGCTCCTTCTTCTTGGACGCCTTCTGCTCCTGTGGGGAGAGGCGGGGAGAGTGGATGTGTCCCCGGCAGGGATGGGGCCCAGAGCGCCCCCGGCCACCACGACCGCCCCCGGCACCTGGCAGCCCAGCCGGTACCTTCGGCGCCGTCTCTTTCTCCCCTTTCCCGGCCTTGTCCTTCCCGTCCTTTCCCTTCTTGTCTTTGTTCTTCTTCTCCTTCTTGTCCTTCTCCCCTTTTCCTTTCTTGGCAGGCAACACAGTCTCGACGGGCGGAGGCACCAGAGGCCAGGAGAGAATCTAGGGGACGGCGAGGTGGCCGCGAGTGACAGCAGGCGGCTGGGGGCTGGCTGGGATCTTGCTGGAAAGGCGCTGAGGTCGCCAATGAGGCAGCAGGGCCCCCGGTGATGCCCTGACAGGAGCCCGGAACACGGGAGCCCCGGTCACCCACCTTCTCCTCCACGATGGTCACGGTGGTCCCCGCCAGCAGGAAGGCCTTGAGGGGCACCAGGTCCCTGAGCGTGTGGTGCATCTCGTAGTTGCAGGGGATGACATCAGCCCAGGGCTTGCGGACGGTGCTGAAGAGAACTGTCCTTGGGGAGGGCAGAGGGAGACAGGGGGGCCGTCACCCGCGAGGCCGTGGCCGGGGACCAGGGCGAGGCCTGTGAGGAGACGTGCGCACAGCGTGATTACTGCCCGATGCCATTTACAGAAAGGTCGAAGAGAGGCACCCGAGTTCATGGTGTTAGCTGAGTTGACAGTGACCCTTAGGAAGGAGGGAGGGGCCTAAGGAGTCTTCGGAGGTTCTGCTGTTTCTTGTCAAGGGCAGTGGTTGCCTGGGGGCCCTCATCATTTGGCTGTAAGGTGGATACTTACTCCGGATATGTGGGTTACATTTGAATCATTTATTTTTTAATAAAAGAATAGAACAGGTCTGTGTGTCCAGTGCCACATGCAGAATCAGCACATTTCGAACTGAGACACAGAATATGAGTTCATTTTTTGAGAAAAAAAATTATAGGAGTATGTATGTTCGTATATATGACCGTGTAAGAAGAAACAGGGAACTAGATGCACAAAACTATTCAGAGTAATTCATTCTGGGGCGCCTGGCTGGCTCAGTCGGGAGAGGATGCAGCTCTAGATCCTGGGGGTCCTTAGTTCAAGCCCCACATTGGGCATAGAGCCTACCTAAAGTAGATAAATAAATAAAAGGGTAATTCACTCTATGGGATGAGTTTGATGGATGCAGGAGGAGAAACTTTTATTTTCTAATTGACATATTTTTTAAGGCAGAATCATTTGTGGTTCTATTGTGTGGTTACTATTTCCAAAAATTCAACAACAACAACCACAGCGACCAGGACCACAAGGCTGGGGTTGACCAGGGAGCCTGGCCCGGGGCTGGCTGGGGGCTCCCCCTCTTCTGACAGCTGGGGTAGCCGCCTCCCTCATTCTGTCACCCACGGGAACTCAGCACAGGGGCCCACAGCAGCCCCCTCAGAGTCTCCACAAGCCTGAATCGTTTACCCTCAGTGGAGGTGAAATAATTAAAAAAAAAAAAACTCTTTTAGCTTCAAGAGAAACTCGCTTTCCCAGTTCCGTGAGGGCATCGGCAGCAAAATCTGCGTGGGGCGAAAGCTCAGTTCATTAGAACTCAGTGGCCAATCCTGTTTTCGGGGCTCTGGCCCGCAGAAGAATCAGGTGGGGCCACCAGCTGATAGCAGAAGTTGGCAAACCAGGCTCCATGTTTTGAAGTGAGTTACCGAACCAGTTAACGGAGCTTCAAGACTCAATGAGAAGTGACTCTGAATTCTTGTGCAATTCTTCATCATCGAAAAAGATTCTTTATCAAATAAGACAACATGTGATACGCACGAGGTCCGTGAGGGGGCCTTCGGAGGGTGAGAAAGCACCGCTACTCAGGCTGCGAGATCCACACCACGTGTCAGACGCCAGAATAAATTCCAGAAGAATTAAAAAGTTAACCCGAGGAGCTTTTCAACTCCGAGGGCGGAGGGAGAGGGCTGTCCCTCTCTCACCTCTGCGTCCACTACGAAAGCCCAGCATTCAGAGCAGCCGAGCGTCCAGGGCAAAAGGCGCAGCTGCGCTCTGGTTGGTGGGGGGGGCTCCCGGGGCCTCGACCCCCGAACCCAGCCGCACCTGCGCGGCCACCGGCCCAGAGGGTCCCCAGGGGCCGCTGGCGGGCCGAGCTGGCGGGCCCCCCGGCTCCCAGGCCCTGCTCCCCGCGGCCTCCGTCCTTACCCTGGGGAGGGGCAGAGCCGGGGGTCTATTCGCGGCCGCAACTTGGCCAGCTCCTCGGCGGAGTCGGTCACCGTGGGCAAGGGCCCCGACCCGCCCGAGGCCACCGAACTCTCCAGCTCTCCCGACTCGGTGGACAGCCCGGACTCTAGCGAGTCTTCAGCCTCCTCGAAGACCTCTTCGGGAATGTCCTCGCCCAGCTCTTCCAGGCTGGGCGACGGCCTGACGATCTGCGGAGAGAGCCAGACGCCCGCGCCCGGCGCTGTGCGCAGCGTTCTCCCCGCGCGCAGTGCGCATGTGCGTGAACAGGTGCCCGCGCCGCCGTGAACTTGAAGCACCAACCAACGCACGGGCTTGGGCAGGACGTTTAAAAAAAATGCCCATCTTGGCCCTTCTGAGAGGCCTATGATAGGAGTAAGAACGGTGACAATTTCTGCAGGAGTTAGGCTGTCCCCCATCTCTCCTGGTCGGATGATACCCTCGGGTCTGCTCTCCGTGAGAAGGGCGACGGGAGAGGAGGGGAGAAGCATGGGGTGGGGAGCAACCAGCCTGGCTGTAAATGTTGCTCCCTTGTGAGGCCGTTTGCTCGGATTTCAAGGGCAAAGGAAGGAGGTGAACACAGGTGAGTAACTGGAGCTGCAAGAAAGGGGCTGAATAGAGCCGCTTCCCTTCTCAGAGTAGGGTGTGAACCAGAAAGCTCCGAGGAAAGGGGTTTTCTGGGCCCCAAGAAGCGGTTCTGCCTGCGCAGGAGACCCTGGGGAGCCAAGTGCAGCGCATGCGCCCCAGTTCCCGGAGCAGCCCGCGGGGCACGCACCTCAGCCAGCACGCCGCCGTAATCACTTCCTTCTCCTTCTTCGTCTTCCACAAAATCGTAGGTCACGTAGTAGCTGTAAGTGATAAAAGGGCCTTGAGGCCCCGGCTCCGGGTCCAGGATAGAGGTGTCCAGAACGCCCTTGACGTTTCCAATAGTCACCACGAGCTGGGCCTCACGGGCCAAGAGGTCTGCAGGGGGAGGGGGCAGAGTGAGGGGGACAGCAGGGGGGGGCAGGCCCAGCCGGTTCCCTGCCGGCGGGGCTGAGCCTCGAGGTTGGCAGACTTGGGTTCAAATCCCAGTTCTGCGAAGTTCAAACAGTGATTTGGAGTAAGTCCCTTTTCGGTAAGATACCGCCCTTAAGCCTTGTTTTCCGGATTTGTGTAATGTGAACGATAGTAGCTGCCTTTGCAGGATGGTTACAGATGAAGAATGGGTGTTCCCTTAGCGCAGCCTGCACACGGGAAGCTCTGATGACCCATGCTCCGTCACCCTCACCTTGGGAAGGCTCTGATGCGGCTTGCGGCATGGGCCACCAGGGGGTGATCTCAAGCCATCACAAAAGTAAAGAAATTGATTCAAAGAATGTTTCCTGTTGGCCTAGGATGGTCTCAGCCTCCTTACCACTTCTGTCCCCAAATCCCAATTACAGGGATCAAAAAAATCTGGGAGAGAACTGTGCCCAAGAAGGTGAGCTACCCCTGACTAACTGGGGAGCTGCCGGGACAGGCCACCCAGTTCCATGGTGGGCCGGTGAGCAGACGCCAGCCCCTCCCCCCTTGCCCATCCGCTCCCTCACCCCCACTGTGGCTGAGCCCCCGGAACTGATGCTTCTCACTGGGAGACACGGTGATGTCGTCCAGCACGCAGAGCCCGGACAGGCTGTCGATGGTGAAGCCCCGGTAGTAGGGCACCAGGGCCAGGGGGTTCCCCTGCAGCCCGAGCAGCCGCAGGTGTGGGAGGGTGCTGAGGCTGGCAATCATGCCCTGCAGGTCCGTCAGGTCATTGAAGCTCAGGTCCAGAGAGATGAGGTTGGGCCTCGAAGGGGAGCAGGGCCATCCAGGAGTCAGAGGCAGGGTGAGCGTGGGGATGGGGACAGGCAGCTGTGGTCACGTGCCGGGCCCGCCCTGCTCAACACCCCCCAGCACCCCACGTCCAGGACAGACAGCAGGCCCATGCTGAGGGTGGGATAGGAGCCCCAGTCCCGACTCCCAAGTTAGCTGCCCTTGACTCAAGTTTGCCCCCCTGTTGAGAAGCACCTCTTGGTTCTACTATCCCCTCCCCCCCCATGACACTGCCATCCTCAGTGTGACAGAGAGAGGGCCCTGGTCACTTCCTGCCTGCAATGACTTCCATTTACACAGATCTCTTCTTCTCAGTTAAACTCTTGGTACCGCCCAGAGATCCTGATACAGCATTGTTCATCTAGAAGGTTCTCAACAAAGACTGACAGTGGCAAGGAAGACAGAAGGAAGCCAGTGGGGAGGAGCAATGGGTGGGGTAAGAGGGGCCGGTAAATATGGGGACGTGGGAAGAGGGTGTGTGAAACTTGAGGGGTCCAGAAGCTGGAGGACGCCTTCCAAAGGCCCCACTGGCTCATGGTCGTAGGAAGCCCTGTGATTCATGTCTTGGGGGCACATGAGTGAAGAAGAACATGCCAGTGAGGACAAAGGAGGCGCCCTCCATCCCAGTCTGGAGGAAAGGGCCAGGAAGGGGGGCACGGGTGCTCTCCCCACTGCACAGAGCAAACTGGTACCAGCTCTGACACAGCAGCAGGAAGAACGCAAGGGGCATGTCATCAGCACATCATACCCTCCGGTCTCCAGCGGACTGAACTTGGGCACCTCCCCTCCCCTCCTGCCCTGCTTTCCCGGCCCCGGGCAGCCAGTCAATGGGAAACACCCGAGAAACACATCTCACGAGGTCAGCCCATGGACCTTGTCCAACGTCAGCCTTCAAGAAGACTGGGAAGACATCAGCAAAACCGATCCGCGAGCAGGGTAGCCTCCTCCGTGAATTTCAAGGCAGTGAAAGAGGTTTTTTATGAAACTCACACCTGACATGAAGCAGGTTACCTCGGTTTAGAGGAAGTATGTTTTCCAAATAAAAAATCAGAACACACGGTACTCTGGCCATGGCATGAGTCTACAGACTTTGGGTGGTTACAACTGGTGTGGGGGTCTCCTGGCAGCTAGTGGGTGGAGGCCAGGGATGCCACATGAGACAGCCCCACAACCAACCGCTGCCCACTCTGATGTCGGCAGCCCCGCTCTAAAAGCTTCAAAGCGAAAGGTCTGACCCACTCCCGCCACCTCTTGTAATCCTTGCCCTGCAGTGGGAGGTTTTGCTTATTCAGTCAGAGACATGAATCCTAGGTCTGGAGCTGACAGCCAACCAGCAGTTATTATAGAAAAGAGCAAAGCTGAGTTCTTCAAGGCACCCCCCAAACCTAAGGCTTAAGCCCTTCTCTCTCTTTCCATCCCCGGCTCTCGAGTTACCAGTGATCCGCGGTGACATACAGACTTTCCAAGGGGCCCAGAAGCTTGTTCTGACCCAACCCCAAGTGCTGGAGAGAAGGGGGCGGGCTAGCGCACAGACACTCCAGACTGCTGATCTTGTTGCCGTAGAGCTCCAGCACCTGGGAGGAGCAGAAAGAACGGGCCTGTGAGTCCATCCGTCCTCCTCCCTCCCTCCCTGAGAAACAGCGGGTGGAACAGGGAAGTTCTCATACCAGGCTGCCCTGCGCCCACCCGGACTCCCTTTAAAATATGGGGGAAAGGGGCGCCTGGGTGGCTCAGTCGGTTAAGTGTCTGCATTTGGCTCAGGTTGTGATCCTGGGGTCCCAGGATCGAGCCCCACATTGTGCTCCTGGCTCAGCGGGAGCCTGCTTCTCCCTCTCCCTCTCCCTCTCCCCTCTCATGCTCTCTCTCACTCACTCTCTCAAAATAAATTAAAAAATAAAATATAATAAAATATGGGGAACAAATATTTCTGCAGCAGGTGTTGGAAAGTTTCTTTTCCTTTTCTGAAGGAGACACGTGGAAATTCGGCATGGGAGGGGATGGTGGAGTGGATGGGGACAGGCATAGCAATGTGGCAACTGCCCAGCCCACGGCAGCCTGTCTCTGGGAAAGCCAAAGGGCCCCTGGCTGGAGTAAGGACTCACTGGAGGATAACAGAGCATTCTTGGATTTCTGCTCCGAGGCCTCGCCTGGTTTCTTCCTAGGCCTGGCACTGAGCCATAGTTCTGAGTCCCTTCTGCCACAAAATCTATGAATTTCCACATTTAATTTAAAATTGAGACCATTTTGGTTGGTTCAGCAGAAAATTCATAATAAAGCCCAGGCTAGCTTTTCTTAAAATGATTTTTTTTACTGTGGCAAAATATTTATGATTTGCCATTTTTCCTACTTGTAAGTGTACCATTCAGCGGCGTTATGTGGGGTCCCATCATCATGCAGCCAACATCATCACTCCTATTTCTGAAAGTTTTCATCACCCCAGACGGACGCTCTGTGCCCATCACAGTGGGTACCCGTCGTGTACCGCAATGACTCCCCATCGCCCTCACCCCTGCCCTAGTAACCTCTGCTCTGCTTTCCGTCCCTGTGGATTTGCCTCTCCTAGATATTTCGTGCAAGCTGAATCACCTAATATGTGACCTTTTGGGTCTGGCCTCTTTCATTCAGCATCATGTTTTCAAGTTTTATCCATGCTGTGGCATGAATCATTCCTTTTCTGACTGAGCAACATCCCACGGTATGGAGAGACCACATTTTGTTTACCCACTCATCTGTTGATGGACATTTGGGTTGGCCCCACTTTTGGCTGCAAGAATCTCAGTCCCTGCTTTCAATTCTCTGGGGCATATGCCTAGAGATGGCATTGCTGGGTCACACAGAAATTCTACTTTTTTGAGGACTCTGGCCTCCCTTTCCAAAGTTTGGCATACAGCCACACTGGCTGAAGCTTCGGGTGGCAGGACAAGGCAGGGGCAGGGTCTCTGGGCTGCGCCAGAACAAGGATGCTACATGGAGCCTGGCCTCCTTTACCTTGAGGGTTGGGGGCAGGTTGATGGCGTCGATCTCCTTGATTTGATTGGCACTCAGTACCAACTCTTCAAGTTTCTGAAATTTCAGGAGACCTTTATCCACCAGGCTCACCTGGAAGGGAAGGGGGCAGGAAGCTAGGCGCTCTCGTGGGCGAGGCAGCTGTGGAGCAGAAATGGGGTCCACAGGAGGACAGCGACAGCCACTTCCCTTCCTGAGGGAGTCACGTCGCACACGCCAACCCCCGTCCTCCCCCTCACCGACCTCCTGAGCGGCTCCCCTGCACATCCCACCAGGACCCCTGTGCCTCGACCCCGGCGGGGATCTCTCACCTCTTTGCCCTCACCCCGCCCCCCCGAGGTGTTGCCCAACTTCCAGCTCAGTGTCCTGTGTCCCCTGTTGGACTGTGAGCTCCCAAGGGCAGGGATGCCATGTTCTTTGCTGTCTACCCCTGGGCCACAGTGGCCCCCGAGGCTGTAAGGAATCGCTAGCTGACGCCCAGCAGGGTCAGACCCAAAGTTCAGGGGTCCATCTGTGAATCTTCAGGTGTCTGTGGCCTCAAAGACATTAGGGCCCTTCCTGGTGACTGTGCCAGTCTGCCCAGGTTTGAGGGGTTCCTAGGACACAAAACTTTCAGAGCGGACACTGGGAAGGTCCCAGCAAATTGGTAGGAGTGGCTCTCACTCCTCATGCCTGGTACTGTGTAAGTTCACAGTTTCTCTGGGGAAGGAGAAGGAAAGGCAGGAAGGCTGCAGTTTGGGGCTCTGTTATTTGGTAGCAGCGAAGAAGCCTTTTTCATAACAGAAACTAATGTGATACCATGCCAACCCTCCCTAACCCCAGGTCCCCACAGTTTAAGTAAAACCAATACAGACACTTTAAACGTCTCTTCTAGGACCCAGGAGGGCCGACTGCAGGGTGCACCGGAAGTCAGCTCTACAAGACACACCTGGATGACCCCCCTCTCAAGGGGGTGAAGAAAGAAGACACCAACAAATGAGCAGCTGGCCCTGCTTGGTGGGGGGACTGGTGAAATCAATTCGGGGGGCACAGCTACCTTCCCATCCTTCCTCCCACGTAACACTGAGGACCCACCACTAAGGACTGAACAGTTCTGTAGGGCGAATGGCCTCCCCAGCGGCAACACCCGGCTCTTACCTGCTTGTCCACCACCCGTAGGGACCTGAAGTAGGAGTAGAAGAAGGTGTCTTTGAGCACCAGGGGATTCTGGATGGCCAGTTCTCTCAGAAAACGGTCCTCTGCACTGGAGCCCTCCAGCAGAGCCCAGGGTGAGTGGGGACTGCGGACCAGGCCCAGCAGTGCCTCCACGGTCTCCTCCCCAGGGTTCACGGCCTCCTCCTCTCTGGGGACCAGCTCCTTCCATGTTCGCCAAGTTCGAGGAAGAAAGCGTGACTTATTCTGCAGTGGTGGAGGTGGAGAATTAAGCTACTCAGTCACTCAGCCCCTCTCAAGGATTCGAGACTCCCCAAATAGAGCAGATCGTAAGATAGGACAATCAGGGATAAAGAGTTTAGACGTTTAGACAGTGAGTAATCAATAATTTTGACTGATTATTAGCCACGGATAGAACTACAGACCGAGAACTACATTCCGGCCTTTAAGAGTTCACTCAAGCTGAGAACCTTGAAGAAGCAGGGGAAAGCAACCAAACATTTCAGAAAGATTTATGTACTAGAAGCTAGGAGGTGCGAAAGGCCCTCTGGGGGATGTATTAACCAAGGAAAGGTTTTTGAGGACGAAGTGGCAAGGCTGGAAAGATGAATTCAGAATTGAGATGCCAGTGCATGATGAAAGGATGAGTCCCAGAGTTGACTTTCTCCCAGCCCTTCCTCCAGGAGACTCTTGAGAGACATCCGTGAAACCTCAAAGCTCTGCATGGATGCCAGGCACACACAGAGGTGCGCAACAATGTTTGTTGATGAAACAAACACATGATTTAGTTCCTTGATTGGTGTCTCGGTGTTCTCCTCTATGAAAACGGGAACACTGACCTCCCCTTAGCCCCTTACCAGTGTGGGGGGCGCCAGCTTTTCAGCAAGTGGGAGGGAAACATTCCAGACCCCCAAGATATTCCTGTGCACATCTGAGGGGCGGCAGGTTGTCATTGTCATGCTCCTCATCCCCAGCAGGAGCACCTAGCTGATGGGGGGGGAGACACACCTGCTCTAGTCCTCCTGAGCCACCACTTGCTCCCCAGGGAGAAGCCTTGGAAGGGAAGTGTTTCTGGCCTTAAGACACAAGGAGACAGGAAAGGAGGGAGGAAGCCCCTTCTCCCAGACCCACCAGCCTCTGCAGGCCTCAGAACAGGGCCTGCTCAGGACCCTGCGGCCCTGGGCCTGGGGGCTCTGGCTATGTGAGATCTGGGGCACCTGAAGGTCCGAAAGCTCTTGGCCCAGGCAAAGGCTCTTCACCCCAAAAGGGGCCTGGTGTCTTTACCAGATTGAGAAGCCCTACCCCAGGTCAGCCTGATGTGCTCAGGTTGGGGGTCCTGCCCTCCTCTCTGGGTCAGGCCCACAGACGGGGTGGGGGAGGGGCGCCGCGGGGGAGCCATCCCGTCGGCCCCAGCAGTGTCCCAGCCCGCACCCCAGGTCAGCCCGCTCCCTAAATGCCCAGGTCCAACCCCCCATCCCCCGGCTTCTCCAGATCAGCCACACCCTGCGGCTGGCGGCCCCTCGGCCCCGCCCCACCCCACCCGCCCCTGGTCAGGCCCGTCCGTCCCCCCGATCCCCGAGTCCCTCGTCGGGCCGCCCCCCGCCCGCCGCCCGCCGCCGCCCGCACCCAGCTGCCGGTGCCGCACGGGAACTCGCGCAGACACAAGCGTCTCAGGTGCTCCCGGACCGCGGCGCTCAGGGTCGCGCCCGGCTTCTCCATGGCCGCGCGACCCCCTGCCTAGCCGGTTGCTAGGCAACCGCCGGGACACACGCGCGTGCGCGCCAGGGCCGGGCGCGTGCTCGTCCCGGCGGGGGCGCGCGGCACGCAGGCGCTCCCGAAACCCACGACTAACAGGTGTCTGCGGACTTTTCCCCACCGGGAATCCGAGACCTTGACTCGGGCGGGGACGACCTGGGTTTTCTCTTCTGACCCATCTGTGCTCGCAGCTGTAAAATGGGGTAATAGTACACTTCCCACCGCCAGCCGGGAAGGGGAGGGGGGAGCTGTAAGGGCTGTAGCTCCTAGTAGGTGCCGAGCGCTTCCCATATGAAAAAAGTGCCAATTATCATGCCCTTGAGATAGATCTAGAAAGGAGAAATGAGCCCAAGGTCAAACAATCTCAAGATTCTAACCAGTGGATTCCAGTGTGGATCTCTTTAACCCCTGAGTCACGGGCTTTAATCACTGTCTGCAAATATAACCATTTTAGCACCGAGATCCCATTTAGACTGAAGCAATCTCATTCATCTCTCCATTCTCAGGGCATCTAGCATCTAGTCTACTGCTGGCTAAACAGTAAGGGCTCCTGGGCACAGGTTTGAGAAATAAATGGGATAAAATGATTCTGGTTCCTATAATTTGGAAACGCAACATCTTTATTGAGATACAATTTACAAACCCCAAAATTCACCCGTTTAAAATGTGCAATTTTGTGATTTTTAGTATATTCACAATGCAACTATATTCATAGTGCAACTATCACTGTTATCTGATTTTCAACTTTTTCCTCACCCCAAAGGAAACCCCATACACACTAGGCAGTCAATCCCCATCCCCCCATCAACCCATCCCCTAGCAACCACTAATAGATTTTCTGTCTGTATGGATTTGCTTCTTCTAAGTATTTCATATTAAATGGAATCATACAATATTTGTTCTTTTGTGTCTGGCTTTTTTCACTTAGCATAATGTTTTCAAGTTTCATCCATGTTGTAGCATGTATCAGTACCTCATTCCTTTCTCTTTTTTTATTAAAGATTTTATTTATTTATTTGACAGAGAGAGACACAGAGAAAGAGGGAACACAAGCAGGGGGAGTGGGAGAGGGAGAAGCAGGCTTCCCAAAGAGCAGGGAGCCCGACACAGGGCTCGATCCCAGGACCCTCAGACGCTTAATGACTGAACCACCCAGGCGCCCCACCTCATTCCTTTCTATGGCTGAGTAATATTGCATAGTATGGATAGACCACATTTTGTTATCCATTCCCCTGCTAGGGGACATTTGGCCTTTTTCACTTTTTGGCTCTTATGAATAACGCTGCCTTCAACATTCCTGTACATATCTTTGTGTCAACATATGTTTTCATTTCTCTTGAGTAGATACCTAGGAATGAAATTGCTGGGTCACATGGTCACTCTATGTTTAACACTTTGAGGAACTGCCAAACCATTTAACACAGAAGCTGCGCCATGTTGCATTCCCATCAGTAACATATGAAGATTCCAACTTTTTAAAATCTTCACCAACACCTATTATTTTACTGTTGTTTTTTTTAATGATAGCCATCTTAGTTGGTGTGATGTATCTCATTGTGGTTTCTATTTGCATTTCCCTAATGCCTGACTCATAACAATATTGAGCACTTTTCATGTGCTTTTTGGACATTTGTATATCTTTGGAGAAATGTCTATTCAAATCTTTCGGTCATTTAAAAAAATTTTTTTGGTCTTTTAATTGTTGAGTTTTAAAAGTTTTTTAAAATATATATCCTGGATATCAGCCCCCTGTTTTACATATAATTTCCAAATATTTTCTCCCATTCTGTGGCTGTCTTTTCAATTTCTTGATAGTGTCCTTTTACCCACAAAAGTTTTTAATTTCAATGAAGTGTAATTTATCTATTTTTTCTTTTGTTGCTTGTGCTTTTGGTGTCATTTTAAAGAAACAATTGCCTAATCCTAATAAAATTGAGCTTTAGTGTTCTTTATATATTTTGTCATATTGTGATTTGCAAATATATTTCTCCCAGTCTACGCTTGTCTTTTCATCCTCTAAACAGTGTCTTTAGAAGACCAAACATTTTTAACTTTGAGGAAGTCCAATTTATTCATGTGATCCTTCTGAAAACACCCACTGTGGTAGACACCTATCATCCTTTTTGACTGCCCTATGTCAGAACACCTTTACTATTATTAGAAAAATTCTCCAAAACTGGGTTATAAGACAAAAAAAAAGAGTCACATGTCCTTTTAAAGAATAAGATAAATATCCATGAGTGATATAAACAAATCAAAGAGACAAATCAGGAATGACTCCTGGGAATTTGATGAAACAACTGGGTGGTTGATACGCAGTGAGGGAAAAGAAGTCTGGAGAGGAGAAATCAAGAGTCCTGTCTGGATTGTGTTAAGTTCAAGATGCCCATTGGCATCTATTCCATGTCAAGTTAACAGCTGGACAGGAGTCCAGAGCCCAGGGACAAGGTCCGCCGTGGGTGGCCTGCAGAACCTAATGCACAACAGAAGAAACAGCTGGGAAGCCCCTTCCACCACAGTGGCCCTCCAACCACTGCTGTCTCTTTCCTCTTCTTATTCAAGCTTCTTGACAGAGTGGTCTGCGTGCACTTCTACCCCACTTCCCAAACCACCACAGTATAGCTCCCACGCCCAAATACGTACTCAAACTCCTCTAGCAAAGTTCCCAGTGACCTCATGTTGCCAAACCTAGTACCTCTCTTCAGCCTTTATCTTATTTGACCTCTCCATGGCTTGTGATGGTGCTAATCACATCCGCCTTCTTGAAAACCACTTTTCCTCTTGTTCCATGACAGGTTTTTCTAGTGCATCTCTCTCCCTCTCGAGAATGCCTTCTCAGCATTTTAGACTGTCATCTTCTTCTCCCTGTTCTGTGAATAGAGGTGTACCCCTGGCCTCCACACTCACCTCACATGTCTTTCATTGGTTACCTCTTGTAGGCTTACAGTTTCCTCAACCACAATGTACAGATGGTACCCGGAGATGGCACATTACACAGACCTGGCACCCGTATCTCTAGTTCCTTCCTTCAAGTTGCAAATCCAAATGCCTAATGGCTCACTGTACATCTTCACCTGAGAGTTCCATGACACTTCTAACTCACCGTGTCAAAACTGAATTCTTCATTCCCCTGAGCCCTGTGGTCCTCTCTGTTTGCAGCACCCCCATCAGTCCAGTCGCCCAAACCACAAACCCAGAAGCAGTTCTCACCTCCTCCCTCTCCACCATCCCCATATCCAATCAACTACCATCTCCTGTGAATTTTGCCTCCTTCAGATTTCTCTAATCCATTCACATCCATTCATCTCCACAGTCATTATTACCCTGGTTCAGATCCTTAGACTTTGGACATGGCAAGGCATTCAGGTGGACATGTCCATCAGGCAGTTGGGACATTTAGATCGGGAGCTTGAAAGAGAGAGACATTAAAGTGTGAGGACCATGGATCAAGGGTGGGGCCCTTGGAGACATGCCCATTAAAGGACCAGGCAGGAAGATGGTTTGGCCTGAAAAGGCGCTGTCAGAGGGCCAAAATGTGTCGGGATAATATTGTCACAGAATAAGGGGAAAAAGAGGTTTTCTTTTTTTTTTTTAAAGATTTTATTTATTTATTTGAGAGAGAGAGACTGAGAGAGAGAGCACATGAGAGTGGGGAGGGTCGGGAGGGTCAGAGGGAGAAGCAGACTCCCTGCCGAGCAGGGAGCCCGATGCGGGACTCGATCCAGGGACTCCAGGATCATGACCTGAGCCGAAGGCAGTCGCTTAACCAACTGAGCCACCCAGGCGCCCGAAAAAGAGGTTTTCAAGAAGGAGGAAGTGGTTGGCATTACTGTGTGTCATGGAGGGGTCAAAATGAAGGCTGAGAAGAACCCAGTAAGGCTGGCAACATGAGGCCACTGGAGACTATATTGGTTCTCAGCTGCTGCCATAACAAATACCATAAACTCAGCAGTTTGAACCTACAAAGTTACTGTCCCACAGTTTCTGTATGTCAGAAGTCCAGCGTGGAGTAACTGGATTCTCTGCTCAGGGTGTCACCAGAGTAGTAGCTGGGGCTGTGGTTCTCAACTGGGACCCAGGGTCCTCCTCCAACTCACTGGTTCTTGGCCAAATTCATTTTCTTCTCATCTTTCCACCTGGCGCCTCCCTCTACAAGCCAGCAATGCCAGTTGAGTCTTTCTCATGCTCCGAGTCTCTCTGCTTTCCTCTTTGTTTCTAAGGGTTTGTGTAACTACATTGGACCCACCTGGCAAACAACCTATCTTCAGGTCAGCTGATTAATAACCTTAATTACGTCTGCAAAGTCCCTGTAATGTAATGAAATTATGGGAGTAAACATCAGAGGGTGAAAGTCACGTGGGCAAAATTCTGCCTACCGTGGACTTTGCTAGAGGATTTTGATTAAATTGTTAGGTTAAAACCATATTGTGGTGGTTTGGGAAGTAAGGTAAAAGTGTGTGTAGACCATTCTGTCAAGAGGCTTGGATAAGAAGAGGAAAGAGACAGCAGGGGCTGGAGGGGGACTTGGGGGGTTTCCAACTCTCTCTTCCATTGTGCATCTTGGGTTCTGTGGATGGCGCCAGCCTGACCTTGTCCCTGTGCTCTTGACTCCTATCCAATGGCTAACTTGTCATCAAATAGATGCCCAATGGGCATCTTGAACTTAACTCACGGGCATCTTGAACTTAACTCATTCCAGACAGGATTCTCAATTTCCCCTCTCTAGACTTCTTTTCCTTCTCTGCATATCAACTATCCAGTTGCTTCATCAAAATCCTAGGAGTCATCCCTGATTCCTCTTCCATCCACATAAGTCCATCAGCCGATTCTGTGGACTCCATCCCCATCCACTCTACCCTGGTCCAATCCACCATCATCTCTACCTGGACAGCCACATAATCTCCCAACTGGTCCTCTGCTTCCATCTTGGATTCACACAATCCACTCGCCTCTTAGCAGCCTGTCTCATTCTCGCTTCTTAAAGTATACCAGATTCTATATTCCCCCTCCTACAGCCATCCGGTGGTGCCTTGTCACACTTGGGATAAAACCCAAGTTCTTTATCATGGCCTCAGAAGGTCCTCTGTGACCTGGCCTCTGCCCACCTCCCTACCACCCTCCACTTCTCTAACTTTGCTGCAGCTGCAATTCTTGGCCACACCAAGCTCACTTTTGCACTAGTGTCCCCTACGCTTGGAGCACCCTTTCCCCAGATCTTCCCACAGCAGACACCTCCCCAGAGAAACTATTCTTCATCACCTGACTTAAAGTATCTCACCCACCACTCTCTATCCCATCACGTTGTTTTATTTTCATAGTTCTTATCATTACCTTACACTTTCTTGTTTATTCATGTTTCTTACTTCCTGCCCATTGCGTGCTAGAACACCAGCTTTATCAGGGCCGAGACCTTGTTTAACTTCTTTGCCACCATTCCTAAGACCCTAGAAGAGTTCCTGGTCAACGTTGGCACTCAAAATAGGAATAAGTGCCTTCAACAAATCACTCTGGAGCACAGATTCTGGTTCTAGGCCTTGCTGTTGCCAGGCACACTTGAGAATCCAATGATGTTCAAGGCCAAACAGAGTGGAGACGAGTGAGCCTTTGACTCACCACATTCACAGTGGTTATCGGGGCCATCCCCGCACACTGGCATGGGCATGCTTCAGAAATTTACAAAGGTAATACATTTTGAAAACCTCATGCCCCCCTGACACCTACACACACTCACTGTGACCCTCCCCAGAAACTCCCTATGGGGCACTGGCCCTTAACTCCTGTAAATCACCTGTTCCTGGGGAGTTATGCCTGTCAAATCTGGGCTTTGAAATTTCTTCTAGTCATATCAATAAGCTTTTTTCCCAGAAGAAATGGCAAAGATGTGTGTGCCTTCCTGTGTGTGTCTGTACTGAGTCAGGCATCTGCCTTGAGGGTAACCTCAGCGCTTCCTTCCAGCCCTGATTTCGCCCAAACTTGGGCCGCAGAATTTTGAGTGTTTTCTGGAGAAAAGCTGATCAATGATTTTGCCATGGGCGGGGGACATTGATCATTCTTTTCCCCCACATCTGGCCCTTTATATATCTCCCGAGGACCATGGCGAGCACATCTGACTCCAGAAGCTGTTGCCAAAGCAGGCTTTGTGCACTCACCATGCTCTCCCACGCAGGTACTACCGGGTCCCGCCGCCCCGTTCGTGAGCATGGTCTTGTCTCCTCAAAAAGAGGGGAAGACTCTGGAGGGGCTGAGCCAGGGGTGGTGGCAGCTGGGGTGGGCACGGCATGTCTGATCATGTGTCTCACAGCATCGTTTTCTTTCGCCAGGACCCGCCAGGTTTGCCCTGTTCCTGCTCTGCTTCATGGAAACTTCACTGACCTCCCAGACGGTGCCCATCCATCAGCTACAACCAAGTGATGTGCGGAAAATCATCTTGGAATTACAGCCCTTGTCGAAGGGACTTTTGGAAGACTACGTAAGTATACCACAGATTTCTTTTCTGGGTCATTTCTTTAAAATGCCTTCTGTTGCCCCCGGAAGAAGCCTCCTCTTTTCAGACCTGAACCTAGGGCTGTGGATACCCCAGAAAGGGACGGGAACAATGAGACAGGCTATGATGGACTTTTTATGAGGGTCGGAGGCAGAGATTAGCCCAGACAGCCTGAAATTCAACAACCTCTCATGTACTATAGGATCTGCTTTAGTAGGTCTGTTCATCCCTAACATATTTGGTTCACAGTAATATGACGTGGATTTTCCTGCCTGAAGCACATCCCTAGAGGCGGGCCATCTTGCCTGACCATTTAGGAGCCTGCTAGGGAGCAGCGAATGTCAACCTAAGCTGTAAATGAGGTCTCAGTGAACTCAGGACGTTAAAATCCTCACCTGGGTCACAGAGAGTCTTTCTTACCGCAAAGAAGGGCAGTTAACAAGCTGGGTGTCTGTTTGTATACTACTTCATTGTTTAATTAGGACCCAGACTGCTTCTACCAGAGGCTCTTCTGAGCCCAACCCCATTGGGAGGAAAGTTTGAGGCTGAATAAATGTGAATACTCTCATTTTCTCAGAGTTGTGATCAAGATAGAACCTCGTAGGCAGCTTTGATTAAACAAATAAAAACCAAAACCTGGAAACAACTCATGAAATTGGCCTTGCCCTTCCCTTCCACCCTGACATTTAAACCCTCGCCTTGGTTTTTATAGACGCTTAGTTACTGGCCAAGGTGACTAGGCAGTTCAGGCTGGTGAGGTGTTCTTAGCACTTCAGGTGAACCCAAAAGCTCTTAGTCCTTAGGAAGAGGGACAGGAGAGGGCCTGGTCTGGAGTCCATGGTAATTTTGGAAAAACTCTCCGCGGCATCTTGGAGGCCTTGCCAGACATGCATACGTGAGCTGGGGATACATTGGCTTTAACCCAGAGTCAGAACGAATAAGAAGCAGGATGGAAACCCAGATGCTCTCCTATTCCCCAGCTCTCTGAGGCCCTGAGCAGCTAAGAGAAGATCCCAGGGGGCTGTGAAGGCCTTGGGCAGATGGGCCGGGGAGGCAGGATGGAGCAGTGGTTATTGGCATAGTCTTTGGGATTGCTGCTGACATGGGTTAGAATTCTGGGCCTGCCACTTGATCTTGGGCCAGCTTCGCAAACCAACGGAGCTTTAGTTTCTTCTGGGAAGGGAAATAGTGATGACCACAGCCTCACAGGGTCGTGGCACCTGTACGAGAGATGGCAGGGGGAAGCGCCCTGCCCCCCACCCATCACAGAGGGAGCATTCAAATGTTAGCACTGGGGCTTCTAGGTGTTACTGCAAACCTAATGCTCACCCATTTCTCCTCCTCATTCCACAGCTGAAGAAAGAGATGGGGGTGCCGGAATCCAACCATTTCTTGCTGCCGTGTCTCACCTCTGACTCCCAACCACCACGCATCAACAGTTCAGCCATCCTGCCTTATTTCAGGGCGATCAGGCCATTATCAGATAAGAACATTATCAATAAAATCATAGAACAGCTCGACAAACTCAAACTTCAGCACGAGCCAGAAACAGAAGTTTCTGTGCCTGCAGATACCTTTGAAAGTAAAAGCTTCATCTTGACGATTTTACAACAGTTCTCGGCGTGCCTGGGCCATGTGTTTAAATCCCTGAACCCGGGACCCCAGCAGGTCATGCAAGGCCATCTGGTTGAACCTATTCCTTCTGGAACGGCGGACATGTATGAAACCTTGAGACACCATGACTGACAGCCAAAGTAAATTATTCCAATGAATAATCTCAACGAATCCCCAGATGGGCTAGTCTTGGGAGGACTGAGGTATAAATGTGTGAATTCACTTGAAAAGATCTCAGGTTATGTCATTGTTATCACTCTTGGTATTTACAGAATGTTTTTCTTCTGCAGACTTAGATCTTATCCTCGTTACGCCTCTGTGAACACAGGACGAGGCGCTGCTGTTAATTTATTGGTTTTATTGTATTGAGAACTGTTAATGCTCCTTCAAGGAGCCCTCGGGAATTATTTAATAAATTATATTGAACTTTTCTCATAATCTGTTTTGGATTTTGTGAGGGGGTTAAAATTGGTGGCTGGGAATCCAGGCTGGGTGGTATTGGGGCTGAGGGAGCATGGGACACGCTGTGGAAGTGGAGACCTTTTCTCTCACTGTACTTCTCCCCATCGGAGAGGCTCAGTAGCAAATAATAGTAATTCCAGCAGTGACAACTATTTATCGAGCATTTCCTTTATGCCAGGCCACATAAGTACCATTACTGTCCTCTTTTTAGAGGTGGGGAAACTGAGGCAAGGAGTCATTTAGCCACTTGCCCAAGGCTACACAGCTATTCAGGCATGGGACCCAGACTCAAGCTTGCTCTTCACCACTCTGCCCGACCTTTGTCCCTCTCTGGGCAGTGACTGGGTCTTAGAAGCACGTATGGCACGCCTGGTACTGAACAATCCCTCAAGTGTCTTCCGCGTGGTTCCACGCTGGATTTCCAGTGCCTCCACTCCTGCAAAGTCCTGTTCCATCATTGCATCCATGACTTCTTCAGATCCAGGGCCAAAGATTTTACCATTTGAATAAATGTTGAGTCCAAAGTTGTGAATGGTTCTTTGAGATCCTCTGGACTAATGGTTCTCAAAGTGTGGTCTCCAGACCAGGGGCATCGGCATCATCTGGCAACGTGTTGTAAGTGCACAGCCATGGGACCCCCACCTCACACCTACTAAATCAGACACTTTGGAGGTGCAGCCAGCGATCTGGGTTTTAACCAAACCTCCAGGTGATTGATATGCACACTCAAGCCAGAGAACCACTGATCCTGAGTTGACAAACACCTTCATCTTCATCTTATTTGGGGGGAAGCTGATGCCCAAAGGACAGTATGATTTTCCTAAGTTCTCATAGCGGGGGGGATGAGGTTAGGACTCTGAGACATGCAACTCAGCTATGGAATTCTCATTCTTAGTCTTGTGGGGTTTTCTCCTTCAGTCCCACACAGGGCTCCCAAGCTTCCACATATTGTAGCCTTCAATGATAGTGTTTTGATCAGTCTTTCCAAAAACACCCACTGTGGTGGTCATCTATCATTTTTTTTGACTGTCCTATATCAGAACACATTTACTATTATTAGAAAAATTACCCCCAAACTGGGAAATAAGGCAAAAAGATGACCATGTGTCCTTCTAAAGAGTAAAACAAATATCCACTAGTCTGTAGTGATATAAATAAATAAATGGAGGAAAAAGGACAAATGTTCCTTAGAGAATTCCAATTAATAAACATAGAAGGAATGAGGGAAATAGAAAATCACCTTTAGAACACCTCAGTCCTGTGACGCCTGGCTGACTTGGTCAGTAGAGCATGCAACTTGGTGTTGGGGTTGTAAGTTTGAGCCCCATGCTGGGTGTAAAGATTACTTAAAAATAAAATCTGAAAGAAGAAAGAAAGAAGAAAGAAAGAAAGAAAGAAAGAAAGAAAGAAAGAAAGAAAGAAAGAAAGGAAGGAAGGAAGGAAGGAAGAAAGAAAGAAAGAAAGAAAGAACAACACCTCAGTCCTAATTGCTGCAGGCAAGATCCACAGATGAAGGCTAAAATTAATGGGTGAGGGGCGCCTGGGTGGCTCAGTCATTAAGCGTCTGCCTTCAGTTCAAATCATGATCCCAGGGTCCTGGGATCGAGCCCCACATCGGGCTCCCTGCTCAGCATGGAGACTGCTTCTCCCTCTTCCTCTGCCTGCCGCTCCCCCTGATTGTGCTCTCTCTCTATCAAATAAATAAATACAATCTTTAAAAATAAAAAAATAAAATTAAATTAACGGGTGAACTGAGAAGAAAACAGGAAATTTGCATAGCATCAAAGTATCTTCCCAAAAATATTTGCTAGTCATTTGGCAGTTTTAACTTTTGTCTACAAATTCTTTGATATTCTCCCTCCAAGAGGTGGAGGGGAACTCCCCTCCCCATGACAGCAGACTGGATCTGTGACTTGCTTCCCAAACACCAAGCACAGGAGGACAAGACAGGCCCTCACGGGCCCCGATGGGAAGGGTGGCTCCTCACCTCTGTGGGGCTCTTCCCTCAAATCCACACCCGGCCCCTTCATGAGAAAGCACCAGAAAAACCCAAATTGAGGGATATTCTACAAAATCCATGACCGCAACTCTTCAAAAGTATCAGGGTCAGAAAAATCAAGGGAGGACAGAGAAACTGTCACCTGGGGACCAGGGAGACACCAGGGTCGAGTGTAATCTGGAGGGGATCCTAATAAAGGACATTAGTGGAAAAAAAATGGGTGAAAATCCAAATTAAGCGTGTACTTGTGTTAATTTCTTAGTTTTGATAAATGTACCACAGTTATGTAAGATGCTCCCACTTAGGAGAAGCTGGGAGAAGGGTATATGAGAACTCTGTATTATCTGTAACTTTTCTGTATAACTAAACTTATTTTAAAATAAAACATTTTTAAAAAAAAAAAATCCAGGGGCGCCTGGGTGGCTCAGTCGTTAAGCGTCTGCCTTTGGCTCAGGTCATGATCCCAGGGTCCTGGGATCGAGCCCCACATCGGGCTCCCTGCTCGGTGGGAAGCCTGCTTCTCCCTCTCCCACTCCCCCTGCTTGTGTTCCCTCTCTCGCTATGTCTCTCTCTGTCAAATAAATAAATAAAATCTTAAAAAAAAAATCCAGTTCCTCAGTCCCACTATCCACATTTTAACTGCTCAAGAGCCACATGTGGTTACTGGTTCCAATCCTGGGGAACACAGACATAGAACATCTCCATCGTCACAGAAAGTTCTATTGGACACGCAGGGGATGGGACTTTGGCATAATTTCTTAGGAATGAGGTCCCAGAGTCTATGAATTTGTAGGAATTGTAGAAAATCTGTAGAATTTGTAGAAATCTGTAGAAAATTGATAAGGTACAAATCATTCCTAGCTAGTAGAGAAATAACCCCAGGGGTGATGGTTTTATTGACTGTGAGGCCAGTTGAGCATCTACCTTATCTTTTTGCTCCAGCGCTGATTTCCCTCACTGATGACGGAGAGACAGACGAGAGAGAGACTCAACCTTCTTGTATTGTCCTTTGAACCAGTGGTGCTGTGCTGACTGATTCCTTCACTGATGAGGTAAATAAAGCTTTGGCAGTGAAGTTACCTGGATTTCAGCTAACAAGAACCCACAGGTAATTAGAATTTCTTTTGGTGATAATCTGCCAAAACCTAGAAAGAGGCAAAAAGACAAGCAGATCTTGGCATTTTGTCATAAATTTAATATCTCCTCCACCAAATCATTCCCTCAGTATGTCTTGTGATTAAAACACTCCAAAATAATGACTTAAAAAAAATATCCAGGGGCACCTGGGTGGCTCAGTTGGTTAAGCGTCTGCCTTTGGCTCAGGTCATGATCTTGGGGTCCTGGGATCGAGTCCTGCATCGGGCTCCCTGCTCAGCAGGGAGTCTGCTTCTCCCTCTCCCTCTGCACCCTCCCCCCTGCTTGTGCTCTCTCTCTCTCAAATAAATACATAAAATCTTTATTTTTCTATTTTTTTAAAAGATTTTATGTATTTATTTGACAGAGAGAGAGACAGCGAGAGAGGGAACACAAGCAGGGGGAGTGGGAGAAGGAGAAGCAAGCTTCCCGCGGAGCAGGGAGCCCGATGCGGGGCTCGATCCCAGGACCCTGGGATCATGACCTGAGCCGAAGGCAGACACTTAACGACTGAGCCACCCAGGCGCCCCCTATAAATAAAATCTTTAAAAAAAAAAATCCAGTGCCACTGACTCACAGAGGAAAGGAAAACAAATAATCAAGGGTCACAGAGAAACAAAAACTAATATGATATGATTAACATGACTTCCTTATTTCAGGGGGAGCTCTCTGAGGCTGAGCAAAAGCTTAAACTTGCCCAATTTATAAAGGAAGAACAGGCAATATAAAGCTTTAAGAAAAGCACTTTTGAGGGGCGCCTGGGTGGCTCAGTCGTTAAGCGGCTGCCTTCGGCTCAGGTCATGATCCCAGGGTCCTGGAATCGAACCCCACATCGGGCTCCCTGCTCCGCGGGAAGCCTGCTTCTCCTTCTCCCACTCCCCCTGCTTGTGTTCCCTCTCTCTCTCTCTCTCTCTCTCTCTCTCTCTGTCAAATAAATAAATAAAATCTTTTTTTTTAATTTTTTTTTTAGATTTTATTTATTTGAGAGAGAGAATGAGAGAGAGAGAGAGAGAGCACATGAGAGGGGGGAGGGTCAGAAAATAAAATCTTAAAAAAAAAAAAGAAAAGCACTTTTGAGCAACGTCATCTTCTTGTTCTGGAGAATTAAGAGGTGAGAGGAAAAATAAAAAGGAAATAGAAGGGGCGATCAGATAACGAGAGAGGAGGAGGAGGAGAGAGAAGAGAAGACGATGAAGTGGTACAATAGGAAATCAAATCACTGCTAGATGTGAAACTAGGCTGAACCTCACCAGTAACAAAGAAAGGCAAATAAACAGGAGGTCAAATCAGCAGAGGTTTTACACATGATAAGGCTTGCCGGTGAGGCGGCGAGGAGAAAGGCCTACTCAGCCACTTTCAGAAGTAGGTATCGGTCTCATAAGAGGATTCCATCCCTCACCAGGGACCCTCTCCTGCTGTTCTGTCTCACTGTAATTCCCTACAGAGCTGATCACAGACTGGGGCCAGACACACGTGTGCACGAGCACACACACACACACACACACACACACACACACACGGTCTAACAGCATTGCTGATAATATCAGAAACGGGCCGGGAAATCTGTGTCAGGGTGGGTCACCCGAGGAGCAGACACCATGATGGGACTCTCCAGGCCAAAGGCTCAGCAGCAGCCAAGCCTGTGAGGGTCCGGAAAGAGGGAAGGAAGAGCGGCTGGTCGCAGCATCTCAGATTCAAGGGCTTCTCTAAGAGAGATGGACGAGGCTGTCGGAAAATCTGCCAAGTGACTTGTCAGAGGAGCCTCGTGTCCCCCAGAAATGAGCCCGCCTCAGCATCCCTGCCACGGTCACTGGCTGGGAGAGGCCGGTGGGAGGCAGGGCCCCTGACTGACGGGTGGATGGATTTTGGGGTCCGCTATTGTGGAAGTCACGTAGGTCCCCTATATGGACAGAAAGCAGGCCTGGGAAAAGCTATCCTTGGGGACCGGGGTCATTTTCTTTCTATTTTTATGTACTTTCCCAAATTTTCTAAAACTAGTATGTATTATTTGAGGAATTCAGTAAGATAAACACAATTTCAAAAAAAAAAAAAAGATAAACACAATTTCAAATTTTGAAAGAAATAGCAGTGTGAGAAAAATGGGATGAAAAACAGAGCGTTTGAAGGCCACCCCAAGGCTGTTCACTGTGGCAGTGGGTTGATTTCTTGCCCCTGATCTCTGAAATGAGCCTAGGGTCCACCGTTCACAGCTCTTGGCCTGCTCCTCAGACTCCCAGCTGAAAGGAACGGCCAGAGCAGCCCATCAGGGACAGGTTATTCCTTGTCGAGTACGATGGACTTCTCAGGGTAACCCATGTGGTCCTCCTCCCCCAGCCCTTTTGTGAACTATCCCAAACTATAGTACCTCACAATGAGAAGGACTATTCAGAAAGACATTTCTGGGGCTCTCTCAGAGCTCAGCTTTCTTAATGTACTTATTCAAGGGCCCCGGAAACCTTTGGCACCAACAGCATTGGTGCCAAGAGCAGACGGTCTTGGGCTCCAGGTTCTGATCCTCTACTTACTGTATGTGATGTGACCTTAGATGAATCACATCATCTTTCTGAACTATGCAGTTTGGTAGTGTGTGTATATATGTATGCATGTGTGTGCATGTGTGTGTATACATGTTCACAGGGTTGTGCAACTGTCACTGTAACCTAATTCCAGAACATTCTCATCACCCCCAAAAGAAGCCCTGTACCCCTTAGCAGTCATTCCCCATTCTTCCAGCCCCTGGAAACCACTAATCTACTTTCTTTTTTCTTTTTCTAAAGTTTACTTATTATTTTTAGTAATCTGTATGCCCAACGTGGATCTCTAACTCACAACCCTGAGATCAAGAGTCACATGCTCTACCGACTGAGCCAGCCAGGCGCCCCACTACTAACCTACTTTCCATCTCTATGGATTTGCCTATTTTGGGCACTTCATATAAATGGAATTGTACAATATATGGCCTTTTTAATTTGGCTTCTTTTACTTAGCGTAACGTTTTCAAGATTCACCCATGTAGCATGTGACAGTACTTCATTCCTTTTTATGGTGGAGTAACATTCCATTGTATGGATATGCCACATTTTATTTGTCCGTTCATCAGTTCAAGGACATTTGGGTTGTTTCCATATTTGGCTATTACGAATAATGCTGCTATGAATGTTTAAATCAGCTTGTTCGTTTCTGCAAAAGGGGAAGTTATAATCTTGATTGGGATAGCATCGAGTCTGTAGGTCACTTTGGGGAGTGCTGCCATCTTGACAATGTTGTCTTCCAGCCCATGAACACAGAATGACTTTCCATTTATTTAGGTCTTCTTTAATTTCTTTCAACACTGTTTTAATTGAGGTGAACTTCGTGTAATTTACCATCTTGAAGTGTACGATTTCATTGGCATTTAGTATGTTCACAGTGTCATGTGACCACCACCCATATTAAGTTCTGAAACATCATCATCACCCCAAAAGGAGGCGCCATACTCATTAAGCAGTCACTGCTACTCTCCTTCCCCCACTGACCCTGGCAACGCCAATCTGCTTTCTGTCTCCATGGATTTATGTGTCCTGGGTATTTCATATATGGAATCATACACTGTGTGGCCTTTTTGTCTGTGGGCTCCTACCATGTCACATGGCGTTTTTGAGGTCCGTCCACGTTGTAGCATGGGTCGGTGCTTCACTCCTTTCTATGGCTGAGTAACACTCCTGAACTCTGTCCTGTAGTTTTCAGTGTAAAAGTCTTGCACTTCCTTGATTAAATTTATTCCTAAGTATTTTATTCTTTTTGATGCTCCTGTACATGGAATTGTTTTCTTAATTTCACTTTTGGCTTGTTTATTGCTAGAGTCCAGTAATACAGCTCATTTTTGTGTACTGATCTTTCGTCCTGTGTGTGACCTTGCTGAACTCATTTACTGGCTCTCACAGGTTTCTGTGTGCGTGTGTATCCTTCAGGGTGTTCTATATATAGCATGTCATCTGCACGCAGAGATAGTTTTACTCCTTTTTTTTTTTCCCCAGTTGGAATGTGTTGTATTTCTATGTGTTGCGTAACTGTGTTACCGAGGACGTCCAGGACGGCGTGGAGCCTTGTGCCCATCTCAACTGGAAAGCATTCGGCCTTCCACCATTCAATGTGTCAGCTGGGGGTCTTCGCAGATGCCTTTATCAGGTTGAGGAAGTTCCCTTCTACTCCCAGTTTGTTGAGTGTTCTTATGAAAGGGAAGCCTTGGTTTTCTCCTGTGGGAAATGAGGATAACAGTCTATGGACCACGTAGGGCCTCTTGAGGATACAAATTGGGACAATGCGAAACTCTCCAGCCTGACACACCCAGGTCTAGAGCTCAGAGCTGCACTTCGTGATGGTGCTGCTGGGCAAGTTGTGTGCTTCTCTATGCCTCAGCTTCCTTATCTCTAAAGTGGGGATAATAACAGTACACATTTCATACGGTGTTGCATCACCCGGGCAGGCAGTGGTAGATCTGATTTAAACCATGAGCTGACTCGGTGCCCAGGACACAAAAACTGCGTGTTATGGTAGATGGCTGATAAAACGAGATGTGGTCCCGGTCCCTAGGCAGGGGTGAGGGTGGGAGGGTAGTACTGACAGTGACATTACCCAGAGAAGGTGGCACATGTCAGAAGTGACAAGTGGAGCACTGGTGGCAGTTCAAAGCCCGAAGTGGGGTGGGCCAGGGCAGGCCACAGAGAGGGACAGAGCACAAGGCCTTCCGGGGGCAGGGGATGTCGGCCAGAGGGAAGCAGCTTGTAACCACAGGGCGTGCATCGAGCCTGGAAGCTGTGCTGTGATACGAGCAGGGATGGGAGGTGGAGTCGGGGCCCTACTGAAGGACACGCTAAGGACCGGGGACTTTATTCTAGAACAGGAAGTTCTGAAGTGCTGGGAGGAGGGCAGGTATTTGAAAAAGGGATGAGTGTTAGGAAGCTGAATGTTATTTCCTGAACTTTGTAGACCTGCGTGAGCTAGGAAGATTCTGTTGGGATATTTCTCAACTCTGACCCATATCAGCTGTTCCACGGCCCCGAATGGGACCCCAGTCGGGACATTTCGCACAAAGATTTCACAACACAAGATTTGGTGAATGAAAGGGAGCAGGCAGGATGCTGTGCGGCAGGGAGAATCAGAATGACCCCAGGGTATTAAAAAGGAGGATGGCCTTTGTGCTAGCACGAATGAAATCCAAGGGAATGGAAGAGGGTGCAATGTTGGGAATGGGGGAAGAATGCGGGAAGAGAGATGAAGATTAGCAAAAGCAGCTCATGTTACAGGTGTTTATTGTAAACCTGGCTTGCTTAATCCTTCAGCAACCCAGTGGGTGGGTGTGATTTTTTTTTTTTTAAAGATTTTATTTATTTATTTGAGAGAGAGAGAGAGCACAAGTAGCGGGGGAGAAGCAGGCTCCCCGTTGAGCAGGGAGCCTGGTGTGGGACTCGATCCCAGGACCCTGGGATCATGACCTGAGCTGAAGGCAGACGCTTAAGTGACTGAGCCACCCAGACGTCCCAGGGTGGGTGTGATTTTTATCCACGTTTTCTAGATGAGGACTTTCAGGCCCAGAAAGGTTGTCACTCGCCCAAGGCAGTCAGGACCCATATGGTGAGGAGTTTGGACTTTATTCTAAATGCAACAGGAAGCCACTGGAAGTTTGAGCAGGGGAAGGACACAACGTGTCATAAGTGTCTTTAATAAGGTCACTCCAGCTCTGTGAAGAATTGGTAGCAAGAAGTGGAACTTGGAGAATATGGTGTGCCCTCCAGGCGGTGGCAGTGGGGGTGGGGAATGGACCTGTGATTATTCTGGAGGGATCGCTGACAGGATTCACCGACAGATTAAAGGTGGGATGTGAAGGGACGGAAGAACCCGGGGGGACGTCTAAAGAATCCGCCTGAGCAGCTGGGAGGCTGGCAACGCCAGGTAGCGAGATGCAGAACATTCAGGGATGAACAGGCTCCGGGCAGGGGAACTTGAAAGTTAAAGAAATGGTGGTTAGAAGCAGAGAGACCTGAGGAAGAGAAACTGGTGCTTAGAGAGAAGTGACTCAATTAGAAAAGGAGAAAATGGCGAGGCAGAAGAGATAAGGAGAAAAAGCCCCAGCGGGGAGAGGGGGAGGTGTCGGCCTCCTGGGGAGGCTGCTCTTCTTCCCTGAGGGTTCTGCCCCTTTGCCCAGCGAACTCTGCTTGTCCCTCGGGCTCCTGGCTCGGGCACCACCTACCACGGGGACGTTCCCAGCGCCTCCCAGGACTGGTTCCTGGCACGCTTCATGACCTCATGGCACCCCGTGCTGACCCCCATCATTCAGTATCAAGACAGATTTTGGGGCACTGCGGTGTTCCCTGAGCTGAGTTCGAATGTGGCCTGCAGCACGTGCTTCTTGATCAAAGACCGGAGGAAAGAAGGCGTAGTTGGGCAACCCCCAGGCAGGTGTGGGAAAGGAGGCGCGGAACGCGAGCAGCTTACGCACATCCCGGTGGAGGTCATTCGGTGGCACTGACGGGTGGGCTGGGGACTCGGGATGCCGGAAGGTGAGGGGGCGGGTGGGAAGGACTGCTACCTCCTGCTCATGCAGGCCCCACTCCCCCCACAAGTCTGTAATGGAACCCAGCCAGCGCTGCTTGGTCTCGTCCCCCAGGAAAGAAAATCAGTCAGACTAGATCGGGAGATTAGATTGTTTGCTGCACCATACCCATTAAAGGCAGGAAAGTAGACTCTTATCTTAGAAAGCTCTTCCCTCTTTAAACAATAAGGGTTTTCTAGCTAATGATTCTGTGAAACAGAAAATCTGATCAATAAGAACTCCCCAGTCCTCAGATTTCTTACTAACTATGACTTTGTAGCTTTTGACAAAGACTTCAGGAGCCTTTAAATGACCACCACCACAGGCACATACGCACCTCTGTAAACGGTACTAGGAAGCACATTTACTATTAACAAATGAAACCCATATGGTGTCTGGGACTTGCTTCAGAACAATGGGGGCGGGGGTGCGGTACATACGAAACAAAACTGGCCCCGAGTTGGTAGTTGTTAACGTGGATGATGAGTAAGTGGGGGCTCCTTGTACTATCCCCTCTACTTCTGTGTATACTGGAGATTTTCTGAAATAAAAAGGTAAAAGGCACACTTACTGAAATTTAGGACAAGTGCAATCACACCATCCTACATAAGGCTAAATTCACATCTTGACATATAAAAAAGAAGGTAAACTGTGTCCTAGAGAATAATCACATTCATATCTAAGATGAAAGGCTTTTAAATGCCAGTAAGAGATTGTTCTTATATCTACAACCTAAGTTGCTAGAGTTGATGTTTTATATTAAACATGGAATCCCAGGGGTCAACCTTTTAACCCTGGTCAACATCTACACCAGCTTGACCTCTCCACCTGCTAGTTGCCCCTTCCCCTCTCCTGAATTCTTCTCACAGGTCCCCACACCCTACCTCTCTGACGCAGACATGAGGAAGGGGCAGCTGGGCTGCTGGAATGGTATGGGCTGAGGGCTCTTTCAGCAGGTTACCTGTGCACCTGCCATGCGCCCGTTCTATGCTGGGCATGGCAGTGACCATCAGCACCAGATCCTTGTCCTGACGGGCCTCGGTACCTGGCGGGGAAGACAGATGACAATGACAAACACGACAGTCGTCCTGAGCAAACACAGGGTGCTCTGAGCCCTGACTCCATGCGTGTGTGTGCATCTCTGTATCGGGGGTGGGGTGGGGGGACATGAGGGCTGGTTTCTGAAGAACTGAGGTCCAAAGATTGGGACTGGAAGAAAGAATGGGAGCAAGCCGGGAGATGGCGAGAGGCTTGGGCAGAGGAAAAAGGACTTGGAAAAGCCCTAAGAGTGACATGGCACACAAAACATGGTACGTTCAGAGAACGGGAAAGAGCAAAAATGAGGTTGGGAAGGCAAGCAGGGGCCAGATGGGCAAGAGAGGGCGGCGGGGGGTTGGCGGGGGGAGAAATAGATCCTAGGACTTGGCCCTCATCTGGAAGGCCCTGGACGGACTGAGCACAGGAGTGACATGGCTGGACCTGGGCTTTTCCAAGCTCCCAGTGACTGTGACAGACACCACAAGACAGAGTGAGGGGGACACTGTTACGTGAACTGGTTGAGAAATAATGGCGACTTAGATTTGAAGACAGCAGTGGTGATGGAGAGAAGTGAATCACGTATTTGGAAGAGATCTGGAAGACGAACTTGACCAGACTTGGTGTTGGGAGAGGTGGCGGAGGGGAGGAGGACTGGTCAAGGATAATCCTCCCATTACGTTGGGTGGAGACGCCATTTACAACGTAAAACAAAACAAAACAAAAACAAAAAACGACCCTTTAGCCTTTTCTGATCCACGTGGCCTTGATACTTTGGAAAGTACTTTGAGTTCTTCCTCTAGGAAATGGGAATAGCCACACTGCCAGGTTGAGAACTATCCAGGGGCGTCCATGTCCCTGAGGAGCCCGAAGCCTGATGCGGAGGGACAGTCTCCAGCGCCCTGGTCTTGCTCCCTCTGCTCTGTCTCCCTCCTCCCAGTCTATCCAAACTCTACCCTCTTCTCTGAATTATGTCCCGAGCATCTTTTATGATTCCATACATAACATGGAGCTGGGTTCGAAAACTTCAGAAGAGCAAAGCAGACATCTGTTGCTCAATGGAAATCAAGCTTCTTCAGCCCAGAGGAGTCCGTGAATCACTTGCTTCTTTCCAGGGCCTCCTGTTTTTAGGACCCAAAATCTTGCTTTGTGTCATGGAGACTTTTTCGTTTGGGGGGAGGCATCGGGTTTGATCAGACAAGAGCCTATCAACCCACGGCATTTCAGTCAGAGATCTGGATCTGGGCAGTTGTTTGGCGAAACAAGCCAGCAGGGGCCAGGCCGCCTGCAGGAGGTAGCCTGACTCAGCTCACTGTGTTGCCTCTCAAGCACCAGGAGCTGAGGTGGGGGAGATGGGGGGTGGTGGGTGCAGGAATAATGTATGGAAAAGAGAGAAGCTTCTAAATTGAACAGAGATCATCAAAATCTTCTCAGATCAACAAAGGGCATCTTGGCTGGTCAACTTGCCTGCCTTTTCCTACGGTTTTGGGTCCCCGGTTGGCAGGGAGACCACGGCCTCCTGGGGCCATCACCTTGACTTAGAACACTTTCAGCACTGGGGTCAGTGTTAACCATACTGACGAGAACCTACACTTTCTAAGTACAGTGTCTCATGGGTTACCGAGCCCCCTGACAGGATTTTATGTGAACCTCACAACCACCCTGTTCAAGTGTGCAGGGCAGGTGCCATCTGCCCGGGTTCCAGATGGGGACATGGCAGTTTGTACAAGCACCACGGAACTCTGTCCACCCGGGAAAGGCCTGGAGCACCAGGCCCTGGTGAATTCACAGCGAGAATCGGTGATTTGGGGCTTTTGACATGGGTCCTTCCAGCAGCCTCTCTTCAAGACCCCCTACTCACCTGGGGCCTCTCTCCCCCAAGCCTTCACCCCAGGCTGAACCTACCGCCCAAGGTTGGAATGAGTAAGCCAGTCTGAGCATCACTTTGTTCCGATCTCCCGGTATCATCATTTCCACAGCCCAACAGGGTAGCATTTAAGACCACACATCACAGGCTTTTCAAAAAAATACAGCTTTTTATTGTCTCGGATGCAAATATAGTTTTAAAACTGCATTGTAGTGTTGAATACAGCTGGTGGAAACGTGCTTCTCGACAGCAGAGCATGAAGGGTGGTGTTCTGGGTGGTGCAGGCCTGAGGGAGCCTCCGAGTAACAAGGCTCTTCTCGGGTTTTGCTGCTCGGACGAGGGGAAACTGCCTCCTAACGGAGCCCTGACGCAATCACCAAAGCTCACAACAGAAAAAACGAACCATTTATACAATGAACTGGAAGCTGGCAAAGGAAAAGAACGCCGTGGTAGCTCAGCCGTGACGTTACAAAATAAGTAGATGAACGAGGTTGCCTTTCGCGGGCCGTCTGAGAAGATTCGGGTAGAGAAACAGCAGGGCGTTGTCGGGGAGAGGCTGCGTTCCAGCTCCCTTGTGAGAAACACAGCCTAGGATTTGTGTGTCCCTGGGCTGAGCCCTTCATACCCTTCAACTGCAGGACAAACTCTACGGAAATGGATCCGTTGCTCCCAAGCCCTCCACAATCTCAAGCCTTGGGAGGAGCACACCTCTGTTTAGAAACCCAGAAGAGAATTCTTCAAATTAGTGACGCCCAGGGTTGACTGTGAAACCAAAAGTTTGACTGGGAGATGGAGGTGAATTCTGCTACATATTTGGGAAGGAATTTCACAAAAATAAAATTCCATTAAGTAAACAAACACAGGCGGGCTTGTGCAAGCACGTGCACATGCGTGCGTGTGCACACAAACACACACACACACACACACACACACAGAATCAAAGCCAACATTTAACATGAAAAGTTCCCTTTTCTTTCTCAAAGGCTGATTTTCGCAAACCCCAACAAGGAAACAGCCCCCTGCGTGATGAGCCAGGAAAGCCAAGTCCTCAGAAGGAAAACAAAACGGGGCAGTTGCTGGAGGTACACGGTAGGTCCTAAGGCTTCTCCCTGCTCTCGCCGTCCCTCCGATCCGAGAGGGTCAAGGCCAAGGAGACTACTGAAAGTTACAAACAGGTGTTGAGCTTCCAAGCTCTTCCACCCTCCAACCCCCTCCTCCCCTTGTGCATGTTCAGACGTGGTGAAAATCCTCAACAGACACGGTATCAGGGCACCGAGGTGACGACTCGGGCCCGCGGCTGCCATGTTGCTCACACCAGGGCATCCCAGCTCTCTCCTCCAGTGAGACCATGACCGAGGGAACACTTGGCAAAGCTAAGTTCCCACGAGCGGTGGGTGGGTTTCGTCACTGGCAAAGTGCGTAACGGGAAGCAGGCCATCTCTAGGGAAAGGCAACTTTCCACCAGAGAGGAGCGAGCGGACCAGCTTATCCACGGCGTGGGGGGTCCTGGGCATGGGGCAGGGAGCACTGAGGACAGCCCGGCGCCACACCGTGTGCTTCAGCTAGACCGTGCCAGCTTGTAATCCTGCAAACAATGGACCTGCTCCTCGTTCCTCTAGTTCTCAGGTCCCTTGCCACCACACCCCTTCACCTGGGTCAAGACAAAGGGGGTTGATACCACCCTGGGGGGCCATGCTTGCTCAGTCTAAGTTTATATTTCTATCGGCCAGAGCAGGAAAACGTTCCGGTCCAACCGTCAGGTCACAAGGGCAGGAAGCGGATGAAGCTGGGTGCCCCAGGACACATGGGCGACAACTGACCACCCCTCCTCCTGCAGAGGCTCCAGGAACAGGGTGGCGCTGGGGGTTCCCTGCCCCCCAGTCCTTCCTCCTGACAAGGGCCAGTGACGTCCGCTAGCACCTCATTAACTCTAACTTCTGATGCTGGGACAGCTGCTCTCATGTGAGAAACTCTGGCTGGACAGCAGCGGGGGTGCACGGGCTGGGGCCCCCCTGGGGGTGACTGCAGGTGTAACCCGCCTAAGATGGGAGGGGCGGGCCCTCCAACTTTTAGAAAGCCCCTTGGTGGCACCTGCCCTGTCCCTGCATTTCCCACTCATCGTGAAAGAGCGGGCAGCAGTGTGAAGAGGGCTGATGGCACAGAAAGATTTCACAGAAATGCTTTTCAAAGATTTATGTCAGACAGGCTTTTCTTTTTTTTTTTTTCCTTTTCAGATTGATTTTTTTTATTCTCCAAAGTGTCAGAATTTTAAAGCTTCTTTTATGGGAGCAGAGGCAGGAGCAGGGGTGAAAATGAGTGTAAACAAAGCACAGCCCTGTGGGCAGCACGCCCTGCAGCCCTCTGGCACGGTGGTCTCGCTGCCCCTGCGCCCCCACTGGGCCCCTCTGTCTGGCCAGATTCATCGGGCAAGATTCCAAAATAAGAAATTATTCTGGGACAAGAAACAGTCATGTCTGTGGTAAGAGATACAGCTTTGTGGCCCAATAGCCGTGGTAATCGTGAGCACCAAGAGAAATGGATTTAAGTAAATGTCTCAAAACAAAAACATGCATCTAGTTAACAGTCTGCTAGGACAGACAGACACACACACACACACACACACACACACACACACACACACACACACACCCTTCAAAGTCTCATGTGACCCAACAGCCTTAAATATTTAACAAAACAGAATCATGAACATTAATTCAGCAAAAGGAAGAGGAGAGGTAGGCCGAAGAAGCAAGAGGCCAATTTTATATCCCACAGAGTTAAAAAAAAAAAAAAAAAAAGAAAAAGAAAAAAGAAAAAGACTCCCAGCACCGGGTGGGGAGAAGGCTGCTCATTTAGGAGAGGTCTTGGTGGGCCAAGCATTACGGCCATTCACGCGGTTTACAAAGGCACAGGAACTGGGGAAGGGACAGAGCTCATGACCCTCCACAAGCCCTCGTAGCTGGGGATGTCTCGTGTTTTTCCTTTTGACCCTAGTGAGTTCTTACCATGGTGGTCTTCCCCTTCTGAAGGGCAAATTCGTGTTTATCCTGGGGTGAAGGATGAGCTCTCTTACCACTTCCCAGTGGACATTAAGGATCAGCCCAGCCTTGTCTTGTGCTCGCCCCTCAGGGGAGTGATCTGGGAGGCTTGTAAACACGTTTTCTGGAGAGGCTGAGGGACGCCGCCAAGCTGCTCTTGTGCGGGGCTGAAGCACAGACAAGGGAGTAGGTGATGGTCGGTGACCTGCAGCAGAGACGGTGGCACGGCTGGCGGCAGGGAGACGTCACCCCTGCCATCCTCCATCAACGGAGGCCGAGGCAGGGCTGGCTGCCCCCTGAGCACCTTCAGCAGGCCTCCAGGAACCCGCGGGAGCCTCCAAATGGGTCCAAGCTGCAGGAGGTTGCCCTCAGCAGCCCCCACCCAGAGCCTACCCAGCATTCCCGGCCTTGCCTAGCACTGCCCAGGCTCCATCTCTGGCAGGGAGGACAGAGATTGACTGCAAAGTCCACTGAGCCTCTGAACTTCACAGCAGGACGTTAAAAGCACATTCTTTCAACGAGGAGGTACCCCTGGCTGGGCTTCCTGAGCGTTAGAGAGAGCACCCGCCCTTCCATCTGCAGCTCCTCTCGCACATACAAGAGGATGGGCCCGCACACCCCGAATGCAATTCCACCTTCAGAAGCAGGCCGCTGCCCCAGATATCCCTCCGCCTGGATCAAATATGAGTGTAACTCTTCACCGTATGATCTGGGAGATGCCCAGAGACTGAGGCTGGCTGCCTCAGAGGGCTGCCCGTCAACATTCAATCTCTTCCTCCAAACACAACACAGGACAGACTTTGGGTGTGGTGACATCTTTGGTCCGAGAACTGTTATGGTTTGGGGCTCCTGGCTGAACCATCCAGACAAGGCGACAGACCCACGGCGGCACCGTGGAGTCTGGCCTCTCAAATGCTGCGCTCTCAGGGCTGCGAGCGTGCACCCGAGGTTGCTGGCTCGTCCGAGGCTGCGGCTTGGAGGAAGGTGCAGAACAAGGGCCATGCGGTGAGGTGGCGCCCAGTGAGGCCCCGCCTGAGTCCCCACCACGGTTCTCAAGCCACCGACGACGGCTGCCGCAGCCCCGGCAGAACGGAGCGAGGCCGCCCGCGGCGCCACCCGAGGGGTCTCCGAGCCAGAGCAGCAGCTTCGCCTTGCTTGTGCGAACCTTCTCGCGGCGCGAGCATTCACACCCACCGCTTCCGCACGCGGGTTCCGGGGTTCCCTGGCGGCCTGTGCGGTGGGAGCAGCTGTCCAAACCTACTTACAAGGTCAGAGTGTGAGGGAGGAAGGGAGGTGCCTTCCACCTGCCCCACGGGCGAGTCACAGCGGCGCCATCCGAGTGCCCAGGGGTGACAGGAGCGAGCATCCAGAAGTCTGAGGACAGAACCGAAGAGGAACCCTTATGCCTCCCAGCTCCCAGGCGCAGGCCGTGCCCCTTTGTCCCCTCTACTCCCTGCTCAGGCACCAGGGGCCCGGCAGACCACCAGCAGGACGGGACTTTGTCTGGGTCGCCTGAGGGCAGGGGAGGTCACGACTGAGGTCAATGAGTAAGAGTTCACAGCAAGGGGTTCCCAAAGACGGGCTACTGCTGTGGGCAGGCCCCGAACCTGCTTCAGACCTGAGCGCAGTGTTGAGTGGCCCAGTGGGCCGGCGGAGTTGGAGGGGGGCCCTGAGCTCTGCGTCAGGAGAGGCATGGGCTGCAGCCCCTCTCCGCGGGCAGGGAAGAGCCTCCGTGGCATCTTGCGCGGCCACGCGCCCGCCAGGCGCTGCTACGAGTCCCCCGGTCTCCTGCCGATGGCGGTGACGGCCTGTGCCGCCTGCTCCGGCAGCTGGGACGGGTCTGTCAGGACGGACGTGGTGGTGCTCAGCTGCCGGAGGCTGTGCAGCGCCGCTGGAAGGAAGGGGCGGGTTAGCCCGGGGACACGGGCCCACGCGGTCGCTTCGGGTTGCACCGCGGGCAGCACACGCGCTCGTGCGCGCAAACCGTGTGGTAATTCTCACGTCCCCGAAGGAGCAGAGGCCCTGAGCGCCACTGAGGGACAGGCGCCAGCAAAGCCTCTCTGCCCCTAGGACAACTGCAAATCCTGTCTCCTCTCCTGCGGACAAGCAGGGAACCCCAAGCTCTTCCTGTCTGTCCACCTCTGTAACCTCAGTATAAGGGCACAGCGCTGTTAGTTCTAAGAATTAAATCAGAAAACATCTGAAAGCACAGGGCCTGGTGAACAGTAGGTGCTCAATAAACGCAAGGTGGACCTGAGCACACGGACGCACGGGGATGACAGGAAGCAAAGGACAGGCGCTAGGGGCCAGGCCCCTGTCCCGCAGCCGGCATCTCTGGCCGGGGCCTCCTGCTAATGCAGCTGCTCGTGGGGGCGCCTGGATCTGCCGTGGCACTGTCTGCAAAGGCCCTCCTGTCCCCGGGACTATCCTCACGGGTGTGGCGAGCCCCCGTGATGCCGCGGCCCCTGCGTAGCCCCCGACTCACTTGGCCTGAGGACGGGCAGGGAGCAGTGCTGGTCCAGCCAGGACAGCGCCGTCCGGTGCAGCTCTTCCAGGCTGCTGGTGGACACCATCCCCTTGAAGGACTCAAACAGCGGCTTGATAATGATACTGAACTGCACGGCACGTGGGTTAAAGAAAAGATAAGCAAGGAGGAGGCCGGCGGACACGTAACCGGGGGTGAGGAGAATAAAGTCCAGCTACGGGCTTGCCCGTGACCAACTCCCCCTGGGACGACAAGTAACCATGTACAGTTGATGAGGGAGTGTGATCTAGATCAGATGCACCCTCACATTCCCCTGAAATCTTTCCATCTGACTCTAACTGAGCAACAGGTTAATGAGCACTGAGCAGGCCGGAGGCAAGGACACAGACGTTTCCTCGGTGTGGAACAGGTCCGAGCACCCTGACATGAAAGCCAGCGGTCTGTGGATACCTGCAAGAAGAGCAGAGGCACACAGCAGACCGCAAAGCAGAAGCTGTCTAGAGATGGAGGAGGTCTGTCTTTTGTGATAAACACACGCGCCGGCTCTTAGTCAAATTCTGTGTGGGTCTCCCAAACCATCCTAGGCAAGCAAATATGCAAAAGCATGAGGTCCATTTTCTCCCTGATCTGAGCCACGGTTGTACCCATGGCCCCCCGAGCTGAGGCTGATGATGAAGAATGTGCCATTTTACCAAAGAGGTCCTGGCTCAGCCCAGCTGCCACCCTCCATCAATGATAAGGGCCAGAGCCAGGCTGAGTAAGCCGGGCAAAGCAGAGGCAACAGAGCTGCTGTCTGGTCTGTCAGCTCTCTCTTCAAAACCAGCCAGTAGAGTGCCAACAGATAGAATCCTCTGCTCCTAAACGGCTGTCTCTTCAGTCTGTCAGCAAGAAGGTGAAGACACATGGCCAACCTACCATGTGTGTAGATCGTCTGAGGCAGGGAGGTGGCTGAAAGGGGACTGACAAGGCAGGGGCTGCCCCCCAGAGGGGCCCTGCTGACATCCGGAAGGCTGAGCGCAGGTGGGCCCTGGCCCCAGAGACGGAGCCCAGCACGCACATGCACGTGCCTCACAACAGCATCAAAGACCACGTGGCCCAAACGCAGCAACAACCTGCAGGGAGCTGGTTTCAAGTCCTGACTCTGCCACTTAGTGACTTATGAGCCCTGGTTTCCCATCCATCTCACGGGGCAGTACTCAGCCCTCCCCGGAGCTGGCCGCCAGGATGTGCCGCATTAGATCCTACCTGCTTCCTACAGCATTGCCTCGGCAGGCGGCTCTGGCACCTTGCAATAAAGCATCTATTTCCCAAGCACGGAGAGAGCAAAGCTGATCGTTCTGCCTGCCCAGGAAGCCCCAAGCCTGGATGGTCACCAGCAACAGCCCCCCTTCCCACCACGGGCCAGGCCAGGCCCCTGGACCGAGGCAGAAACCAGCATGGCCTGCTGGATGAGCTCAACAGCAACCATTTGTGGGGGGTGGGAGAAGCAAAGAAAACCCAAAGATACAATCCAGAACTTCCAATTCTGTAGGGTCCGGCTCTTCACATACTCATCAAACATGTCCCTCATGTGATCGAATTGGTGCCGGGTGACGGGCACTCCCGTGGCAGGAAGCAGTTGCTGGCAGGAGCTGCAACGACAGAAGAATCAGAGGAAGCTCAGAGCGGCCGGCGATGAAGCTGGACCCTGGGGCGCCAAGTGGGCAGGGCCAGCCGTCGCTGGTCACCGCAGGCCCAAGAGGAGAGGCCTCAGGAGGAGGAGGATGACAAAAGCCCAAAGGACCCTCCTGCCTCTGGGACACGCACTTGGGAGGATGAGGCACCGGCCCCGGGCCCCACCCCCCAGCCTCACATGATGGTGGCGTTGAGCTCCTCGATCTCCTCCCGCAGCCGCCGGGCTTCCTCCTGCATCTGGCCCCGCTCCTGCTGCAGCTTGGTGATGTACTCCACGGTCTTCTGCAGCGTGATGGCGTGGCTGGTCTGGGAGAGGGGCGGCAGGGTCAAACCACGGCAGCCACGGCGACCCTGCCTGGCTAGCTGGCGCCGAGGCCAACGCAGGGGCTCCCCACCCACCCGACACCACTCACCAGCTTGGAATTATTAGAGATCAAACTGTTGAGGGTGTCAAAGCCCATCTTGATGTTGAAGCGCCTTTTCTGCTCAGCTGAAATATGCTTCATCTGCCGGTTCTGTTGGGGAATCGAGCGGTCGCTGTGACACAGGGTGGACCAGAGGGCCACCGCCCCTCCCTCCCAACCCGCGGCTCAGGGGCTAGAGAGTAAGTGGAAGGAGGGGCAACAGGAGCCGTGAGGGGGCAGGACAGGGGTGCTAGAAAACCCTGCCTGCTGAATGGAGGCCCTTGGCAGGGGCTGTGACCACTGCTGATCAGCCTTTCCCAGCCACCCTCGGCCCGCTCCTCCGCTGACCCAGTTCTTCCAGCCCCCACCTCCCTCGTGCTACAGGGTTCAGGCTGGTTCTGGGGCTCAGGGCCGGCTAGTAGGTGGGGGACTGGGAGGAGCCGACCTTATCTCCAGATTAAGTAGCAAACGTCCAGGTTCCTGATGCTACCCCCAGCCTGCTGGAGCACCAGGGGTCTGTGCTGCTCCTTTCCTGTGTGTCCTTAGTAAGGGACGCAGCTGCCCCATCGGTCCCTTGATATTCTCCTCCTTGCCCTCCCCCCATCCCTCCAAGGAAATCAAGACCCAAGAGAGACCTGTGATACCTTTAAAGCAGCCACATTTTTGGGGTCTGCAGATTTCCCTGAGCAGTTGTTCTGGGGAGACTGGGGACTGGGGCTCTGCTCTGAAGCACATGGAGAAGCCTGCCCTGAGTTTGGGCAATCTCGACCTGAGAAGAACAGAGACTCCTCTTAGGACACGGCTGGCTGCAGCAGCTGAAACAGTGCTCACCCAGGAAGGGAAGCCCCACAAGTCCCAAACCCTGGAGACCCATCCGGAACCTCCCACAGCGACCCCAGAGCAAAAACTGGAGAAATCCTTGCCAACATCCCAAGGAGGGCTCTGTTAGGTGTGGACAAGGCCTGATGAAGGCTGGCTGGACGTGGGGTAGGAACACGGCCTGAGCTTGGCCAGCCACAGGTCTTGGGGACACGGAGAGCTTTGACAGGAGGCCTGACTGCGAACCCAGCTTACTAACAAGCCACCTGGGGGCCCCTGCGGTTTCCGCAGCCTCTGTGAGGCTCTAGGTCTTACCGTGTGTGTCAAGTACACGTATCTGTTTATTTTTGTTCTTTCAACTCTACATATACATTTGCCTGTATTTTCAATCTCGCCCGCTCCCACGCCAGCCATGCCCTGGTCACTGGCATCTCTCAGGAGGCCCCCGGAACTGCCCCACCTGCCTGCCTGGAGAGCTTCGGTGCACTCCTTCCGTGGCGCTGCCCACCGCCCCGCCCTGCGGCTCAGTCTCCCCATGCAGCTCCGACACCCAGCGCTCTGCGCCTCAGCGGACAGGGAAACACGAGGCTACCTGAGCCCTAACTTACACCACCATAGGGGCCTGGCTCGTCACTAGTCTTCATCTTTAGCTTTCTAGACTGGAGGCCCTTATTCGTCCAGCCTCCTTGGACAAGTGCCTCTACTGTCTGATCTCTGTAGGCAGAGACCTTTCCTCCTCGGGTCTTCCTGACTGCTCAGGGAGGACAACTGTTGACCATAGAGCTCCAGGAGCAACCATGCCCAGGTTTTACTTGAGACAAGGCACCTTTGGTCTCCCTCCCCGATGAGGCATCTGAAAGGAGGAAGCCTGGGTTCTGGTTCTACCCCCACTGCCAGGGGCACACACAACCTTGGGCAAATCCTTTATCCCTGGCTTCATGGCTCTTCACTGGGCAAAATCAGTTCTCCCCCAACAGTCCTGCCAATGGAAGGCCCACGGTGTGGAAATGGGCTCAACGATGTGAGGTGCTTGAAAACTAAGGGATGACCACGTTGATGTGGAGACAAGCCTGGGTGGTTTCCGTTTTCTGGAAAGCGTTGACAGCCTCAATCCCTTGTCTGGATCAGAACTGGCAACTCAGAGCCAGGCCTTTCTGAAGGAGGTCAGAGTGGTGTTCCCCCAGTGCATTAGCTGCCTGCCCCGCACACGCCTGCCACTTTCCTGCTACTGTGGATGATCCGGCACTACACTGAGCACCTGCCAGCGTGGACCACTAGGATTCTAAGACCTCACTGCGCATCCCGTAAGTCCAGCCCCAATCCCAGGAACCCCACGGGCAGTCTCCCTGACCCAGGTGCGGGCATGCTCATTTCACTCACGAAGTCCCAACCATTCGGACTGGAGCGCACACTCACTGGAACCCGTGGCAGGGACCTGCTCGCCCTTCACCAGGGAGTCTTGCACAGCGCTTGGAGAGAAGAGCCGAGAGACAGGGGCCGGCTGGCTGCTCGTGGTGTGGCCAAGGTCTGTCACCAGGATGCCACTGTGGAACTCCGTGACTCCAGGAGCCTGAGGTGACACAGGAGACAGAGATCACCCCCGACCCCAGTCATGTCAGGTGAGGACCACCCAAGAGCAGGGCCATGCTGGGGTGATAAGGACACGAGGGTCTGCCTAGGGCCCCCTCACCCGGGCAATGGCAGCAGGTGTGAGGACCACACTGGACTGCGACACGGTAGAAGCCAACATCCCTTCTCTCTTCAGAGGGCCTGATGTCATGATCACTGCTTGTGGTTGTCCTGAGAAGGCAGCTGCCAGAACAAGAAGGTGAGGGTGAGGCCCGGAGTCGTGGGGGCCTGCTTCTGACACTACTGTTGCTGAGCCCAGGCACTGTGGGGCTCCCCAGGAGCAGCGCAGACCCCTCTCCTGCTGCTCAGACATCGCCTTCCTCACTGCAGGGCACGGAGACACAAAACCACCGGGGTACCTGACATTTGTTTTGCAACTTCTTGAAGGGGACAGATTACAGACCCAGGAAAGAGATCACCTGAACCATGCTTTTTCAAACTGGGTTGAGACTAACTTGAAAAGAAGACCACAGAGTAGACAACAGACTAGATCACACACATGTGGTAGATCGGAACCCTTTTGTTTCACGAGTGTGGGTGTGTCGCAAGTTTGCAAGCCTTGGGGACAGGGAAATATCCCTCGGGAAGGGGAGCTCAGACTCTGGCTTCCCTCCACCTGACTCACCTGGGGCAATGCAAGCATTCTTCAATACCACGGACACAGACTCTGGTTTGGGAGCAGGCACTATTTTGGGGGGCTGCTTGGGCCTCCCCCCAGTCAAAGAGACAGGTTTGGGGTGCACAAAAGTTAAACAGGGTTGGGGAGGTCCGGCAGTTGGCGGCCGGGTGACCGGAGGCAGCGCCAGGCCACAGGGGGACACTGAGGGCGTGGGATGGTGGGTTGTGATGACAAGGCCCTGGCTCTGGCTGAAGGTGGTGGCAGACGCGTCATGGGTGAGGGTGGCAGAGGCCGTGTGTGTGATGACGGAGGGCGACTTGCTGGCTCCAGCAAACTTCGGCTGTAGGAAGGTAGGTGGAGCCGAGGGGCTCAAGGCAGGGGCAGGGGGTGGTGGGGCTAAAGGCAGGGCAGGGGAAGCAGGTGCTGGGGCAGGGCTGGGAGACAGCAAGGGCATGGTGAACACAGGGAGGAAAGGCTGAGGGACATTCAGCGGTGGTGCAGGAGGACCGAAGTCTGTGGGCTGGATAAAGGGGTCTCCGGGCCGGGGAGCTCGTTCACAGCCCTGCCTATCCGTGGGGTCCAGGGTGGTGGCTGCAGGAGCTGCTATGAGGCCATCAGGGAGGCTCACGGTGGGGAGAGCGGTGGATGACAGGATGCTCTCCTAAGAAAGGAAGGACAAATGCTGGATCACACAACTTGCTGTCACTTCCTGGTACGACACACCAAAGTCCAACAACGTACGCTGGGCGCCTGAGCAGCACCTTCAGACAGAGGGACAAGGCGATGGCTCCCGTCCCCATTCCTGCTAATCTGGGGGGAATGGAGCTGTGTCTCTCCAGGCGTCCGCAGGGGTCTTGTTTCCATTAGGGACTAAATGATAACACAGAGCTCAGACAAAGTGACTGTCTGCACACAGTTGGCTCTAGGCCTGGGAATATCTTGTTTCTAGAGTCCAGCAGGGGTCCCCCCAAAGTCCCGGCCATCTTCTGTTACACGGCACAGGCAGCCTGAAGCACAGCTGCTCACAGGGTTTCCTCAGGACAGTTTCATGTATCAACTTCCAGAGGTCACCGCTTCCTAAAAGGGAAACGCTCTAAGGAATCAATTGTCAAGACCTCAGTCTCTATAGAAGAAATTCTTCCCAGAGCCAGATGGAAGAAGATGGGGCCAGGTTTCTGGTGTCTAACTAGATATGGGTACCAGCCTGAGAGCCCCTAAGGGCAAAGAGCCTGCCTCACTCAGCTCTGCAGCCCCAGCAGCTGAAAACCAACTTGTGTTAATTGTTACGTAAAAAGTAAAAGAAATACATGGAACTTTTTATTAGTGATCCGTGTTTTCCTTTGCTGATCCTCTCTCAACTGGTTAGAACAGAGCTCGCCGCCCACAGGTTACACGGAGCTTCAGGCAGGAGCACGGGCTTACCGACAGCTCCCACCTCTTGGAGATCTATGGCTGCTTTCAAGGAGGGCTAGAATAACGTCTTTATGCATTACATGTGTGTTCAGCACTAGATCTAGCAAGCCCTAGCACTTTGCTTATGACTGCACAGTTATTCATCGGCCTAGCCCTGGCCACCTCTCCCCAGCTCCCTCTACCTGAGCAGGTGGACTGTTGGGATCTGGTGCAGGTGCTGAGACAGGAGCAGGCAGCATGGAACCAAAAATGGAGCGGCTGGAAGAGAAGAGGTCTGAAAGACAGCATCGGGCGCTTCTGAGCTCTGCGTGCCCATCATATCCTTGAATTAAGATCCCAATAAATCGGGCACTGAACCCCATCTTACCCAGAGGAATGCCATGGCCAGAGGGCGTTCCCCCCTGAAGTAACTCTGCAGAAAGAGGCCCTCTGATTGGAACCGCTCATGCTGGCAACTAGTGTGGGGTCTGAAATACTCCCAGGCCTGGCGTTTGGCGGCTCTTATGAGCCCAGTTCTAACTGCAGGACGCTGCGGGGAGGTGGCTGTGCTGCCAGCGCCCTCTGCTGCCTACAGGGAGAACTGCTTACGGCCCTGGGCAAACCTGAGGATCTGAGACTGCAGGAGTGAGAGAACCCTGTGGCAGAGAAGCTTCCCAGATCTTGCAACTACTACCAAAAAAAAAAAAGGTAGTTCTGGAAAAATTCTAAGTCCTCCCCCTTGCCCATTCTAACTCTAATGAAGGGAAGCACCAGTGTGCTTTAACCTGGGCAAAGGGAGATAGATCCAGGCAGCCATGCTCGCTCCCTGCCCCATGTCCTCACCCTGGAAGGGTTCAAAAGTGTCCATGAAGTCCAGGTTGGGCTGCAGAGGAATCAGCCCCGGCTGGATCATGTCTGCATTTCCCAGATGTGCTGTAAGAATCAGAAAGGAGACAGAGGAATCATTCTGTCTTCTCAAACAATGTTGCAGAAACACATAAAAGGCCTGGAATGGATCCTCCTGGCCCTGTTCACATTCTAGATTCTTCCAAGGAGAAGTGCAGGTGGCTGGCTGGAATTTCTACCTTCTTGTGGGTTTGTGGCTATTCTCCACCCTCAGAAGGCAGGAAAGAAAGAGAGTTTTTATAAGAAAGGTGAAGTATCGGTGCGCCTGGGTGGCTCAGTCGGTTAAGCGTCTGCCTTCAGCTCAGGTCATGATCCCAGGGTCCTGGGATCGAGCCCCGCATCGGGCTCCCTGCTCCGTGGGAAGCCTGCTTCTCCCTCTCCCACTCCCCCTGCTTGTGTTCCCTCTCTCGCTGTGTCAAATAAATAAATAAATAAATAAATCTAAAAAAAAAAAAAAAAAGAAAAGAAAGGTGAAGTATCAGGAAACAGACACTCCCAGGATGCAGAGATCCCCAGTTCTGTTAGTCTGTGGGCTCTTCCCTGAGGTGTTAACTGGATGCCTGAATGCGGCCAGGTAAAAGGTCATGCCCAGGAATGCTTCTAATTTTCTTCCCAGTCAAAGGCCCCATCACTTGGGGACAGTATCAGAAATGTGAAATTGATTCAGATCAAATCCCCAGTCTTCTCTCAGGGGCACCATGGGCCTGACAGCTGTCCAGGAAGGTCCATTTGCAGTCCCCACCCACTCAGTGCATGTGGCCCTCAGATGCCAGTGAGGTTGGCCAGTCCTGCCCTGGGGGCCCAGGTTGGGGGGGCGCTGGCAGAGAAGGAGACCTGTGTGTTCAAAGTCAAGGATCTAGAAGTGGGTTACCTATTTCCCGGGGGTTGGGCCAGGCCACTGGCTGGTGTGAGGAAAGTGTTGAGAAGAGGGTGTCGCTGAATTCCGACATGAGCATGTCTGTGTCCAGCAGGGGGTCCTCCTCCATGGGGACTGGGGTCTTCCATCCATCCCCACGTTTGTGCCAATAAAGCATGTCATCATCCTGCCGCCAACAGAGGGGGGAGGCAAAATCAGAGGGGCACCAGTGAACTCAGAATTCCCAGTCACGTCGTGCCAGGGGAGTAGGTCACCCTACTGTACCGAGCTGCAAGGGCTGCTGTAAAGGAAGAGGGGAGCGAGTGGGGCAGGGAGAACTGGCCTGTTTCCTTAGTCTGCATGTCCTCCGTGTGAGGAGGGGGCGGCCCCTCCTGGAGCTGCAGGAAGGCAGGTGCGGCAGGCTTCACTGTCGGGCCACCCACGTCATTGCTGTTTCTCGTCAAAGGAGGGTTCCCGTGAGGGTCCTCCCAGCCCCCGAGCTCACTCACCTGGGCCAGGCTGGAAAGGTCCTCATCCTTGTGCTGCTGTAGCTGTGGAGAAAAGGGGAGACAAAGTGTCACCCAGGGTCCTGGCAAGGGATGAGGCTCCTCCTGGAAGCATCTAGGCCTCTTCTCCCTGGAAGGCATGGGAGGGATCCTGCTCTCTGCCATTCCCAGGCCCATGCTGGGCACAGAAGAGATTCTCAACCAGTGTTTGTAGAATAACTAGCAGCAGGAGAAACTGAGACCACAAAAAAACATGGCCAAAGCAGGCCCATCACCTGGGCTGGGCTGGAACACTGGGTTCCATGGGGGCAGCGATGGACCCACAGCCTCGGGGGCCGGTGTCTGAACACAGACTTAGATCCTCCCTCCCCTGTGGGGCTTCCCGAACATGCTGTTCTTGGAGCCCAAGCCAGATACCCTTTTCTTGAAGTAGGTTCTCCACTTGTGATACTCCCGGATCACGATCTCAATGCGGCTTTTCCAGTACTTCCCTTCTGTGGTGATGGCCTGTGAAGAGAATGCGGGTCAGAATCAAAAGAGGGCAATCTAGTTTGACGGGCAGAACTCAACCTGAAAATAAAGATGCGTCTGACACTGGCAGTCAGCTCGGGCAATCCAGCTCAGAGAACCCTCCCACATGCATACAGCTTCATTCACAAAGTGCGTCCCACCTCTTCTGTGCTACAACTAGCCTCCACCCTAGAGATGGGCTTTTACTTCGTGACCTCAGATAACCAAGTGCGACTTTGGTGGCACGAGTCCCAAGGGTCTGGACTGGACACGGGTCAGAGAGTGCTCGGGCAGGGAAGAGGGAGAGGGCCCTCCACCCAGGCACTGAAAAAGCCCTACAGAGAGCCAGGGGTAGCACTAAATGTCCTTATCCAGAAGACTCTGCCACATTTTCAAAGGGTGAAAACAAATGGCCAATCACAGAAGTTTTAGGTGGAAAGTGACTTCCAAGAGTAGCTACTTCAACCTTTCCATCACGCAGGTGAGCCCCTTCCACGTATCCCTGAAGAACTCTGGTGACGAAGAAGTCACGCCCTCCTCAGAGAGCCTGCCTCACTTTCAGGTTCCTTTTTGTTTATGGCTGGAGGATACAAAAGCCAGTCCCAGATATCATAAGGCCCATATAATTTCACCTACAAATACTGCATTGTGTATCTGACAGTAAAGAATCTTCACAGTGAACAATACAGTATTATCACCAGACCAACAAAATGGTATTCCTTAATATTGTCCAATACCAGATCACATCCCACCACTCAAAAGGGTCTTTCACTGGGTTACTTTCTATTTGTTCCCCCTTTTATCCCAACAGTGAGACATGCTTGGATAACATTAAAACAATGCAGAAGGGTATAAGGGTATCCACCTCACTCTAATCCCCCTCCCCAGAGGTAGCCACCAATAAAGGATTTCTGTATATCGTTCTAGACTTTTCCTACACACACACAATCACACAGATACACACTTTAAAAAAATTAACAAAGTTACTGAAATACTGTTGCACAATTTGCTTTTTTTCCCTCAGTTACTATTTCTTCAGCATCTTTCCATTTCATCACATAAAGATCTTGAGGTCATTCTTTAACCATTAAAGATATCTGCCTTGTAAGGAGCCCAGATCCCTCCCTACCGACTTCCAGAAAAATGCCAATGTTAAGGGAAAGTGGAAAGTAAGTCCCAATGGGAGAACCTCTCAGCCCAGCCTGAGAAGAGGGGAGCCTCTGTGGGCTGTCACAACCTCATCCTTGAGAGGTCACATGGTCCTTCTCCCTACCCCACCCCCGCTGCTGCGGAATCCAACCCCTGCTCCCGGCCTTGGGAGAGTCGCTTCCTCCTGATGAGGGCAGATCCTTTCCAGCTACTGATGGTCACGAGCCAAGTACCTCTGGCCTGCGATGCTCATCTACTTCAACAGAGCCATCTAGTGGAGTGACAAAGTGGCACACGGGATTCTTGCGCTTCTCCAAATCTGGGCAGAGAAAGGATGAGACGTATCACTATGACCAAGACCCCTGAAAGAGTCCCTGCCCCCTCTGTCCACATCCCCCTCAGGGTGGGACCCTCCCAAGTGTTCTTTTCTTCTCCTTCCCTTGAAAATGAGATTTCAGAGAATAAAGGAAAAGAATCTGTCAGTAACTCATGGGTAAGAAAGGGAGTCTGGCTTATCAAAAGAAATGCCAGCCTAACCCAAGCATGCCCCAAGCACGCTGATGATCTCCTGCAAAGGTCACCGGATCCACCGGCATGAAGCCAGCTGGAGAATGAACAAGGCCTGGGTCTGTATCTTCTTTGACCTGCTGAAAACAGGAACTGTTCCCTGACTCTTCAAATATCACCTCTCTGCTACAACCTCCTTGACTCCCCTGGAAAGAACTAAGCCCTCCCTCCTCTGCCTTTACAACGCGGGGCCCAAGCGTCTAACCTAATAGCGAGCACATTATGCTGTGAACCCTGGGCGAACACGTCTGTCTCCTGCAGATTACAGGCAACTACATGACACAGACCATGTGACTGGCCCCCTGAGCCTGACACCTGAGAAGTATCCAGTTCATCAGGATCGGCTTGGTTTTCCTGTTGCTGCAGACTGCCCAAGAGAGGCTTCCCTTTGAGGCATAATGTTTGAAAAGTGGGCTCTGGGCCCCAAGGTGCAAAGGCCTCCAGGTGGTAGAACCTGGAGGTCCTGCCCACCACAAGGCCTCGGGGCCCCTGCAGGCCCCTCCTACCGGAAGCCTGTGTACCACTCACACTGCATGTACCACGCCCGCCAGATGGCATTATTGAGCCGGATCTTGTCTCTCCACTGGAGCTTCAGGCCCTTGAAATTCTTCCACTTTGGAGACACCAACTTCCCACTGAAAGGTAAGACAAAGAAGGGAAACTTAGTGGTTTCTCTGAAAATGAAATGAAATCGAAAAGTGTCACCCACTCACTCCAGGCCTGAAAATTCTGGATTAATCCATCACAAGCCACAGGCTAGGCTTGACAGAAGGCACGAGTCACTTTGGGATTTCTTCCAAGTGATTGGCAGCAGGGAGGGGGGAGGTGGCGGTGGGGGTGGTGGCAGAGTCAGCACACGGAGGGGACAGGACTGGCCACGCGTTGGTAGGTGTTGGCGCACGGGTTCACTGTCTTAGTCTGTTGACGTTCACCTGTCTTTTAAATTTTCCATAATTAAAAGTTAAAAATCTTTTGATTTTTCAATATATCAGATCATCGCATTGTATACCTTACTTCAACTTATGCAGTGTTGTATGTCAATTACAATCCAACAAAGTGGGGGGGCAGGGAGGGAGGAAAGAAAGAAATCTGCTGGCAAATAAACAAAAGCCAAGCTCCTTTACCCTGGGCCACCTTCTTTGCCACCAGCCCCCAAGAGGCATTTACAACGCGGGCACACCAACGTCCCACTGGCCTCCGAGCCTGCGCGACCCTCTCCTGCCGCCAGACCTGTGCACACATGGTCCTCACTCTTCATGGACCTCCTTCTGCCCCCTGCTCCAACACCGTCTCCTCCGTGCTGGCACTGGCCTCCCCCAGGCTGCTGATGACTCCTTCAGGGTTCCCTGAGCACCATTCAAACTCAAAGGTGGCACTCAGCCGGCCTCCATGGAGCAGTGTCCGCACCCAGAGCCGCACGCAGTACCCTGCGGCTTGCCAAGGGGAAGGCCCGTTAGGTGTCATCACCCTAAACACCTAGCACAGACTACGGCACACAGCAGGGCCTGGGAATAATTCTCCGGATGAGTTAAGGAGCGCTCGTACCCCAGCTACCAGCCGGCGAGGAGCACTCCCCAGTGGCACGGGCTTCTCAGAGTCCAGTTTGCCAAGTGCTGTGTCAGAAGCCACCTCTGGGTGGCTGACACAGGGTTCCCTTTTTCAGAAGGCTGGAGATGGACAAGGCATGATCTGTAGTCCACACTCTAGGGGGCTCTGGTGGTTCTACCTGGTTGTGAGCCACAGCCCTGCCTCTTCTGCAAAGCCACTCAGAGACCTCGTGAGGAATAGCAACTGTTCTCCAAAGACTAGCACCCAAGCAGTAAACCCTACCTGAACCCGAGAACCTGGCTTAAAAAGCAAAGCCCCTGGCTGGGCACCTGGCAAGACCTCGTGCCTCTCACACCTATCCCAGCGAGCCAGGCTTTGGATCACATAGGCCAGAAGGCTGTGACCCCCAGAGAGAAAATGTCACAGCACGCCCTCGTAGAATCTGAGGGACAGACAGACAGCAGCAGTCTCAGCTCAAAGGGCTGGACGTTTCCAACCTGTCCGTCACCTTCCTTGCCGTCTCTGCCCAGTCCAAAGGTACTCCTAACCTACCTCCAAGCGGTCTGCTTTCACTCAGGCTCAGCAGCCAACGCTAGGCCTCGAGCCCCTGCTGCACGGCACGAGCACTGGCTTTTGCAGTCAGGTAGCTTGTCTGACATCCAGTTTCCTGGGTAAACTCAGGATAATACCATCTCCTCCTGAGTGTTTTAATAAGGACTAAATGAGAGACAGTGTATATGTATGTACATACACATATACACTTAGACACATACAACTGGTAAACCCTACAGCAAAACATAAATTTAAGGTATTCATAACCATCTCAATTATCTGGACTTAAGTTACTACTGAAAGGCCTGAATTTTAATACCTCCTGACTTGCAAAGTCCTTTCTTTTGTGTTTGCCACCACCGTTATGTGGCCTTCCTCCTCCAGGGGAGGAAAAAGCTGACACCCACGGTCCCACGCACGGTCCACCCTCGATACACCAGTGAACAAAGACCGGGGCAGAGGGCAGCCCTGTCTACGCGCTTTGAAGGCAGGGACTGGGTCTCATTCACACATTCGACGAGGGACGGGCGCTACAAGGGAGGAAAGGAACAGATGGGGCACACGAGGCCCCGCCCCTGTGGAGCACACCAGGTGCTGGGGGTCACCAAGAAGAGCCCAGGGCTGTGGGGGCGCAGAGGTGCATAAGCAACCCAGTCGGAGTAGTCAGGGGAGGCTTTCTGGAGGAGGTGCCATCTCAGCTACCGCCTGGAGGATGAGGAAACGGGCTCAACCCCGAGCCAGGGAGGGGCCCCTGCTGCTCTTCTGCCTGCCTGTGGGGGCCCTGAGGCGAGCAACCACACGCCTGGTCAAGAGCCCCTACATGAGGCCGGGGGGAGGCGTGCGGCCGCTTTACGCCAGGCTGGAGAGCAGGGCGCACGGCAGAGTAGATTAGGTCCCACAACCTGGCAAAACCAACCCTCTTTCCCCTCCTCTGTAAGACCTTCCAGCAACTTGGTATCTAGCTGGGCAGGTGGTTCCAGGAAACAAAACAAAACAAAACAGAAAACTGTCCCTGTTCTTCTATTTCCTTAAAGGGAAAAAAGACACTTTTTCTGTAACTGACAGTTTCCTCATGCTGAAGCCAGGATTCAAAGGCCCCCCTTCTTTGAGGAATCCTGCCGGGGTGTCTGCCGCCTCCACAGATGGCCGTGGAGGACAGAAGCAGAAGGGCTGCCATGTGAATGAGGACTCCGGGGAAGAAAACCACCTCTGATGTCCTGCAATGTCCTGTTAAGAACTAACCACTGCGCTTACCTACAGACCGAACCTCAGCCCCGCTTTAAGAAAAAGTGGCTGACGTGAGCATCTTCTCAAAGACCTAAGTTAGATCATGCGGGCAGCTTCAATTACTCACAATGAAGAGGTGGGAAGATGCAAAGAGAACTCAAACCCTGTGGGCTAGAAACCAAATTGGACAGGGGGGCAGTTTGGGGTTCTCCTCTCCTTCCTCCTCGCTTGCTGAAATGGTTCACTTTTCCTTGATGTTTGTGTCAAATTTGGTCAAACCTCAGTACAAATACGTAGGAGTTCAGAATACACGACTGGTGTCACATCCCTGTCCCCGATTTCTGTAATATCTCAACAGTCAACAGGTGGTGCTCAACCAACACAAAGAAGCGAGTCCAAAACCAAAACCTAAGACGCCCACGGAAGCACAGACAGTAAAAGAGCAACTAGGAGGTTTTTTATGGTGCCTGACCACCCTTTGCCCACAGAAATTTCAAGACAAGATCTGAAGAAGCAGCACGCACAGTTCTGTATGTAAGGTACTACAGAGAAAAAAGGAATCCATACACACGTTTTTAGAAAAACGTGGGGATAAATTTTTTTTTTTTTTTTAAGATTTATTTATTTGACAGAGAGAGAGACAGCGAGAGAGGGAACACAAGCAGGGGGAGTGGGAGAGGGAGAAGCAGGCTTCCCGCCGAGCAGGGAACCCGATGTGGGGCTCGATCCCAGGACCCTGGGATCATGACCTGAGCCGAAGGCAGAGGCTTAACGACTGAGCCACCCAGGCGCCCCATGTGGGGATAAATTTCTTTAAGTCTCCTCACTGATGGGCTTTCTCAGAGCCTCTGTGCGCTGACGTCACCGTCAGTCTTCAAGGAGGGAGGAGGAGACGTTCCTTATGCAGACGTCTACAGACCAAACCTGTACTGGGACCCTTTCCATGGGGGGACCCAAAGTCTAGTTTCCCAGGGACTAGGGAAAGGCTGCTCTACACACTTCTAAAGGGAACTCGCAGCTCCCTTGGCAGACCTCTCTAGAGCAGGGGCCCCAGAAAGCATCTGTAGTTGGGCTTCTGTTCCCCCCAACCCTGGCCTAGCTTCACTCATCCTCCAGACATGGCTGATGGGGGTCCTTCTTGGTCTCAGGATTATGCTACATTCCTTCTTTTTTGGAGGGGAAGGGGCAGAGGAAGAGGGAGAGAGAAAGAATCTTAAGCAGGTGCCCAGCACGGAGCCCAACTTGGGGCTCAATCTCACAGCCCTGAGATCACGACCTGAGCCGAAATCAAGTCAGATGCTTCACGGACTGAGCCACCCAGGTGCCCCACCACATTCCTTCTTTAAAGCTTAACCAGAGGGGCGCCTGGGTGGCTCAGTCGGTTAAGCATCTGCCTTTGGCTCAGGTCATGATCTGAGGGTCCTGGAATCGAGCCCCGCGTTGGGCTCTCTGCTCAGCGGGGAACCTGCTTCTCCTTCTCCCTCTGCCTGCTTCTTCGCCTACTTGTGCTCTCTCTGTCAAATAAATAAATAAAATCTAAAAAAAAAAAAAGCATTAACCAGAAACACATTACAAAGATTTTTAAGACCACTGGCTTCTCCTCAATAATCAAAGCCCTCCTTTGGCCTCACCTCCCAAAACTGCCCTCCTACATGCCCCATGGGCTTTCCTGTCAGAACAACGACCCCAGTTTCTCCCCAAGCGACGGGAAGGCCAAGGTCTAGGGCTGACTCATGCCAGCACAATGCCGGGCGCATGGGAGGCACCTTTAAGTACAGAGCTACTAAGTGAGTGTTAACCTTTTCCATAATGAAAAATCTTCACACTGTCCTGCCATGGACATTCTCCTAGAAGACAGGCTCACAACCTGAAACAGGAAATTCAGAGTACAAAAAAGGTCTCTCAAAACTGTTGGTCGGGGCGCCTGGGGCGGGGGGGCTCAATTGGTTGAGCAGCGGACTCGGTTTTGGCTCAGGTCACGATCTCAGGGTCATGGATCGAGCCTTGCATTGGGCTCTGCATTCAGTGGGGAGTCTGCTTGAGATTCTCTCTCTTCCCCTCTCCCCCTCCCCCCTCCAAAATAAAGAAAGAAATTTTTAAAAAAAGACTGTTGTTGGATAGACTAGCAAACTCTGAATTCTTCAGAGGTCTGGCAAGAGACTGCTTTGGAATGGAAATTAAAAGTGCAAGCTTTGCACAGACAGGAACTGAAATTAAGAAGAACAGGGGTGGGCGGGACCAAGAGGAGATTTTTGGATTCTGTCCATCCCACGTAGGATTAGCTCCTAACTCCTAGTCGGACCATTCTCTCCAAAAGAAAGCAGGCAGAGGCTCAAGGATCTGTCACTACAGGCCCCAGAAGTGTGGTGGGCCCATTCATTTGTTCACTGAACCATACTTGCTTGTTATGGGGCAGTATTTCTTCACCATTCCTCGAAATGCTTCCTGGATGCCCACTAGCAAGACCTCCCCTAGCTTTATTCCCACCCAGCTGGGTAGAGTGGGTATGTTAGCAGTGAGTGTAGGAGGAGGAACTGGAGTGGGTGGTCCAGGCCCTTCCCTGCCTCTCCTCTTGGGAGCAAGCTGCCATTCCCCTTGCTCTGCTCCTATGGGGGGGGGGGCTGTCCTATAGGGTCCAGGACTGTCTGCGCCACCTGGAAAGGCAGCCTGTGGGTCACCTGTAAGCCATACCCTCAGGCTCATCAACAAGAAAGGTAATATCCTGGCTACCACCTATTGACTCTTTTTTATTGTGGTTAAGTACATAGAACATAAAATTTACCATTTCAACCATTTTAAAGCATACGATTCAGTGGCTTTAAGCAATCTGCAATGCTCCGTGCCTATCGCTGCTACCTAGCTTCAGAACAGTTTTCATCATCCCAAAAGGAAGCCCTGAACCCACGGAGCAGTCACTCCCCACTTCCTCCTCCCCCTGCCCTGACAACCACTAATCCACTTTGTCTCTCTGGGTTTGTTTCTTCTGGACACTTCATATAAACAGAATGATAAAATACGTGGCCGTTTGTGTGTGGCTTCTTTCACGAAGCACACTAGTTTCAAGGGTCATCCATGTTGTAACCTGGGCCAGTCCTTCGTTGCTTTCCATGGCTGAATCCTATCCCGCTGGAGGGAGAGACCACATTTGTTTCTTCTTTCACCTGCCGATGGACATTTGTTGTTTCACCTTTTGGCTGCCGTGAATAGTGCTGCTGTGGACCAAGTCCTCCGTGTCATTTCCCCAACGGTTCAGCACTCCGGCAGGGAGAGGTCTGATCAGTGAGCTGACACTGGGGACACAATCATGGGCAAAACCAACTTTGCTGGGGGGCCAGCGGACAACTGCCAACACACACCCCTTTGACTCCCAATCCCACTGGGAGGAACTTCGCCCCGAGCACACGTGCACAAGGACACACGTGAAAGACATCAAGCAGCCGCACTGACGTGGCAGCAAAAGGCTGGAAAGAACTTACACACTCATCAAAGGCAACTGGCTTGAAAACTGCGCTGTACCCACACGGAGGGACACTATGGGGCAGCACACATTTCACGCGCTGAGACGCAGGCAAGAGCTACAAGCTGTATGTAGCGAGAAGGAAACTAAGGGGCAAGATGAAGAGCACGGCCGCCGTGTGTATTTATAACAGGGAGCTACGCACACAAGACACACAGGCTGGGCCGGGGGCGGGGGAGGAGACAGCCTGTCAGTCAAGCTCAGGAAGATACATGAGAGGGCGCTGGGGTGGCTCAGTCGTTGAGCGTCTGCCTTCGGCTCAGGTCATGATCCCAGAGTCCTGTGATCAAGTCCCACATCGGGCTCCCTGCTCGGCGGGAAGCCTGCTTCTCCCTCTCCCACTCCCCCTGCTTGTGTTCCTGCTCTCGCTATCTCTCTCTCTGTCAAATAAATAAAATCTTTAAAAAAAAAAAAAAAGAAAGAAAGATACATGAGAAACACGCAACAGGGAAACAGGGATTTCCCTTTAGAGAGCTAAACTGGAGAATTAAGGGGGTTAGTTGGAGGCTTAGTTTTCACTGTTGACTGTTTTATACTGCTGAAACATAATACAAGAATGTTATTTTTTTCAAAATAAATAAGGCAAAAAGACCAGGTACCGTCCAAGACCTTATAATAAATAGGGCTTTGGGTTAATTGGGGAAGGCAATTAATCACATGAGCAGATACAAAATTTATGTGCAAGTCAATTTTGTGAACTAGACCCAAATATGAGGATAATGCTTATTAAGTGATTTCTTTAATAAGTGAGTGGATTAATAATGCTCAGACTGGTCTCTCTTCCAGGATTCTCTTTTTCTTCAAAAGAGCGGTCTCTATGGGCTTTCCTGGGATCTGGGCCTGGTTCCACAGGCTGCTAGGAGCCAAAACTAACAGGCTCCAGACGGACAAAGGTTCACTGAGGAGCCAAGACGTGGGGAGCAGGCACAGCGAGAGGCATGGCAGAAGGAGGGCGGTGTGTTTAACGGAATTGCCTGAGCTGTGGGCCTCCGCCCTGGGCCTCCTGCCCAAGCAGAGCCTCCTCCCAGAGGAAACTCATGAGGTCGTCAGGTCCTGCTCCCATGCCTAAACCCGCAATCCATCCTCCTCGTGGGTCGCTTGGTGTCTATTTTACTTTTTTATATTCAAAGAAAGTCCTGTTGGAGGAGCAGATTCTGAGGGCAGTGACAGCAAGGCAGGAACATGGCCTCCTGAGGTCCTCGTCCCAGGTCTGCCCCATGACGAGGTGAGCGAGTGTGTGTTGTGTGCATGTGTGCTGATGGATGTGGTGTGTGAGGTGTGTGTGCGCACGTGCGACTGAGAGCACACTGTGTACACGTGTGTGCTAGCGTAGCCTGTCTCGGTGTGCATCTGTCCTCATGTGTGAGCACGTTTCTGAGGGCCTATGTTTGTTTTGTGTAAAGAGCAGGGAGTAATCATTTCTTTTTTTTTTAAGATTTTATTTATTTATTTTAGAGAGAGAGAGAAAAGAGAGCACGAGCAGAGGGGAAGGGCAGAGGGAGAGGGAGAAGCAAAGGAGCCAGACACGAGGCTCGGTCCCAGGATCCTGGAATCATGACCTGAGCCGAAGGCAGATGCTTAACCGACTGAGCCACCCAGGTGCCCAGGGAGTAATCATTTCTATAACCTTCAAAAATTAAAGCAACTTGAAGGAGTTGAAACCAGGCAAAATCAGAGTAGCTGCAGTGGTGACCTCCCCTTCACCCTGTCTGTGAACTCTGGTGACCTGTGTCCTTGCTGGGAGCACTCTCTCCTGTGTTCTGGCTTTCCACGAGGGGACAGACACTGCCATGCTTGTACCACTTCCAAGCCAACAGGGAAAGGAGAGTGGTTTCCATTTCTGGACAAGTGACATGAGCTGTCCAAGCCCCACCTTCTATAAAATGGTGATATGTCCACCTCACCGGGAGAATTACAGGTGAGGTATAAAAGGACAGAGGGAGTGCCAGCCGATGCTGGGGCACGCTGCTGAATAGCAGTCAGTTCTGGGGCATGTTGTTGAGTTTTAAAGCTTGGAGTTTCTGGTCAGATTCTAGCCATAACTGGACTTCCAGGCAGGAGCAGGGATGCTGGGCAGGGCACCATTTAAAGCCAGATTCATGTTTATTTGCCAGGAAAATAAACTTGAATCCAGAACCCAGGGTGTTCAGACTCCTTTGGACTGGGTACGGGACTAGACTTAAAACAAGAAAAAGCGGTATGTCACTTCAGTTTGCATCATTTGTTAATAAATTTTAATACTTAAAAAAAAATGTGCATTAGCCATGTGTCTCTTTTACTGTATGAGCTGTCTGCGCCCCTTTGTCTTTTAGAAAACTTTTTGTTTTGAAATAATTATAGACTCACGGGAAGTTGCAAAAAATAGCACAAAGAGTCCCCAGCCTTCCCCAGGGCTGCATCCTCCGTAGCTGTGAGCACAATCTCCCCACTAGGAAACGACTCTGACATGTTATTGTTAACTAGACTACAGATCTCACTCAGTTTTCACCATCCATTAAAATGTTCGCTGTTTTCTCTTGCTATTTTATGTTGGTAATGCCATAATATTAATTTGTGCTGTTTCTGTAAATGTTTCCCTTAAGTTTTGGAGTTTTAATTCTTTATATAGCATATCTTGGAATAAGCAGAGTATACATTTGTGCAGTCGTATCTACCAGTTTCCCTCTATCATTTCTTTTATTGCTTCGCTGCCCGCCCGTCTACCCCATGAGATTGTTTCCATTAATCTCTTTTTTAGCGTTTTTAGTCTTACTGATTTTAAATTATACACGCACACTGAAAGAAAATTCAAACAACACAAAATAGTACAAACAAAAGCAAAGTCCCCAGCAATTACACTGTCTAGAAATAACCATTATTTGAATTTTGGTGATAATATTATGCAGTGAAGAAATGAAATAACCTTATCCAAAGAGAGTCTGGCCTTTGCCCTCTGCTCCTGGGAGGTGACCTCTATGCCCCTGGAATGTCCTGCCTGACAGGAGTGTCTTTGTTTGCCTAGGGGCTTTGGTCTTAGGAGAATCTCACAATCTGATTCACTATAGGGGCTCTGGACTACACGGTATCAGTTCCAATCTCCAGAGGAACTGGTAACTAAAGGTATTAGCCAGATCTCTAGGAGGGGCTGGGGACCAGAAGGTGGCCACACAGGCAGTATGTGATCGAGCCCCATAAAAACTGAACACCAAAGCCTCAGGTGAGCTTCCCCGGTTGGCAAAGCTCCGTGTGCATTGTCACACGCTGTGGTGGGAAGGAGGTAACTCCATCAGAAGCACTGCATTTGAAGGCCTCTTCAACTCTGCCCTATGCACCCCTTCCCTTGGCTGATTCAATTAGAAGCTTTTCCCTGTAATAAACCCGTAATGAAGAATATAAGTTTTCAGCGAGTTCCGTGAGTCCCTCTAGAGAATTGTTCAACTCGAAGTTGGTTTCGGGAATTCCTCTAATTTATAAACTGGTGTTAGAAGTGAGGACGGTCTTGTGGACTATTCTCCCTAACTTTGTAGTTGGCCCTTAAGTCCTTGTAACATACATATATATACTTATATATATGAATAAACAAAATACTTAAATATGTTGGATCATAATTCTGTTTTATAACCCATTTTCATTTACATGTTACAGGTATCTTATTATGCCAATAAATATAGTTTTATATATTTTTTTAAAGATTTTATTTATTTATGGGGCACCTGGGTGGCTCAGTCATTAGACGTCTGCCTTCAGCTCAGGCATGATCCTGGGGTCCTGGGATCGAGCCCCGTGTCGGGCTCCCTGCTCCATGAGAAGCCTGCTTCTCCCTCTCCCACTCAACCTGCTTGTGTTCCCTCTCTTGTTGTGTCTCTCTGTCAAATAAATAAATTAAAAAAAAAAAGATTTTATTTATTTATTTGACAGAGAGACAGAGAGAGAGAGAGCACACAAGCAGAAGGAGTGGCAGACAGAGAGGGAAAGGAGGTTCCCTGATGAGCAGGGAGCCTGATGTGGGGCTTGATCCCAGGACCCCAGGATCATGACCGGAGCCGAAGGCCGATGCTTAACTGACTGAGCAACCCAGGCGCCCCAGTTTTATATTATTTTTATTGGCTGTATATACTTATCACAATCTACTTAACTGTTTCTCCATAAACAGACATTCATTTATGCTAAAGGACACGTTTCTGTTTTTCACTATTATAAACAATGCTGCGATGAATATCCTGCTACTTATATTTTTGTGCAATTACATGACTTTCTGGGAGATAAGTTCCTAGAAATAGAAACTGAATCGGAGGGTATGTGTATATTTATAATTTTGTTACAAAGAATCAAAGTTTATACTAATTTACACTTCCAACAGCAGTGATTAGTGCCTATTTCCCCAAACCAGTACTTACATTAGTTATTATTAATGTTTGTGAAGCCAACAAGCAAAAAAATCAGTTTATTTTTTGGTTCCTACTTTTATCTTTTTATGTTTATTAGCTGTTGGAATTTGTATGTTAATTATCCGCACATCTTCTTGTTTTGTGTTGTGTGAGAGTTCTTAATGTGGTGGGAATGATTGCAACACATAATGACAGTTATTGGGCCTGTCTTGACCGTCCACCTCTGCCTTGCCCATTTATGGTGTGCTTTTGTTTTGGTTTTAGCTCTACTCTACTTTTTGTATGTATTGTGGGCTTTTGTTGTTATTTTTAGTAGAAACTTTTCATTAATGTAGTCAAAATTTTAAAGTCTTTTCTTTAATGTTTCTATTTTTTTGGCCATACTTAAAAAGGCTTTTTCTATGCCAAGACTGGGAAAACTGGACCTTCTTCCAGTGTTCTCACAGCTCCACATTTTACAGTCAAGTCTTGGCTCCAATGGAATTTATTTTGCTTAATGAGTGTTAATGGGATCCTGCTTTAGTCAATGGTTCCTACTTAATTACTAAATGATCCAACTTTCCCCTGTTGGGATTAAAATACCATCTTTATCATACACTATGTTCCCATATATATATTTGGGACTATTCCTGAACATCCTATTTCTTTTGTTTTTTTTTTTAAGATTTTATTTATTTATTTGAGAGAGAGAATGAGACAGAGAGAGCATGAGAGGGGGGAGGGTCAGAGGGAGAAGCAGACTCCCTGCTGAGCAGGGAGCCTGATGCGGGACTCGATCCCGGAACTCCAGGATCATGACCTGAGCCGGAGGCAGTTGCTTAACCAACTGAGCCACCCAGGCGCCCCTGAACATCCTATTTCTTTTGGTGTTTTGTGCATATGTTTTTAATGGTTTCACTTTTTACATTTAACTCTGATTCAGCTAGGGGAAAAAATCAATTTACTTCTTTACACAGCTCACCCCGATTCGCTATCTGATTGTCTAACCTTCTGCAACTAATTTATGAAACTTCCATTAACATATATTAAATTATAATATACACTAGTGTCTGTTCTGGGGCCTCATGTCACTGATACATGCCCAATCCTATGCTAGTATTACACAGATTTAATAATTATAAATTTGTAATATACTATCCAGTTTAGGTTGGTCCCATCATTTTTTTTTTTTTTGAAGATTTTATTTATTTGACAGAGAGAGACACAGAGAGAGAGGGAACACAAGCAGGGGGAGTGGGAGAGGGAGAAGCAGGCTTCCTACCGAGCAAGGAGCCTGATGCGGGGCTGGATCCCTGGACTCTGGGATCATGACCTGAGCCGAAGGCAGATGCTTAACAACTGAGCCACCCAGGCGCCCTCCCATCATTTTTTTTTTAAATGTTAGAATCCTTGCCTAGTTACTCTTCCCTGTTCCAACTTTACAATCACATTGTCAAATCTCAAAAGACAACTATTCTGGTATTTTGATTAGAGTGGCACTTAATAAATAAATTAATGTGGGCAGGGATGATCATTCCATTCGGGTCATCTCCATTCCTAGATCAATGTACATTTCTCCACTTATTCAAGCCACTTACTCTACTTAAAATATCAGAGGAATCTGAAGCTGTCTAGTATTCTATAATTTACTTCATCTATGTCCTTCACATTTTTAACCATATACTTCTTTAAAAAAAAAAGATTTTATTTATTTGAGAGACAGAGAGCATATGCAGGGGGGAAGGGCAGAGGGAAAGGGAGAAGCAGGCTCCCCACTGAGCGGGGAGCCTGATGTGAGGCTTGATTCCAGGACCCTGGGATCATGAACTGAGCAGAAGGCAGAAGCCACCCAGGTGTCCCTAATCATATACTTCTATTAATGTTTTAAAATAATGTAAAAAGAAAATTTAGAAAGCTAAACCAGCAAAATTACACACCCAAACACAAACACTGTCTACATTTTACAGTATTCAACTTAGCACACCCCTGCCCCCCAGTAGCTAGTATGGTAACTGCCACCCTCACCCTGTTCAAAGTGGCCAAGCCACAGACATTATAACACAAGTTAGAAGCTTCTATCGAATCAGTACTAGGAATAACTACCCTCAAAAAATCCAGCCGTTCCCTAGTACTTTTTTTTTAAAGGTTTATTTATTTATTTGACAGAAAGAGAGCAAAGCCGGGGGAGAAGCAGAGGGAGAGGGAGAAGCAGAGGGAGAGGGAGAAGCAGACTTCCCGCTGAGCAGGAAGCCTGATTCAGGGCTTGATCCCAGGACCCTGAGATCATGACCTGAGCTGAAGGCAGATGCTTAACTGACTGAGCCCCCAGGTGCCTCTTCCCTAGCACTTTTATCCACCTACGCAAAAAGGTAATTAGTAGGTTCAAATATTCACCAAGGTTAAGATTTTTATGTAAAGGATGAAAAACTCCACCCATTACAGACATCTGGCTTAAAGAGGAAGTAAATTAACAAAGGTCTCCTGCCAGAGTACACAACTGGAGTCAGGACTCTAGAAACTGTCTACCAGAGAGGTAACAGAAATAGATCAGCAGATGTTTCTGAGTTCCTATGAAGACTGGCAAGAAACAAATTTGTTATTATTACCATTATTAGTCATTTTCAAGGCAATGCCAGCTACCCAACCCACTTAAAAGGCAGAGAAATCTGAAGCTGTCTGATGCATTTCAAAGGATAAGGTAACACTCTCCAGGTAGCCAAGACCTATAAATAGGTTTTAAAAACATTGGCTCCTTTTCTTTTTTTTTTAAAGATTTTATTTATTTATTTGACAGAGAGAGACACAGTGAGAGAGAGAACACAAGCAGGGGGAGTGGGAGAGGGAGAAGCAGGCTTCCTGCGGAACAGGGAGCCCGACGCGGGGCTCGATCCCAGGACCCTGGGATCATGACCTGAGCCGAAGGCAGACGCTTAACGACTGAGCCACCCAGGCGCCCCCGATCAGCTCCTTTTCTAAAAGTCAGCTTTGACAATTAAAGAAAACCCATGAAATCTGTTCTCCACTGAATCTGAAACCCCAAACCTTGACTTTGACAGTAACAAGGGTCACAGTGACAGTAGGGTAAGTAGGTATGGGTACATTTATCAAATCCTAACTTTTCTGGGGGTAGGAGCTAGAGCTAGTAGGTTAATTCTATGTAGCAGCTACCATAATGCCCTGTGTAAAATGGTGCTTAACGAAACAAATGAGTTGATGCTAAGAATGAGAACGCTTTCAGGTTGCATGTGGGCTATAGAGCATGAATACTGTAGCCAGATTAATTTGGCGGAGACACCACTTTCTTCATGACACTAGCCTGATTCACTTACTTAACATTGTTCTAGCTGCTAATGAGACGGCAGCAAACAAAACAACCTCCCTAGCCCAATGGAGCTTGTATTTACGGGGAAAGACAGAGAACCGAGTATGTGCTATGTCGGGAGCACTCAGTGGTATGGAGCAAAAGCAAGGTGGAGAGGGAGCTGGGAGGTGCTATTTCTACAGGGTGAGGTGTGAAAGTGGAAGATGGGTAGTGAGGACACCGACAGATCCTGACTTCTGCCGCTACACTATCAAATCAGTCACCGTCAGACCTCACCTGACAGCTTCCTACAACATCTGCCCCTACCCCAGCCCATGCCCTCGCCTACTGGGCAGCCTATCCTATGCCGGGCTGCTCTCCCCTTCGTCAGCTTTTCCTCCCCCTTCCCTCAGTCCAGGGGCTTGTCCTGAACCCTACTCGCACGCCAGGATGACCTCAACAACTGTGTCTGCTCACACCTCTCCCCTGCTGAAACTCCTGCAGGGATTCTCACAGCTTATGAGGTAGGACAGAGTCCCTACATACTCACTCATTAAGGTAGAGTCCCCCAGCTGACACACCTAGCATAAACAAGCACCTCACTCACCCAGCTAACTCCGTCCCCTCGCAGATATCAGCTTCCCGCAGGAGCCCTCCTGGACCACTCTCAGTGTAAATTATTAGCTAAGTCCTCTCCCAACACCCTGGACCCACCACAATCTGCCATTACCTACTGGTGTGTATGCTGACTGTCTCTACAACCAGACTGCACTTTCCATGAGGGAGTAACCGTGTCTATTCCATTCACCAATACCCGTCTCGTCCCAGCACAGCGCCACCACGCAATAGGCCCTTGAGTATGTGCTGTGTGACCTCCAGAGTGAAAACACCAGCGTGTACCCAGAGCCCACAGAGCCCCACTGCAGACTAGGACAGCCGCTGGCCTTGCCCCACTTGTCCTGCACTCTGTACTCCTCTGGGCTCCATACCGGGCCCCCTCTGCAAGGAGTCCTCTGTTTCAGTCTACACTCTGCTCTCCTTGGTGGGAACTCTAGGTGCTCGTGCAGATGCGTTACTGTCCATTTGTTCTTGGTTTGTGGGTCCCCCCATTCTACCTCCCTTCTCCCCCGGCCATTTAAAATCAGGTAACACAGCTGTGTAAATTAACAATTACAGCCTTTTCTGGGTCTGCTTCATTTTAGAGACCTCACCTAGATGAGAAGGAACAATATGTTACAAATTGAACAAAACTAAACCAGGAGTGGGGACCCAGCACTGCTGTCAGTTCTGATGCTAAACACTAGTGTGACTTTAAGTGGGATACCATCTCTGTCCAACTCAGTGCTCCTGGCCTCAGTTTCCCTTTTTGTGATGAGAGAGAACTGAATTAGCTTATGCCAACTTCCTGCCAGTTCTATGAGTCTAGAACTGTGCCCCTCCTCAGAAAGGGAGATGCTGTCCCTGAAGAGTATAAATGAGAGGTACCCAGGGTAGGGATGTACTGGGGAAACACCAGCTACTGCTAGGCAAAAGAAAGAGTAGAAGGATCTGTAAGACCCCCACAACCACACACCTCCGCCATATCTCTGAGGAGGATTTTAAAAAGCACAAACATGGGGGGTGGGGGAATGGGTGAACTAGGTGGTGGGGACTGAAGAGCGCACTTGTTGTGATGAGCACTGGGCGTTGTACGAAGCAATGAATCACTCTATTGGACACCTGACACTGGTAGGTATCACACTGCATGTTAAATGGAATTTAAATAAAAACTTAAAAAAATTAAAAATAAAAAAAATAAAAAGCACGGACAAGCAACACAAGAAACACCAGGTGTTGGTGAGGATGTGGAATAAAAGGAAGCCTGGTGCATGGCTGGCGGGACTGTAACCTGGCGCAGCGACTGCGCAAGACAGTATGGACGTTCTTCAAAAAGTTACAGATAGGGGGCGCCTGGGTGGCTCAGTTGGTTAAGCCACTGCCTTCGGCCCAGGTCATGATCCTGGAGTCCCGGGATCGAGTCCCGCATCGGGCTCCCTGCTCGGCAGGGAGCCTGCTTCTCCCTCTGACCCTCCCCCCTCTCATGTGCTCTCTCTCATTCTGTCTCAAATAAATAAAATCTTTAAAAAAAAAAAAAAAGAAAGAAAAAGTTACAGATAGAACCGCCCTAAGACCCAGCATCACACTACTGGGTATTTACCCAAAGATAATACAAGAACACTAATTCAACAAGATACATTTACCCTATGTTTACAGCAGCATTATTTACAATAGCCAAGATATGGAAGCAGCCCGAGTGTCCGCTGATAGATGAATGGATAAAGATGTGGAATATATATACAATGGACTATTATTCAGCTATAGGAAAGAATGAAATCTTGCCATTTGCAATGACATGGATGGAGCTAGAGAGTAGAACGCTAAGTGAAATAAGTTGGTTAGAAAGACAAATACCGTATGATTTCACGCACATGTGGAATTTAAAAAACAAAACAAACAAGCAAAGGGAAATGAGAGAGAGAGAGAGAGATAAAACCAAGAAACAGACTCTTAACTATAGAGAACAAACTGATGGTCACCAGAGGGGAGGGCTGGGCAGATGGGGGAACTAGGTGATGGGGATGAAGGAGCGCACTTGTCCCAATGAGCACTGACTGGGTGATGTATGGAGGTGTTGAGTCACTGTATCATACACCTGAAAGTAATACAACACTCTGTTAACTATACTGGAATTAAAATAAAAACTTAATTAAAAAAATAAACACCACAAACAAAATAACTTTGTATGGCCCTCCTCACATAATAGAAATTTCCAAAATGAAATGTTTTACCTTTGCCTGCTAAAGACAATCTCCCTTCCATCTGCTACTGAGAATCAGCTGTCACCCTAAATCTCTCCCTCTTCTTATTCCCCTCCCATGCATGCATTTTAATCAACTTGTCAGGCACCCAAGTAAGAAGTTTGGGGTGGGGAGGAGAGCTGGGGCTCACTCACTGAAATGAAGGCAAGCGAGATAATCTCAGGCTGGTGTCTATTTCAGAAACTCTGTAAATCTCTGCACCGCCCCAGCTGCACTACGCAGCCCTTCTGCTGACCATCTCCTGAGACGTGTGTACATATTTCGTCTTTACTGGCACTAAAAATACCTACATTTTTGTCTTCATGATATGCTCATTTTCACTCGGGTCTTTCTGTCAAAAGCAACAATTTGCTATTCATGAAATCAAACTTGAGGGACGCCTAGGTGGCTCAGCTGGTTAAATATCTGCCTTTGGCTCAGGTCATGATCCCAGGGTCCTGGGATCGAGTCCTGCATCAGACTGCTTAATCAGCAGGGAGCCTGCTTCTCCCTCTGCCTGCCGCTCCCCCTGCTTGTGCTCTCTCTCCGACAAATAAATAAAATCTTTAAAAAAAAAATCAAACTTGAAAATAGTGGTAAGAAGATGAGGTTTCAGTTCATTAGCAAATCCCAGTTTTAACCTCAGAACTTTATACAGTATGAAACCTACTGCATGGGCATTTCCCATCTTAACTACCGTTGCAAATGCTTTAAAAAAAAAGTGTGTCTTTATAGCTCCATGGGAGGATAAACACACCTTAGTTATGACAGTGCTATAAAAATCAAGGTCAGGGTAAACTTATCTCTCTTTCATTTACCCCTGCTTCAAGGCCTCCTGGGAAAACAGACAAAAATAAAATGAACATTATCTAAGGCACAAATTATTTAACAAACTACACAGCAGGAAAAAAGTCAAAAGAAAAAGTGATGGACATTTATTTTCTCAAAACCAAAGTCCTTGATATGCTGATTTTTTTTCCCCTTCATATTCACAAACGAAGCCAACAAATGAGCCAGGCAGGAGGGGCTTGTGGCATGAAAGACTGAACCAAATGGCAAGGAGATTTTGTTTTCTCATCCTGCAGGTCTCTGGGAACCGGTGTGCATTTGGGAAGAGAAGAAGGAAAAGAGTAGGGAGAGAAGTCCCAATGAATGAAACTTGAAATTGATTTTTTAACTGTAAAATTTCAGGGTCTTCATATAATTGCAAGAGCCCAATCCACATCCCTGGTATAAGGAAGATGAATAACCTCTGATTCTTCTTAAGTCAAAATCCCAGATTTTACTGAGGAAATCTCATCCTGTCCACTGTGCCACAGTGATAAATTCATTTTCACACAGTCAAAAATTCATCTACCAAGAGAATCTCAGGCCAGGCCACTCTCTTCAGGTGGAAACCCAGTGTGGCTCCCACTATGGGCTGACGCTCAAGAACAAGAGCAGCCCTTCTTTCATTATCACCTGTTACCTGCCACTGGCCACAGGAGTGGAGAGAGAGACTGTGTCCCCACCTTCCTGCCCGCTGCGCAGCCTTGGGTAAACATCTGGCCTTTCTGAACTTCACTTTCTTGGGGGGGGGAGGAACCAACCTACTTTACAGAGCTATGGTAAGAATTTTTTTTTTTTTTAAGATTTTATTTATTTATTTGAGAGAGAGAGAGAGTGAGAGAGAGTGCACGAGAGGGGGTAGGGTCAGAGGGAGAAGCAGACTCCCCACTGAGCAGGGAGTCCGATGCGGGACTCGATCCCGGGACTCCAGGATCATGACCTGAGCCGAAGGCAGTCGCCCAACCAACTGAGCCACCCAGGCGCCCTATGGTAAGAATTAAATGAAGTAAGGTATTTAGATGGACTGACCGTCTAGAACACAAGAGATTGCCAATACAATGGATTCATGACTTCAGCTGACGTTCCCTATGACGTTCAGAGCTGCTCTGACTCTGTGTGCTGTGATTAAAGCACACTTAAAGGCTTCTTGGCCACAGCAGCCAAGCCTCCCAGCAACTGGACTCAGGGACACAGAGAAAGCATGACTGTTAGGGTGGGTGATGAGCAAAGGTCTTGAGAGTGGGAGGGAACTGCCATTTAGAGATTAGATACGCAGTTCTTCAACGAAACACAATCGAATCCCACCAGTGCCCTCGCACAGACACAACTGTCTTTATTAGCACCGGTTCACTCTCCGCCCCAAAGGAGTGTCTGCACGGTAGCAAGGTCTAATAGCCCTTCAACAAGAACTGCAGTTGGGGGCCTCCATGGCCTCCCATTACTGGCACATACACCCCCAGCAGCTCCTTCAGCAAGGAAGTACCCCCTGGGGGCTGATGACTCGCCTTCAACATCAGCTCTGGGGCACACTTCACAACAGTGTCCCTTACCAGGCACCACTCAGGCTAGAGAGCGGAATGATGTTCTGAGCACTGCAGTGCTCCAGGAGAAGTGGGCAGCCTGTGGATCTGTATATTTGGTGGTGTAGCTGAATGCTAAGCCTGTTTCAGCTCAAAGTCCACAATTCTATAGGTCTACAAGAATAAAGAAGAAAAGTACCGAGTGAGAAACAACTACCCTAGAATGTGGAGAAGCTGGCTTTAAGGCTGTTGGCACAATTAAAGAGGGGGTGGCCAAGGAGTTCTAATTCCTCAGTTATTTATACGGTACAGATAAATGTGTCTTTTGATCAAAAAGAACCTGCGATTCCATCTTCCTTTCACGACCAGGAAGCAGATGCATGTGGCAGAGGTCATCTGCAGGCCAGGAAAGGTAACATCCCAGCAACATGTACCAAGAACCTGCGATGTGACAGGCTCTGCACTGAGAACTGGGTGACAGTGACGTCGGGACGTCACAAGCTAATGGGAAAGACAGCTTCAAGGGAGCTAAGGCACGTGTGCAGTGTATGGAAACCCATAAAAGAGCGTTCAATGTCGTAAGCGGGTCCAGAACGTCTTCCTCAGGTAGGATGCCTGAGCTGAAGCCCGCAAGGATGGGCAGGAATGAACCAGGGAAAGAGGATGTAGAGAAAAGGGTTGCAAGCAGAAGGAATAAAGAGGTCTTCCCCAAAATTAGCAGTTTGGCTTCTGGTCCCCTCTCTTCTCCATCCGTAGCTTTGATGGGTGAAGAAGAAGTGAAGGTAAGAACACTGATTGTCTGCAGCCTTCAGGATCCAAGTCTCCCCCTTGCCAGTGGGATGGGGTCGGGCACAGCAGTGAAGTCCTTGGATAAAGTGAGTTTGTCTGTATCTACATTGAGGATCAGTGCAATTTCCTAAATCTGTCATGCAAAAAAGATGACAGAATGGGAGAAAGAGCTAGGTTGTCACACCCGTTTCTGAAGTAAAGCAGAATGAGAAAGGGGGAGAAAAGAGAGAGGAAGAGGAAGGGGAGAGGAGGGCTGAGAAAAGGGAAGTTTGGGAAAGATATGTCTTCTACTATTGATGGTTTTACTTTAAAAAGTGAAAAATCTCTCCTAAACCAAAAATCAATAAGCAAGTTAGAAGGTAAGTACCAAATGGAGGGAGAGATCGTGAAAGAACGTTACTAAGTAGTTTTACAAAATCAGTTAAGATTCCCAACTACTTACTAATTGCAGAGAGAAAAACATATCTTTACAATGAAAAGACCTGGCAGTTATCCTAACCAAATGATCAATTTAGCATCATTAATAGTGGGACAACCTGACATTATGTACCTTTGATGTGACTATCTGTGAAGCACACCCAGTCGTTGGGCATCTGCCTTTGGCTCAGGTCATGATCCCGGGGTCCTGGGATCGAGCCCCGCATCGGGCTCTCCCCTCAATGGGAAGCCTGCTTCTCCCTCTCCCCCTGCTTGTGTTCCCTCTCTCACTGTCTCTCTGTCAAATAAATAAAATCTTTAAAAAAAAAAAAAATCCTGAACCTAAATGTAATCAAGCCTTTTAGGCCCAACATGGTTTACAGGAAACACAAGGGACAGAGGAACATGTTAATTAACCACCACAACAAGAAAACAAATACAGAATGTGGGACATTCTTCAATACAACTGGACCCATTACTTCAAAAAGTCAATGCCAAGGGGAAAAGGTGGAAGGATTATTCACTTTGGCATGAAAATGACATAATGGTCATGAAAGGGAGTATCTTTATTTTTAGGAATACAAGGTCATGATGTCTCCAATTTTTTCTCTGAACCATAGGAAAGTAAGACAGACAGGTATGTAAAGCAAGTATGGCCAAAGTTAACAAACGTCTACTGCAGGTGGTAGCTATGAAGGGGACGGCTGCACCATTGTTTCAAATTTTCTCTAAGATTTTTTATAATACAAATGTTGGGGGAAAAAAACTGGAAAAAGAAAGACCTGGGGCACCTGGGTGGCTCAGTTAAGCGTCTGCCTTCGGCTCAGGTCATGATCCCGGACTCCAGGGATCGAGCCCCATATCAGGCTCCCTGCTCAGTGGGGAGTCTGCTTCTCCCTCTGCCCACCCCCACCCCCCACTCATGCTCTCTCTCACTCTCTCTCTCAAATAAATTCTTTAAAAAACAAAAAGAGCAAAAGAGAAGAACTAAAAGGAAATTCACAAATATAAAATAAATGGTCAAATTCAGGGAACAATACATCCACTAGAGATCAAAAAAATGAAAATTTAAATACCCAAGATACTATGTTTTGCCTATCGGATTAATGATTTTTAAAAGCACAGTAATAATGGTACATGATTTTTTAAAAATGTACAGTCATTTTGGAAAACAATTTGGCAGTTTCTTATGACGTGAAACATCTCCTTACCTACGACCCAGCATTTACACAAGAGAAATGAAAACATGTCCACATCAAGACTTGTACATTAACAGTCATAGCAGCTTCATTCATAATGAAGTTGAAAACAATAAAACGAAGACAAGCCAAATGTCTATCAACAGGGGAATGGATAAAACAAACTGTGGTATATCCAAGCAATAGAATATTAACTATTGATCATGTAGCAACACAGATGAATCTTAAAAACATGCTGAGCAAAAGAAATCAAGCAAAAAGAGTACATACCGTATGATTCTATTTATACAAAACACAAGGAAAGACCAATCTAATCTACAGTGAGAGAGCAGATGGGGGACGGGTGAATGCCTGGAAAGAGTACAAAGGAACCTTCCGGGCTGCTGGAAATGTTCTGTATCTTGGCTATAGTGGTTACACATGTGTATACATTTGTCAAAACTATTGAAATGTACATTTAAAGGGGTGAATTTTATTGTTTCCATGTTAAACCCCAACAGAGCTGAATTAAATTTTCAAATTACAGTAATGCACCCAGAGTTGGGGAGAATGTGGGAGAATAGGGTCTCTTATACACTGCTATTGGGAATACTGACTGGTGCAACTTTTCTTTTTTTTTTGCTAACAGCTTTATTGGAATGTAATTCACATACCACACAATTCACGCATTTAAAGTGTACAATTCAATGGTTTTTAGTCTAATCACAGAGTTGTGCAACTATCACCACAGTCAATTTTACCACATTCCCATTACCTCAAAAAGACACGCCATACCCCTCAGTCATCACCTCCCAATCCTAAGCAACTACTAATCTACTTTCTATCTCTACATGTGTGTCCACTCTGGACATTTCATATTAGTGGAATCATGTAATATGTGGTTTTGTGACTGGTTTCAACTTAGCATAATGTTTTCAAGGTTCATCCATGTGACAGCGAATATTTAGTTCCCTTTTATGGCTGAACAATATTCCATTTTATGGATGCAACACATTTTGTTTATTTACTTATTCGTTGATGGGCATTTGGGTTGTTTCCACCTTTGGGCTATTTTGAATAATGCTGCTATGAACATTTGTGCACAAGTTTTGTCCACACATATGCTTTCATTTCTCTTGCGTAGACACCCAGGAATGCCAACTCCTGGGGCAAATGGTACGTCTATCTTTATTTTTATTTTTATTTTTTTTTAAAGATTTTATTTATTTATTTGACAGAGAGAGACACAGTGAGAGAGGGAACACAAGCAGGGGGAGCGGGAGAGGGAGAAGCAGGCCCCCCGCCGAGCAGGGAGCCCAATGCGGGGCTCGATCCCAGGACCACAACCCGAGCCGAAGGCAGACGCTTAACGACTGAACTACCCAGGCGCCCCAGGTACATCTATGTTTAACTTTTTGAAGAGCTACTAGAGTGGTTTCCACAGTGGCTGCACCATTTTACATTCCCACCAGCAGTGCAGAGTTCCAGTCTCTCCACATCCTCACCAGCACTTGTCACAACCTAGTGGGTGTAAAGCAATATTTCTGTGGTCTCAATTTTCATTTCCCTAATGATTAATGGTGTTGAACATTTTTTCATGTGTTTATTGGTCATCCATATATCTTTGAAGAAATACGATTCAAGTCCTTTGCCCACTGTTTAATTAGGTTGTCTTTTTATTTCTGAGTTGTAGTTTTTTATATATTCTATATAACATATCCATTATTAGATTCGTGATTTGCAAATATTTTCTCCCATTCTGGGGGTTTCTAAGTGGTACAACTTTTAAAATCAAGTCTGGCAACATATATCAAAGATTTCAGTGTGAATACCCTTTTATCTTATAGAGTTACTTCTAAGAATTTATTCTAAAAGAATAATTAAATAAGTGGAATGAGAAGAGCTAACTAATAATGAAAACATTCCACGCAATACTATTTAAACTGGATCTCAATCCTTTCCTCATACATAAATAAAAATTAACTCCAAATGGATCACTGTCCTGCATGTAAGACTCAAAACTATAAAACTTCTTGAAGAAAATATAGGAAAACTTTAGAGACCTTGGGTTTGGGGTTTCTTAAATAGGACACAAAAAGCATGAGCTACAAAAAAAAAAAAAAAATAGATATACTGGACTTCATCAAAATTTAAAACTTTTGCTCTTCAAAAGATGACTGAAAATGATAGTGCAGGTCTATTTTTATCTACAAAGGTACAGAAAAAAATAAAAAGGACGTAGTGACAAAATAACGGTATATAACTCCACAAAGAGTGTTTCAGAGGATTCTGCTCTTTTCTTCCTGTCTTTCTGAAATGTCTTGAGTTCTCCATTTGACAATGACTACCCATTTCTATATAATGAGGAGAGTTGGAGAGGAACCTCCACAAAACTATTTCCATTTTGAAAAAGGGAAGAAGTGAATTTCCATCTCATAATTAATAGAAAGTAATATTCACAGTTTACCATGTTGATCTGGAATTTTTGTGGGGTTTTTTTTGCCACATTTCAAAAATAAGAATACATTGTAATATTCTTAAGAGTGTATTATCTTTGCCCTTTTTTTGCAGATAATTTTATCATATACACAAGTTAATATATCAACAAATTTCAGTGATATAAATGGATAATAATGGCTTAAGATTATTCTGTAAAAGAAGTTTATATGTACAGCATTATCTCACAACTCTCTTCGGCTTAGTTATACAGAAGTAAAAATAATTCAAGATAGATAATAAAAGTCTGTGCACTTGACTCAGAGGAGAGTCTCTAAACCCTCACTAAGTTAATTACTCTAATTTTACACTCACTTTAACAAGTTATGCAAACCAACAGAATACGGAAGCACTAGACCAACAGGGGGGGGAAGTGGCAAACTCACTGCACAAGTGGCAGCCAAGAGCCTGGAGGAGACAATCATTAGAGATACGAAAACCCACGCACAAGACAGCCTGTAATGGGTGAGCAGAGAAGCAAATATACATACCTTTATGGTGCAAGGATATCAAGAAATGCCACAATAAATAATATTCAGAAATAGGTGGCTAGTTAATCAAGTTATATCAATAACATTCAAGAAAGCAGTGAAGATTATGATGTATTTGAGAGAGATTTCCACTTTTCATTAAAAATGTCTAATTTCAGGGGCGCCTGGGTGGCTCAGTCATTAAGTGTCTGCCTTCGGCTCAGGTCATGATCCCAGGGCCCTGGGATCGAGCCCCGCATCGGGCTCTCTGCTCGGCGGGGAGCCTGCTTCTCCCTCTCCCACTCCCTCTGCTTGTGTTCCCTCTCTCGCTATGTCTCTCTGTCACATAAATAAATAAATAAATCTTAAAAAAATGGTTAATTTTATTAAAGAGATGATTAACAAAATGAGCCATGGAGATCTGGGAGACTAGCTTATATCAAAGGAAGCTCTCTATTCATTAAGAGAGGGGCAAATAACTAAGGTATTTTTGTAAATGTATTTTAACAGCTACCCAATTTTAATGTCACTCAAAGGACTGAACTAAAGAAATAATTTAGATACACTGACAGATTCTTCTATGCTCCTCAGATCTCACCATGTAGGTGGTTCCCAAGACCAGCTCTGAGTAAGAACTAACCCTGTGGACAAGATCACTTTTGTGTGTGGGGGAAGGGGGGGCAGCAAAGCAAGGTTTATTGAGCGACAGCTTAAGTGATAGTACAAAGCTCCGGAGGAGGGGGGGACCCAAGGGGGCTGCCACAAGATCACTTTCTATTACTACCCTCCCATCTGGCTCTGTCCACCACATATAATCTCCCGCCTTTGCAACTCTGCAAAAAAGCCTTTAACTTGGCTGTCTGGGGCCCAGGTCTTTAGAAAATGTTTGTCCCATACCCTGCATTTTTCCTAAGCTCTTCAAATGCCACTCTGCAACCACACGGCGTTTGGATAGCTACCAGTTCATATGCAGAGAAACTAAGTTCCTGACTTGGTAAGGAAATGGAGTCTGATCTTCTCACTGCTTATGGGAGCTACCTCCACCCCCACGTGAGTTCCTGCTGTCTGCACCCGTGAGGCTGGCATTTCCACAAAGACAGCTGGATGTGACTAATCTGACCACACAAATATGAAACTAAACGAGGGGTGGAAGCCAGTGCCACTTAAGTCAGCAGCAGAAAGAACCCAAACGCTGAGTTCCTGCTCCCCCAGGCTGGAGGGACTGTGTTTGGGACTCCAACCAGAGGAATTACTCGTTCTTCAGATTAACTTTGTAGCTTGAAGCGTCATATGCATGATAGGGGCAGATGCCAGGCCAAAAGGTCGGCATGAAGTCAGCCGGGCCACAGCGACAGCAGGTGGGGAACCTGGCCAGAGAAGGTGGTCTCCCGTATGAGGCAGGAGAGTGCCAAGTGAGGCTGAGGCCACAGGCAAGCAGCCCGATTCCCGGAGGCTCCATGCCAGGAGGCCAGGATAGCTGTGACCCAGCTGGGGTCCAGGAGTGGCCTGGGATGGCCACTGACCAGGAGGCAGCTGTCTATTCTGGAATGGTTAACAAGCCCAAGATACTACTGAGCCAAGAGGGCAAAGGAAATCAGGTTCTTCCCTCTGGACTGGGCAGCCCTCCTCCCGCCTCCCCCCAGGAACGCCTCCCCCCAGGAACGTGGCTGAGGTGGAAGAAAAGCAGCCACTGAACCGATTCAAACTGAACCAACTGGTGCTTTACTCAAAACAATGATGGCTTTGTCAGGAGACTGCAACAGGCCAATAAGAGCCGGTTGAAGAACCTACCCTCCCCTCCTGATTTCTGCCCCCTAGTCCCCATGACTTTAAGATATCACACAAAAAAGAGGGGGGAAAAGTACACATTTAAACCAACATCAGCCAACCCATGTGACGCAAGAGAGGCAGGCCAGCTGCCATTCAGAGATGACACATCACTGGAGCCGGCTGTTTTGCTGCCATGGATCTCCTACCCAGGAGCTGGAACTCCCAGGACATATTTGAGTCTCACTTACTGATATATTTCCAGTGATCCCAGCCAACAGAGAACGAAGGGCTGAAACATCAAGTTTTTCTATAGTGCTGCTGGGTCAATGTTCCAGTCAATTTGGGAGGGCAGCACACCCCAGACCTCAATTAGAGCTAGCAAGCTGGGGTGGCTGCCCCTAGCTTTACAAGAGCCTGAAAGCTGCTACCCCAGGACCCTCTAGGGCAGGACAAAGAAATTCTCTCTGCAGGAAAGAACCTGGAGGGAGCTGGGGTGGGGGAACCTGCAGATTACAGTATTTCTCACACCACACCCAGCCCTGCTCACTTCATCCATATTTTACCAATCAGCAGCAATCACCTCAAGCACGGTACAAACACACCCAGAACTCTAAGGAGCCAGCAACAAGCACAAAAACAGAGATAAACAAAGTTACGGGGCAAAAAGCAGCTGGCTACCTACTGGCCAAGCCAGCTCAACTATAATCAAGAGGTCTCTGGTAGCCTGCTCTGAGAAGCAGCTACGGGAGGCCGTGCATGCCACAGGGGAGTTTCTCCAGCACCACCTGCCTGCTGGCCCTCAGGTACCGCACAAGGACAGTGCCAAGGACAAGCCAGGGGCTGATAACTGGGTTCTTTGCTTTTGTCAGAAGGCTTTTATTCCATGGGAAAAAGCCTTCTGACAAGGTCTCTCATGGCGGAAAAAAAAATCATGAATTCCAAAGCTAAAGAGAAACAGAGACTTGTCTAATAAATAGAAGACCAGCCTGAGAAAGAGCTAGGAGGCTGGGGGGCCTGGCTCTGGAGCCCCGAGCTGGAACGTGGCGGGTGGATGTGGTCGCCACAAGGGACAGCCTAACCCTCCACTGAACCAAGGAGTCCTACAACTAACGCCGTTTTTCAAACATAACCAAGGTGCTCGTGTCTCCAACCAGCCCCTCCACCACACATTCTGCCAGCAGTGTGGGGGTGTACTAGATGGAACCAAAGAAACCCCATAACTGACCAAACTGATGAGTAAGGCTGCCAAAGCCAGAGGTGAGCATCTCTGGACTTGATGTGACAGAGATTAACTGTTTTCTAGTGAACTGAATTAGCTCTTCCTTCCACACACCAAGTCATACCAGCATTTTGTCTTATAATTCAAAGGAAATGCATCCACACAGCTCCCCATCACATGTGGTGTGGATTTACACAGTTGGAATTACAACCTTTCATGACACTCAATGCTCTCCCTGCCTCTGGAACAACAGAAAGCCAAGGGACTGCATTCACCTGTTCACATCATCACGAAGCCCTCGGCCTCAGGGGTCTGTCAGCCAGCAGGACACAGGACAGACGTGCAAGCTCAGGCCTCAGTCCAGGCGTGCAAGCTGCTGTCGGGGGGGGGCAAACACCATCCGTCGTGTTCCCCGCCCTTCTGCAGGCTGTAGGGACACACATAAAAACACGGGGAGCTTTCCTATCAGCAGCCGAGGGCAGAGAACAAAGGGTGCTTTCCCGCTGCGTACCTGCTCACCTCCTCCCTCCACAAACACCTTATCGATGAGGGCTGGGAGGGTGTGACAAGGCAGGTGGGGTGGCTAATGTGGCAATCCCAACTGCCGCCTGTTTCCAAGAGTCTGCTGAAAGATTCTCAAGGTCAAGGGTTATTTCTTCAGGGAGAAGGAGGTGGCAGAGGGACATTTCCAGAGTAAGTAGCCACCTTGCAGTACGGTAACAGAGAAGAATAGAACAAGGGCCCAGAAACACCTTAAAGTTACTTGTACAAAAATACTATGAAATATTCTCAATAACCGTGAGAGGGATTAAACAAATAGTACATCCATTCACACAGTGAAATACCATTCAGTCACTAAAAAACATTGCAGATGAATATTTTAGGGCTTTGGAAGGTGTTCATAATCTATTAAACAGAAAAAAAATGCACTCATCATGACAAAAAAAGAAAAACAAACAAAAACCCCACAAGGCCTGGAAGGATAAACACTAGGGAACTGACAGTAGTTATCTCTGGGTGTGGGATTTTTTTTTTTTTCCTGGAAGGAGGCCTGGAAATACAGTCAAATTTCAAAAAGCAAGGTGTTAAGCCTAAAAGAATAACTCCCCAACTTTTCAGGGAACATACCTCAGCAGAAAGCACTGTACCTCTAAGAAATACAAATTCTATTTCACTCTGGCTTAGAAGCAGAAGTTACTGGCATTTAAGAACCATAAAGCTAATCTGCCCCCATCTTTATAGATCAGATCAAATATAGATAGAAATCCGAGAGCAGGAACATGCCCAAGGTGGCTGCACGAACCGTACTTTTATGTGGGAATGTGTGTGTTAGGCTGAGGGTTCTAAAGCAGCGCATCTATTCTTAACTGCCACACACACACACACACACACACACACACACACTCTCTCTCTCTCTCTCTCTCTCTCTCTCTCTCGCTCCCTCTCTCTCTCTCTCTCAAACTGGGGAAGAAAAGCCAGAGGCATGTAATATAATGTTAAACGTGTAGATTTAGAAACCTTAAACAAGAGCCCAGAGACAGGCCTCCTCAGTCTAACAGAGTTATAATTTTGTTTCAACTCTAACCAAATCAAGTTCAAATTATTATCCCTTTCCTCCACCCCAGAATCCGCCTATGAAAACAGCCCCACCCCAGCCAACTATGGTGAAGTTAAGGGGTATAGTCTGAGACAGACTATAAAGTTAAGAGTAACTTCTAGTCCAAGAAATTCACAAACATGGAGAATGGACCCTCCATTTTCCAAGATAAGATCATTTAAAATAATTGCCCAAGCTCCTCCTAACTCAAAGTAACTGTCTACTACTAGGTGCATATATACCTCTGGAATTTACCAGGCAATCCTAGATTTTATATTCATAAGATTACGGCCCCATGACTTTAAATACAGCACAGGGCAGAAGGTACACATTAAGAGCTAGTACACCTAAAAATATTTCCTTGTGCCAGAAGCTGGCCTGTGGCAAACAGCACAATACATTCCTTCATCTCTTTGGCCAAGACTCACTTCTAAACTAGATTTAACCTAGCCCAAACTCATTTCCCCAGAATAACTAATACTTGGACTCAGACATTAAACTGTAAATTGAAGCAAAATTTAAAAGTGGAGTTCACGTATTAATTCAGATTTCTTCCAACTTTTCAAATATGCCAAATCTCGTAACACTGGGCTCACATTCCCAAATAGCAAGAATCACCCGAAGCTGAGTGATGGCTGCCCCCTTTAAACCAGGCAAACATTCTTTAATTCACCACGCACCCCACCACTCCCTATTGCATTTCCATCCATCACTGAGGCCAAGTCAATTGCAGTTTATGCTTACATGAGTTTTCACAATAAAAAATTTCTCTGTAACCATGACTTTATCAAAAGGAGGAAAATGCATGATAGAAAAGGTCCTCTTTTCCTCACAGATAGCTCACATCACCTGGCCCTTGTGGGCATTTGTATTTGTAACCCCTGACTCATACAACGTTAAGAAGAAAAAAGGTCTTAATGGGATAACCTCAGAGAGGGTGATTTGGCAAGCTATCGGGCAAGTTGGAGAGGCAGGTCATTTTCCCAACCATTCTCTCATTTACTATACACAGAAGAGACAGGGAGATATCGAATTAATGAAATTTCTAGACACTGACATATTTAAGATCTTGAAGATCATATGGTCCAGTGCTTCTCAAGTCAGACTTCCTAAAGATAATGTTGAAAACCTGAAATGTCTTAAATATTTTTTAAATAACAGTTCTATTGAGACACAATTTCCATGCCATGAAATTTTCCCTTTAAAAATGTTCATTGGTGGGCGCCTGGGTGGCTCAGATGGTTAAGCGTCTGCCTTTGGCTCAGGTCATGATCCTGGGGTTGACCTGGGGGGACTCGATCCCACCTCAGGCTCCCTGCTCAGCGGGGAGCCTGCTTCTCCCTTTGCCTCTGCCTCTCTCTCTCTCTGTCTCTCATGAATAAATAAAATCTTAAAAAAAAAAAGTTCATTGGTATTTAGTACATTCACAGAGTTGCGTGATCTTCATCATTCTCTGTTTTTAGAATATGTTCATCACTCCCTTAAAAACCCCACACCCATTAGCTGTGCTGATTCATTCTTCCATCCCCATGGCAACCGCTACTCCACTTTCTGTTTTATGAGTTGCCTAATCTGGACATCTCATATAAATGGGATCACGACAGGTGGGCCTTTGTGTCTGGCTTCTTAGCATAATGTTTTCAAGGCTCCTCCATGTTGTAGCATATGTCAGTACTTCATTCCAAAGGTTGTCTTCAATATTGTTAAAAGTATTTATTTGCCTGTGATAAAGCCATGGTGGTCATTCTTTACATAAATGCATTTTTCTCATTTTGCTAACAATGTGAAAATTTTCAAATATACAGAAAAATTGAAAAAATTATATGGTGCAAACCCATGTACCCACAACCTGGATGCTACAATTAATACTTTGATATATTTACTTTATCAAAAGTTGATCTATCCATCCATCCATCTTATTTATTTTTGAGCAGTGGTTCTCAAAGTGATCTGGAGACCCCTGGGGGTCCTTGAGGCCCTTCTGGGAGGTCCATGATATCAAAAACTATTTTCAAAATAATACTAAGAGGCTTTTTTCCTTTTTCACTCTCATTCTCTCAAGAGTATACAGTGAAGTTTTCCAGGAATGTGATACTGCAACAGATGAATGTAGATATGAGCATCCAGCTGTCTTCCAACCAAACATTAGCTGAACATTAAAGAGATCTGCTCGTCTTTTCAGAGAACAGTTATTTTCTACAAAACTGTTATTTAGGTTAACACGTAATGGGTTTATTATTTTTTTAAATGCTTTAACAAATATTTTTACATTTTCTGTTTTCATTTCTAATATGGTAAACATCAACAGATACAATCCACACGAACAAAAGCTCTTTGGGGTTTTTGATATTTAAGAGCACAAAGGGGTCCTGAGACCAAAAGGTTTGAGCACCACTATTTTCAAGCGCTTCAGAGTAAGAGGCAGACGTCTGTATGCTTCATCCTTAACACAGCAGCACGCATCACATCAGCCAGAGTTCAGTATTTGTCAATGGTTCCTGTTGCTTTTGGTAGGATTTACAGGAAAAAAATGTACAAATTTTAAGTGTGCTATTCTCTTTCAGTGAGTTCTGACAAATATATAATGCTCTACCAAGATTACCACCATACTAGGAAGTTCTCTTGTGTCTCTTTCCAGTCAGTCCCCTCTCCAACCTCCCTCAGAGGCAAGTACTGGTGTGATTTTTCTTCACCTTAGTTTCACCTACTCTAGAACTTCATATAAATGAAATTGTATATACTCTTCAGAGTAAGGCTTATTTCACTCAGCATAATGTTTCTGAGGTTCGTCATGTTGCACAGACTGGTAGCTTGATCTTTTTTATTGCTGAATGCACATTGTTCCTAAGGCAATCTCTCTCAAAAACATCAGGCTCACTGAAGATAAATAAGGTTGGTAACCATGGTCCTAGTCTAAGCTCTTCCCCCACCCCTTGCCTTTTTCCCCCCAGTTAGAGACACAATGACTTAGAGGGGCTGTGATATGTCACTGACCAGTGGCACCACTGTCCAGTGGCACCCAAACCAATCATCTTTCTACCATACACACTGCTGTTTCCTAGTCTCACCTTAGAAGAAAGTTCCCATCTCAATCTGTACGAGAATTTTATTACAGGGAATGGAAAATCAATACCCAAATGATGAAGGTACTAGGCTTCCCTCAAAAACATGTCTGTCATGAATGGATAAACAAATGTGCTATGCTAATACATAGAATACTATGCAGCAACCACAAGGAATAAAATACAGACACATCTTTTATTATAAATAAAATAAACAACATGGATGAACCTTGAAAACAGGATGCTAAGCTAGACGTAAATGGTTCCATTTATATGAAATGTCCAGAAAAGGCAAATCTATAGACACAGAAAGCAGATCAGAGTGCATCTGGGGCTAAGGTGGGAACTAGGATCAAACATAAAAGGGCAGGATTTCAGTGGGGTGATGGAATCCAGTTCTAGAACTGGATTGGAATAATGACTGCACAACTACCAATCAATGAACGGTATACTTCAGATGAGTGTGTTTTGGGGCACCTGGGTGGCTCAGTCAGTTAGGCGTCCGACTCTTCATATTGGCTCAGGTCTTGGCTCAGGTCAGATCTCAGCGTTATGGAACTGAGCCCCACCTCAGACTCCCCACCCAGCAGGGAGCCTGCTTGCTCAGCAGGGAGTCTGCCTGTCCCTCTCCCTTTGTTCCTCCCCACCTCACACTCTGTCTCTCTCCTCTTTTTCTAATAAATAAAAATAAAAATCTTTAAAAAAAAAAAAGATGAGTGTGTTTTATGGCATACAAATTATACTTCAGTAACGTTGCTAAAAAACAACAACAAAAACTTGTCTGTGCAAGTGGCTAAAAGAGTCCTGCTCCAAGGCAGAGAAAGACATGTTTGATAATTTAAAGAACAAAGAAGGCATTTTAAAAGACCCTGTTTGCTACTCAACTAGAAAAGAGTTGTTTATAATAGCAAACAAATACAATCATATGTTGTTTTAAGAATTCATTCAAAGTGTTTCTTTTTAATAAATAAAAGGGATTTATAAATTAACTTCCTCTAAAAAGCTCAGTATCAAGCTATCAGGGCAGGTCCCAGCTGCCCATCATGAGACGGGGTAGTCCATGGGCAAACGGGTCAGTTATCATGTGAGCACAGGATAAAGTTCTTCAGAGTGTTCTTTCAGAAACTCGATTATTGGGTAAATATCTAGAAACTGAGTTAATCCCCCTACTTTTTACATAAGAAGCTGTTTTTTGTTTTGATGACCAAGTTTGTCTCATGGTGACAAACCAAAAGAGGCCACCTTCTTCCCTATGCCCACAAGCCACAGTGGGAAGGAACCGTAACTAGCGTTCAGAACAGATCCTCCTACTCCCAGAAAATTCCTCAACAGCAAAGCTATGCTACCTAAATCCTAATGGTTTCTTGCTCCACTGCAACTAAAACTCCCTAAGCTGTTTCTACCAGTAGCCTAGTTCTCCTTGCTGTCTCCTTATGGGCTCTTACTTCTTAGCTTTGCTCTTCGTTGTTAGATTCTTTATCTTCACTTCTGAGACTCAAAAGTGAATGGCAAGGAATCCTGTTTCTGGAATTGTTTTTCCAGCTCTTGGACGCCTTCCTAGAGCTCCCCTTCTACACTGCCTCCTTCCAGACGATTTTTCTGGTGATGCAGTCCAATCCCAAATACATTAAGAATGCTAGATTTGGAGAAGTTTTTTTAGAGCATTTAACATCAGGGAATATTCCTCTACCACAACCAGACCCAGCTGAGCAAAAATATCTTTTGGGATATATGATACATATATTTCGCAAGAAAAGACACTACCTTCCGAACGCCAGCTCAAAAGTCCAAAACCCCCTGTCTGCAGCCGGCCCCCTCAAGAGGCACAGTAGAGGTTTGGGAGGCAAGATGGAACAGCGTGGACAGAAGACTGGTCAAGGCTATGTGAGGGCTGCTCCAGCGAGAGTGAGGACCTCACTGAACAACTGAAGGGCCCCCTACATTGACAGCCCCCTGTCAGCCTCCTCTTGGGGAAGCTGCCCCTCCCACAGCTCCAGTCACAGGGCACCCACATCCGACAAGTTCAGGTCACAGCACAGCGCGTCCTGCCACCGTAGCTGACTGGGCCTTCCTCAGCTTCCTCATTTCAGTAAGAGTCCCCACGGCTCACGCCAAAACCTCCCAGTCATTGTAGATGCTGGCCTTTCTTTAATCCTCCGTGTCCAATCCCTTGGCAAATCCAAAACCCACCTTGAATCCATCCAGTTCTCCTCACCTCCACGGCTGCCATCCTAGTCTGAGAAAGGCTCCACAGCCTCCCAAGTGGTACCCCTGCTTCTACTCTTGCCTCCTATCGACTAGTCTCCACAGAGCAGCCTCAACAAGCCGTCTGCCCCAGTGCAGTGAGCTCAAGATCCTAACTTCTCACCATGCAACAAGGCCCCTTGCCTCCTGAGTCTTATCTCCTACCACTCACCCTGTCCTCAACATTCTAGCCACGTTGGCCTTCTTTCTAACCCCACAATGTGCCAAGTTCATTCCACCTTGGGCCTCCGCCTCGGGCTCTTCTACAGCCGGGGACGCCTATCCATGCCTGGCTCCTCCTCACCACTCAGGTTTCGGCTCAACCTGAAATGTCACCTCCTCATAAGACTTCTCTGACCAGTGAGATAAAGTATCTGCTCACCCTCCCCCTGCCCCCTATCACTTTCCTTCTTTCATTTTGTTTTATGTTCTTCACTGCACTAACAACATACATCTGATTTGCTTACCGATTCCCCTTACTAGAATATAAACTCCATGACAGGAGATGACTAATTTTCCTCATTTACTACTGTATCACCAAGGCTAGAGCTGTGCCTAGCACCCAACAGAGGCATGATTAATAACTTCTAGAATGGGGGCGCCTGGGTGGTTCAAGCATTAAGCATCTGCCTTCGGCTCAGGTCATGATCCCGGGGTCCTGGGATCGAGCCCCGCATCAGGCTCCCTGCTCCTCGGGAAGCCTGCTTCTCCCTCTCCCACTCCCCCTGCTTGTGTTCCTGCTCTCGCTATGTCTCTCTCTGTCAAATAAATAAATAAAATCTTAAAAAAAAAAAAAAGAAACTTCTAGAAGGAAAGAGCAGCCAGTCCAAAGACCACGGCCAGACTCATGCTGTGGGGCTTGTGAGGTGCTGCTCAGAGAGGGAGGGGGACAGCTAGTCTCCCCCTCAAACAGTTTAACTGGAGGCTACGGGGCTTAGCTAGGCATTTGGCAAAGGGCACTGGCGGTAACAGGAAGCTCTAAGCAAGGGCTGGATCTGCAACACAGGCCACGGGCAAGCTCTAGTCAGGCAGATGCGAAAGCCCCGCTAAGCAGAAGCTCTGACGCCGAGAAGAGACAGGGCCGCAGGTAAGTGAGCCAGCTGGCGCTGGGATAAGCAAGACTGCGAAGAAAAGCAGAGCCTGAGAAGAGCCGAGTCACTTCACAGGGGTGAAGCAGGAAAGGACAAACTCTCCGTGCCGAAGACCCAGAGCCGCCTGGAACCTGGCTCCAGTCTGCACTGAAGTCAGGCAGTCCTAGGAATCCTGGAATCATCTTGAGATTACCAGCACCCTTCCTGACCCTTGCAATAAACCCCCATTACACAGGCGAGCACAGGAGGGTCTCTGATCCTTGATCCTGATCCCAAGAGCTCTGTCTAAATAAAATACAACTCCTGTGACCTGGATTTCTAGCTACAGACAGAATCTCAACAAAAGATGGAAAATATCACCTAAGATATTTGCTGTCTGAACTGGATATATTATACCCAAGAGAATGGGAGCTCACACTGAATTTTTCACCATTGTGTGAATCTTTAAAAATAAGTAAAGTTAACTTTCTACAATACCCTATTCAGGAATTGTACTGGGAACTAAGGGTAAGACCCATTTTACAGGCTTGCCCTTATATAACTGGGCCCTCCTCTCACTAGATCCCCTGAACTGGTGCCTACTACACCGTGTAACTTGACAGAACTCCACGGTAGGTTGCTATGCTCTCCTGCGGCTGAAGAAGAGCTGAAAATGCTTTACATAAGCTGGGTTACATGCTTAAAAACATGACCTCAAGGAACATTTCAAACTAGGCTGTATTAGTCTCCTATGACTGCTATAATAAATGACCACAAAATGAGTGGCTTAGAACACCACCTATTTATTATCTTATAGTTCTGGGAGTCAGAAGTCTGACATGGGTCTCACTGGGCTAAAAATCAAGATGTCAGCAGGGCTGGGTTCCCTCTAAAGCTCTAGGGGAGAATATGTTTTCCTGCCTTTTACAGCATTTGGAGGCACCCACATTCCTTAGCACACAGCCCCACCTCTGTCTTCAGGGCCAGCAACATCAGGCCAGGCCTTCTGCGGCTCTCTCTGCTTCTCTCTGATTTCCTCTCCTGTTTTTAAGGACTTTGTGATTACAACGGGCCCACCCGGATAATCCAAAATAATCTCTCCATTTTAAAATTTTTTTTTAAGATTTTATTTATTTATTTGTCAGAAAGAGAGAGCACACAAGCCGGGGGAGCGGCAGGCAGAGGGAGAAGCACTCCCACTGAGCAAGGAGCCCCATGCGGGGTTCGATCCCAGGACCCCGGGATCATGATCTGAGTCAAAGGCGGACACTTAACCGACCGAGCCACGCAGGCGTTCCGAATCTCTCCATTATCCTAAAGAGAGCTGATTAGCAACCTTGATTCCATGTAACCTAACATATTCACAAGTTCTGAGGATTACAACGTGGATATTGAGGGGGGAGGTGTCATTAATCTGCTGCAACAGTCCACATGGGCCACAATACAAACACCAGCCAGCGAAAGCACTCGGCCTGTCGTCCCACCCCACGCCAGCATCCTCTAAAGCGCTGCTCCACAGAGTTGTGTTTGTCTTTGCACAGGTGAAGATAAACAAGGCTCGCCAAGGGCAAGTTTATGATGTTGGTTTCCAGGTCCCTGAGCTTCCGTTTTCAATCTCACAAGTACTTCTTAATCACCTAGTATGTGCCAGACACAGGCTCTACGGGAAAGTCAAAGGTGAAGACAGCGTGAATGGTGCCAGGTCAGGTCTCCGTAACATTACGAGGCAGAATCAACAAGGATCATGGATCTAGAGAGCAATGTGGTGTACACGCCCTTTGCAAAGCCTTACGAGGACAACAGTGCTTGAGCTGAGTCTTGAAGGACGGGGAGGATTTCATCGGTGGGGAAGGGCAGCACATGGAAGGGCACAGAGCAGCCCAAAGGCATTCCTTTCCCCCCTCTTGGTTTCCCCGTGCCTTGCTTTAGAGGGACTGGCACTCTCACCTCCTAACAGGACCGCAGGCTTTGTGGAGCAGATGAGAGAGGCAACTTTTCAGCTCCAGAGACGCTGCCTTGGACAAGCTGCCTCACCTCAGCAACAGGGCAAATTAACTTCTAAACTTGGGGAGAGGGGGTGTTTTTTTAATATGAAAAATGACAACTCCACCACCACCCACCTGAGAAGGCTATTGTGAGAGTTGCTTAAGATCACGTAAAGAGAGGGGCGCCTGGGTGGCTCAGTCGATTAAGTGTCTGCCTTCGGCTCAGGTCATGATCCCAGGACCCTGGGATACAGTCCCATGTCGTTGTCCTCAGGCTCACTGCTCAGAGGGGAGTCTGCTTCTCCCTCTGCCCCTCCCCACCTCTTGTGCTCACTCTCTCTCTCTCAAATAAATAAATAAAATCTTAAAAAAAAAAATCACGTAAAGAGAATCCAGGACACAGGAGTGCTCAGTGCAAATAAACCCTCTCCACCTTGTCCTCTAACCTCTTTTCCCAGGCTCTTCCCAATATTATCGCTTTTCTTCGCCCTTCCATCAGGATGGCCATCAGCCAATCAGCCTCTACGTGAAAGGGAAATCTGCTCCCACTCTACTAAAGGGAAGAAGATAGAGAAAAGGAACACTGGGGCTTCCTGCTGGGGAATATGGTCCATAATTGTGGACAGTTAACATGGGGAAGGGGAGGTAAGTATTAAACCCTGATGTCAGGGGAAACCATCCACACTGATAGCAATTACGTACACACACACACACACACACACACACACTCTCAATCTCAGTACCGCTGGCACAGCTGGCTCACATTTTTTATCACAGCCCTTGCTAATTACTCTACCACTGTCTCTCTGTCCCCCACCCCCTGGTTTGTGAGCTCCTCAAGGACAGAGACTGTCTTTCTCATCTCTGTAGCCCTCATTCCCACCTCATTCCCGCCCCTCAGTGCATACTATATAATGATCAAATACTGAAAAAAGTGCAAAAGAAAACTTGCTTATCTTTGGCATGGTTGCAGAAGAGTAAATTTCGTCATTTGTGTGCACGGTTCCCATTTACAACTAGTTACCATGCCTAGCATTAGAAAGTACCTCTACTGATAACCTAAAATTTGGAGGGTATTGTGCTCCAAACCTTTAATCCTGTCAATTCCTTAAGTCTGGCAGAGATTCCCACCTTGGGCCAGGAGCACAGGGTTACTATACAGAGCATAAGTATACAGGGGTAGATTTTGGAAATTTGTATCCCAAAGCTATCTTACAGGTCCAAGTTAAAAGATACCACTTAAGCAGAAACCCATTGTCCAGAAAGCTACTGCTTATCCCTAAATACATAAAAAGACCATCTCTTGCCCTCCGGAAACATTCACACCTAGGCTTCCTAATAAAAAGTTGCATAAAAAGGTAGAGAAATGAAACCAAAACCAACCACAAAAAAACTATCTACTAGATGTAATCAGAATCTGTGTGGGTGAGTTACATGTGTGACATTCCTTAAAATGTTAAGAGGGCAAGAACCATGAACTATGTTCTAGAGTACATAGCTCCATTGTGGAGCTTGGAAAGCATGGGCAAAGCAAGAATGCATCTATTTAGTGCTTGTCAAGCAGGCATTTGAAAGCCACACTAGAAGACCCCAGTCAGACACGTTATTTCCTTCAGCTTACAGATGAGGAATCTTGGTCCTCCTAAATGTCAGCTGGGTGAAGACAGAGAATTGGATTCAGCCTGTGAAGCCCGCCTCTTGCCTGCCAGGTACAAGACACATTTACAGACATTATATCAGTTAATCCTCACATCCACCCTGCAGGGCAGTTTTATCCTCCCCATTTTACAGTGGCAGACAGGAAGGCTTTGAAAAGGTAAACCATGGGCTTTTTCCCCACCATCTACGACCTAAACTTTGCCCTGGAGAAAGGCAACTTCTTCCCCTCCAGAACATCCCAGTAATTGAGCACACATTGTAGGACCAAATCAAGATGTTTTGCTATGGGGCTACTTAGCATCACAGAGCGGGAAGGACATGGATCCTAAGGCCAGATATGGAGCTGGAATCTCCTTGGCACTGTTACTTACCCAGGCGGGCCACTGGGCGCACTCACACGCAGTCCCCATTTCTCAAACACCCTATTCCCCCACCCAAAGTCAGTCCTGCCAAAAACACTTTAGGAGTTTAAGACTTTGCATGTTCAGGAAGATCATATTCAGAATCCCTGGACCACTTCACCGGACTGGGGAAAAAATAACCACAACTTCCCTTGCATTTAGTTCCTCCCCCAAAGAGCTGTTGAACCTCATCTGGAAACAGCTGGGAGACAGCAGTTTAACAGGAAACCAAACAACAAAAAAAAAGGCACAGAGTGTACCAGGGAGAGTTAGGCAGCTAGAACCAAGAGATCAGGGGACAGACAGGAAGCTGAGGTTAGAAAGAGCCTAGGCCAGAAACAGTCAGGCAGAAGAGAAGGCCCCGCTGGCCTTCCTCTAGGCCCAAGGAGAAGGAGAAAACCTGGAAAACAGTGGTGAAGGCTCGAATCCCGTGGAAAGGGAAGTCAGACCACCACTGAGATCAAGTCCGCTTCCCTCCCTGCCCCCATCTCAGCCCTCCTTCTCGGACAGCCAGCTAGTGGTCATGATAGGACAGCTGAGGTCAGAAACTCACTTCTGTTCTGCTGCTTTCCGTGCCAGAGGCGACAGCCCAGACAACTGGTTTTGAGTCATTCCTCTGTCAATCTGTATCACAGTTCCACACTGCCAACTAAATTCGGGGACAGTCAAATCAGCCTCACACGGAGAGACAAAGAGTGTCTTCATGAGAAATTACTAGGCAGATACCCACTGGGGACCTGCAGAGTGGCAGGACTTGTGCACAGGGACCTACAGCAAAGCGAAAAGAGCCAGTGGAGCTGGAGGTCTTGAAGAGCAAGGTAAGGGTGCATGTTGCAATCAAGAAACTTAATTGAGCAATGGCCAGTTGCCAAGATATTTTTGAAAGAAGTGGGGGGAAAAATGCCATTACTAAAATTCTTTGGTGTTCTTTAATAATAAGCCTTTAGGTTATCCACACCTAAAAGGGCAAAGGGAAGACTGGTTTATTTTTCCTTTAGCAGAGCTTAGGTAAGAGCTTTCTACTCATGCCTCCTGCTACTTAATCATCCCTTCTCTCCCAGCACACGAAGAAGTTTATATTAAAAGAAAGAAAAGGATTAAGTCCTCTTAATAAAACACATTCCTGTCTTTCACCTATAGTTTTGTTGGAAAAGGCTTTGTGGTATATGCTATAATCTAGGTGGGTTTGATTCCAAGGAAGTGCTCAAAATTCGAGACTGAGTAAGCAGGTCTAAAAGAGGGCAAAAGACTGCAATCTCAATACCATTAAAAAAAAAGAGAGAGAACATCTTCATAGGCTCAGTGCCAGCTCAAACTGGCAAGACCAGAGAATCAGAGCAGAGCCTACAGTGTGCCACGCAAGGGGGATGGGAAGAGAGCTCTGGGTAATGCACTACAGCCATGTGGCAAACAAACCACCAGGGAAACCTTCAAGAGAGGAAATGGGGTGGGGGTGGGAAGGCTCGTTTCAGAAACAAAACAAAGGAACAAGTTGACTAATCATTTATTCCAGAGAGGGAAAATGCCACCCTGAGCCATGTTTTAATTTCAGGTAAATGTGTAATGTTTTAACTTGGATCTATCTGGGTTTAAAGGCTCTCCAAAAAAAAGGGGTGGGGGTGGGGCGGAACGTACCTACTTTTCTTTACTCTGTTTCTGGAGTCTCCTAGGAAACTTCCCCCGTGCCCCCTGCACAGCAGACCTAAGACAGCCTGGGCCAGTGCAGTTACAAATGCAAATAACCCCCACTCAGCAGAGATCCTATCGGGAGCTTCCTGCAGGACTGGACTGCTCTGCACTGCAGCTGGCCCAAAGAAGTTCTGTTGCTGAGGCAGAAGTCACCTGGCACAAATACCTAACATGCACTCGGAAGGAGGAGAGGGTGGAAAGACACTTTAACTCGTGAGGGCCAGGCAGATCTGTGACTTAGAAAAAAAAGGGATTTCTGCCCAGAGCTGCATCCACGTGTCAGAATGGCGTCTGGGATGCCTGCCCTCAACAAGACCATCTCCATATAATGTTTCAGGGCTGACCAGAGAACCTTCCAACTTGTCAGGGGGGCAGACTGCACCTCCAACAGCTGTGGCTCTGGAAGTCTACCTAGGAGGCACCCAGGGTGGCCACTAAGGTGGGACATGGTCTCCCAATAAAGTAGATGTGCGGAGACCCAGCCTCTCTCTGCTGGGGCAGTAAGAAAAGTAGCTAACATTTATAGAGCATCTAACCATGTGTCGTTCCATCCCCAAAACAGCCAATGGAGGCTGATACTACTGTCACCCCCTCTTCATAAAAGAGGAAGCAGGCTCCGAGATTTGACACAACCATTAAATACTGGAACCAGCACTGGAGCCACCCCTGGACAGGTGCTCTTACCCATTAATCGATATTGCTGGAAACACACAAAGCGTCTGCGGGCAGGGGTGGAGAGTCGAGTAACACAAGGGCAGCCTGTATTTACACCTCTTTCGCGTCCGAAGTCGGTGGCCTCGGGACACGGGAGGGGAGGGCCTGGATGGAGGACGTGAAGCCGGAAGAACCCGAGCACTGCCAGCAGGGGAAGAGGCCAGGACACCGACCCCTCTGGCTTCCACTGAGGATCCCAGACCCATAAACCCTCCCAAAGGCGCAAGAACCAATGGGAATGCGTGCAGCCCAGGGGTCCTGAGGCGGTCGAGCCCTCCGCGCCGGTTCTGGCAAAGTCGGAAGCTCCTCTGCAGAGGGGGGGCCGGCCCGGGGTCGCCGGGTCCCTACCTGTAGGCCAGGGTCATGCACTCGAAGAGCTTGGTGAGCGAGGCGTCGATGGACAGGTGGCAGGAGCTGGTCTTGCCGAAGCTGTAGGTCTGGCACGTCTGCTTGTTGACCGTGTCGAAATCGTAGCCCTTCTTGGGCGGGTGCTCGCGGTGTGGCGACGACACCATGAAGTGGCCGCTGTGGATGATCTGCTGGCGGCGCGGAGGCTCCTCGCGGCCCGGCCCGGCCCTGGGCGGCGGCGGCGCGGCGCTCGCGTGGGCCCGGGCCGGGGTGGCCGAAGCGCAGGCGGGCGGCGGGGACGGTTCATCGGTGTCCGAGTCGTCGTCGTCCTCAGGCACCTGAGGCTTGAGCAGCACCGGGCGGCCCCGACTGCGGGGCCGGCGCGGGGAGCACATGAAGACGTCGGCGGCCATAGGGGGTGCCGGCCGGGAGCATCCCCCGGGGCTCCGGGCGACGCGGGCGAGCGAGGCTAACGGGGCGCCGGCCCGGCCCGGCCCGGCCCGCGCGCGGACTGTCCGCGAGCGCGCCGCGGGGCGGGAGGGGTAGGGCGCGGGCCGAGAGGGCCGCCTCGGCGCCGGCCCCGGTGTGACGTCACCGGCGCGTATCGGCCAATCGGCTGCCCGCGTCGGCCTCTTAAAGGCGCAGGGGAGCCTTTCCGTAGCTAGGCGGACAAAAAAAGCGGGGGGTGGGGCGGGGAGGAAGGTCGCGGGAGGTCCCGCCCCTCGCTGCCCCCCTCCGCTCCCGGCTGCCGGGGATGCTGCGGGCCGCGGTGGCCAGGTGGTGCCACTCGCAAGTGTCGCGGCCTTGGAGAGGCGTTGGCCGAGCGGTGCCGTGCCGACCCCGCCCCGCACTCCCGGGAATCGCGCTGCGGGCGGGGCGGGCGCTCCACGTGGTGGGTGGAGGTGGGGCTCCTTCCCCCTCCCAGGCTCCGCTTTCTCTGGCTGGGCCTGGAACTGTGTCCCAACAGCTGGTCCCCCGTGTAGCTGAGCACAGTGGTTATGATCTCCATCTTATTGATGAAAAGACTGAGTCTCTGAATACCAAAGGGATTTTTCTAACGCGGAAACAAGATCAAGAACACTTCTCACTGAGACCTCACATCCACAGAGGTGGAAACCGGCTGTGCCAAATTAAGGCACTCTCCAAGGGGCATCACAGTTAGTACGTGCCAGAGCCACCAGCTCCTTTAACTACAACCCCAAATACTGTCGTTTTTGTTAAGATCTTAAATTTGGAGGGTGAGCCAGCCCCCAAGCAATTCTGAAAGGGGAAATTCTGAGCCATAGTTTTCTTCTCTTTCAAATAGGGAGCAATTGTGTCTCAGAAAGTTGTGACGGTTAAAAATGATGATAAATTGCTTAGCACAGTGCCTAGCTCGGAATGAGTGCTAAAGAAATGTTCTACAGACCGAAATAATGGAACCAACCAGACCAGAGTTACCTAGAAATTGCCAGTACTCAACCACTTTGGACCTACAGAAACAGCAATTTCATATGGTTCAACCTAATAGTCAAAACTTCTAGAAAGCTGTCAAGGTTTCAGGGGCTCAAAGTCAGCCTGGGGTGGGGGCCATGTTGGGAAGATGGGGGATGACAGGGCATCAAGAGGGGGAAAGAGACACTTGGCCAAGAGCACCCACTCTAGTCCCTTGAGAGTCCTCCACAGCTTCTGTGCTCTGCTTTGAAAACAGTTTCACTTCCAGATTTGGGTGGACACTGAGTACCCTGCCCCACCCTCCTCCTCACAAGGGCCTCCGGAAGGACAGTGCTCAGAGAGAAAATGAAAAAGGGCTCTTACAAAATGGGCATGCATCCTCCTTCCCCAGATGTCTCCAAGGAGGGATAAGCCAAAGGGACTGGCAGCTTCAAGTGTGAGTTTGAGGTCTACCCCTTGCCCAAAGCAGCGCTCCCAACGCTGGTTGCAGATGTCTAAAAGCCACCCTTTGACTTGCCTTCCTTCATCTGAAGACCTCTCTCCTTGGGAAACTCTTAAATGCCCAGCTGCATTTGATGCACCAATTCCACTTTAGAATTTGACCCTAAGACTGTAGCGTCACTTATCAAGGGTGAACATTAGAAACAATGTAATGTCTGACAAGAGGGAATTCATTGAATATATTATGGCCCCAAATGGAATGAAACACATTTTTTTAGAGAGGGGGGTGGGGCAGAGAGAGAGGGAGAGAGAGAGAATCTCAAGCAGACTCCCCACTGAGTGCAGAGCCCCGACAGAGGGCTCGGTCTCACAACCCTGAGAACATGACATGAGCTGAAATCAAGAGTGGGTCACTCAACGGACTGAGCCACCCAGGAACTCCTGAAACATGACATATTAAATGAAGCAAATATTACTGGTGTGGAAAAATGCCCATGATACAATGTTAGGTGGAAAACCAACTTTTAAAAAAGTTATCAGTAGTTTGATATCAATTTCAAACAAATACTAACAAAGTCATATATTTATGTGTGTGTATGTCAGAAAATGCACCCTAATGTTCACACCGGTTATCTCTGGGTGGAGCGATTCTTATTTTCTTCTTTATGCTTATCTGTATTTTCTAATTTCCAAAAGAAGCAATTCTTACTTGTATACATTTTTTTTTTTTTTGAGTGTACTCTTTATTTCTCCTTGGTCTCTTAGCACAAAAGACATCCTTGTGGGAGGATGTATACTTTATTTTTTTTTAATTTAAAAAAGCAAGCATCAATTCCCTAGGAGGACAGAACCTCTCTAAAGGCTGATGCTGCAAACTGGCAACCCATGGGCCATATGCAGGGCACAGACGTGCTTTGTTTAATCCACACCACGGATTCTTAAAGATTATATTAGAGAAAAAAAAAACAAGACTGGAGGAAAACCCAGTTTAAAAGGCAGGAAGCAGAGAATTACCAAGAGTGAGATCTGGAGGGTGCAAAAAGCAATCAATGGCTAGAGGGAGAAGGTCTTGGGGGCAATTTACCAGGATATGTGGAAATGATTGCAGAGAATCTAGCCTGAGGGGCCCCACCTTCCTTCCTGCAGAGTAAGGAGCAGTATAACAGCCACGTGCACAGAGGGACATGCAGGGCAGTGCTCCAGGGGAGCTAACAACTCCCACGAAGGACAGAGAGCTCCCACACCCAGCAAACCACAAGAACACAGAACCTCATAAGGACAGCCATCTCTTCTCAAAAAATCAGAAGCACTCCATTATAATTAAATGAACAATCAGGCAAATAGGAATTCCCAAATGCAGAGTATTACAGACCAGCAAAAGTCAGTCAGCAAGCATTTAAGGAAAGCCAGCACTCTGGAAGAAAGCTACCTGAGAACTAACAAGTAAGGGGTAAGTTAGAACAAACAGAAGGCTTTAAAAATAAAAAATAAATAAAAATAATTAATAGCTCTAGAAAAAATGTGGAAGCTTCTGCGCCCATCAAGCAAAAACTTATTTTAGCTTCTTTGTTAAAAGAAGCAAATAGAGGTCTTGGAAAATAAATATAAATATATGATTTTGAAAAGCTGAGTTGATAGCAAAATGAATATGGCTGGGCAACACAGTAGTAAGCTAAAAGATTAAAACAGAATTTCTCCTAGAAATTCTAAAAGGACAAAGAGAAGGTAAATGACATGGAAGATACATTCAAAAGTTCCAGCACCTGCCTAATAGTTCCAGAGAGAAAGAAGAAAGTGAAAGAGAGAGGGAAAAATAGAGAGAGGAAATAATTAAAGCAGCAATAAAGGAAAAAGTTCCAGTGCTTAAATACACAAGCCTTCTCAATGGATCAATATAGGTTGATCGTGCTGTGATAACAAACCACATCCAAATCTCAATGGCTTAAAACCACAAAGGTGTGTTTTCTGCCTCTTGCTAACTATCTATTGGCTACGTGTCCATCACAGGTCAGCAGTGGGCTCTGCTGGTTGTAGTCACTCTAAGACTCAGGCTGGCAGAGCAACCACCGTCTGGAATGTTGCCCATCACTGTGGCAGAAAGGAAGAGAAAGCTCAATGGGTCTCACATTAACAGTTCAATGGTCCAGCCCAGAAGTGGTATGTACTCACCACTCATTGCGCAGAACTAATCACATGGCCTGACCCAAACATGAAGGAGCCAGGAAATATAATCCAAGCATATGACTGGAACTATTTAGTGAATAGCACTGATGAGTAATGATCAATTATACCTTTGGTTTCCATTAATTTGATACCATGGATGACTCTCAAAAGCATTATGCAGGGTAAAAGAATTCAGACTTAAAAGGCCATATATTGTTTGATTCCATTTATTTATATGACATCTGTAAAAGGCAAAATGATAGGGACCAAAAAACCAGATCAGTGGTTGCCAGGAGCTTGTGGGGAGGAAACTAACTGCAAAAAGGAACAAGAGAACTATTTGTGGTAATGCAAATACTCTCTCTTGATTATGGTGGTGTTTGTATGACTGTGTAAGTTTCTCAAAAGTCATAGAAATGTATGCCTGAAAAGAGTGAATTTTACTGTATGTAATTTTACCTCAATAAATCTTGGAGGATAAAAGGTTAAATAAATGGCTTTTTCCATCCATAGGATATTTGAAAGAATTACTGGAGGTTGTTCTTTAGCAAAACAAAAATTAAATTCAAGTAAATAGAGTACACAAGAAACAGCGTAGAGCAAAACAAATAAAACTTAAACTTGAATTTTAAAAATTATGATTTTATAAGATTTTTATAAAAATAAAATCTAAAAAAATAGAGTTTTTAAGAATAAATCATGTTAGAAGGCTTGTAATTAAAAATAGCCGTCCCCAATCCAAATCAAAACCTCAATGAGATACCACCTCACACCAGTCAGAATGGCTAAAATTAACAAGTCAGGAAATGACAGATGTTGGCGGGGATGCGGAGAAAGGGGAACCCTCCTACACTGTTGGTGGGAATGCAAGCTGGTGCAGCCACTCTGGAAAACAGTATGGAGGTTCCTCAAAAAGTTGAAAATAGAGCTACCATATGATCCAGCAATTGCACTACTGGGTATTTACCCAAAAGATACAAAAGTAGGGACCCGAAAGGCTACGTGCCCCCCGATGTTTATAGCAGCAATGTCCACAATAGCCAAACTGTGGAAAGAACCAAGATGTCCATCAACAGATGAATGGATAAAGAAGATGTGGTATATATATACAATGGAATATTATGCAGCCATCAAAAGGAATGAGATCTTGCCATTTGCAACGACGTGGATGGAACTGGAGGGTATTATGCTGAGCGAAATAAGTCAAACAGAGAAAGACATGTATCATATGACCTCACTGATATGAGGAATTCTTAATCTCAGGAAACAAACTGAGGGTTGCTGGAGTGGGGGGTGGGGTGGGAGGGATGGGGTGACTGGGTGATGGACACTGGGGAGGGTATGTGTTCTGGTAAGCGCTGTGAATTGTGCAAGACTGTTGAATCTCAGATCTGTACCTCTGAAACAAATAATGTAATATATGTTAAGAAAGAAAAAAAGAAGAAGAAGAATGTAGCAGGAGGGGAAGAATGAAGGGGGGGAAATCGGAGGGGGAGAAGAACTATGAGAGACAATGGACTCTGAAAAACAAACTGAGGGTTCTAGAGGGGAGGGGGTTGGGAGGATGGGTTAGCCTGGTGATGGGTATTGAGGAGGGCACGTTCTGCATGGAGCACTGGGTGTTATGCACAAACAATGAATCATGGAACACTATATCTAAAACTAATGATGTAATGTATGGGGATTAACATAACAATAAAAAATTAAAAATAAATAAATAAATAAATAAAAATAAATAAAAATAGCCGTCCCCTATCTGGCCCCCCCACACCCATGCCGTGCCCCTTAGTAACTGATAGCGCCACCCACCTCCTCCCAGAGGTAATCCCTTTTGAAATTTTTAGTTATTACTTCTAGTATTTATCTCCAAATTAAAAAAAAAAAAGCCTCTCTTGCTATATATATATATATTCTAAAATCATCAACTTCAGACATCATCTATTGACTTATTATGTTAAAACGATTTTACTTGGGGCACCGGGGTGGCTCACTCGGTTAAGCATTTGCCTTCAGCTCAGGTCATGATCCCAGGGTCCTAGGATCAAGCCCCGAGTTGGGCTGCCCGCTCAGTGAGGAGTCTGTTTCTCCCTCTGCCTCTGCCCCTCCCTCTCACTCGTGCTTGTGTGCGCGTGCTCTCTCTCTCTGTCTCAAATAAATAATTAACTAAAAAATTAAAATATTAAAAAAAGAATGGTTTTACTTTATTTTGTTATACACCTCTTTCCTCCCCTTTTTTTTACTAATATAGTTAAATTATATTTTGTTTAATTCATATTCAATGTTTTTATTATTTTGGCTACAAAATTATTTTATTTTATTTATTTTATTTTGTTTTATTTTATTTTTTTAGAGGGAGAGAGAAGGAGAATGTGCACATGTGCACGCAAGTAGGGGGAGAGGGGCAGAGGGAGAGGGAGAGAGAGAATCTTAAGCAGGTTCCACACCCAGGGCAGAGCCCTACTTGGGGCTTGATCTCATGGCCCTGGGATCATGATCTGAGTCAAAATCAAGAGTTGGATGCTTAACCAACTGAGCCACCCAGGCGCCCCAGCCACAAAATTATTGTGCACTATAATTTCTTTTCCTTGTTTCTTTGAACAAAAAATTATTCAAATTTTTGTTTTTCCTGGAGTTAACAATTGCCTCACATTTTTCCCCATTTGTTTAGCTTTCTTTGAACCCATGTAAGTCTTCCCATACCATCCAATAGTTTTGTTAAATATATCTCAATACAACTTTGACAGAGTCAACCCTATCAGATCTTATCAGCCTCAATTTTTCCCACTGAAGTCCTTTGTCCTAACAATAGGGATTGACTGTTGTCTAGGATTACTGCATAGCTATTGTCCTGGGACCTCCCTTTATCATCCTGGAAATTTACTTCATTGATCTTGTGTCAAATATACTATTTCCTAAGCTCTGTATGGTGCTTTGGATCCCCTTTCATTGGTTTTTAAAATTGCTTGTCAGACCCCAGCCACTAAAATGGTGAAGCAGATCGAGAGCAAGTGTGCTTTTCAGGAAGACTTCAACAGTGCAGGAGATAAACTTTTAGCAGTTGACTTTCATTCACATGCTGTGGGCCTTGCAAAATGATCAAGCCTTTCTTCATTCCTTCTCTGAAAAGTGTTCCAACATGATGTTCCTTGAAGCAGATGTGAATGACGTCAGGATGTTGCTTTAGAGTGTGAAGTCAAATGCATGCCAACCTTCCAATTTTTTTAAAAAAGGACAAAAGGTGGGTGGATTTTCTGGAGTTAACAAAGAAAATCTTGAAGAATGAATTAATCTAATCATATTTGCTGAAGCATAACCAGCCATTGCCTGTTTAAAACTTATAATTTTGGGGCAGGGGAAGCCTGGGTGGTTCAGTCAGTTAAGTGTCAGCCTTCAGCTTGGGTCGTGATCCAGGGTCCTGGGATCGAGCCCCATATTGAGCTCCCTGCTCAGTGCGGTGTCTGCTTCTCCCTCTGCCCCTCCCCTCCACTCATGCTCTCTCTCTGGCTCTCTCTCTCCCTCAAATAAATAAATAAAATCTTTTAAAAAATTTTTATAATTGTTTTATTTATGAAAAGGAAAGATCAAGCATGAAGACTATATACCCAACTACCCTCTGATTATAAGTGACAATAAAATATTAATTCTACCTTTTAAAAAAAGAAACACACACCCCTTGTCTTTGTCTTTCCTGGTGTACTTTCTTGTTTCATAGGAGTACATCTTCCAGTAGCCTCTGCAGAAAGGTCATGGGAAGCAGAATTTTGGGGGCTTTGCACATCTAAAAGTGATTTTATTTTACCTGCATGTTTGTTTGATAGTTTGGCTGGGTAGAAAAATGTAGGCTGAAAATCATTTGCCCTCTGAATTTGAGAGATATTGTTCCACTATCTTGTAGCTTCTGATATTGCTTTTGAGACACCCAATGTCATTCTTGTTTGTTTGTTTGTTTGTTTAAGATTTATTTATTTATTTGAGAGAGAGAGAAAGAGAGAGTGAGTGGGGAAGGGGCAGAGGGAGAAGGAGAGAGAAAATCTCAAGCAGACTCCCCACTGAGCACGGAGCTCAACAAAGGACTAGAACTCACAACCCTGAGATCATGACCTGAGCTGAAATCAAGAGTCAGACACTTAACTGACTGAGCCACAGGCACCCCTCCAATGCCAATCCTATACTGGTTTGGTTTTTTGTTTGTTTGTTTGTTTGTTTTCCTGTGATGTGTTTTTCTCTCTGGGAGCCTTAGAATCTTCTGTCATTAGTGTTCTGAATTTTATGATTATGTGTCTTAGTGTGGGTCTCCTTAAAATTAATGAGGTTGGGCACTCTGTGGGCTCTTTTATTTTTTTAAGATTTTATTTATTCATTTGAGAGAGAGAGAGAGAGCATGCGAGCAGGGAAGGAGCAGAGGGAGAGGGAAAGAAAGCATCTGACGTAGATTCTGTGCTGGGTGTGAAGCCTGACTCAGAGTTTGATCCCACACCTATGAGATCATGACCTGAGCTGAAACTGAGAGTTGGATGCTCAACTGATTGAGTCCCCCAGGTGCCCCTCTGTGGTCACTTTTAACCTGAAGGTCCATGTCCTCGTGTGAGGGATATTTTGTTATATTATGTAATTGATTATTTTCTCCTTTCATTTTTCCTGTTCTCTCTTTCTGGAACTTCTATTAGATATTGGACCCGTTGGATCAATTCTCTAATTTTATTATATTTTTTTATTTTTGTCTCCCTGACCTACTTTTAGGGGAATTTTACCAAAATTTTAACTTATGCCACATTAAAACTTTTTTTTAGAGGTCTTTCTTATTTTTGGAGTGTTATTTCTTTATAGAGAGAGCATCCAGTTCCTGTTTCATAGATGCAATCTCATTTTATCTCTCCAAGAATACTACTTTGAGTTTATTTGAAATTATCTTTTGCTCCCTGAATTGTTTATGTTTCTTTTTCTTCTTTTTTCCCATTAGTTTGTTTTGAACTCTCTCGTCATGTGGGAAGCTTTCCTCAAAAGTCTGGATGCCCATTAGAATGACCGTTAGGATCAGCGCGCATGGCAGGAACTTGGCTCATCAAGTGGTGAGTCAGTGGGTTGCCAGGGAGTTTTAGGTTAGAGACTCCTATATGTCAGAATCTGGAGGTCTTTTCTCTGAGTGGTTCAGATTGCGCAAATGAGCTCCAGTTGCCTTCTGGGAAAGGATAAGCCTGGCTACAGACTCTTTGGGGCAAGGCCAGGGAAGGGGCCAGCGGTCTTGCTGTTCATCTGTCCACTGCCACCAAACTCTCTGCCTGCAGCTTCGGGCAGCTCATTCCCTGCAGTCTTCCATGCTACCGTCCATGAGTCTGGAGCCCCTCTGATGTAATTTCTCCAGATGCTACACCTCCTGTCTCCAGAGGAAGGGAGAGAAGGCAGTTAGCTGAGACTGAGCAGGATGAGGGTGGCAACCTAGAGGTCTGTTTCATATACAGACTTTCAGCCAAGCCCCGTTTCAGTCTCCTGCTTTCTGCAGTAGCTGAGGCATCCAATTCCTGAGATTTTCCGGGATTGCGGGAGAGGACTGGCTTGCCTCTCACTAGATTCTCCTTCTCCAGCACTTGGGTCTGATCTTTCTCCACCTTGCCGGGCTCATTTGCATTCTTCATCCTCCTTTCCACTTTGTATATTGCAGTTTGGGGCTGCAGATGTTCTTATTTCACTAAATATGGATTTGCCGCTTCTACTCCTTGTTTTCTTGTACTTTGGGGGTGATTTTGGTGGAAAAGAAAGGGGTGAACATGCGATTATTATACAATAATAAAAACATATCTAAACAGTTTTTTTCCTTAATTTGGCTGATTTGCTGATGTTTAAAAAATCATGACATCTCATATAAACAAGTGAATGCTAGAATTTTCTTGAACTATCAGAAGGTCTGACAACACTGGGCCTTTATCATTTCCCCCCTGGTAGCAGCTGGAGCTCGGGAGCAACTGTCCCCTTTAAACACAGCATGGATGTTCCCATTTCCGCAGTCCCCACCACTCCCAATTGTCCCAGTGTGCTTTTGCTTCTTTACATTACCTGCCTGGCTCCTGGAGGCATTTGAGTTTGCATTCCCTGCCAATGCGTCTCAGGGGAACAAGTTAGTGGGAACTCTTCCTACTATGGCTGTGGGAAGAAGAAGACAGCCACGGGAGAGGTGAGGCCTGCAAGCATGCTAGGGGTCAGTCCAAAGTGGGGAGGAAACTGAAGAAGGTGAGAGAGCTCTGGGGACAAAACTTTCACAATTTAGGATAATTAGTGCCCACTTCCTGGGGTTGTTGTGAGGATTGAGAGAGTCAATACGTGGGAAGTACTTCAAATGGTGCTTGGCACCTAGTATGTGGTGCCATGTTGGTTTATTATTATTTGTTTGGTTTGGTTGGGTATAATTTACATACAGGAAAGCTCTCTCTTTAGTGTATGGTTCCATGGGTTTTGACAAACATATAGTTATGTAATCACAACCACAATCAAAATGTGGAATATTTCCGGTACCCACTCCACACACACACAGAAGCTTCCCTCATACCCCTTCCTTCCACCCCAGCCCCTGGCAACCACAGATACGCTTCTTGTCCCTACTGTTTTGCTCTTTCCAGAATTCCATACAAATGGAATCTTTCAGTACGTAGCCTTGAGTCTGGCTTCTTTCATTCAGCATAATGTATCTGAGATTCTTCCCTATTCTTCAGTGTCTCTGTAGTTCATGCCTGTTTATTCTTTTCTTTTTTTAAAAAAAGATTTTATATATCTATTTGAGAGAGAGAGAAAGTGAGAGAGAGAGAGAGAGCACAAGTGGGGGGAGGGTCAGAGGGAGAAGCAGAATCCCCACTGAGTGGGGAGTCAGATGCGGGGCTCGATCCTGGGACTCTGGGATCACGACCCCAGCCAAAGGCAAAGGCTTAACCAACTGAACCACCCAGGCGCCCCTGTTTAAAAAAAAAAAAAAGATTTATTTAGGGGTACCTGGTGGCTCAGTAGGTTAAGTGTCTGCCTTCAGCTGGGGTCATGGCACGATCCCAGGGTCCTGGGATCGAGCTGTGCGTTGGGCTCCCTGCTAGGTGGGGAGTCTGCTTCTCCCTCTCCCTCTGCCCCTTCACATGTGCTCTCTCTCTCTCTCTCTCACTCGCTCTCTCTCTCAAATAAACTAAAAAATTTTTAAAAGATTTATTTACTTATTTTAGAGACAGAGAGAGCTCGATCACAGGGAGGGGCAGAGGGGGAGGGAGAGAGAGAGAACCCTCAAGCAGACTCCCCACTGAGCGCAGAGCCCAACACAGGGCTCAATCCCAGGGCCCTGAGATCATGACCCAAGCCAAAATCAAGTCAGCCGCTTAACCGACTGAGCCACTCAGGCGCCCCTTTTCCTGTTTATTTCTGAGTAGGATTTCGTTGTATGATGTACCACAGTTTGTTCATTCACTCGGCAATTGAAGGTCATTTTAGTTGTTTCCAGCTTGGGGTGATTATATAAATAAGGCCACTATAAACATTTATGCACAGGCTTTTGGACATTTTAATTTCTCTTAGATAAATATATGTAGGAGTGGGATTTCTGGGTTGTTTGGTACATTGATGTTTAACTTTATAAGAATCTGCCAAACTGTTGGGAGGATGGGTTAGCCTGGTGATGGGTATTGAGGAGGGCACGTTCTGCATGGAGCACTGGGTGTTATGCACAAACAATGAATCATGGAACACTATATCTAAAACTAATGATGTAATGTATGGGGATTAACATAACAATAAAAAAATTAAAAAAAAAAAAAAAAAGAATCTGCCAAACTGTTTTCCAAATGGCTGTACCATTTTAGCCCCCCAGCAGCAGATGAGTGTCGAAGGGCTGGGAGGGGTCTGGTTGCGCCGCATCGTCCCTGGCGCTTGGCGTGGTCTATCTTCTCCACTATTCCAGTGGGAGTGTCCTGGCGTCTCACTGTGCTTTGAACTTGCATTTCCCTAATTACTAATGATGTTCAGCATCTTTCACGTGCTCATTTGCTTCCCATATATTTTCTTTGATGAAATATCTATGCCAATATTTTGCTAGGTTTTCTTTCTTTTTTTTTTTTTTTGGCAGGGGTGTTTGCTTTCTTGTTATTCACTCTTGAGAGTTCTTTATATATTCTAGATACAAGTCTTTTATCAGATATGTGTTTGGCCAAGATTGTCTCCCAGTCTGTGGTTTGTCTTTTTATCTCCTAACAGTGTCTTTAGCAGAGCAGAAGTGTTGAATTTTGATGGAGTCCAATTTTATTAACTTTTTCGTTCATAGTTAGCGCTTTGATGTCATGTTTAAAAAAGCTCTGCCTAACCCCAGTCACAAAGATTTTCTCCTGTTTTCTTCTAGAATTTTTAGAGTTACATTTGGGTCTATGAGCCATTTTGAGTGAATTTGGCTATAAGGCACAGGGATGGACTGAGGTTCATTCCTTTTGCAGGTGGATGTCCAATTGTCCCAGCACCAACTGTTAAATATTTGCAGTGAGTATCAACACTATCAGGATCCCCAGAGCTTGGGGGGCTGGCAGTCAGCAAGAGGGCATCCTGGCCCCACGTGCCCCTCAAATCTAACAGCCGGGGGCCCTGTTGCAGTTCTTTGCTGGCAGAGGAATTGGTTTCGGGGTACTTTACCTCCTCTCTCGCTTCCTGAAATCTCTTGTATAAAACAAACCATGAAAGGGCAGGGGTGGCTTAGTGGTCTGGCAACGTCCCTTTGAAAATAAACAAGTGCAGAAACTGAAAGCCAATGGCCATCTCTGGGGACTACTTGGAGAAACAGTTTGGGGCCGGTGCATCCGCTGCGCGTGGCTCTCCTGCCCCCACCGGCGACAGGTCGGATGCAGCAAAGCCAAACAGGATCCTGATCGTTTCAGATGTCAGCTCTGGCCAGGGAGACCACCCCCACCTCCAGGCCTTTGCAGAGAGAGGCCACGCTGGTGGGGAGTGTCTAATCGTGGGGGAAGCCGGAAGAGGTCCAGGCTAAACGGCCCTCAACTGTTTGCACAATCGGCCTCATGCACCTACGGAGCGGCGACCTCTCTTTTATAGATAGGGAAACTGAGGCAGGGGGAGCTGTGTGTGTGTGTGTGTGTGTGTGTGTGTTTGTGCACGCGCACGCACACACAAAGAAATAGATGAGTGTGAATTTGGGATTTTGGGGGGACAGCTTTATCGAGGTATAACTTACATCCCATAAAATTTCACCCACTTGGAAGCGTACAACTCCGTGAGCTTTAAAGAAATTCACACAGTTGTGTGATCCTGCCCACAATCCAGTGTTAGAATATTTCCATCACCTCCTGTCCTTCTGCAGTCCATCCTTGCTGCTCCCAGACCCTGACAACCCAGGCTTTACCTTCAGGCACCAGAGTTTTGCTTTTTCTAGAAAGTTCACGTAAATGGAATCATGCAGTGTGTAGTCACAGTGGGATTTCAAGCCAGAATCTAACAAGGAAGCCAGAGAGCCAGGCCTACAAGCACACCGTTACCAAAGGTTTTCCCCACCTGCCGTGTCTCCAAACCTGCACATCTTCCAAATGAGCTATACATGGGTCCCCTTCTCAGGGTTGAGGCCAGGCTGAGATGAGATAATGGGGGTCCAATATCTTGCAGAGTCATCACACTCCATGGAAACTGGAAACAGACCGAATGGCCAGCAGCAGGAGAATGGGTAAGTACCTTGTTGTGTCTCTGCCCTGTAGAATCTTCTTTAGCGAGGAGAATGGACTCCAATGATGTGCAACCATATCGATAAAGCCCACAAACATCACACTGAGTGAAAGAAGCCAGATACAAAAGAGCACATCCTGTGATTCCATGAACAGAAAGGTCAAAACCGGGCAAAACACACCTGTGCAAAGAGAAGTAGGGAGAGCGGTTGCCCTTTGGGGAGTAGCGACTGGGAGGGACAGCGGGGGGCCATGCAGGCATGTTCAGCGTGTGCGAGATCATTGAGCTACACCTTTACGTGGTGATGAACACTTCAGAAAAGTCTTGCGTGGTGCCTGGCACATAGTAGGCAATTATTATTCTTGTCCTTTCATCTACACAGTGTTTCCATGGGGAAGTGTGGTCACTGCAGGGGCTGGCAAACTTTCTCTGTAAAGGGCTAGATATTAAATATTTTTGACTCTGCAAACCATACAGCCTCTGTGGCAATGATTCACCTTTGCTGTTGTATCGTGAAGGCGTCTGGGGATGATATGCGAATGAACAAGCATGGCTGTGTTCCAACAACACATTGTTTACAAGAACAGGCAGTGGGCTCGATTTGCTGACCCCTCATCTAGTGAAAGGCTGAATCCCAAAGCCTCCTTCACTGAGTCCCTGTTCAGTCCCTTCCTTGGCCCCGGTTTTCCTATCTGTATAATGGGGAGGCTGGTCTCTGCTCTAAACTACCATCCCAGGGGGTACAGAGGTCAAATGAGCTCATAACCGAGGGAGCCGTGAGGGAGAAAAGAGTAGGAATTACGAGTCTCTTGAGATTCTTTGGTGCAAAGCAAATTGTTATTTCTGCCAAGGTCTGAAGAGAGAAAGCCATTGGCCCCAAGTCACCCAGTGCATACATGGACACCAGGGTCCCAGGGGTATCCTGGAGGGAGTCAGGACCCACAAGCCTGGCACCACATCTTGGTCCTTGCACCCCAGAGGCTTTTCTCTCAAGAGCCTGTGGAGGAAGAACAGTGGTGAAGAAGGAAGGCTGGAAAACTGAGTCCCCATTGGGCTGTTCCTCTGAAACCCAGGGCCCCAAAGCTCCCCACTTGGGCCTGCTTTACTGAACGGCCAGTGAGTACAACAGGGATGTGTCCTCAAATCTCCTCAGCCAGGAGTGTCTTCCCTTCTTCCTGTTTCCTGGCAGGCTTCTACTCATCCCACAAGGCATCATTTAGGCTATCGACCACTCTGGGTGGATTAGCCCAGGGTCAATCATTTGGGGTAGAGGCCGGTCTTCAGAGAGGCAAATATAACTCAGAAGGCAAGCCCAAAGCAGCCGGGGGGTGGACAATTCTTGCCTTTCCCTGTGCCTCATTCTCTAGGAGTGGGACTTCTGGAGTCTAGACGTGATTGAAGATAGTAACTATAATAGTAATAATAGTAGCAGGCAACAGTTATTGAGATTTACTACATGCCAGGACCTGTCCCAAGCACTTCAAGTGTATTAATTCATTTAATCCTTGCAACAACCCAAGTAGGCACTATTATTTTTCCCATGTTATAGATGAGGAAACGGGCCCGGAGAGGTTAAGACTCTTACCTGAGGTGACACAGCTCTGAAGTGCTGGAGCTCTGAGGATGATAGAAGCAGCTGTTTCAGAAGTCCAAAATGGGTCCATGTTATCTTGTTTATATCCCTTTTCTCAACTCTGAGTCATCTAAGGCCTTGTCACATGGGAGCATTAAAAGAGGAAGTTGGGAAGGGAGAGAGAGATACTCTCTCCAAGAGAATGACTCCCAGTCAGGAGTCAGAGCTACCATATGGGCAACCATCCCTCCTTCTGGATTCATCCAGGAGACACTCCAAGCCCTGGGACAGACGACTGGGGGCTCAAGTGGGAAAAGACCCAGGGAAGGGCGCCTGGGTGGCTCAGTTGGTTAAGCAACTGCCTTCGGCTCAGGTCATGATCCTGGAGTCCCTGGATCGAGTCCCGCATCGGGCTCCCTGCTCGGCAGGGAGTCTGCTTCTCCCTCTGACCCTCCCCCCTCTCATGTGCTTGCTCTCTCTCAAATAAATAAATAAAAAATCTTAAAAAAAAAGAAAAGAAAAGACCCAGGGAAAACAGACCTAAATCATCGAGGGCATTTATTGACTCATAGGATTGAGAAGTTCAGGAGGAGGGCTGGCTTCAGGGCCGGCTGGGGCCCAGTGTTCAAATGCAGCTCTCAGGAAGCTCAAACTCGCCGTCTTTCAACTCGTTCTTGTGTTCACTTCATTCTCAAGCAGGACTCTCCCAACATTGCTGCAAAGGCGGCCCTCTAGGGAATTCCCTAGTGAATACTTTAGTAGGCCTCTTTCCCAGCAGTTCCCACAGAAATCCCAGGGCTGCCTCTCACTGGGCCACGTTGGCTCATGTGATCATCCCTGAACCAGCCGCGGCCAGGGGAGGGACCCCGCTGATGGTACAAGCTTGCATCACCTGGCTGCCCCTGGGACTGAGTGGGCAGGGGTGACCCCTACTGGCAGGAAAGGGGAATGCAACCGGCGAACAGCAAGGTGTCCTAATATTAGGAGCCTCTGGAGGGAAATAAAGCATTCCCCACCCAGAGAAGGGGGATGATTAGACTTGGCCTTTAAGGTCTGCAATCCCTCCTTGTCTTGACTGTGGACCTCCATGACCCCTGTTGGCTTAGTCTGGGCTAAGACCTGGACCTGAGTTTCTCTACCTGCCTCTCGCAGCCCACCTGACTCCACCCACCAGGCTGCGGTACTGATTGTCTGGGAGCACTCGGCCTTTTGCCAACTCCTGACCTCCTGCTTGGCCTATTGCCCCGGTTCCCTAGTTGCTTTGCCCCCATCTCTAGTCTGGCTTTTTCCAATCCACGCCATTCCCTGGAAGTACTATCCCCAGGCCAGCAGAGTCCTGGCTCAGAAACCTCCAGCCTTCTCCTTAGCATCAACAAGGAAAAACGAGCTTCTTAGCCCCATGCCTGGGCTCCCTCCGCCTAGAAGCCTCCCTGACGCCGCCTCCTCATCAAAATGCACCTCCCCTAATTCCTAACTGTGTTGGCCATCCTGGCACACTGGCTCATTTCTTTGCCTAGAGGGAAAGGCTCAAGCTTGAGTCACTGCTGCCCAGGGCCCAGCACACCCATGATGCTCACAGGAATACCCACAAAGCCTACATTTCCAGCTATTGGCATGACCACTCCTCCATTAATGGGCATGAGCGGAAGTCAGCTCCACAGATGGACAGGAAACTGAAAGCAACAGAGAAGCCAAGAGAGACACAGAGAGTGAGAGAATGACTGAGAAACATAATTGGGGGGGAGGGGTTGGAGGCCGTGGATCCAGGGAGACAAGTCTGGAAGGAACTTCATCCAGGACAGAGATGTAGACACACAGGGAAGACATCAAAGGAGGGAGCCAAAGGGTGTGAGCTGAAGCATATTTTTGGTTGAGCAAACAAGGCTCCTATGATTTCTGTTTTGTCAAGTTGAACTTTATCAGGAGTTCAGGAGTTTATTTCGCTGAGCAATCATCCTGGGAAAAACACTAGAACATGTTAAAAAGGAAGGGGGGTGGGGAGGAGAGGCAGACAAAACAAAGGAGAGAACATTTGCCTCCAGGTGGGTCAGCATGGTGAGTCTCGGCAGGCCTGGTTAACACAATAATCTCACCCCACCCCGCCCCCCCACCCCGCCTTGCAGGTGGCTCACCAAGTTCAGGTTTCAGGTGGAAGACGACGCAGTGAGACTGGCCAGAGAAAAAGAAACTAGTCAACTCTGGAGAGGGAGTCTGAGCTGAGGGAGAGAAGTGCCCCAGCGCTGGGAGGGGAAAGGGCCCTGGGAAGGCTCTGGTTCTGGCCTGGCCACAAGTCACTTAATTAAGACAAGACAAAGTTACACTCTACCTCTGGGCTGACCCTTCAGAATCCCGGCCATGAGTCACAGCCTCCCAAAGTCAGGGACATGGCAAGCTGGTGCCCTTGACCAGGGAGCAGGCGTGGCCTTTCCAGGAGGGCTCTGCCTCGCTCCGTCTCTAGGGCTGTGTTCTCACCTCAACAGGGTGGTCCCACATCACCTGCCCACAGCACCCGGCCAGTGGTTCACGACGGCAGCTGACATGACCGCGGGAGGCCTGCCTGCAAGGAGCTCAGTGTCCTACACAAAGTCAGGGCTACACAGCCGGGCAGGAGGCCAGACGCGCCGGTGCAGGACCTTCTCACCATCCATCAGACTTACTCTCGATTATAATGCTACAAAATCACATGGTGTTCATGATTTGAATTTTTTTTATTTTCTGAAATGGAACCATTGTACATTGTACAAACCATATCTACTTGATGGAATAAATAAGTGAAAAATTATACTGCTGTACAACACACCAAAAAAACAACAACAAAAAACTAAACAAAAACCCAAACGTAAGAGGAGAAAAAAAATTAGGTAACGGTGAAAAAAAGGTCTTTATACCTCTAACCGGGTCCTTGGCGATAATGAACATTCCAAACCATGACATCGTTGGTAATGAGAGGTCACCACCCTATAAACGGGCCCACCGCCTTCCGGGTTCCGGGTGTAAGTGCCAGCACTTTGTGGAATGTGTAGCCGAAGCTCCCCCTTCACGTGTGGCGGGGAGCAAGGTTGCCCTGGGAGCCCTTTAGGCCACGTGGTGGCCACGGAAGGCATTTGCCGAGCGCCCCCCCCGCCCCGCCCCTGGCTCGGCCGCTGAAAGGTCTTAGATTCTGTGGTGGGAGGGGGGCGAGGGGCACAGGGTGGGTGGGGGACAGTGGCTCCGAGGAGCGGACTGCGTCGGGGAAGGAAGCACATCTGGATTTTTGCAGTCTCACTGTCCCGCGCGGAAGGCCTTCCCGGCCAGCGATGAGCACAGGGCCGCTGGTGCTTTGTCTGGCGTGGCCTCAGCAGCTGGGGGGGGGCCCGGTCGGTCCCGGCCACAGGCCCCTTCCTACCTTCAGGCACTTCAGAGAAAAACAAATGACAGCCTCGGTGTCGCAGATGTCGTCTTCATCCTCAACCGCGTTGACTCCCCTTGCCTGTCCAGAGAGGCCACCACAACCGGAAGGGGCCCCCAGGGTGGCGGGGGGGTGGGGAACCCCCGGCCGACGTGCCGTTTCTGTGGATGCGTGTGATTCTCCTTCAGCTGTCTTGGTTCTAACCTCTCATTTCCCAAAAAGAAAGGAAATAAATATCCAAATTCATCTTTCATCAAAATGGAGTTTCGCTGCAAAGAAAAAAAGTTACTCTAGCTCTAGAGGATCTGGAGGTAAAGCCGCCTTGAGATATGCTGAGAGGTAACGCAGAACACAGTTCTGCACAGAGCTGACTGCCTGAGGGGCAAAATTGATAAGGACTTTTTTTTTTTAAGACAGAAACCTTTCGGCATTGCGAACTTCAACATTAAGATTTTCAAAGTTTGTTTTTTGTTTTTTTCCCTTATTTCAGGAGACATTTTTGCATGAGGTATTTGAAATTCAGGAACATTTTGATTCTTCTTGAAGTGCAGGAAATAGATTGGCTCCCTTAAAAACAAGTAAGAGCCTCACCCTCAGAAACTTAGAAACTGGCAGACACTTTCCATGGTGGTCAGGAGAGAGATCCACACGTCAAAGGTATCAAAGGTGGTACCTGAATATGCACCAATCAGCAAAACAAAAACGAAAACAAAACAAAACAAAAAAACCACAAAACAAAACAACCCCCTCCCCCCAACCCGCCCACCCCCTCACTCAACTCAAAGGGAGTTGGAACTCCAGTGCAGTAAAGAAAGCTCAGGAAAAGGGTTAAGGTCCGAGGAGTCCATCTAGGAATTAAGAGCAAACCAGGCCTCAGAACCAAACAATCAGGCAGTTCGTCCAAGGGGGTATCTCCATTTTAGTGAGAGGAAGGTGTCCCAGCACAGGCAGAGGATGGAGGCGAGGAGAGAGGACTCGATCACCCCTTTCTGGAGGAGTGTAGGGCGTCCCACTCCTTGGTGCCTTGCTTCTGGCCTTTGAGGCCCAATCCTCAGGGTCTGCTCCCCCATGGGGACCGTGAGTGCATCCTGGGAGCGAGAGGCCATCGGACTGTTGGCTCTGAGCATCAGGAACACTTTGCAATCTTGCCTCCCCCCGGGCGGCAGGGGGGTGGGGGGGAGGTTGCCGAGTTGGGGGGGAGGCAGAGGGTAGCAGGTTACTGCGGATTTGAAATCCAGGCAACATCGCGTGACAGCAAGTTCAGCACCAGCTCTTCCTGCCATCTGCTCCCAGCCTCCTCAGCCCTTTTGTCGTCCTAAGGAGACAATCCTGCAGAAGCCGCTTCGTCCTCGGAGGTGTGGGAGAAAGCCGTGTGGTGGGGGGAGGCTGCAAGTGCCAGAGCAATCGAAGGGTTCTGTGCGTCCGTCTGGGCCACCACGGTGGCCTTGGAAACACCGGCCCCAGATGCCCCGAGGAAGTGAGAGAGCACATCCGGAGGCCAGCCCTCGGCGGCAGTGCCCCGACATCCGATGCTCCTCGGACCTTGGACCCAGGGCCCAGGGCTTGCCCGACGCCCCTGCAGCTGCAGATCAGGCGGCCGAGGAGGTCCTGCTCTTGCGAGGCCTCGGGTCCCCCTCCTCCCTGCCTGTTCCGCTCCAGCTGAAGTCCCGGGTCAGGGAGGAGAGAGGAGTGAGGACGGTGGCACCAGCTGCCTGGACAAAACCGAGGGCACTTTGCAAAGGGAGATGCAAAACAACCAGGAAAACATGCCAGAGGTCACCTCAAGGGCACAAGGCACAAAAAAAGAAAGCGGAAGGAATCGGGCGAACAGTGAAAAGCCCCGACGAAAACCGATTCCCTGATCGGTACCACCCTCGAATAGCTTATATCGTTAAATAGAGAAGTGGGGGGAGGGGGACACAAAACAATACAGCAGCAACACAAATGTAATCTTGGCTTCAGAGACAGTGTGCAGACACTCCTGAGCTGTCGACCCCGCCTTCCCAAGGACAGTCCCTTCAACACTCGAGTGTTTTGCTTCACAGCAGAAAGTTCTTCAGTGTCTGAGAAGTTACGCTGTTCTGGGTTTTCTTGGATTTGCACTTGGTAAACTTGGAAAGTTAGTAGTCCTGTCTGCACCCGAGAGGAATTGCTCAGGTGAAGTTGTTCTAGGATTCAGCCTGCAGATGGATCTCCCGTGAAACATGGACAGCAGGACTGAACGTACTGTCTACATCTCTTCAGAGCTCTGTTGCGAGGCCTCCAGTTTCATCTTCTTCGAGGGCGGCACTCCTTCCAAATCCTTGGGGGAGAAGAAAAGAGGACACAGGTTACCACACCAGGAAGGCAGTTTAGGCCAGCCGTGAGGTTGAAGGTCAACCCAGGAAGAAACAGAGGACCGGCCTCTGTGGTTCAAATCCGCAGTTCTGACCCCGCGGCCCACGTTCACCAAGCCCCGTGTCACCTGGGCCCCGCCTGTCCCCACCATGGTGGTTTCCCTCCGGGTCTCCCAAGCACACGGCCCCCTGTGCCTCTGAGCTCCCCCGTCCCCTGCCCCACACCAGCCAGGGAGGGTCGCCCCATTATCAGCCTTCCAGTCTGTCATTAATCGCCAGGGTAATCATTTGTGCACAACTTCCACATCGACCTCTCCAAGCTCAAAGACCTCGTCCGACCTTGCCATGTGGTCAGTGGCTCCTCCTGATACTCAGCGTTTGCTGAATGCATATGTGTGTTATTCTGGGGAAAAGGGCCGTAGTTGTGACCACATTCCTAAGCCCCACGGCGCAGAAAGGTCCGGCACTCACCCCCCCACTCTGACTTTCCCTCTCAGGCATCTCCAACCTGACCCATTGCCCGAGACCAGCTGATGACTACCCACCTTGCCCGGCCCCCCCAAGTCTGTCGACACCACACCTGCTCAGGATCAAGCTCACACCCCACCTATTAGTCCCACCAACTCCATCTCCAAATAGCCCTGGGCCTGCCCACCTCTCCCCTCCACCCGCTGCCACGCTCACACTGTCCGCACCTGCACCCATCACCTGCCCAGACCAAGCGGCATCCTGCTCCGCGGTCTCCCTACGCAGCCTTCCACACAGTCCAAGAAATCCCAAAACAGCAATCATACACAGAACATAAAACCCGCTGATACTTTCCCACTGACTCCAGAGCAAGACCCCGACTCCCTTCCAGGCTGAGAGGGCCCAGCACCCAGCCCAGGCCCACCTGTGCCTCGGCTGGCTGTTCTCTTCCTTGTCCGCTAGGCCCCAGCCACCGTGGCCTCCCCTTCTGTTCCTCAGGCTCACTCCTGTCTCCAGGCCCAGCCCAGAAAGCCTGCCCTCGTGGCCCTAGTTTCTCAGCCTTCAAATTCCCGCTCACCGCCCATTTCTCCGCCTACGCCAGAGTCCAGAGAATGCTCTACCATCAGGTCTCCTTGCAGCCCCGTTCGGGTTCTTCTGCAGCGTGCGCTGTGACCCCGTAATCCGCTCGTGCCTGTGGTGCCCTGTGTCATGGTGAGCCCCCTGCGGGCAGGGAGGGACCCCATCTCCGGCTCACCCTGGGTCCCTAGTATCTGACAGAGCACCCGGTCCACAGTGGGTGCACAACGTATGTTGAATGGAGCCCCCAGGCCCTGAGGTGGGCTGTGTGGGAGTTTCACTGGCAGACCCTGAGAGCGCGCACCGCAGGGGGGCCGGAAGAGCTGCCTCTGTGCTCCCCCTGGTTCTCATTCTGAAAGCAATAAAAGCCCGATACAGACATAACCAGAAAAAGCAGGTACTGTGCCTTCAGAGGATCCCCTGGGTCCCCTTGGGGAGAAGGTTCTTTGGTTCTGCAGAACAGTTGGATGGGAGGACAGCATGTGAGCTTGGGAGTGGACGAGAAAGGGAAAAGGGAGCAAAAGAGAGGAGCCACGAGCTAAGGATAGCCGAACAGGGGAGAAGAGTCAAAGTACTGCTCCTGTCGGGAGGTTGGGGAAGCTTTTTTTTTTTTTTTTTAAACACAGGAATGGCCAAATGTGAGTGTCTAGTTGCTTGCTTAATTGTAATGCAACCTCCACCTTGCTCACAAACCTCGGAGCTCTGTGGACGAGTCTGTGTCCGTGTGTGCCTGAGAACAGTGGAAGAGGCCTCATTCCAGGTCTGGGTCCCCTGGAAATGGCAGTGGAGGTGGGGGGCTTGTGAGAATGGAAGACCCCTGCACCTTTCAGACATCTGGGAGGGGGGGGAGAAGAGCACTAGATGCCCCCAGGGTACGGATCAAAGGTTCAAGCTAACCTTTCCTCCACTGAGTTCAGAAGGCCAGGAGACCCCAGCAGACATTCTGGTTTTACACACTGTTCAGGAGGCTTTGATTTTTAATCTAATGGGCTCCAGCTATGCCTGAGGTTCTAGGTCTTGCTCTTCTCATTTCACATCGGGAGGATATTTCTTTCTGTCTGTACCTGGATCAGCCACACTCTTTTTAACAGCTCCATACCAGTCTGTCTTATCCATGACCCCCGATTAATTGAACCAGTCCCCTTTCGGCAAACTTAGGTCATGGCTCACATCTCCCATCAACACTCCTTCTGTGTCTTTGGGCATTTGGAGGTGTGTTCTGCAGGAGGAGGGGGCTGCAGATCCAAGGGGATATGGACATTAGAGTCCAGGAGGCACTTCCCCTTGCGGGAGGCCTGGCTTACTGCCCTGCAAAGCGCAGACCAAGTGCTGCCACACCCTGGCCCCTTCCAATCTTTCTGCTGCTACTTCCTCCAGAGGTACTGGAGAGTAGTTTTATTAGTTCAAGTTCTGATACCTCGGAGTCCCCACTCAGCTTAGGTGGGCACAGAGGGTTGACAGTGAAAAATCACAGTGACGGCATCTGAGGCATTCCCGTGTCCAGCTCCACACCGAGTGTGCTCGCCACATTCTCTCATCCCATCTGCGCCCTGGCCCCAAGACACTTCTGTGATCCCATTCTGGTAGCTGCGGACAAGGAGGCTCGGTTACGCTAAGTGAAGGAGCTGGGATTCGAACCCGGGATGTTTGTCCTAGCCACCGGCCACCTGCTGCTGCACGGATTCGGACCAGATGCTGACAAACAGGGATGACCCCGAACGGGGTCCAAGCAAGGGGGCGTGTGGTCAGCTGCAAAATTCCAAAGGATGATTCATCCGGCATTTCGGATTCTGAAGACTTATCGTCCCCGCGCTAAAGGAAGTTGGCTTGGGGTCACTAGAGCAGGCAAGGCTTTTGTGGACCTGAGTAAACAAAGTGACAAAGCCGAGACTGGGATAAAGGCCGCCTCCTCTTCCTACACCCTCCTCCCTGAGGGCTGGGCCCCAGGACACTCACGACTCCCGCTCAGTGAATGCAGGGAAGTGCCAATCTTCCGAGGAGAAAACCACGAAACAAAGTAACGAAACCCCTTTCAACGTACCCCCGACACCCCAACGGGCTCCCGGCTGATCTGGCTGCCCCTCTGAGACCTTGATCGAGGTACCTGAGAGATTGCGGACATCTCTGCAGCTAGACCCGCGTCTCCAGATGGCTGCCGTTCACCTTTCTCTGAACTATTCATCGAGTTTTCCATTGAAGACTGCGAATTCTGCTCGTCAGAAGCATCTGAGGGAAAGCAAGATGACAGAAGCTGTTTTCAGACACGTGAGATGTGGAGCCAGATGGACCAATTACTAAAAATACCTGGAACTGGGGAGTTTTGCGGCCAGGCGGTCTGTCGGGCCTGCAGTGAGTTGGGGCGCTTGGGAAGCCTCTTAGTTTTTCGTCAGGTTGTCTGCAGCGGCCAGGCCCCACGCTGGCCCTGGGGCCTCCAACCCTTGCCTGCACACCCACTACCTGCCATGTGCCCTAAGAGGACATCTTAGGGAATGCTACACGCTTTGTGCCGCGTGCACCTGGCGCCCTCTGGTGGGCACAACGCGCCCCAACCATCATGGCTGCTGACTCCTCCCTTTTCCATTCCAGAGCCTGCGTTCTCCACCTGGGGAGCCGGCCGAGGGAACTGCCCCTTTATAGACATTTCTCTTAATAATGTGGGTGTTTTCCTGACCATCAGAGCAATGACTGATGATTGCACAGAAACAGAAAATACGGGAAAAAATAAAGTCAGAATCACTGATTACCTCACCCCACCCACAACTACCAACCCACTAACATTTCAGAGGATTTATTTTCATCTCTCCAGATGTTCCCCCCCCCATGCATATAATTCTCTGCTCTCCCCAAATAGAGATCACACAGAATTTTGGAAAAATTTTTCATGTCTTTAAAAATTCTCTGAATACAAGAGTGTACAAGATGGCCACACGGCTTCCATCCAGCAATCACTTATTTATGAATCTGTTTTGCCAATGATTTGGGCTGTTTCTTATGCACAGGTCTGCCTGCTCCCCTCCCCAGCGCAGTCCTTTAGCAGAAGGGGCTTGCAGGCCGCAGCCGGCTGTACGAGGCGAGGCGGTGCGGCTGGGGGAGAGGAGGTTATTTTGGGCACCGAGCCACGGGGCTCATGGTGGGAGCAGCATCTTGCCCAGGGCCCCACTCGGCTTGCACTCAAGGCCCCAACAACATCCGTCACCCTGATTTTTTCAAAGGGCACTAGAAGACTCAAGAATGCCACCCTTTCTGGGGTTTCTGAGGCAGAAAAGAAAAAAATATATATATATATATATCCAGGCTTAAGTTTTAAAGCGAGCACGCAAGTCGGCAGCACTCCACGGCCTGAAGCCAGTGGGGAGCAGAGGGCTGGGGAGCAGGGCAGGAAGGAGGTGGAAGACCCCCTCTCCCAAGGAGGCTGTCCTCCCAGCATGTCCATCCCAGGTGAGCTGCTCTTAACACATACTCTGCCTCCCCAAACCAGCAGCCCGGATATCCTGAGGGCAGCACCCGGAGACCCACCACCCTGCCAGGGCCCGAGCTTGGGTGTTCCTGCTGCCGCGGGGAGGCTCAGGGGTCCGCCCTCTCCAGGGCTGGGCTCTGCCTACAACCTGGTACCTGGGAGGACCCAGGGTTTAGAAATAGACCTGAGTTCCCATCATGCCTCTGCCACTTGTTTCCTCTGGGAGCCCTAAAAGTCATCCCGGCTGACAATAGCCACGCTGTGGAGTCTCGGTGAGGACTTAAAGGGACAGGGGAAAGCGCAGGGGAAGTACTCAAGTAACAAAATAACCCCAGGGGGGAGAAACTACCAGGGCATAGGACCACACTCGCCATCAACCTGACAGTTCTTTAATATTTTGTTTTACTTTTTAAAAAAATTTATTTAAGTAATTTCTACACCCAATGTGGGATTCCAACTCACGATCAAGAGTCACACGCTCTACCGACCGACGGATCCAGCCAGGAGCCTCTGTTATGTTAAGTCAAACACGGAATCCCTGTACAACCCACTTCCTCCACCACTAGGTAGAGACCCAAAGGAAGAGGAAATAGGTCCTCAAACTGGTACGTGTACATGAATGTTCACGGCAGTACTATTCCTAACAGCCAAAAGATGGAAACAGCCCAAATGCAAATTAACAAATGAATCAAATGATAAAACGTGGTGCATCCACGCAATCCACACAGCAAAGTATTACTGAGTCACAGATAGGAGGGAAGGAATGGCACCTGCTATCAGGTGGAGGAACCTCGAAAACATGATCCCGAGTGAAAGAAACCAGACACAAAAGGGCACATATTTCACTCATATGAAACATCCAGAACAGGTAAATCCATACAGACAGAAATCAGACTGGCAGCTGCCAGGGGTTAGGGTGAGGGGGAAGGGGGGAGTGACAGTTTATGGGTACAGAGTTTCCTTTGGGGGCAATGGAAATGTTTTGGAACTGGACAAAGGTGAATTTCATCTCAGTTTTTTAAAAAGGGAAGAAATCCACGTTAATGTTATGTTCTAGTTCGTAACAGACGTTTGCTTTAGCAAACTTTTGAGTTGTTATTGCCCTCCTCTGGCCTCCCCTCTCTGCCCTACACACTGAGCTCTGCAGACTGAACAGGGAGGTTCAAAAATCATGGCCAGCCACCCCGAGAGTCATGCTGACCCCCTGCCCGGCCTGAGAGCTCAGCAGGAACTGGCCTTAAAGCTCACAGAGCGTGCAAGGGCTCGGTGCAGCGGCCTGATTCTCCTAGTGCTGGTGCTGGAACTCACCCAGGGGAAATTATTTTCCTAGGCCCTAAATTTAGTCCAGTGAGTTTGGACATTATGTCATTCCCTGAACTCACTCAGCAGTAAACAAGTTCAAAGCAAGGTCAACAGCTGGTGACTAACCCACCCCGACCCGCAGGCCGCACGTACCCACCTGGGAGGCCTTCATGCCTTTCCCATGGGGGCTCCCCCAACAGTGGCAGGCACCCCCTCCCTCGAGCAATGCTGGGCAACTGTGCGGGCCCAGTGGCCTGGGGTCGTCAGAAGAGGACCCCGGTGTAGTTCCCCCCTGGACGGGTAAAGCTTTTGGTGGTAGTGGGGGGAGGGAGGGGAGCGGGGTGTCGTAGTTACCAATTCTGGAAGCAACAACCCAAGAAGCAGTTTCTGCAACTGAGCTTTAATGGCTTTTAGGGCAAAGGAGATGCAGCCCCCAGACATGGGAGACATGAGGGAGAAAGCACGCAGGATGGGAAAGAAGCCAGGATGTGTGCACACCTGGCCCGGCAGGAGTGCGTGACCTCCCCTCGCTCACGTCAGGCTCAGGCCCGGGTGAGCACTTTTGCTTCCTTTCCACCCCACTCCTTTCGGGGACTGGATGAGGGAGGCAACTTTCATCTGTCTCACTTTATAAATAAGGAAACAGAAAGGCTCGCAGGAGGGGACGCTGACAGCCCAAGGCCACACGGCTAGCGAGTGTCAGCCCAGACGTGACAGCTCATCCTGTCCCTGGACCCAGCCCCCTGGTCCCACCACCCACTGCCCGCAGAGCCTCGGGAAGGGGACGGTGCTGGGGGCCGCCGTGGGGAGAAGCCAGGGAGGCCTCTCAACATCCCACCACACACAGGATGGCCCCGCAGGCGAGACGCGTCTGGCCCCAAATGCCAGCCGTGCTGAGGTTGACAAGCCTTGCCTACCACGTCTCTGGAGGAAAACGGTGGGATCTCCCCCAGTTTTAAATGCCCGCACCTCTGACTAAATACACAGTCCCTCTATCCTTCAGATAAAGATGTGCGGACAAGACTCCCTGCAGGATCATGTGTGGGGAAAAAACCTGTATGATTATCAACGTGGGGACTATTTAAATAAATGATGACACGTTCGTACCACTGAACAGTACAAAGCTGGTAAAGAGAACGAAACAAACCTGTACGTCCTAACATGGAACAATCTCCATGGTGATTGTTAAGGGAAGTATTCTAAAAAAAGGAGGTTATAATCTCATCTAGATTCTTCTAGGGCCACCACACTAGACTCAACAGTGGTCCTCCTGGGGCGGGGAGGACACTCGAAGCTCTGGCTGGGGGGCTGTCCAGTCTTTGTCCTGACACCTGTGTTGTTCCCCATGTGTGGGGTCACCTGCCCTCCCCGCCCCGCCCACAGGCCTACCTGGCACGAGTGCCTTCCGCATCCGGTTCAGAAAGGGGGTGCCACACTGAGCACCTGAGACCCTCATGCCTGGCTGGCTCGCCCCTTCCCCCACACGTCCCCAGGCACTGCCCCTGGTCCCTTCTGCTTGCACTGCTCATTTCCCTCTGATCCCCACTCAGCCTTCGAGCCCACGTCAGGCAGCAGGAAGCCTTTCCTGAGCCCCCTAGGCTCCTTTTTCCTAACACAGCGCTGACCACGAACTCAAAAGCCCCCTTAAGGGCCAGGCAGTGCCGTGAATGAGTCGTGGGGGCTGTTCAACTCAGACACAGGTAAGGAAATAAAAAATCTGAAGGAATATTCTTCTGTTCCTCAAAAAAATACAGATTCTCCCAACCTCTCAGACTTTTACTTTTCCACTTTCGATAGAGAAATAGGTTAAAAAAAACAACGTAGTTTTTCCTTTAAATGAGTAATAAAGAAAGCAACAGTGATCACGGAGGGATATGGGGCCACGACTCTTGGGCCTCAGTGTCAGGAAGACAATAGGGAGTGGTGGGGAGTGTGGAACTAGCAAATGCAGGCTCACCCACCCTCCCTGGAAGGGCAACCACATCTCTGCTTTAACCGGTTGCTGCTCCATGGAAAAGCAGACCCAGTATTGCCCAATCTTCTGATTCTCTCAAGAGAAGGTGGAAATCAATCTTGTTTAAGTGAAATTGTTTAATTTTAAAATTCTGACATCCAATTCAAATTAAAAGTAAAAACAGCACCAGGCCCGTGGCCACATCCACACGCCCCACGCTGGATCTAGTCTGACTGTGACCTCTGCAGAGTCTCATTCTCAGTTTTGGTGTCCGTCCCCCACTGCTTCCCTCTGAGTGCTTGGGGGGCAGGAAGCAGCCTCACACAGGGCAGGTGTGGGAAAGCGTGTCAAAGGAAATGGAAAGGGGTTCAAAGTGATGCCACAGCAAAGAGAGGCCTTCCTCCCGAGAAGACCCGACCCAGTCCCTCCCCAAGCACAGGGAAGCCTGGCCTCCACCCCGGGCCAGCCCTCTTCCTCCTCTCCTCCCTTCACAAATGCTGGCCAGGCCATCCCCTCAGGTGCCAGGGGTCACCCTCCAGTCCCCCCTCAGCCCAGGTACACCTGTCAACACATACTCCATCTTGACCTTCAAAATACACCTTGATATCAGACAAGCAAGAACTACAGACCCATCTTCTTAAGTGTAATGACGGTACCTGTGATCAGGTAAGAAAACATTCTAATTTTTAAGAGATGTGTGCTGAAGTTTTCAGGGATGAAATGCTGTAAGATTTGTAAGTTACCTTCAAATGCCCTCACCCCCAAATACTTACAGACAAAGCAAAACAAACCAACAACTGCCGAATTCAGCTGACATATATGGGAGAGTACCCTATTTATTTTTCTGTAGGTTTCAAAATTTTCTTCTGCAAGAATCCAGAGATCTCGGGGCGCCTGGGTGGCTCAGTCGTTAAGTGTCTGCCTTCGGCTCAGGTCATGGTCCCAGGGTCCTGGGATCGAGCCCCGCACTGGGCTCCCTTCTCCACGGGAAGCCTGCTTCTCCCTCTCCCACTCCCCCTGCTTGTGTTCCCTCTCTCACTGTCTCTCTCTTTCTCTCTCTCCATCAAAATAAATAAAATGTTAAAAAAAAAAAAAAAAAAGAATCCAGAGATCTCAAAATAAACAAAAATAAGCCAACATATACATATCCACGTACATATATGTCCTCCACAATCAGACTGCTGCTTACCACCTCGTCTGCTCCCACTCTGGTCACACCAGTCGCCACCCTCTTCCATCTGGATGACTGCCTTAGTCCTGCTATCTGTTCTCAATCACAGCAACCAAAGTGACCCTCCAGACCATGGCACTCAGTCCCAATGGTTCCTGTCTCCCTTGGCACAGAAGCAAGGGTCTGTTTACTGGCCTAAGAGCCCCCCACACTCAAGGTCCTGCCCCTTCTGACCTCATCTCACTTTGTGAACCCCTCATCCGCTCTTCCCCAGCCACTAAGCACATTCCTGCCGCAGGGCCTTTGCGCTGCCCGTTCCCTCTGCCCATAGTGCTTTTCTCCCCCTTTCCCAAAGGGTTTGCTCCCTTACCTAATTTTAGCCTAATCTGCTCTAATGTCACCTTCTCAGTGAGGCCTTCCCTGGCCACCCTATTTAAAATGGAAACATTCCCCATAATTCACCAAGACTCACCATTCCTCTTTCTTATTATAGTTTTCCACGGAACTTACCTTCCCAAAACTAGACTGTAGGATTTTTAAATTGCCCCACAAGAAGCTGAGCTAGTCTAGGCATTACCTTTCTTCTACTGTGACCTTCTAGGGGTCGGCATGTGGCTAGACCTCCTAGAGACCTGTCAACCGACGGCACGAAGGCCCAGCCCCTGCGGGCACATACCTTCCGCCCCAGGGAGCTCCTTCCCGTCGGCCTGCGCCTCGTCCGCCTTGGGGTCAGCGCCTTCGCCGGGCACGGCTGAGTGGGGCTCCGGAGCAGGGCTGGAGTTACTGCTGTTCTCCTGCTTGATCGGGGAGGCATCCGCTATGGAGCTCTGGTTGCTGTTATCATCTGCACAGCGGGGAGAGAACCACAGGGTGAAACCCCCAGCTACTGAGGAAAGGCAGGCTGGGGGCTCGGCCTCCCCAAGCCTCTCTGCCGGCAGCCCCTCAGGACACTCTGCCAGGGAAGGAGACACTTCCCCGCCCTCGACACCTTGGAGATGAGCCACCTGGGGCCGTTCCATATGTCCTGCAAGGAGAAGGCTTCCGTGAGCCTGCCTGAACACCCCCTCTGGCTCCGTCCTGTGGGGGGGGCAGCCAGCGACACACGGTGGCCTCTCATGTTTCAAGTCTTTGGGGGGCATCTGAGGCCTCATTCTGGGTGAAGAGGCCAGATTTGTGCACGTGGCTGTGGCGACACGAGGGCTGGAGCCTGGTCCATGCGGCAGCGCTGCCAAACACCTCCCGCTGGGCTCACCAGGGGTCCAGACCGACTTCCGCTCGGTACGAAATAAAGGGGAGAGCACATGTACACGGAAAGTAGGGTGCTCCACGGGACAGTCGGCCCAGGCTCTTCAAGTCAGAACCATTAAAGAAGAGAGAGAGAAAGAGAGGGAGGGAGAGGGAGGGAGAGGGAGGGAGGGAGAGGGAGGGAGAGGGAGGGAGGGAGAGGGAGGGAGAGGGAGGGAGAGGGAGGGAGAGGGAGGGAGAGGGAGAGGGAGGGAGAGGGAGGGAGGGAGAGGGAGGGAGAGGGAGGGAGAGGGAGGGAGAGGGAGAGGGAGGGAGAGGGAGGGAGAGGGAGGGAGGGAGAGGGAGGGAGAGGGAGGGAGAGGGAGGGAGGGAGAGGGAGGGAGAGGGAGGGAGAGGGAGGGAGGGAGAGGGAGGGAGAGGGAGGGAGAGGGAGGGAGAGGGAGGGAGAGGGAGGGAGAGGGAGGGAGAGAGAAGCAGGGAAAATTATTGTAAAGAAATTTAAGAGAATTAACAGCTAAATTAAGGACATGTGAAAATTATTTAGATTCTGTTTTGAATGTGCCAGCTCGTAAGGGACATTTTGGAACAACTGGGGAATTTGAATATAGTCTGGGATTTAGAAGATACGATGGAGTAACAGTTACTTTTGTTAGGAGTGAAAACAGCACGGCAGGCGTATAGAAATGTTATTAGTGACGCGTGCTGAAGGGTTTAGCCACGGACTTAAAACACAACGCAGGGAAACTTCAGTTCAGCACAGGCTGCCTACAACTGTCAGAATTCCCTGAACTGAACACTCGAGAGCTGTGCAGTTTTTCTATGTAAATTGCATTTCAATTAAAAAACTTAATACATTAAAAAAAAAAGAAGAAGAGGCAAACATGGCATGTGAGTGAAAACCTAGGTGACAGGTGTATGAAGTTCATCACACTAGTCTTCCTACTGTTCTCAATTATGAAATTTTTCATAATACAGAGAAAAAAAGAGAAGTAATTTGAGCACTGCATTCATCGTTGAGCTGGTGGCAGGGCTGGGGGTCCAGGGGCACATATCCCCTGGCGCTAGACCCCGTCTTAGGTGCAGAGAATCATGTTAGGTTGCAGATATCCAAGTGGTGATTTCAAAACTATCACCGCACTGCTTTTCTGGGCCATGCTGTGCACTTGGGACCAAGGCCACTTCTGTGAAACAGAGAGCAAGGAAGAGACACGGAGAAGCACATCCACACATCCTGGGCCCTACTGCATGCTGACACCTGGGCAAAAACACTTACAGTCACTTGTTCCATCCTCCCGACAACCTGCCCAGTAGGTGCTATTACCTCCCTCGTTTCCAGAGGGGGAAACTGAGGCTCTGAGCGGCAGAACCCCTTGCTCAAGCTGCTCCACCCAACTCCAAACTCAACCTGCCAAGGAAGCGCCAGGCAGTCACACGGTCACGGCCAGGTAAACTGCATCTTATTCTAAGTGTACTAGTTACACAAAAGATCCTCTTGTGAATTCTGGGACTTAAAAAAAAAAAAAAAAAGTGCACTCTCCTGATTTGCCTTTTAAGAAAATCTAAACCTCCTTCCTACACCAAGCTATGTGTGTGTGTGTGTGTAAAAGGCAGAGGCCTGACCCACAGGCCCCAGCACGGAGTGATGTTAATTAATGACGACAAGTACTAATGTTTAACGAGTTAGTTGCCTGAGCCTAACCCGGTCACCTGGTAACGACGTGACCCTGACATTCGAATCGACGTTGATAGAATCTCAGACTCGAAAGAGGTGGCTGCAGATGCCCGCTATCCCACTGGGAGTCTTGCAGATAATCCTGTCCAGGCCCACATCTTTCCTTGCGTTTGCACACATCTATGCCCTGCGGCTGGAGGAGGGTCTCAGCTGCACATGTGCTAAAATGGAAAGGAGACTGAGAAGGTGAGCGAGGCTCCTGGGCTGGTGGCCACACACTTGGATTCTGCCTCCAAAGGACCTCAAGGCCAGCACTGGCATCCGTGAGCTTCCTAACCTGGGGTGCCACCTCCCCAAGGCCTCATTTCCTAATCTGCACAATGGGGCTTATTTTTAGGATGAATGAAGTAAGGCATGAAATGGGCTTAACAAGATGCTTTGGCGCATTGTGACAGCCTTAAACGTGAGCTACTAACATGCCAAGGGCTTTGAGGGGGTTATCTTATTTAATACTCACAAGGACCTTATGAAGTGGGCATTACCATTCCTACTGGGCAGACTGAAAACAGATCTGACAGTTACATGTTAAGGAACTAGCCCAGGATCACACAGCTGGTTGGGAGGGGGGAGTCCTAGGGAGCCAGATGTGAACCCAGGTGGGATCTCGTCCTCTGCTCTAAAAGGCTCTCACCTGTGAGCCAGGCAGGGGGCCTTCTCAAATCCCAAGAGAGTGGGGATCTAAGCAATGCCAGGGGGGCAGGTTACGTCCCAGCTCCAATACCTGGTTCATTTGTGTTCCATGTTCAGTGTTCAACTGCGATTGTATGGCCAGTGAGGGGCTTTCCTGACGTGTCAGCTGTCAGCAAAACCCCTCCATGCTTTCTGAAGCCAGCCCAGCAATAAGCAAGACCCCCTGCCCTCAGAGCTTGTGACTGTGTTTTCCAGACTGGTCAGTTTGGGCAAATGCGAAAGTTCACTGGCACTCCTTCCACAGAGCAGGACAGCCCTGGAACCAGAGGGGCAGAAACGCGATCAATCCAATATATCCAATACCACCATGCTGTACAAAAGGCCTGGGTGGTCAAAAGGACAAAGGTGTTGAAACTGGGATCAAGAGATGGGAAAAGGCAAGTGGTACCAGCTCTGCTAGTGGCAGCCCAGGCAGGTGGCCCCGGAGTGACCACAGTCTCCTGCAGGAATGGCTATGGCTGCCTTGAGGGAAACACACTCCCTGAGTTTCTGGGTCTGATTTCCCAAAGTATGGCATAAATGCAGATTTCCTAGTTTATAAACATCGGAAACTCAATGTTGCAGAAATTTCATGTTTGAACCTCTCAGGTCAGAAGTCCTTGGAGGGGTGGGGACAACCGGGAGGGGACACCAGGGGGATGGCCAGGCACGTTTCCGTCTTGACCTGGGCCGGCTGTATGGCTGTATGGAATCTCTATACCGATCATGAAGCCATACCCTGATGACGTGTGCCTTTCCTATCCATTAACGAGGTAAAGCGGGAACTCAGCGCGAGCAATGGCAAAACCGCAGACTGGCTAATGCAGGTCTCCAGCCTGGATTCCATCAGGGGGACACCGGTTGTAACTTTTGAAGTAAGACAGCAAAGGAAGGTAGGATGTCATTGTGGAACGCAGGTCCCCGGGTCCCAGAGTGATTAACGGGATGTGGAAATCCAGTCTGGAGTTTCCCAGCAGCCAAAGAGAAATAGGAAATGGAAAACGGCGTCAATTTTACGGTAGGTCAGGCCTAGGAGGGGAAAAGATCGTAGACCCACAAAAAGTTCCTGAGCGCACACAGGGCTGACAGGTCGCACCCCCCCGTCCCCCGTAAGGTTTGTGTCACTGGGCTCGAGAAGGTCTTGTTTTATGTCTCTGGCTTGTTTCTTGTTTTACGTTTCTTGGCTTGCTGTGCTGGGAAGAGAAGTTTCTCCTCCGCTGAGGCTTCTCCTGGGCACCAAGGCCTCCTGGCGCTGCCCAGCCCTCCTACCCTTGCCTGGAATGTGAACAAACCTGCTGGTGAGAACAAAAGCTGAGTGCTCTGCCACAGCGCAGGGCCCAGCAGGAGAGCTCACCGTGCATGTCCATCATCCCCGGGGAGGAGCTGTTCTCCGGCGTGGTCACCTCAGAGCCACACTTCTCATCTTTACCCTTTTTCTTGTTCTTGTTCTTCTGGAGGAGAAAATGGAGCAGACACCGAGTCACCACATTGTGTGTGCATGCGTGAGCAAGCCCCCGGGGGGTGATATGAATATTTTATTTGGCCGGTTCATCTTGGAGCCTGCAAGTCTCCAGAGGGCTCTCCTTGGCCTGCATTTGAACACGTCCCATTAGGGGCCTCACCTGCCAAAGGGAGGATTCTGGGGCTGGGCATAAACCTGGCTTGTGGTTTATGCACCAGGCATGCCAACAGGAACAGTGATGCCGGGTGAGGGACAGAGAAGACACAGGTCACCCCCACCATCTGTAGGCCCCACGGCTGCCTACAGCAGTCAGCTGACTCCCGGCAAAATACTGGAAGGCCAGGTGAGGAGGGAGATCCCAAGGAGGAGGGATGGTGAAGGGGATGCTTTTTGTGTGCAGTTCCATTCGGTTTTTTTTTTTTTTTTTACAAATGGAATAGGATCATGTTGGAAATGACCTGTGTCCACTGGTAAGAGTCGTTAAATTACAGCACATTCTTTCCACGTAACGTAATGCAATAATTACTGAGAATAAGACAGCTCTTCATATACTAACGTGGAATGATCTACAGAAATATCAGCATATTAGAATATCTCAGTCATCTCCAGGATGCATAAAAGGAAGGTGCAGAACATGGGAAGGGAAGGCCACTATCCACGGAAAGAAAAGGACACGCGAATGTCTATCCACACGTGTGTTTGTGGGCACTGTCTCTGGAAGGATAAACAAATGCTGGTCGCCTCCAGCGAAAGGAGCTGGGTGGCATGGGGGCGTACACAGGGACAGGAAGCAGATTTACAAAAAGATATATATATATTTGAAAAAAGCAGCATTTGAAGAATACGCACACCTCTAGAGATGGAAAGTTGATTGGTGGATTCCAGGACCGTGAAGCCGGTGGGGGAGTGACGGCTAACAGGTGTGAGCTTTCTTTTTGGGGTAACGAAAATGTTCTGGAATTACAGCAGTGATGGCTAGATGACAGTGAATACACTAACACTAACTTGTGTACCTTGAAAGAGTGAAATTTTATGGCATGTGAGTTGTCTTCATGGAAAAAAAAATGTTTTGTAATACTTGAATTCTGTAAATTGGTTTCCCTATTTAAAAGGAAAAAACTTGCTAGAGTTCCAAAGGGGAGGGGGGAATGGCGCAACCATGTTGTAACTGGGTGTTTAGAAAAATAAAAAGCTACCCCCCCACAATACGGATTCCTGGCCACAACCACCAGAGATTCCGACTCAGCTGTCTGGGGTGGGGCCCAGGGACCTGCATTTCTCCACGGTTCCCAGGGGATTGGATGCTCAGTCAGGGGTGGGGCCCACAGCCCTAGAGGGAAAGGGGGTGGGGGAAACATCCTACTGTACATCGTGGCTGAGACAATGGCTAATTAGCATTTCTCGAGCACCGTCTGCACAGCCGGGCCGGGTTAAGTTCTCTCTGATAAACCGCCTTGACTCCGCTGCAGAAACCCCAGGAGCTTCCTATTGTTACCCCACTGCACGGAAGAGGGCACGAGGGCCCAGCAGGTTGGGGTCACCTGTCTGACATCATAGGTTAACGGCGGGGGGGAGGCACCTGTCCTCTACCTCTCTCCCAGCCTGCAGCTGCCCTGTCCTTCCCGGCAGCCCATGTATTACACTTTCTCCTTGATCCCAATCCATTTTGGCACTTCCCTGATGTCTGTTTCATGCTATTCTATAATTATCTTTCCCAACGAGATTATAAATTCCTTGAGAGCAGGGACCATGTCTTCTCAAATGCAACCGGCGTTTACACAACACCTAATGATGTGCAAGGCACAGACGTGGGCCGGGGCCAGCAGCTGCCTTCCAGGACCCGGCTGCACCGTGCTCTCCCCTCCAGGGACGGCCAGCACCAACGGCTGCGATGGGCTAGGTCCTGGGGCCTCGAGGAACGCAACCCTGGGGGCTCCAGGAGCCCAGGCCAGAACCAGAAAGGGTGACACACACCGACGTTCTCCGCCCAGCACCAACCTGCCCAGAGACGAGCTTGTGATCACAGGGTCAAGAATGGAGCCTCAGCCCTGCCTGGACACCTGGGACAGGTAACTGAAGACGGCTGCGGGGAGGCTTAGCCTTGCCTTTATGGCCCCCTAGGAACCCAGCAATCATGACCACGACCCCCCAGAAGCAAATGGAGCCATCCATCCATGTGGCTCAGCGTGAGCCATCGTCCTGGGGGGGAGGATTGTTCGCATGAATAGGGAAGGTACCCCGGGCAGGACAGTCCATGCCAAGGTCTGTAGGGGGGAGCATTCTGGATGCTGACTGGAAATAAGAGTAGCTGACCTGGTGTCTTTGGGGGTAAACTTGCCCAGGAGCCGCGAAGCTGAAAAACTACCCACGATGTGGGGCAGCAGCTTCCGCAGCCCCTGCCCCACACCAGGCAGGGCTGCTGACGCTCCCTCTAGTGGCTGGAGCCCCCCCCTGCCCCCCACCCCAGGGCCCCAGCCGTGGCTGTGTTCCCATGCACCAAGCCCTCTCGCTCTGGCGTCACTCTGGGGTGGCCCGCAGCTCCAACCACCAGAAGGCTCTCCAACAGCAAAGAGAGCATGTGTTCTGGAGTCAAACAGACCCGGCACTTGCTGTGTGATTCCGGGGAAGTGGCTTCACCTCTCTGAGCCTGTGTCCTCACTTGTACAAAGGGGATAAAGGATCAACTCGACAGACCTGGCAGATGGTTGGGGGCTCCGGAGCAGTGACAACGATGGGGGAGGGTCTGCTTGTCCGGGCGTATGCTACACCCAAACCGTGGTGCCCAGGGCCCCAGGGAGGGGACAGCTCTGCCCTAAGGCATGTCCCCACTGGCAAACTATAGGGCTCTCAGCCCAGAAGAGATGACTTGCAGGGGACACTTCCCAGCTCCCGGAGGGCCAAACTCTGGGGCTGGACTATGAGTGAGGAGGAGGACCCAGGTGCAGCAGCCTCTCCAGCCATAAGTTGGGTCCTTCTGCTTCCCAGGTGGCCTTGGCCCCAGGGTCGCGCACAGGGTGGACAGCACCTTCTACCTGCAGTGCGGGGAGCACGGATGGATGGCCCCACCCCAGGGGTTTGGCCCACATACTCACATCGTCCACCTTTGGCTCTGTCACAGGGACCCACTTGTAGATTCGCAGGGATGTGTCACCCACAGTCACCCACTTCTTCTCCCTGCAGAAGATGAGGAAGAGCTCGTTACCAGGGGGTTTCTGGGGCAGAACCCTGCGCACCCCTCGTGGGGGACACGGGCCTTGCAGGAGCTGCGACACAGGGGCTGCTCAGCTTGGGGTCAAGGGAAGGAGCTCCAGATCACTCCAGATCTAGCGGCTGGGGGCTGCTGGGCAAGTCACTCACCAATCTACACCTCTGTCTCCCCGTCTGTTAGACCACACAGGGTCAGCAGTCTCTGGCTGCCCTGAGGACTACATGAGACAGCACGTGTGAAAAGCCTCCCCATGCCTTGAAGGATGTGCCTGGTGAGACTGGGCGGACAGAGGGGCTGCCATTAAAGAGGGCTGCTCTGGATGAAGAGAGCTGTGCCCCAAGGTCCTCCAGCTTTTGTGCCTCACAACGCTGCCAACTCCACAGAGCCAGCGAACTGGGCCACCCCAACCCCTTGGGCAGCAGGGAGGGCTTTAGGCCAGCAGGGCATTTCCTCCTCAGGGGTTGAGGGGGGCTTCACCAAGGGCACCCACGGACTCACCCTGTCCTCCCCGCAATGCCTCTGAGGTCAGAGGAAGGAAGGCAGAAGACAGCGTGAGTAACCACCCAGTGCTCTTCAGGGCAAACGCCATTTGGAGCAGCCGGGGTGGGGGGGCGGGCAGGGGCGGGGGAACAAGGGCAAACCTGGATGCCTAGTGGCCTTGGCCCCAAGGGTGGTCCACAGGCCTCAACAGGGAAGCACAGCCTGGACAGCAGCCAGTCAGAAGGATGCCCTGAGACCCCACATCCCGGCTCCAAGACAGGCATGTGTTTCTGGGTCTTCCCTCCTAATACCCACATCTGCACACTGTCCCTGCCCCCGCCCCCCCCACAGCCTAAGCTCCTTGAGGGACCGCATCCGGGGACCCCCGCTACTAGAAGCAGGTTTATGGGTAAGGACAAAAATCACAAGCCAGGAGAAGGAAACGGGGTGACTGGTTTTCATGAAGGATAACAATTAACACCCTCTCCTCCACACCACTGTGTTCCAAGCCACCATCATTCCCTAGATTCCTGTCACAGCCTCCAAACTTTGGTCCCTGACCCCTGCAGTCCACAGGTCAGGTCAAGTCACTTCTTGCCCTTAACACTGGGAATGAGAGCCAGGGGCTGTGCACCTGACAATATCGAGGCTCGGAGGAATCACCCGGAAAGAAAGCTGGGACTCCAAACCAAGCAGTTTGGACTCTAGGGTCCCCATTCCCGGCACCAGGCTCTGCCATCTCAGGAGAAGTGAGAAGTCACAAAGGATCTCTCTCGGCTGCTTAATTCAAGGAACCCACCGTGGGATGTCAGGCCCAGATGCACACCTAGGACAGGTGACAGAGCTGCCAGAAGCCCCCAGCAAGTTTAGTGACAAGGGTTCCACCAGAACCGAAGTTTACGTGTGGCAAGAGCACCTCTGTTTGTGAGCTGGCAGGTACCTGACCAGCCTTCCCTCCATGGGTGGGTGGCCTTCATGGGCTGGTGGGACACGTTACAGCCACCTGGCACTCAATTGCCACAGAGGGTTCGGGGCACCTGAGCACACTCAAAACCAGCTAACCCAAACCACAGAAATCTCCATTCCCCAAACTGTGCCTGTTCAGGTCCTACAGATTCCCTGCTGGAGGAAGCCACAGTCTGGCTTTTACTTATTTTAGGACTATTTCTAGTGTCTTCAATGTGCTAAGCTCCCATACACATTTGCTCTAATCTTCCCATAACCTTGTGTGGCAGCAACAGTCACCCTCCCCATTTGACAGATAAAGAAACTGAGGCATGAGAAGGTGAAGTCTGTCTCTCCGGGGCCAGTATTCAAAGCCACACTGCTTTAGGAGCAGCTTCTCCCACCCCCATTCCTGCCCCCTTTTAGCCCAGAAAGAATAAAATGAAGGCACGTATCTAAGTCACCACCCACCCATCTCCTACATCTTAGAGGCAGAATGGACAGCCCATAATCCGTGTCCTTCCCCACCTCCATTCTGAATAATCAGAAGGTACCTGGAAGGGACGGGGCATTCCAAGGAACAACCTTGGTGACAAAGCAACAATCGTAATAGTCATTGTGTGCTGAAGCTTACATCTGCCAAGTGCTTTATTTACAATCAAGCCCTCTCCCCCAAAGACTGCCCAATAAGCCTAGGAGAGGGGAGCCACTGTCACTCCATTTTATGGGTGGGAAACAAGAGGTCCAGAGAGGTTACATAACTAGTTCATGGTCACACAGCTAGCCCAAGGCAGAGCGAGGACTGGACACAGGCTCCGACTAGAGCCCACTCTGCTATTCTGTCTCCTGTGAAAAACTAAGAAATCATTCCACAGAGCACATCGGTTACAGAAGCTGGACAGAAACACAAACTGCTAGCATCCCACGCAAATGGCCAAAGGCGCTCACTACTCACAGTCCCTCAACCGGCTTCCTCGGCCAGGGCCCCAGTAGGTCAGCAAATCCAAGGTTTGGTTGTGTTAAAAACAAAAACAAAAACAAAAACAAAAGTAACTGACGTGCAAAACACAGGACGTGTCTCCAGGCAGAAAGTGTGCCCGGTCTGGGCTTTGCAGCCCGCAAGCCGGCCAAGACGGACCCTCAGGTCGCACGTGCCTCCCGGAGTGGCTGAGGGCCCTGCGAGCTACGGGCAGACTGCAGCCGGGTTCTCGCGCCCCCCTTTGCCCCAGTTGGTGACCCCTTGGCCTGAGTCCCCTCCAACTCACCCCAAGGATTAGAAACCTTTCTTCGGTTGCATTTCTACCGGACACTGAGGGGCTCTAGGACATAGGGCAAAGCATTAAGAACCCAACCTTGGGAATGGACCTCAGGACTGCCCTGTGCCCAGGAGCCCCGCAGGGAGACGAGGCCCTGGAAGGCGGGTAATGGGGCAGAGCAAGCACCAGGGAGGACAGGAAGCAACTTCACAGACATGACCAGTGGGCTCCGGGTGTCTCCTCAAGCCGGCAGCTCCTTGGAAGACAACACACGGGCTCAGGGAAACGATGGAGCTCCTACTAGTTCCCCAAACCATCATCCCAGAACACGCAGCCCCGGCCCTCAGTGAGGGAATCAAGCTGTACTTACTACTTTATAGTTGGGGTGGCAAACAAGTGGCCAACAGGCATGTTTTGTCTGGCCTGCATATTAGTTTTTAAAATTTGAATCAATTGCCAAACTTTAAGAAGAAAAAAGTGAGACACCACATAAAAATCCAGATTCCTGATGACTCTCATAAAGGCGGTGACGTGGCCACGAGGGGCCCACGTGCATGAGGAGTCAGGGCTCTCTCAGAGCCCCCAGCACTCACCCCCCACCCCACTGGAGGCACTGGGCCCAGATTCACCACAGCCGGCGGGCACACCCCCATCTTGCCACAAAGCTGCCTGTGGGCCCCCCGGTAACCAGCCAGGCTCAAGTACTGCTCTCTGCCCCTCAAGACTTGGGCTCCTGGACAAAATGGCAAATGGGGTCCCAGCTGTAGCAATAAAGCCCCAAACACTCCCCCGCCCCCAGCATAGGCTCCCATATAAACCGCAAGTACCCGCCACAGATTTTCGAGGCTATGGTCAATTTTTAATGTTTTCCTGGGTCCAGGTCCAAGGGCTAGCCAAGATGTTGGGGTCACTGCCCAAGGGGGACCCTGCTGACTCCCTCAAAGAGACTGCAAATCCCTCACTTTGTATCACTTCCCAGGGCTAGTCCTTGACACCTGAGGAGGCCTTGCCTACGGCTGGTGTCATCCTAACTAGGCCCAGGCTCACCTGACCTGCCCTGCACCTGGCAAGAGGGTATCCCCAAAGGTAAAGAGGTGTGGCCCTAAAGATGGGTGGGTGGGATGTGTGGGACGTCTCCAGGGAACAGGCCTCTCTCCTTCAATAAGTCACTGAGGGACCCTTCAGACCAAGGGCTCAGGGGTTCCGGGCCTAAGCCTACTTTGTGGCTCAAGCCTTTGTCTCCCACCCAGTGACCCTCCTCCCTTGCTATTCTCCACCCACACTGGGCCCCTAACCCTGGCCCAGTTTCCCAAAAAGGGGCCCACCATTTTGTTCTTCTTCCAGCCATCTTGTGGCAGCCTCACAGCCTACCAGCCTGCCTTGCTGGGACACCAGACGAGGGAGGGAAAACGGCTGGCAGCTAGGGATGGGGTGGTCACGGGTGACTGCTGGCTCTTTCTGGGGACGAGGGAAGGGAAGGGTTGGCAGAGGGGGGATTTTTAGGGGTCACCAGGGCTGAGAAGAATACCACCCTACACTCACAGGATAAATGGTATGCCAGACACCTCTGCTCTCTGGATAAAATATGAGATGCTGAATTAAATCTGAATTTCAGATATGTAACAGTTTAGTATAAGTATGTCCCAAGTACTGCATGGGACATACTTACACTAAAATTTATACACATATATCGCTTATTTTTAAAAAGTTATTTCATTGTTTATCTGAAATTCAAATTTAACTGGGTGTCCTGTAATATTATTTGCTAAATCTGGCAACCCGATGTCCCAGCCACTAGTGAAAGGCATGGTTGGTGGCCACGCAGTTAATAAACAACCCAAAGCCTCAAGGACTGACTGGAAGGCCTATTCTAAAAGTACAGCGAAGGTGAGATTTGGCTTCTCGGGGCTGGGGAAACCCTGAAAATAAGGCGAAGTCTTTTTTGCTTAAAACGGGCAGAAAGAAAAAAAAAAAAGAAAATAAAATCAGCAAAACACATACTTTATGGCGTCCACCTTACAATAAGGACACCGTTAGTGACTGCTTCTGTTTGCAGGAATAGGTGCTTTTGGAGACACGATCTCGTTCTAGGAGGGAGAAAGCAGCACCAGACCCATGGCTGCCATGGTTAAAGAAGTTCCGCAGTTTGCCCAAGGTCACGGCAAGGAAGTGAACTGGAAGCCCAGCCAGCAGATCCTGAAGCCTGAGGTCTTTATCATGACCTGTTTCCCGAAACACAGGGAGGGAGGGAGACCCGTCCTTCTTCCCTTCCCCCAAACACAGGCCAGGCCAGAGGGGGGCCCCAGGCTGCCTGTTCTGCCACCCCCCGGGTGGAAAGCCCCATAGGTCCATCTGCCCTCCCTGCAGAGCACTGGCAGACTGGCTCCACGGAAGCATCTGTCAGGGTACCGAGCCTCTGTCCTGCTGGGAACCTGGAGCAGAAGGCCCCACCACGCCTCTTGGAACAGAGAAAGGCAGCTTGCCCCCAGCCCCTTTCTCACTTCCAGGCCTTGACAGAAGGGAATCAGGCCCAGACACCGGTTCTTTCTTTGCCCCGGGGAATAAGGCAGGGGACAACCCCAGCCTTCCCTCTGGGAATCCCACAGGAGAGGGGACTGTGGGCTTGTTTTCCCGTGTGTGTTTTGGCCTGAAGCTGTTTCTGCCATTTTTAAATGGCTCCAGTTGGGCACTGGGCACCCTGCGTGCCCCGGGGAGCTCCCACAGCACCGAAAACTCGGATCTCAACTTTGGAAGGCCTCCCCTTCTCACGGTTCTGAAAATTCTTTGTCCCACTGGAGCCAAACCCAGCCCTTGGCCGGGCATCCGGCCATCCGCAGACAGCCCTTTCCATAGGAGGCCCGGGAGCACGTGGACTTTATTGATTTTCCTCTTGCCTTTTTTGTTGGGTTTGACTCAGAAAGGACAGCTAACTTGTGACACGGCTAGGCTGGAGGCTCACCCCCAGTGGTTTTTAGAGACCAAGGCGTTACTCAAGAAATGCCACCCCTAAACATAAACATACCCCACGAGGGGCCTGCCCAGTTTTTAGTCTTTAAATAAAAAGGGTCAGGACGAGCCCGCGGGGGCTGACACTCGAGATCGTCGCGGCTGCTCCTCTCCCTCCCTGACCCTGGTGAAGCCGTGGGAAAAAAATAATAAAGTTGAAATCAAGGAGCCGGGAGTTTTCAACAAGTCTGCCCCAACCCGGGGAGGTGCTTGCGCCTGGGGCCTGGCCCGCGGGCCGATTCGGAGCCAGACCCCGATGAGGCGGCGAACGCGCTCAGTCGTATTAATTACAACAAGGCCACGCCGGACAGACTCCAACGTGAGCTCGAAGAACACGCACGGCCAGCACCGAATCTCCTCTCCCCCGCGCAGAGAACAAAAACAACGGCTCTCTCGGCAAAACAAACACGAGCCGCTGCTTCGGGAAAGGCAGACTCGGCCGAGGACCGGCTTCTGGCCAAAAAGATTCGCCCGCCGACCCCCGCGCGCGGGCGCCTGCCGGCCAGGGCGGGCTGGGCGGGGGTGCCGGGCGCCCCGGGCCCGCGGCCGCCCCGGCGCTTCCTCCTCGCGCTCGCCCCCATCTTTCTTCCTCGCCGAGAGCCCTCGCTCCAGGCAGCCCAAAGCGCTAAATTTAAACGGCTCGCGCTCTGCAAACTCCGCAGACTCGAGGGCGCCGGGCCTGGGAGGCGGGGAGCGAGCGAGCCAGCCAGCCGGGGAGGGAGGCGGGAGGGAGGCCCGGCGCGGGCAGGGGCGCGGGGGGCCGGCGCTGCGCCGCCCGGGGCGCGCGGGGACGAGACGGAGACGGCGGCGGCCCGCTCGGTGCCTGCACAATGGAGCTCGCGCTCTCCCCTCCGCCGCCGGCATCGCGGCCCCGGCGCGCGGGAAGCCGCTTTCATGTGACTTGCACAAAACGAAATGGCTTCTGGGGCCGGCCCCGAGCCCCCCTCCCGGGAGCCGAGCGCCGCGGCGGGGCCGGCCCGCCGCTACACCGCCCGGCCCCGGGGCGCCCCGCCGCCTCCAGGCTGCCGCCGCCGCCGCCGCCGCCACCGCGCCAGGTGGGCGACAGGCGCGAGCGCACCTGGGCAGCGGCCGCGGCCCCCGCCTCGCGCAGGTGACCCGGCTCGCGCGCCGCCCGCCGCTCCAACTCCCGGGCCCGCGGCCGGCCCGCGGCGCGGCGCCCGCCGGCTTTTTGTATGTGCTGCGGGGGTCTGGGGCGGCCGCGGCGCCGGGCGGGCGGGCGGGCGAGCGAGCAGGCGCCTCCGCTTACCATTTGCGCACTTTCTCGATAGCCGCCATGACCCTCTTGATATCATCTTTGGCGCGGCTCCTGGTCTCGGCTCGAACCGACCTGCCCGACATGGTTCTGGCGGGGAGAGAGAGGCTGGGGGAGCGCGCCCGCCGGGTCCTCCTCGCGCTCCGCGGCGGCCACACTCGCGCCCGCCCGCCCGCTCACTCACTCACACACTCACACACACACTCTCTCACACACTCACACACATACACACAAAGCCGGAGCCGCCGCGCGCCCGGGGCCCAGTGCGCAAGCGCCGGGCGCCAGCTGCACCGAGCAGGGGGAGCAGCGCCGCCGCGGCCGCCAGCAGTGCGGCCTCCGGGCGCCGCCGCCGCCGCCGGCCAGCGCCGCGAGCCGCCCCCGCCCCTCCAGCGAGGCGCCCGCGACCCCCCGCTCCCCGGGGAGAGGGCCGGGGGCGTCCGGCGACCCCCGGCTCCCGGCGCGCGGAGGGTGGGGGGGGTGGGCGGCGGGGCGCAGGGACACTCGGAGGCCGCAGGTGCCACGGGGTCCCCCGGGGAGGGCGCGCCGGCGGGGTGGGGCGGGCGGCCGTGGAGGGGGCGCATTCCTGGGGAGCCAGCTCGGCGGCTGGTCCGCTGCCCCGGGTGTGTGGCAGCGGGTGCAATAATGCAAGTTTCCTGTGGGGCTCCCGACTTCTCAGAGTTGAAGGCGGCGATTCGGGATGCGAGGTGCTCTTGGAAAGAGTTGGGAAGCACGGATCTCTGCTGGCCCTCTGCCCTGTGCGAACACGCGAGCTAGGACGTCGCTTCCCTTTCCCTCGTCCTTTCGGAAAACTAGAATCGGAGGAAAGGTGGCAGGGGCGAGGCGACCACGAGACATTCGACCTTGCCTGTTAAATACTTGCCGCGAAGGAACAGCTCAACGATTATCAGCCTTTAATCTGGGGCTCTTCCTTTCCCTCTGGGGTTGCTGTCAGAGAAGCACGATTTAAACTGAAGCCACTCCTGACCGAAGTCCCAGGCTCAGACCAGGTGCTGCTACCGCGCAGATGGCCCTAGCAGGTGAAATGGGCTGGCCGGCCTACAAGGGGGACTTCTGCGGTGGTTTCTTCTCCATCGTGCCTCAGGACAGCTCTGTGGAAGAATCTGCAATTATCAGGATAACCCAGGTGGCCACATGTTTGGGTTCAGCTGCCGATAATCCGACTTGACCAAAGCTAATTCATTACCAGAGGGGGGCTAGAGCAAGTGAGGGTGACCCTGTTAGCAAACCCAGTGTCTTGGAGATAAACCAGTCCAACACCATTTTATCCGTGGGGAAACTGAGTTCCAGGGAAGCTCAAGGTCACAGCCATAAGCTAGACCCCAGACTCCCATTCATTCTGGAACCAAGCAGTTTCCCCTGAGATTTTGGATTTGGGGAGAAAAGCTACTGGGGAAATGGGATGCCTAATACAAAAAATAAGATAGTACCTCAGCGAGTCATTCTGAACATTATATAAGAAAATATGTCACAGCAGGTTATAAAACAGCGGTCTCTACTGTTGGCCCTCTGATGGCTTAGGGCCACAAAGAACTTCTGAATACATATGTCTGAAAAAATAGGAAGATATCTGGGGCACCTGGTTGGCTCGGTAGGAGGAGCATGCAACTCTTGATCTCCAGGTAGTGAGTTCGAGTCCCATATTGGGTCTAGAGATTACTTAAATAAATAAAACTTAAAAAAAATAAAATAGGAAGATATCAAAAATTCAAATATCAACTGAAGAATGGATAAATGTGTATATCCACACAATAGAATGTTATTTGGGTATTAAGAAGGAATGAGGTACACATGCCACAGCATAGATGAACTCTGAAAAACATGGTAAGTAAAATAGGCCAGTCACAAAAGGACAAATATTGTATGATTCCACCTACATGAGATATCTAGACAGGGCAAATCCATAGAGACAAAGCAGATTGGTGGTTGCCAGTGGGTGGGGGTGGGGAATAGAGAGTGACTTCCAAGGGGGTGGGGTTTCTTTTTGGGGTGATGAGAAAGTTCTGGAACTAGATAATGGTGATTATCATACGTATCATGAATGTACGTAATGCCACTGAACTGTACACCTTAAAATGGTTACCGTGGTCAGTTTTATGTGTATTTTACCACAATAAGAAGAAATCCAAATATCTAGCTTCTCCAGAAAAAGCAGAAGATCTACAGACTGGTACCCCGGTGCCACGCGGTAACAATCGTTGGAAGTGAGGAGCCCTGTGCCCCTCAGACAAAGCTTTCCAGGTCACCAGTGTATCACCAGGTCACTTAACTCATTCGTATTACCAGATTGCCCCTGAAGGTATTTGTGTTCTTGATCTCTGATTAAACTATAAAGCTTTCTACAAATGTCCTTTATAAATCTAGCGTGTCACTTTTCCTAGTTCCCTGTCCCCTGCAGATATTTTTAACCTTTCTCTCAACAAAGCACGGTTTTACAGTCTGTGTCTGATAATTCTAATATTTGAAGTATCTGAGGGTCTGTTTCTCCTAGTTCTTGCTCATGGTGTCCTATTTCCTTGTGATCTGCCTGGTTCTCTTCAGCCAGGCTGGACACTGTATTTGAAAATTTATTTATAGGGATAATTTGAGGCTTAGGATGAAGTTACCTTCCTCCAGAGATTTGGAGGAAGGTAACTTCCTCCAAAGATTTGCTTCTGCCAGGCTCCTGAGGGCATTGCTATTCCAGGACTATCTATATCCAAATTCAGGGCTTATGGGTCCCTGGACCACCCAAGTGATACAAATACAGGCCGCCCTATTGAGCTAGTCTGGTTTGCTTATTGTACCCTCTGGAGGCGGGGTGGGGTGGGGGGGTATCAATGATGTGAGCAACTGGCTCACAGGCGTGCACTTCCCAACTCTGTGTATAGTGACCCCATGTTGATGTTTGAAATCAACTGTAGCAGGAGTATTTACATTATGGAAATTGGCAAATGCTATACATCAGGACCCTCTCCCCAACCTCACCCAGAGCTGGTTGGCAAACATTTACCAGCATACCAACAGGGTCTCAAATTATCGTGGGGGCAAGTCTCATCTCCCACCTGGACTTTTATTTCTGGCCTCTTGCCTCGAAAAACCATTCATGCTAGAGTTCAAATGTTCTAGATTTGACAGATATCTGCCGGGTTAAGATGGCTTCTTTGCTGGATTATCTTTCAGGGTTCTCGTTTTCCTTCCATTTCAGCTATTCCTTCTTATTTTGTCAGCATGTGGTGGCTTTTAGAATGTTTTGATACTTTTTCTACCATTTTTAGTTGCTTTTAGCTTGAGAGTTCCTTTGGATCCCTGGTTACCAGAAACTGGGAAGTCGGGCTCTCTCTGAATGTTATTATTCTAGATATGTTAAAAGGGTTACAGAAGTGAGTTATTTAGTTATGGCTTGTGGCTTAACCTCTCTGGGCCTCATCTGTAAAATGGGATGGAAAGAACACCTGCCTCATGGAGCTAGCATGAGAATTAAACACAGTATTTGTCAAGGACTGAGAACAGTGCTTGGCACATAGTAAGTGCTAGGGACCAGAAAATATTTGTTGAATAAAGGATCTGGTGATCCCTTGCATCATTATGACCCACACAAGGTCAACTGCCTCTCTTTCCTGGGCTGCTAAATTCAACACTTAATCCACTGTGACACGGGGAGAGGGCTGGTGAGGAGGTCTCCCCCTCTGGAGTGTGATACATAATTGTGAAGAAGCTCAGGCCCAGCTCCTGCTTCTAGGCAGCCTTGGTCCTCACCTAGCAACTTGCAGCGGCAAGTTGTTTTCATAAACAGTGGTGCTTTGGTGTTTGGGGAGCAGGCCATTAGCAGAGGGAGAGTACTGAAGAGAACGCTCCAACCACAGAATGAAATATAGTCCCCTCCTTGGAGACAGGAGCCAAAGGGTGTGCTGCAGGGTATGAAACCCCCCTCCTGTGCGGAAAAGGACAATAAAACTCAAGAGTCACGCAGCCAGCTAGCAGACTTCTGGCCAGAACCCTGCTCTCCTGTTGTGGTCTCCAGGATTCCCCCCTCCACATCCATCGTAAGGTTGGAAATCAGCATGGTGGGAATGTTGACACTCTGGAAACTGGCAAGCGCTATTCATCAGGAGCCTCCTGGCCCTCCTCCACCCAGAGCTGGTTGGTAAACATTTACAAGCATACCACTGGTGGAGCTTAATGGGGTCCCAAACAATTGTGAGGAACATCTCCCCTGAAGTGTGGGCCTTATAATAGACTGGGGAGGTCTTGAAAAAAGAGGGTTTTTTGACAAACCAGATATTGCAATCTGCCTGTCCATATCTTTCTCGCCTAAAACTTAAAAATGGTCACCAGCTCAAATACCAGTGAATTGGCAATTTGCATATCCATCCATGCAACCATTGGCTTGCCCAGAAATTGGGCCACTTGAGGTTATATAAAAATAAAGAGATAGTAGACATGAAGTGCTTTGAAATACTGAGGCATTCAAAGGTGAGTCAGTGTAATCCAGACGCTCTTCTTACAATGAATGATTAAACATAGGGTGTCTGCTCAGGACCCAGTGACTTGGAGCAAAGTTAGAGACCTGTCCACAAACAGGCTTGGTGAGTTCTCCAGTTAGGAATCTAGAAGGCTGCCCAAATGCCTTCTGCCTCCTTCCTGCATGCTGCCCAGCATCTGAATATCCTTCCCCGTTCTGGGTGAGCCCTTGGGGGTGAAAGCCACCCCCCACTACAGAAGCTTCAGTGGGGTCTTCCTCCCTCTCCTGCCAGGGCGTTAGGTCCTGGGCATGGGTCCCAACCTTAGCCAGCTGGCGGATGGTTTAGCCAGTCGATTTTTTAAAATAATAGCTTTATTGAAATATAATTAGCATACCATAAAATTCACCCTTTTAAAGTGGTTTTTAGTATGTTTACAGAGTTGTGAAACCATCGCCACAATTATTTTTAGAACATTTTTGTCATCTGAAAAAGAAACCCTCTACCCATTAGCAGTCACTCCTCTCCCCTCCCAACCCCCCCCAGCCCCAGGCAACCACAAATCTACTTCCTGTCTCTATGGATTTGCCTCTTCTGGACATTTCACATAAACGGAATCATACAATCTGTGTCCTTTTGTGTCTGCCTTCTTAGCATATTTTCAAGGTTCATCGATGTTGTAGCAGGTATTAATACTTCATTCCTTTTTATGGCTGGACAATACTCCATTGCTTGGATTTATCACATTTTGGTTATTCAGTCATTGGTTGATGTTTCCCCCGTTTGGCTCTTCTGAATAAAGTTACTATGAACATTACCACACAGGTTTTTGTACAGATGTGTTTTTCCATTTCTCTTGCCTATATAGACGGAGGAGTAGAATTTCTGGGCCATATGGTAACTCTAACATTTTGAGGAACTGCCAGACTGTTTTCCACAGCAGCTGTACCATTGAATGTTGCCATCAGCCGTGCACGCGCCTTCCAACTTCTCCACATCCTCACCAACACTTGTTCTTTTCTGTCTTTTTTTATTTTAGCCATCCTACTGGGTGTGAAGTGGCATCTCACTGGGCTTTTGATTTTGACTTTGATTTGTGAGGCAGTGGAGGAGCAGTGGGGAAAATGACCTACAGCAGAAATGGCCACTGGAGAGCCCAAGAGCGTTGGAGGCACTGAGCTCACGGCGAGGCAGGGCCGTAACATCTGGCCTTCTTTCGTTCCCTCTCATTTTCAGAACTTGTTTCTCCAGTCTTTGCATTGCTTCTGTGAGTTACCGGATGGTCTTCAAGTAAAGTCCCTTTCCACTGGAGCTAACCAGAGCCACTTTCTTTTGCTGCACATCAAAGATCATGATTGATACTGTATTTAAGCTATCCCTTAGCCTTGACACTTATTTATACTTCCTGAATTGCGTCTTGTTGCCATCCTTCACTTCTCCCCAAACTACTGTAACAGTCTCCTTGCCGTTGTCCCTCTTCCCAGCCATCCCCTCCTGCCCATCACCCACCCAGTCCTATGCTTCTGAGATGCAAATGTAATCCACGTCTCCTCCGTTACTTTATTTTTTTAAATTTTTTTAATTTTTTATTTTATTTTTAAAGATTCCATCCATTTATCTGACAGAGACACAGTGAGAGAGGGAACACAAGCAGGGCGAGTAGGAGAGGGAGAAGCAGGCCTCCCCGCGGAGCAGGGAGCCCGATGTGGGGCTCGATCCCAGGACCCCGGGACCACGACCCGAGCCGAAGGCAGATGCCCAGTGACTGAGCCACCCAGGCGCCCCCTTTTTTTTTTAAAGATTTTATTTATTTGACAGAGATAGCGAGAGCAGTAACACAAGCAAGGGAGTGGGAGAGGGAGAAGCAGGCTTCCTGTCGAGCAGGGAGCCCGATGTGGGGCTCGATCCCAGGACCCTGGGATTATGACCTGAGCCGAAGGCAGACGCTTAACCATCTGGCCACCCAGGCGCCCCTCCCCCGTTACTTTAATCTTCAAGTTTAACCTCCTTGATTTAGGGCACAAGGCCATCCATAATGTAAGCACTGCTTTCTCTGGGTTGCTCTCCTGCCACCACCCCTAGGGACCCCACAGATTGGCTTAGAGTGCCTCATTGATATAATTTCCTCTCTACCTGCCCTGATCTCCTCCTCCTTCCCACCCCATCTGCTCTAGATGCCCCTATATCATATCACGAGGTACTGTAATTATCATCGACATGTGTTTCCCTCATTACAATGTAACCTTCTTAAGGGCAAGAACCAGGCTCTGTGCCACATTGTATCTAGGGCTTACCATGCTGTGTTGACACTGAGGTCACTTAGTAAGAGGATCTGCAGGTGACCGGTTATGGCCATTCCCTCATTTATCGTGAAGAAGTCGAGAAGGCAGAGGCGGCCAACCAGACACCGAGGAAGGGGTGAGCGGCATGCATTTGCTGACGCTTTCCGTATAGCTGGCTGCCTTCTGGCAATTACCAGCGACTAGGGGGAAGGTAGATTGTGTATGAAGGGAACAAGATCACGGAGAAAACTGTGGTTACATTTTTTTAAGATATTGAAATCTCTGGAAAACTACGGAAGATGAAGCGATGCCAACTCAGGATGTAAGGTTTATGAAGCTGGAGCCAGCTGTGAGCATTTCCCCCTTTGGCTTGTGTCATGTAAAAGAACATGTCAGCTTCAGGGCTGGCTCCACACATGACTTATTGATGGTCTTTCCTGGGATCCTCAATCTCACACCAAGACTCTGGATATAAAGAAACGAGAGTGGCCAGATCTCCCATTTGGGAGACCCGGCTAGCCTCCCTTCCTCCTGCTGACAGTTCACGTGAAAACATTCCTACTCAGGCTCACGAGGAAGAATCATATAGAAGAAACTTCTAGACCCCTGAAGACATCGCGTTGAGCCTACATCCCCCTCTGTGGTCACTGAATCTTCTGGCTTTGGTGCACACTGTCCTCTCTGTCCGGAATGTTCTCCCCTATCTCTTTCCATGACTGGCTCTCAACATCTATGTCTTGTCTTCGAAGAGACCCTTCCCGACCATCTTAAGTAAAGCACATTCCCCTCTTGGTATTCCATGTCACAGGGTCTGGGCTTTTTCTCTAGGACTGCGAGCGCCACCTGCAATGACCCTTTATGTGTTTGTTTCGCGTGAGCTCCCTAGAGACGATGGCCGCACCTGTCTTGTTCAGCACCGCATACCCAGGGCTGGTGCACAGGAACCATTGGCTGAATTCATGAGTGGACAAAGGGATGGGCGAAGCCCGTCTATGAAGAGCTCAGGCGCTCGGAGAGGAGAAGCCAGGCAGCCGTCGGCCCCTTCGATAGGACAGTGTGCTCTGAGTTTGCCACGGCCCCCTCTCTCCTTCGTGTTGGAGCCTGCCCTTGATGTGCTCTCTGTGCTTCAGACCCCAGGGCCGCAGCACCGCTCACGGCTCCCTGCTCCAGGGATCCTCAATCTCACACCTTTCTGCACCACCCCAGTGGTGGTGCTGGCCGGCGGCGGGCCGGGGGACTCGCCCCTTGCAGCATGCGCTGCTGTGTTGTTTGAAGTGCTGGCGAGGAGGGTGTACGAGCTGCTTGTAACTAAACTTGTTTCCCTCCCAAAGAAAGCACCCCTGCTTGCTTTAAAGAGTAAGATATACAAAAATAAATACCATGTTTACACTGATGTGGTTTGACTTCCAATCAACAAAACAAGAAAACATGAACGACTTGGGATGACCACATTCCGTGGTGACATCTCGGATGTTGAACTCCCTCCCCACCGCACCACTGGTCATTGCAAACCACCAAGAACGGACCGGGGCACTGCTAAGTACCCATTGTGACCTAGAAAGGCAGGAGGCCTGCCTCACCGATCAGCGGCTCAGGATAACTAGCTAAAGGGCACAGGGACCGCGCTCTTAGCTGTCCTGTGAGGTCAGTCGGTCCTTATACTCTGTATTGCACTGCCATGGAAGAATGTCACATCGACCTGGGTTGTTGTTTAAGATTTTATTTTTAAGCAATCTCTACCCCCAGCGTAGGGGTCGAACTCATAACCCTGAGCTCAAGAGTTGCACACTCTACCGACCGAGCCAACCAGGAGACCCTGGCTTGTTTTTTGTATTTTGGTTTTCTCCTTTAGGCTAAGCTAGCAGAGGGTAGTTCTATGACATACGAGTAGGGTGGCAACTTGCTATTGATTCCCAATGCCCTGTATCTATTTATTACAGTCAATTTGGAAGCAGCTGCCTGCAGGGGAACTGTTGGCCAAATCCCTAAAGAACGTGTTCAGGCCGAAAACACCAGTGTTGAGGGTAGCCATGGCTTAAGGACACAGATCTTTAAAAAAAAGACCCTTCTTGTCTGCATTGCCTGGAAGTGCAGCAGAGACTCACGTTTGCAGAGGACAGACAGCAAGTGGGGTGACCCCAAAGCAGCCGGCCCTGACTGGCTTCAGGAGTGTGTGCTTGAGAATGGAGAGGTGCAGGGCAGATCACGGAAACGATTCAGGGGTGACTCAGTCAGAAAGGTGGTGCAGATTTCTTTTTTTTTTTTAAGTTTTAATTTTGAGATAATTTTAGATTTTTTAGAAGATTTATTTATTATTTTAGAGAGAGAGAGAAAGTGTGGGGAAGGGGAGAGGGAGAGAGAAAATCTAAAGCAGACTCCCCGCTGAGCATGGAGCCTGATGCGGGGCTCCATCTCACGACCCTGAGATCATGACCTGAGCCAAAACAAGAGTCGGACGCTTAACTGGCTGAGCCACCCAGGTGCCCCAAGATAATTTTAGATTTATAGGAGAGTTGCAAAGGTAGAAAAGAGAGTTCCCAGGGACTGCTCCCCCAGCTTCCCAGGTGTGTATACGCTATGTAACCACTATATTGTGATCAAAACTAAGAAATGAACAAGGGTGCAATGCTGGTAACTACCCTAGAGACCTCACCTGGATTGCATGCTTTCCCCAACATCCTCCTCCTGTTCCGGAAATCCATTTTGGGATCCCGTTTTGCCTTTCTCCACCATGTCTCCCTAGTCTCCTCCGGTCTGTGATGGTCTCTCAGTCTTGTCTTGCTTGTCATGACCTTGACAGGTTTAAAGAGCACTGATCAGGTCAGTTGTAAAGATGCACTGTGTTCATAAAAATCTGTTGGGATGAGTGATCCTGGCCTCGGAGGTAGACTGGCCTACAGCCCAAGGGACAAATGTGGCTTGCAAGTTAAGAATGGTTTTCACATTTTTTAATGGTTGAAAAAAAAAAAATCTAAAGAAGGTGATTTCGTGATATATGGAAATTATCGTGAATTCCCATTTCAGTGTCCACAAGTAAACATGATTGGAACGCAGTGATAATCATTCATTTCTAGATTGTCTGTGGTTGCCTTTGTACTCCAATGGCCAAGTCAGGGATTGTGACAGAGCCCATTTGACCTGCAGAGGCTCAATATTTACTCTCTGGATCTTTATAGAGAAAGTCTGCTGACGCGATGTAGAGCCTGGCAGGACCTGGCGTTTGCCTTTATTTGAAAGCAAAGCCAGCTATTAAAGAGCTCCAAGTGCATCCGTCCAGTCATTCCACAGATACTATTGAGGGCCCTTTGTCAAAGCCAGCAGAGACCCCTATTTGGGTAAGCGCTAAGGAAGCCAGAACTTTGGAACTGGAGACAGTCAGTGCTCACCAACCGCCTCCCAGGTCTCTGTGCAGTTTGTCCTGTTTTGAGCTCTGCCTTATGCTGGTAACGCTTTACTTGCACCCTCTCCTTTAATCCTCTCAACCAGCCAGGAGCTGTTCCAGGAGGAAACCGAGGTTTCCGAGACGAGCCACAGGCACACAGGGAGTCCTGAAATGGCAGGAGCAGAGAAGCTCAGTCAAGCCCATGGGCTTCCAAGGCAGACGCTGTGCAAAGAATTTACTCGCCATGCTGGGGAACAGCCCTGGGGTCTGGAACAGAGGGGGCGAGGTGGGGTGGGGCAGGGAGGCTCCTGGTGGTTCCTGAACTCTAGAAGCAACAAACCAGGACGGTTTGGTTGGTCAGTAGCTGGAGGCCCCATCCGAAACAGTGTTCTCCTTCCAAAGGAACATCACAGTGTTCAGTGTTTGGGCCCTAAGTCCATGATTATACTTCTTCGGCCTTTCCTTGCTCCCTTCCTGGTGTCGCTGCTCGGCCATGCACACTGTTGGAGAGTCTGGGGGCTCTGCTCACTCCGCAGGAAGGCTGCCCTCCCCTTCCTCCCCTGGTTGGGGGCGCTGATGTCCTACATCTCCAACATCCGTGTGGCCAGCAGGTGGGGCCTGCTGGGGGTGGGAGACAAAGGGCCTCCTGGCGCTGAAAGGTGCACAGGTCTTCTCCATGTTGGTCAAACAAGTTGAGAGACTCCTGAACAAAAGCACCTGCAGAAGGGGGACCCAAAGGTGAGAAGGGGACCCCCTGGCCAAGCTGGGCTGGGAGTGGTTGGAACACTATTGACAGGAATCCTGCTGTCCCCTGCTGTTTTGGCCTCCCCTCCTGGAGGGGACTTGGAGACAGGGCAGCTGGTTCAGCACAGTGGGAGCCCCTCAGCTGTGGTGTGACCATGGTTCCAGATCACTGGTCCAGGCACAGCGGGTCAGACCACTGGCCAGTTCTGCTCAAGACAGTTATTCCAATACATGCAGTCAACAAAAACAAAAGCAGAATGTGCCCAATTTAATCAAAGAAGCCTCTGGTTGGTGTCCAGACTGAATCCAATTCTGAGTAAATTTTTGAAGAGAACAAGTCATCTGAGAGTTTCCTGTTCCCTAAAATGTCCCCAGGAACTTTTTAACTGGCTTGGTAATATATCTCCTAAGCCCTTAGCAGCTGCAAAATTGATTCATAAAGCTTGGTGGGGGGGGGGGTTTGGTTGTTGTGGTTCTTACAAAACGTAAACCGGGTTGCCAAGCCCAGCAACACAACTCGATGAGCAGGTGCCACGGAACCCCGGCCCACGCCGTCTGTCCCACAGTCACCGTGACACAGCCTGGTTTGGGGTAGACAGTTCTGTTCTACATTCCAGGGTGTTCCAAAGACTCACTGAAGCCAAGTCTCCAAGGGGACGCCAGGCAGCGGGGGGGCTCTGTGCACGAGGGATGGTGCCGCTGTCATTTACTTCTCTCACACGGACTCTGCTCCTGAGGAGGAAGGGCCCTTAGGGGAGCCTAAATGTCATCTCCCACGCCAGGGCCTCTGGGGAAGGACATGGTTTGGGTGGGAGGGTGTGATGGACTGAGCACGTGTAGAGAATCACATTTGGCACATATGTCTGAGTGAGAACTCATTACTGATAACAAATCTTTAAAATCAGGGGCGCCTGGGTGGCTCAGTCGTTGAGTGTCTGCCTTCGGCTCGGGTCATGATCCCAGGGTTCTGGGATTGAGCCCCACATCGGTCTCCCTGCTCAGAGGGGAGTCCGCTTCTCCCTCTCCCACTCCCCCTGCTTGTGTTCCCTCTCTCGCTGTCTCTCTCTGTGTCAAAAAATAAATAAAATCTTTAAAAAACAAACAAAACCCCCCCCAAAAAAACAAATCTCTAAAATCAGACCACCACTTTCACCTGTTTACACAATGATGGTACTTTTTACTCTCAAGGTCAAAACACCGCTGAAAACTCAGTAATGTTCCCCAAATATCCCTGGAACTGGGCTCCGTTTTTGCCTGCTACGTGTTTTGAAGCCCAGCGGAATATGAGGCAGTGATCTCCCCCACTGGCTTGGGGGTGGATGTGGGGGAGGGGGAGGCTCACAGACTCTAGTCGCTGAGCTCTGCCCTCTGTGGGGCTGGCCAGGTGGCTTCTGGTCCAGGTGCAAGGCACACAGGGCCCCAGGGGTGCTTTTTTGCATTTTCTCTGGCAGTTGCCACCGGGGTTAAGCATGGCCAGTGATGCTCTTCATAACGGCCACACACAACTGCTTAGGTGTTTTGCTGATGAGAAGCCACGAGCAGGGACTCTCAGGAGCCCAGAGCACCCAGCTTCCCCCTCCCACCCGAGTCAAACCTCAGGCAGGGGTGATCCACATGAGGTCAAGGTCCAGGTGGCACTTGAGGGGAAGGGAATAAGGCCGCACGTGTCCCTAGGAAGGCCTGCTGCAGGTGGAGGCCCTCTCTGCCCCCAGGACCAGCCCAGCTCCAGGTCCTTTTCAACCCCGCTCTGGAAGCACTGCCTTAGATCAAGCAGAGAGACGAGCCAGGGTATCCAGCCACCATGTACATCCGGCTACCAGTGTGTTCCTTGCCTCCACCCACTTTCTTATTTCAGAAACACTGGAATGTCCAACTTTGTGAATTCCATTGCTTAACAGAAATTTGCTTTTAATGTCTAAATGTTCCAAAGATTAGAGTGGGGGCAGGGAAATGCAGGAAAAGCAGTGCCTCTTGGAAAAAAAAAAACAACACACAAACCCGCACACACAAAGTCCTTTGTGTTTCAAACATTCCTTACAACTTCACTGACCATAGGATCTTGTCTGAAATCTTGTGAAATGGTTAGGCCAAGAATGTCTGTCGTGAATATTTCTGCAGTGATTTCGTCTGGAAGTTCTTCTTCAAAGCAGATTTCTGAACCTAGCCAAACAAGCAAAGAAAACAAATGCCTTCATAACGATTAGTTTTCTAACTAAGAAGCACTTTCCAAAAAATACAAGGAACCGATACTAAACAAAAGTGAGAGGTGCTTTGTGCTACGGTTTGGCTGGGAGTCCTAAAACCCCCCTGGGTGGAAATTGGCTGAAATCCCTTCTTTATGGTTTGGAGCTTGTTACCAAATCTCTGTGAACTTCATTGTAAAGCCTTAACCACATGGTATGGTTGATTTATGTGTAACACCTGGGAGCGTTACATTCTGAGGTCCCGAGTACACAAGGAATGGGGTGGGGGACTTTGGAGGCTGGAAATGACCCACCAGATACTGGAGTCTACAACTGTCTGAGTTCAGAAACCCTGTTTAATGTGAAACTGGGGATGAACAATGAAAGCTGAGGGAGGGGGCGCCTGGGTGGCTCAGTCAGTTAAGGGTCTGCCTTCGGCTCGGGTCATGATCCCAGGGGCCTGTGATCAAGCTCCACGTCGGGCTCCCTGTTCAGTGGGGAGTCTGCTTCTCTCTCTGCCTCTCTCCCTGCTTGTACTCTCTGTCAAATAAATAAATAAAATCTTAAAAAAAAAAGGAAAATAGCTATCTGAAGTCTTCATGGGGTTGCTTTAAAAAAGAAAGCAAGCAAGCAAGCAGAGGGAGAATGACGCCTGGTGAGGGGTCAGTAATGGTGGCAGGCTTTCACCACTGCGGGGCATCGGGCAGCATCTGGGGCTTGGCAGTGGAGACACCCCTGCAGGCCCGGGAGAGCTGTTTGTTTATTTTTTTTTAATTTTTAAAAAAATATTTTATGTATTTATTTCAGAGAGAGAGCGAGAGCACGAGCAGGGAGAGGGGCAGAAGGAGAGGGAGAAGCAGACTCTCCGCTGAGCAGCGAGCCCGACGCGGGGCTCGATCCCAGGACCCTGGGATCATGACCTGAGCCGAAGGCAGACGCTCAACCAACTGAGCCACACACACGCCCCTCGGGAGAGCTGTTTAGACTGGTTTCTCCAGAACTTAAATTCACAAGGCCCATTTTCCTCCCTCCAGTGGACTAAAGAGGGAGGTGGGCAATCCTCTGGCAGGAGAGGGGAGGAGGACGAGCTTTAGGAACTTTCAAGCACTAGCAGCTCAAAGCCAGGCTTGTGCTTCTTCACGGCCCTGTCCTTACTCAAGTCTCTCGACAATGCCTCTCCTGAAACACCTTCCAAGCTGTATCTTCTCTCCTAGTGGTCATGCAGCCCAGCCGCAAAGATGGAGACCGGGTCCGGGGAATAAAGGGAACACAAGAGCAGAAGGCACAAAGGACGGACGGCACATGGTAACAAACGTTCTCATCTCTCAGATACGACCACGGCTCACTGGTCCTTTCATAACTTATTCATGTTGGGTCCCCAGCAGACTTGCTTTGTTGTGTGCGTGCTATTAAGGAGAGTGGCCTGCACCAGTCAAGGGAAATAAATGCACTTAGGTCTCCAACAAATTAGTGAGCCGCGGCGGCACGCCCAGACAGAGCCGGCCCCAGTACCTTTGACAGAGGAGGCCGCAGGCTCAGATTTCCACCCCTCAGGATTCAGTCCGAACAGGGTAGCAAAGCAGTCGCCCATCTCCTCTTCGGTCATGTGCTCACCTGAGAATCGTAAAGGGAAGAGTGTCCATTCAGCTCTGGGGACGACGCATCATGTCAGAGCTTAGCATCATCGTTCCGAGGTCTTAAAGAGAATTATCCCGCGATTTCCTTTTCTTGAGACACAAAAACAATCTACGGGGTCCCGTGTTACTTTCACAAATCCTTCCTCATATGGGGGTTAAGAATGGTGCTCCCAGGAGGGGAAAGCTGTTGGGGCGCGTTTGGAGAAATAACACAACTTTCTGATAGCCTGCACTCGGCTTCAGTTCACCTTCCCTCACGCTAGAACCACGGGTTAGACCAAGAGCAATCGTTGTCCAGGGAGAAAGCCTACCTGACTTCCTCACATACAATAATGAGGGAAACAGTAGGTAAAAATGGGAAATTTTACCTTGGTGTGGTTTTACCTCACCCTTGCATCCCAATGTCATAACAGCCCAGTGAGACTGGTGGCTAGCCCTTTCACCCCCGTTTTACAAGTGAGGACACTGAATCTCACAGGGGTTCAGCAAGTTGGGACATAAATCACATTCTTAGGGACCCAGGACGGCGCCCTTCCTGTCACCCCCCCGTTTACCAGCTCTGCGGATCAGCAGGTGGCATCCCTCGTGGTTTTTGGGGAAGCAGACCCCCCTGCACCGTAGATTAAAGATGCCAGGGGGTCTGCCTCCCCAAAAACAGCTCCTCTCCGGTGGCAATAGCCCAATGATGTGACAAGATACTCCCTATTTATGGATTTACCTTTCGTTAGAAGCAGTTTCAGGAAATCTTCTCTTCGTATGGCCTTCTTTCCTTTTGAATTGGTAAAACCAAGAACATCAAAGCTCTGCTGGATGCCACTCATGGTGTTACCGAAAGGTGGTCTGTGATTGAGGTAAACTTTGAAGAAATCCGGTAAGTTGATTTTGTCAATTAGCTTTCCAGTGTCCACATACTCACTAAATCTGATTTCGTTAAACATATCTTCAATCTAGGGAAGAGGTTATTACAAAAAAAAAAAAAAAAAAGACCAGAGTAAGCATGAGAGACACTTTCGGGGCGCCTGGGTGGCTCAGTCTCAGTCGGTTGAGTGTCCAACTCTTGGTTTCGGTTCGGGTCGTGATCTCAGGGTCGTGAGATCGAGCCCTGTGTCGGGCTCCATGCTCAGCAGGGAGTGAGTCTGCTTGTCCCTCTCCCTCCCCCTCTGCTCCTCCCCTGCTCTCTCTCTAAAATAAATAACATTTTTTTAAAGAAAGAAAAGACACTTTGTTACACTTCTAAAAATTGGACAGTAACAGACGAATGTTTACAGTTAGCTGAAAACCTGTCTATTGAGGGTTGCTTATATCCCCCAAGAAAGAGATGTGGACGTCCTCAGCCCCAGGACCTCAGAATGTGACCTTATTTAGAAATAGGGCCATGGCAGACGTAATTAGTTAAGATGAGATCATACTGGAGCGGGATGGGCCTTTAATCCATTGTGAATGGTGTCCTTATAAGAGGAGGGGAGAGACACACAGGGAGGGGACAGCCATGTGATGACACAGGCAGGGAGTGGAGCGATGCAGTTCAAGCCCAGGACTGCTGGTGGCCACCAGAAGCTGGAGGAGGCGAGGAAGAAGGAAGGATTCTCCCCTACAGATTTCGCAGAGAGCACGGCCCTGCTGACAACCGGATTTATCCTGTGAGAGGCTACATGTCTGTTGTTTGAAGCCACCCAGTGTGTGATGCTTTGTTACAGCAACCCTAAGACAGTGGCCAGTTTTTCAATACTATCAGCATTGCTACATTATTACCACCTCTTACCTACCCATCTCATAGTGCATTGACTACTTCCTTGCTTTGTCAAGCAGAGGTTAGCTTCATTTAGAAGGCAGAATCCTCACAAACTTGGAAATTATAAGAATAAGCAAATAATTCCATGTGAAACTCGAATATGGGACCAAGGGCCCTAGTAAATTTCAATTAACTGCACCAGGATTCTTTTTTTCTTTTTTTTCTTTTCCATTTTCAATGTGTACTATTTTATATATACAAAAGATTACATGTGACTTATGGGTTTAATTAAAAAATGAACACCTATGAAGCCATCGTTCACTGAAAAGATCAACCAAACTGATAAAAATCTTTAGCTAGAATAACCAAGAAAAAAAAAAGAGAGAAAAGACTCAAATTACTAAAATTGGGACTGAAAGAGGGGACGCCAGTACCAACTTTTCAGAAATAAAAAGGAGGGCAGCTCTTTCTGCCCGCAGGTCTTGTCCCCATGTTTTAATAAAACCACCTTTTTGCACCAAATAAATAAATAAAGTATGAACAACAACAGGTCAACAAGATAACTTAGATGAAATGAAGACATTCCTAGAAACAAATGACCAAAACTGACTCAAGAAGAAATAGAAAATCTGAATAGACCTATAACAAGTGAAGAGATTGAATTAGCAATTTTAAAACTTCCACAAAGAGGAGCACCTGGCTGGCTCAGTCAGCAGAGCATGCGACTCTTGATCTCGGGGTTGTGAGTTGAGCCCCATGTTGGGTGTAGAGATTACTTAAAAAAAAAAAAAATCTTAAAAACAAAACAAAACTTCCACAAAGAAAAGCCAAAGATCAGATGGCTTCACTGGTGAATTCTACCAAATACTTAAAAAATACCAATTCTCCACAAACTCTCCCAAAAACAGAAGAAAAGGGAACACTTCCCAATTCATTCCTGGAGGACTGCTTCCTGGTTTGGAAATTCATTATGCATTTTCCAAATTTTCTAGAATGAGAAAAGGGTGCTGATCTGTCTATGGATTCAAAAGGAAATGTGATGCCAGTTAATGCAGGTCTCCACATGGCTCTCCTTAGGGAACCGCCAGAATGCAAGAAAGGGAGAAATACAAAAACAAACAAAACCCCTCCTCACTGCCATCCACCACTCTCTGTGCAGTATTTTTGTACTATGCACACTGCAGTCAGCTGAAATTCAGAAACCTGAGTTATACCTGGCAAAGGGCAAGAAATGAGTAATTTATTTTAATATTTGCATTTTAAACTGATATGCTTCCTAACAAATTGTGGGGCTTGCAATTTTACAAAAAGAGAGAATAAGGGCCACAGAAAAGTAGGAAATATTTTTTCCCCCAGAACATGAACTCTGCTTTGGTCTGTAGGAATAAATCAGGAATTGAATCTATATTTGTGCACATTTATCAATAGGCAACCAATTTCTCCCTGTCCACTAAATTTCAGAGAACAAAAATCAGGAAGAGCGTCCGTTTGAAGCTACACTAAATATCAGCTTGTCTGGGGCACCCCAGTGTCTTGGTCTGGCCCCAAGTATCAAGAAGAAAATAAAGTCTTTTGCAGTCCAACCATTCAACCATCCAACCATAATTTCTGTGAAAGATTTGACATACTTTCTTTCCATTTCCCTACCCCATGCATACAAAATGTATATGTATATGTTTTGCAAAATTCTTATCATATATGTATATAATTTTGTATCCTGGTTTTTTTTTTCCTTTAACACTGTATCTTAGTAATCACCTAGTATTTTCTTTCTTTGTTTTTTTTTTTAATCACCTAGTATTTTCAAAGAAGCCATATATTTTCAATGTAACATTCTAGGAATGGTCTTTAGACATAACATCATTGGTCACAGATAAGAATGAACTTTAATTGATACTATATAAGTACCTTTAAGTGGTAACATTTTCATGTAGAGCATTTATTGAGTTTATATTATGTATAACTGTGAGTTAAATTATGTATAATTTTATGTATAAATAAAACACTATCCAGTATCATATTATTTACATTTTGTACTATATTAATTGTAATTGTATTATAAACATGTGCTACTATTTACTATGAGCCAGTAGAGACTAGGGCTAAATGTATGATCATTGATGACAGACCTAGGTTTAAATCCTGACTCTCCCATTTTCTATCTGAACTTCTCAGTTTCCTCATCTTGAAAAAAGGGGTAACGGGAGTTTTGAAGCTTACTGTGACAATGTATTTAAGGTGGTAAACATTAATGCCTAACACACGGTAAGCTCTCAAAAAGCAGTAAACACTCTTGTGATTATTATACTTTCTATACCTTTGCTAATTACGATACATGTAATTATAATATAAATTATAATTTATAGTTATATAAATTATAAAGTATATGTATGTTATAACTTATAATTACATAAGTAATACACATGATATATATAAATTATAAATGTAACACACGATTTAACTCAATTCAGAAATAGAAGACTAACCCAAAGATAACAAAAAGGAACTCAAAAGTAGGAGTTACTCATACCCAGAGTGTTCCAGAGATCTCAGTGAACATTCTCAGCACAAACCACTGAGCAGGTGATTCACCTCTTACTCTCTTCTCCCATGGGACTGATCAAGAATCACTGCTCAGAAAGCATAGAGTTGGCATCATTGACATTTTTTTCCTGAGCCTCCTTTGCAAGCGTTAGTTGAAAAGGCAGATTTTGCTACATGTCTAAACAAAGTTCACGCTTGGGAGAGGAGCCTTGGAGACAGAATGGAACGCTGCGAGCCTTCCCCAGGCCCCAGTGTGAAGCCGACTCCGGAGGAGCGGGGGCTCCCATTGCCCTGCCCAGAGCGCTCTGCTTGGCTTCAGCCCTGCCTTTATTGCCATTCTCATGCTGGCCCTTCCTCCGCTAAGGCTGGGCTTCATTTGATGCACTCGAGGAGCTTTGGACATTAAGCTCCATTCCCAGAGATCCTGATTTCATTCGTCTGGGGTGGAGTATGAGCAGTCATATTTTTTAAAAGCTCCTCAGGGGATCTGAATGTACGGCCCAGGATTGAGAAGCATGGCTTCAAGGCAGGGGTTCTCAAGCTTTGTCAGGGGGTCAACATGACTGGGAGGGCTTATTAAAACAGACGGCCGGTCCCACCCCGAGTTTCTGATTCAGTGAGTCGGGGAGGGGGGCGGCGAGATTCTGCCTTTCTTAACAAGTCTCCAGGTGATGCCAATGCTGCTGGCTTGGGGGGCCACCTCTTTGAGAACAACTGCTCTTAGACCACAGAGCTTCGGCAGAGGGGATACTTGTTCCAAAAAGAATCGGGACCAGGCTTAGGATGTTCAGTAGAAAGGCGCGTTGTAGCGGCCCAGAGAAGTAAGAAAGGAAACAAAACAAAGCAAAGCACACAATGTAGGCACAAGGGAGGTCATGGGAGAATTTTTCTTAAAATATACAAAAGGCTTATTTAGAATAACCACTTGCTGCCCTAGTTCATTTAGTTCAGTTTACTAGTGGTTACCGAACATTTGGTTTCGTGCTAGGTGAATGGAAGGCAAGTCACTTAATGATGACAAGAACAGCCCTGCACTCTAGGACTTTTCGGTCAGCAAATATTTATTAAACACCTGCTAGGTGCCAAGCCCTGGTCTGGGCCCTGCGAAGAGACAACGTACACGGAGAGAGTGAACCAAAAGGAAGGTTCTGTCACTGTGGTTTGGTTCTCAGCCCTGGCTGCCCTCGAAGAACCCCCGGGGGGGCTTTTCATCACTATCCTTGCCCCTAGATTCAACTGCTCAGGAGGGCGGGCCCAAGCATCAGTACTTTCTAAAGTGCCCTCGAGTGGCTTAATCTGTTTGGATACCATGGCTCTCAGAGATTCAGTGCCAAAGGCAGGCGCTCCACGCCAAGAGCTGGAGGAGCCCTCAGCGAGGTGGGCCTGGGAAGGCTTCATGGAAGAGGTGGACTGGGAGGACAGCCAGCGAGGATCCAGCCAGTCTATGAGGGGCAACAAGTTGAGGAGGGGGCTCGAGCGGGGGCTGCCTAAGAAACTTCCCCAACCCCTTGCACATGGCCCCTGTCACTGTTGTAACCACCGGCGACAGGTGGAGTAGGCTTAAAGCACACAAGCTGGTCTCCTAGTTCTCAAGGTCAGAAGTCTGAAACTGGTCTGAAGAGCTAACATCAGGTGTAGGTGGGGCTGCGTTCCTTCTGGAAGCTCTAGTGGAGAATCTGCATGTGTTGCCCTTCCAGCTTCTAGAGGTGCCATTGTCCCTTGGCCCATGGCCCTTCCACCTTCAAAGCCAGCAGCCTCATCCCACACTCCGACGTCTCCTTCCCTTATCACGCCTCCTCCTCCCCCAAACCTCTTGCCTCCCTCTTATAAAGACCCTTGTGATTACACTGGAACCACCGGATAATCCAGGATAATCTCCCCATCTCAAGACCCTTAATTTAATCATACCTGCAAAATCCTTTTGCTACGTAAGGTAGTGTATTCACAGGTTACAGGAATTAAGACACAGATACCTTTGGGGGGCATTATTCTGCCTGCCACCCCTTCTGGCCCTGTTGAGAAGTCCCGAGAGAGTTCTGGTGGGTTGGGATTCCGTTGAGGCACTAAGGAGCTCAGCGCTATCGGCGGGTCAGAGGATGCACACTGGCACTCCAAGGGCTAAGTCTGCTGACATGCTTTGTTTGGTTCGTGTGGTACTTCAAAAATTAGGAGATTTCATATAAAAATCTAGCGTTCAGACTTCTCTTGAAAAGTCAGAGGAGTCTGATGATGGTAGTCCTGCACTTCCAGATAGAACTGAGAAGGAACCATCCCCAGTAGAGAGCTGTGTTCTCTGTCAGTGACACCTCATCCAGGCAGCAGGGGCCCCTCTGGCTACCCCCTCCTCAAAGGAGTCTTGGGGCCATAGGAGGTGCCCACTAGATGTTACGCTCTCTATCATAGACCACGCTCTGGGAACCCTGAATCCCAGGACTCCCTCCCCCAAATAACCCAAGCCCACTTCTAGGGCCTGCAAGAGCTCCTCCTGAAGTCATCCTCTGAGAGGGACCCTCACCAGTGGTGTGCCCCTCCCCACCACGGGCCTGAAGGGCTGCCAAGGAGGGAGCGGGGGGTGGGGGGGGGAGACAAGGTTTAGTCACTGGCCTGGCTCTCCTCATGCTGCCCATCCAAGTGCGAAACTCCAGGAGCCCCAGAATTTGAAGGAGCCCAAATTAAAGGTAGAACTGTCAAGGTGGGGTATTAATTTAACATCTTGTTGCTTGGTTTATAACTTCTACACACTTAGCCACGCGGCACCTGGGCCTCTGCGGGCACGGCTGTGTGGGCCCCGTGACAGAAGGGGGGCCTGTTCCTGGTGGGTTGGGTCCCCTTGCCCAGGACTGCTTTACTTCTGCCTCCGTCATTCACCCCCGTGGCAGCAGGAAGCCCCTGATGGCCTGAGCACTGTGGTTCATAATTACGCTTTCTAACCTCCCCGTGAGGCGGAGAGGAACATGCTACATCTGAGCTGAGGCCTTCCTCAGCGTATGCGCAGGCTCCCGGTGAGGGTCGGTTTCTCTTGTGCTAGTTTCATAGGCTTGCAGGCTGGGAGGACTCTCCCTCCTTCTTATGCTCGCTGCCCCCCAACGCAGGGTGCCCCCTGGAACGTCCCCTGCAGATGAGAAGCTGGTCTTCACCTGGCGCCCTCTCCTGGGGCCCCGGGCAGCGGAGGAGGGTGCTGAGGAGCAGGTTGCAAGGCCGGGCAGCCCCCCTGCACAGTCACATCTGGAGACACTTCCGCTATTTATGCCCGGCTCCGTGACTCACAGCTGCTCCCTGCTTCCTCCAGGAACTATATTTGGATAGCGGCTGCCTTTCTCCAGGAGTGGGACACGCCACGCCCGCTGGACGCAGTCGCAGGGTCAGGCCAGCCCTTGGGGCTCGGCCCCTGTGCTTGCTCTCTCCCTGCTGTCTGGGGTGAGGTTGACCCAGAAATGAGAACACCGCCCATTCCAGGGCCCTTCACGATGACCTTCCCCCAGGCCCTCATGGGAGCCCCGCGGTCAAACGCTTCCAGGCACTCACTCCAGGAAATGGCTTTAAAATCTAAACGGCAAGTCCTCCAGCTTGTCCCAGACCCACAGTCAAGGGTTTGTCAGTCAAGCGCTCACAGCTCTTCAAAGTCCTGCTTCCTTGTAGCTGCACCCAGAAACATGGGTGAGGGCCTGGTTCAAGTTAAGAAATAGTAAATAGAAACCAATCTGGCAGTTCCTCGAACACGGGAGTCACTAGTACGGCAATTCTACCCCTAGGTACGCACATAGGCCAAGAGAAATTAAAACACGGCTCTACACAAAAACCTGTACACAAATATTCATAGCGGTATTATCCATAATAGCCAAAATGTGGAAACAACCCAAATGTCCATCATTTGATCAACGAAAAAATAAAATGTGGCATATCCACATGAATGAACGGAATATTATTCAGTTATAAAGAGGAAGGAGGCGGGCACCTGCACCTTGCAAACGCGATGCTCCGAGAGAGAAGCCAGTCACAAAAGACCACGTAGTGCATGATTCCATCGATATGAAATGTCCAGAACAGGCAAATCCACAGAGGCAGCAAGGAGACTGGTGGGTGCCCGGAGCTGGGGGGTGGGGGTGGGGAGTGGACTACTAAGGGGTCACCGTATTAAGCGCACTAATGGGCGTGGGGCTTCTTTTGAGGGTGATAAACATGCTCTGGGATTAGACAGCGCTGATGGCTGCACAGCTCTGTGAACAAACTAAAAGCCATTTCAAATGCATGAATTGTATGGTAGGTGATGTATCTCAGTAAAGTTGTCAAAAAGAAAGAAAAATAATAGGAGGTGAAACCATGGCAAAGGCAAGTAGCAAAGCAAATAACACTAGTATTTTTTAAAATATATTTTCTACCATCACTATGATCTATCCCGTTATAATCATCAAACCAACAAAGATTCGTACATGCTTGTTATAAAAAATTAAGCAAAGATATGTAAAGAGAGAAGAGATATAAAGAGAAGTAAAATGCCCTATAATGCCCCACCCCTCAGCAATAACCAGTGTTCGACGTCGCGACTTTCAGGGTTTCTTCCTTGTTCGCACTAAAGCGCACATGTAGAAACAGAACACGGGAAGCCTCACGTCCCCAACTGTAAAATGGAAACCATAGAAGCATCTCCCTGGCAAGAGGATTAAACACCAGCAGGGTTGGCATAAAACTGGGTGTGCCGTGAGAGCCCCAGAGAGAAGGGCCTGGCTGCTGCTGGTGGCACTCGTGTTATTATGGTACTGTCGTCCCCTGCATTCTTTTTTAGCGGCTGCGTGGCATTTCGGGATTTCTTTCTTTAAATGCATTACAGTGTGAACAACAGAAATCGTTTTGTCTTGCCCTGATCTCTCTGCAGGGGGACACACTGCTCACTGGTGTAGGGGCTCTCAGCTGACCAGAAAGGCCTCCCTAAAACAGTGGGCCACAGAAATAACTCCTGATATTCCTGTTTCAGAGCAAATCTGACATACTGAGGGCTTCTTTTCAACATGCAAATCTCCAAATTCCCATGGGGTCTTTATCGGGGCAGACGCTGTGCCCATGACCACTGGCTCAGATTTCTCCTCCTTGTATGGGGAACGCTGCACTGCTTGGCCACGGGCCCTCCATCCCAGCTGGGACCATGGTTTAGCCACAAGATTAGCACAAACGGCTTTGGGAGGATTTGTTTGTTTATCTTTCTGGGTTTTGTTCTAGATACAAAAGCAATGCAAGCCACATGCTTGTAGCTAAGAAAAATTAAAATATTACAGAAATGTCTATTATGAGCCCCCCTCCCCATATAACCACAACTATCTTCTAAGGAGGTTGGAAACCACTAAATGGGACATTTTTCATTTAAGGACCCTCGAGATGGGCTTATATTGCAGGTTTGGAAACAGAAGCTAAGAAGAGCCAAACTACCATGGCTAACACAGGGAGAATGTGGAGTTCCTGGGGGTATGCCAGGAAAGAGGGGGGGGCAGAGCACTGAGTCCTGCGTGAGATGAAGGCCAGCAAGGAAGCCCCTGTCAGGGTGATCATCAGGACTGGGAGAAAGGTCTAAAAGGAGTTTTAGGTAAATTGCTGTGAAATGCAGTTATGTGTCTCTTTCTGATCATTCCCAAATTTTCAAGAAAGTTGTCTTGCGTGAGTGGGCTTTGTGTTTTTGTGGAAACTGAGGAACGAGCTGAGTGTCAGGTCTGGAATGACGTGGGGTAGACAGAGCCTGCACACACACACGCACACACACACACGGGAGCCCCCAGGGTAGCCCCAAAACTCCGAGTGGCATGGACCAGAGCCAGGTTCCAGCTGGTACCAGAGGCCCCTGCTGACATGGGGTTACGTGTACAAAGTAGGAAGTAAAAGTTATCCCAAATCCCACCATTCAGAAGTCAATGTCGTTAAGCATTTGGGGCATGGTCTTTCAGAATTTTGCTAGGCATGTATGAGTACCTAAATTATTATTAATGAAACGAGCTCATGCTTTACATATTGTTTTGCAACTTGTCCTTTTCCCTTTAATAACAAAACCTCTACCTGCTTTTTGAGTCAAGAAACGTTGGTCAATTTCACTTTTTAATGACTACTAAGTGGAGGTGTGCCTTATTTTATTTATCCCATCTCTTATCAACAGACATTAGGGTTGTTTTAATTTTTCATTATCTGGAAAATATGCTGCAGTAATTGTCCTTTCCATATGCACATCATGGTACACTTGTGTGAGTTTTTCTGTAGGGTATACTCCTAAAAGTACATTTGGTGGGCCCAAAGATATGCACATTTAAAAGTTAAGTGATGGGGCACCTGGGTGGCTCAGTCGTTGAACGTCTGAGGTCATGGTCATGACCCCAGGGTCCTGGGATCGAGCCCCCCATCGGGCTCCCTGCTCAGTGGGGAGTCTGCTTCTCTCTCTCCCTCTGCCTGCCACTCCCCCTGCTTGTGCTCTCTCTCTGTGTCAAATAAATAAATAGAAATTTTACCAAAATTTTTTTTTTAAAAAGTTAAGTGATTGTTTATTGCTCTCCAAATATTCCTAAATAACACTAAAGTTCCTGAATCTATCAAAAACTTTAGGGCCACTATTAATTACTCTGAGATCAAATAATAATGTCAGGGATTCTACTTTCCTTGTTGTCTTTGTGCCAGATATGACCAAAGACCATCATTCATTCATTCATTCATTCACTCATCTGACCACATTTGCTGAGTGTCCATTATGTGAGCACTTGCCAGGCACACACCTCTCTGCCTACATTTATAGAACTAAGTGGTGACACGACTATTAATTCACCGCAAAAACCTATCAGCATTAAACAACGATTGCTCTGCAAGCTAAATAGAAACATAGCCACAAGTAAGCAGGGAACACATGTGGCACATGGGCAATGCCCCAGCACAATACTCCAAAGTCCTGCAGGAAAAGAAAATGATGAAGCTAGAAGACGAAATTTTGTCCTATGTGAACTCAGCTGTAGAAAACTGTGACGCCAAAGTTTTGGTTCCTTCTATAACATTAGAAACCGTGTAAATCTTTCCTTTAAAAAAATGAAGATCTGTAAGAAGAGTAGGCCCTCCCTGACCACTGTTATGCCTAAGTTGGCTGTTATGCCCAAGTTCAGTGTTCTGCAAAGAATGGGAAGGGTTAGGAATTCTTCGGGGAGGGCTATATTCTTGTATAATTTGGCTTCAATTTACCACACTGACTAGATTCAAATCCCCTAGGCAATTAAAATGACGTAAGAGAAATATAAATAATGTACAGCCTGGGTGGGCGGGGGGCACTGGTTAGAATCTCTGTGACTGCGTCTTTTATGTAACCAAGTGTTGAAGGACTCTATTAGTTCCATGTCCTTCTTCACGCAGCTTCTTGGGGGCGGGGGAACAGCTGCATCTTCATAGGAAATGTTTCATTAACCACGACAAAGCCTGGATTTAAAAGTTTCAAAGCCCTGAAAACATATTTATTGAAATCCCTATAAACCCGATGTGAAAACCAGAGACCAAAAAGTTTTCCCTGTGCAGTGTCAGATAGAAACTGACTCATCAACTTGTGAAGTCTGCACACTGATGTGGCCACATCTGGGACAGGGGCCTTCGGAAAACATCTCCAAAGAGTGAGCGTGTTTTTTTAGGTGGATTGAAAACCCTGGAGGCCAAGGGATTTATGAAGACCTTCCAGGAGGGCACTGAAACTCTCCTTTGTAGCAGTGAGGAGAGATGTCTCCCATAGCCAGTGAAAACCTTACAATCGCCGTTTTAATTTCTTTTGGTTTGTAACCTAAGGCTCAATGCCACTTTATAACATTTCCTGCAGACTAACATTTTTCTTCTGGGTACATTTTACTCATCAGCAAGACCTGGAGAGGTTGTTGGGTTTTATTATATTTTGCCAATGACTGGGTAACTGAGTATGCCTTCAGGGATTGCACATGCTTGCTTCTATAGGAAGCAGGAAAAGGATGGTCACTCTGCGTCCACCCTCTGTCTGTAGCACTTCATACGCCAGGTAATGATGGTCACAGGGGCTAAACACCCAGAATTCCCTTGCCAGCCAAGCAGGACTGCAGGGGAGGACACATTTATATGAGCTTAGGGCTGAAAATCAAGACTCCTGAAGGAGGGGTGCCTGGCTGGCTGTTGGAAGAGCATGTGACTCTTGATCTCAGGGTTGTGAATTCAAGCCCTACACTGGGTGCACAGGAAAGAAAGAAAAGAAAAGAAAAGAAAAGAAAAGGAAAGGAAAGGAAAGAAAAGAGAAAGAAAGAAAGAGAAAGAAAGAAAGAAAGAAAGAAAGAAAGAAAGAAAGAAAGAAAGAAAGAAAGAAAAGAAAAGAAAAGAAAGAAGGAAGGAAGGAAGGAAGGAAGGAAGGAAGGGGAAGGGAAGGGAAGTGACTTTCAGTCATTTATGCAAAGTGTCTTCACCAGATGAGTCAAGGAAATAATGGACTGGTTTTAGAAAGGAAATTGTGAACAGAGAACCACACAGAGGAACATTCGCCTAAAAGCCTTTTATAATCAACAGGTCCAGAGATGAGGACACGATGATGAAAACGATCATACTGGATGGTATTTTCCAAACATCTGACACGGCCACGTCCTGGGCTAAACAGACGCTCATTTACTCTTCAGTCACCCCAGGAGGTGGGTGCTATTACTATTCCCACTTTACAGATGAGGAAACAGAGACTTGGAGAAGTCCAGGAACCGGACCAAATCGCATGGATGACAAGTGGTTCCAGGCAGGGTTTGCCCCAGAGCCCCCTGACCTGGAGGGGCGCTGCCTCCCTACATGGACGGCTGGAATCTACGGTCTTCAGAGAGACATCTGATGCCTGCGCACAGGACATGTGTGACAGTGAACCTGAGACGCCCCCAGGGGGTGGAAGATGACCCTCTTCCCGGCTAGACGACAGAGTAAGGGACACCTCACTTCCAGAGGCCTCCCTGTGAAGTAAGAGTGTGTGGGACCTGCTTCAGAACAGGCCAAGGGTGGAGAGGAAGTTGGTGGGTCTGGATGTAACAGGAGTTGATCATTGTTCAAGTTGACCGATGGGTACACAACAGTTTATTACACTATTTTCTCTGCTGTTGTCCCTGTTTGGAATTTTCCAAGATAAAAAGTTAAATAAAGTAGAAGAGGGGCCGTCTCATCACCTCTGACAGGAAATACTAAAGTGAGAAGAGGGGCTACTAAGTACCGACTCTGTGTGACGCGGGGCGGGGTGCTCCTTGGACCCTCGCGACATCACTAGAGGTGCGAGCTGCTGCCAGCCTCCTCTGATAGATGAGGTCACGGGAACCCAGACTATAGTTGAAATGACTTGCCGAGGGAGCAGCTAGGTCAGACAGGTTCTGGGTCCCTGTGCTTCTTACCAACATAGGCTTTTTTCCCCTTCCTCAGTCTGGAAGTTAGGCCAGCCAGTCACCCCAAGAAGCTGGGGATTAACTTAAGATCAGTGTTTGGGGAAAAAAAGGAGAAGATGAACTATAGACACAATAAAGAAGATGAAATGCAGTGGGGGGCGGGGAATGCTGGTGAGAAGTCAAAGCAATATTTCCAAAGTGAAATGAGAAAGAGGTTTCCACAATCAGTCCAGTTGGGGGGATGTTGTCCCAAATGTATACACCTCACTTCAAGACTCCCAATGTCCAGTGACCTCCTAAAGCCTCAGAATCGTGGACCCATTTTCTCCCTATGCAGAATTCCATTGGGAGCCCACTCCTGCCGCCCCAGAGTCCTCGGGGTCAAGGTGGCTGACCCTGCCTCTGATTCCGGGGGGACCATGGGAGCATCCAGGCGTGGCCAACCTGAGTAGCAGCTGCCCCGAGGACAATGGCGAGGAGGTTGGGGGCAGTGACCGGGGCTCTGGAGTTGTGCCTGCCGAACATGCGCCCAGGGATCCACTAAGAAGGAAGGCAACAGGGAGAAAGGAGAGGCTCGGGGAGGAGGACGCTTCCTGGCAGCAGCGGTGAGGGCCTAGATTAGGTCATACTGGGCATTACCTCTATCTCTAGACTTGAAATCCTGTGAACCAAAAACTAGTTTGCATTAGGTTTCGGTAACCTGCAACCAAAGGAGAGTCCTGACTAATAATCCTATTTCGCTTTGTCTAATCCTTCCTTGAGCATGAGTGGCCCTAGTAAATACCTCATGGGGCCACTGTTCCAAGGCAGGGGTTTACAACCCGGGGAGGGGGGAAAATGCAGACTCCCAGGCCCCCTACTTGGATATTCTGACTGGCTTGGTCCAGGATGGGCCCAGGAATCTGTTCCTTTAGTAAGTGCTCCAGGTACTTCTGATGTAGTTTGCTGGTTTGGGAGCTGGCCACTCTAAGGAACATGCTTTGGAAATACAGCTCTCAGGAACACTTTTATGTGGGTTGCACAAACTTTCTCCATAGTCGCTTCCATTTCTGGGCATGTACTTTTACAAAATGTACATTGGTCAAAAGACCTTTTGAGGAGCTTAGAATACCCGCTGTGCTTAAGGTACTCATTCAAGTCTCTGCATGGGTCTCTGGGCTCTCAGAGCTCATTTTTCCAGATGCTATTTGGAGAATAAAAGTCACCTTCCTGTCATACCCAGAGTACACAAAAACAGGTGGTTCTAGGTGGGCCAGGAGAAATAACGGGGACCACAGCTTACTTCCCTAAAATGCAGCCAGCCAGCAATGTGGGTACCACAGCTCCGCTGGGTTTCAGGCCTTCTGTATGCCTGATGGTGGCCTGCGAAATGTGACATTTTGGGAAAGCTGTTTGGCAGCGAAGCCTTGAAGTTCCTATTCTCTGACCCAGTAATTCTATTTCTAGGACTCGGAGACTGGAAAATAATCAGAGGAGTATGCAAAAACTAGACACAGAGATGCTCCTCACAGCCATGTCTCAGACAGACAAACACTTCAGACAATCTGTGTGTCTGTCAGCTGGGGGCTGGTTCAATTAAGTACAGAGCCCGTGAAAGCATGTCATCTACATCAAACCGAAAAGCTTCTGCACAGCAATAGGGAATTAACAAAATGAAAAGGTGACCTATGGGATGAGAGAAGATATTTGTGGGGTGGCTGGGTGGCTCAGTCAGTTGAGTGTCTGCCTTCAGCTCAGGTCATGGTCCTGGAGTCCTGGGATCGAGCCCCGCATCGGGCTCCCTGCTCAGCGGGAACCTGCTTCTCCCTCTGCCTGCCGCTCCCCCGGCTTGTGCTCTCTCTCTCTCTCTCTGACAAATAAATAAAATCTTAAAAAATTTTTTTTTTTGCAAACCACATATCTGATAAGGGGTTACTATCTAAAATATATAGGGAACTAATACAACCCAATAGCAAAAAACAAAAACAAAAACAAAAAAACAATTTAAAACTGGGCCAAAGACCTGAATAAGCATTTTCCCAAAAAAGATAGTCAAACGTGAAAAGGTACTCAGCATGATTCATCTTCTGGGAAATGCAAGTCAAAGTTGTAATGAACTCTCGCCTCCCACTGGTCAGAACTGCTCTCCTCAAAGGCAAGAGGTAGGGAGGCTGGGTGGCTCAGTTGGTTAAGCGACTGCCTTCAGCTCAGGTCATGATCCTGGAGTCCCGGGATCAAGTCCCACATCGGGCTCCCTGCTCAGCAGGGAATCTGCTTTTCCCTCTGACCTTCTCCCCTCTCATGCTCTCTCTCTCTCTCATTCTCTCTCTCAAATAAATAAATAAGATCTTAAAAAAAAAAAGGCAAGAGGTAAGTGCTGGTGAGGATGTGGGGAAAAAGGGACCCTCATGCAGTGTTGGTGGGAATAAATACAGAAAATGTGACTTATGTTTATATAACGGAGTACTATGCAGCCAAAAAAAGAAAGAAATCCTGCCACTTAGGACAACATGAAGGAAACTTGAGGGCATCACGCTAAGTGAAATAAGTCAGAGAAAGAAAGACATGTATGTGGAATCGAAAAAAAAAACCCAAACTCATAGAAACAGAAAACAGACAGTGGTTGCCAGGGTACAAACTTCCAGTTACAAGATGAAAAAGTCCTGGAGAATATTATGTACAGCGTGGTGACTATAGTTAACAATACTGTATTGTATATTTGAAAGCTGCTAGAAGGTAGATTGTAGAAGTTCTCACCAAGAGCCCAAATGTCCATTGACTGACTAATGGATAAAGAAGATACGGTACGTATACACAATGGAATATAACTCAACCATCAAAAAGAATGAAATCTTGCCATTTGCAATGACATGGATGGAGTTACAGTATATTATGCTAAGTGAAATAAGTCAATCAGAGAAAGACAAATACCTTATGATCTCACTCATATGTCGAAGAAACAAAACAGATGAACATATGGGAAGGAAAAAAAAGAGAGAGAGAGGGAAATAAACCATAAGAGACTCTTAACAACAGAGAACAAACTGAGGGTTGCTGGAGAGAGGTGGGTGGGGGATGCACTAGACAGGTGATGGGCATCAAGGAGGGCATCTGTTGTGATGAGCACTGGTGTTGTATCTAAGTGATGAATCACTGAATTCTACTCCTGAAGCCCATATTATACTATATGTTAACTAACTAGAATTTAAATAAAAACTTGAAAAAAGAAAAATAAATAAATAAAAGTTCTCACCACACACAAAAAATTTTAACTATGTGAGATGATGGATATGTTAACTAACCTTATTGTGGTAATCATTTTGCAACAATACATATATAAAATCACTATACTGTACACCTTAAACTATATAAGGTTGTATGTCAATTATATCTTAATAAAGCTGGGGAAAAAAGTGTATTTTTACCACCATGCTCACAAAACAATAGTTACTGAGAATGTTGGTATAAATATATACATATAAACACGTATACACACATGTACCTATATACACGCACAAATCCATACATCTATGCGCATATATATACATATACTCTGTAAACTGTTGATATACATGGACATATACACATGTATGCCATATAATGCCAATTTTTTATTTAAAAATATAGATGTATCTATATCCATATATAAAACAATAGAAGGAAGTCCACCAAAATGTTAATAGTGATTATCTCTGAGTAATTTCTATTTCTGTTTTATAGTTCTATTTTCTAAATCAGAAAAAGTTATAAAATTAAGATATGTCCTTTAAAAATCATGTTTTCGGAGGCACCTAGATGGCTCAGTTGGTTAAGCGTCTGACTTCGGCACAGGTCATGATCCCAGGGTCTTGGGATTAAGCCCCGACTCAGGCTCCCTACTCGGTGGGGAGCCTGTTTCTTCCTGTGCCCCCCCCACTCATGCTCTCTCTCTCTTGCTCTGCTCTCTCTTTCAAATAAATAATCTTTTTAAAAAATCATGTTTTCAGAGAATTATTAATAAATGCAAAATGGTTATAACATCAAGTGGAAATATAGGATAAAAATACATATTCAACATGGTACCAATTAGTTTTTAAAAATTTTATATAACTGTTACATCTGTGTAATGGGATTATAAGTAATTATGTTCTTCATTTCACTTGTGTACCTTTTCCAAACTTTCTACAATGAAAATGTGTTAAACATTTCGCATCTGAAGGGAAACCCAGTCAATTGCACTGTGAACCACGGTCTCTAGGAAGACCATTTTCCCTGCAGTGCTTTTGGTCCCTGGGAGCCCCTTGCAGCTGGGCATGTTTTGTGAGGGTCATTAGGACCGAGGGCTTCTTCTGAGCCCCACAGCCCAGGATGAACACCCACCTCCCAGTGGCGCCCCATTCACACAGGCCAGTGAACAGCAACTAAGCACTGAAAATCACCCCAATCATGACCATTCACTGGGCCTTCCCTATGCTCCTGGGCTTGCACCCGGGCTTCACAGGCGTCACCTCCTTGAGCTCAGTGAAGGCCAGTCTGTCTAATTCCAAAACCAAGCTCTTACCAGTGTCAGACTCCGGTAAGGAATAAGACTTTCAGGTATATCTTTATGGCACGTCTGTTTCTAAGGAGCGTGTCTGGTATGCCCAGAACGTTCTTTCTGATCCATTTATGTGAGAATAACGTTAAATTTTTACCTTGACCTATAATTATTGCCCCCAGAGGTCATTTTCATAAATAACAGATCCCACAGCTGTTCTTGTTTTCCTTCTACCTACCTTTTCTTCCGATGGGTAAAAGCCAATTGCTCTCATGACAAAAGGAAGCTCTGACAGGCAAATGTGTTCCGACACCTTCCTGGTCTCCATTGTATCAATACCTTGACTACGGAGCTGAGAATAGTAAAAATAGTCTTCCAGCTCCTACGTGGAAATAAAATGGAAACACAACACACATTTTGGCTTCAGTCTGAAGCATCCATTAGGACTCCAAGGACATTTTCTAGAAAGTACATTTTTGAGCTCAGTGGGGAAAAGAGCTTTGGAAAAAAGCGAGAAGGTTCACCCCAGGCACATCTCTTTTACGAACTTAACTAGATGTTACCAGCAAGTGTTTACTCTGAGGACAATTACCCTGTAGAATTTTCCTTCCCTGCCACCAGGCACCAGACCATAGAACGGGATCAAGTCTTCGCCCCCAAGAGAAACTGCTGCCTCCAGAGCACTAGAAGAGCAACAGAAACATCACCGTTAGAAGGCGCTCACGCCTGGCCCCGCGGACCTCTGCAGGGTATCACAGCGCCCATTCAGTCAGGGGCTCTAGAAACCTGTTAGCAAAATTCCCTCGAAAATGAAGCTGAAAACGAAAAATTCCATTTCCATGTGGAATCTGGTGGTGCAGGGCACCCGCCCTAATGACAGTGACACTCTCTCGCTGATGACAGGGCAGGCACTTGGCAATCTGTCTGCAGTCTTTGGGGAACACGGCTCTCCTGAGGGAGGGAGGGAGGGAGGGCTCCTGGTGCTGAACCCACAGTCCTCCCCAGCAGAGCAGCTTCGCCCGAAACGTGAGATCTGCATATGACCAGAGCCAAAATCCGGGATAAGTGCAGGTACGCCGCCAACACTAATTGCTTCCATAAAAACTCGGGAGGCCACCAGGGACCCATGCCAGTCAGATAAAAATAACCCTCTGCTCGCTAACACGGGATCAGGCTTTCTAAAAATAGGCACTGTAAATGGTAAGAAAACCTACTTTTTGTAGGAGACTGACTTTGCCCCATACAAAATACACATAATACGAAATCATCGTAATAATCCACTAACTGGATTTCTGCTAATCAGGCCATTAGCCTCTTCGTGGGGTTATTAAAACACACTTCAGTGTAGACCACAGTGGGGAAGTGGTTAAGTATCCAGAATCTGGAGTCGGAAGGACATGCGTGTGAGTCTCGGCTCTGCCACCTGTAAGCAATATGATCACGGGCGATAACCTCCCTGAGCCCCAGTTTCCCCATCTGTAGAATGGGAGTAATTACAGGTCTGCCTCATGGGTGGCTGTGGAAATGAAGTGAAGCCACATAAAGGGCTGGACACAAAGCCCTCTCTTCTTCTCCTGTGATGAGTGTGTCAAGGCGTGCTCTTGAATCAGAAAGAGCCGGATATGAATCCCAGCCCCACCACGTACTCCAGTGCTTGGGAGGGTCCTTTAACACCTGGGAGCTATCTCCAGACACATGGGGATACCACGTGGGGATACCAATAGTCCCTGCCTCACAGAATGGCTATGAGATGAAATTGGACAATGCACAGACAGCAGTGAGCACAGGGCCTGGCCCAGAGAAGGCTCGGTACAAGGTAGTTAGGGTTATTCTTTTCTGTTGAACTGGGTATCAATATACACCTACGCCTCTCTTCAAAGAGTCAGCCACAAAACCGTCCTGGCCGTCTTGTCAGGCCCTGCATAAGCAGGCTGCGTTGGGGCCTGGGGAGGGGCTGGTGTGTTCTCCAGGTGGGTCTGAGGCCCCTCTGCAGCAGGGCCCAGGCCTCCCCCAGCTCTGATATTGGCCATCGAGGCAGGTGTCTAGCTGAGAGGGCTCCCTGTCTGTGGCCTCCAGGCCTTGCCCAGGCCCAATCCCGACAGGCTCTGTGGGAGGCCACTTTTAGCCACGTGGCTCTGGAACAGGGCCAGGCGAAGGCCAGAAGTGATGCAGAGGAGACTGTCACTACCAGGAGTGTCTGGGGACGACTCACAGGAGCTCCGAATGCCCTGGGAGCAGCTCTCTGGTGGTCAGGACTGTCCTACGTCTCCTGCTTCCTGGCCACTGTCAACGGACCCGAGAGAGCTGGAGGAACAGGACTGGGGCGGTCCAACAAGAGCCAGGGAAAAAGACCCACTGTCCCTGTGGTCAGAGCTCCAGCTTGTGGGAATCTGAGGACTGTCAGTGGCCATGGTCGTGCTGGGCAATGAAACCCAGCTGTACTGAGAACGAAGCCAACAGCAGAGCCAGGCAGAGAGCAAATGCTGAGGGCATGCCGTCCCTGCTCTTCCTGCAGGGTGGACCTGAGGTGTCCATGACCGTCTCAGGAATTCCCCTTTGTGCTTAAGCTGGGTTCCTCATGCTTGCAACAAAAAAAGGGGGTCATCAGGGCACAAAGGGGAAGCACATTTATTGAAAACCTACTGTGTGCCGAGACACACAGACAGTACTTCTGGGAAATGAGCTCAATCAGGAGAAGCAGAGAGTACTGTAACACATGGTAAGTGCTCAGCAAATAGTAAGCACATAGTAAGTGTTCGCAAATGCTCCCCAGGGGAGGAGGCGGGGGGGGGGGGAGGAACAGCAATGGTAGTAACCATTACTCTCAAAACGGTGATGATATTCCCATTTAACAGATGGAGAAACTGAGACTCAGAAGTTAAGGGACTAGCCTCAGGTCATGCCGCAAGCAGGCAGGAAAGGTGGTATCTGAATTGGGGATTTCTGCTGTCCTCTGAGCACGACAGCAGGACTAGAGGTGGGTGTGAGGTCGAGTATCAAAAAGTAACAGGAGATTTAAAAAGAGGTGCAAGACAAGGGGAGCAGAGGGGGGCATGCCAGCAAAGACGGGGCAAAGGCCCAGTATGTGTGGACTGAACCCTAGGAGAAGATGCCAGGGAGGGAGGGGTGCACCCGGGAGAAGATCGACGTGCTGCAGGGACAGTATCTGGGCCCAGGAGCACCCCGACAAAAATCGTGGGCACGTGAGAGGACGCAGCATCTTAATTTCACCCTCTGACTCAGTCGGTAGACCAGCAGGGAATTGTGTTTGTTTACTTGTTTGGGGTTGTTACATTTCTTCCCATTAGTGAAGCACTGAACATATTAAGACACCAGAAGCAGCAATGAAGTGCTAATTAGTTTATAACGATCCTTTGTCCCCACAACAGATTAAATTGAAATTCTCAGAAGCCTGGACTCTGGCCAGGCCCAGGAAAGCCATTGGAAAGCGGGTGCCTTTTTTTTTTTTTCCTTTAATCTCTACCATGATTATGGAGAAGAGGACAAAAATGAAAAGGAGGAGATTTTGTTCTGTCCCCAGGGTGTCGCTCCCACCGTTCCAGGTGACAGACTAGCTGTCAAGGAATCAAGCAGTTTGTTCTGGGCACACGACTGGGAAGTGCTTTTCAATGTGCGAGCTCACCTCCAGCTTCTAAATTCCCAAATTCCCAAAATCTGCTCTCTTAGCTGAAGGCAGAGGCGAAGGTCAGAGTTGCAACTGCAACCTGAAACAAGTGTGGATCCAAAGCAGATTTACCTGGCTAGTTCTGCTCCTATTCAGGTTAAGAGAAGAAGCTTCGATGTCTGCCATAAAAGAGAGATGTGCACTTGGCACATGAATCGAAGGAAGGAAGGATTCTTTAGGAAGGAAGGTGCCTCTGAGCTGTCTGTACCCAGCTTTTGAGTGTGACGCTGCCAGGCAGGAGGCTATCTGAGAGGCAGGCGCTGGGAGAAGGTGCTCAGGGATGGGAACCAGCTCTGCCCTGTGGCAGCTCACGGAGTTTGGGTGGATGAGGGGATGCTGTAGTACTTGCCCTTTTTAGTAAGGCTCTTTAGCAAGGCCTTCATAAAGAATAGAAGAGAGGAAATAGTTAATGTATTGAGCCCCTAGCTCTGCTCTATTCAAAACTTACAAGGATCCTATAAAAGTCCCTATTATTATCCTCCTTTCCCCCCATTTCACAGACAAGGACTCTAAAGATCAGAGATGTTAAGAAACAGGCCCTAGGTCTCACAGCCAGCAGAAAGGAGGCTCCACATCCAAACCCATGTCTCTTTGACCTCAAAGTCCGAGTACTCTGTGATGCTCAACCCTGGACCCCTCCAGCCTCACCCAAGGCAGAGTCTCAGCTCAGGGCGGGTGGGTGAGAAGAGCAGGCTGGAAACACGTTTCAAATAATACTCTCACTATTGCTGTTACACATGCTTTGGAGATTTGGGCAAGATCTTTCTAGCTGGTGTGAATTTGCGGATGACAGAGTGGGAAGTATTTCAGGGGCCGCGTGTGAACAAGGTAGAATCACACTGCCTTCGCCGCAAATACCACTGGTCCCTGAAGCAAAACAGTAATCTTTTGTCTGCACACGCATATAGACAGATGTCATGGGGAACAACCCGAGGGCCGGGCCTGAAGTAGGGGCTTCACACCTATCTGCATGGCTGGTTAAAAAACGAGGGTCTACTCCTGACACCTGCCTTGTGGGGCTGAGCTTCTCGCCTGATCACGTACCTTAAGTTGATTTCCCACTGCACCACCGATCGATCCTGTCCTCCAGCTGTGAAGGCACAGCAGCCATCGTAGGAAAGGGCCATTCCCGCCACCCCGTTGGGGTGGCATATAATAGCGGACGTCTTGTGTGGATTGCCATCAACTGGTAAGATCTGAAGTCCAACCTAGAGAGGAATATGTCATTGAAAATTCAGATTCAGATAACTGGGCCCCAGGCTCGGGCCCGGCACATTCACAAGTCACCTCCAGTGCTGTTTACCGGAAGGACCTGCGTATCTGGAACCACCTCAGTGTGTGAGAGCCCCCGTTTCATGGGGTTAGAGGTTCACACACACACTGACCCCGTGGGCTGGTCCCTTAGGAGAGAGACGCCAGGTTGCGGTAGAGACACAGGAAGGAAGCTTTCACCCGTCTTCATAGTTAGACGTCCAAGGTTTTCCAGAATAATTCTGGAATCCTATGATTTTATGCTTTTCAATAGATTATTTTTTTTAAAGATTTTATTTATTTATTTGACAGAGAGAGGCAGGCAGAGGGAGAGGGAGAAGCAGGCTCCCTGCTGAGCAGAGAGCCTGATGTGGGACTCGATTCCAGGACCCTGGGATCATGACCTGAGCTGAAGGCAGACCCCCAACCGACTGAGCCACCCAGGCGCCCCTCAATAGATTATTAAACGTAGAACTAAGTGTAGCTAGTTTGCATGTCTTTATAAGATTTTTCCATGTAAATAAATTGGAAAGAAAAAAATCCTTTGGTGACCACGTGTCTTCATGGGAGTACAGAAAATGCAGTAACTGCTCAGAAATGCTTCCTAAGACCCAATTTTCACTCATTTATGGCAATTTTCAGTATCATGTTGACCGAGATGAAGGAGCTGGGCTTGGCTGTGACACCAGGCAACCCGGAGTCTGATTCTACTTGGGGCTGACTGCTAATCCAACCCCAGAGAGTCATCTCCCCAGGCAGAGAGCAAAGGCTGCTACCTTGTCTCTGTTAATAAACACCATGTAGCGTTTCTGCAGTTCCAAGGTGGTTTTCACTGGGAGGATTTGTATCTGCTCAATGGGAGACCCAAAAACCGGCCCAAGAAGTGTCTTTCTGCATGAGAAAAAAAAAAAAGAAACATTTTTTTTCTTGAATTCCACAAATCTGATCGTAGGTTTTGTGACTAGCTACCTTTCATGATACCATACACATTTTGCATTCCCAATTTCTTGTCCTGTCACTCAGCGAAGAACCTCCCTCTCAACCGCTGCTAACAGCTGCCGTAAATAAGAGGCAACAGCTCCAAACAGTAAATGCTCCAGGGAAAGTCTGATTGTGAAGAATGCTTTCGTGGTGGAGGCCCTGAGTTTCCTCCTTGACAGCTGAGTGAAGGGAACATTATGCCTCGAGAATGTGTACAGGAACAAGGGACGAGGAAAACGCGGTGAGGAAGTGACATGCGTTGCCAGGATGTAGGAAGACACCCCTTCCCCAGTGGCAGGCCAAGAGATCAGAATGAGGTGCCGTCCGTGGCTCGAGACACCTGACATACAGGTCTGCAAGCGCAACACGCAGACTTCCCAAGCACTGCCTGTGAAAATAATTGTGATGAATGGTGCCCCGGCAATGGTCAGACTTCTTTAACTCGGACTGTTAGGAATCTGATCCGAGGTGAGGTTAGGGCACATTACCCTAAGCCCAGAGCAGTACTTTCCCTGAAGCGAGCAAAACAGGAATTTCAGGACCCCCGGCTCACACAGGTACCTTCTGAGGCCTCAGGGGAGTCCTGCTGTGTTTTATTCTTAATTATGTATCCTTTTTTTCTTTTTAACAGGGCCCACAAAATTGAATAGGCTTCACATCCCACAAAAGCTGGATCTGCTCCTGTGTAACCATTACCATCTTTTTATATGATAAGCCTCTCATGGTTTAGATGTGTTTTCTTCCTGTGTCCCCTGTACCCAGCCCATGACTGGTGGGGACAGTACACACTCCAGGTGTGTGCACTGACTAAATGAGGCGCAAATCCATTAAGCAGTCTTTTTTAAGGACCTTCTGTGCCAGGCACTGTGTGAGGTGCTCGGGACACAGACGTGAGTGAGATTTGGTCACTGCACTGAGCTCACAGCCGACAAGAGATGACAGACGTGGAAGCACTGAAGGGAGAGGTGTAGGAACAAGCGAGTTCAGGGCTCAGAGACTGCCCTGAGGAAGGAAACATGTGAGCTGGGTCTGCAGTGGTGAGTTGGAAAGGTAGAGAATATGGAAGTGACAGACAACAGGCAGCAAACACAGGTGGCGCAAGGGCATGGGAAGTGGACTGTTGTTGGAAAAGTGAAGAAAACGAAAGGGGGCAGGAGCAGGAGGGGGAGGGCGGTGAGCTGAGCAAGGGGGCCGGGGCCAGCTGTGAGGGTACCACGGAGGGGTGGGGTCAGGTGGGTGATCCACAGTCAAGTTCATACACATGGAGACTTAGGTGAGGTGTCAGAAATGCTAAATGGCCACCTGAGGGATCATGCACCAGCTAGCTGCAGGTCACCCTGAGTAGGGATGTCTGAGGACCTTCCCCGAGTATCACCAAGTGGACAGAGGCAGCGAGAGCATGGCTAGGGGCAGACTCTGGTTTGAATCCTGGCTCGGACCCTTAAAGAGTAGGGTCAAGGCTGCGGGGAACGTAGAACCACCGCATGCTGTTGCTGGTGCTGCTTTGGGAAACAGTCTGGCAGTTCCTCAAATGGTTCAACAGAGTTACCATGTGACCTGGTCATTCCACTCCTAGGTCTCTGCCCAAGAGACATGAAACGGGTGTCTGTGCGGAAAACCTACACACAAATGTTCACAAAAATAGCCCCGAACGGAGACGACCCAAATGTCCAACAACAGGTGGATAAATAGGGTATGTCTATACAGTGGAATATGATCCAGCCATAAAAAAGGAATGAAACACTGTCACACACTATACCATGGACGAGCTCTGAAGAATCTTGCTGAGTGAAAGAAGCCAGACACAAAAAGTCACATATTATATGATTCCACTTAAATGAAATATCCAGAATAGACAAAGCCACAGAGACAGAACACAGCTTGGTGGCTGCCGGGGGGGGGCAGAAGTGGGGACAGGGAGGGAGGGAATGGGGCTTGTTTTTGGGGTGATGGAAATGCTCTTGAATTAGATAGCGGTGATGGTTGCAACTTTGCGAATATAGTAAAAATCACCGAAAAGGGGTAAATTTTATGATATGTAAATTATATCTTAATTTAAATTATAAATAAGAAAAAGGGGGGGAAAAAAGTCAAACTATTCAGCGTCCCGGTGCCTCAGGTTCCTCACCAGTAAATAGGGACAATGACACGCCTTCCCCCTGAGACCATGGTGAACAGTAAGTCGGTTAATATATGTAAAGCACTCAGAACAATTTCTGACACATAGGAGGGCCATGTAACTGTCACCTAGTTTTGTTAAATGTATCTGACAATTTTGTAAAGTTAGTATCTTTTGCTTCTGATTGAAAAAGTATCACATACTCATTGTGAACAATTTCACACATTTAGACGTGCACAGGATAGATAATCTACCTAGACGCCCACATTGCTGCACCCTTTAATCCCCAAGTAATCATGGGTAAGTTTGGTGTCTAGGACTCAAGAATTTCTTTTATATATTCTAACCTATATAATTATAATTTTATGTGAAAAGTAGATAAATTATAGAAGTGTAATTTTATAGGAAAATGTGTTACGTCTTGGAGATATTTCCATGTTACTACAAAGAGAGCTTACTTTTTCTTTTCTAAAAGCAGCATCATGTTTCAGTGTAGTGACGAGTCATTATTTAACTAATCCCCTATTAATGGACATCTGGATTGTTTCCAATTTTGGGAAATATTTTCGAGCAAGACATCCTTTTACTTATGTCTTGGCATACTGTGCGAGGACTTCTGTGGGCTACATTCCTAGACATCAGACGACATGATACAATTTAGCAAAGCTCTCCCAAAAGGACACCCCAGTTTCCACATCCCCCCAACAGCCAGTGAGAGTGCCCACCCACTTATACTTTGCCAACACTGTGCCCTGTCAATCATTTTTATTTTGCTAATCTGATTTGTGAAAAATGATGTCTTGTTTTCATTTGCATCTTTGATACACTAGTGAACATCTGCTCATAGGTTTATTGGCCTGCTTCTGCCAACTGCCTTTCAAGTTCTAAATATTTTAAGTGCATTTTAAAATTGTTTTGGATAAGTCCCGCCCCATGAAAAGGCAATTCCTTCCCAATTAAGCTGTGGTTATGAGGCCTTGTTATTCCTACAACTTAAAAGATGCTTTATGCAAGGGGCTTCACTTTGGAGTGATGGAGATGTTCTGGAACTAGAACAGGTGTTGGTTGCATGACATTGTGAATGCATTAAATGCCACTAAGTTGTTGACTTTAAAATGGTTAGGTTTTTTTTAAGATTTTATTTATTTGAGAGAGAGCACGAGAGGCGGGAGGGGCAGAGAGAGAGGGAGAGAGAGAATCTCAAGCAGACTCCCGCTGAGTGCAGAGAACTGCACGCAGGTTCAATCCCACAACCCCAAGATCATGACCTGAACCGAAATCAAGAGTCAGACACCTAACTGACTGAGCCAACCAGGCACCCCTAAAATGGTTAGTTTTTATGTTTTACGTTACTGAATTTCACTTTGATAAATTATTTTTTTAAAAGATGCTTTATAAAAGAAATTTTAAAATAAAAATAAAAAGGGGTGCCTGGGTGGCTCAGTCAGTTGGGCATCTGCCTTTCACTCAGGTCATGATCCCGGGGTCCTGGGATTGAGCCACACATTGGGCTCCCTGCTCAGCAGGGAGCCTGCCTCTTCCTCTCCTCCCTGTTCGTGCTCTCTGTTGCTATCTCTGTCTCTCTCAAATAAATAAATAAAATTTTTTTAAAAAATAAAATAAAAACAGGGGCGCCCGGGTGGCTCAGTTGGTTAAGCGACTGCCTTCGGCTGAGGTCATGATCCTGGAGTCCCAGGATCGAGTCCCGCATCGGGCTCCCTGCTCAGCAGGGGATCTGCTTCTCCCTCTGACCCTCCTCCCTCTCATGCTCTCTCTCTCTCTCAATAAATAAATAAAAATCTTAAAAAATAAAATAAAATAAAATGAAATAAAAACAAAAAGATGCCTTATGCTAATTTCCAATTGTCAGGGGCAGAAACTCCAAACTATGTGGCTTGAAGTCCCTGCTTAGTAACTGTTAGTGGGAACTTGGAGCCTGGGGCCCTTCATCCCCAATCTACCTGCTCAGTGAACTCAGATTTACTCCGGACTTGCATATCTGTGGGATATTCCATGTCCAAAAAGTTTGTATCCATTAAAGATGATGTATGAAGATTCTGAGATCTTCCTAAAATTCCTTTTCTACCTATTTCTTTCAAATGTCTCCTTCCTAGCGTTTTAATATTTTAAAAAAAAAAAATTGTGCTGGATTTCTCTCCTGTTCCTGCCACATGACATGGCATTTCTCAATCATTTTTCCTTGTACCCTTCTGCAAACAAATGTTTAAAAGAGAAGAAGATTATGATGATGATCTTGGGTGATCCTGGCCTTTGAGGACCTATCTTTCTGAGAAACATTTCATGACGCCGGTCTTCCTCAAGCGTGGGGCCAGCTACTGTTGGCTTCCGACTTCCTTCTCTCAGGTGAGGTCACTAATGCATTCTCACCTGTTGCTCAGCCTCAGTGCCTCTGTTCTTTCCAGACATACCCACAAGGCAGCCAAACGACAGGAGGAGAGGGGATGCCCTCTAGGGCTGACTAGGTAGGAGCCCACGGCCAGGGCTGCACCTGGGCCCAGTAGTGCCAAGTAGAGGACAGAGCCAGAACTAGGCTCAAGGGTTAAGTCCCGCTCCATCCTGAGCAGCAAGTTCCGTCACCTCTCTGAACCTCAGTGGGATACTACTTGGTGGTTGGGGCGGGGGGGGGGGGGTTGTTGAAGATGAGTGCAGAGCTCCGGTGCAAGGATGATGCACCATGATCTGTATCTATCACAAGGAGCAAACCCAGGGAGCCCCGGGCCTAGCAGCACAAGGGCCAGCCACAGACGTAGACCTATTTCAGGACAGAGGAGCTACTGCTCAGAGATGTGGAGCTTTGGATGCCCTGGGCTTGGTCTTCGGCCACTCTTCTATCTGCTTTTCCCTTCTGGAATCTTCTCTTGTCTCATGGCTCTAAAGTACCATGTGCTCCTGACCTCAAATGTGGACCTCAGCCCAGCCTCTCCCACAAACTCCACTCCCCTACCAAGATGCAAATTCCATGGCGGCAGGAACACTGCTGTTGGCATCCCTACCTTCAGCACCTCGGACAGAACCTGGCTCAGGTAGAGGCTGGGTAAATACTGAGTGAACACGTGAATGCCATCAGGTAAACTTAAAAACTCCCTTAGGAACTCAGAGTAAGGGAAATCGCACAATTAGGGGCACCTGGTTGGCTCAGTCAGGCGAGCATGTGATTCTTGATATCGGGATTCAGTTTGAGCCCCACAATGGGTATAGACGTTACCTTAAAAAAATAATAAAATCTTTTTTAAAAAATCGCACAATTGGTAATTTTCAAGTGAAAATATATGTTTTTTTATCCACGAGAGAAAGATGGGAGAGTTTATAAAGCATCAGCGACTTTGCGGGTTCCTTCCCTGGGTCTCAGGCACTGAGCTCTGGGTCCCTCATCTCTGTGCAGTGCTGGGCTCTGGATTTGCCTCCTGCCTCTGGCAACTTCCCAGCCACATGACCCTGGGTGAGAATTATTCAACTCTTCTGTGCCTCGGTTTCCTCCCCTGCATAGTGAGTGATAGTAAAGGTAGCCAAGCTGCTCTCAGGTCTGTAAATTGGGACTTAAAAGAAGCCGGGGGCGGAGAAACTGATCTAGGTATCACATCAGCGGGAAGCTCCTCATGCTTACCTGCACATTTTGGTGGTAGAATTAAAGAGTTTCACTTTGTAGCCACTGTTGCAAATGAGCAGGAAGAGCTCCTTGGTGAGTGGTGGGTACCAGACCATATAGGTGGGATAGTGGCCCTGGTCGGTGCGGTGAATGTCCAGGACCTCCAGGTTGTCTCTGTAGCTCTTGAGAAGATTATATTCAATCTGCAGAGGTGGCCAGATAGACACACATGAGGGCTGAGCCAAAGGAAGGCAGCCAACAGTCCTATTCTGGGAGAGACAGTAGTGGTCCTCCTAAGGGAAGACTTGCCTAGACCCTCACTCCTCACAGGCTGCCATGATGGAGCATTCCTTCTGAGCAAAGACAATGAGCTAAGTGCTCTAAAAACATGATGCCACTTAACACTCCTGACTCCCCTGCCAAGTCATGCTGTTGTGCCCATTTTACAGATTAGAAAACAGATGTTCAGAGAGGTTCAGTGGCTTGCCCAAGGTCACACAGCTAAGAAGTGGTAGGGTGAGAATTCAAATTTAGGTCCAAACAGACTCCAAAACCTGAACTCTCACAGTTGTGTTATACTGTCTCCCTTACCATTATCTTGGGAACTCCTTGAGGGTAGGAACTAATTCATATCTAAATCTCATCACTTAACAGTCATAAATTAGCAGCTAGCTGAATTTCATCCATAGGTAGGTTTTGGTGGCCAGCCCATAATGAATGGATGATTGGATGGCCATAATACAGGACAGAAGGGGATGGAAGAAAGAGAGGGAGCGAGGAACAAAGTTAAGATGGATAGATACAGATCTTTGACTCATGATGGGGTTACATTCCAATAAACCACTGTAAGTTGAAAATACCATAGATCAAAAATGGATTTAATACACCTAACCTACCAAACTCCATAGCCTAACCTGGCCCACCCTAAACACGCTCAGAACACTGACATGAGCCTACAGTTGGGTGAAATCACCCACCACGAAGCCTATTTTATAATAGAGTGTTGACTATCCCATGTAATTTATTGAATTCTGTGCTGAGAGTGACAAACAGAATGGCCACGTGGGTGCAGGTGGCGGTCAGTGTACCGGCTGTCGAGCCTCATGGTTGCGTGGCTGACAGGGAACTGTGGCCGCTGCCCAGCATCACAAGAGAGGATGGGACAAGACCCAAATTCAAAATGCCAAGTGCGTTTTCTACTGAAAGGAGTATTGGTTTTGCACATCCTTGAGACCAAGTGTCGACTCAGAAAGGTTTATGCTACCTCATTGTACGTTCATTTTCTCCAACAAGCACCCAGACTGTGGGCCCGGTTCTATGCCAGATGCCAGGGACACAACAAGAATGAAACACCCACTGTCCCGGTGGCAAGGTAAATGGACACTGAACAGCTCACCAAGAGCCTGTCTCTCCCAAGGCTCAGCAGTCTCGGCTCATTGCTGTCCAGATGAACCCCAAACAGGAGACTGCGGATGCTTTTGCGATGAGAACGAAGCCTTGCCAGATATTCCCAAACCCGGTGTCCATTTTTGACTACCACCATGTAAACAGCCACAGTAAAGTGTACATCCTGAATAGGAGCCAAAGAGCAGAAGTTATTCCTTTTTAAGTTTTGTAACTTAAAAATCATCACCATGTTTTTCACACTAATGTTGCCGTTAGAATATTTTGTCCAAAAAGAAATTTTAGTCTATCTGAGCAAGTAAAAAAATATCACACCCATTTTACAGATGAGAAAATTAAGGTTAAAAGCAGATAACCCACAAAGGTAAGGGGGGGGTAGAAAGCATCTACCTGACACTGTGGCCTTACGCTTCTTTCCAGTCCCCACCTCATTCTGTGTGGAAAACTGAAACCCTGACTCTTTTTGCCTTTGTCCTCCCTACTCTGTATCCAGCTACACAAAATGAAAAAGGTATGAGTTCTAAAAAGTATCATGGCTGAGAGTGAGCCGGGTGGGAGAGTGTGCGAGAGCAGCCCGAAGGGAAAGGGGTACCTGGGTCAGGAGCCGCAGGGGTGAGGAGGCTCAGCGGCGGGCCTGTAAAGGTGTGGAGCACACAGACCAGGGGAGGCGCCGGGCACAGAGGCGGGGGTGGGGGAGCAGCAGGGACGTGGGAAGCAGCCATGGCTCTTTCCCCTCGGCCAACATCAAGGCGAGATGAGCACACAGCAGACCAGGAGAGCTGGCAGGAAGGGAGAGGCTAAAGGTCTCAGAAAATCTTTACTGAGCTTAGGAGCCCTATTCACAGAGGGAAGGAACAGAATCCAAAACACCGGGGGAAGACGGTGCTTTGAGATAAATGTGAATGTCATCTTGTCAAAAATCAAAGGGAAAGATGAAAGAACGGATGCCAAGGAAGGGGTCCAGAAACCAACACACCAAAATGAGCTGTCAGGATGGCAGAATCCCAGTCTGCAAGTCCTGAGGCCTGGTCTCGTTTCGAACGAGAGTCCCTCCTCTCTTTACAGTGGCTTTGTGGAGATACAGTTCCCACTGCACACAAGTCACACCTTTAAAGTGTACGACCCCATGGTTTTTAGTGTATTCACAGAGCTCACCACCACAATTTTAGAGCATTTTCATGACCCCAGAAAGAACCCCAAATCCACGAGCAGTCACTCCCCATCCCCCCACTGCGCCCCCCTCCCCGCACCTCCACCAGCCCTCCCTCCCTTTTGGTCGTAAACAAGATTGCTAGATCACAGGACAGCACCCAGTGGAAACACTCACAGCAGTTGCCATGTACTGGGAGTCATGGGAGAAGCTGATATGAGTCACATTGGTTCTGGAATATTTGAAAGGCTCTGGGATTTGGTTTTCTAAGGACATTGCGTCAAGAATGTAAACTGTCCCCTCAGTGAAGCCAGCTCCAAGAAGGGCTCCTGAAATCACAAGCCAGAGAACAATGCTCTAAAAAGGACTTCATTCCTTCAGAAAACATCAACTCTTGGGCCAGACTCTGTTCTAGGTGCTGAGGAGACAGCAATGAACATGACAGGCCGGGACCCTGGCAGGAGAAATGAACGGAAAAGCATGAGGCTCTGGGGTGAGTGCTCAGACACTACTAGGCACGGAGTGCTGCAGGGTCCCGAGGGACAGGTGTCTCATCTAGCTGGCTGTGGGGACAGCGGTCAAGGTGAACTTCCAAGGGCACAGCCATTTGGGTCTGTTTTTTCTTGGAGCCCAAGATAGGCTGATAAAATGAAAATACCTTCAGGATTGTAGGTTAGACTCTGGACGCCAAGCCCCTTCTCAAAGACCCTGCTGAAAAGGTACTTTTTCTTTTCATAATCCCACACTTTGATCATCCCACAGAAACTCCCAATGGCGATGAGGGGTTGGTACGGGTGGCAGGAGATGGCACAAATCGCATCCTTGGGCTCCACGAATAACTTCTCAAGTTTGGTCCCATCTGTCGTTAAGTGGTACACTGTTGCATCAGATGTTCCAATGATAAGATTCCTGTTTGCCAAGGAGAGACCCAACAGTATCAGTGTTTGCAGGGAATGGGGCACGTCAGCTATTCTGCTTCTAATTGCACAGGAAACGCCTCTGTCGTCTGTAATTTAGTGACATTATTAACCCAACATCTCCAAAAATACACTACCAATATCCAACAGCCTCCATTTGCAAGTGAAAAAGCCCACATTTCTACATGTAAATTGAGTCATTAAGTATGCAGATGGACAGTCAGTTGTACAATTAGCTAATCTGCACATGCAAATATTCATTTGTGTATGCAAATATGGAGTTTGGTGCACACATACAGATGTGCCTGCAAATACTGCAAGGGTAATTAAGCAGACTCACAGATAATTCAGTCTTGAAATGTTATGGCTATTAATTATCAAATGCCTTTAACCGCAGTGCTAGGACAAACTCGGCTTCAAGAAAAGACACCAAGCTACAGCAAAGGACTCCAAACACAACAGACATCAGAGCTCAGGGATAAGCCCTTTCCAGTTTCCAGTTGCTAACGATTCTTAAAAGAAAATAATGCTTCATTTTAAAAAATGATTGAACAGTGACTATAATCAGCTGTGGAGATCCATCTGAGAGCCCCATAAAGGACCTCCGAGGAAATCCTGTTCTAGCTCGTGTCCCGGGAACAAGGTGAACATTCCACTGCGTGCCGACTAACAGAGAGGACATCAATCATGTGTTGGCCATTCAAATGACTGGATTCATTAACAACTTACCTTACAATAAAAAGGTCACCTTTTAAAGTGCAGTCTGGAGGATAGTTTGATTTTTCAGTGGGCGGAGCTGCTGGGGTCTTTGAAAACGACAGGGTCCTTATGGAGCTCAGTTTGAAGTTGCTGTACCAGTTAACAATGGACAGGGTGTGATCGTAGAACTTAATGTTGCCTCTAATATCACCTGTGACAATATAGCTGAAATGGAAAAAACATCGTTTGGTAACTAACAGTAGTAGGTACCAACTACTGAACAGCTAATTATATGTCGGGCTCTGGACTCCAGGTGTTGTAAAAACTTCACTTAACACTGTCCTATGAGGCTGATTTTACTGTTGTTCCGCTTTACATCTGGGAAACTAAGGCTCAGAGAAGTTGAGAAATTTGCTCAAGGCCTGGGGTTGCCAGATTTAGCAAATAAAAATACAGGATGCCCCATGAAATTTGAATTTCAGTTAAGCAATGAGTACTCTTTTAGTAGGAGTATGTCCCAAATATCGCACGGGACCGACTCACACGGGGCAAGGCTATCGGCCGCGGCCAGTCTGTGCGGGGATCCAGGTGCACCTAACGCGGAGCACACACTCTCGCTCTCCTCCCCCTGCCCTCCCAGATCAGCCCCGTGCAGCGGCAGTGGGCGGTGTTGGCATTCTCTGCCAGGAGCCCACGGAGGACACCAGAGCCCATCTGCCAGCCCTCCGAAACCACACAGCCGGGCAGCGGCACGCAAGCGGCTTTACAGGAAAGCGCTGCTCTCAGAGCCACGGCAAAACCCTGTCCAGTCTCACGGCCCAAGGCCGTGTCGCGTGACAAAATGCCTTTTATTTCCAGTCCTCAGATCCAACCCAAATGGGCTTTTTTTTTTAAGCCTCTGACATAAGTGTAATCACGGGGGGATAGGGGGATGAATTTCCTCTTATAGATGCAAAGTGATTAAATGCAGTTTCCGATTAATAAGCAAGGCAGGTAGGCAGAGTAATTGGCTACAGCATCTTTCACTGCCCTCTGCTGGACAGAAGCGGCAAAACAGGCCAAGTGTTTTCAAGACCCTTCATGGGCTCCCTGGTCCTGGCTGGGTTTTATTTAACATGGAGAGAGGGGGAACCCAGGCCTTAGTCTTTACTGGGCCCTAACCCCGCCAACTAATTAAAGGTTGATTCATCATCAGCTGCAATTCTACTATTGTCTTTTCCACACCCCTGAGTGAGGACAATTTGCATTTCTCTTTGTAAAGCCATGCCAGGACCTCACTGCATCCTGTATTAAAAGAAATGAAAAGGAAAGCAGGGCTTCTGGAAAGCAGATGGCACAGTGACTCCAACTACATGCGCATGGTCCCTGTCATTAGGCAGCGTCCTCCATCCCTGTTGGGAACTTCTCGAATATACTAATAAGGACTATTTCATCTAGAGCTCCCCTGTGCCAGACAAGGTACTATGAGTTTTACATGGCTTGCCTCACAAAATCCTCATAAAATCACTCAGAGAGAGAGTATGGTCATGCCCATTTTGCAGATGGAAAAATGGAGGCTCAGCCAAGTTAAATCCCTTGCCCCGAGTCACTCAGCAAGGAAGGGATGTGAACCCTTTTCTGTCTGAGACTAAGGCTTTTAATGACCCTCTCTGAGCCCCCACAGCCTCTCGAGTCAGTAAACTTTATAAAGTTCTGTTGTATTTCATCTTTTCATAATGGGTGTTATTTTGTAATCAGAAAAAACAATATAGCTATTCACGTTATTTTCTTAAAATTAAAGTATGTAACATTTAGGGTGCAAAATAAGTCTAATTAGTGTGGAAGAAAAAAACAAGTTTCTTTTTGTTTCACCAACACAGAGGGATTTTTAAAAGTAATGCATGCCCATGATTAAAAGAAAAAAAGAAAGGCAAACCAATTAGTACAAATGAGACTACAAGAAGAGGTGAATCCATCCCGACCCTTGATCCTACTTCTCTGTTCTTTTCCTCAGAGGCACCAAACATTCGCAGTTAATAATGAATTTCACCAGAAATATTCTATGCATATACAAAATATATGTATACATCCGAAAGGCTTTTAATATACTTTGGTAATCACTGATAGCTACTTTTTAATTAAGTTAATTACCTATCAACTGTAGTGAGCACAGTGATGCCCTCTTTCTGCAAATGAACCAATTTACAAGGTTTAATGTGAGGAGAGCCCACCAAGGCGGAGGCAGAGGATGGCGGGCGGTGTATGTCCCAGACAACCAGCTTCCCTTCCATTGTTGCTGAGAGTATTTGTGTTAAATTCAAATGAAAGACTGACTGGCTGAATTTTCCCACAAGCTTGTTGAATGTCTGCATTTCAAAAGACAGATTATAAGTTACGTTGGTAATAAATATAAAACAAAGCATTTGTCAATATGGCATATTTTATAATATTACGTTGATTTACAGTAGGAAAAAGATACAATTAAAAAACCAATCACTAAGAAATCTCTCCCCCGTGGATTGCCATGGTGCAGGCCATTCTGAACCTCTGAAGGTTTGCTAGGAGCAAGTGAAGGGTTGTGTACTGGGTTAATTAAACTGTTTGCTTAAAGCAAATGAAAAGGTGTTTAACCACTTGTTTATACCTGTTCAATTTCTCTTACTGAGGTTTCAGAGACTGATGTCTATCATGAGCAAAAGCATGCTCCAGTTGTAAGATATCACAAAAATAATTATCCCAGTCTTGTAATTATAAACTTTTTTTTCCCATAAACCATTTTCCCATCAGTAGAAATTAAGTACTGTACACAGACATGCTCCTGACTCCTCAAGAAATTTGTGCTACATAAAATAAGGCACTAGGGCCATCTTTCTTAGGCAATGTCTTGGAGACCAAGTGTAGAAAGAACCCAGAGCGTGAATGGAGCCCCTCAGGGAGTGTTTAATGAATGAATAAATCAAAGAAACTCCTCCATTTGTCTGAATCTCTACAGATAAGAGAATCAGCAGGTTTGCTGCCCGGTTCTCCAACCACACGGAGAAGACCCTAAGGCTCACCTCTTCTGTCTTAAACACAAGAGGGTTAGTAAAACAACAACTGGTCAAGTAAGGGCATCAGGTTCTTCCTAAGAGCTGTTCTGCTTCCATACAAGGCATTTTCATTTCAAGCTGAAGTCAGTCCTCGTTTGTGTGTTCTGTATTTGCAAATTCACCTACTCACTAAAATTTATTTATGACCCCAAAATCAACCCTCATGGCACTTTCATGATCATTTGCAGACATGTGCACGTGCAGAGTGGCAAAAATTTGACTTTCCCTGTGTGCACATTCCTGCCAAGGTCGAGCGAGGACATGCTCTGCCTTCTTTTTTCAGCTCTCAAACTGTAAACAAGTATCCTTTTCAGGGTCTGTTTAGTGCCATGTTGTTCACGTTTTTGAGGTGCTCTCTGTTGATGATGGCAGTATTTAAACTAGCCGCAAATACGCTACTGAAATGCTGTCTAGCATTCCTAAGTGTGAGAAGGCCATGAAGTACCTTCCAGAGAATATACCTGAGTTAGATAAACTTCATCCAGGCATGCGTTCCAGAGCTATTGGCTGTGCATCAATGCTAATGAATCAACATTATGTATTAAACACGGTGTCTTCAAACAAAAACACACATAAAACAAGGTTATGTATTGATCTGTTGAAACTGTTCTGATCCGAGGCTGGCAGGAACCCAATCCTGTATTTCTCCTAGGAGCAATGATTTTGTATTCACTAACTGAGGTCTGCGGAGACTTTATGGAACGTAACTGCCAGGAATAAATGAGAACTGGCTTTATTGTTTGATAACTTTGATTTATGAGAAAGAGTTTGCAGACAGAATAATCTCTCTTTGTATTCATCCATCTCATCTTTTTTTTCTTTTTTTTGGCATGCCCTCTTAAAAATAAATTTCTGTAAATCGTACCAAGAGTGAAGAAAGGAAGCAGAAGAAACACCATAAGGTGCTCACTGAGGGCAGATTACATGGGTGTCAAATGCAGAAGTTGCTGTAGGAGACAGGACCCGAGGTCCACCTCAGATGCGACAGCTCCAGGCAAGCAGGCAAGATAAACGGTTTCCCCCAACACCTGCCTCACCGCCTTTCTACTGGCTCTGAAACATCTAAATACCCAGATTGTGTTGTTACTCTGAAAGCTGGGTAGACTAAAAAGGAGCCACTCATGTTCAACTATTTATTACATCAGTCCAAAGTAACTTCCATTCTTTGTCATAAGCACACATAGCTTAGTAAAGCCATCACTTTTTGGGGTATTTTCTCAAGGTAGTCAACTTTCTTTTCCATAATATTTTATTTTGAAGAATGGTTCCATTATTTTCAGCTGACAATTCAATATGGTAAAGGACCCAAGTAAAAATGTCAAATGATTTCCCAACGGTTTAATATCAAGACATACAAAGAGTAGCCCAAAGTGACTAAGTTTACACATACTTATTTACTCTCCACAAAATCTGACACATAAAAATGCAATAGGCATACTCACTTTTTCTGTTAAACGTGGGGCACTGTAAGCAAGTATATTTCCCTCTTCATACTGATAAGTACAGAAAAAATAATCACTACTACAAAAAGACCTAGTTTCCAAAAGAAAGAACTAATATAACCACAAGATCAAAACAAATGCATCTAAACAGGGTCAGAGCTTTGCAATCTCTACAGATAAGAGAATCTGCTGCCTCCAGGAACATCTGAAAACATTCTGAAAGAGGGGCACCTGGGTGGCTCAGTCATTAAGCGTCTGCCTTCCACTCAGGTCATGATCCCGGGGTCCTGGGATCGAGCCCCACATCAAACCCCACATCAAACCCCACATCAAACCCTGCATCGGGCTCCCTGCTCCGCGGGAAGCCTGCTTCTCCCTCTCCCACTTCCCCTGCTTGTGTTCCCTCTCTCGCTGTGTCTCTCTCTGTCAAATAAATAAATAAAATCTTTAAAAAAAAAAAAAACATTCTGAAAGAAAAGCAAGTACGTAAAAAAATGCCATAAATGACTGACTTTAAATGGTAGTAAATGCAAATCTGATTGCCACATTTATAAGGCATTAAAGCTACAATAAGTACGGGAAGTAATGACCACCACTGAAAATTAGTGATTGAATCAGTGTTTTTGTTTTGCTTTTTTAATTGAGGTAAAATTCACATAACATAAAATTAAACCATTAATCATTTTATTATTTTTAAAAGATTTTATTTTTTTTACATTTTTTAAAATTTAAATTCAAGTAATTATAAAGATTTTACTTTTAAGTATCTCTACACCCAACATGGGGCCTGAACTCACAACTCCAAGATCAAGAGTCACATGCTCCGCCGACTGAGACAGCCAGATGCCCCAACCATTAATCATTTTAAAGTGTACAATTCAGGGACATTTAGTACATTAATAATGCTGTGCAACCATCCCCTCTGTCTAGTTCCAGGACATTTTCATCACCCCAAAAGGAAGCCCCCTCTCCATTAAGCTGTCATGTGTACCCCTCCCCCAGCCCCCGACAACCACCATTCTGCACTTTGTCTCATGGATCCTCCTATTCTGGACATTTCATATCAATGGAATCATACAGCATGGGGCTTGTCATGTCTGGCTTCTTTCATTTACCATGATGTTTACGAGGTTCACCCACATTGTAGTGGGTGTTAGTGCCTTGTTCCTTTTTACGGCTCAATCATAGTTCATTGTGTGGATGGACCACACTTTGTTTATGCATTCATTAGCTGGTGGACACTTGGTTTGCTTCTACCTTTTGGTTATTGCAAAGAATACTGCTGCTATGAACACTTGTATGTATGTATTTGTTTGAATGCCTGTTTTAAATTCTTTTGGATTTAGGAATTGCTGGGTCATATGGTAATTTTATGTTTAACCCTGATTTTTTTTTAATCTCATGATTCTGCCCTGTGTCAGTATATATATTACTGATCTGTTTGCTAATTCCTTTCTAAAAGGGGGTAAAAGCCAAGGTCCTGAAAAACCCTGTATTTTTTAAACCTGTTAAATACATTCAAATAAGTATTTGCTTCATTATTTTAAAAAATTAAATGAAATTTAAATTATCTGCTTCTGATTTAATACACTAATTTCCAACGAGACTAAAATAAATGCTATAATTAAATCAAACCATTTTAATACATATTTATTGCTTCCTAAGTAGATACTATATTGTTACATTACCAAAACATCTGTACTCAGGGAATGAATATATACTTGTCCCTACATTTAAGACAAATCAAAATATTTCTACTTACCCACAAATAATATATTGCCTGTGTTTTACTATTGCTCACCAATTCTTTATTATTTGTTGGATTAAAAGTAAGGTAGTTCTGAAATATAAAGTATGGAAATACATTACATTACAATAAATTTTCTGTTTCTCTCTGGCTAAGCTAAATGTTAAAAATAAATAATATTTTTATTATAATAAATAGCTGAGTAGGAATATAAGACAGAAAAAAAACACGGCAGGGGCGCCTGGGTGGCTCAGTCATTAAGCGCCTGCCTTCGGCTCAGGTCATGATCCCAGGGTCCTGGGATTGAGCCCCGCATTGGGCTCCCTCCTCAGCGGGAAGCCTGCTTCTCTCTCTCTCACTCCCCCTGCTGGTGTTCCCTCTCTCACTGTGTCTCTCTCTGTCAAATAAATAAATAAAATCTTTAAAAAAAAAAAAGAAAAAAACACGGCATTTTGTAAGCAATAGGAATATAATTTAAACACTGAGTGTTAAAATTAATGGTCTCAAATGTGTTCCCTTTCTTATTTAGTCTTTTTTTTTTAAAGATTTTTATTTATTTATTGAGAGAGAGAGGGAATGATAGAGAGAGAGCATGAGAGGGAGGAGGGTCAGAGGGAGAAGCAGACTCCCTGCTGAGCAGGGAGCCCGATGCGGGACTCAATCCCGGGACTCCAGGATCATGACCCGAGCCGAAGGCAGTCATTTAACCAACTGAGCCACCCAGGCGCCCCCTTATTTAGTCTTATTTATTATAATTCATCATCTGTAAATTGGAACAAGCAAAAGTAGCACAATATTCACTAATAACCTTTACTCTGTGTCCTTTTGGACAAAAACTGCTGCATACACATTTCTAAATTTGACAAGGCCACAAGGTAACTTGGAATGAATGCCAAATACTGGAAAGAGTTTCTGATTCTTGCCAACATGGTGAATAGCATGGGCTGCCTGGCTCCCTTCCCAAAAATCAACCCTGCAGTAACTATGGAAGTGAGGAAACCACAAAATGCAGAAGCTGAACAACAGCAACAACAGAGTGGAGATCCCTGGGGAGACTTAGGCGCATGTCCTGCCAGGGTATGTGGGTGGGACAGGGTGGCTGCAGCCTGACGTGAAGGGCTGCAGGGGGCAGCCCCAGGAGACAGATTCTAGAAACATGTCTTAAGTTCCATTTCTGCCACCTCTACCCCATCGCCTATTCCTTGCCTACTCCAGGAATGTAAAGGACCAGTGCCAGTGTTTGAGAAGTAATTTCAGGACAGCTCAAAGGCCTGGGGGGTGGGAAGGGGTGGGGAAGGTCAGATGGAAGCAAGTGCGTGGACAAGATCTCACAAAGGCTGGAAATCAGTCGCAAATCACTGCAATCTATGATTCAATTAATCAAAGTTAATCTCTGATTAACTTTGCCAGATGCCAGCAAGAAGCAAAAGTAAGTCTTCCTCGGAGGAAGTTATCATCCTGAGCCTCAAATTATTCCTATACTTTTTAAAGTACGACATTGGGCATTCGATGAAAACATAACCAGGCATATGAAAGAGACATATCTAAATGACTGACAACTGAGGAGGGAAGCAATCATCTGAAAGAAACCCCAGGAGATGTAGGTGCAGTATTGACACACAGACTTGACAATAACTGTGGTCACGATGTGCAAGAAAGTAGAGGGCACGATGGGTAATCTCAGCAAAGAACTCTATTTTTAAAAAGAATTAAATGGAAATTCTAGATCTGAAAAAAATTATTAAAAAAACTCAAAATAGGATTTAATAGAAAATTAAATATAGCCAAAGAAATAATTAGTCAGTATGAAGGGAAGATAAATTATAGGAGAAAATATCCAGACTGAAGGATAAAGACACAAAAGAACAGAAAATATAGACAAGACAATAAGAGACATATAGGACAAGATGGGTCTAATGTACGTATAATTGGGAGTTCCAGAAGGTGAGGAAAGATTTTAAAAAGGTGATAAAAGTAATGTTTAAAGAAGCAGTGGCGGAGAATTTTGCAAAACTGAGGAAAGATAAGACATCCCAAGTTCAAAGAGCCCCAAAAGATGTGTTTTGGGTATTTTTTTTTAGATTTTAATTTTTATTTATTTATCCTTTTTTGTAAGTAATCTCTATGCCCAACGTGGACCTCAAACTCATGACCCAAGATCAAGAGTTGCATGCTCCACTGACTCAGCCAGCCAGCACCTAGTTTTGGATTTTTTTTAAATCAACAACGTATCCATATACATACGGTCATCAAAAACTGCTGACAACCAGCAGAAAATCTTAAAAGCAGCCAGAATGGAGCAGGAAGGGGAAGACACATAACTTCCAAAAGAGGGAACAATAAGATTGACAGCTGGGGCGCCTGGGAGGCTCAGTCGTTAAGCGTCTGCCTTCGGCTCAGGTCATGATTCCAGAGTCCTGGGATCGAGCCCCACATCGGGCTCCCCGCTCTGCGGGAGGTCTGCTTCTCCCTCTCCCACTCCCCCTGCTTGTGTTCCCTCTCTCGCTGTGTCTCTCTCTGTCAAATAAATAAATAAAATCTTAAAAAAAAAAAAAAAAGATTGACAGGTGACTTCTCAACAGAAATGGTGTTAAGTCTGAAGACAATGGAATAACATCTTCAAAGTACTGAAATAAGAGAACTACCAACCTACAATCCTATAGTTAGGGAAAATAGCCTTCAAAAACATAGATAATTACCAAGAGAAATGAAAGCATATATCCCTACAAAGACTTGTGCATGAAATTTCATGCACCTTTGTTTTCAACAGCCACAAATAGGAAACAGTGCAAATGTCTTTTAACAGTGAATAAAGAAATTGTGACATATCCATTCAATGCATGGCTATTCAGCATTAACATTATAAAGGACACATAAAGAATAATAAGAAGGAATAAACTATTGCTCCATACATGGATGAATCTCAAAAATTAAACTGAATGAAAGAAGCCAGAGCCCTCCACAAAAAGAGTCCATTCTGTAAAATTCTGTAAAATTCTAGGGTATGCAAACTAATAAACATTAATAAACAGGACGGTAGATGTTGGGAGATGGGTAGAGGGGGAATTGAGGTTTATTCCCATCACAATGGAAAGTCACTCAAAGACTTGAAGTAAGAGGGGCGCCTGGATGGCTCAGATGGCTAAGCGTCTGCCTTCGGCTCAGGTCATGATCCCAGGGTTGTGGGATCGAGTCCCACATCGGGCTCCTGGCTCAGCAAGGAGCCTGCTTCTCCTTCTCCCTCTGCCTCTCTCCCTGCTCAGGCTCTCTCCTCTCTCTCTCTCTCTCTGTATCTCTGTGTCTCAGATGAATAAATAAAATCTTAAAAAAAAAAAAAGACTTGAAGTAAGAGAGTGATATAATCCGTTTTGCTTATTTAAGAATTATCACTCTGGCTGCTGCAGGAAGACTGGTAGGATTGGGACAAGAGTGAACACAGATCAGCTGGGAGGATGTTGTAGTCATGCAGGGAGCTGTGGTGGCAGTAGAAACGGAGAGGGGAGGAAGGATTTCGGAATGCATCTTCAGAGTACACAGTACTTAAAAGACATAGGAATGTACTTAAAAGACCCAGGAAGAAGGTGTAGCAAGAAAAGGAGCTCCCACAACTCAACCCTGAGGCCTGCCAACAGTTAGAAGGTGTGCAATGAAAGAGGACAAGCAGGGTGCCCGGGTGGCTCAGTCATTAAGCATCTGCCTTCGGCTCAGGTCATGATCCCAGGGTCCTGGGATCGAGCCCCACATTGGGCTCCCTGCTCAGTGGGGAGCCTGCTTCTTCCTCTGCTGCTTCCCCTACTTGTGCTCTCTCTCTCTGTCAAATAAATAAATAAAATCTTTAAAAAAAAAAAAGAAAGAAAGAAAGAGGACAAGCCCACAAAGGAGCCCAGGAAAGGTCAGTGAGCCAGCAGGAAAGGTGTCTTGAACCCCCACTGGGAGGGGTGCTACTGAGGATTTAATAGTGCTCGTTGACTTGGAAACACCACCGACCGACCGTGATAAACACAGATTTGGTAGAGCCATGGGTGGGTGGAAGACAGATCAAAAGAACCAAAATGTTCATCATTAGTAGGATAAATGAGCTGTATTATACTCAAACAAGGAGAGACTATATAGCGGTGAAAATTGATGAATTATAGCTCAATAATCAACATGGATGAATCTCAGAAACAAGGGGGAGAAAATGAAGCAATTATGACTCCAAATATGTAACAAACAAAACAGGTAAAACAAAATAGGATAGTACTGATGGAGGGGTGCCTGGCTGCTCAGTCAGTAGAGTGTGCAGCTCTTGATCTCGGGGTCTTGAATTCCAGCCCTATGTTGGGTATGGAGCCTACTTAAAAAAAGGTGGGGGTGGCGCCTGGGTGGCTCAGTTGGTTAAGTATTCAACTCTTGATTTGGGCTCAGGTCATGATCTCGGAGTCCTGAGATCAAGCCCCATGTCGGGCTCTGCAACAGTGTGGAGTCTGCTTGAGATACTCTCTCTCCCTCTCTTTCTGCCCCTCCCGGGTCACACACACACACACACACACACACACTCTCTCTCTCTCTCTCACTCAAAAAAAAAAAAAAAAGAGAGAGTACTGAGGGATACATACATTGCTAGAGAAAAGTATAAAGGAAAGCAAGAGAATATGTAACACAAAATCTGGGACACTGGTTAACTTTAGAAAGCAAGGTTGGGGATGAGATTGGGGAAGGACGACAAAGGGACTTCTAGGGTTTGGGTGATGCTCTTTCTTGACCTGGCAGTAAACACACAGGTACATTCTGTTTTGTTCCTTAAAATGTACACATTTTACATGTATGCCTTATTAAGCAATGAAAATACAAAGAGATCAAATATTTTGTGCACAAAAAAGCAAGAGATGATGAAGTAAGGAACTGGGTATAGACAGCTCTTCAGAGATGTGTTACTATGAAGAGGTGCAGAGAGCAAGAACTGGAAGGAGATGCGCCGTCAATGGCATTCTCCAAAAATGGGTGACACGAAAGCATGTGCATCTGCGGAGGGGATAACCATCCAGTAGAGGGAGAGCTGATCACTGCAGGAGAGGACCTTGAGCACGTGAGAGGGATGGCATCTCGTGCCCTGGCCTCTCCAACACTTAGAGGGGCAAGACACAGTGGTGAGGTTGAAAGCAGGCTGTAGGCCTGGGAGTGAGAACAGGCCAGTGTTTGTATCCGATGGCCTCCATTCTCTCAACACAAAATGAGAGAGGTCATCAGCCGAGAGTAAGAGGAAGGGCTGGGGAGCTCGGAGGAGGTGAGACAGTTGTCTCTAGAAACGAAACAGCCAGCCTATCAGAAAGCCAGGCCATGCTGAGCGCTCACTCGCCCTTTGTGACTCAAGGCCAAATGGAGGGATTCGGTGCAGCCGGGTGGGCAGGAGGGCAGGCAGGCTGACAGCAGAGCCCTTCCAGACTTGGAGCCTTGCACTGCTGCCCAACAGCACGTTCCGTCGTGACGGAGACGTTCGCTCATCTGCTCAGTCAAACATGGCGGCCACTAGGGTGGCTGGTGAGTACTTGAAATGTAGTAATGTTGAGGAAATGAATTTGTAGTTTTCTCTCACTTTAATTGATTTAAATCTAAGTAGCCACATGTATTCTGCAAAGTTTCATGACATAAAATCACATAAAAATGAGTTGAGTTTCTATATACTAGCAATGAACAATCCAAGAAGGAAATTAAGAACACGAATCCACTTATGATAGCATAAAAATACCTAGGAATAAATCTTAGGTGAAAGATTTGTACACTGCAAGCTACCCTGCTGAAGGAAATTCAAGAAGACATAAGTAAATGGAAAGATGGCCTGTGCCCGGGGATTGTTAAGAGGACAACAACCACCCAAAGCAACCCGCAGATTCAATGCAATCTCTAGCAAAATCCCAGAGGGGCTTTTTGCAGCAATAGAAAAACTCACTACGGCTGGTGGCTACTGTATCGGCTCAGCTTACAAAAGCTGTGAGGAAATTTCTTTCAGAGACCTAGACCTCTGACTGGGTTCTAGGTCCAGCATCCAGCTATGTACTTTCCACAGTGTCTGGCCCATAGTAGGTACTCAGCAAGCGTAGGATGAAGGGTGCAAGGATGAGTAAGACGATGCAGAACAGCAGAGTCAACTTTGTGGGTGTCCTTGGGAAGTCACTTCAAGCAAATTGAGACTAATAATTTCTGGATATTATGAGTAGTCTAGAATAGGAAAGGCTGCTGGACCATGACTTTAGACAAATTATCTAGTAATTAATAGTAGCATTCCACAGATGTTACTAAGTAACTCCTTCTCAGCATGTTTGCACGGATTGCTTGAGATACTTTATGTAAAGAACTTAGCAGCATCTGGCATATAATAAATGCTTAAAAAAATATTGCTAACTATCATCAAGATTAAAATGAGATCAAGGAGGGCGCCTGGGTGGCTCAGTTGGTTAAGCGACTGCCTTCGGCTCAGGTCATGATCCTGGAGTCCCTGGATTGAGTCCCGCATCGGGCTCCCTGCTCGGCAGGGAGTCTGCTTCTCCCTCTGACCCTCCCCCCTCTCGTGTGCTCTCTCTCTCATTCTGTCTCAACTAAATAAATAAAATCTTTAAAAAAAAAAATGAGATCAAGGATATGAAAGTGGTTTTTTACAAACTCTAGTGTACCATAACCAAACTCCAGCAAAACCAAAAGTAGGTTTGGACCTGGGCTCAGTGTAACTGTAGACATATCTTTACAGACTCATAAGGAGCTCACCTGAACACCATACTCTTTGGGAAGGTTGAGCGTACACGCTGGCGTTTCCACTGCTAAAGTCCACCTCCAGATGCAAACTTTCTGTGAGTGACAGCAGATAGAGGAGAATGAGAAGGTTCCTGAAGGCCGCTGAAGTACCCTACACCTCTCGTGCTCACCCTGTAACTTCGGCTCACGGAGCACGGCACCGTGAGCTAAGCCCCATGGAGAGAGCCCCCGACAAGGGGCCATGGGGTCCGGTCGTTCCCCGAGAGCATCACAGATGCCACGTGGCCTGAGCAGAGCTGCTCACCAGGACACACTCGACAGGCTGGCCAGCCCGCTGAGGCTGACTCCAAGGGCCCCGTACCTGGATTTCAGCATCTGAGATGGTTGCCAGATACTTGGCGTCCCGGGTGATGGCTATGGCCCCAATGCCGTTGCCGTCTGGGCAGCTGTCAAATATCGTGTGCACAGGAATGCTGCAGAACAGGGCAGGGGAACACCCATTTTTGGGGTCTGCCTTGCCTCCCAGACAGACTCACTTCAAAAGCCTAACGGCTATGGAGGAACCAAACGTGGTCCATCCGTACAATGGACTATGATTCAGCCGTACAAAGGAATGAAGCGCGGACCCCTGCTATACCAGGGGTGGACCCCGAAAACATCACGTGAAGTGAGAGAAGACTGGCACAAAGACCACATGTTGTATGAGTCCACTGATAAGAAAAGTCCAGAATTAGGAAATCCATAGGGACAGAACGCAGATTGGTGGCTGCCAAGGGGAATGGGAGTGACAGCTGATGGTTTTGGGTTTTCCTTTTGGAGGGTTGAAAATATTTTGGAACCAGGGGCGCCTGGTTGGCTCAGTCGGTGGAGCATGCAACTCCTGATCTCAGGGTTGTGAGTTCGAGCCCCACGCTGGGCATAGAGATTACTTTAAAATCTTTTTTTTAAAAAGCAGTTGGAATACAGGTGGTGATCACACAACACTGTAAATGTGCTAAATGCCATTGAACTGCATACTTTACAATAGTGAATTTTACATTATGTGAATTTTACCTCAATTAAAAAAAAAAAAAACTAACTCAGCATAAGCAAACGTGCTATTTGTTCTCTTCATGAAGTCAGCCATCACTCACTATTGAGTGCTGATTCCGTGCCAGGCACGAAGGATGGAAATATGAAAAAAGATGCCTGGGACAATACCCCAGCTCTCAGGAAAACAAGCGCCCTCCCACCTAAGCGGGAATATAAATAAGCCTAAGCTTTCTAGACAGCAACTTAGCTGCATCTATTAAAATTTTAAATATACATACCCTATGACCCAACAATTCCTCTTATACAGCATTTTCCCAGAAAAACAATAGCAAAAGTAAACAGATAGATATAAATTCATGTTCACTGTGGCACTGCTTTAATGGAAAAAAATCTGGAAACAACACAAATATCCATGGATGTGGGAACTGTTAAAAAATATCATGACATAACCATATAATGAAAAACTAGGCTATTTTCAAAAAGAATGAGGTAGATGTGGGAAGGTGACCAAAATTTTGTGAAAAAAGCAAACTGCAAAACAGTGTAGGTAGCATCATCCTGAGTGAGGGAGAGAAAGTGCATGCATTTCTGTGCACAGAAGAGTCTAGAGGACGGGACTCCAAACTAAACAAGGGTGACTCTGGAGACGTGTTTGGGTGAGGAGGGACTTTCATTTTTTTTTCCCTCATTCACTTCTGTACTGTGTCACTGGCAAGACTGTAGACCGTAAGAAGCAGGCAAAGCCTTGTCACATGCAGAATTAAATTAGATATTTAAGTATCTAAGAGAGCCCAAGAGATGCAGGAGACAGCAGAAGCAAGGATGGGAGCGATGGGGTGAGCGGCAGCATGGGGGACAGGGAGTCCCCGACCTGCACTGGCAGTGAAGGGCCGGTGGTAGGAAGTCCTAACCCACATACATGGGCTGGTGGTTCCCCACCGTTTTTCATTACGGAGCCCTTGGTACAGGAAACATCAACAGGCCTCAAAGGTCACTTCGGGGCCCCAACTGGCTGGGTCCAAGTCTGTGCCCCAGCTGAGGACCTGGCTGGTTCTCTGTCACTTGAGAAGACCTCATCCCCCTGGGAAGTAGCCCCCAAATTCACTTGGGAAGGCAGTCCTAACACTGTTGTGAATGACACAGTGATGTCCTTAGTGGGGAAAAGCATCTTATCCCTGTGGATATTCAGAATTAAATATAGAGACGGTGATGTCAGTTGGGCCTGTACTATAAACGTATTGGTGGGAAGAGAATTTGTTTATTTTGTTTAGGAATGGGTGATGTTTAAGAGAATTTAACATATTAGAGCCTCTGATGGATTAGATTTGTGATTCTAATTTAAAGCCTGTAGTTGATTTAGACTTGTGATTTTAAATTCAAATCACATTGGTTTATAAACAATATTAGAATACTTATGAGAACTTAAGATTTGCCATAGTTATGTCTAATTTATTAGATTTACAAGAATTACTTAAGTATGGGTGAAGGGTTTATTTTTTAATCAGACTACTAAAGACCTTAAAGATAAAACCAAATATATTCAATTTCTAAGTGCAGTTTAAAAATGTTTAAAAGGAATTAATAATCAAATCTATGAGTGGGGCCAAACATTAATCAAAACCCCCTTAAAGGCAATTGCAAAAATATGCTAGATTTATAAAAGGAGTAAGATTTATAAGTTGAATGAAAAGCTTAAGGAAAAACTATGGTTCTTATAACTTTAATAAAGTGAATATTCATTCTAAAACCAAATAATCTTTTCTGGGTCCCAAAGTCATCATTTACTATATCATAAAATTATATGGACATATTGAATTGTTAACCACAGAGGCACTTTGTAATTAAAAAGAAAAAATCACCGCCAGGGTCACCCCCCCCCCCATCTAGTGGGGGAGACAGCTTTTCAAGCAAGAAAAAAGCAAAGAATAAACAGTTTTTAGGGGGCCAGCCATGCCTGGGGAAGGGGCGCTATCAGCAACAGCTTCAGAGAAGAGACGCGCGAGGGGCCCGCCCTTCCTGCCTGCGGATTCTCGGTCACAGGATGTAACAACTTTCCCTCGTGTGTAAGTCGGATGTCCCAGTACTTGCAGCTGGAAACATGTGACAGCCACAGGTGACAGCTAGTCACGCAGAGGGGGAATTTCACTTTCTGGTGGCCGAGTTCCTGTGGCTATGATGCAAGATGCATTTTCCCTCTAACACAGGCTGGGTTGGCAAGAGGCAGCCTCTGAAGGGTGTTCAGCAGGGAAGCAACACAATCAGATTTTGCGTTTGGGAGATCACACTCAAAAGGCTGTGGAGAAAAACCACGTGATGCTACATGATGATGTTCACGTATCTGTATTTAAGACAACAGCAAATACTCTGGAAGGAAACACACCAAATTAACTACCTCTAGGAAGAAGACAAAGATTGGAGATGGTGGCCAAAGGAGACATTAGCTTTCAATTAAGAGATTATTAAAAATCAACAGATAAGTAGATAAGCAAAATTGGTATATCCATGCACTAGAATCTTGAAAAGAAAGGAAGAACTGATTCATATGCTACAACACAGGAGAACTCTGAAAACATTATGCTGAGAGAAAAACCAGACACAAAAAGCCACATATGATTTACGGACATAAAATGACAACAGGCAAACCCAGAGAGACAGAAAGTAGATGAGGGGCTGAGGGGAGGGAGAGTGGGGAGCTCACTGGCACAGAGTTTCTGTTTGGGGTGATGAAAATGTTCTGGAAATAGTGCCGATGGTTGCACAACATTGTGAATGTAATTAATGCCACTGAATTATGTTTAAAAATCGTGAAGATGGGGCACCGGGGTGGCTCAGTCAGTAAAGCAGCTGGCTCTTGGTTTCGGTGCAGGTCATGATCTCAAGGGTCCTGGGATTGAGCCCAGCATCGGGCTCTGTACTCAGCGAGGAGTCTGCTTGAGGATTCTCCCTCCCTCTCCCTCTGCCCATCTCCCTACTCACGCTCTCTTGCTCTTAAATAAATAAATATATATATATCTTTTTTTTAAAATTGTGAAGATGGTCAATTTTATGTTATGGATATTCTACTACAATAAAACAAAATCCCCATTCTGGAGGCTGGGCTTCAGAGTGAAGCTGCAGAGAAGGAAGCCAGCCATGCGAGAGCCCGGATGACACCAGGTGGGGCAGGGGCAGTGGAGGTGGGTTCAGAAGTCATCTGGGAGGAGATGCAACAGGGCTTTGGGACATTTTAGCAGGAGATACCCATGGGACATGCAGGTGGAATGTTCTCCAGCAGCTTCCTCATCCGAGAAAAGAGGAAATATGAGGTGGTTATGGAGATGAAGATGGTATGGTTTCAAACCCCAGGTCTGTTCCCTCCTGGCTGGAGAACAGTACCAACCGAATCCTCACCACCTCAGGCTAGAGGAAACAGAGTCTCAGAAGGTGGATGAAAACCAAGGGGACATGGTATCAGAGAAGCCAAGAAATGAAGTGTCAAATGCCGCCAAGATGTCCAGTAAGATAAGGACCAGGATTAAGTAACATGGCCCCAGGAGGTCGCCAGTCACCTGGGGGACCTGTATCTTAGAACATCCAACATAACTTTCCAGAACACTCGAGAGCATTAAACACAACTTCTTCCTAATCGTGCCCAACTGGACTCATCCACCCCCATGTCACCCCACCCCCCCACAACCCAATCAGGGCCTTACAATCTTATCAGTTAACCTAGCACTGCACTCTGCCTCTAGGACCGGGAACTAAGAAAACTCACGTATGAGCATCTATCACGGGCCATGTACTGTGTGCTCTCCTGGTCTTCATGACAGTCCTGTAAGGTAAGTGTAATGCGCTGAGGGCCCCCTCAAAAGTCATGTCCACCCAGAGCCTCAGAATGTGAGCGTTATATGGGAATAGGATCTTTGCCGGTGTAGTTAGTTCAGATGAGGTCATGCTGGATTAGGATGGATCCTAAATCCAATGGCTGCTGAACTCAGAGAAGACACAAAGAGACACACAGGTGAGAATGCCATGTGAAGACAGAGGCAGAGACTAGAGTGACTAGTCTGCCAGCCAAGGAACGCCAAGGACTGCCAGCCGCCACCACTGGAGCAGGTTCTCCCTCAGAGCCCCAGAAAGAACCACCCCTTCGGGCCCCTGACTTCAGACTTCCAGCCTCGTGAACTGTGAGGGAATAACTCTCTGTTATTTTAAGCCCCTCGGTGTGTGATAATATCTTAGAGCAGCCCAAGGAAACTAAAACAGTGGGTATGATTAGCCTCCTTTTTTGTAGGTGGGGAAAGTCACTTCACTTCTCCGGGCCTCCAAGCTGGGTTAGTGTGAGTTAACCTCCCTCAGTCCCATCTACTCTGGGACACTGCCAAACCAGGTTTCTGGGCCTAAGGAGCCAAGAACTGTAAATGGGAAATTCACCAAGGGAATGTCACTTGATCAGGCCTCAAGGCAACAAGATGGCCAGCCTCCCCAGGCCGCTTCACCCTCACCCGGCATCCCGTCACTGGCTTCTGCATGCCCAGACCGGCATTACTCATTTGTTGCAGATCACTATGCTAGGTAGGAGAAAGCAGGACTGCACCAAGCCTACCCTGTGAAGGAGTCCCATATAATTATCAGGCAGTTGGGCCCTTTGTCAGCCGTGGCAATCCACCGCCTGTCTTCACTGATGCAGAGGCAGGAGATCACATTAGGGTGGCCCTGCAGAAATGCACAGAAAATGCTTTGAAACATCAAGGACAGTAGGAGAGGCTGGGGCCCCAAAGAGAGAACTAAGCTCCCTTTCCAGGTTCACCTGGCTGAAAATTCCACTCCTACGGCCTTTCCCTGGCATTTCTCCATAGCCAGTGGTTTTCAGATTTTCTCTCCCTCAAAACCCCGAAGGACAAGTCACACTCCCCACGAGGACAGGGGCTCCCTACAGGTCTAGGCATGTGCCCAACTCTGAACCCAGCTTGAAAATAAATGTTGGGGTTCTGCCCAACCGCCAGCCCCCTTGAAGCCCTGCTGGCCTCATCTCCCTAAAACAGTGTCCACATCAGGTCACTGAGCAGCTCCGGAGCAAAAGCCTCTTCACTGGTCTCTCTGCTTTCCTTCCCATCCCCCGACAATCCTTGCCCAGTAACTCAGGAACCTTCTGGAAACACAAACAAGATGGTAGTGGTCCCTGCCAGGAAATAGCCCGTTTCCTCCCTTCTTCGTCTCCCCTTGCTCACTCCGAGTCAGCCATACCGGCCTCCTTTCTGGGCCCCGTGGGCAGGCCTGCAAACCTGGAGCTCTCTGGGTCTGGAATGCTCCTCCCCAGACTGCCCCTGGCTGGTTCATTCTCCTCAGTCAGTCAGATCTCGGCACAAAGGGCACGTTTGCATTGCCAGCCCGCCCAGTCGGACGGCCATCTCTCACTCTTGATCTCTCTCCTGCAGCAGTCCACATTGCCTTTGGAGTGCTTGTTATAATTCGTAATTGTGTGGGGAGGGCAGACATGTAGGACACCAGGGAGGCACAGAGGGCACTGGAAATACATGAAGATGCTCAAGGGAGGAAGGCATAAGGACGACAACCATCCTACTCGACGCTTCCACGTCAGGGGACCTACATTCAAGACCTGGCTTCACCAGGCACCAGTGCCGCCTTGGGCAAGTCAGTTAAACCGCTCTGAGCCTCAGTCTTTTCTTCTGTAAAATGGGGATATTAACACCCACTCCTCAGCATGATTATGAGGATCAAAGCCCTTTTAAACCTGCAAAGCCCTCTAAGTGTTAAGTAGGTCCAAATCCCTGCTGAAGCCTTTTGTGTACCCCATGGTACTGTGGAGACAACATGATCTGTCCTGACCACGGTTTTACGGAAATGTAAAAATACAGATATCTTAAATTCTTGTTGCTATAAAATTAAAATCAATTGCTGTTTGTAAATTGATTCTGATTAGAAACAGAGACAATGAACAATAAAATGTGTTTCTAAAGGCAAGACTTGCTATAGTTCAGGGGCACCTGGGTGACTCAGTTGGTTAAGCATCTGCCTTTGGCTGAGGTCATGATCCCTGGCTCCCTGCTCAGTGGGAAGTCTGCTTCTGCTTCTCCCTCTCCCTCTGTCCCTCCCCTTGCTTGTACTCTCTTTCTCTCAAATAAATAAATAAAATCTTAAAAAAAAAAAAAAAAAGACTTGCTATAGTTCAGAAGAGAGGTAGGAAAACATGATAGTGACATAATGAAGTCAGCCCTTGGAATAAAAGACAAAATGCTATATTCTAGTGAAAAACAACCTCTTTTACTTGTAATTAAAAACAACAACAACAACAACAACTTGCAGGGGCGCCCGGGCGGCTCAGTCGGTTAAGCACCTGTCTTCAGCTCGGGTCATGATCCCAGGGTCCTGTGATGGATCCCCCACATCGGGCTCCTTGCTCAGCAGGGAAGTCTGTTTCTCCCTTATGCTCTCTCTCACTCGCTCTCTCAAATAAATAAATAAAATCTTAAAAAGCAACAACAAAAACTTGCATACCTGAAGATGGTGCTGAGTATTCTTGAAAACATTGTAGATGACCGCAGTGTGAGCACAGACATACAGAATAACTCTCTGGTTTTCGTCTCGAATATAGTAAACAGGAAGAGAACTGTTCCATCCGAAAGCCCAAGTCATGGTCTGGAAGACAAAGGCAAAAACCATCAAGACACTAAGTGTGCCGAGCCCAGAGCTGTGATGCCAGGCACCCTTGGCACAGTCTCTGGAGGAGAAGGATTTCACATCATCAGTCCAAAAAGGAGAAATCACTTCACGAATGTCCTCAACTGCGTGCTACGGTGCGGATGACCCTTGAAACCACCTTGCTGAGTGAAAGCAGCCAGACACACAGGGCCGCACGGTGCATGCTCAGTCAGATCCATAGAGACAGAAAGGAGCTTAGTGGCTGCTGGGGGCCTGGGGAAGGTGGGTGGGGGGTGACTGCTACGGGATATGGACTTCTCTTGTGGGGGATGGAAACGTTCTGCGATTAGACAGTGGTGATGGTTGCACAACCTTGTGAACATGCTAAAAAACAACGGATGGTATGCTTTAAAAGGGTGAATTTTACGAGGATGTGGAGAAATTGCAACCACTGTGCACTCTTGGTGGGAATGTGAAATGGTGCAGCTGCTGTGGAAAACACCATGGAGATCTCTCAAAAAACTGAAAGCAGAATTACCATATAATGCAGCAATTACACTTCTGGGTATATATCTCAAAGAACTGAAAGCAGGGTCTCAAAGAGACATTCGTATGCCCATGTTTATAGCAGCATATTTCACAGAAGCCAAAAGGTAGAAGCAACCCACGTGTCCCTCGACGGATGAATGGATAAACTCAGTCAGATCCATAGAGACAGCCTTCCATTAAGTGAAATCCACCAGTCACAAAAAGACAAATACGGTAGGATTCCACTTACATGTTCCCTAGAGGAGTCAGATCCGTAGAGACAGAAAGTAGATGGTGGTTGCCAGGGGCTGGGCTGGGGAACAGGGAGTTTTTCAATGGGTAGGGACTTTCAGTTTTGCAAGACGAGTTCCAGGCATTGGTTGCACCACAGTGTGAAATGTACTTACTACTACGCTGTACACTTAAACATGGTCAAGATGGTAAATTTTAGGGGCGCCTGGGTGGCACAGCTGGATAAGTGACCAACTCTTGGCTTTGGCTCAGGTCCTGATCTCAGGGTCATGGGACTGAGCCCCATGTCAGGCTCCGCGCATAGGCTGCTGAAGACTCTCTCTGCCCCTTCCCACCCTCCCTTTCTCTCTCTCTTTCAAATAAATAAATAAATCTTTAAAGAAAGATGGTAAATTTTACTTTATGTGTATTTTACCATAATTTTAAATTTTAAGAGGGTGAATTTAATGGTATGTGAATTATACCTTGCTTAAAAAAGTCAACAGTAAACAGAAGAACGTCCTATCCTTCCACTCCTCAGAACCTAGACTGCTCAGTACCTGACACAGTGAGCACTTAATATTGTGAAATTCAATTTACTTCATGAAAATATATGGAATGGACAAGTTACAGTATAGTCACTAAGGAACTTCATAAGAAAGGCAATTATTCAGCCGCGAATATTTGGTCCTCATATATCATTTTCCTTGGAAGAATAAAGCATAAAGAGATAAAATTCCCTCAGCATAATTAAAAATTCCATATTGCCAGGAATAAATCCAAAATAAAAATTTTCTGAAATGAAAAATTAGAGGTACTATAAATCTGACTACTACTTTTAATCCAATAGTAGTTTACTTATGCATATTTTTGTGTTCAAAGTCTTTTATAAAAATCATGGATAAACAAACTGTGGATTCATACAAGGGAGTATTATGCAGCAATAAAAAGAAATGAACTGGGGCGCCTGGGTGGCTCAGTTGGTTAAGCGACTGCCTTCGGCTCAGGTCATGATCCTGGAGTCCCGGGATCGAGTCCCACATCGGGCTCCCTGCTCGGCAGGGGGTCTGCTTCTCCCTCTGACCCTCCTCCCTCTCATGCTCTCTGTCTCTCATTCTCTCTCTCGCAAATAAATAAAATCTTAAAAAAAAAAAAAAAAAAAGAAATGAACTAGCAAGCCAGGAAAAGACATGGAGAAATCTTAAATGCATTTTGCTAAGTGAAAGGAGCTAAGCTAAAAAGACTTCACAGTGGGGACGCCTGGGTGGCTCAGTGGGTTAAGCATCTGCCTTCGGCTCAGGTCATGATCCCAGGGTCCTGGGATACAGCCCCGCATTCCGCTCCTTGCTCAGCGGGGAGTCTGCTTATCTCTCTCTCTGCCCCTCCCCCCACTCATGTTTTCTCTCTCTCTCTTTTTGACAAATAAATAAAGTCTTAAAAAAAGACTTTACACTGTATGATTCCAACTACATGACATTTTGGAAAAGGCAAAACTATGGAGACGATAAAAAAACCAATGGTTGCCGGGGAGAGAGGGGGTGAAGGGAGGGATGGAGAGTGGGGCATGAGGGACTTGAGCGCAGTGACACTACTCTGTAGGACACTACAATGGTGGATACACCTCGTTACACCTTAGTCAAAGCCCAGAGAATGTTACACCACGAGGAGTGACCCCTAAGGTGGATGATGGACTTCAGTTAATAATAACGATCAATATGAGCTCATCAACTGTAACAAATGTCCCACACTAATGCAAGATATTAACGAAAGGGGAACCTGGCGTTGGGGGGGGGCACAAGGGAGTATATGGGAACTCTGTGCTTTTTGTTTCGTTTGCTATAAATCTAAACTGCTCAAAACAATAGTCCATTTAGGGGCGTGTGGCTGGCTCAGTCAGTAAAGCCTACGACTCTTGATCTCCAGAGTGTTCCAACCCCACACTGGGTGTAGAGATTACTTAAAAAAAAAACAGTCTGAGGCCAATCAGTCAAATGTGGTAGCGTCTAAAGTGATGGCTAAGTGATCTGAGATTTTTGGTAACGAATTCACTCAGTATTAACAGAACTTCCTTGCTCAAGCAGCACTCACATTAACTGAAACCACACAGTATCAACTGCATTTGCACTAGTTTCACCATTCATGGTGAATGATCATGGAGACAGCCGTCTCTTAAAGCAATCTTCCAAAACACGAACACAAACGCTATTGTCAAAGCCAGATTGCACTACATTTGACAATCATAAGAGTCGTCCTCATAAATGCATGATACCTCGTTTTCTGGGCTGGAGACAGTATCTATGGTTATGCCCATTTACCCTGAGCACTGTGAGTTATTCCAGGCCTTTGGGATAAGGCAGGACATCCCAAAGGAAAAGGGGGATGCCGCGGGCAGAGAGAGGGCCAAGAGCACACTCCCTGAAGCACCTCTGGTGAGAACAAATCAGAAGTAACACACAGCCATCAATAATAGAGAACTGGTTGAATTTAAAATGAGGAAGTGGACCTACATGCCCAGATACAGAAAATCCTCCGAGACAGGGTAAGTGGAAAGACATTCTGCGGTAATGCAGAAGATCTTACTGGTAAAGAAAACAAAACCTAAGGTGTCATGGGGGGTGTGCACGCACACAGGAGCGCACAGACAACATGTCTGCAGATGCCCAGGAAAACGTCTGGAAAGATACACAGTTACACCAAACGGTAGTCACCTCAGGGAAATGGATTTGGTGTGGTCTGTGCAAGAAGAGGAATCTGCTTGAAATTTTTTTATTTTTTATTTTTATTTATTTATTTTTAGAGGGGGGAGAGACAGAGGGAGAGAGAATCCCAAGCAGGTTCCATGCCCAGCGCTGAGCCGGATGCGGGGCTCCATCTCACAACTCTGAGATCATGACCTGAGCTGAAATTAAGACTCAAACACTTAACTAACTGAGCCACCCAGGCGCCCCTGCTTTAAATTTTTTTTAAAAGAGCACCTATTAATTTTAACATAAAGAAAAAAAAACAATACAGGAATGGGGAAAAAAAAGGAAGTGTCCTCAAAGAACTAAACAAATTTGCAGGAGGAGGTGGTCTAGAAGAGTTGGGTTCTGCAGTGAGCCCAAAGCTAACAGGCGACCCAAACCCCTGGCACAGAGGTCACTTGCTCTCATTAGTGATATCATCTGATGTCTTGTTAGCTGGCTAAACAAGACAAAGTCTTAATGGGCTCTATTAACTTATTATTATTAACTTATTCTTTCTTTCACACTTGATCTTAGCCAAAAGGCCGAGAAGCGATTATTATTCTTTCAGATTGAGCAAGCACAAACTTTGACCTTGAACTCCACTGCTCAAAGTAAACCCAATCTACAGAAAGGAGGCTGTCAGTTGTCTGCATCGCCCACTAGGCATTTTCCATCATCCTCATCGTCATTACCATCCTTGCCACCATCATCATCATCATCATCATCTAGATGTGAACACTCATCAAGTGCTCACTGTGTGTCGGGAACTACATTAAACACTTTATGTACATTCAACCACTTACAAATCTTCCAAAGGCGGAATCTACAGGGGAAAAAAAGGAGATGAATCCTAGGAAGCAATTTTCAGGAGCAGATGGAAAAAGAAGGGAAAAACCCTCCTCTTCCTTCTCTTGGTAAATGATAATATTTGTATTCCTTGCAGATGGCGCCTCCCTGGAATATTGTTGTGACAGCAAAGGCAGGTTCCTTTGGACCTCCTGGTGCTTTTCTCAGTGGCTTTCACTTTTTCCAACCTTTCACTTTCTGGTCCATTTCCGAATGGATAGTTTTAGGAGCCCGTAATGGTTTTAGGAGCTTGTAAAGAGGTATCAAGCCAGCTAAGGCAGAAGAGGTGAGGAGAGGAGAGAAAGAGGAAAGGAATGGAGGAGGAGGAGGAAGTGAGAGAGAAGGGGAAGGGAGGAGAGGGGGAGGGGAGGAGAGGGGGAGATGGAGCTTGAGTCTCCCACAAGAAACAGCACCCTGTGCAACAGACAAACCACGTCCGGAATGTCCTGCCTGCGGAGCAACACTGTTGGACCCAGATGCAGCGCTCCTGTCACACATGTCAGCCCAGAGTGCTGAACTGAACTTTAGAACACACGAGTCTATTATTAGTTCAAAAGGGATCTTTCTGGTGGTATTTTTTTCCCATATGCATAAAATTCCCTTATTTCACAATGCTCTCAAAGCACTGGAGGAAATTAAAAAGCATGTTACACTTACCAAAGGATACACGTTGGCACGGTCATCCTTTTGAAACAAAATGTCCTCGCTGGTAGACACCAGTGATTTCTCCGGGATCTCTGCTTTAGACTGGAATTCTTTCTCTTGTTCGTCACTTAAGTATGATAATCTTTTCTCTTCTCTCCTTTCTCGTCCCAATTCATCTTGGGGCATCTGGTCGATTTTCTCCCTGAGCTCGCTTGAGGACTGTGTTTCAGGGAAACTAATATCTTGTTCCTCAGAAAGGGTTTGATCCAAATCAAGAAATCTTAGTTCTGAGCTCAAGTCTCTTAAAAGCTCATTTGTTTCCGAATGCTCTGATTCTAATGCATGCTTTGATTCGCTAAGGGTTCTCTTAAAAAAGAAATAAAAGAAGATTGTGATTCCAAATACAGTGTGTAGCTGCTTCATTCCCTCCTTTACTTTCCTTTCTGTTCCTATTCAGCCAGCCTTAGTGTTCGCCTCACATTGAAACTATGAAGTGTTTTAAAAAGGAGTCTGGGGAGCACCTGGGTGGCTCAGTTGGTTATCTGCCTTTGGCTCAAGTCATGATCCTGGGATCCTGGGATGGAGCCCCACATTGGGCTCCCTCCTCAGTGGGGAGCCCGCTTCTTCCTCTCCCACTCCCCCTGCTTGTGCGCTCTCTCACGCGCTCTCTGTCAAATAAATAAATAAAATCTTAAAAAATAACAATGATTAAAAAAAAATAAAAAGGAGCCTGGGACATTTTGTACTTAAATAGCATGAATCATGGGTGTGCCCGGTATATTCTTGGCCTACTAGCAGAACCACACAACAAAACCATTCTTCTAAGTGGCACTGGTTGTCTCCAAGGATGGACGAGTCACAGAGTCACTTCTCCTTGGACCACAGCTGAGTCCTCCTTCAGGAGGAGGGCCTACATTACTACGATCATGCTGACTCTGTTCTTAGACAAGCACACTCTAACTAACCCCTAGGAGCTCTTTACGTCAGCTCCGCTGCACACCTCCTCCAGGAAGCTTTCCTTGACCATCCTCCTAGCTGGGCTAAGTCCTTGTTTTTTGTTTTTTAAATATCTTCCATGCATCTCTCAATCACTGCACTTAGCATATTGTTTTATGGTGTTCAGGTATCAGTCTGCCTCCCTACACACCCTAGAGCTCCTTAAGTGAATGGATTGTATCTTATTTGTATTATCCCCATAGCCTGGCATATGGTAAGCATTCAATGATTCTGAATAAATGAATGAATGACTTAAAATTACTACTTACTAGGGAAGTTCCTGACATGACTGACTGGGAATCAGTCAATGTAAGTCTCTTCAAACTGGTCATGGACTTGGTGACTTCTGGAGGCTTCACTGTGGTTTCTTCCTGTCCCGCAGCCCCCTCCTCCTGTGCTGCTCCGGGCTTTTCCTCTGTTTCTTCTCTGACGGCCTCCTCCTCCCCCCCATATTCTTCCCCCTCTTCCTCCTCCTCCCCTTCGTCTTCCTCTTCCCATTCCTCCCCTTCTTCCTCCTCCTCCCCTTTTTCTTCCACTCCTTCCTCCTTCTCCCATTCCTCCTCCTCCCCCTCTTGTCCTTTCTTCTCTTTCTCCTCTACTCCTCCCCCCATCTCCCCTGGCTCCTCTTCCTCCATTCTTTCCTCCTCCTCCGCTTCCCCTTCCTCCCCATCCTCCCATTCTTCCCCTTCCTCCCCCTCCTCCCCCTCTTCCCCTTCTTCCTCCCTTTCCTCCCCCTCCTCCCTTTTCCCTCCCCTCCTCCCCTCCTCCCTTTCTTCGTCCCCCACCTCCTTTTCCCCTTCCTCCCCCTCCTCCCCTTTCTCCTCCACTCCTTCCTTCTCTTCCTCTTCCTCTCTCCCTTCCTCCTCTCCTTCCTCTTCCTCCTCCTCTTGCTCCCCCTCCTGCTGAGGCTCTTTCCGTACTAATATGTCATCTTCTTTTAATTCCTGTTGCATACTTTCCACCTCTCTATAATATTGGTTATACTCTTCTTCCATTTCTGTTTCTCCATCTTCTTCTGCTTCTTCTAGTGGGGACTCCCCTGCATCTGACATTCTTCTTTGTGGAGTTTCCTTTAGAGAAATTTTGACCATAACAATCAGTAGTTCCCTCTGTTTCCCATTTTAATTTCCTGGTGCACTAACCTATCGATGAAGTGTGCAATACCAGCTCTGGTTCCTTTCCACAGGAATGAAAGGAATCTCATACTTCTGGGAAAGCCTGTCCCAAATCTAAAGCATATTGATGCCGGGGCCTCATCTTTCTAGGAATAACTTTAGAGCATTGTAACTCACTTTATGTATATTCATATTCCCACAGGCAGCAAACTGACAACCCAGGCATTAACAACAATTCTAATAATGTAAATAAGGGCACAAGCAGTGGCTTAGTGGTTAAAAGCATGGGCTTTGCAGTCGGCCTCTCCTAGCACTGAATCCTGGTTCCACCACCCGCTTGCTCTGTGACCTTGGGCAAGTCACTGTACCCCCTCAGAGTCCAAATTCGCTCACAGGCAGAATAAGAATGAGAACCCTAAATTCTGGGGTTGAGATGACACGTAAAATGCTCAACGCAGCTGCCGCAGAGGGCTTGAGAAAGGCAGCAATCGTTTACAAAGTTTAACAGCCTTCTAACATAGTCTCTCATTTATCTCTTCCGACAAACTTGAGTTCGAGGCTCTGGGAGTCGAAGTGACTTAATCAGATCACACCGCTGGAAAGAGGCAGACCTCTCTAACGCTCGGTTCCTCCGGCCGAAAAAGCATTGCTACGATTCCGAGCCCGGGGCCCTGAGCACGGGGCCTGCTCGGACTGCAAACTTTGCGGGCGCATCTTGATGCGGGGGGTCCAGGGGAAGGGAGGAAAGTGGGGGGGGCTGTGGGGGGGGGCACACAACGCCCAGGCGCGGCTCCTTCCTCCAGCTCAGGTCTCTCTGAGGCCGCCCCGGGCCCCCGCCCAAGTGGGGCGAGCGCCCCCCACCCCGCGGGGCACCAGGCCCTCCTACGCCAGGGCCCCCGCCCCCGACTCACAGAGCGCGCCCTCCGACGGCCTCACAGGCCAGGCCCTCCCGCCGCCTGGACCCCTCGGTCACCTCCGCAGCCTCCAGCGGCCGCCGCTTTCTCCTTCACGCGCTCCCTAGCTACGGTTGCCACCCAAGCCCCGTCCCCCAGGTAACCGCCGCCACGGCGACCGGCCGTAAAGCGGGAGGGCCGGCCGGTGGTCACGTGCCCGAGGCTCTGCGGCGGGCGGCCCGGCACGCCCCCTGGCGGTCCCCGCGGAGAGGCGCGGCTGCGGCCCCCGCGGCCAATTAGCCTCCCTCCCCCAACTTCTTCCCCAGGCGCCGCCGAAGCCTGAGAAGCCGCAGCGCCGGCTACCTGCAGTTGTGACTTTCCGAAGGCCTGACGACGCGCAGCACGAGCTGTTTGGTAAAATTCTCTTTGCCAAAAGCAAACTAAATTTGCCGGTCTCTCAGACGCAGCACGTTCTCAAAGGCACTCCATGTTGGGCGCGGTATTTTAGCTAGCTCGGATGACACACTCTGTCGGCTACGTTATCTTGCTCTTCTTATCACAAAGTGTGTCTGCAAAACCAGCTTGGTTCAACCTATTAGGATCATTTCAAAATGCCTCTCAGCTACAATCTCACACACCATCCTGAGGTTTCTAAAGGGAGACCTGCAGGAAGCCCCCCAAAGGCACTGACGCGGGAAACTCTGGTGCTCTCGTTTTAGGAGAATGTCAATGATTCTTCCCGCCCCCCCCACCCCCACCCCCACCCCCGCCCCCAAGCCCCAACGCCGGCTGATTAATAAGCATACATCTCAAAAAAAAAAAAAAAAAAAAAAAAAAGGAACAAACTGGATGGTACAAGCTGTGTTTATTATAATCTAAGGCTTATAAAAAGAGATTGGAAAACACTTGGAATCAGAACACACACAATTTAAACAGCAAATGCTGGTAAGCACGGCATGTCTGTGGCTACAAGGGGGGGTGCATGTGGATGTAACTTTTGGGGAACACACTCAACAGGAAGGTTTTCCAGCTGAGCATGAGAATCCATGGCTGGAAAAGCACGCCCCAGTGCTGACTCCTGCCAGGGCAAGCTGGTTTCTGTATCCAACCCAAGCAAATCCATTCCCAAGGAACCCAGGCATGCCTCAGCAGAATGGGCCACACCACCTCTGAGACAGAAAGCGGTGTGCAAGAAATGGGGAAATAAACACTGGGATAAGGTGAAGAGAGAAAGTAAAACACAGGGTCACTAAGAATCACTGAAACCCATGTTGCCATGTGAAAGAGAAAATAAAAGGAAGAAGGAATCAGCATTTTCAAGAAGTCAGATCTGCACACACTGCTGGTTGCCATCAGCGATCAAGCACACCTTGGCAGTTTCCAAACTTCTGTTGATCTGAGGGAATGATGAGGAGGTTCAATTATAAAAAATCAATTTAGAAGGTAATTTGCAAGGCTTTTTATTCCAGAAACAAACAGAGCTTGCTTCCCTCTGGTGGTTTACAGAAGAGGAAGCGGACACTGCAGTGAGCTACCCGGGGAGCTTGCTGGTTTTCCCTATTCTTCAAGGGAGCAGTTGTGGCCCCAGAGGATATAATTTCTGTATCCAGAGCAGCAATGACACAATGCAAATGCAGATGGTGCAGACGCCATTCACTAAAGTTTGATGCTTGTTCTGTCCAACTTTTTTTTTTTTTAATAAGCTCTACACCCAACATGGGGCTTGAACCTACAACTCGAAATCAAGAGTTGTATGCTCCACTGACTGAGCAAGCTAGGCACCCCTGTCCAACTTTCTATAAGAATGTTCTAATTCCTGTCTGAGCTTTGGTTTGAGAGGTTCATAAGAAATTCAGTTGGCACTACATGTTAACTAAATTTAATTTAAGTAAAAAATTAAAAAAAAAAAAAGAAATCCAGTTGGGGTGATAACATGGTCATATCAGCACTGAAATCTGTGTTTATTTGGGGAAAGAAATCCTAAAAGAATAAAGTCCTATCAGCACCTACCAGAATAACTCCCGCCCACTGGCCCACAATCCAGAGGACTCCCATTTAGGGCCATGGCCTAATTTGCAAAAGATGCCAAGCACAGATCAAGTTAACAATGCCTTAATCCCAAGAGATTACTCCGGGAGGCCACAGCATTTCCTTCACCCAGAAGTTCAGGTTTCCAGCCTCTTCCAGATCCTTAAGCTTCAGGGACAGAAGAGAAGGAAGAAATTCCCACCAGACCCACATCCAGGACAAGGGAAGATGTCTTCCTATTACTGTTCCCCAGGGACAATCATCTTTGCAAAGGAATAATGTTGCAGCTGGAAGAAAAAAAGAAAAGGAACGACATAAATTTGGTGGCTCCATTCGGAAGACCAGAAAGTGAGCCCTCTGAGTGTTTCACCTGCATTCTTTTAATTCTTTTAAAGCAAATGCCCAGTTATTGAAAAAACCAGAGTGACCAAGGGCTCCCTCTGCCTCCATACCTGCAATCTCATTCCTGCTGCAGGTGCTTATCAGGAGTTTCTATAGGTGATCTGGGGAACACCCTCATTTCCCAGTGGCCCCCCCACCTCCTCCCCAGAGCTTTAGGGCTGACACACACTCAACTGACAACTGACAGGGAGTTGTCAGTGAGCAGAAATGATACTTTACCCCAGCAGTCCTTTTCCTGCCCAGCGGGTCGGGACAAGTCTAAGCTGGTGTTTCTCCCCTCTGCGGATCACTGTCACATTCAGGGGTTTCTGAAAGGAAAATAAGCTCATTTTATAGTCAAACCTGTTTAGTATTCAAAGAGATTCAGACTAAAATGCCGAGATACTGACTTCTGCACATCACAGTGGTAAGGATGCTTATATTAATCATAGTCCTGCAGTTGTCAAGAGTGTGGGGGATGGGACACTCTTGGGGCACCCGATGGGCCACAAATTGGTAGCGTATACCTGGGCAAACACGTCTCTCCACCAAAAAAAAAAAATCTTTAAAAAGGCACACATGAGATACATTTTGCAGAAGTACAAGATGATATATGAACAAAGTGTTCCTTCTAGGACTGTTTATAAATTCAAAACCCGAAAATACCCAAAATATCCCTCGATAAGGTATTATTCAAATATAGCATAGTGAATGAAGCAGTTTTAGTAAAAACAAAACAAAGTATGAACCCATCTGAATATACGTTTTTGTGTTTGTTTTTTATTTATTTTTTAAATTCTTTTTTAAGTAGGCTCCATGCCCAATGTGGGGCTTGAACTCTCAACCCTGAGATTAAGAGTTCAATGCTCTACCAACTGAGCCAGCCAGGCACCCCTAATTATACCTTCTAAAAAGGCATATATATATTGCTTCATGCATACAAAACTCTCTGGAAGATATACAAAAAAACTGTTAACAACGGTTACTTGCAGAGAGAAGCACTAGGAGTTCGGAGTGAAAGAAGATGACATTTACTTTTGTATCTTTCTTTTTTTTTCTTTTTTCTTTAAAGATTTTATTTATTTGAGAGACAGCAAGCGAGAGAGCACAAGCAGGGGGAATGGCAGAGGGAAAGGGAGAAGCATACCCCTGCTCAGACTCCAGGTCCAATTCCAGGACCCAGGGATCATGACCTGCGCTGAAGGCAGATGCTTAACCAACTGAGCACCCAGGCACCTCTACTTTTATATCTTTCTGTACCATTAATTTGTTTTTAGCATGTGTATGTATTACTTTGATGTAAAAAATTAAAATGGAATACATATGAAGGCAACTTACAAATTACAAAGTGCATCAAAATCTAGAACTTTGTGCATCAAAGGACACTATCAACAGAGTATATCAACAGAGTGAAAAGTAACTCACAGAATGGGAGAAAATACTGGCAAATCATATATCTGACAAGGGATTAATATCCAGAATATGTAAAGAACTCCTGCAACTCACAACAATAGCAAATAAAATAATCAAAAAATAAGCAAAAAACACAAGTAGACATTTCTCCAAAAAAGAGAAACAAATGGCCAAAAGCACATGAAAAGATGCTCCACATCACTAATCATTAAAGAAATACAAATCAAAACCACAATGAGGTATCACTACATATCCACTAGGACGGCTACTATCCAAAAACAGAAATGACAAGAGTTGGCGAGGATGTGGAGAAACTGGAACCCTTGTGCACTGCTGGGGGAAATGAAAAATGGCCAGCCACTGTGGAAAACAGTATGGCTGTTCTTCAAAAAACTGATAGAAGATTTACCACATAATCCGGCAATTTTTTTTCAAAGATTTACTTATTTGAGAGAGAAAGAGCATGCAGAGGGAGTCCCAAGCCGACACCGCTCTGCGCGTGGAGCCCCAAGAGGGGCCTGATCTCATGACCCCGAGGATCAAAACCTGAGCCAAAACCAAGAGTCGGATGCCTGACTGACTGCACTACCCAGAAGCCCCCACATAATCCTGCAATTAAACCTCTTGGTATATACCCCAAGAATTGAAAGCAGGGCCTCGAATAGGTATTTGTATACCCCTGTTCATAACAGCATTATTCATAACAGTCAAAAGATGGAAGCCAACCAAGTGTCCATCAATGGACGAACGGATAAAAAAAACATGGTCTATTCACCCAACGGAGTATTATTTAGCCTTAAAGAGGAAGGAAATTCGGACACACACAATGTGAATGGACCACGAAGACATTATGCTAAGTGAAATCCACCAGCCACAAAAGGAGAAATAGTGTCTGATTCCACTGATAGGTGCAAATTCCCCTGAGAGCAAATTCATAGAGACAGAAAGCAGATTAGTGGTCACCAGAGGCTTGGGGAGAGGAGAATGGAAAGTTAGTGTTTAACAGGTACAGAGTTTCAGTTTGGAAAGTTGAAAAAGTTCTACGGATGGATGAAGGAGATGGCTGCAGAACAATGCCAGAGAACTGCATTCTTGGAAATGGTTAAAGTGCTTACATTTTATGTTAGGTATATTTTGTCACAATTTTTTAAAAAAGATTTTATTTATTCATTTGAGACAGATAGAGAGAGAGAGAGAGAGAGCATGAGCAGAGGGAGAGGGAAAAGCAGAGTCCCCGTTGAGCAGGGAGCCCGATGCGGGGCTCGATCCCAGGACCCTGGGATCATGACCTGAGCCGAAGGCAGACGTTTAACCATCTGAGCCATCCAGGCACCCCTATTTTGCCACAATTTTTAAAATTATGGCAGGGTGCCTGGGTGGCTCAGTTGTTAAGCATCTGTCTTCGGCTCAGGTCATGATCCCAGGGTCCTGGGATCGAGCCCCGTGTCGGGCTCCCTCCTCCGCGGGAAGGCTGCTTCTCCCTCTCCCACTCCCCCTGCTTGTGTTCCCTCTCTCACTGTGTCTCTGTCAAATAAATAAATAAAATCTTTTAAAAAATAAAAATAAATAAATAAAATTATGGCAGATCTTTTTTTTTTTTTTTTAAGATTTTATTTATTTATTTATTTATTTGACAGAGAGAGAGAGACACACAGCAAGAGAGGGGAACACAAGCAGGGGGAGTGGGAGAGGGAGAAGCAGGCTTCCCGCCGAGCAGGGAGCCTGATGCGGGGTTCGATCCCAGGACCCTGGGATCATGACCTGAGCCGAAGGCAGACGCTTAACGACTGAGCCACCCAGGTGCCCCCGCCTTCTTTTTCAAAAAGCAATCACTATAGACATATTCATCCACGCTTAGGAAATGTGTGAGATACATTGATGTGCTTCTGGTTCTAGAAATGATATCTAGACAAGATATGATGTTTAAACAAGCTAGAAACGCAGAGGTCATCCTTGACAAGGGCTGGGCATCATATTAAAGCCCATATACTTACATCCTAAAGGTCTCTCTAATTTACCCACTTCCTTCCACCTCCAGCCCATTCACCAAAGTCACCATCACCCCTTGACCAGGCTGCTAAAACTGTCAGCCTTCCAATCAGCTCTCTACCTAGCATCTGGAGAAATCTTTCCAAGATACAAAGCTGCTTACATTATGTTACCCTCAGTTTGGAAGTGTGCCTGGCTCTCTACTGCTCCTCAAGAAAAAAGAATGAAACCTTGATAGGACCACAAGGCCTCATGAAGTCTGGCCCCTGCCGACTTCCCAGCTCTACCTCATCCCTCCCTACTCCCTTCCTCCTTGCTCTGGGCTCCAACCGACTTCTCTGGCCCTCAGGGACATGACCCTGCTGGAAGGCTCCTCTCGCCATCTCCCTGCCAGTCTCCAGCCGTGATCAACTTCTTTTTTTTAAGATTTTATATTCTTTAAGTAATCTCCACACTCAACGTGGGGCTTGAACTCACAACCCCGAGATCAAGAGTCGCATGCTCCACCGACCGAGCCAGCCAGGCAACCCCAGACCTTGATCAACTTCTAACGCTCACAGGTCACGTCCTCGGGAAGGTTATCCTAACCCCATCATTGCTCTCCTAGCCTTCTGGAACTTTCCCTTCATGACACTCATGAGAGTGTATAATTACGTTTGACTAATGTTTGTCTTCCCCACCAAAGTGCTCCCGAGGCAAGGGCCTTCTGTTCATCTGTGTTGTTCCCGCTCTAGTCCAGCACTCAAACAGAGCAGGGAAGGGACTTAGGAGGGACAGACCCAGGACTTTTGTTCTTTCTTCAAAAACGTTTGCCCTACCTGATGCTTTTACGCTAAAAATGTATTATTTTTATTTATTTGAAATATAATTCATATACAATAAACCCATTTTAAAGTATACAATTCAGTGGGTTTTAGTACAGTCAGACATTTGTACAACCATGACTACTACCTGACTGAAGAACATTTTCATCCCCCAAAAGGACCCCTGCAACCATTAGCAGTCAGTCGACCCAATCCAGCTTCCACTCAGCCCGGGGCGACCGACCACCAACATGCTTCCTGTCTCCACGGATCTGCCTGTTCTGGACACTTCACATAAACAGAATTCTAAAATACGCAGCCCTTTGTGTCTGGCTTCTTTTACTTAGCACAAATCCTTTCAAGGTTCATCCATGTTATAGCATGTCAGCACTCCATTCCTTTCCACAGCTCAATACAACATGCGTTGTTTATAATAAAGATGACTCTTTTTTAATTTAAGATTTTCTTTTTTCCTTTGAAAATGCATGCATTTGATGCAGAAACTGAGCTTTGGAAAGACACCAAAAGAAAGAGAGATTTGTCTACAAGAGTATTAATTTCCAGGGGCGCCTGGGTGGCTCAGTTGTTAAGCGTCTGCCTTTGACTCAGGTCATGATCTCAGGGTCCTGGGATGGAGCCCCGCATCAGGCTCCCTGCTCAGCGGGAAGCCTGCTTCTCCCTCTCCCACCCTCCTGCTTGTGTTTCCTCTCTGTCTCTCTGTCAAATAAATAAATAAAATCTTAAAAAAAAAAAAAAAAAAAGAGTATTAATTTCCAGGTTTCCATAAAATTGGAAACTACCTAAATACCTAACAACAGAATGTGGTGGGGTTTTTTGCATCATTTTTCTAAAGTCACAAAGCTGACCCTTGATTCTCAAGTTGGACTCTGGTTCCAGCAGCATCCAGGGCCCTGAAGGGATGAGGACTCCCCACCCCAGCAGCTCAGCTTTTATCTGTTTGATATATTGGAATTCCCCAAGAAATTTCATTTGAGAAAAGGTGCTGTTGCTTAAAAATGTTCAATAACTACTTTTGTAAAAAAGGATTCATAGTGTTATTAACTATAGTCACCATGCTGTGCGTGATAGTTCATAATAATGTTGTATTGCCTATTTGAAAGTTGCTAAGAGAGTAAACCTTAAAAGTTCTCGTCACAAGAAAAAAAACTGTAACCACGGTGATGGCTGTTAACTAGACTTATCGTGATGATCATTTTGTAATGTATTAAAATACTGAATCATTATGCTGTACACTTGTAACTAACATAATGTTATATGTCGATTATACCTCAATAAGAAAAAAAGGATTCACAGATCTATGAAGAGCTTAAGAATATATTTAACTAGAAAAGACAGACTAAAAATCAGTAGCTGTTATCGCTAATCACCAAAAACTGGAAACAACCTAAATGTCCCTCACTGGTAAATGGGTAAACCATCTGGCATTCATCTACGCAGTGGAGCGCTACTGAGCAGTAAAAAGGAGCGGACAACAGACACACACAACAATGTGGAAGAATCTCAGATGTACAATGCAAAGTGCAAGAAGCCAGATTTAAAAGGCCATCCATACTGTGCAGTTCCATTTATAGGACATTCTTGAAAAGGTAAAACTGTAGGGATGGAGCACAGATTGGTGGTTGTGTGGGGTGAGGGCTGCGGGAGGGGTTAACCACAAAAGGATATGAGGCCATTTTGGGGAGGATGACAGAATTGCTCTGGATCTTCATTACAGTGGCAGTTACCAGACTATGTACATGTGTCAAAATTCCCAGGACCGTACACTGTAAAGGGTGAATTTTGCTGTAGGTAAATCACCCCTTAATAAAAATAGCCAATAGCTCTATATGCTGGTATATGAACAGACCGACCCCAGAAGGACACACAGCTGCAAAGTGGCTACCTCTGGAGGAGAGAGAGATTTTTCATTACATGTCTTTGATTTGGTCTTAAACATGTGTATGTATTACCTCTTCCAGAACAAGAGACATGTTTACAAAATAAACCAGTAACAATGAGCCCAGGCAACTGCAAAGTTTAGAAGTGTGTGCAGTAAGCAAGACACGTGAGAAAACCGTAACACTAGGAAAGCCTGGGGAAAAGGAGTGAAAAAGTAAGAGAGACTCTGGGTAAACATAACAGAACAAACCTACATCTAGAACCCTCACTAACATCGTGACAGGACAGCCAAGGGGTAACAAAGGAACAACACCACAAGACAAATAAATCACATGGAAGGAGACTGCAAAGATGAGAGAAGGCACCAAAATGAAAAGGCAACAGAAACTGGACAAGTGGTAACTAAGCAAGTAGAGAAATCAGAAACCCTGTGTGGTGGGTTCTAGAAAATGCCCATAAATTCTTTGATATTCCTTGAAGAGGTAAAGGCTAATTCCCCTACTCTGAGTGTGGGCTGGACTTGGTGAGTCCCTTCTAATGAACAGAATGATGTGGAAGTGAAAACGTGTGTCTTCAGAGACTGGGTCAAAGGCGGCTCCGCAGCCTCCTCTCTGCTCTGGCTTGGACGGCGGGCTCACTCTGGGGGAAGCGGCCGCCATGTTGTGAGGACACGCCCAGCAGCACTACGGAGAGGCCAGAGCGACGAGGAACTGATGTGCCATCAGCCATGTGAGTGAGGCATCTTGGAAACAGATATTCTAACCTCAGTCAAGCCTTCAGATGACCGCAGCTGCTGCCAACATCTTGACTACAACCTCATGAGACCGTAAGCCAGAAACACCCAGCTAAAACACTCCTGGATGTCCAACCCTCAGAAACTGTGAGAGATAATAAATTTAAGCTGCTAAGTTTACAATGACTTTTTTACTCAACAATAAACAACTAATACACCCTTTATGGCAATAGGTTAAAAAGAAGCTGATAGGGGCACCTGGGTGGCTCAGTTGGTTAAGCGTCTGCCTTCAGCTCAGGTCATGATCTCAGGGTCTTGGGTCAAGCCCCACATCGGGCTCCACACTCAGCAGGGAGCCTGCTTCCCCCTCTCCCTCTGTCCCCTCCCCCCACTCATGCTCTCTCTCTCTCAAATAAATAAATAAAATCTTAAAAAAGAAGAGGCTGATAAAGAACAAAGGGATTTGTTCCAGGGAACGCCAGAAAGGTTCAGAACAAACAGACGAATGGATAATAAAGAATAAGAATCCCACTTACAGGAATTTGACATATAACAGGTGGCAACAGAAATGAGTGGGTAAAGTATTAACTATTCACTAATGGTACTGGGACAACTACTGTCCATCTGGGGAAAAAAAAGTTTGGTACCCCACCTCACACCATTCACAAAATTAGTATCAGATGAGGTATATACTAAATTGTTGTATATATAACAAATGTCCACACAATATCTTACACATGAATGTTCACAGAAGTATTATTCACAATAACCAAGAAGTGGAACCAAACCCAATACTCATCAACTGACGAATGGATAAATAAAATGGATAAGTAATGTATATCCATACAATAGGATAGGACTCAGCCATAGAAAGGAATGAAGTACTGAAACCTGCTACAACATGGATGAACCTTGAAAACGTGATGCTAAAAAAAGGAAGTTAATCACAAAATATCACGTATTATACGATCCCATTTATATGAAATGTCCAGAATAAGCAGATCCATAGAGACAAAAGTTTAGTGCTTTAGGGGTTGGTGGGTAGGGGGAAGGGGGAGTGACCGCTAATGGGTATGGAGTTGATTTTCGAGGTGTGAAAATGTTCTAAAATTGATTGTGGTGATGGATGCACAGTTCTATGAATATACTAAAAACCACTGAGCTATGCAGGGTTTTTTTTTTTTTTTGAAGATTTTATTTATTTGACAGACAGAGACACAGCGAGAGCAGGAACACAAGCAGGGGGAGTGGGAGAGGGAGAAGCAGACTTCCCGCCGGGCAGGGAGCCCGATGTGGGGCTCGATACCAGGACCCTGGGATCATGACCTGAGCCGAAGGCAGATGCTTAACGACTGAGCCACCCAGGTGCCCCTGCAGGGTTTTTTTTAAAAGATTTTATTTTTTTAAGTAATCTCTACACCCAACGTGGAGCTCAAATTCACAACCCCAAGATCAAAAGTCACATGCTCACCGACTGAGCCAGCCAGGTGCCCTGAGTTACGCACTTTAAATGGGGGAACTGTATGGTATGTGAATTATACCTCAAAACCACTATAAAAAGAATAATAGAAGATTGGGGCACCTGGTCGGCTCAGTCGGTTAAGCAGCCGACTCTTGATTTTGGCTCAAGTTATGATCTCAGGATTATGAGACTGAGCCCCGTGTTGGGCTCCACGCTGGGCGTGGAGCCTGCCAAAGATTCTCTCTCTCCCTCTGCCCCTCCTCCTGCCTCTCTCTCTCTCTAAAAATAAATAAATAAGGGCGCCTGGGTGGCTCAGTTGGTTAAGCGACTGCCTTCGGCTCAGGTCATGATCCTGGAGTCCCGGGATCGAGTCCCGCATCGGGCTCCCTGCTCGGCAGGGAGTCTGCTTCTCCCTCTGACCCTCCCCCCTCTCATGTGCTGTCTCTCTCACTCTCTCTCTCTCAAATAAATAAATAAAATCTTTAAAAATAAATAAATAAATAAATAAATAATAAATAATAATAATAGATCAATTCCAGATGGATTAAAGAAAAACTAAAAACAAATCAATAAAAGTATGAGAAGAACTTCCTTAAGCAGACACAAAATGCAAAAACCATAAAGCAAGAAACTGATGAATTTGTCAAAATCAGAATTTTGAACTTCCGTGCAAGTACAGATTTGCTGGAGGTGCCGGTGAAGAAATGAAGGCCTGACCTCTGGCTGGGGCGCAGGCACCAACCGACTGTGTTTTGGCCCAATGCCTGCCTTCCGACGAGTTACACGTGGATGAGCAGCACAGCCAAGCAGCTGAGTGGGCACAAGACAAACCAAAAACTGTGGGTTAAACCGAACATTTCATTTGGGAATGAAAAACTTTCATAGATAATTTCTGCAGACTTTGAGTCCCACATTTCTCCTGCAAAGTGTGGATCTTTGCCAAGATAACTTTTGTTAAAGTTACATTACTGAGCCGTGAGCTGAGGTGATCAGGTGGAAATGCTATTTAAAGGAGTACTATTCCAGAAACTGGAAGACTGCAGCCAATTTCGAATCCCAACCCTTATTATATTTTCAAGGACTGAAACTGTCAAACTGCGCATGAATCAGTTCTAACGTATTCCTGCTTGAATTGTGCTTTGCTACCACGTACTGTCCCATATTTCCTTAAATTCTCAGGTATGGTTTTGGCAGGGAAGACCTTGTAATATTAACAAATTTAACAAAATGGTTATCTAAGTAACTTAAAAAAAAACAACTTCCAAGTAATTAGTCACCATAAACTAAGTTAAAAGACAAGGAGCCAGGGCGCCTAGGTGGCTCAGATGGTTAAGCATCTGCCTTCGGCTCAGGTCATGATCCCAGGGTCCTGGGATCGAGTCCCGCATCAGGCTCCCTGCTTAGCGGGGAGCCTGCTTCTCCCTCTCCCTCTACTGTTCCCCCTGCTTGTGCTCTCTCACTCTCTCTGTCAAATAAATAAATAAAATCTTAAAAAAAAAAAAAAAGACAAGGAGCTAATCAGGAGAAACATATATAGCAGGAAAACAGGCAAAGGTTTCGTATCTGGAGTATGTTAAAAAAATTCCTACAAATCAATTTTTTTTAAAAGACAACCCAATGGGAAAAAATATAAACAGACAATCCACAGAAATGAAAATATGAACATTAATGCACATATAAAATAAAGATACTCAACCTCACTGGTAATCAGGAAAATACAAATTAAAATAAGATGCTGTTTTAGCAAAAATGTTAAAAGATCAGCAATACAGAGTACTATGGATGATATGATACACTCACATACTGTTGGTCGGGGTATAAATTAGGGACACTGTTTTGGATTACCTACCATAAGTGTGTATCATCCACTGAGAGCCTGTAATTCTACTTTCTGGTATTTACATCAAGAAGTAGTACCTGAACAAGAATATAGGACTGTTCATGCTAGTATAAAACCAAAAATAACCAAAACGTCACCTGATAAGGCAGGGGATGGACAAACTGGGGTCTGTTCCTACAATGGAGTGCTATGCAGCAGTACAAAAGAGCAAGGTATGTGAAAATGCAAAGATCTTCAAGAAATACTGTTGAATGAAAGCAGGATAGGAAGCAGGGAAGGAGTATTTATATAGTTATATAGGGCGGCTGCAAAGGCCCCACCCAGGTGTCATTTGTACAAGATAAGGGATGGACATAAGGGAGAAAAAGCTTTCCAAGCAGAGAGAACAGCAAGTGCAAAGGCCCTGTGCCTGAGCAACAGCTCTATGAAGGCAGCAAAGACCCCAGTGACAATTCCTGGCCCCGGGCAATTCTAGGGTTACTGACCAGATGTGACCTCCAACTCACCCCCTCACTGTGCTGCACCACACTGCCAATGTTATGCAGAGACTGGAAGTTCTGGGTGTTCACAGAACCAAACTCCACAATCTCGTCATCCACTTGCAGACCCTAAAGAGAGAAGAGAAAATAGAAAACCAGGGTAGAGGTTAAATGTGCTTCTGGTGTTCTTTACCCTTCCATGCCCAATTTAACGTCCAGGCCAAGAGCTTGTTTTCTGCGGGGAAGAGTGGCAGGCACAAAGCAAAGAGGTCAGGGATTTAGCTACCTCACATGGAGGGCGGCGGCGGTGGGTAATTGGGCCACCTCCTCCTGGGGATTCCTTCTAGGACAGATCTAGTAAAAGGGGGCCAGATCTGCCCAATGTCTGATAAAAGCTGGTGGCAGTACAGGCTGTAAAGAATGTGGGGGGAAAGCCAAATGCTGTCTTCTGGGGTCAGGGGTGAGAAGAGGCAGGCCAATCTGGGCCTATTTTGTTCAGGAGTCAGAATTTAGGCAGGTTTGCCCTAGAGGTCCCCAGACAAACAGCCACAGGCACAAGGCTGACCGAGGACTAGTGTGATCCTTTCATTCTAAGAACACAGATCATGATTCATTCATTCCTTCAACAAATATTTGTCGTGGGCCAACTACAGCCCTGTGCTAGATGCTGTGCATAGAGTAGCAAGTAAAACGAAGCTCATGTATAACTTACCATCTTGTGATCGTTAGAGACTTCTGGCAGGACCTGGGTTCAGGACCCAGTTCCATAGCTGAGGAGCTATGTGTCCTGGCACCAGTTACTTCAGGTCTTAAGAGGCTTTGTTCATGGGTAAAATGGGGTTAAGATCAGTGCCTACCCCAGAAGGTGGCTGTGGGATTAAATATTAACTACATAGCCACATAAAAACTTGAACATGATGTTCAGAGTCACATTATTCATAATAGCCAAAAGACAGAAACCAAATGTTCATGAACTGATGAATGGATAAAATCGATGGGACATATCCACACAACAGAATATTACCCGGCCATAAAAAAGGAAACAAATAGAGATAAATGTTCTATCACAGATGAACCCTGAACACATGATACTAAGTGGGAAAAGCCGGTCATAAAGGGTCATATATAATTCCATTTATATGAAACATCCAAAATAGGCAAATTCATAGACAGAAAGCAGACTGGTGGTTGCAAGGGGCTGGGGGGGATGGGATTGGGGGGTGATGGCTAATCAGTATAGGGTTTCTTTTCAGAATAATGAAAATGTTCTAAAACTGCTTGCAGTGATGGATGCACAGCTCTGTGAATACATTAAAAGCCACGGAATTGTATACTTCAAATGGGTAAATTTTATGGTGTATGAACAGTTCCTCAATAAAGCCGTTTTAAACTTTTAAGAATATGCCAGGTAAGATCTAGAACTCGCTTGGCAGACAGCTGGTGCAAAGCAAGGACTCAGTAAATGGCAGCTACTGTTGTCCTTCTCACGTCTACTACTTAGTGCCTGGCTGAAATAAGCCCAAGAGATCCTCTTTCCCTCTCTCGGAATATTTATCACCTTCTACCTTGTGTCTCAGGCCCCTCCCTGACTAGGTTAGTGAGCAGCAGGGGCTGCCTCCTCTCCAAAACCCTGGCCCCAGCACAGGGCTGGGCCCCCAGGACTCAGCCAGTGCTTGCTAAGTAAGTGGGTGGAGTCCAGCTGCAGCATGGAGAGACAATGGGTCTGTCTGCCCATGGTCCCCCCCATCAACCCCGAGGCTACGTGACCCACAGCACCCTCTGGGGATGGAGTTCGGTGGTGGGGTATTGGCTTACCGCGATACTGGCAGGGGAGCCAGGGCTGATGCTGTTCACTTTGGCGAAGGCCTGAGGGGGGCTGAGGCCCTCCCTCTGGCCCTGGTTGTGGCTCATGGCCTCTCTGTGGGCCTCAGCCATGTCCCGGGCCTGCTTCTCCTTGTCTCGAGCGTGCAGCTGGTGCAGGGCCGTTTCCACCTGCTTCATGATGGCCTGGTGATCATTCTGCAAGCCTGGGAGGAGAACGCCACATCAGGGGATGAGGAGAACGGCTGAGGACACCAGACTCCCACATCCACTCACTGAATAGTTACCAAGCACTTATTCCCGGCCAGACACTGGACTAGAGGCTGAGGACAAACCTGTGGCCAACAGGGGGCCACCATCATGACGCTCACAGTCCAGCAAGGAAAGCTGCTCAGGAACAAGTCATTACTGTAACATCTGATGACTGTTGCTGAGGGCAAGCCGGCCAGGACCCGACCTTGCCAGTCTAGGAGATCAGGGAAGCCTTCCCAAAGGCAGCAGTTTCAACAGAGACTTGAAAGGTGAGGAGAAGCAAGAAATCGCCCCGCTGAATCCACAGTCTCAAATGCATACACGGGGCACGTGTGGTGGCCATGCAAATGAGCGCCGTGAGCTGGGTGTAAGGACTTCACTTTTCTCCTAATGCCCCTGGAAGGAAAAATGATGCCTAAGTCCACTAATACATGGCCGGTGATGTTCGGTCTGGGAGAAATAATAGCAGATAAGCTAGAGATTAGAAATTTGGGGGTAAAACCCTCTTTTTCAGTACTGATGGCTAATTCAAAATGTGGAGAACTGGGGTGCCTGACTGGCTCTGTTGGAAAAGCATGCAACTCTTGATCTCTGGGGTAGTGAGTTCAAGCCCCACGCTGAGTGTAGATTTTACTTAAAAAAAAAAAAAACTTCTGAGAATAGTTTTTCAAAAGAAGATCAATAAGAATTGCTCACAGATGCCTGGGTGGCTCAGTCAGTTAAGCGTCTGCCTTCGGTTCGGGTCATGACCCCAGGGCCCTGGGATCGAATCTCGTGTGGCTCTCCCTGCTCAGCGGGGATTCGGCTTCTCCCTCTCTTTCTGCCCCTCCCCCTGCTCATGCTCTCTCTCTTGCTCACACTCTCTCTCAAATAAATAGATAAAATCTTAAAAAAAAAAAAAAAAGAATTGTTCAACCAAATTCTTAAATATAATAAAGTCATTAAGATAGTGTGGTATTGGGGCACCTGGCTGGCTCAGTCAGAAGAGAATGCAGCTCTTGATCTCACGGTTGTGAGTTAAAGCTCTACACTGGATGTATAGATTACTAAAAAAATAAATAAATAAACTTAAAAAAAAAAAAAAGACAGGGACGCCTGGGTGGCTCAGTCAGCTAAGCATCTGCCTCAGGCTCAGGTCATGATCCTGGGGTCCTGGGATTGAGCCCCGCATCGGTCTTCCTGCTCAACCGGGAGCCTGCTTCTCCCTCTCCCTCTGCTCCTCTCCCTGCTTGTGTTCTCCCTCTCTCTCTAATAAATAAAATCTTAAAAAAAAAATTTTTTTAAAGTGAGATATTAGCAAAGAGATATATCAACAGAACAATGCAAAAAACTAAGATACCTAAATACGTCTGAAAATCTCCTATGTCATACTGCTAGCATTTCAAATTAATGGAGAAAGAATAGGCTATTTAATAAATGGTGTTGGAACATCAGGGTAACCATCTGGAAAAAAATAAGTCAGTGCCCTCTCTCACACGGTAGGCTCTGCTTCTCCAATTTCCCTCAGTATCCGAAATGCCAAGGAAAGCAGGCCACATCCCTCGGGAGTCTGAGGATTTAGCCAAAAGCCCCAAATTTCCCTCCAGTCTTAACATGGTTTTTCCCTACTCTGTATCTTCCACTTATTTCAATACAAAAACGGTATGCTTCTTTTCCCAAAACCTACAAGGAAAAGCGATGTTCGAAGATGCTGTTCTATGATTATATGGCAGCTTTGAGGGACGCTTGGCAGCTCAAGAGGTATCTCACGCCTATGGTTACTTGTGCCTCCAGTGAGAAGCTCAGCCTTATACCAAAACAGGCTGGGGATGGAATCAAGATTCAGACCCATAAACCAGAGGTCATTAAGTGAAAAATGTGCATGATAAATTCCCCTCTAATAGGATTTTGTGGGGAAACGCTGCCGGTTGCCCACCTGTGGCCGGGGTGAATGACGGCCCCAAACGTGTTCTCGTGCTAGTCCCCAGAACCTGCCCGTATGTTACTTTCCAAGGCAAAGGGGGCTTTACAGATGTGGTTAAGTTCAGGATACTGTGTGGGGAGATCATCCTGGATTACCCAGATGGGGGGCCCAGTGTGATCACAAGGGTCTTCATAAGTGAAAGTGGGAGGCAGAGAGTGAAAGAGGTGGGATGGGTGGACCAGAGGTTGGGAGGGGCAGGTGACGGCTTTGGGGACGGGAGGGGCTCTGAGCCACGGGACCCAGGCACCTCCAGAAGCTGGGAAAAGATAAAGAAACGGGCTCTTCCCTAGAGCCTCCAGAAGGAACACAGCCCTGCCAATACTTTGATCTTAGCCCAGCAACACTGATTTGGGTATCTGATTATTTTAAGACAATAAATCTGGGACATTTGCAGTCACTAAGTCTGTGGGTATTTGTTACAGCAGAAACAGAAAACTAATATACTCCCCAACTGCTACTCTCAACTTGTTCCTCAACTATAAACAAATAAATGACTTTATTTAGGACAGTGACATGCCCACCATGGGGTACATTCCCCAACGTGTCTTGCAGGCAGAGGGGCCGAGGAGGGGAAAGCAGAAATCAATGCAACAAGGTGGAGGTGGGACCTGCAGGACAGATCCTTAAACAGAGGGTACTGGCTGGCAAAGGACCTGTTGCCCTTCCTACCTTCTTCCTTCCCTTCCTTCCTGGCTGGCACATGGACATGGTGACCCTAAGGATGGACGACATGTCCTAAGGATGGCAGAGCCCGGGATCTGACGGCCAGCCCCACACTGGTGACCTCCACATGGCTGTACTGAGGGGCGGAATACTCCTGCGTGAGTGGCCGCAGTCAGGTCACTATCCTTACCAGGTGAACGTACTTCCTAACACATAACTGATCTGATTAGGATTGTAAGCGATTTGTGACCTGGGTTTCTAGCGTCATTTCGGAAAAGTTTCCACAGTGAAGTCAAGTCCTTAAAAACAAAATGAACAATGAAACCATAAATTTCGAACCCTAGAGGCCACCCCATTTCCTCAGTTCTCAGTCCCTGGAAGAGGAGAGTGAGCTAATCCCATCAAGGTGGAAGAGAGGAAAGCAGAGAATAGTGAGATTTCACACATGTGCATCAGCCTCCCTCGCTGCAAGCTGGGGGATCAGCTGCGCACGCGCACACCACTCACAGACGATGTTGTGCCTTGCGGTTCGAACTTGGTACAGGTCCACGTCTGACCGGGGGTAGCCCTCGCAGTCCACCAGCGGCTCGTTCATCCCCACGCCTTTTTGCTGGAGGGAAGAAACATGCTTAAGATTTCACAGGTATGAAGTCCTCAAGACCTTTTCCCCTTTGCAGCCATCATCAAGGCGACAGGAATCAAAGCTGCCACATACCAATCACACAGCACGGGCCACATACTTTCCCCAAATGCTCCCACAACCACCCTCGGAAGGGGGCACTATTTTTTTTTTTATTGACTTTTAATAACACAAGTAACGAATGAATCCGTTCTCCTCTTTTGAAGTTGGAACAGTGCAGAAAGTAAAGACTCCTTTGAGCTTCGTCCCCAAGGCCAGCCTCCTGGACTCCTCCAAACCCTCCTTCCTACAGCAGCTGATACCTGGCTGGTGGCCTTGGAAGCTGGAGGGGAGTGAAAACCCCAAAGAGCATCCAGCTGTGGCAGGACTTTGGTTCTTTCGGAAAGTAAAAAGGGATCTAAAAGGGATTTCAAAGAGGTTTTCATCCCTTTAAGGACTCACTGATATCAATCGCCTCTGGGGAAAGGAATTGGGTGGCCTAGGGGACAGGGAAGGAAGAGGGACTTTTCATTTTCTATCCTTTTGTAGACTTTTTGAATTTTGACCATGGACGCGTATTCCCTATTCAAAACAATACATTTAACATTTTAAAGTCTTTTCCTATGTAAGTCAGAGCAGGGTGCACAAAGGCAATGAAACGCGTCGTGTAATGGAGGGCAGAGAGTTTCCAGTCGGTTAGACTGATGTGAATCTCAGTTCTGCCGTGTACAACGTGGGTACCCTTGGTTAAGACCTTCCCCTCTCCAAGCCTCAGCTTCCTCAATTATAAAATGGGAATACTGGCACTCGCCTCCCTTCGCACCTGCCGTGAGAATTAATGAGTTGACCTGTGCAGAGTGCTTAGCACAGTGCTAGGCATATTCACAGTGAGGTGAATAGTGGCCCCCAAAAGATGTGTCCCAAGTCCTAACCCTCCAGAACCTATCAATGTGCCTTGTTTGGAAAAAAAAGGATCTTTGAAGATGTAATTAAGGCTTTCGAGATGAGATCATCGTGGATTAAGGGTGGGCTCTCAATCCAATGACAGGAATCCTTGCAGAGAAGAGAGGGAGATCCGGGACACAGAGAAGATGGAGTGACCAGGGGCAGAGACTGGAGTTAACCAACTGCAAGCCACCAGAAACTAGGACGGAGGCGTGGAACAGACTCTCCCTCAGAGCCCCCAGAAGAAACCAACCCTGCCGACATCTCATTTATTTTTAGCACTGAATAATATTCTATTGTTTAGAGGTACCACAATTTATTTACCTATTCACCGACTCAAAGACATCTTGGTGGCTTCAAGTTCTGGCAACTGTGAAAAAAGCTGCTACGAACGTCATGAAGGTTTTTGTGTGGACACATTTTTCAACTCCTTTGGGTAAATACCATGGAACCCAATGCTGGATGGTATGGTAAGAGGGTGTTTGGCTTTGTCAGAAACTGCCCTACTTTTGCGTTCCCACCAGCACTGAATCAGTTCCTCCACATCCTCAGCAGCATCTGGAGTCGGAATCGTGAACACCGGCCATTCTGACACCCATGTAGTAGTACTTCGTGCTTGTTAACTTGCATTTCTCTGACGACATATGACCTGGAGTGTCTTTCCATAAGCCATCTATAGATCTTTGGTGAGCCGTCTGTTAAGGTCTTTGGCCGATTTTTTAAATCAAGTTATTTGCCTTTTTTAGGATTGAGATGGAAGCGTTCTCCGTATTTTCTACACCCCTTGTTAGGTATCTGCAAATATCCTCTCCCATTTGGCGAACTGTCTTCTCCCTCTCTTGACTATGTCTTTTGAGACACATGTTTTAAATTCTGATGAAGTCCGATTCATCTATTTTTTTTCTTTCATTGCTTGTGATTTTGGCATCACATCTAAGAAGGCTTTGCCTGATCCAAGGTCACAAAAATTTACTATGTTTTATTCTAAGAGATTTATAGTTTTAGCTCTGCCCCCTTTTTTAAAAAAATAATCACAGAGCAGGGCTTCAGGCTTAAAGCTTTCAGCCAGCAATGGTAGCTAGTAAAAAAGAATGAACATATTACATCACCTTGATATGCATTTTTATCTTATATTTAAGGGAAAAAATTCCCAGTTTTTTCATATGCTGTAGAGTTATAAAATTTCCATTTAAGATAAGTTAAGTAAAAAAGTGGATCAACATAAAGAAAAATACCAAGGGAAAGCAGTACAGGAGGTATTATGGATACCTGTTTGAGGTATAAAATAAAGCTCGGAAAATTGTTAGCATAATGCTTGAAAACACAAGTTCTGGATTCAACAGGCCTGAGATCTGAATCTCATTTTGTGACTCTAAGCAAGTGACCTCCCCTTTCTGAGCCTCAGGGTAACATACTAACTTCACAGGGTGGTTGTGTGGATTTCGTGATAACACACACACATAAACCAGCACCCTTCAGGCATATAATAAATGGTACCCGGGCCTCCATTTCATGCTTCCATTTTACTCCCGTCACCTCAAATGCATTCCATCCACCCTACATAGGCTTTATTTAATTTATACTTCCTCTGCAAATTGATTTGTGATTTTACACCAATTGTCATAAGAAAAACTACCAGTTTTGGAGTCAGACAGACCTGGGAACTAGGCCACTTCCTAGCTACATGACCCTAGACAAGGGTTTGCCTCACCCTGGGCCTCAGTTACGGATGATAAGGCGCCTTACCCGTCACTCAAAGCTCGGTCTTTCGAGCAGTAGCATCAGCATCACTGGGAATTTGCTAAAAATACAGCATCTGCACCTGCGCGCCCCGTCCTCGTCAGAAACTGAATTTTAACAGATCCCCAGGGGCTTGCCAAACACGTGAAGGTTTAAGAAGTTCTGACGTGAAGTGGGTTAGCAAAGCACAGATCTTCTGGTACACGTTCAACAAGGACTGACGATGGTGGTGATTATCACCCTGCCTCTGCAAATTTATTAGCTCTGTGGCCTGAGGCAGGCTTAAGTTAAGTAACGCCTCTGTTTCCTCATCCCTAAAATGGGGTGAATAGTAGAACTCACCTCAAAAGGTTGCTGCGAGGGTTAAATGAGCTAACCAGTGTAAAGCAATTAAAACAGCGCCCATGGGACGCCTGGGTGGCTCAGATGGTTAAGCGACTGCCTTCGGCTCAGGTCATGATCCCAGGGTCCTGGGATCGAGCCCCACATCGGGCTCTGTGCTCAGCGGGGAGCCTGCTTCTCCCTCTCCCTCTGCCTGCCTGTCTGCCTACTTGTGATCTCTCTCTCTCTGTGTCAAATAAATAAAATCTTTAAAAAAAAATAAAAAATAAAAAATAAAACAGCGCCCGGCACACGGTAAGGGCTCCATAAACGCTTGCTGTATACCAACACCCATTGCTCTCAGTTGCCTCCTGCCTGCCGCCGACAGAGGCCGCAGTTGCCGCGCTTTGGGCCTCCCGGGGAGGGAGAGCGCCACTGCGAAGAGCTCAAACGCAGACCGCCCCGGCCTCCCAATCCTCCCAGGTCAGGAGGGCCTGGGCTCCCCCCCACGCCCGCCCGGGAGCCCCGAGCCCACACTCACGCTCTCCAGCACGTCATAATTGGCTTTGATCTGCGCCTCGATCTCCTCCTTGCGCCGTATGAGCTCCTGCACGTCGCTGACTGTCACCGCGCCGGCCTGCGGGGAGTCTTCGCTCTGTCTAGTTTCGCCCTCCGACATCGTGGACCTCCGCGCGGGGTCCTGGACACCAGGCTTCCCGGCTTCCTGGATGCGGACGCCCGAGGAGACTGCGGCTACGGGTTCGCCCGCGAGCCAAAATTCCTCGCCGTCCGCGAGCCGCGGTTGAAGGGAGGGGCGGGGTTTGGGGGGCGGGGTCTCCGGAAGCCACACCCTGCTGGAACTGGGGAATCTTCTGGTGACTGGGGAAGGCCAGTATGGGGAGGAATGGGTTCCAGGTCCCTCACCAGTCAGAACAAGATGATCTCTCCCTCGATGACCCGTTAGCTTTCACATTCATTCAGCAGACATCTATTGAGTGCCTACCACATGTTTTTGCCAAAGCACTGTGCGGGGCGCTCCAGTTCAGCTCTTCACATCTACCCAGCCCTTGAGAGTTAACAAAACACATTCAGATTCCTTACCCCCCATTTTTTTAAAGATGTTATTTTTTAAAATTATTATTAATATTATTATTATTTTTTAGAGAGAGAGTGTGCACGCGGGAGGTGGGGAGGGGCAGAGGGAGAGAGAGAATCCTAAGGATGCCCCACGCCCGAAACGGGGGGGGGGGGGGGGTGATCCATCTCATGACCTTGACATCATGACCTGAGCGGATATCAACAGTCAGATGCTCAACCGACTGAGCCACCCAGGCACTCTAAGATTTTATTACTTTTAAGTAATCTCCAAACCCAACGCGGGGCTGGAACTTGGAAGCCCCGAGATCAAGAGTCACATGCTCCACTGGCCGAGCCAGCCAGATGCCCCTCCTTATCCCCCATTTTACAGACCCTACAAGCTTAGGTTCAAGTCTGGTTCTTGCCACTTACTGTAACGTACATGACCCTAGGTAAATTACTTCACTGCTCTGAGCCTGTTTCCTCATCTATAAAATGGTTGGATATTGATAGCAATATATCTCAGAGCTGTCATTTTGCCAACAAATATTTATTAACTGTCTCCTCTATGTTGTACACTGTCCCAGGAACTGGAAAGGTAAAGAATTGAGTTACGACTCAGTGCCTCTTACATATTAAGGCCTCTATAAATTTTTGCAAACATAGTGATGATAATAATTTATCAAATCCTTACAATGTGCCAGACACTGTTCTAAGTGCCTTACATGTATCAATTCAACAACCTTGTGAAACCAGGATTATTATTGTCCTCATTTGACAACTGAGAAAACCCTTTCAATAACCAACTTGCCCAAACAGCAGAATAAGCTTCCAAATTTTCAACCCAGCTTAACCAAATGATGAAACTTGACATCCAAACATGTGCCCCCTAATATTTTGCAGTGAAAACGACACACCATCATCTATGCAGTATTCAAACATGTTTGTCCTAAATCTAATCACGGTAAATAAACACAAATCCGAATTAAAGAACACTCTTCAAAACAACTGGCTTGGGGCGCCTGGGTGGCTCAGTCGTTAAACGTCTGCCTTCGGCTCAGGTCATGATCCCAGGGTCCTGGGATCGAGCCCCGCATCCAGCCCCGCATCCAGCCCCGCATTGGGCTCCATGCTCCGAGGGAAGCCTGCTTCTCCCACTCCCCCTGCTTCTGTTCCCTTTCTCACTGTGTCTTTCTCTGTCAAATAAATAAATAAAATCTTTTAAAAATAAATAAATAAATAAATGCAATGTGTGATCCTTGATTGACTCCCAGTTCCCCCCCCAAAAAACAAAACAAACAAACAAAAGCACCCTATAAAGGACATTCTTGGGACAATTGGAGGAAATTTGAATATGGAGAGTGTAGTATTGACGGAAATTTTCTGATTTTGATACTTGTACTGTGGTTATATAAGACAAGATCCTTAGCAAATGCACCCTATGGTATTTAGGGGCAAGAAAGGCAACTTACTTTCAAATGGTTCAGAAAAAAGTACAAATATATACTTACAGACAAGAGGATGATAAGGTAAATGTGATAAAGTGTAAATAATTGGTGATTCTGAGTGAAACATATATTAACATTCTTCTTACTATCTTTGCTACTTTTCTGTAAGTTTGAAATTCTTTCAAAATAAAAAGTTACAAAAGTAATCTTTAGGGCGCCTGGGTGGCTCAGTCGTTAAGCGTCTGCCTTCTGCTCAGGTCATGATCCCAGAGTCCTGGGATCGAGTCCCACATCGGGCTCCCTGCTCGGCGGGAAGCCTGCTTCTCCCTCTCCCACTCCCCCTGCTTGTGTTCCTGCTCTCGCTATCTCTCTCTCTGTCAAATAAATAAATAAAATCTTAAAAAAAAAAAAAAGAAAAAGAAAAAAAGTAGAATGGATTATATTCGGCCTCCTATATTTTGTTCAATTATCTTTTATTTTTTAAAATATTTTATTTATTTATTTGAGAGAGCGAGAGAGCACAAGCATGGGGAGGGACAGAGGGAGAGGGAGAAGCAGCCGCCTCACTGAGCAGGGAGCCCAACATGGGATGTGATCCAAAGACCCTGAGATCATGACCTGAGCCGAATGCAGATGTTTAACCAACTGAGCCACCCAGGCACCCCTCAATTATCTTTTTTAAATAAACTAACATTTCTAACATTGACACCCCTCCAAAAAAAAAGAAAAGAGAGAGACATGATAACTAAACACAGTGCATAATCCCTAATTAGATATTAGATTTTAAAAAAAATAAAAAGCAGCAGGGGCACCTGGCTGGCTCAGTTGGAGAGCCATACGACTCTTGATCTTGGGGCCATGAGTTCCAGCCCCACATTGGGTGTAGAGATTACTAAAAAAAATTTAAATTTTTAAATTTTTAAAAATCAAAAACAGCAGCTTTAAAAGACATTATTGGGACAACCTGTTGAAATTTTTATTACGAACTTTATATTATAGTATTGTATCAATGTTAAATTTCCTCAGTAAGATAATGGGATTGTAATTATATAAGAGAATCTCCTTATTCAAAGAGATGAATGCTAAAGTATTTAGAGATGCAGCGTCATAATTTCTGCAACCAACTTTCAAGGGGTTCAGGAAAAAAGCTATACATACACATGCCTAAATATAAAGGTGGTGGGCGTGGGGGGATAGAGAGGGAGAGAGATAGATTGAGGGAAAGGCAAAATGTAACAAGAGGTAAGGGAAGGATATATGGATGTTTGCAGCAACTATCTTGCAATTCTTGAGGTTTGAAAATTTTCCAAATAAAAAAGGCAGAGTGCAGATTCCTACCCAAGCCTCTTGTGCTACACATGTGGGAAGATTTCCACTGATCTGAAACCAGAGCTACTGTTTAAGTCACTCTATGATGTTATTGTCAATATTGTCATTATTATAAACCTAGATCCAGGGACGCCTGGGTGGCTCAGTCGGTTAAGCCTCTGCCTTCGGCTCAGGTCATGATCCCAGGGTCCTGGAATCGAGTCCTGCATGGGCTCCCTGCTCAGTGGGGAGTCTGCTTCTCCCTCTCATGCTCGCTCTCTCTCTCTCCCTCTCTGACAAATAAATAAATAAAATCTTAAAAACAATAAATAAAAATAAACCTAGATCCAGTACCTGCTACTGCCTTCATAGCTCTCAAATCCATCCATTGTCTCCCCACCACTCTCAGCCCAACATCCCAATCTTTTTCCAGATTGCAGCAGCCTCTGACATGGTCTTAGCTTCCAGGTCACCACATTCATCCATTCTCCACATTAACAGCCAGAATAACCTCCCCAAAGAGTAACATTGTCACTCTGCTGCTTAAAAGGTTTCCATGGCTTTCCAGTGTGCTTCTCTTGGCTTTCATGACCCTTCTAATCCCTGCTTGCCTTTGGACACACACACACACACACACACACGCACCCACACACACCAGCACATAAACAAACTTATTTTCCAGTCACACTGAACTTCTAGCAGTTTCTGGCACATTTATTGCTCAGTCTCCCTTAGCACTGGGTCTTAGCACCTGCTCATCCCTCTTCTAGAATACCATCTCAGGGAACTCCTGGATGGGTCAGTTGGTTAAGTGTCCGCTCTCGATTTCGGCTCAGGTCACAATCTCAGGGTCCTGGGACTGAGCCCCAAGTCAGGCTCCACAATCAGCCCAGAGTCTCCTCCCCCCACTTGCACTCTCTCTCTCTCAAATAAATAAATTAATTAAATCTTTAAAAAATAAAAATTAGGTAAATAAATAAATCTTAAAAAAACAAAACAAAACAAAACACCATATCAGGCCAGGCTGATTCCAGCTCCTCTTTCAAAGACCCAGCTCAAACATTACCTCTGCTGGAAATCTTTCTCTGACCCACCCCAAAGCTAGGGGTGCTGTTGGCAGCACTTCCCACCTGGTATTGTAAGTGCATGTTTACCTGTATGTCCCATGCACTTAAGACTCTTAGAGTACGTGGGGTGAAGCTTATCTTCAAATGTTTGTGAGTGAGTGTTTAATAGAGGATGCAAAGAGAACAGGCTGAGGGAACAATGTGCTCCTTCCCCATTCCTGTTGTTCTGGTTCATCTTATCTGCAGGGGCCACGGACAGCCAACAAAGCCTTTGTTCTAGAAAGTTGCCACAATCGAGGAGGATCTAAATTGTTTGTCTCTTCCAAACATCCACGACGTGCTCATTTTTATTCCAGAACAAGGAGGCCAAGAGATAAGGAATTGGGAAATAGAGCCAGGAAGCTAGAGCTGCCCCAGGAAGACATGGTTGGTCATACTTCATACAGCCTGCCTTCGGGACTCAACAAATTTTTCTTATTTCCCCTCCTGCCCCTGGGAGTCAGACAAACTGGCAAGTCCATTACCTTCAGTCCTGAAGCTATAAACCAAGGGGTTGGACTTCAGGGTCCAAATTGTGTGAATTGTGTCTGTATGAGTTGGTTCACTAGGAGTTTTTATTTATTTTTTTTTTTAAAGTAGGCTCCAGGGGCACCTAGGTGGCTCAGTCGGTTGGTCATCTGACTCTTGATTTTGGCTCAGGTCATGATCTTGGGGTCATGGGATCAGGCTCTGAGTCAAGCTCTCTCTAAAATAAATAAATAAATCTTTTTTATTAAAAAAAATAATAAAGTAGACTCCACATCTACCATGGGGCTCGAACTCATGACCCTGAGATCAAGAGTCACGTGCTCTTCTGACTGAGCCAGCCGAACACCCCAGTTCACTATGAGTTTTAAAGAATTTTAAATTAGTTACGGATGTAGCCAGCATGCTCAGAAGGATATTTAAGGGGCATTTAATGAAAGGCCTGTTTCCAGAGTCCTGGGCAAACTTAAGGGAGCAAATCAGGGATAATGAAACCTTCTGGGACTGGCAATCATGGAGGTCAGTTACCACCCCCAGACCTACAGGGGCAAGGGAAGAGAACAGTTTCAGGACCGAGAGAGGGTGTAGCCACCCAGCGGGAGTGTGGTGTTCAGTGGTACACAGCTCCTGCTAAAACATCTGGAGTAAATACCTCTCCTCTCCCCTCCTGCTGGAGCCCCTGATAAGCTCTGATAAGGGCCAAAGGGTTTGGGATACAGAGTAGGTAGGGCAGGGAGGGAAGAGACTTGGAGGGGCAAAGGAATATCCAGCACGGTTGTCAATATTTAAACACTTGGGAGAGTAAGATGCAGAGCCCCACAGAGTGTATGATCCTGTTTCTATACAACAAAGTCAATTCTCCCATATATGTATATATAAATGCTTGTATATGACTGCACGAAGAGTGAGGGGCGCCTGGCTGGCTCAGTCCGTAGAGCATGCAACTCTTGATCTCAGGGTCGTGAGTTTGAGCCCTGTGTTGGATGTAGAGATGACTTCAAAGAAAAAAAAATCTCTGTACTCACTTTGGCAGCACATAAACTAAACCACGAGAAAGGAGAAAGGCAGGGGATTATGCATGTGAGATTGTTAATATTTAGTTCCTGGGCAGAGTGTGGGGCAGGGGAGAAGACAATTGAAAAAATAGGATGTTTATTAATGTGAATTCAGAGAAATTTAACAAAGAAAATATTAAAGAAACTGCACATCCAAGCAAGATAGATCATTGTAGATGCTGTTTCTAATGACAAGATTTTGCCTCTAGGTCTTGTTGAAAGTAATTATGATATAGTCATTCAGTGAAACACACATACATACACAATGAACATAGGTGTTTATTACTATGAAAAGTGTTTACAAGGCATATGTTTAAAAGTTGTTACAGAAAAGTGTATCTATACCCATATCCACATCTATCTATGAATTGATGTGTATCTTGGTGGTTACGCCCAAATCAGTCATGGTGGTTGTTTATAGTCTATGGATGAAGGATACTGGGTGGGTTTGTCTTCTGTATTTTCGTTCTCCTTTTTTTTTAACTTTTAATTAGGTGTATCCTCTCTTTTTTCCCCCCCTAAAGTAACTTTCATTAATTCTGTGATAAATAATAAAACACATACCTGAGCTGGTTAAACATGTGTGTTCAGTTTGTGAAAATTCAGAGAGCTGTATCCTTTTTGCACTTTTCCATGTATGTGAATCTTCAATAAAAATAAATTCAGGGGGCGCCTGGGTGGCTCAGTCGTTAAGCGTCTGCCTTCGGCTCAGGTCATGATCCCAGTGTCCTGGGATCGAGCCCCGCATCGGGCTCCCTGCTCTGCGGGAAGCCTGCTTCTCCCTCTCCCCTCCCCCTGCTTGTGTTCCCTCTCTCACTCTGTCTGTCTCTGTCAAATAAATAAATAAAATCTTAAAAATAAATAAATAAATAAATAAATTCAGGGCACCTGGTGGTTCAGGCGGTTAAGTGTCTGCCTTCGGTTCAGGTCATGATCCCAGGGTGCCAGGATCGAGCCCTGAGTTGGGCTCCCAGCTTGGCAGGGAGCTTGGGTCTCCCTCTCCCTTTGCCCCTCCCCATCCTCCTCCACACACACTCTCTCTCTCAAATAAATAAAAATCTTAAAAATATATATGAATTTGAAGTCAATGGATTTTACATACAAATTCAACTTTGTAGCTTCATTTAAACAAAATCTGGCCAAATTAAGCCCACGTCCCCACAGGCAACAACTGCTGGAGCAGAGTAATCATCGTCCTTATGGACAAAGCATGAGTGTACAACTCCACAAGCAGTTCTTCTCTGTTTCAGGACACTCTCCGGACATCCCTAGATTAACGGCCTCACAGACCCTTTTCATTTGTAAAAATCCTAAGGTTCTCCAGAAACAGTGAGACACACCAGGAAAAATGAGAAAACAGGACTGAGAATAAAGGGAATGAAGCTCAACTCTATCACTTACTAGTATGAATGAACCACTTAGCTTATCTGAGCCTCAGTTTCCTGAATTGTAAAATGGGTATAATAATAATACCTACCTTGGGCACCTGGGTGGCTCAGTTGGTTAAGCGACTGCCTTCGGCTCAGGTCATGATCCTGGAGTCCCTGGATCGAGTCCCACATCGGGCTCCCTGCTCGGCAGGGAGTCTGCTTCTCCCTCTGACCCTCCCGACCCTCCCCCCTCTCATGTGCTCTCTCTCTCAGTCTCTCTCTCTCAAATAAATAAATAAAATCTTTAAAAAAAAATAAATAAATAATACCTACCTTACAGGGTTGTTAGGTTAAATGTACAGTATTGGACGCAGAGTCACTCCTATCTCTGTAGGTAGTAGAGACTTACAGCTCTTCCTAATACTCAGAAACGGGACAAGAGGGTTCAAAGAGATTAAGCAGTGCATTGGCGGCAACTCAGCCAGTCGGAGGCCAAGGCTAACTCCCCTATTGCCCTTGGGAAGAAGGAAAGCCAGTCGTCTGAACCTAAGGGTGGGTGATGTTTCAAAGCTCGGGGACTCTGGGTGATGAGGACAGAGGTTCAGTCTGGAAGGCATCACTGTCTGACCTTGAGTAGCCTTGCCCCTCGCTTACGCAATGGTGGAACTACTGACGTAAGAGTGGTTTCACCTGAGAGGAAAGAGAAAACCCCTTTGATGTGCCCCGGGCCTCAGGCCAGAGCAGTTGCTCAGCCTCCTGGCCATTGCTCTCCTCTGCCCACTCCCCGTCATGAAGGCCTCCCACTCCCTAACCTCAGGCAACCAGAGCCATGGAGCGGCTCCTACAGGCTCACGAAAGCCCATTAAAGTTTGCAAACCATTTTTTTTTTTTAACACCAGCATTACCTAAAATTAAGTTCTCCTAAAAATTAAACTTTAAAACTGCAAAAATTGAAATAAGATAAACTTACAACGAAAACTGTATTAAAAAACAAAAAATATCTGTAGCTATTTAACTCTGCTGTTGTACGGGGAAAGCAGCCGTAGACAGTTTGTAAATGGGTTGGTACCACGGTGTGCCTTTTATTACAAAAACAGGCAGCGAGGAAAAAAATTAGACCGCGGTCCGGATTCGGACCAGGGGCTGTAGGTTGTGCACTCCTGCCCTGACAATAAAATAAATCCAGCCTTGGTTTGTAGCATTTGCTGAATTCTGTGGTGTAAATACTCCCTATGGCCAATTTCAAGCTACCAACGTGAGGTCACTCATTGAAACTTAGAGTTGAGAATGGCACGTGCACCAGCGTATCACACAGATGTAACAGAAATCACCTCAAAAGCACAAGTAAAACGAAAATGTAGTAAAAGAATTAGGAGGTGGTGAAAGCTGAGCATTTACTACCTTTGGGTTTTTTTTATTATTATGTTATGTTAGTCACCATACATTACATCATTAGTTTTGATGTAGTGTTCCATGATTCATTGTTTGCGTATAACGCCCAGTGCTCCATGCAGTATTACCTTTGTTTTTACTCTTTTAAGTAGGCTCCATGTCCAATGTGGGGCTCAAACTCACGACCCCGAGACTGAGAGTCGCTTGCTCTAAAGACTGAGCCAGCCAGGTGCCCCTTGGCTTGGCATTTTCTGACCAAAATAGACTATTTGGGCAAGTCTCTTGAGTCTCAGTTCCCTTATCTGTAAAACATTAGAAATAATATTAAGTTGAGAGGACAAAATGGGCACAATGCTTGACTGTAGCGAATCAAATGGGGGAGAGGTGCAAGTAGTGAGGGCATTATCATGGGACAGGTTCTCCAGAAGCAGACGCTGAGACAGAGCTGAGGTGCAAGAAGTTTGTAGGGCTTCACCTTGGTGAAAGGGAGGGGGGAAACCGGATTGAGAAGGAGGGGTAGGTGGTGGAAGACCACCCTGGCCAGCCCCACCGGTGGTTCTGGAGACAGGACTTACTGGTCAGCTTTCCCCATTGGGCTGAAATTGTTACAGGATTTTTTTCTCCATCGGTGTCCACAGTTCTTCGTCACTCTGCTTCGAAGAACGGAGAGGTAGACCAGACAGACTGGTGGGCAGCAATAGCAAGGTTTATTGAGTGATAGCAAAGTGATGGTACAAAGCCCCCAAGGAGGGAGGGGACCCGAGGGGGTTGCCTCTGGAGTTTCTATGTCTAGGGGGTTTTATGGGCTTGTTGGCTGGCTGTTTTAATCTGATTAACCCTCCCTGCACCTGTCATCCAATCAGATTTTTTCATCTATCTATCATATGGAAAAGAGTGGAGGGCTCCTTCCAGGGTGGTGTAAAATCCTCCTAAGGGTGGTTTCCTCTTAGGGTGGGCGGGGGGGCCCTTGTCTCTGCCCGCCTGCCTTCCAACTGTCCATCATTCCTCCCTCTGAAGAGGTAACCCTAACTGCTAGGGAAAAAGGTCGACGACCGATGGTAGCTCCTTCTGCTGGTTAGGGGTGCTGGATGCGGGGGCAGTCAGGGCTCCTCTCCTCCCAATCTATCAAGGGGTCCCCTGCAGATGTTTGGTTTTGACCTTCAAGTGAGGCTCCATCTGAAATACCATTTGGAGTTTGACCCTTATTCTGGAAAATACACAGCAGGTTGGGGCATTTAGGAGGCAAGGCCCAGAGCACAACGCAAGACCGAGTACAGCCAGGGATCCTGTGAGAAACAGAGCACGTTTTAGTGAACCCCTCACATACATGCAATAAGGATGACAATTTGATGGGATATAGGGGAAATAATATTTATCTGTGTCTTGTCGCTTCAAGACTAGTTTGAGGTCCTCTCTGAGTTTACAGAGGGATTTTGGTTCCTTGTTAGGCCCCGTTGGGAACCAGGATTTGACCCTGGAATGGTGGATCCAGGCTTCACTTTGCTGTTGGAGTTGCTACAATCCCTGTATGTGGCCCTTTCCAGCCCGGCGCTAACGAGCCCTTAGTCCCCAGGGTGAAATGGGACAGGTTAGTTATTTTGGAGCTGGGAGATAGAAAGCTCCTGGCAAGAGGGATAATGATTCTGTTATCACTCTGAAGGGACTGGGGGAGTCCAAACCAAGGGATTTACCATTGCCTTTATCACTTCTGGGGCTTTTTCGGTTTTACAGAGGAAGGCCTCAATCCAGTGCATGAAGGTATCTACCCAAACCAGGAGGTACCAGGAACCCATGCATTTTAGACACGTGTGAAGTCCATTTGCCGATCTTCCCTGGGGTAACTTCCTACTTGCTACATGCCTCTGGGGATTTGTGAATGGGAGAATGCGTTCTTCTTCTGGCAGACTTCATTGTTTTTAACATGTTTTTAATAGTCCTATCTAAATTTCTCCCTGTAAAGGGTTTGTGGATCATTTGTAGGGTTTTATCTCAACCTAAATGGAAGGTTTGATGTAGGGTTTTTAGGACCTTCCATTGGTCAGCGGCTGGCAGGTGAAGCCTACCATCCTCTGCCTGGAGCCAGCCTGTAGACTGGGGAGTATATCCCCGTTGTGTTGCCCGTTGTCTTTCCTCAAATGAATAGCGGGGTGTTTCCTGGGTTATGGAGCCATCCCAGACTAGGGGGGCAACCGTAAGGGTCATTGACCTGGCAGCTGATTTTGCTGTAGCATCGGCCAATCTATTCCCTTCCAACACTTCATCCGTTCCTTTTTGGTGCCCCTTGCAACGTCTAACTGCTATTTCCGGGGTTGATGTATGGCTCGTAGAGCTGGGTGACTTCCTGGTGATACTTGATAGGAGAACCGGAAGCAGTCAGGAAAGGCATGTTTGCATTTAGTTAGAAAAGGCGTATCTGGAGTCAGTATATACACTGACTCTTTTGTCCTTACTGAGCTCTAAAGCTCAGGTGAGGGCCCTCAGCTCAGCCGGTTGGGCGCTTGACTCAGGTGGGAGAGGGTTACTCTCTGTTGTTTCATATAAAGATCCAGCCTTTCGGGTGCCCTGTTCAACAAATAAGCTCCCATCAGAAAATAAAGTCCATTCTGGGTTTGCTATTGGGGTTTCTTTTTAAGTCCTCCCAGGCAGCATAGGTTTGGGTTATGATTTCTTGACAGTCATGCTCTGGTCCTGTGCCTTTTCCCAGAAGGAAGGTGGCGGGATTTTAAAGTAGAACAAGTTTTTATTTGCATGACTGGGCCTTCCAGGAAGAGGGCCTGGTAGCGCAGACGGCAGCTGTCTGTGAGCCAGCGACGGCTATCAGTTGATAGGAGGCCTTGGGTGTTATGAGGAGTGTAGATAATAAGATCCTGTCCCAGAGTTTGTTTTGTAGTTTCCTACTGGCTGTTGAGCTGGCCCCCAGGCCTGAGTTAGGACACCCAAGGCCATTCCTGTTCTTTCTGTCACATGCAAGTTGTAAGCCTTCCCGGTAGGAAGACTTAATTAAAGCTGGGGCACTGAGCAAGGCCCTCTTGAGATTTTTAAAAGCTTTTTCCGACTCTGGATCCCGTATGAATAGATGGATACCGGCTGTCTGGGTGTCCTTGAGCCGAGAGAGAGGGTGTGCTATTTCTCCATATTCTAGTATCCAGGAGCGGCAGTGTCCTGTTATGCCCAAAAAACCTTTCCAACAAGGGAAAGTTGTGGGGTCCTTAAGGTGTATGGGAACAGGCCCTGCTGTTAAGGCCCGACCCACTACAGCCTGAGCTGCCCAGACCTGGGAATGAAGAGAAGTGTGGGGCTCCCAGGCATTAAGAGTGAGAGAAAATTAGATCTCCGCACGTGCACCCCAGAAGGTGAGAAAAAAGTTTGGCTTCTGGGGTTGCCCAGTGACACTCTTAAGGACAACACTGCGATTGAACAGTTGGCCCCGGGGTGGAGAGTAGAACAGAAGAGCTGGCTCCGGTTATCAAGAAGGAAATCGACTGGTTTTCCTTCTGTTTCCAAAATTCCCTGAGGCCCTGGGTTCCCTATGGTGGGCTGTTGTGGAGAAGCCACCACGGAGAGCCCCGGGCCCCATCAGGTCCCAATCAGGGGCGCTGGCCACCTGAGCCCTCGCAGATTGACATCCCCGAGGGCATTCAGATTTCCAGCGTCCCCCTCCACAGGTGGGACAAGGGTTACAGGGCCTTGGTTTTTGTCACGGGGCCAGTGTCCCGGGCGGCCACCCAGATGGCCTTTGGTGCCAGGGCCTTGGGAGGCCGATCTTCCTCACTCTCCTCTGGGTCCAGACTGTAAAAGACCCACTGGCAGCTTGTTAGAGCTCTTCTAGGGTCCCCTCGGGGCCAATAGCCAACTTTTGCAGTTTTTTTCCGAATAAGAACAATCTCGGCCTCAGGGACAACCAGGCAGGGGAGATAGCTGTGTATTTAATGAGAGCCTCTCTCAATCTAAGAAAATTGTTGGGTCTTCTTCCCGAGTTTGGGTTGACAGTTTATTTACCAACAGACCCAGATATCCTTTCCCAGAGACTTTGAAAGCTACCTTAACAATTGCCCATGAAAACTTTGAGACAGGCAAGATTAACCGCCATTTTTTATCAATAGACTCAAATATCCTTGAAAAGCACACACCGATGTCTGGTAATCAACGCTTTAGCACTTTACTCTATTAGGAAAAGACCTAGATGTAATCCCATTTATCATCCAAGCAAAGCTTTCTTAACAATTACCCATGAAAACTTTTGAGACAGACAAGATTAACCGCCATTTTAACTCGAGTTTTTTTGACCTTCCGCAAACCTAGATAGAATCGTTCCTGGTTCTAAACCTCATCAGCTCGGACAGATGAGTAGATGCCATGCTTTTTTTCCCCACCAAAGTGGGAATATGCAGTCCCTGTCAGGCCGGAGAAGACAGGGAATTTCCCTAAAACAAAGGGAGTTTTGGCAGCTGCTTGGGAATATTCCTTAAAGTCTCTGTCCTGAGGTAGACTAACCATAGTTGGTTCCAATTATAGCCATTACCCTGGGAAATGAGTGAGAAACCCCCATATACCGCTCAATCCCTCTATGATACGAGCTTGGAAGTGACAGCGATACCAATTTCCAAGGGGATCGTTAGGATCCTAACTGGGGTCTTGAGAGGGTCCCCGGTTGGGGTCTTGAGAAAGTATAGATGGGACTCCAGTTGGAAACTGAAGTCACCCATGGGCTCATGCATCCCTTGATCCCCGTATCTTTCAGTGGTGGCCAGAACCCCACATTTTTCTGCTTCAGAGAGGGTCTGACTTAAGAGAAGCATTACATCCAAGCTTGGGAAACTTTGAGGTCGCCCTTCATCTCAGGTCTTGTAGCAGTACCTCCCTTGATCCCCCTTGGAGCACTACCTGTTCTTGCAGAGGGTAAAGCCTGGAGCACCAGCAGGGGTTCCAAGATAGGTTGGGACAGGTATGCGGACCTGATCTTACCCTAGGAAGGATGGAGCCAGGGGTGGAGATTCCCCTACAGACTATTTGCCTATCAACTTTTATGTGGCTGTGGTGTTCCTTTGTTCCTCCTGGAGTGGAGGGGGGGTGGGGGGAGAGCCGGAACAAAGCAGCCAGGAGGCTAGGATCAATCCTACATGGCTGAGATCAGAACAAAATAAAATTTTTCCCAGTTAAAACCAGGAAGGCAAAGTCCCTCAGGTGGCCACATCTCCTCCTCCAACTTCTATTGTGGCCACGTCCCAGGACAAAAGAAAATGAGTTGCCTTCGTCCAGTTAAAACCAGGAAAGCATCCGAGTAAACGATATTGAGCAATTTATGGGTCTGGTACTCTTCCTATAGCCTCCAATGCCAGGAAGGGACTCTTAAAGGAGTAAGGTCTTGGTCTGGGAATTATGCATCTACAAGAAGAAAGGAAAAGGCGTCCCTTACCTCAATTTCTTATAGTTGATCAGGGAGACTTGGGAAGAGAGGAAAAGGCGTCCCCTACCTCAGTTCCTCCTCATCTTTTCCTGATGTGTGGTCCTAGCGACTCATGCGACTGACAGCCAGAGCCCCTGTCCTCCTTGCGAGGTGCTGGGAGGAGTCGTGCTTACCCAGGCTTGGTCCTACCTCCAGAGAGCGACCCTGGTTTCCCCACCCTTGAGACTCCCTTAGAAGTCAATGCATACACTAGACTTCTTTTAGTGTTCTATATGGCACAGCTACCTGATCATCTTTTAGTAGAATTGTTCTGTCTGGCATAGCCACATGGAGGGACAAGATGGGGCACCCGGGGAGGGGAAATCCACCTGGGATAAGCCCTGATGGAACCGAAAAGTTGGGAGATCCCTTAGATCTTAGTTCTTCTGCCCAGCTTGGCCATTCCTTCACATAGGTGGTGTAGCCAATCTGAGGGGTGTCCCCGTAATGCCCAGGATAGGAGGAGTCAGAAACAGGAGACTCTTCCTCACTGGGACAGGGAACTCTGAGTGAGATCCCTTGGAGGCCACCCGAACCACTCGCACCACCACCAAGGTGCTCAGATATTAGGAATCTGCCTAGTTCTTTCCCATCCCTGCTTTCCCAGGCATGTTTTTCCCTCAGTGGAGTTAGATGGCCCCCAAAGCACCATTCGATAAGTTTGACAAATACAGAGCTCAGAGAGAGGCTCTTTCTCAAGCAAAAGTCCCAGGGCAAACCCACATTGGCCAGCTCTGGTCAGGCTCCCATCCCTGAAGAAATCACAGGGATCCTTACTGGCTGGTCTTGGCTCGCCTGCCCCCAAACCACATGGACGGGAAGGGGAAGGGATGATTCCCGAAAGGAAAAGTGAGATGCTGTAACAACAGAGTAGGAATAGAGGCTGGCAGCAAAATCCTAGACATTCCTCAGTGGCTCCAGAGCTGAGCCCAGAAGACATCCTTCATCCCACATTGCCTGCACCGTTTGGAACACTGAGACTCAGAGAGGATCTGGGAGTAGCCCAAGTCCACGGTCTCCAGAGCCCAGGGGTCCTGTTCCCCATGCCACAGCTCTCTTGGGCCCTCCAGGCTGTCACTGATGCTGCCCATGCCCCCAAAGCTCAGGCCTGTGGGCTCTGTGCCCCAAGAGATAAAGACTAGCCAGCTGCACCCGCCCCACTGTGCTACCCCGATAACTGCCAAGCCCCCTGGCCAGCCCCCACCTGCTCCCAAACTGCTGCCTGCCCTGGCTGGCAGGGCTGTGGGGCCTGGGGCGGAGAGGAGTTCTATCCGTGTGCCTTTGAATCCTCATTCCCTCTTTTGGGGGCTCTGTAGCTGTGTTGATTCTAGGAAGCAGAGCACAGGACCGTTTGGCTGTTTTTAGGTCCAATTTTAAAATGCAACTAAAGCCTTTTGGTTTATTTATGTTCTCTGAATATAATAAAGAATCACAAATAGGCCACTGGGCCGATCCAGTCCAAGCACAGCAGCTATGAACAGCCGGGTTCTCTGCTCAGCCCTCTTCCCTGTGTTGACCTTGAAGAGAGGAGCCTTTAAAGGCCTGATGATGTTGCAACTATAAAACTCGCACTGCCTCAGAGATAAAACCCAAATACCCAAATCTAACATTTGAGACCTTCCCACATTCCTCATAATAATCCACGTAAGCGGTAACCATTAACCAAGTCTTACTGTGGGCCAGGTATCAGGCAAAGCACTCCACGTACATCAGACCAGATGATCCTCGTAACAACCCTATGGAAGGAGGTACTATTGTAATTCCCATTTTACAGAGGAGGAACCTGGAGAGGCCACGTTCAGGCAATAGGCTTGAGCAACGGAACCGTGAGCAAGGCACAAGGGCCCCCAGCGACCACACCACTGGGCAGAACGCAAGCAGGCTCATTAAGGGACCCACCTCGAAATAGCCATAGGCCTCAGTAATCACTGGGCTACTCACAACCAGGCACAGTTACCAAAAAAGGGACAATTCCATACATTCCCATACGTCCTCACCCCAGCCTATAACTGTGGCCCCTCACCACCACCTCGTGGCGGATGGTCTCTCTCCTTTGCTGTCCCGCCCACTGCCTCCCTGCAGTGTATTCAGCAAACTTCTATCTCCTTTGCTCTGCCTTGAGTGAATTCCTGCGTGTCCAGCACCGCTGGCCCCCACCCAATTGGGACGCCCCACATTTGGTGGCTCACACGGGGGACCTCTGCTGGCCTGGGACTCTCCCCAGATTCTCTAGGAATTTCTCAGGACTTTCCTTCGGTGGATGGACTCTCGGATTCCTGGGAGAACTGATGACCTCTGACTGATGACCTCTCCCGTTGCTTGGAGAACTGGTTACTCCTCGGTGAGGATCCGAAGTCACAAGGGGAACCCCTCAGATGGCCCTTGCCTGAAAGGGTGAGGGATTTCTCCTCTTGGCCTTCAGAGGGAGCCTTCCCCCCCTCTCCTCTCTCTCTGGCCCTTTGGTGGCCTAACCCTAGTATTCCTCAGACAACTAAAGTCTCTGGCCACGGTGGCTCCCCGGTGTGGTCTGAAGGTCTGAGGGCCTGTGAGGGCGAAGGACCCCTTTCCTTTCCTCTTCCACTCCATCTGCAGCTCATCCAGGGCAAATCCGCACACGTTACACACTCAGTTGGGACCCTCTCCCGACGGGGACTGACTCTCAGCCGCCTGGCTTCTTTCAGGCATGCCCCGCTTCCCTTTACTCTCGCAGATCCAGCCACCATCTTGATCTGTAGGCAGAACACGCTCCTCTGTGATTGAGTGCTGAGTCCCCCACCTCCTTTTTCTGACCTAGTTTGGCCACCAGGTGCCCAGCTTTCCCTGTTGCCCCAACAAGGATTCCTTTTGCTCTCTGCCATGACCCTCTCCTTGGTGGGACACCCTAGTAGAGTCAGTTGCTCCACATGACATCTGGCTCTTTTTCAGGTCAGTGGCAATGTGGGGCCGGGCAAATGGTCAGGAAAGAATCCTTGAGACGTTTTTGTTGCAAAAAAAGGTGCTTTTATTATAGTACAGGGACGGGGCTGTGGGCAGAAAGGCCGCGCTGGGATTGTGAGGAGTGGCTGATTATAGACTCGTTAGTTAGTGAACAGCGTTAGGGAATAGCGTAAGTCTCTAAGGAATTCATGCATGTTAAAAGCAAGGTCTCCAGGACCTTGGAGGGCTAGCCATTGTTAAGATAAGGTTGCTTCTATTGTTTAGTAAATCATTAGTCATGAGACCCTTCAAATGTATATCAGTGGGCCGCAGGTTTGAAAGGTAATTGCTAACATATATCTTGTGTATGTGTGTGGCGGGGGAGGGCAGGTTACAGTTATGGGAGGGGAGTAACACTGACAAGAGCAAAGCTCTAGTGGTAAAACATTAAAGGAAGTTCTTGAGGGAGCTGTAGGAGTGTTACAATCCGTGTGCCTCAGGAATCCTGCCTGGAGTCATGGCGAAGTTCTTTTTCTTCCATCGAGTGGGACGCCCTGCCTGAAATCAAGACCACTAGTCCGAGCTCCATTCCCCTTGGTGGGACGCCCCTTGGGGAATCTGCAGCTGGTCTTTACAAATCCCCTCTATTCCTTCGGACTCGCCCTGGGGCTGTATTTTTTAAAAACTGGAAAAAATTTGGCCCCCAAGGCCTGAGGAAAAATGTCCCATCTTTTTATGTCATGTTTCCTGGCCTTGGTACAAAGTCCCAGATCAAGAGGTATGGCCCCTCTATGGAACCCTTTCTTATAATACTATTTTCCTGCTTGACCTTTTGCCAGAACTCCTTCAAATGGTCAGAGGTCTCCTGTGCAAGCCTTCATGGCACTGTCCCCCAAATCCCGACCTCTACAAAAACTGTAGAATGTGTCTTGCTGGGTTTCATGGCCCATCTGGCCCTGCACACATTCCAGATGATCCCTCTTTTACTCCATCCCATCGTCTTTCCCTTCCCCCTGAAGGCCCAGCAGCTCCCCTGGACTTAAACTGCCCACTTAGACTTTCCCAAGGGTACCCCAGGTAAAAACTGACGATGGGAAACAAACTCATCGACTTCTAGTGGACACAGATGCGACATACTCAGTAATAAGGCTAATTTAAGCTTGTTGGTGTAACTAAAATAGATGTTTTTAGAGTTATCGGCATTAAATATAAAACTTTTATTCTACTAAGGTTTATTGAAGTCAAATAAACTCATGTTATCTCCATTGCAATTCGTCAGCAAAAAGATGGCTTAAAATGATGGTTCATTTTATAAATAAATAAACTTTTCTTTAAAAGATGCAGGGTGGGGGTATGGGGAGGGAGGTGCGCCTGGCTGGCGCAATCAGAAGAGCACGTGACTCTTGATCTCAGGGTTGTGAGCTCAAGCCCCACGTTGGGTATCGAGATCACTAAAAATAAATAAACTTTAAAAAATGATGGTTAATTTTGTCTGTCTCATAAAGTTCTCATGGGTAATTGTTAAGTTAGCTTTCAAAATCTTTGGTAACCTGAAACTTGGAAGTTTTGCTAAGTTAAATTATAAATTGGGTTGAAATCATTGGATATCTAAGTCTTTTCCAAATAAGATAAAATACGGAAACACTAATGACTAAACAAGGTTTACCTGCTTTTGGCTTCTTATTGAAGAGAAACTAGGGGCGCCTGGGTGGCTCAGTCGTTAAGCATCTGCCTTCGGCTCAGGTCATGATCCCGGGGTCCTGGGATCGAGCCCCGTGTCGGGCTCCCTGCTCAGCGGGGAGCCTGCATCTCCCTCTGCCTCTCCCCTGCCCGACTCGTGCTCTCTCTCTCTCACGCTCTCTCTCAAGTAAAAATAAATAAAATCTTAAAAAAAAAAAAAAAAGAGAAACTAAAGATACCTGGGTCTGTTGGAAAACATGCTGTGTGCCTTCCTGAGACATTGTACTAGGAAAATGCATGTTCCTAAAAATTATGAAGTACATTCATAAATTTGCCAATCTAAAATCCTGCTGTGATAGACAGTTTGTCTTCATTGGAGACTAAAGTTTCTGAGAGTTAAAATTCTGCTGAATGTAGTTAAGACTGATGGAAATGATAAGGAAAGCAACTCTTTACGTAAGAAAGTAGGAGACGTGTAAGAAAGGTATAAGAAGTGAGCATACATTTTGTTGAGGGAAAAAGAAAATAACTTTGTCCTAAATTGAGACTGGTTAGTTAGACCGAAAAGGCTTAGGACAAAATCTGAAGACAAAAGAAAGTTGTAGAAGGAAAAGCTTTAGAAAAGAATTTTATGTGTGGTTAGGACAGATTAAGATTGAAATGAATGGATTTTAAAAGTATGCTGATATAAGACTGAAATTCTACTTTACTCTTTGTTAAAAAGACAAGTTTTCTTGGATTACAGGTCAGCTCTTGATAAGAAGGTGTAAACAAAGGTTTCTTTTTCTTTTCTTTATCCAGAAAATGAAAGTTTTTATGTTTTGTCTTTATCAGGTCTTTGATTACTTAAAGTGAAAACTTCTCAAAATTTATAATGATCTGTAATCCTATTTAGACCTGTACTTTAAAACCTTCTAAGGTTTCTGACAAACTTCCCTGAGATTTGAATTGTAAATGAAGTCTTTTTGACGAGGCTTGTTTCTTTGGTATGTTAAGTTACTCAGGAAGCACCGTCCAACAAATAATACGCCTTAGGTTGTATTAAATGGGTAAATGCTGTAACTGTTTTAGAAATTGCATAAAATCCCTAAGGTTTTAATATGTTCTGGTATCGGCTCATCACTTGATATTCTAATCATTAAAATGCTAGGTGTCTGAGAAATAACTGGATTTCCTTGTCAGCTGCATTATAATGAACTCTCATATCAGATCTTTATCCTTGTCCGTTTCTGAGTTTTTTGGTCATTTATAGTTATTGTTCTGATGCTCTTGCAAAATGAGTTTTGTCTTCAAGGAGATTCATGAAAAGGACTTTTTTTTTTTTTTTTGGACAAATACAGGTATTTGTTATCTTTAAGATCATAAAACTGAACTGGGTAAGAATTTCCAGAACTCATGGAAAAGCTGCGTTCAAACAGGACAAAAATTAATAACGTAGGACTGAATGAATTAAAGAAGATAATTAAAGTTTTTATGACTCTTGTTTGAACCATAGCTGGTTCTTTCATGTTTGCTCTTCCAGATTAAGGAAACTTTCTCTTAAGACATCCGTGATATACAGAAATGTGATAAAATATCCCTTTGTGAACAAATTGAAACATTTAACTTTTCTCCCTACCTGAACCCTCTAAAATTCAGAAACTCGGGGCGCCTGGGTGGCTCAGTTGGTTAAGCGACTGCCTTCGGCTCAGGACATGATCCTGGAGTCCCGGGATCGAGTCCCACATCAGGCTCCCTGCTCAGCGGGGAGTCTGCTTCTCCCTCTGACCCTCCTCCCTCTCATGCTCTCTGTCTCTCATTGTCTCTCTCGCAAATAAATAAAATCTTAAAAAAAAAAAAATAAATAAATAAAATAAAATAAAATTCAGAAACTCTCAGTATTTTTTTTCCCATGGGATTATAATTATTTGCGTAAGTTCAATAAGAATCTGTTCTCCCTGTAGCAGGACACCACTGGAAACACTGGTTATTTTACCAAGGCTTTGACTGAAATGTCATGTTTGAGACAGACAAGCATAGACTCAGATATGACCAGACAGCTCTAAGGAACTAAGGTTGACTTTATGGAGCCAGGGAAACCCCTTGGAAATGTGGGCCTGATACCTTGTTTATAGAGTTCCCAGCAGCCGTACCAGGAGAGTAAAGAACATCACTTCCTGGCAGGTGCAGGAACCTCAGGACATTTTGGGGACCTAGAGAAGAGGAATTTGCCCAAATCTACAGGGATTGCAGCCATGTCTGATGGCAGATACGTGGCCTGGCTTTTCGCCTCAGGCGGCTATTAAAAGTTCAGTCTAGAGATTCCTTATGAAAAGTTCCAGCAAAGCAGATATTTTTTAAGATTTTATTTATTTATTTGAGGGAAGAGAAAGGGAGCACGAACAGAACGGGGCAAGGGGCAGAGGGAGAGGGAGAAGCAGACTCCCCACTGAGCAGGGAGCCTGATGTGGAGCTTGATCCCAGGACCCTGGGATCATGACCTGAGCCAAAGGCAGATGCTTAACCAACTGAGCCCCCCAGGCGCCCCCAGAAAAGCAGAGTTTAAAGGATTTATATGGTCAGGGGCACCAGGGTGGCTCAGTCTGTTTAGCGTTGGACTCTTGATTTTGGCTCAGGTCATGATCTCAGGGTCATGAGATTGACCTGCCTCAGGCTCCATGATGGGCATGGAGCCTGCTTGAGATTCTCTCTCTCCCTCTCTGTTCCTCCACCCCACCCCTGCTTTCTCTCTAAAAAAAAAAAAAATTTAATTAAAAAAAAGGATCTATACTATGGTCAATCACTATTCTCGCTGAGCTTATGTAAACAATTAGACCACGTTTTTTAAAACTGGACTTGTTTTAGGGGCAAGTCGGCTTCTCCCTGTCCCTCTGGCTCTCCCCCCTGCTCGTGCTTTCACTCTTGCTCACTCTCTCTCAAATGAATTTAAAAAAAAAAAAAGAAACTTAAAAACCAGACTTGTTTTACAAATGAATTAGTCTTGATTTGGCTATCTCTGGGAAATAAGCGTGAATTTAGAGAAAAATTATGTTCCAATAACATACCTTTGCGGATGCCAAATTCTAGTTCTGATTGTCTTTGAATGTTTGTTGTTTGCCTAAGCCAGACAACTCGAGGGAAACTTCAGAGAAACTGCCACGCTAGCTCACATATAGACAATCTTCATGCTTGTTACTCTGTGGGGATAATAACAGGGCCCCGTGGGCATAGAGTTATTTGAACAGCGGGAAAACGGGATGGAGTCCCCCAATAATCGTATAACTCAACTACCACCTTGACCAATTCTGTGTGGCGGGGATGACAAAGTCGCTCCTTAAAAGCTGGAGCGTACCCCACTCCATGGGGTTAACTGTGGACTTGTGGAGATAATGGGTGGCCCCGCTTTCCTTAGGATTGGATAGAGGACGCACCTGGGGACACCCATATCCCCCAGACAAGGCTTCTCCCATTTGCCAGCAACCCTTCATAATTAGGATATTGTGAGGCCAGACACCAAAGAGGGCTTCTTGATGGTTTTATCCCTTAGCCATTTTTCTCTCAGGAGCTGCCTCTCTTGATGTAAAATTGCAATTAGAGGCTCAAGCCAAGCATCATACAGCGGCCATATTTAATCAAGCCCAACACACAGTCACCCACAAATTCAAAAGGTCGTTCTCCAAAACGGAGAATCAACACAACAGGCCCCTCCCCGAGAAGATCAGCAAGAACATCCAGCCAAGACCAAGTTTACTGATCAATAAGAACTGCAAAACTCCAGCGCTAGGGGAATACAGCACATAGAATTCATGGGTTTTTTCCCACAATTCTTTAGTCTTTCAATTTTAATTTTTTTTCTCTTCCCTTTTACAACCAATTTCTTATTTCATCAACTCTTTTTTTTTAAATGTTTTAATTGTCATTTTTACATTCTATGCTTTCATTGTGTTTAATTTTGTGTGTATATATATATATACATATATATGTATATGTGTATATATATATATATATACATATATACGTATATATGTGTATATATATATATATGTAAGTTTTTCTTTCTTTACAATTTTGGGATGTAGTTGCTTCTAACAGACCAACAAAATACACCCAGAATCTAGTATATGTCTATTCTCTTCACCTGTCTGATCATATTCTCTTTCTTCTTCTTCTCCTTCTTTTTGTTAAAGTCTTCTTAAATTTTCATCATCACAGTTACATTCTATCCTTTCAAAATATTTATTTTTGTATATATATAAGTTTTTCTTTCTTTACAATTTTGAGATGTAGTTTCTTCTAACAAACCAACCAAAATACACTCAGGATATAGAGTATTGCTCTGTTCTGTTCAACTGTCTGTTTATATTCCTCCTTTTTTTTCCTTTTTTCTCTTTTATTTGGTCTTTTAATTTTCATTTTTACAGTTACATTCTATCCTTTCGCTGTATTTAATTTTATTTTTGTACATATATGTTTTTCTTTCTTTACAACTTTGGGATCTAGTTTTCCAACAAATGGGCCAAAATACACAAAGGATCCAGTGTATTGCTCTATTCTGTTCACCTGTCTGATTATATTCTTTTTTTAATTTTAATTTATTTTTATTTTTATTATTATTATTATTATTATTTGTTTTGTTTTCAGGTCTCTTCTAATTTGTTTAGTGGATATTTCTCTGGGATCATTGTTGTCATCTTAGTATTTTGTTCTCTTGTTCATCTATTCTTCTCTGGACAGAATGACAAGATGGAAAAATTCACCTCAAAAAAGAGAACAAGAGGCAGTACTGACTGCCAGGGACCTAATCGGTATGGACATAAGTAAGAAGTCGGAACTAGAATTCAGAATAACTATTATAAAGATACTAGCTGGGCTTGAAAAAAGCATAGAAGACACTAGAGAATCCCTTTCTGGAGAAATAAAAGAACTATCTAATCAAGTCAAAACCAAAAAGGCGGGGCGCCTGGGTGGCTCAGTCATTAAGCGTCTGCCTTCCGCTCAGGTCATGATCCCAGGGTCCTGGGATCGAGCCCCACATTGGGCTCCCTGCTCCGCGGGAAGCCTGCTTCTCCCTCTCCCACTCCCCATGCTTATGTTCCCTCTCTCGTTGTGTCTCTCTCTGTCAAATAAATAAAATCTTAAAAAAAACAACAACAACAAAAAGGCTATTAATAAGATGCAATAAAAAATGGAGGCTCTAACTGGTAGGATAAATGAGGCAGAAGAGAGAATTAGTGATAGAGAAGACCAAATGACAGGGCCCCTGGGTGGCTCAGATGGTTAGGCGTATGCCGTCGGCTCAGGTCATGATCCCGGGGTCCTGGGATCGAGTCCCGCACCAGGCTCCCCGCTCCGCGGGAAGCCTACTTCTCCCTCTCCCACTCCCCCTGCTTGTGTTCCTGCTCTCACTATCTCTCTCTCTGTCAAATAAATAAATAAAATCTTTAAAAAAAAAAATGACGTCTCATTATGAAGGACCAAGATTTTCTCACGGTGCCATTGTCCCCTTCCACTCCCTGCTTCCACAAAACACGTTTTAGTTAGATTGCAATTGCTTTTCTTTGTCACTTAAATACAATTCTACAACTTCTGTTTCTTGAGGTATCATCTTCAGAGAACATGGTATAACTCTCCTCTTGGTAAGATGAAAGAATATGCCTCCCAGCTTCTGTTCTCCAGGCGTCTACTTTCACATTCTGTCTCGTAAGTAAGACTCCCACTTTGATTTGTCAACAGGCTGATTACAGATGTTAATAAGAAGTGTTAATGAACCCTGCTGCACCCATCCAATGAAACCCTGGAACCCTCCCCAAACCCACATTTTCAGACGTTAGCCAAGGGCCAAACTTATAAGCAGGCCTTTCTAGAACTGTTAGGCTAACTCTTTTCTGCACACTCCCTTTGCCCTTAGCCAAGGCATCTTTAAAGCAAAACATGCAGCACTGAGCTCAGACATGCCCTGCAGAGATCTTGGACTTAGCCAGGTACAATGAAACCCAGGAATCATAAAGGTTTGTCTTAGAAAAGGAAATGGCTTCCTCTTTACATTTCTGTAGGAGCCTTTCTTTACCTGAGCAGAGGTAGCAACAATTCAGCCCAACACAACTGTGGCCAGTAAGTTGAAACTGATCTGATCACCTTCTAGGGCACAAGCAATGAATATCATGATATTCGGGGGACTCACACGAGAAGTACAATCCCAGAGGCCCCGCGTGGTCCTCCTGGAAACACAGAGTTTACATTGTTAGCACTGCCCCGCCCCCAGCAGGCCATGTACTTACCTGAACATCGAGGTATCAGGGCCCCTAGATGGGACCTCCCATCCTAGGGTTCTCACTGCAGTCCAGATAATTCCCTTGAGTTCTTGGCTTACGATGGACTACTTGAGGCCATCAGGTCCAAATTGTTTTTGCATGTCAGTGAGCTGTGTGGACATCTGGATATGTTCGTGGAAAGTGCAGTAACTGGGCCACACCCTGCTGTCAGGTGGGGTCTTCGACTCAGAATCTGAATTCAAAGCTAGAACTGCTTGGGAAGGCAACAAGGGGAGTTTTCCTTCAGAAAGAAAGGAAAGCCCAGAACAGTTCTGAAAAACCAAGATCGGTAATGCTCTCCCCTCTCCTCCCCTGAGCCTCCCAGTACTGGGGTTTTGTTTTTTTCTGTTGTTAAAAAAATCAGTATTGGGAGCCTGGGTGGCACAGTTGGTTGAGTGTCTGACTCTTGGTTTCCTCTTGGGTCACGATCTCAGGGGTCCTAGGATCGAGCCCTGCGTCAGGCTCTGAGCTTGGCATGGAGTCTGCTTGAGATTCTCTCTCCCTCTCCCTCTGCCCCTCCCACTCATGCTCTCTCTCTCTCTCACTAATAAATAAAGAAATCTTTAAAACAAATCAGTGTGTCCCATTCAGTAATTAAATCTTTAATTCTTTTTCAGCCACCCCCTACCCTCACCCAGACCTTTGTCTGGAAGGGTTCTACGCAAGAAGGACAAAAGCATTTTCATAGAAAAAAAAATTTTTTTTTATGCAACTTATCCGGAAAGACTCAATTAGGTTCAGGAAATGGGGCAAAATCCTGCTTTTTAAAAAATGTTCAAAATGGGTTTATATAACTCTCTACCCCTTTCACCCTAAGCATGGATCTAGTGAGCCCCCTAGAAAAGATAATGTTTTTTTTGGGGGGGGGACAGTTGCATTTAGCAGACGGCCCCACTGAGGTGCGTGTACCAAGAGAAAGTGAGGAAGGAATAGTCAGACTATCATCAATCCATTGATGGCAATTGCAGCTAAAGGAAAAGTCAAATACAACAATCCACAGCCATGAGATGTCCCCCGTCAGGAGTGGGTGGGAGGGTCACAGTCCCTGTGACATGCCCTCGCCCAACCTGCTGCTTTGGGCAGGAATCACAGTTCAGAATGCAACAAGTCTGCACCAGAAATAGCCGATCAGCTGCTCGGTTTTAACTTGGGCCATCAGAAAGCAAATCTTTCCTCGTGGACATCTGCAACAACCAGACGGTCCAGCAGCATCCGTAATGTTTTCACAGCGTCTGCTCCACAGAGGGGTGTCCCAAATCTGCCCAGCTCATCGAGTGCAGTGACTTCACCTGATGTCAGCTCCACACAGCTTGTGATGAGGCTGAAATAGCAGCGGGTGCCAGCTTGGAGGCGGAGCCAGGCATCCGGGATCTGTGAATTCAGGATTCCAAAAGTCAGTGGCAAAAAAGGTAACTATGCCGGGGCGCCTGGGGGGCTCAGTCGGTTAAGCGTCTGCCTTCGGCTCAGGTCATGATCCCAGGGTCCTGAGATTGAGCTGTGTACTGGGCTCCCTGCTCAGCGCGAGGCCTGCTTCTCCCTCTCCCACTCCCCCTGCTTGTGTTCCCTCTCTCTCTGTGTCTCTGTCTGTCAAATAAATAAATAAAATCTAAAAAAAAAAAAAAAGGTAACTATGTAAGATGATGGATACATTCATTAGCTTGATCGTGGCAAACACTGCACAATGTATATACGTATATCAAAACAACACATTGTATACCTTAATTATAGGCAATTTTTGTTAGGCTATTTTTATTTGTCAGTTATCCCTCACTAAAGCTGGGGGGGGGGGGGCGGGGCAGGGCACTGGCTTTTCTTCTGCTGCAGCCAAGCGAGACAGCTTCCCTAACCCTTTCTGTCCTGTTGGTCTTAGAGCTCAAGTGGATGTCCTCAAAAATATACCTCCAATTGTCAGACAGGCAATTTCACAAGAGCTCATTAGCAACTAAAAAAACCGCTTTTTCAAGCCGTAAAAGTGTATCTCCATTTAGAGATTGCTTCTCTTTCTCAGTTGTCTACCCCCCGCCCCCAGAAGCTCCAAAAGGCAAAAATCATAGTAAGAATCATTTGTTACAGAAGATTGTTCTGTTTTCAATACTCAAAAGATTTCAAATTCCAAGCCGCCCATGTGGCAAAATGCAAGAAAGTTACATCCCAGTGACTTTTTCTTTCTTTCTTTTTCTTTTTTTTTTTTTGGCGACTCTTCTCTAATTGGGACGATCCCTCTGGCACTTACAAAATTATAGGCATATGACATTTTACATCAATTTTAACCATACATCCAAATATAATAGCTATGAAATACAAAGGCATTTAAAAAATTCCTTCTCCAGGGCGCCTGGGTGGCTCAGGCGTTAAGCGTCTGCCTTCGGCTCAGGTCATGATCCCAGGGCCCTGGGATCGAGCCCCACATCGGGCTCCCTGCTCAGCGGGAAGCCTGCTTCTCCCTCTCCCACTCCCCCTGCTTGTGTTCCCTCTCTGTCTCTCTCTCTGTCAAATAAATAAATAAAATCTTTAAAAAATAAATAAATAATCCCTTCTCCTTTAATTTCATTGAAAATTTACTTAAACTCCTAGCAGTAAATTCAGCATTTATGGGGTGGGAGTGGGGGGCGGCAGCAGCTGTGGAACCCCCCCCCCCACACACACACACACATTTTCTTTCCCCTCTGATCTGTCTAAAGCTTTGCCTCTTCTCTGAGAACTGATTTAATGTTTTCCCTCCCACTTGGAGGAGAGAATAATACAAACTTCCAACATTTTGGGTCCAACCAAAGCCCACCATTGGAAATGTTTGGGCTCTTTCTCCTCCTACCTTGAGGAGAGAACAAAAACCAAAGGTATCACCCCCACTGAGATCCCCTCATTGTTTTATTTTTTATTATTTTTTAAAGATTTATTTATTTATTTGAGAGAGAGAGAACACGAGCAGGGGGAGCGGCAGAGGGAGAGGGAGAATCTCAAGCAGATTCCCTGCTGAGCACAGAGCCCCACGAGATCTCACAACCCTGAGATCATGACCTGAGCTGAAACCTAGAGTCAGACGCTCAACCGACTGCGACTGCGCCACCCAGGTGCGCCCCACCCCCCGCCTCATTTTAGCCAGAGCAGCCAAAAGAGGCCAAGGGATCCAGCTCAACTCTCGTGGGGTACCATCTACTGAGTGTTGAGTCCCAGAGGTCATTTTTACTTCTCACAACATCTGCAGCTGCAGCTCAGGGGGGGAACGGCACAGCCACCCAGGCACCGAAGGTTGGCTGACCATTCCGGGAAGCCATGCAGGCCCCCCCACCCCCCCGCCATGGCCCTGGGTAGGTACCAAGTACTCAGTAAGGGCTTTGGAAAGGAGCTGAGGGCCTGGGCCACCTTGGTCATGGTCACAGAGGAAGAAGATAGCCAGTGCTCATACAGTTAGGAATCTCATATGCATCTCTTTGAAAGGATGTCCCTTTCCCTTCGTGCTTCCTTTCTCCCAGACAATGCCTGTACCGTATTTCAGTGAGTCAGGATCCATCGAGCGAATCCTATTGCTGCCAGCACGGTGTTAGGGGTTCCCAAGCCCACCCTCGGGTTTGTTAATGTGCTAGGAAGACTCACGGGACCCAGAATTGGTCATACTCACGCCTAAGATGTATTACAGCTAAAGGACACAGAGCAAAATCAGCCCAGGGTAAAGGCACATGGTCTTGTAGGTAAAGGCCTACAAGATGGCAAGGGTCTTCTCCTGGGGAGGTTGGGGGGGGGGGATTCACATAGGATATGCTAATTTCCTCCAGCAAGGGGTTGCGGAATGTCGTCTACAAAGGAACCTTTCCAGAGCCTCAGGCACCCAGGTTTTTACTGGGGGCTGGCCCCATATGCACCTGTTGCACAGCACGTACCCAAATCCCAGACTCCCAGAAGGAAAGCACATGTTCAACATAAAGCACATGCCTTGTACAAATAGTTTACACCCAAGGAACCACTCCTGTCATTTCTGGGGACGGTGGGGACCTTCCTGAAATCCGAGTTTCTCAGTGCCAGCCAAGGCTCAACCTTGCAAGCCGGCCTTTCTATGAACAGCACCCTCAAGCTTGCTGTGTTCACTCCTTTCTGCACACCACGGCGCAGTGGAGGATGAGTCTTAAGGGCCCATCTGAAGAGAGGGCGCTATGAGCACGGTCTCTAGAACCCAGCTCCCAGCTCAGGTTGGACAGAAGGTGGCAACTCGGGAGCAAAGAGCAGAGATGGCCATACTCAGCCACTGCTGACATGTTATCCTACCCGGCCCAGCCTGAGAAGGAGAATCTAGGAGGGAATACGGGGGCTCCAGAGACGGGGCCCTGCGCGTTCTCCCTCCCCCGTTTCAGCCTGCTGCTGGAAGAAGCACGCAGGAGTGTATCCAGAGTGTGACTGAGATCCGCAGTGTTTCTGGAAGCAAAGTCCAGGGGGTAGGACAGAACCACCAGCCTTGGCCAGCTGAGCCAGACACTTGCCTTCAGCACTCTGAGGCTGCTGATAACCTGCTCCCTTGATTTGGTAAACATTGACTATGTGCCTAGGACACCAGCCAGGCCAGGCTCCAGGAGTGGGGGTTCGAGTTGGCCACTGTGAACAAGGGGACAGGATGTTCCTTTTCACCTGGGAGGCTGAGAGGGCTGCACCGAGCCCTTCTCCCCTGGTGGAACCTTCTGGCCTGAGAGCTCCATTCTGGGCTACCTCTATGTCAGTTTTCTCAACTGGAAACCTAGACCCAGGGGGCGGAGGTGGACATTGAGGGCAGGCTGCCCCAGGAGGGGCAGAATAAGGAGGTGGGACTACCTGGCCAGCCTCCAGACTCGCCCAGAAAACAGAAGAGAGAAGCTGGGAGAAGTTGTCTGGACTGGTGGAATGAGATCCAACTTCAGAAGCAAATAGGCCAGGGTTTGGGTTTCTCTTCCTCCCAGCTCCGGGGCTTTAGTCTCCCCATCCGTCCGGTGGGAACATCAACAACTCTGATGTGTAGAGAACGCAGTGCAGCAATTAGAAAGGTGGCCGTGGAGTCAGAATAACCCGGTTCACATTCCAGCCCTACTATATGCCTCTTGCTAACTGTGTGGCCTGGAAAAGTTCTCGAACCGTCCTGGGCCCCACCTCCAGGGCTGCTGGCTAAAGCTGACCCATGGCAGAGCTTAGCTGAACCTCAAACCTGGGGCTGGGGAGTGCCAACCGGGCCCCCTGGGGAGAAGAGGGGGCCTGGCAGGGTTTGCTGAGGAAGGCAGAAAGGGGGGAGTCTCCTCCCAGATAAGTCCCCCTCTGCTCCCTGGTGGGAGGGAAAGGCATGGGAGGGAAGAAAGAAGGAAAGGAGAGAGTGGCTTCAGGCACTTCCTTGCTGTTTGTTACTTTTCTCATCTGAAATATGGTAATGTTGGACCGAACGATCCTTGAAGTCATTACTAGACATGCTGATCTGTTTTTCCGTATTTAAAAAAAAAAAAAAAGGGCTGGTGCAGGACGTTTTAGGAACCCAAGTGATGCAAGAGGGCAGGGGGTCATAACACAGTCATGGGTCAAGACTGTGAGCATCAGAGACTGGAAAAAGTGTCCAGGCAATGATGACAGTTGAAAAGTCAGTTCCCTGGAAAGAGGGCAAGATGGCTCAGCACCAGAGTTCCGGGGGACTGGGGTGAAGCAAGCGGCAGGGGGTTGTCCTGGAACCCTCAGGTGAATGCCATGGCTGGCCAGCAGTCAGTCACCATTCCATCTTTTAGGAATGTGAGACCTGAGGACTCAGGTATGGGGTTGCTGGGAGAGCCCTGGCATTCCTCCCAGAGCCATCTGCTCTCCCTTCCCACCACCCTGCAGATACTGAGAACCTGGGGCAGGGGGCAGGGCCATAACCTCTTTCCCATTACTCAGGATGTGGCAACCCCAAGGCCCCCTGTTTTCCATCAGTTGCCCAAAGCCCTAAAGAGACAAATAATCATAACCAACATTAACAGAGAATTCCTATGTGCTGCGCTCTACTCCAAAGACTTACGCTTCATCTCACTTAATCCCAACCATACTATTATTGCTTCCATTTTACACATTTTACAACTCCTCTGAGACTGAGGCTCAGAGGGGTTCCGTGACTGTCCGTGACTGTCCGTGACTCTCCCCAGTCACATAGTATGTAGCAGGTCCAGGATTCAAACCCCCACACCCATGCCTCTAACCACTATGGAGTACAACCCTTTTACCTAGTTATAAACCACACGCTCGCTATGCAAACAGGGCTTCAGGACCAGTCCTTAATTCCCCGTCAAATTTTCCCTAAACAAGAATTCCGCAGTCACCACTGCACTCAGTCTGGCCTTGACTTCTGAACTTTGGATTCTGGAGGGCAGAGATCAGAGTGCCAACCCGGGGTCCTGGAGTGTGGCCTTGGCTCTGTGCCTTGGCTCTGCCCCACTGACTAGTGGCCTTGGGTAGTCACTCCCCTTCTCTGGGCCTGACAATATGACCCTGTCCACTGAGGCTGCAGCCAGATCAGAGGCTCCCAAGCCTAGGAGCTTCCAGGGTTGGGTCAGCTTCCGCCCGCCCCTAGGAAGGCCAGGAGGCCAGGGGTGGGATCTGCTCGGTGTTAAATACTTCTGTCCAGCACTCCACTGGCCTCTTGTCCCAGTCTCAGAGCAGGAAGTTTGACCAAGATCAACCATGGTAAGTGCTTGCCTGGGAGGCAGGGCAGCCTCCCCAGTGATGATCTGCGGTGAGGCTTCCAGAAGCGCCTTGTGTCTGAGCTTCCAAGTCTTACTGTCCTTTTCTTTCTCCTTAGACGACTTACAGCGACAAAGGAAAGAAGGTAAGTAGGAGGGGAAATGTGGGGTCAGGGCCCCGGGAGACTGGGATGTCAGCAAAGAGCAGAAAAGGAACTTCAGCGGGTATGTGATGTCCAGGATGCACACTCAGGCTCATCTCTCCGAAGAAAAACTTTACCTCTTCTTAAATTCCTGCTAATCTCTTAATCCTGTCTAGCAGTTCTTTCTAGATTTTTTTTTTAATGTGTAATCTCTACCCACACTGTGGGGCTCAAACTCACAACCTCGAGATCAAGAGTCGCATGCTCTACTGATGGAGCTAGCCAGGTGACCCTGGAAGTTCTTTCTAAGGTCTAACTTAAATCCGTGTTGCTGTAGCAGACAGCAGTTCCACTTTGTGAAATCTGGGCAGGCCTCCCAAGGGGGCTTTCTGATCCCCAACATCCAGGAGCTTGATTTCTCCATTGGAAACCTCTTTTGAGGCTTGGCAAGGCTGCAGGGTGTTTGGCTTCTCAGTTTTGGAATTAAGGCTGGGACAAGGAAAGTGGTTAGGGGACACCTCTCCATCCACACTTTTCTAGACCCACTTCCAGAGACTTAGCTTCTCCCCTTCTCTCCTCCTGCAGCCTCAGAGAGGCCGATTCCTTCATTTCCACTCCGTGACCTTCTGGGTTGGCAACGCCAAGCAGGTAAAAGCTGGGGCCAGGTATTAGAGTGGGCAGAGGGCGGGCCAGAGGGCCTCCTGGACAAGGGTGGTTCCCTGGCTGGGCCTGTGATTGGCCGCTGTGTGGGGAGGATCAGAGCCAGCGTTGGGACCATCCCAGAAATACAGACGCTCTTTAGATCCTAATTACACAATCAGGGCCTCGGACCCCAGCAGGAAACCTATCTGATGTCGGAATGGGCCAGGGAGCCGCCTTTCTTCCCAGGACGGACTCTGTCCCTGGGGCAACAGGGCAGCCATGCCAACGGGGACTGGAGGCTTCAGCCGGGGGGGCGTCCCCCAGGCTGGCCCTCAGGAACCCGGTGGCAACTCTGTGATTCAGGCTGCGTCATTCTACTGCAACAAGATGGGCTTTGAACCACTAGCCTACAAAGGCCTGGAGACGGGTTCCCGGGAGGTAGTCAGCCATGTGATCAAACAAGGCAAGGTAAGTCCCCACCCCAGGACCCCACTCACCCAGGCCAGCCTCTCTGCCCCTGCTGGTCTCTGAGTCTCCTAAGGGCTCTGGTGCTTGTGGGTGAAGCAGACCAGGAGGCCCTTGCCCCAGGCCCACCTGGTTCTCTCCCAGGATGTCTGGCGAGGATAAGGGAGCATGAACTGAGAGCCGCCACCAGCACCTCCTTTGGCCCCTTCGTACAACAGACCACAGGGACCTCAGTCTCATCTCCTTCTCGGCCTCGCCCAACTCTGGCCTCACAGATGTTTGGGAGAAGTTGACAGAGGCCTTAGACATCAAAGCTGAAAGTCTGACTAGTGCCCTGATCCCTGGGAATCCTGGGGCTCTCTCCCATGGGGGGGCCTGAGCAACAGCTCATCTCAGAGGGGAAGCTGAGGCAGAGAAGGGGCTGGAACCCAGGGTCAAGGAGTCCTTCCTGGCTGGGAGGGGCGATCTGATCCAAATGCCCCACTGGGGTGTCTCACAGGTGGGTGGGGAGGAAGGGATGGGGGTGCACCTCCACATGCTGGCCTGAGCCACCAGCTACACCTCCTCTCTCCTCTCTGCCTTAGATTGTGTTTGTCTTCTCCTCCGCCCTCAACCCCTGGAACAAAGGTGAGGAGGCCCAGGAGGTTCAGGGTGCCAGGAAGTGAAGACATGCTATTGTGGGTTGTGGTTGGGCTCAGGGACAAGGGAGTGGGTCTGGTTCAGCGAGGGTTCCCCAGCCTAGAAGAAGATGGAGCCCAGAGGCTGACAGAGAGGTGAGGGAGCCATGATTCCAGCACCATGACCTCCCCTACCGGCCACAGAGATGGGCGACCACCTGGTAAAACACGGTGACGGAGTGAAAGACATCGCTTTTGAGGTGGAAGACTGTGACTACATCGTGCAGGTGAGCCCGCACCGGGGCTGCCCTCTGCCTGCCACGGGGACCCTGCGGTCAGGGCTGGAGGACCCGCCATGTTGGAGTGACGAGCCCAGACACTGGTGTGATGCACACCCGAGTTCCAGGGATGCCCTGGCCCTTGCTAGCTGCATGCCCTCTCACTGAGCCTCAGTTTCCACATCTGGAAAACAGGGACAACCACAGCAACTACCTCACTGAGGTGGACACAGAGGACCTGAGACCATAATTACCACTTCTTGAGCACGACTCTGAACCAAACACCATATTCAAGAAGCAGCTTAGAGGTTCAGAGCATAGAAGCCAGAGGCCCACTGCCCAGGTCTGAATCTTATTATCTGTGAGACTTTGGGCAAGTGACTTAACTTCTCTGTGCCTATAGATCTCATCACCTATAGAACGGAGACAAGAACAGTACCTTTCCTGTAATGTTGCTGTGAGGAAGAAGGAGTTTGGTAAATACCTTCACCAACGCCTGACATGTGATAAGCATAGCCATGCAGTAAGGTTTCGCTACATAAAGGCATGAGCCGTGCATGGAAGGCACCCCGCAGAGGGTCTGATGCACACCAGGTGTTCAGTCAATGGGAGGGGTCTTCTATCCCACCGCCTGGTTTACAGATGGGGAAGCTGAGGACTGGAGAAGGGGAAGGGCCAGAGTGAGTTAGCAGAGGTGGGACACACCCCCACCCCCACCTGGTTTGTCTCTCATAGCTCCAACTCTGGGCCTGGGCCTCAGTTTCCCTATCTGCCAAACAGGCACAAGGCACGGGTGTCAGGGGCAACAGCTGAAGCTGGCTGTCGTTCCTGCCTGGGTCTGGGAAAGCAGGATGAGCCTGTGGCAGGACGAGGCAGGACCACGGGGCAGCCAGCCAGGGCTCCGGGAGGGTCCAGCACTTACTGCCTCCCTGACCCATCTTCTCTGCAGAAAGCCCGGGAACAGGGCGCCAAAATCGTGCGGGAGCCCTGGATAGAGCAAGATAAGTTTGGGAAGGTGAAATTGGCCGTGTTGCAGACGGTGAGTTCGCTTCGGTGCCCCTAGCCCTCCTGCTGTCAGCTCCCCTGAGATGCCAGGATCCCCACCCCCATCCCCACCCCCACTCCCTCATGCCATCCCACCCTGGTGCCTTGAAGCAGACATTCTCCTCTAAGTCTCACTGCCTGTAATGCTTGGCCAGTGTGCAGAGGCTGATGGGAGCTACCAGTCCCCCCCTGATGCTTCCCTTCCTCCCCTGTGCACGGGGAGAGTGTGGGAGGCAGGTGGCAATGACAGCACAGGGATGTAAACTGAGGACAAGGGCTTTGAAGAAGGGGGCGAGTGGGGTCTGGGGAAGACTTTGGGCAAAGCACTCCACCTCTCTGGGACTCTGTTTAAATGAGCAAGGACTGCAGCTGGACCATCTGTGTGGCCTGGGAATGCTACTTAACCGTTTCTTCAACTATAACCCCATCCAGGGTCATTGCAAGGCTCAAGTGAGATCATTCCTGCACAGCGTTTAGAACAACGGTACCTGGTACATCACAGACACGCAGCAAAGGTTCCCAAGTCTGTGTTACTGTCATACAGAGATGACCACAGGTCCCACCTCCTCAAGGTTAAATACAACTTAAAGATTGTTAACATGATCGAAAAAAAAAAAAAACCAACCTTTTTTTAAAAAAGATCTTGGGGCGCCTGGGTGGCTCAGTCGTTAAGCATCTGCCTTCGGCTCAGGTCATGATCCCAGGGTCCTGGGATCGAGCCCCGCATCGGGCTGCCTGCTCCGCGGGGAGCCTGCTTCTCCCTCCCCCACTCTCCCTGCTTGTGTTCCCTCTCTCGCTGTGTCTCTCTCTGTCAAGTAAATAAATAAAATCTTTAAAAATAAATAAATAAGATTATTTTTTAAAGATTTTATTTATTTATTTATTGAGAGTGGGGAGAGGCAGAGAGAGAATCTCCAGCAGACTCCATGCTGAGCAGGGAGCCCAACACGGGGCTTGATCCCACGACCCTGAGATCACGACCTGAACCGAAATCAAGAGCCAGTTCCTTAACCAACTGAGCCACCCAAGCGCCCCCTTAAGATTTTATTATTAAGTAATGTCTACACCCAACGTGGGGCTTGAACTCACAACGCCGAGATTAAGAGTCTCACACTCCACCGGTGGAGCCGGCCAGGCGCCCCAGAACCCTTTGATATAATTTGAGCCAATGCCCTCATCATTCTCACTTAGTCAATACATTTGTACTGAGCACCTACAATGAGCCAGGCACTGTCCTAGATGCTGAGGATCCCATGATGAGCAAAACAGTGTCCCTGCCCTCACAGAGATTCTGGTCCCATGGGGCAGGCAGACGGTCAAAGAAAGTCCCAAACAAATGACAGACTGCAATTCATTTCAGAGAGGGGAAGTGACTTGCCCAAGATCACAGACAGAGTTAGGGTCAGACCCGGGGTGGAACCGTGTGGGCACCGGGAGATGTGGCCCAGTCTTGGCGGGGATGGGACCACAGGGGCCAAGCCTGGTTGTTTTCTACCCATAGTATGGGGACACCACACACACCCTGGTGGAAAAGATGAACTATAGCGGCCGGTTCTTGCCTGGATTCGAGACCCCAGCATCTGTGGACCCCCTACTTTCCAAGCTGTGAGTGCCCCTCGGGCTTGGGGGGGTATAGAAAGTCCTGAGGGTGGTGGAAAGCAATGCCCTGATCCTCCATGCAGACTGAGCTTCTCTGAGGGGCAGAGCATCTGGGAGGCTGCTGGGGGACTCCTGAGGGTCACTAAGGGGTGGCTTGAAGAGGCAACACAGAGGTTAAGCACCTAGGCTCTGGAACCAACTGCCTGGGCTCAAACCCCGGCTCTGTCATTTTTTTTAAAGATTTTATTTATTTGAGAGACAGAGAGAGAGAGAGCATGAGCCAGAGGGAGGGGCAGAGGGAGGGGGAGAAGCAGACTCCCCGCTGAGCAGGGAGCCCAATGCGGGGCCCAATCCCAGGACCCTGAGATCATGACCTGAGCCGAAGGCAGACGCTTAACCGACTGAGCCCCCCAGGCGCCCTATGGCTGTGTCATTTTCTAGCTATTTAATCTCCGTATTTACTTTATTCCTCTCTGCCTCAGTTCCCCATCTGTAAAATGGGACTAGTAATAGCGTGCAAGTCGACACCAGTAAGGTGGCTCTAGAACATGCTATGTCACAGTGAGCGGCTACTGTGGGGAGGGGGAGGTTTAGGAAGTAGCCCTCTCCTCACCTCCTGACGGCTTCCTCCCCCGAAAGGCCTAGCTGCAGTCTCGAGATGATCGACCACATTGTGGGAAACCAGCCTGATCAGGAGATGGTGTCTGCCTCCGAGTGGTGAGTCCCTGGCCCAACCCCTCACTGCAAAGGAGACAGGTCCGCTCCCCAGTTCTCTTCTCGAGACACTGGACTGGGAAATGGAGCAGAAGGGCGAGGGAGCTTAGCTTGATGCCCCTGAGTCATCTGTTCCCTGAGGATCAGAGCCTTTAAGGCTCAAAGGGACCCACGGGTCCTCCCTCTGAGGGCGTCACAGTCCAGGGAGACCTGGAGGAAGTCTGTCGCTACCCCAAACAGCGCCCTTGCGCAAATGAGAAGCAAGTGCCCTTCTCAAAGGGCACTTCTCTCGGTCGGACCCTTGCCATACCACACAGATCTTGTTACAAGACACTTCACGTCCACCCGAAGGAAAATTGTCAGAATCAAGGTACATGTGTTCAGTGGGTATGAGGTGAATGGTGGTTCCTTTCTGGAGGCTGCTCAGGGGCCAAATTCTGGAAGGTGGAAGTAGGGGCAAGGAGCCAGTCCCTGGCAGGCACACAGAGCCGTGTCCTTATGGCCACCCCACAGGTACCTGAAGAATCTGCAGTTCCACCGGTTCTGGTCCGTGGATGACACACAGGTGCACACAGAATACAGCTCTCTGCGCTCCATCGTGGTAGCCAATTTTGAGGAGTCCATCAAGATGCCCATTAATGAGCCAGCACCAGGGAAGAAGAAATCTCAGATCCAGGTGGGGCCTCCCCTGGACTCCGGGGGCCTGGCTGGGGAAGAAGAAAGCAGGGAAGAGCTTTGAAGGCTCCTGAGGAGGCAGGAATATGGGTGATAGGAGCCAATGACCGTGTTTGCCTTGTTTCCCTCCCCCAGGAATATGTGGACTATAACGGGGGCGCTGGGGTCCAGCACATTGCTCTCAAGACCCAAGACATCATCACAGCGGTGAGAAGCTCATTCCTGGTCCTAATTCACCTTTCATCTAGCTCCAGAGCCAAAATGGAGGAGGGAGTGGGGGGCGGGTAGTGGCAATCCTCAGCCCCCTTGGCCAGCCCAGATGGCTGACTGGGCTCTCTTACTGGTTCCTGCCACTCAAGTGCAGGCACATTCCCACCCCAGAGAGTTCCCTTTCCCTGCTGGCTTTAAAAGTAGCAGGTGCCAGAGTAAAAGAGGAAGCCTGGATTCTAGTCCAGTTCTGCAAGTGACTTGCTGTGTGTCCCCTGGGGGATTCAGCCCCCTCTCTGGGCTTCAGCTGCCTCACCTTGAAAATGAGGATATTAGGCTACAAGATTGACTAGGTCCTTTGAGCCAAGTTAAATGCGCAGACTCTGTGGAACCGGCCTATTCCTAAGGCAGCAGTATATCAAAGTGGACACGAGCCTGACTGTCCCTTTCCATCCTGGCCTAACCAAGAATTCACTGCATGACCTTGGCAATTTCACCCATTCATTCACCCACTCAGTAGATGTGTACTGGGCACCTACTATGTGTATCGGGCACCCTTTTAGGTACTTGGGATACATGAGCTGACAAAACAATAGTCTCTGCTTTAGTGAAGGCAGAAAACAAAACAAGGAAGATACATGTGCTAGATGGTGTGAGTGCTCTGGAGGAAAACCAAGCAGGGCAATGGGAGAGGGAGGGTGAAGGACACTGCACGTTTAAACAGGGCGGTCACGAAAGGCCACATTGAGAAGGAGACATCTGAGAACACAGAGTTGGAAGGAGGGAAGCATGGGGACAACTGGGAAACGTGCCCCGAGCAGAAGCGACAGGCAGGGCAGAGGAAGGCTGGAGGCACAGCAAGGACATCAGTGTGGCTGGAACAGAATGAGCAAGGACGAGGGGGTAGGAGGTGAGGTCAGAAGGTGGGAGTGAGGACAGATGGTAAGGGCTTTGAATGTGACTCTGAGACAAGACACCACTGTGGGGTAAGCAGAGGAGTGGGGTGATTTGACTTGTGTTTTTAAATAAAATCACTCTGGCTACAATGTTGAGAATAGATATTTAATCTCTTGATGCCTCAGTTTCCCCAGCTATGAAATGGGGATAATAATTGTCCAGATACCTCAAAAAGTGACTGCATGGACATAATGAGGCAATACACGGAAAGTGCTTGGGAGGCAGGCACATGATGAGAATTCGGTAAACGTGAGCGATGGCTGTTCTTCTAACTGGGCCCACAAGGGGACTGGCAGGCAGGGGAAACTAGGATAGGGACTCTGCCTCCTCCTGGCTAGGGGTGTTGAGCATGGAGAGAGGAGGAGACTGACCTTGACCCTTCCTTGAGACAGATTCGCCACTTGAGAGAGAGAGGCATGGAGTTCTTGGCTGTTCCACCAACGTACTACAAACAACTTCGGGAGAAACTCAAGTCGGCCAAGATCCGAGTGAAGGAGAGTATTGATACCCTGGAGGTGAGGCTAGTGCAGGATCCTTGAGTTTGAGCTGGGGACAATGAGCCCTGAGTTCCATCTTGCCTCACAAACACTGTCTATGCGTTTACCCTGAATTAGGCATTGGGACACAGAAGGAAAACCAGACCAGGTCCCCACGATCATGGGACTTGCAGTCTGGTGGGGAGATAGATGACAGGCAAATAAATAAATAATAACACAAACACCATCGGAGAGTTGATGCTGTGCAGAAAGTTAAAACAGGCTACCACGGAGAGTGACCTGGGGCTACTTCACCAGAGGTGATCTGGGAGGGCCTCTCTGAGGAGTTGACTTTTCAGTGAACTCTAAACAATCAGCGGGAGATGGCTGTGTGAAGCTAGGGGAAGGACAGTCCTGGTGAGTCAGGAGAAAGCTCCAAGTGTCTGAGGAACAGAAAGAAGGCAAGAATGGATGAAAGGAAGTATTTGAGGACTGGCCTAGGTCACTGAGGTAGGCAGGGGCTGATTCCTCTTATAGCCTCTTTAGGAGTTTGGATTTTGTTCTTCTGTGGCCAGACACCACTGGAGGATTTTGTTTTGGTTTGGTGGTGTTTTGTTTTTGTTTTTAACAGCTTTATTGATATAAAAGTCACATAACATATAAGGCACTCTTCTAAAGTTTTTTTTTTTTTTTGGCAGAGAGAGACACACACACACACAGCGAGAGAGGGAACACAAGCAGGGGGAGTGGGAGAGGGAGAAGCAGGCTTCCCACTGAGCAGGGAGCCCGATGTGGGACTCGATCCCAAGACCCCGGGATCATGACCTGAGCCGAAGGCAGACGCTTAACTACTGAGACACCAACGCGCCCCTAAAGCACTCTTTTAAATTCAGGGCACCTGGGTGGTTCAGTCAGTTGAACGTCTGCCTTCAGCTCCGGTCATGATCCTGGGGTCCCGGGATGGGCTCAAGCCCCAGGTCGGGCTCCCAGCTCAGCTGCTCAGTGGGGCTCCCTGCTCAGCAAGGAGTCTACTTCTCCCTCTCCCTCTGCCCCTCCCCCCACTCCTTCTCTCTCTCTCAAATAAATAAAATCTTTTTTAAAAACTTTAAAAAATAAAGTGCACCATGCAGTGGTTTTTAGCTATTCGTTATGTTGTGCAGCTATCATCAAAATCAATTTTAGAACATTTTAATCACCTGAAACTTCACACCCTTCATCACCTCCCAGTCCCTCCATTACCCGCCCCCCCCCCCGCCCCGCTCCCTGCAGTCCTAGGCAAGCATTCATCTGTCTTCTGTTTCTATAGATTTGCCTATTCTGAACTTGTCATATAAATGGAATCATGCACTATGGGATCTTTTGTGTCTGGCTTCTCTCACGGAGCATCATGTTTGCAAGGTGCATCCAGGTTGTAGCAGGTGTCAGTGCTTCCTTCCTCTTTGTGGCTGAATCATAGCCCATTGTGTGGGTATATCACATTTTTCTTATCTATTCATCAGTTGATGGACATTGGGTTGTTTCCGCTTTTTGGCTATTACTGTGAGTAATGCTGCTGTAATCATTCGTATACAAGTTTTTGTGTGGACCTATGTTTTTAATTCTCTTGGGATTATACCTAGGAGTGGAACTGCCAGGTTATAGGTAACCCTATGTTTAACCTTTTGAGGAATCGCCAGTTTTCTCCCGGGGCTGCAAGCATTTTACATTCCACCAGTAACATAGGAGGGTTCTGATTTCCACTGGAGGACTGTAAACAGGGGAACGACATGATCTGATTTTTAAAAGATCCCTTGGGGTGTCTGTGGGGAGGATAGATTGTAAAGAGGCAAGAGGGAAGCAGTGGAACCTGTGCAGAGACCACTGGGGTGGGTGATCCAGGACAGCCTTGACGGTGGCTTACACACGGACTGTGGCGGGCAGGTGGTAACAGGAGAATTTAGGGATCTATTTGGAGGTGTCTGGAACTGGGGGAGAATGGGATCTTTTCTTGACTTTCGGGTGCAGGAGCTCTGACGGGCTTTCTAAAGACTCCACCGTGCCCGATTGGAGTGTGGGCCAGCCGCCCCTCTAACCCAGCCTCCTGTCTCCTACCTAGGAGCTGAAAATCCTGGTAGACTACGACGAGAAAGGCTACCTCTTGCAGATCTTCACCAAGCCCATGCAGGATCGGCCCACGCTCTTCCTGGAAGTCATCCAGCGCCACAATCACCAGGTACGAGCTATTCCCGACAAGCCCCCGAAGCCAGGCAGGGTAGCACGGTGGGCTTTCTCTAGACCCGCAGCTCACCTTCTTCTCTCTCCCGCTCCAGGGTTTTGGAGCCGGCAACTTCAACTCACTGTTCAAGGCTTTCGAGGAGGAGCAGGACCTGCGGGGCAACCTCACCGACTTGGAGAACACCCGGACCCTGCCGGGCATGTAGGCCCTGAGGGCCCAGCGGCCCCACCGTGGCCCCACCGTGGCCCCGCCCACCCGCAGGCGTACGGTGGGCCACGCCCTCAGGTCTGGAACACGCCCACCCACCCCACGGACCCTGAACTGCAAGCCTTCCTTACTGGCCACTCCCTCTAGGCCCCGCCCACCAGCCCGGTACACCCAGGCGCTGACCACGCCCCCCTCGGTTGGGCCCCACCCTGCTCCCGCCCTCCGGAATAAAGCGGACCGGGGTCCTGTGAGAGGTCATGGTGTTTGCGCCGTGCTGGGGCAGTGACGCCCCTCGGCCTGCAGGGGGAGCTCGGGGCCGCAGCACTGCAGGAGGCGTCCGCGTTCTTGCTTCGGAGCCCTGCCGAAGCCCGGGAGGCGCCGGGTGCAGGCGTTTTGCTAAGTGGGACCGCGCCGGTCAGGGAGAATTCTGGAACCAAGGGGTGCAGAGGGCTGACACGCTAGAGGGGAAGACAGTATCATTTCACAGAGTGTTATGAAGATAAAGCGGTGATGATGAGATTGTGTGAAGGTAAAACTGGGAGGGGTGCTAATTTCGGTGGAGAGAAAGCCCCTCTGGAGAGACGACCTTTGGGAACTAGCCACGGAAAAACCCGGGGAAAGAGCATACCCAGGAAGGGTAGTAGGCCTTGAGGTGAAACCGCGCTTGGCAGCATCCCGTCTGATGGCTTTATGATATCTCCCCAAGTTTGCTGCTCTGCGCCCAAACTTCTGGACATCGGAGAGAGGAAGGTGTTAGCCAAGGAACTTCGGGGCACTTCCCTGCTCAGCAACCTAGGGACATGGTTCCTGGTCTGAGAAGTAGAGCAGGTGTGTGTGGGGGGGGTGAGGGGACGGCTCTGAGCCCCTCAGCTTCTGCCCTCGAGTTTTAAAAACTGGAGAAAGGAACGGGGGGGTGGCTCTGAGCCCCTCAGCTTCTGCCCTCGAGTTTTAAAAACTGGAGAAAGGAACTGGGGGTAAATTGGGTCTCTTCTGCTTCTGATACTTGCCCAGCCCTTCCTGCGGGTGAGTCAGCTCAGAACCCGGAGCAGGCGGATCTGAGCGTAAGGAAAAATTCTAAGTTGGTACAATAGGGGAATTGGGGGATTCCCCCCCCCCAGATTATAGAAGTCAGGGTTTCTGGGATCATGAACTTAAGAAATGAAAAGAATAGCAGTGAGAAGCCAGAGGAACAATGACAACCCCAGTTAAAAATACCCTCCCTCCATTTTCCCATGGCTTATGCAAAGCAGAGAAATTCTGTATCTCAGAAGGTTGCAAACTGGTGGCTCACGGGCCAAATCTGGCGCACAGATGTATTTTATTTAGTCCGTATAGTTTTAAACAAATGTGAGTCATCATTTCAGAAAGTTGGGATACTTCACATACAAATTCTAGGATTCTGGTTCTTCTTGGAAGAACCAGGCCGTTCTGGGCTTGCCTTCCTATGCAGTAACAATCAGCTGGTGCCAGGTGGTGGGTGCCTCCTTAGACGGGACGTGGGCAGAGCAGACCCTCATTAGCTGAGCATGGGCTAGGGAGCAGGATTGCCTGGGTTCATACCCCAGATCAGCTCCTTGCTAGCTGTGTGACCTTGGGCAAGCTACTTGACTTCTCAGTGCCTCAATTTTCCTTACCTGTTAAATGAGGATGGTAACAACACCCACCTCCTAGCACTGCGGTACGTTTAATAGATGTTTTAAAACAGTGGCCGGCATGATGTCAGGGCTATGTGTTTGCTCTTGTTATTTTGGGAGAGGGGCCTGGGTGAGGGGTCTTGCCCAAGTCTGCCTGGCACTTCCTTCTCCCCACCCCACCCTGGCCTACATGCAGATGGCTCAAGTTGGGGCTCCCTTTTTGGCCCCCACAGCAGGACCAGAGAAGAAAGGACTTGTCCTATGGGACTGAGGGGGCAGAGGGAGAGGTGGATAGATTTGAAGAATAAGGGAGAAGGAGAACCGTCTGACTTGGTAGTGGAGGGAAAAGGAGAGGTTGGGGGTTTCTAGGGTTTGAGTTTAGGTAACCAGCCGCAGCAGTGGTGGGCGGAGGGGCCAAATAGAAGTGCCATTGACCAAGGTGGAAATTACGGCAGGAGGAGCAGGTTCAAGAGGGAAGATGAAGGAAACTCAAATTTGGATGTGTGTTTCCTTTCTGTGCCTTGGGCTGGACGCCCTGGATTGTCCTCATGTGGCCCTGCAAGGCCCCACAGCACCTGCCTCCCCCACCCCCACTCGGGACCTCTCAGACCTCATTTCCTTTACTCCCCCCCTCCCTCATTCAGCTGCAGCCACTCGGACCTCCGGACCTCCGTGCTGGTCCTCAGTTACACCAGGCGGCTTTAGCCTCAGGACCTTTGCACTCACGGTTCCTTCTGCCTTCAATACCCTCCCTCCAGGTGTCCACGGGGCTGATCTCCTTTGAGTTTTGTTCACATGTGGGCTAAGCAGACTTCCCTGACCACTGTATTTAAAATCTCACCCCCTCTCAACTGATACCCCTTCTCATAGCTAATTTTCTCCTTATCATAGCGTGTGTTCTTCATGTTTGCCTGGCTCACAAGAACACAGTCACCAAGACAGGGGGGTGTCTTCTCCACGCCTGTATCCCCAGGGCCTAGAGAACCGTCTGACACGTCGTAGGTGCTCAATAATATTGGTTGAATGAACAGAATAGCTAGCAGCTGCTCTTTTCTCTTTCCTGGCTCAGTCTCCCCCTCAGCCTTTCCTGTCCCCACGAATCCACCTTCAGTGGTGTTCACCCGTCTGGATGCACAATTCCGAACAGCAGCCCACCACCGAGGGCTTCTCCCCTGCCTTCACAAGTGAGGCTGCAAAGAACATCTGTGTACGTATTGTTGCCTGCTTGTGGCTGTCGGGCTCAATTCCAGGCAGCGGAACATTTGGGCTGGAAGTTCATGAGCATTTTTAAACTGTTAATATCTAATTTTTCCTCCTGAAGGTTGTGGCAACTTAAGCTTACACTGATGATGCCCAAGTGCCCCCCGCCTCATGCTGGCCAGCACTGGCTATTTTGTGGTGGAATTTGCATGTCCCTGGTAAGAAGGGAGGTCAGGCATTTTCTCAGTCATGCTGCTTATGGCTGGGGTTTGGCGTCTGTCCTTCTCAGGGGCAAGTGGACAACATCTAACCAACTCTCCATGGGCCCCGTGGCTACCCCACCACTGGGTCAGGCAGAGTTGAGACCTACGGGGCACAGAATACCACAAACACTAGATTCACTTAATGCTTCTTCACTTGTGGCTCTTTTTTCAGTCCCTTCTCCCTCAAATGCAAACCAGAGGGCTGTCTCCTGAAAACGAGTGGTGAGCATCTTTGAGGTACCACCTTTCCAACTTCTTCCCGTGAGAGCAATAGGATATTTGAGCTTGTTTCCTAATTGCAAACCTTTAGCAGTGTTAGACCTAAGATTTTAAGAAAAGTTGTAGAAGCAAAACTGAAAAGCAAAAAAACCTTGAAAGGTCTAGTCTATAAGTTGGCCCAGTTCACATAATCCACCTGACAGGCTCAGAGTTTAAGAACCACCAGTCTGAGTGGAGCACACCACACCTAGCTCCTTCTACCCGGAGCCTAGCCAGGCCACCCTCCCTGTGAGCAGTGTGTGCCCCATCAGAAAGAAAGGAGGAGGAGAGGGAGAGAGGAGAGCAAGAGAGATGGCGTATCTGTAAGAAAAGTCAGTATATTTATGGTTTGCTTTATAAAAGTTACTATAATACAATGGTACATAGTATTGAATTCACAAAAATATGAACAAATATTTACAGCAAGACACACCACAACGGAAACACTTCTCTTCAAAACAAGTTACATACGGATGACAGAGTCTATATGCACAAACATCCCTAAAACTTATGGGTTCTCTTCTTTGCAGGAGGAGAGAGGCAGGGAGGGAGGGACAAGAAAAAAAAAAAGGCAGAAACCCCCAACTTTTCAAAAGCAAACATTTGTTCAATGAAAATGAAGGTATTGAAAGAAAAATGAGCCATGTTTCTGGATATGGCAAACCATTTTTGGGGTGGGGCGGGGGTTCCTGGGGACAGGGAGGGTGCAGCCCCTCGCCGCTTGGGCAAGGTGAGGCCAGGGTGAGGGGTGAGGCTGGCCCCCAACCCCGGTTTCCTCACATCCCCCTCCACTTCTTCTCGGGGGAGAGGGGTGAGAATGAAGGCAGCCCCTTGGGGGCTGCACAAGGAACTTAAATCAACCATCTCTACAAACTACACATTTCCTCATGTGAAAAATAAATATTTCCTCAGTTGCACAATTAGGCAGAAAACCGCAAACGGAAGAGAAGGTCGCCGCTGTGCCCAGGTCCCTCCTCTGTGTCTTAATGCCACCGATTTCATCGACCTTGAAACCTTGAAACTGGTGGGCACAATCTCAAACAGGGAGGGCATGGGGTAAAGAAATTAAAAAAAAAAAAAAAAAACACAACAAAACCACCAACGACAAAAAAAAGAGAAAAATAACAATTCTTTGTACAGAATTTACATGATAACAAGCTTGACACAAGCTGAAGATACCAGAGGCTCCGGGCCTGGGCCTGCGTCCTGGGGGGGCGGCCTGCTGGGAGCTCTCCCGTCTGGGTGAAGATGACTCCTGGTCACAACAGTCACTTTCCAGAAATTATTTACATGCCTGCTCTGCTTTCTGGGGTGAGAGGGACTTGCTGTGTGTGTGTGTGTGTGTGTGTGTGTGTGTGAGATTTTTGGAAATACAAAGAAATGAGCAAAAAAGTCTTCCCACATGTTTCTACAAGAAACAATGTTCCCGAGAAAAAGTCCTTTATGGCAGCCTATATACAGAAGTTGGTTCTGAACTTCAAAAACCTATTTCTTCCCTTCGTTTTGATTTTATACACGCACAGGAAAAAAAAAATCCATGGAAATAAACCCTGAAGAGGATGATGGGAAGGGGGTAAAAAAGGTTAAGAAAAAAAAAAAACAAAAAAACCTGTCAGACTTAGATCTGAGTTTTAAAATCTTCTCCAAGATTTTCCTTTCTCTGGGAGAATAATCTTCTCACCCCAAAAATAAATATGCTCTTGCCTTCTTGGGATGACGGGGCTGCTGGCCAGGTGAGTTGGGGTGTGGGCTAGGGACAAGCGGGTGAAGCTTATAAACAAAAAAATGCCACGTGCATATGGTCAGAGACCCGTAGTGGCGGGACTGGGGGACCCGCCTGCCCTGGGAGGCCCTCCCACCCGGGTGAAGGTGAGGGCAGGAGAGAGTAGACAGGACCCTTCCCAGTGCCCCCACACCCACACTGGGGCCTCAGGGAGGCTCCCTCATTGCTGGCATTCGAATGAGAAAGTAAACATTGAACCCAAGATTTTGGGGGTGGCGGGGTGTGGGGTGGCAGGAAGAGCCCAGAGGGGAAATTCCTGCCTGGGACCAGCTTGGCTCCACCAGGGTCTGCTAGGGGAAATGGCGCCCCCAGGCTGCTGGGGAAGGAACAGATGGGGGGGTCTTCTCCTCACTGAGTCACCTCCGCCAGCAGAGAGGGGGCCTTGTGTAGTGTTCTGAGGTCAGAGCCGTGTGGCCCGACCCCCCTCCTCTCTGCAGCACCTGGCCCAGCGCCCTGGCCCGGGGGTTCCGGAACGTGGGCCGACACGCCACCACACCGAGGCCTCTGCAGCCCCCGCCGGGGGTCCCCACTCTCTGATTCTGCTTTCACATTTCAACGGTTAAAACGTCTTTTCTTATGACGAGGAAGAGAGTAAAGAGAAGACAAAACAACATAGCAGCATTCATGGAAAGAGGCTGATGGGGAAGACGGGAAAAGAGAAGGACAGAGACAGAGAGACGGAGGGTGAGAGACACGGACAGAGAGTTTACGCTGGAGCTCAACGAAAATCCTGAAGGGAGCATTTTAAAAAACCAAAGAGACGTGGGCTGAGAGACAGAGAAGCCCTTTCCCACTGAGGGGCTGGAGCTGCGCTGGGTCCTGGGGGTAGTGTTGGGGGTGCTAGGCCCTGACATGGCCGCTGGGTAGGGGACAGCACCTGAAATGGGGGTGGGAGGTGGGGCTGGGCCCCCGGGCCCTGGGGTCCACGCTCGGGAGCCCCAGGGCGGCGCGGGCAGCCTTCCACGGGGCCTAGTTGAGTGTCCCCCGGCAGTTCTCAGAGCCACACAGGCAGGGGATCTTGACGTCCTCGATGGGGAACTTGTAGTCGTAGGTGATCTCCTCGTTGACGTTGATGTGCTGCTTCGAGTAGATGACAATCTTCTTCTGCGACTCCACCGTGATCACCTTGGCATAGCAGTTGGGCTGCGGGCGAGGCAGGAGGGGAGGCTGAGCCGAGGACTCACCCGGTACTCCACCCAGGCCCATCGCCACGAGGCCCCCCGAAACCCGATGGAGCTCCATGCCCGAGGCCTGACAAATGTGCCGCACGACCCCATGCCCACTGGCCACCTGCTCGAGCCTCGGCTGCCCTATCGGGGTGACAAGGACCCCCCCGCCTCTGATACTAAGTAAGAATGATGATGATGGTAATAATAATAAAATGTTGCCCAGGGCTTCAATTTCCATACAGGTGACTCCCCAAATTCTATTCCTGGCCCAGGCCTCACTTCAGAGCTCTAGAGAGGGGGGAGTCCTTCCGGCCCCTCGCGGCCTGTTCTAGCAAGCAGACTTTTATTGGCAGACGGGCATCCCCGTTCATTTACATACCGTCTACAGCTGCTTTTGTTACAATGACAGTTAAAGTAGCTGCTAAGAGAGCCTCTGGGCCACAAAGCCAAAAATATTTACTATCAGGCCCTTTACAGAAAAGGTTTGCTGGACCCTGCTCCAGACCCAGAAATCCAAGCACCTGCTCAATGTCTGCCTTTGGCAGCTCCAGGAGACATTTTCGACTCCGTAAACTCAAACCTAAAACTCAAGGGAGTGGCCATGCCACGCGTCCAGGCCCCCAGACACCCGCCTCCCCCACCTTCCTCCACCGATGCTGGATCGGGCCCACGGCCACGCCCAGAGGGTTCTACCCCCAAAGACCTCTTGATTCTGTCCACTGCTCTCCACCCCCACTGCCACGGCCCCAGGCAGGCCCTCTCACCACTCGGCTGGACTTCCGCGGCTCCCACTGCCTCTCAGTCCTCTGAGAAAATCTACTCCTGACCCAGCAGCCAGGAACTCCTGTCACCCCATGGCTCAAAACCTTCCAGCAGCCTGCCTGGCTTTTAGAGAAACTTCTCAGCTCTGTCGGCAAGGCTGAGTGATCTGGCCACCCCAACCCTGCCAACCTCATCTCTTACCTGCCCTCTCGCCCCCTAGTCCATCCCTGCTGCCTGCTTTGCTGGCCCTCAAACAGGTGTTCTCCCCTCCAGGGCCTCCCTGAGCAGAATGCGTGCCCCACTCACTGCCACCTGGGTGATCCCCTCCAAACCCTCAGATCCCATAGGAGAGGCAAGACGAAGTCCCTCCTGGCCCAGGTGATGATCCAGTCACGGTCGGGAGAGCTAGCTGGGTCGGCACACTCAGAGGGCCTGCACTCAGGGGCACATTTGGTTCTCCCAACAACCTACAGGGAGGGACTGTTTCCATCCAGATCAGGAAACTGAGGCACTGAGACATTACGTAACCAGACTACGGTTCCACTTGCTGAGTAGCGATGTCGTGACTCGAAACAAGAGTTTGGCATCTGCTCTGGAACTCGCCTGCCCCGTCGGAAGCTCCCCATGTTTGTCTTCAGCATGAGACTCACCCTCGTTACCAACACTCACTGCCCCCCGGGCCCGCGCCGTCCACCACCACCATCACTAGCCACGTGTGACTATTTAAGTTAAACCAAATTAAATGAAAAGCTCAGTTCCTCAGCGGCAGTGGCCACGGTTCAAGTGCTCAACCCAGCACGCAGCTCGTACCACATCAGTGCACAGCGCGGACGCAGAGCATCTCTGCCCCTGCACAAAGTTCTAGTGCACACCCCTGCCCCAGAACGAAAGCTGTGAACTATGAACTGAGCGGACCACTTCTTGAGCACCTTGGGTCTCATTATGCCCATTTTTCAGAAGAGAAAATTGAAGCTCAGGGGAGAAAGACTCCGTATACAAAGCCTCACCCCCCGCCCCCCGCCCCCATCACCCGCGGGTGACCAGAGCTTGGGAAGGAGGCCCCGCCGATTCCGTGCCAGAAGCTTCTGGGGGCAGCAGCGGCCCCGTCCCAGGCACTCACGTTGCAGCTGTGGTTGATGAAGCGCGCAAAGTTGCCGCACTTGGTGGCATCGATGATGGTGTCGTGGTCCACCCGGAACATGTAGCTGCTGCCAATGCCCTCGTCCTCGTAACGCTTTTCCCGCATGTCCGCGATCACCTGGCCAGGAGAAGGCCTCAGTCTGGGCTGGACCGCCCCGCCCCCACCCCTACGCCCAGCCCACCGGGCAGCGCCTACCTGGCGGATGTTCTGGCCCACGTACTCAATGACCATCTCGTCAGCCGCGATGGGCTCCATGGCGAACAGGCCCCAGTCGTGAATGTGGCTCTTGCAGAACTTGAGCTTCTTCTTCCGGAACTGGGGAGGGAAGGAGCTGAGAGGTGAAAGCCCTGGTCTCAGTCCCGCGGCCCCCCTGGCTGCCCTGCGTGGGGCCCGGCCTCACCTTGAGCTGGTTGAACTTGAGCAGGTCACTGTCACAGCTGCCAGTGAAGGAGGACAGCAGACGGCGCTGCTCAGAACGCCGCTCCGAGCCCGCCCGAGTGGAGGCATGAGGCTGCGCCGGGATGCTCATGCCCTGCCGAGGACGACGGCGACAGGTCAGGAGGGGTGGCTGGCCCACGGTCGGGGGGAGCTGGCCCACTCACCGTGGTCCTGGGTACCCGTGTCCCTATCGCATCCTTGGCGACACCCCCCGCCAAGCTCTGGTCCCTGTCTTCCCAACTTCCCAGCTTCCTTGCTCTGGGCTTGTCTGTGCCTGTCCCATCCCTACTTGTCACCTCTCCTCTTCCCTGCTCCTTCCTGCCAGAATCTGAACGTGCTCAACGTCCTCCAGGCAAAGCAAACAGCACATCTTTCCCTTCACACTTGCCGTCTTTCCCGTCTCAGCCGGAAGATTTGGAAATGCCTCCACTTTCAGGAGGGAAGATGGTGGGTGTCTATCCACCCCGACCCCCGTGGCTCTCAGCTCGGTGAGCTCATCCTTGCTGTTACCCTCTCTTAACATTTCCATCCTGATGACCAGAAGTCCCCCTCCCAGGCTCTCTACTGGGCCCAAAAATCCAACTAACAGACCTTATTACCTGGATGTTCCACAAACCCCAAAACTCAAGCCTCCCACCTCAGAGCTTGGCATCCAGCTTCCTAGTTCCCCAAGCCGGACCCAGCAACGTCCCAGCCAGTTCCTTTGTCCCCTACAGACAATCTGGCCCCCAGGTCTGTCCTTTCAGCTTCCTAATATTCTACTGTTCCTGATACTCTTTCAAACAAAGCCACTTTTTTCTCACGGCAAACGCAGTCGAACCTACCCACGTGTCTGGACTGGGACCTGCAGCAACTGTGCCGCAGTCTCCCCTCAGGACCCCTGCAGTCAACTCTCCACACAGCAGCCAGCGTGAGCTTTGAAAATCGGGCTGAGCCACGTCACCCTCACCCTCTCTCTGGAAACCCCCATGCAGCTCGCTGTCACACAGAATACAAACCTAACCTCATCACCACAGCCTCCAGGGCCCTGATAACCTGTTCTGTCTCTGGCCTCAACTAGTCTTTCCTGCCCTTTCTCACACCACCCAAGATCCTCCCCACCTCAGGGCCTTTGCACATGCTGTTCACTCTGTGTGTGACTTCCAGACTTAGTGAGTCCCTCTCCTGCTTTAACTTTTCTTTTTTTAAGTAGGCTCCACACCCAATACGAGGCTTGAACTCATGACCCCAAGATAAAGGGTCGCATGTTCTACTGACTAAACCAACCAGGCACCCTTCCTGTTTTAACTTTTTACTGAAGCCTTTTTCTACTTCTCTGTGGTGTCTCCCAGTTACCCACATGGCTCATTTCTTTACTCTATTCAGACCTGGCTCAACTGTCACCTTCTCTGACCCCTCTGACTCACCAATCCCTAACCTCCTCTCCTGTTTACCCCACTTGAAATTCCGTGTTTATTTGTTCACTTCTTTCCTACCTCCCTTCTGAAAGGTAAGTTCTGCAAGGAAGAGGATTTTGTTTCGTTCACTGCTGTAGACCCAGAACGGTGCCTGGAACACAGCAGGCACTCAACAGACATTTGCCAGATTTAAAAAGGAAAGAACGAACCTTCTGGAAATGCAACTCCAACTCGGCTCACATCCCTGATGAAAACCTCGGAGGCTCCCACTTCCCACCCTCGCCGCACTTCTCCCAACCTGAGCGCCCAGGTGAGTAACACCCTCTGTGCCGGCCCCTCGGGCTCCCCAAGCCCCCACGCTGCCTGCACCCACTGCAGCCGGGGCGGCTCCAGGGTGCCTGGGCAGCGACGGGCAATGCCAGGGGCAGAGGCAAGGGCACTGACGGCCGTACCTGCGTGTCTGTCGGGGGCTCGTCGGTGCTGGCGCGGCTGCTGTTGAGGTATCTGAGCTTATCCTTCTTGTCGATGGTATAGAAGCCCTCGCTGCGGGCACAGCCCGTCACGTGCTCACGGATGCCATCGTCCCGTTTCTTTTTCTTAGCTGAAGAGAGGCTGGTGGGTGGGTGTGGGTTAAGGGCCACATGGACATTCTTGGAGAGCCCCTCCCAGTCCTTCCAGAGGCCAGCCTCCCTACCCTCAGGCTAAGCCCCAGGAGGCTCCACCCCCCACAGCATCTCCCGATGCTCCCAGCTCCGTCAGGGGTACCTAGTTGCATGGCTCTGCGTGTGTTTCTTAGCCACTTTCTGCCTCAGTTTCCCCATCAGCAACCTGGGGCAATAACTATGCCTCTATGAATGACTGCATATGCTTAGGTGCTTAGCAGACTTCCTGAAACAGAGAATTGCTGAGTAAATTAGTTTGATATAGCGGGGATGACGTCCGCTCCAACGGATAGTGCTGTCCAGAGTGGCCAGAGTAATAACCAACTATCAGGGTAGCATCGTGGTCTGGAGCCCAGATGCTGGAAGCAGATTTGCCTGGGTTCAACTCTCAGCTCTGCTACTTCATAGCTGTAGGACTTCGGGGAGGTCAGTTAACCTCTTTGAGCCTCAGTTTCTATAGAAATAAAATGGGAATAACAGCCCCTACCTCACTGGGCTGTTGGGAAGATTAAATGAGGTGATGAGGGGGCTAGAGTGGGCCCCCCGGTCCCTGCTACTGTGATGTTGTACAATTGCAGTGCTACACTGGGCCCCGAGACCTGCTCCCTCGGGGGCTGAGACGGGCCTGGCACAGAAGGTGGTGACTCCATATGGAGCCTGGCATGGTGGCAGCCCAGACACGGCTCAGTAGGTGATGGGGATTTGTGCTGGTGCCTTCGTGGGTGTCCTGGGAGACAGGGCCCAGGGAGGTGGGCGAGGACCGCGCCCCGTCGGCTAGGATATAGGGATGGTAGACCCAGAGGGTGTCATTGAGCCAGTCCATGCCGTTGTCCTGCTGCAGCAGCCGCTCGTAGGTGACACACAGGAAGCGGATGTCCTCCTCATCGATGCCACCATTCCAGATGTCATACAGGATGGTCATCTCCTCAAACTCCGACCGGGGCCGGAAGAGGGGTTGTGGTGGCGAGAGCTCAGGCGAGGCTGGGGCCACCAGATCCTCGTGGCGCTTCTTAGGCGGCCGGCGCCAGGGCCCCCGAACCTTGGCCAGGTCCATGAACTCCTCAGTGACCTCATCACGCCCGCGGGGACCCGGAGGGATAGCCTCGGAGGGCCACTGGTTCTCCAGCTCCTTAAAGGGCAGCTTGGTGGACTCAACAGGGGGTGGCGGTGGGGGCGGAGGAGGCTGGGGGGGCAGGGGCGGTGGGGGGGCTGGGATCCCCGCGTTCCGGAAGTCCAGGGTCACGGCCCGGGGGTCATGGGTGCTGGGAAAGACAGGGGTCTGTGGCTGGCCCGGCAGGAGCAGGAGGTCCCTGCCGAGGGTGGCCCCCGCTGGCGGCCGGACCAAGGGTCCATCCAAGGAGAGCACAGCCGGCGGGGATCGCCGGGGCCTGCCCGGCTTCCTCTTGATAGGGGGTGGGCACGGGGCCAGCGGCGCGGGCAACAGCGGTGGCAGCTGGGCAGGGGCCCGGGTCTGGGCCCGCAGGACAGGGACGGGCAATGCCAGGGGCAGAGGCAAGGGCAAGGGCAGGGGAAGAGGCAGGCCCGTCTCCAGGAGCACCGGGGAGGCCAGGGGGCCAGATCGCTCATCGCGCCGGCCAGCTGGGAGGGGACAGACAGGCAGGAGCAGGGGCCCGCCAGGCTCGGGGAAGGTGGGTGTGAAGCTGAAGTCCCGACCAGGTGTCCTGGGGAGGCCCCCACTGCTCAAGCTCGGGGACTGGGATGGGTAGGAGAAGGGGCTGCCGGGCACCTGTGGGGAGCTCAGCGACAGGCCGCTGCTGCCCCCTGACAGTGGGGGCTCCCCACTCGGTGTGGCCGGCACTGTCTCTGTACTCTGTGACTTGGCCAGGCTGCCACAGAGGCCCGGAGTACGCGGGGGCTGCTCCTCTGGAGGGGGCTCCAGAGGGACGGGTGGGTGTGGGGGGTCTGGGGTCTCGGGCTCTGGTGGTGGGCTAGGCGGCCGGGGCGGTCGAGGGGGTGGTAACGGCGGCTGCAGGGGTAAGGAGAGCAGCGTAGGGGGCTCCACTTCCAGGTCATCCTCTGCAAAGAGGTGGGCAAAACCAGACCATTACTATGCGATTCAAACATCTCGCAGTGCCCTGTTTATGCTGCCCTACTATGTGCTTAATACCTGACCTCATAGCCCTCTGAGCCCCCTGGAGTTCTGTGAGTATGGGGACTGTCCCCCTACAGCTAAACTACTCAAGGCTTCTCAGTGGAGTCAGGCACACAGTAGGTGCTTGATAAATGATGGTGGAATAAATGAAAGACATAAGGAGACATGGTTGCTAGCCTTTGACATTATGTCCTTAGAATGGTGTCCTTGTGAACAGGAAATGTCCCGTGGACCAAGAAAACGAGCTCTGCTATTGAATAAAATCCAACAAGTCCCTTTTCTGCAGGACTTATCAGAGCCTTTCTCCTAGCATTTATCTCCACTGTCATATAATACATTTTTCTAGCTCATCTGCTGTCATTTATCACCCTGCCCTAGAATGTGAGCTCCATGAAGACGGATATTTTTGTCTGTTTGGCCCGCTGTCGTATTGCAGTGCCTACAACAGTACCGGGGGTACAACGTAGGCTTAGTAAGTACCTATGACAATACTCAAAGACCTGTGGTTCTGTAGCCAAATTATACAGAATTAAAGAAAATACAACAGGTTTTTTTCCTGAAGGACTTATCAGAGGTACGAACTAACCACACATGGCTATGTAAATTTAAATTAAACTTAAACAACATTACAAATTCAGTTCCACTTGCCACATTTCAAGTACTCTTAGCAACACCGGGTCTAATGGCTATGGTATTGGACAGGGCAGAGAAAGAGGACATTTCTATCACTGGAGAAAGTTCCATTAGACAGTATGTTAGAGCCTTTAGTATGCTCTGCGCAGTTCCATCAAGGTGGTGGAGGGGGCAGTGGTGTCCACGGCCCCTCTCACCTGGCGCAGTACCCCAAAGCCTCCCCCACCTGCCTGTCACTAAAATGACCATGCACACGGCTGGCCCCCCAACCTTCCTGGGAGCATCCCGTAGGACTAATGGGCCAGTGGGGAATTATTGGCACTGAGGACTGGGGACAGCAGCAGTGCCCTGAGGGGACTACCTGGAGTTCTGGCTAGGTGCCCGGCCCCATGCTGGCACATTATGTCCCCTCACCCTGTCCTCCCATATGACCTCATGCAGGAGACACTATCCATTGATCCCATGTTACAGGTGAGGAAACCGGAGCTCGGGAAGGTTCAGCAATTTACGCAAAGGAGCCTGGGCTCATTCTGTCAGCGAGGACTTCCTGCCTCCATCCCCACCACCCCCCCGGGGGCTGCAGGTGTTACCTGGGGTACGCTCCGGGGACGGCGGGGGCCGGGCCTCCATCTCTCCGGCCAGGGGCTCTGGAGACCGCAACCTGGCCCCTTCCTGCTTCAGGCCCGGCTCCTCGGGGGGCTCCTTGCAGCTGGCCAGCTCCTCGGCACACACAGGCAAGGGGGGCTCTTCCGGCATGGGCGTCCGCTCCTCGGGGGCTTCATCCTCAGCCTCGATGTCCACCTCCTCTTCCATGACCGAGGACTCTGTCACAGGGGCCCCCGTGGCCACATCCTCTTCCAAGTCCTCGTCGGGAGCTGCGGGAGCCGTACTTTCATCTGCTGCTGCCTCTTCCTCTTCCTCCTCCTCCTCCTCCTCCCTTGCCACCAGCTCCTCTTCATCCTCTGAGGACGATGACGAGGACTCGGAGCTTGATTCGAACTCAGAAGACTCAGAGCTCTCGCTGGAGGACCCAGCTCCAGCCTTGGAAGTGGCGATGCTCACTGTCTCCTCTGGGCAGGGGACACAGGCAGGAGCCCTTCAGCATCTGCTGTGCTCCAGCTAGATGCTTCACCAAAGCTCTTAAACTGGTGGCACCCGGGCTCAACGTGGCCCTCAGCTATCTGGGGGACGTGTGCGTGTGTGTGCGCGCACATGCGCTTAGATGTGGCAACCAGTCACCATTTTTAAAAACTGAGGTGAATCCACAGAATGTAAAACCATTTTAAAATGAATAATTCAGTGGTATTTAGTACATTTGCATGTTGTACAACTACCTCTAGTTCCAGAACATCGTCATGAGCTCGAGAAGAAACCCAACATCTTTAGTGTGATACCGCCCCTCTATCCTCCCATCTTCAGACCCAAGCAACCACTAGTTTACTTTCTGTCTCCAGGGACTGACCTATTCTGCACACGTTAATATAAGTGCAATTGTACAGTATGTCATGTGTGTGCATTTTAATGAGTTCACATTTTGAAGGCAAGCAATCTTGCCCCCAAAGTATTGCTGAAAGCTGCTCAGGCTCTGCTCTGCTCTGCAGGGGGGCCCTGGGCCAGGCCTGGTGCTTCAGCCTGCACTGCTCACCTCCGTCTGAGTCCTCTTCTTCCTTCTCGCTCGCCTCCGACAGGGCAATGTCCTCATCATCATTCTCAGACTCGTCCTGCTCATCACTGTCTTCATCGTCATCCTGGGGGAGAGGGATGGGAGGCAAGGGTCTGCCAAAGGGGCCCCTTCACCTGGCACAGCACCCCAGGCCTCCCCAACCCAAATGTACCTTATCTGACGTGGATGAGGTCGAGGAGGAGGAGACCTGGCTCCTGGGGCCTTCCTCCTCCTCCTCCTCCTCTTCCTCCTCCTCCTCCTCCTCCTCTCCCTCCTCTTCCTCCTCAGTGCTTTCCCGCTCCTCCTTGTCGGAGGCCGAGGATGAGGGTGAGGTCGTGGAGGAGCCTGAAGACGAGGACGCCGATGATGATGAAGACACCGACAGTGACTCCTTCTCGTCCTCCTCCCCACCACTGTCCAGCTCCAGCGGCCTGGCTGGCCGTCGCCGCACGCCCACACCCTTGGGGTCCCGCTTGGTAAGCTCGCAAGGGGCATCCTCCATGTCCCGGTCCCGTTCACGCTCTGACTCTGAGGAGAGAGAGGGGCGTCTGACGCGGGCTAGGGAAACATTGGAGGAGACCCCAGCACCAGGGGAGAGGTGCATATACCTTCATCTTCCTCATCCACAGAGGTTGAAGGTCGCAGGCGCTTCTGGTCACCAGAAGAGGCTGTGTCTGGCGGCTCCTTCCTCTTGACCTTGAAGGAGGGCAGGCGGATGGCCCCGCGCAGCCCGATGCCCAGGCCGAGGCCCTCGTAGCCCAGGCCCTCACCCTTGCCCCACGACTCCAGCAGGCACGAGGCGATGCGGTCCTTGGGCTTTGGCCTGTCCTCGTCCTTGTGCTCACCTGACTTCACTGGGGTCAGGGAGGCCTGGGGTGCCAGAGAGGAGGAGACTGTCACCATGGTTACGGGGCAGCCCTCTCTTAGCAGCCTGCCTTCCCTCAAAAGTGACAGCCACACCGTAACTGATACTTCCTTCCCACAAAACTGGCTGCGCTCTGTGCCCACGGCTCAAGACGCCGCCAGCGCTCCACTCGGCCTCACTGAACCTCAACGTCCCCACCTGCAGAGCAGGCTACACGTGGCAAGTGCACATCCGTGTCGACACACGAGCTTCACGAAGTCACACTCACTGTCCTACTTGGGGTTACAGGGAGCGCTGCTTCCAAGAACACACCTGGGGGGGGAGGGGCCGGCCGGCCGCCCTGGGGCGCCCCGCACCCGCTGCCTACCTTGGCCATCCGCTCCTTCTTGTCCCACCACTCATCGAAGGCCCGGAAGGCCACCACCTCGACCATCTTGCGGTTCAGGTCACGCTTCATGATGGCCTTGAGCTCTTTGAGCACCACCAGCAGGACGCCATCGACAGTGGCCTTGTGTGGGTCCTCCTGGCGTGGCACGTAGCCTGGTGGCGGCACCGACGGGTCAAACTTGGGGAGGGGTGGCCAGGGCTGCCCGCGGCCCGGCCCGCTGTTGCTCAGGGAGAACGGGCCCCGGTAGGGCGGCAGGTTGACAAACTGCAGCCCAGCTGAGGCCGCCGCCGCCGCAGCGGCCATGAAGGGTGGGTAGGGGCAAGCGCCCTGGCCGGTCATCAGACGGCTCAGCATCTGCGTTTGCATCTGGAAGGACATGGGCATGCCGCCCCACTGGCCACCCAGCACGTGGCTCATATCCACCTGCATCACGGGAAACAGCCCCGGAGGGAAGGGTGGCAGCGGCGGCAGGATGGGCGGGGGTGGGACACCGGGCGGGGGCGCTGGCAGGGGTGGCGGGGGCACTGTCACAGCTGGGTGGGCCGGGGGCGGTGGGGGCGGGGGCGGGGGCAGAGGTGGGGGCATGGGGAAGCCTGGCTGTGGTGGGGGTGGGGGCGGGGGCGGGGGCAGTGGTGGGAAGCCGGGGGGCGGGGGCAGCGGCAGGGTCGGAGCCAGCACAGAGGGGGCCGCCACGGCTGCCGCCCCTGGGGTCACCACCATGGGTTTGGGGCAGTCGGCGCTGGTGATGGGGGCTGAGGGCATCTCATCATCCGAGATCTCCATGTCCTCGCCCGAGGACTGCTGGCCCTGCAAGGAGAGCCAGGAGAGAGTGGTGAGGTTAAGCCTGGGAGGCCAAGCTGGCTCGTGGAACGCTTCCAAACACCAAAAAGTCACACAAGCCTTCCGCAAGACTCAGGAGCAACATGGATTCTGCGGTTCAGATCCTGGTCCCCTCCCTTCTGGACCATGTGGCGAGTCACTTAACCTTGCTAAGCCCCAGTTTCCCCATTTGCATAATGGGCATCCCAGTACCTGCCTCACAGTTTATGAGGATTCATTCATTCATTCAACAAACACTTGCTTGGCACCTGCTGTGGGCCAGGCACTGTTCGAGGTGCTGGGGACACAGCGGTGAACAAGACCGACAAAATCCTTGCTCTCATGGAGCTAAGCTTCTAGAGGGAAGAGGCAAACGATAAGCAGAATGAAGATGTGAAATACACAGCCCACCATGGAGAAAAAGGAAGCTGGGGAGGGAGATGGTATGAAGAGGGAAGCAGATTCTGTCAGCTTGAGAGATTCTATTTCCATTTGTACTCAGAAAAGGTAATACTAAAGTGCTACAGTGCTTCGACGTCTGACCATCTTTCTAAGGACTTGATATATATACTAACTCCGTTAGTCCCCAGAACGACTCTACAAGGTAGATCTGCTATCTCCACTTTTACCGAGGACATTGGAACACAGAAAGCTTAGGTAACTTGCCCAAGGCCACAGAGCCAATAAGAGATGGGACCAGGATTCAAACCAGTAAGTGGCTCCCCAGCCTGCGCTCCCCGTCAGCCTGCCATCCTCACTGAGGCGGAGAGGGCCAGATGGCCAAGGTGACGTTTGAGCAACAAGGTTTAGCAGTTTTAAGGCCGTATAAACAGGAGGTACGTCCTTATTTTCCTCAGTTACTCTTCGCATCTAGTCTTGAGACTGCACACTTAGCGTGAGCCAGCGTGGAGCTGAGTGCTGTGTTTCATTTCTTGTCTGCACTCTACCTTGCAAGGTGGGGGTCTACTCCAACCCCTCTGACAAGTGAGGGAACAGCCCCAAAGCCACTGGCCCAGGAGGCACAGCCAGTCAGAAAGAAGGCTGGCACTCAAGCTCAGGATGGATCCCCGGGGTTCAGCGGTACCAGGTGAACAGGGGAGGAGCCGGGGAGGACTCCAGCTCTGAAATGGGCACGGCCCCTTTACACCAGGACACAGGGCTTTGGGAAGTTCGACACACAGGCCTGGAACTGGAAGGGGGCACTTTGGTGTACATGGCAGAGGTGGAGTGAAAAGGCCGAGCAGGGGTGGGGGAGAGGAGAGTTGGATCGCCCCCAGGCTCTAGTGTCAGGACAAGAGGTGACTAGGCTCAGTCAGGACCTGCCCTAGATGAACTTGGCTCAGGAGACGGAGCCTTTGCAGGTTGGAAGAGACAGGGAGTGCATCTGAAGGCTGAGGGGGCAGCGTCTTAGAGGCTGTAAGGTTAGAGGTCAGATCTTCAGGAGAGCGAGTCCACAAAGGGAAATGGACGGGGGGGGGGGGGGGGGGGGGGAGCGCCGCGGGGAGGGGGAATACCAAACTTTCAGCAGCGGCAGCAAGCTCTGGATTTTGCTAGACCCCCCTCTACACATACACACACTCTCTCCCTCCCCCCCCTCAGGGTCCGCAAGCACTTGCTGGAGGAGAGACTGGCAGGCTCAGCACGATTCTCAGGGCCAGAGCCCGGGAGATCAGTCCCGGACAGCGCCCAGCTAGGCGAGCGCAGCACACGGAGGGTTAAGCCGGCACGGCGGCCAGCCAATCGCAGGGAGACCCGGATCCTGCGCTCCAGCCCTCGGCCCTGCCCCTCCCTCCGCCCCTCCGGCGCCTGGGGGTGGGGGTGAGAACCAGCGGGAACTAGCCGAGCGCTGAAGTGCTCAGCACCAGCCCGCGCCGCCGGGCCTGGAGCTTCCCTCGCGGCACCTCACTTAAGCCGAAGACAGTGTGAGGCAGGTACTTCCACCGTCCCATTTCACAGACGATGAAACTAAGACTCAGGGAGGGAAAGTGCCTTACCCAAGGTCACATAACCAGTAAGTGACAGAGCTGGGTCTCCAGGCTCAAGGACTGGAGCCTGAACTTTTAACCACCAGCCTCTGTGAAGAAAGGGAATGTCCCTCAGCGGTGCCCCCTGCTCTCTCTCCGGAGTGTTCAGCCTGAGCTGGGTGGGACAGCCTCCCGCTCAGTCCGGAGGAGCCCGGGTGCTGCTCTCCAGGCTGCCAGCAGGGGGCTCCCGAGGGCCAGCCTGGACGTTATCAGTACTGTGGTCTTCCCAGGGCTAATGTCCTGGGGCATCCCGACACCACCTTTCTTGGGCCTCGGTCTCCCCTTCCCTACAGTGGCAAGATGGGAGAGCCCAGTCCCTCCGGCTACTCCGGGCTTCCCAGTCCTGGACCAGCCAGTCAGCATTGGTAAACATCCCCTCACCGCAGGTAGCAGAGGGAAGATGGCAGGGCTCTCAGCCCCCCACCTCTGCACACCTGTCAACTCCTCCTGCTCAGACCCCTTGGCACCAGAAACCACTTCCCTAGAACCGTCTGGAGGCCCTCTGGAGCACCGGCCACCTGCAGTCCCCTCCTGGGCAGGCCAAGTTCCTCTCTGTTCCTCCCTGAGGCAGCCAAACATGCCTAATCAAAGGGCCTGGGAAGGGGGGTGACCCTCCTTCCTGCCGCCCACAGGGGCACAGAGCTCTGTCTAAGTCCCTGGCTGCTCATGCCCGCTGGGCGCACAGGTTCCAACCCAGGTCTTTGGGAGGGCCAGGACAGGTGCCTGGACCAGAAATGGGGAGGAGCAGAACCCAGGGAAGATGACCTAATCCTTCCCTCCAAGGGACTGCAGCACACAGCAGCCCCCACCCCAGCCTGGAGGCTGGAGATTTGGGTAACAAGACCCCAGATGAGGATCTATGGGTGAGGAGCGGTGGGGAATGGTCAATTTTGCCTGTTTCTGGCTGTGGCCCTCCCCTGGGCTAACCCTTAAAGCCTTCACTCCTGGAGACAGAGGGAGAGGGCTAAGGGGAATTTCAATGCCCTCCCTGCCCACCATGGCCTCCTATCTCTTCAGAGGGCACTAGGTTCTAGGAGACAGTACTCCAGAGCTCCCACCTGGCCTAGCCTAAGAATGCTCTGGCTAATCCCTCTCCCCAAATAAGCCTGAGTGTCAGGATCAGCCCTGATCACCCCCAAGCCACCCAACAGAGGAGGGGATCCAGAACCATTACCACAGTCCATACTATCTGGGGTCTCGGTAAACTCCTACCCAAGAAGCTCAAGTCAGACTTGATCCCTAGGAAATGTCTCAACTTCCCATACCTAACAGGAGAGCAACAGAACCAGGTCATGTTTCCCTTCTCTCTATGGCTGCTAGGCTGCTCAGAGCCAAACCAGCAGCTCAATCACAGCCCCTGGTGCTTTTTGCATTCTCTTTTTATTCTCTGTATTTGACCTGTTATTTTAGCTGCCCTAACCCTGTTGCTTCTGTGTTTTAGCTAATTGTCCTAAGGAGGTAATGTTTCAGAGGAGGAAAGAGGGAGACACAAGATAGACAAAACCAATCCAAGACAGAGGTGGACAGACATGGTGGTACCTCATCCATCTTCTCTGAGGTTGGGGTCCTGTCTCCAGCCAGGTCCAAGGCTACCTCAGTTGTCTGGCCCAGAATACCAGAAGGGTCCGGGGGGCCTGGCTCCGGAGGGGGCCGGGGCCCCAAGCCCAGGTCAAGCTCATCATCCTCATCTGAGTCGGGCAGTGGCGTGGGGCTGATATCCTCCAGGCCGGTGCTGGAGGGGCGTGAGGAGGGCGGTGTGGGGCCTCGAAAGCCTGGCTGGGAGTTGGTGCCAAAGGGGGCCAGTGGGGAGAGCTGGGAGGAGGAGGAGGAGATAGGGCTGCCCTCCATCTGCAGCTCCGTATCCGAGTCCTGCTCCCGAAGGAAAGGCAGCTTGGTGCGCTGTTCCTTCAGCAGCATCTCTATGCGTGAGTCCAAGCTGTCATGGGGCTTCTCCAGCCCCGCAGGTGATGACTCCAGCGTGGGCGTGCCTGGACTGTCGCAGGGCTCAGGACTCCAGCCAAAGGTCGGCCGGCCACCCAGCTCCATGCTGTTGGCATCAGGAGGTGGTGGGCCAGGCGGTGTGCCTGGCTTCTCCTTGGTCAGCGGCTCAGCGGGTGGCAGGGGTGGGGGAACAGGTGCTCTCCGGAATTCCCCGCTGTCGCGGGCCCCAAAGGCGGCTGTGGTGGCGGGCTCCTCAGGGGGTGGGGGGAAAGGGGGCACAGGGGTCTGATACGGAGAGAAAGTTGACTTGAATGTGACTCCAGGAGTGGGGGTCGCTGGGGCAGGTGGTGGAGTGTGGGCGAACGTGGCCGAATCCTGTGGTTGGGCCTTGAACGGAGGGCCGCCGTTGCCCCCACTGCTGCTGACTGCCCCAAATGGGAGGTCCACAGAGCCCCTGAAGGCCGCTGGTGCCCCTGCCACTGCAGTGACCGCGCAGGAGTTGTGGACATAATGATGCTCGTGGCGGCGGTTGTAGGCATCTGTGAACTTGCTCTCATGGCGCCGGGCCTTGAAGGTCACTGCGGGGTCCTGGCTGAAGAGGTAGGAGGGTGTGGGCTGGCGGCTGGAGTAGCTGGAGTCCTGCGAGAAGGGGGTGCCCAGGCGTGGCGTGAGCGGCGTGCCCTGTCCGTAGGAGTTGGGTGTGTCCAGGCGGCAGCTGGAGTATGCAGTGTCCTGGGAGAAGGGTGTCCCACCACTATTGGGGGTGACAGAGGATGAGCCGGAGCCACAGCCCGCAGCTAGGCTACCGTCCTTGAGGCGCTTCAGAGCATCTGACAGCTAGGGAGAGAGAAGGAGAGGGACAGCGGTGTGTGAGATCCCTGGGGGGAATCCTGCAGTGGGAGGGGGCTGTTCTCCCTTCTCACTCGGGGGATCTCAGAGCCACGCTGGTCACGCTAGAACTGCAGCACGGTAAAAGGAAGGGGGGGCAGGAGATTGAAGAGGAGTTTCTGGATGGTCCTAACTTTTCTCTAATCTTAGGATATCCGGTTATCCTCAAGGAACCTTGAGGATTTTTTATAATCCCTAAAGCAGAGAAAAGAGAAGATCTGACATCTTGGTTTGAACTGGGATTTCCCTCCTGTCTCAGACTGTCAGAAATCAAAGACCTTCCAGCAGGAAGAACTATGGTTTGGGGAGTGAGGGGGTGGCCAAGGGCCCTGTTCCCTCCAGTCTCCCAGTGTTTTAGGAGTTAAACAGCATGACTTGGTTAAAGTGCCTAATGGACAACCCAGCAAGTCAGCAAAAGACGCTTCATTCTGGCAAAGCTAAGTTGTTGGGGAAGGGCTGACTGAGCATCTCCCCGTGTGAGGGTGGTCTAGGCGGAAGGCAGTGGTTGAGTAAGGAGTCAGTCTTGCTCTGGAAAGAGGGACCTATACTCCGCTTTCCGGGGGCAGGGGTAGAGCAGTGCACAGGACATCAGACACAGCAACGTTTCAGCACCAACACAAAGTAAGCCCTCGTAGGCTGTGGGTCTCTGGGAATCCCAGCCTGGGCAAGGCCAGGCTCCTTTCCCTCCTGGGCTCTGGAGTCCAACGCTGGAGATGGTGAAGTGGGGGCGGGGGACACACCAGAAGCTGGTGATGAGTGAGAGTGTGTGTGTGTGTGTGGGGAGGTGCTGATGGTGATCTACCCACCTGCAGGGTCTCATTCACGATTGGAGAGACAGCATCCAGCTCACCCACTGGGAGGGTCTGGGGTGTGTATCGGCCTGTGACCAACAGTTCGTAGAACCGCATGCGGGTTTCCCCTGTGGGAAGGGCAAGGGAGGGAGGACTGAGGGAGGCTCCAGGTTGGGGCAGACCCCACAGGTTGGCTTCCCTGTGGGCCCCTTGTGCCTGAGACCCCCAAGCCTGGGAAGCTTGTGTGACCCTGACTAGGTAACCACCTCTCTTTGCACCTCACTGAGAAGTCCTATCTGTTCAACGAAGCTGCTAAACTGTATGATTTTTCTGACCTTAAGGTTCAGAATTTAATCCTCTGTGCGACTGGGGCTCCCCCCAAAACAGAAATGCCACCCCAACACAAAGCCTTTTCCTGTCACTTGGGCCATGGCACCCAAACAAAGAGTCAGGTCTTCCCTAACAGCCAGAGCCTATAGCAAGTGGAGAGACCCAGTGACACAGAGGCCACATTGTTGCTAACTATCTGGGGCCAGGTGACCAGCAGAGTTTGTAAAACACACTCTAGCACCACATTACTGTGAACTCCACAGGCCTCCTCCTCTGAGCAGGCTCCCCAGGCTCCCCAGGTCTGCCTGGGACTCAGTCCCACAGAGCCCTGTCTGGTAACCCTCCCCCCACAGCAGAGAGAGGCCTCTACAGAGCAGGGGGCCCCAGATTATTGATATTTATAGAGCCCTCTGAAGCAGCTGCTTACATATGCAAAGGAGACGCATTCCTTGAGCTACACTTTACACTTTACTGGTCTCTTTCTCGAAATTCGAAATACGAAGTTAGTTGGCAGTCTCTGAGGGCCTCCCACTTTTTTTTTTTCTTTCCCCTTTTCAGAAATGAAATGGGCATGTGACAGGGAGAGGGCTCCATATTCAATTCTCAGAGAGACATCAGACTGCAGCCACCCAAGGGATATGTAGATTTGGAAGGGTCTGTAGGCCCCCGACAGAGACTGAGATACTAGAGGGAGGGAGAGGGGTGCTGTGGCTTAGGCAGGAACCTGGGCTCGTGCCCTGAGGAAACTCAGAACTAGGTACAGCCTTGGCAAGACTTTGTGGGATAACTGTGCCCACCCAGTTCCAGCATCCCTCCACAACCTCCAGCAAGGGCTTAGAGACCCAGTCAGTAGGTATTCATTATTAAAAGCAAAAAAGAAGGGTCTGGATTTTCCAGTTTGGGTTTGGTGTGCCCTGGTTGCCCCTAAACCCTGTGTTCTCAGAACTCCTGGAAGCTGCCGACCGAAGCCCTCCCAGGCAGTATCTCCCAGGAGACCCCAAGAGGCACTGGACCCAACAGTGCCTGTCCAGTCACAGGGCACGCTGCTCCTCAGGGCACCCAGCACCTTCTTCTATATTGGTGGGAACTTCCCTAGAGAGGCCACAGGCAAACTTTGGGGGATGCCCTAGAGTCCTACAAGCCCCTCTATCCAGCATCCAGCTTCTCCTCCCAAGAACCTAAGGGAGGAAGGGTGGCTTCTCCAGCTCCCCTCTCCCAGCAGCCAGCTCAGAGGGAGTACAGAGCGGGATTCCGGTGCACCGCAGGTGCTGCTGTCTCTTTAAGAGAGAGGAGGGAAGGCACAGTGTCAACCCTTGAGCACCCAGAGCAGCCCGCCCAGCTCTATCGGAACATTATCAATGAAACCACACTCTGGGCCCAGATTCGTTTTCCACCTCCAGAGGGAAGGGGTAGCACTGGGGGGTTTGGGACCCTGGATCCTTGGAGGGCCCTCTTTTTAGTTGAAGGACCTACCCTTTATGTATTTAAAGGCATTCTAGCGGCTCTCCCTCAGCCCCTCACAAATAAACAAACCCTGCCTCCTCCCCTAACCCAGATGGCAACACTGGGGACCGCCTAAACCCAGGCCACCAGGGCTCGGAGAGCGGCCCACAGGGGTGTCACTGGTGGGGAAGCCTCTGGGTGGTCCCTAGGGGTACATGCAGTAGCCAAGGACAGCACATTTGGTAAATTATAGCTTGTCTCCTAGCAACAGACAACACATTTAGCTCCACGTGACTCTACCCTCAGGAGGGGGCAAAAAAAAAAAATAGGGTTGTGGGGGGTCCCCAACACTACAAGAGGGGCTCTGGGAGGGAAAGGAGTCATAGTGACAGGGCCTGCCCCCCGGCGGTAGGTTGTCCTAAGCAGGCCTCCACTCACCTTTAGTGTCCAGCTCCACGTGGATGATATTGCCCATGACTGAAGTGCTGTGCAGATGCTGAACAGCCTCCTTGGCTCCCTTGACCGTCGCAAAGACCACCTTGGCAATGCCCAAGTGCTTCTTGGTCTTAGGGTTGTACAAAATCTCCACCTCCTCCACCTCCCCATACTTCTTACACATGTCCCTCAGGAAGTTTTCTCGGATGTTATCATTCAGCTTGGCAAATGTCACCTGCTTCGGAGGCACCGGGCCCACGTAGAACTCATCGATCTGGCAGGGACGAGGGGGAAGGGAGTTTGGAGAACATTGAAACCGAAGGGAAACACAACATTCCCCACTCGCATGCCCGATGAAAACAATGAAAGGTAAAAAATATATATATATATATTTTTTTTTTTTTTTGGAAAAAAAAAAATGCACGCGGGCGGGCCCGGGAAGCAGAGGATTAAATCGTTTGGAACGTGGAAGTCCTCTGGGTTCGAAAGGAAAGGGGAAAAAGAAACAGTTTCTCTTTCCCCACCCCCCGTTCCGGCCTCCTCTCCCTGCTGCGGGGTCAGGGGCGAACCCTGGGTCTAGGAAGTTGTCCCCCTTAAGCCACAAGGCTGAGAAGGGGGGCGGGTCCCGGGGTAGAGCCGCCGGGCTGGCAGGAGCCAGGTGGGGACCCGAAGCCCCCAGCTGGGCCGGCAGGACACTGTATCAGATCCTGGATTACAGTTTCACTGAGTGTTACTCTGTTTACAGTAGCCCAGAGGGATCACCCCTCTCGCTGACATCTCCCCCTCCCCGCCAAAACTTCCCCGGCCGTGGACGGCGGGAACTCAGAATCGGGCTGGGCTCGGTCAGGACTGGCGTTATTTTCGAACTCGGGGAGTGGGGGCGGGAAGACCGTGGGGTCGGGGGGAGGGGTCCTACCTTGAATTTGGGCACCGACAGCTCCAGCTCCTTGGTTTTGGTCCAGATCCCAACGACCCGGGGATCTTCAACAATTTCCACCGGGCGGTTGCTGGACATCTGTGGGGAGGCATGGGGGGGCGGGGCGGAATGGGAGGGCTGGTCCCACTCCCCAGGGGCAGGGGCAGACCCCCTTCTCCAGGCACTTGTCAAACTCCAGGACTGGGGACCCGGCTGACAGTTGGCCCGGTGGTCGGAAGGGGGGGACGCTGGGCGGCTCGAACCCTTTCCCCCCCGCCCCGGGCTCGGCTGGGGGTGGGTGGGGGCGGCGGGGAGGCGCGCCGGCTACTCACCGCCAGGCTGAAATGCTGCCCATCGTAGCGGTACAGTTTATGATGCCCCTTTTTCAGAGCCGGGTCAATCATCAACTTGTAACTTCTCCAATGGTGGTTCCTCCTCTCGCCCGAAGGGCCGGGCTGCGGCGGGGGCTGCTGGTGGTGGTGGTGGGGGGGGTGACTGTTCTCCATGCCGTTAACCCAACCTGAAAACGAGCAAGTTGTTGTCGTCTCCGCCGCGGCGGCGGCCGCTTCTACACACACGCGAAAGAATCAGATCGTCCAGCCCCCACCCCCTCCCACCTTACCAGCGCGCCCCAAAAGGAGCTGTCTCGCTGGCTCCCCCCAAAATAAGAATAGAGCGAGAGAATAACCCTTCCGGGAGAATTAGGCGCCCGCCCGCTCGGCCACCGTCTCGGGGCGGCAGTGAGGGGCTCCCGGGGGGCCCCGGGGCGTGCTGGCGGGGCCCGGGGCGCCCGGAGGACGCGGGCTCCGGCCCATGGTGCCCGTCCGGCCGCCTGGCCGCCCGGCGTGGCGCTCGCTCGCTCGCTCGGCCCGGCTCGCGCGCTGGGCTCGCGGCAGGCCTGGCGCCGCCCGCCCGCCCGCCCGCTCGGCCGGAGCCGGAGCCGAAGCCGGAGCCGGGGCCGGGGCCGGGGCCGGGGCCGGGGGCTCGGGCCGCCAGGCTGCCGACCGCGGCCTCTCCCTCCCCGAGCCGCGCTTACATCCCCGCCGGGCGCCGGCCTCCCTGCGCCGCCAGCCAGTACATGGTGTCCCCCGCGGGAGCCGAGGCCGGGGCGGCCGGACGGGGGGCCGGGAAGGGGGGGCGCCGCCGCCGCGGCTGCCGGGCCCGGAGCTGCTGCCGCCGCCGCTGCTGCTGCTGCTGCTGCTGCTGCTGCCCGGGAGGCGGCTGGCGGCGGAGGCTCGGCTCCCAGTAGCCGCACATCCCACAATACACCGCTAAGGAGCCCGACCCGAGCGCTCACCCTCCTCCTCTTCCTCCTCCTCCTCCTCTTCCTCCTCCCCTCTCCTTCCTCGCCGCTTCCCCAGGCACTCTCCCGGCGGCGGCAGCTGCGCCGCCAAAGCCCCGGGCCCCAGCGGCCCCCCACCCCTCACTCGCGCGCTCCCACACTGCCTCCCCCCTCCCCGGGGGAAGGCCTTTTAATTTATTTATTCTGCTGGGACTTAGGTGGGGGGCTTGGCTGGCGGGGGAGGGGGGGTCTCCCCGGGCTCTACCTCCCGCGGCTGGGGCTACCCTCCGAGCCGCGGCCGCCGCGGCGTGCGCCTAGGGCCTCCAAAACTGTTTCCAAACTGCCAAGACCGGAGGTGGGCGCGTGGGGGCCCGGGGGAAAGGGCTGGGTTTTTTTGGGGGGGTGTGATTGTGTGTTTAGACGCTGGTAACTGTGGGGGGAGGCAAGACGACTCAAGACGAGTTGCAATCGAGGTATCTCTGCTCCGGCTTCCTCCTCGGCCCCGAGACCCCCTCCCCCTTGGAGCTGAGCTAGGGAGGGGAAACCAGGATTTTAACCAAATTAGCATTCACATTCCTGGGAGGATGTAGCCCTCGCCTGGACCTGGGTGATAGAAGCTTTTTGCTCTGTTTTTATTTTTGGAGAGGAGCGCCCTGTAATTGTCCTAAACACATGCTTCTCCCCCCCCCCCTTCTTCCTCCAGCCACCAGCAGAGGAGAGAGTCCCCCTTTTTTGCATTTATCTTTTCCTTCCCCTTTCTTTATTAAAGGTCCGGGAGTGGCGGCGGCCAATCAGCGCGCGGCTTCCATTTTGTGAGTTCAACTCCGAGGCTCCCGGGCTTCGCGAGGACGCATTTGCAGCCCCCTCTGCCTCTCCTCTCGGGCGGCCGAGGCGAAGGAGCCGCCTTGCTGGGGCTTCGTGGTGGTGTATTTCATATTGGGGCTCTTTTCGGGGTTTGTAATTTGGCCGTGGGTAGGTAATTGGCTGGAGCAGGGCGGCAGGGCGCGGCAGCCAATCAGCGCGCGGCTTCTATAGGGCTTGAGTTATTAGACGCTGATCTCAAAACATCGTTCATCAGACACCAAGGAGAGGCCAACAGATGAGGGGAGCCATTTTTCTGCAATGGAATTAAATGGCCAAGTGGGTTTTTCCTTTGTTGCAAATGGGGAATGTTTTTCCTTTGACTCCACCATCCAGTTCAGGACGCCTCAGTGTTGTGTTTAACATTTGTCAACAGGCTAAAGGACTCACAATTGGAAGAATGAAGAAGACTTTTTAAAAAGATCTGGATTTTTCCTTATGACTTGGAATCCATCTTTGTCTTGTATAACTAGGTCATAGCACACCATTAATGTCAGCAGTTAACAATTTTGAATTCCAAAAAACCTAAGTAAATGACATATTTAATTTTTTTTCCTCTTTTTTTTTCTTGGGTGGGTGGGGGGAGCTTGGAGCTATCTTAATCTGTATTCTCTTGACTGAACAATAAATTTTTAAATATATATAGTTTCCTCTATTAAACACTTAAACCTGGCCATCTTATTAACTCCTTCTGCTCTTTTTTTTAACAAGGTAATGTTTTAAATGTATAGTTTTAGGACTAGCGAAATGGCAGCAACAAAAAATTGTAAGCAGTCGTTACTCTTTTAAGTTTTTTAAAAACCTTTTACATTGTAAGTACCCAATCCATTCTGTCCTTACGCAGTGCAGTTTCTATGTTAATGTTGCTGAGATGTCCTTAATTTTCTGAACCTTCATCTGCATGTATGTCTTTGTCGCTCTTGTCTAATATAAGCCAGTTAAAATGCTTTTAGACGATTTTGCTTTTTATAAAGCTAAGGTTTTAGCTTTATGCTTTTGAAAATGTTTACAGCCATAAATGCTAGTCAGCTTTCTTCCCAGTAACGTACACTTTCTTTGAAAATCGATCTATTTGAAGAAAAACACTTCTGTTTTTCTCGTCTTGGTAGGGGAGTGGGTGAGGGAAAGGAAGACCTTCTCTTTGTGTACAGAGACTAAAGCCGTCACAGGAAACTAGATTAAAACTGGAAAACAAGTCCTAGCTGGTTCGAGCCAAACACCAACGTTAACTCGCGGGTATTTTCTATGGTGGTTGGGATGGCCGTGCGTCTTTTGCCTTTTGTTTGATTTGACTGTATTTTCGCCTTTTGTCTCTTAATGACGATCACACCATTGCTATATCCAGAGCAGTAAACAGTCCTCAGCGAAGCCGCCTTTTGCCAACCCAACCCTGGAAAGTTTGCAGAAGTGGAAGGAGCAGAAAATGCCATGAGAGTGTAACTTACAAAAAGGTAACAACAGGAAAGACACCACCATTCCCCCAATAATCCTAACTAAACAATCCCCCCAAAAGATATTTTTTACATAACACGTCCAAAACCTCCGCCCAGCTTGATCTTCCAGACTCCATGGCACCGGGCTGAGCGGGTAAGTTAAAAAAAAAAAAAAAAGAAAAGTGTCTTTTGCCCTTCGAGGAAATCTTTTTTCGAGCAGGCCAAGGGCTGCAGATGTTTGGGAGCTGAGGGGAGAAGGAGGTTTCTGGAGCTTTATGTTTGGCAGCCGGATGGGGAGGGGTGGGGGGACCAGGAGGGCTCCTCAGGCCCTTCTGCCCCTTCTGCCCCGGAGGCGAGGGGAGGGTCTCCCCCAGCGAGCTCGGGCATCCATGGAGCTGCCTGAGCTCATTCCCCCTGGCTTTTCTAGGTCTGAGCCTTGATGGGGAGGAAAAAATTGAAGTGTTTTGGAGATGGGGGGGCTCAAAAGACGAGGAAACCTCCCCGCTCGGCCTAGGAACTCTTTCTCTTTTGATGGTGGGGCTAGCACTCTGAAGCCGGCTTTTCGGGGCTCCGGGGCGTGCCTGCGCTTCCTAAGCAAAAAAGGACAAAAGGCCGGCGTCCATGTTGGCACCATGACGCAGCATCTCTCCCGCCTGCCACCGAGCCGTGCCTGTTCTCCCGGCCGCGCTCGCTCCTCCCTCCCAAACACGAGTTTTATTTTCAGGTTCAGAGCAGAGCCGCCTGCCGGGGCCCGGGGCCGGGGCCGGGGCCGGGGCCGGGGGGCAGGCGGGCGGGCCGGGCTGTGGGTGGCTAATGGCGGCCGCCCTCCTCCTCCTCCTCCGCCTTCCTCCCTCCTTCCCCGGTTGTCGTTGGGGGCCCGGGGCTGATGGCCGCCCCGAGAGCCCGCAGGGCACAGCGCCCCAGGCCGGAGGGTGGTCGCGGATACTGTTGCGGGGGGCCGCGGACCCGGGGGCGTCGCGCGCCGCGGCTCCCGCGCTCGCCTCCGCCGGGCGAGGCGGCCAGACGGGCGCCATTTCGCGCCGCCTGCGGCTCGGGCGGTGGCGGCTGCTGCGCGCCAGGCGGGAGGAGGGAAGGAGGCGGCGGAGCCGGGGGGGAGGGGAGGCCGGCGCGCCGCCGCCCGCGTTCCAGGCCGCCGCCCGCGTGGACGCCCCTGGCCCGGGGAGGCCTCGACGACGAGCGCGGGCTCCGCAGCGGGTTCGGACCCCGCTCCCGACACGGCGGCCCCTGCGGGCACGACGACGCCTCACTGCCAGGCGGGGCCGCGGGAGCCAGTAGCAAAGGGCCACGGGGACGCTCGGGGCCTCGAGGCTCCCCCTGACTCCGACCGGCGCCTCCCGAGGGGGGGGAAGCCTCCCTCCAGGCCCGGCCCTGACCCTAGTCCGATCCCCGCTGCCTACCCGGGCCTCGGCGCCCAAGTTTGGCTCTCCCCGCCCGTGACAGCCGGGCCCGAAGGGTAGGGGGCCCCCTTTGTCCCCAGTTTGGGCTCGAGGCCCTCCCGGAGGCCACTGACGTCCTGATTTGGTCGTTCAGGGCACACCCTCCAACCCTGCGCTCTAGAGCCCGGGGGCGGGGGGGGGGAGGCTTGCGGCCTGGGAAAGCTGAGCGGGCCTTCCCCGGGATCCCCCGAGGCGGAGGGCTCTAGGGTAAGCCCTCACATCTCCGGCCCGTTCTCGGGGAGGGGATGTGGACGGGGCGGGCCTTTGGAAATGCAGATGAGTCGCCTCCTGCTGCTAGTCGCCCGGGCTGAACCTTCGTGACTCAGCCGCACCCCCCCCCATCCTTTCCAGAGTGAGGGCCGCCTGGGCGGATGGAAAAGGGGGGGGGCTTTTGTGAGGCTCCCTCTACTCCCTCAAGGGAACTCTGCCCGGTTTGTGGCTGTCAACTCCCTAACAAACCCCCCGACTTTGCCCTGTCAGGCTCTTGGCTGGAGAAAGGGCAACCACCCGGTACCCCCAGAGTGAACCATCCTCCTTTGGACAGCAGGAGCAGGCCTAATTTCACTCTGATAATAAGGTAGGTGTGAGTCCTTTGCCAGCCTGCGAGGGAGATTTGGGGGGCTTGGGCCTGGAGCCCAGGGAGGGCGGGCACCCCAAACCCGCTAGGCTGGTTCTGCAGCCCCTCCCCCCACAGATGTGTGGGACTGTGTGTGTGAAATCGGCTCCCTGCTGGGCCTGCTCGGTCCATCCATCCCCGCCTGTCAGCTTCTGTTGTCAAGAGTTTGGGGCGTGCAATTCTATGCAGTGTTGAGCCGCATAGAAGGCTGCACTTGCAAGTATTTCCCAGTTGTGTGTTTTGTGGTGGTGGTGGGGAGGGCCCTGGGTGCCTCTTCTGAAAGGTTCCATCTGCTGCCAGGAAGCCGGGCCCTGCTCTGGCCCTCCCTTCCGGCCCTGAGTGGGGGCATGTGGGGTGACTGTGAGCTGGCCTCTTCCCTCTGATGTCTAGCTGCTAGGGAGGTGGAGAACACAAGTACCTGAGAGCTGGGCCAGCTTCCTCTGAGAAAGAGGTTTCTTGACCCTTCTCCCCATTCCTGGGAATTCCACCATTCTCTGTAAAGCCCCCCCCCCCCCCAAAAAAATCCTGTTTCTAAAATCAGACAAACTGGGATTTGAAACCTGGCTAGCCATTTACGTGCTGTGACTTTGCTGGAGCGGCTTAGTCTCGGAGCCCGGTTCCCCCTGTGCACGAATGGGCCTGGGTCAGTGATTCCCTGTCTTGAGCATGCTTTTTAGAACCGTGTCCAGGGCCCAGTTTTTGATTCAGTAGGTGGGGACGGAGAACTTGGAGTTCTAACAAGTTCCCAGGTGATGCTGATGGCTGCAATCCGAGGACACGTTTTGAGAATCTTTGGGCTGGGTAACACCTGGAGGTTTCGTGAGGGGGCAGGAGCGAGTGCACTTGAAACCCCAAGCTCAGCGCCTGATAGAGGTGTTAGCTTCCGAGTAATGGCAGCGCTCTCCGTACTCTGCTAACACAAGCTGACTGCTCATAGTTTCCCACTGCCTGGCTCCAGGAGGCTCCACCTGGAGGTGGTGTGGCCCTTGATCTCTGATCCCTCCCCCATGTGATCTCTAGCTAGGGATTACTTTGATGAACCATTTGGGTCCAGGTGCCACTGATCCGCACCACTCCCCCATTTGGACTGAGGTTTGGCTTCCTTGTGGGATGAGCCCTGCCCACTTTTACCCCACCCCTCAGTGTGAGGGCTAAACTTAAGTTTGGGGGAGCCTGAAGGGCTTGACCTGGAGGTTTGGCTGAGAGCCATCTTGACGCTTAATCAAGGGAGGCTCTAAGTCTGGTGGCTGTGCTGGTGACCTTGGGTGAGTCTCCAGTGTGAAATGATAAAGACGCAGGCTGGAAACGGGAGTGGGAGGATTAAGTGTGATTAAGGGGGCTTGGCCTCACGTTCAGGCTTCACACTAGTTGGCCTCCATTCCCATGTGGCTGCAGGGAGTGGGGGTTGGGCTGTCTGCGAGCTCCTCCCCCACCAACCCGGCCCGGAGGCACGTGGCAAAGCTTCAGGGCAAAGGGGAAGACTGACTTTTCCTTGGGCAGGGAGCCAGCCCCAATTTTCCTCCTGTGTGGTTTGAGTTGGAATGGTGGCCTGCCCCCAGCTGTTCCATGATTGGGTCATGATTTGGGGTCCCAGAGAGTGGAAGTGACTCAGCCAAGGTCACGAGGCCACCACTGGCAGCCAGGATGGGGTTCCAGGTGTCTTGACTTGCAGCCCATCGCCTGTGTCCATGGCACCCCCCCACCCCAGCTGTCTGGGTTATTTTGGGCTCCCTCCCATGCCAGGCATCACTGCCAGGAAGCTGGGAAAGCTGTCTGGTTGAAAGTAACCAGCGTGGTGCTCTTGGCTCCTTTTGGCCCCCTTCCCTTGGCCCCATGAGGGTCTACAGTCCCAATAAGCTGGGTTTGGTCCATCTTGTCCTTTGCTGGTGGGGAAAGGAGGTTCACTCTGCTGCATCTGGCACCAGACCCTCTTCCCCCTGGGAGGAGGGGGACGCTTTGTAAAAGTTGATGAGGTTCACGTTCTTAATACCCGGTGCGCCTCTTCCTTCCACTCTGGCCCAGAATCAAGATTTCAAATTCGGTGCTGCTATTGAATTGCTCTTTCAACCCCCTTGATCCTCAGGTGACTGGCTTGCTGCCTGAGGATGTCCGCCATCCCTTTAGGTAGGGTCCTTAGGGCTCCCGGAGACAGGGGTCTTTATGTCCCACCGGCATCGGGTGGTTAAATAATTGATTTAAACTCCCCCCCCCCCCCCCCACAGCCGCTGCCTGGAGGGCTAGAGCCAGGTCCTCCACTCCCGCCCTCGGAACAATTAGGGAGCAATTAGGTGCGAACCTGTGGTCTGGATGTGATTTTTGCGATGGAGAGGTGGCCCGATGACCTGTAAGGGTCATACCCCCTCCCCACTTCCCTTTCTTCTTTACCTCTTTCACCTTTCTTTGTCCCCCCCCCACCGCACCCCCCCCCATCGCCCCCCGGGGGCAGGGAGGGGCGCAGCAGCCCGTCTGTCCTGCGGCTGTGGTTCCTCCTGGCTCGGAGGTTGGCCCCGCCCCCGGTCGCCCCGCGAGCTCAGGGCGGGGCTGCCCCCGGCGCCAATCCGGTGGGGCCAGCCTGGAGAGGGCCACGCCAGCGGAAGGGCGGCCCGAGGCTGGGAGGTGGCTGGACCTGCCTCGCTACTGGACACCAGCGTCCCGCCTCTTCCGGCTCATCCACCGGGAGCCCCAGGCTGGAATCCGACCTTTTGGACCCTCTGGGTGGAGACTGCCTCTGCCTGGACTGTGGCAAGAGGCACCCCGCCATCTTGGAGGCCGCCTGGGTCCAGCGCCGTCTCCAGCTGGCCAGTGACCTCAGCAAGTCCCCGCCCCTCCGGGAGCTGAGGTCTCCCCATGTGAACCAGGAGGAGGAAGGTGGACGATGGCCTTTTGAGCCGTCTCTGAGTCTGGCTTTGTGAGGGGAGCTTTTTGTGTTTCAGCATGACCTCCCCACCAGCACCACCAGGTCCTGCGCCCTGGAGAGAGCCCTTGACTCCCCGGCCAGCCCTGGCCACCTCCCATCTCTGCTACCTCAAAGAGTAGCTCAGTGTCTTCTGTCTCATCGGGGTGGATGACCCCTCAGGTGTGAGGTGACCTCTTAGGATGTTCTCAGGTACCAGGGAAGGAGAAGCTGGAAGAATTGTTAACTGCCCCATCCTTACCTATGCTGGTCAGACTTCGCTCCGACAGGACAGAAGTGGATCTGGCCCTGAGTTCTCTCCTGGGCTCGGGTGGCCTTACGATCGCACTGGCCGAGTGAGTTCCCCCCACAAATGCCACCTGGCCTGCTCCCCTAGGCTTCTGTGTCCAAAGCTCTATGTTAAGATCCAATTTAAAGAATCTTTCTTGCTTTCCTAAACCTCTCCAGGAATTCCTGGTGAATAGAAGGTGAATGACTCGGGTCCTCAGAACATCTGACAGGTAAGGGAGCACGTTCTCCCCACGCGTGTGGGCAGACCCAGCTCCTCAGCTGGCCTGCCGCGGCCCAGCTGCCTCTGAGGAAGCTCTCAGCAGCTGGCCTGGCTCCTGGGTATTTTTAGGTACAGATCCAGCCTCTTCACCACCCCTGGAGCTGGGTCCAAATCAAACACACTCCAGGCCGGGTGGGGCTGGGGTTCTGCCAGCCTCTTGGCCCGCCGTGGGTGGGTGGGCGGGCCGCTGGGGCCAGCGTCAGCTGTTCTGCCTGGATGCACGCAGGGCTGGGAAGCCTCGCCTTTCCTCCCCTCCCCCCCTCAGTTTTGTGGAAGCCATTTGTTCTGTCTTAAGTTGGGATCAGAGTCCTGTTTCTCAGGTGGAGAAAATAGAAACTTGAGGTCCAGGATTTTGAGGAAAGTCAGGAGGTGTGGTTGACCCCCAGGTGACAGTTTGCTAAGAGTGCGGTGACCCTCCTAACTGAATTCTCCCCCCGGCCCCTCCTTCTCTTGTCCTCCAGTCCCCCCTGAGCTTCAGGGGTCCCTGACTCAGGGTCAGGCCTGGGGCTGGCTGTGAAGGTAAGCAGGTGTCCCCTCACTCTTCCATCCTTCCTCTCCTGCTAGCCTCAGGCTGCCACTATGGAAACATGACCCCAGCCTTGCCTCACCAGCCAGTCAGTTCCTCTTGGGTCACCAGAGAGAGAGCTTGAGGGCCTGGCTTTGGCTGGGCGCTTCTTTTGAGGAGCTTTCCGTCCGACACCCCTCTTGAGCCTGGCAGCAAGGCCCTCCCTGATCTAACCCCAGTTACCTTGACAACCATGTCTGGTCTCCGTCTTCGCTGCCCAGGCGCTGTGGAACCTCATGGGGTTTTCCAGCCACCATGCCTTTCCAGGGTACCCATCCTGCTTCCACTGGTCTGCCCTCCCAACACTGCCTAGCTGAGGCTCAACCTTCCCTGGACCCTACAGAGGTTCTTGTCTCTTTAACTGTTCACATCTCCCAGACTCCTTCAGACTGCTTCCCCAAGAGGGCTCCTTGCAGGCAGAAGTACAGTTGCCTCTCAATAAACTTGTGTTGCAAAAAAGGAATGAATGAGTTGCTGTAAATTTGTGTGGGGGTGCTTGACCCAGCAGGTGGCCCTCCCACCCAGTGACGGGGCATAGGACTCAACCTGGAGCTGGGCCTTACCTCCTTTTCCCAGCTCTGGGCTCTTATTTGTAAGCTTCCACGAGCGGTCGCTGCTGCCCTCTGGTGGTCAGACCCTGCCTTGCACCCGCGGAAAACCTACCCGGCGTTTATGGAATTGCCAGGTTGGCAGTTTCCTCCGTGGAGTAAAGTTTACCTGGTCTTTGCTGAGAACTTGAAAATGGAAAATCTTCCCGGGGGATTGCGGGGAGGGGGGTGGGGGTGGCTAGAACATCCTGAGTTCTTCCAAACCCTCTCTGAGGAAACTACCAGAGGTCCTACCCCAGCTCGTAGGACCCGTGCCTCAGTCGGTACCTGCCGGCCGCACATTGGCTCCAGGGGTCCCCCGCCTCTCCTGACCACTGGCCTGGCTCGTGCAACGGACCGTGGGCCCAGGGTCGCGGGGAGGGAAGGAACGGGGGACAGGGGGGATCTCAGCCAGCAGCCGCGGCAGTACCTGGACATTGTGCTCAATAAATAGCTGTTTTGATCAGGGAGGTGGGAGGGTTGGTGAGAATCCTTGGGATGAAGATACGTGGCTGCTGGCTGGAGAGAGCTTAATCAAATTTCAGGGTGGGGTGGGTGTTCTCGAGGGGCCCAGCTTATCTCAACTAGATCTGCCCTGGCTTTCCCCATCCCTTCCTCGACGGTGTTTTTCCTCGGTTCACGCCTCTGGTCCCTGCTAGAAAGAGACTTCCGCCCGCGTGGTTTGGGGCCAACCCCCAAAGGATACTGTTCCGGAGTCGTTCACCTGCTCTCCAAGCTGCCCGCCCCAAGGCGATTGCCCGCCAGAGGGCGCCAGACGTCCACCTTGCGCTCTTGGGGAGGTGGGGGGTACGTGAGGGGAACCGCTATTCCCCACCCCCAGCCCGCACCCACACTGGCGCCCGTAGGGCTGGGCTAGGTGAGCAGACACGCCCCCCGTGCCAGCATCTTCCCGGGCACTACCAACCTACCTCGTGGGGAAACCGGTCGGAAGCCGACTTGCCCCAGGACACACCGCTGAGGCGGGGTGCAGACAAGGGGCTTTTCCCAGAGCCTGAAACCACGGCTCCTGGACCCCTGGTGCTGGGGCAACGATCCGCCAATCAAAGGGTCCCTGTCCGACGTGGGGGGGGAGGCCGAGCCGGCCAATCAGAGGGTCCCTGCCAGAAGGCGGAGCCTGCCAATCGGGTGTCCGGCGAGGAACGGCGGAAACGAAACGATCGAATCTTGTCGATGGGGGGCGCGCCTTGACGTGCAGGGGAGGGAGTGGGAGCGGCGCTGCAGGCCGAGCACCCCCGTTCCTCAGTTGCCTCAGTTTCCCTGGGGATGAAAGGTGAACGCCCCGCGCGGGGACCCTAACAGGAAAACTGAGGCTGGGAGGTGAGCCCGGGTGGCTGCCTGGCGGAGGCAATGCAGGCACGTAGTGGGCGGGGTTTATTTCGCCCCGCCCCCTGGGTCCCGCCCCCACCCCCGATCGTTCAGCCCCAGAGGTCCGCCCGGCGCGCGGTTGCCAGTGCGGGCTGCTCACAGCTATGGATGCCCCCGGGGCCCCGGGCCCGGGCCCGGGCAGGAAGGAGCTGAAGATCGTGATCGTAGGTGACGGCGGCTGCGGCAAGACATCACTGCTTATGGTGTACAGCCAGGGCTCCTTCCCTGAGGTGAGGCCCGCCGGGGGGCGGGTGGGGGTTAGACCGCGGGGCAAACGGGCTTGGGGCCACCGGGGGCGACGGATGGCCTTCAGCCTGCACCTTGAGCCGGGACTCCGGCTCCCCGGCGTCCTGCGCGTGGAGAGGCAGCCGCCACCCTGGGGCGCCCCCTCGGGAATTCCAGAGCCCAGCGGGGTGAGGGGAGCTGAGCTGGATGGGGTGAAGGGGGGCGGCGCAGCTGGACCCTGGGCCCCCGTCGCACCCCTTAAGAACCAGCCGACCTCTTCTCCGACAGGACTACGCCCCATCTGTATTCGAGAAATACACGGCCAGCGTGACTGTGGGCAGCAAGGAGGTGACCCTGAACCTGTACGATACCGCCGGTGAGTGCGCTTGCGCAGCGAGGGTCCCTGGTGCCCGAAGGGTTCCCCCCCCCAGCCCGGGCATCCCCCTCCGGGCATCCCCGCCCACCAGCCCCTGTGGGGCCCTGACTTCCCAGCACTCCTGAAGGCCGCGGAGGGGCTCTGGCAGGGTGGCCCTGGAGGCCCAGAGGGCCTCGGTCGCCCCATCTTTGGAAGGAGGGTACTTGAATGAGATGAGCTCCTCGGCCACCCTCCTAGCGCTTAATGTGCTGAGAACCCACGGCTTCGTTCCTCCCCTGAGGTTCTAGAAAACCGTGGGCATCGCTTCTGCTTCCCATGGTTCCAGGATTTCGTGTGTTGCATGCTGTGGTCTCTTAAGATTATGTGGGCTGCAGATTTGAGTCCCCTGGTGCTAGGATTCTGTGGGCTGAATTTCTGGGTCCTGTGGTTCTAGAATACTCTGGGCTACAGATCAGAGCCTGTGACTCCGGGATTTTGTGGTTGACAATCCTGAGGCTCCGGGGTCCTGTGGACATAAATTCTGAGTTCCACACTTCTGGGATTCCATCGGCTACAGTACATGGTTCTGGAATTCTGTGGTCTACAGTTTTGAGCCTGTAGTTCTGGGATTCGGGCTACATTTCTGTGTCTTCCTGGTTCCCTGGGGATAAACCAAGCGCTGAGGAAGGAACAGAGCTCTAAGTCCAGAATAAGGTTCTCTTGGCCACCTGCAGCTCCTAATGCAAGTGGATTTATGCTAATCGGGTCAGTTATCAGAGTCCCCGTTGCAAGGGGGGGAGGGGGGGTGCCAGGTGTCTGCCCTCAGGGAGCTTCCATCCTGCACTCAATCCCCTTCTGGGCTGAACCAACATTGGGGGACAAAGGTCAGGATCTCATCCAACCTCTCTGACTCAGTGCTCAGTGACCTGCGTGGAACCAGGTCACCAGGTGCCCTGTCCACTGCCAGCCAAGCCTTGTCCATGTGAGGGGAAGTCTCCACTAGCCTTGGATGGAGCCAAAATCCAGACATCCCCCACCCCAAGGCAGCGAGTAGCATCTCTCACTCCACCCTGGAGAGAATCAGAAAAGGGATCACCCCATCCCCAGACCCCTCCTCCATTCCTGACTTCAGCAGCCTTTACTGTATGGTGGGACCCATCCTATAGTGGCTTCTAAGGAGCCCCCTCTTGTTGGATGAGGGCCCCAAACCCGCTGCCCCTAGAACAGGGCCCTGCTTCCAGCCCTGTGAACTGAGAAAGCCAAAGGTTGCTGAGAAGTTCCCTGGGGGCGTAGCCATAAGAGCAGTAAAACTTACAGTGTGTCTGGGATACTTTTAGTTTCACATACTTCCTGTCAGGAACCCAGGGAGGGGCAGGTTCATCAGCCCCACTTTGTGGGTGAGGTGCTGGTGAGGCAGGGAGAGTTCACAGGGTGGTTTTCACTCTCCTCCGTCCTCTGGGACCTCAGGGCCTCTCCTGTCAGATCCCTAGGGTTCACTGTTCATGGAAGCCTCCCCCATCAGACCCAGCATAGGGACCATTTCTGGTCTTTGTGGCCTTGGCCAGAAAAAGATGCTCAAAGAACATGTTAGGGCAGATTGTAGTGTGGAGGTTCCGGACGATTTCTGTTTGGTGTAAGAAGGATTTGCGCTCACAGCTGCTGCAGGAGGAATTGGAGGGGCTCCAGGCCCGGTCATCAGAGGCCCGGGGCCGCCGCAGCGATGATGATCTTCCTGCCCCGTGCTTTGGAATCAGACCTGGGCTGTGAGGCTGGCTCCCTGGCTATGCGTCACCTGGGCCTCAGTTTCCTCATCAGTAATCAGGGCTAACTAAATTAGTCTTGAGGATTACACTAGATCCGTGTGATGTGTAACACAGGGGTCGGCTGTTGGGAAGGGCTAAATGTTGTCATGATTTTTTAAGGCCGCCACCCCCAACCCCCGCCCGGCCATTCAGGCTCAGACCCAAGCCCAACCTGTTCTGAATCGAAGGCCTGCAGAGCTCCGAGCTGCCTCCCCCCACCCTCCCCGAAGGACTCTGGCGAGCCGCAGAGAAACAGAGCTGGGGGTTGAACGACGCAGTGGAGTCCTAGGGAAGTCGACAGGCTTCACGGTCAGCAGGACAGCCCGAGGAGGAATACTCAGGGAGAAAGAAACGTGGCCGCTCCTTGCGGGGTGTCCCGCTGTGACCCAGGAAGCCCTGTCGCAAGGACCGTGAAGGAGAGACTGGGTCGTTCCTCTTCCATATGCCAGCGCCCAGCACGGTGCCTGAGGAACGAATGCAGAAGAGATTTGGAGGCAGAGGTGCTCCTGGAGAATGATAAAGGCAGTGAGACGGTCTCTACCCGTGGGTGGATGGAGATCAAAAATCAGTGGCAAAAAAGGAGGGCCAGGGGACCAACTAGAGGAAGAGACTAAGGGGGTGAGGGGAGTGGCTGAGCTGGAGACGAGTCTCATAAAGGTTGTTGTAGAAGGTTCTGGAACCTGCTGAGCTAGACCCCGTGGTGGGGGATGGTGGTGCAGAGTGGCATCTTTCCAGCCAACTGCCGGTGACCAGAGCTGTGGGACAGGGGTGGCCCCTGGGAGGCCAGTCTGGCTGCTTGTGTCCATCCTGCAGAAGCAGATAGAGATGCCCCAGCAGTGGGAGGCTGGTTGGAGGGGTGGCGGAGCTCTCCGTGCTGACAGGTGAAGGGGAGGCGGGCCCAGTGAGCACTTCGCTGTGGGCCCTGACACCGCAGAGGCAGGAAGCTGTGGTGCAGTCTGAAGTTTCCTGGGCAGAGGGGAGGTGGGGGCAAGGTGGGATGTTAAGACACCAACTAGAGATGGAGCTGTCTGGGCCTTGGGGTGGGGTCCAGGGGCGGGGCATCACAGGATGGGATGGGGGTGGCCCAGGAGGTGGGGGGCTGTGGTCCCCTTCCCAGCCTGAGATGGGAACAATAGGAACAGTTGGGGGGGGGCGTAAAGGAGTTGCTGAGACAGGGAATCAGGGAGCAGAGGGATGTCTAAGAGCCAGAAGCCCTGGGGGCTTGAAGAGCTGAAGCTGCGGGCAGTCAGAGCGTGGGCTCCAGGCTGGGGCTGCCCCAGCCACTCCCGCCTCTGGGGAGGAAACGCAGGTGGGCGGGCCCCAATAGCAATAAGTGGGTTCCTCTTCTGGCAGCTTCCCCTTCTTATGTGGCCTGCGCCCCTCCCCTGACCAATGCCCTGGCTGGAGCTGGGAACCACCTGCTCTCTGTATGGCTAGCAGATATGGGGATCACTGTGGCCCAGTGACACCCTCTTCTCAGCCTAGCTCCAGGCCTTAGAGACCCCTGCCCCTGGAAAGTGACTGACACAACAAAGCTCCTTCCCACAAAGGAAATACCCTTGTGCTAAGTGAGAGAGAGCCTCACTTCCTCCCCGCCCCACAGCCCCACCAGCTTCAGGAAAATGGGCCACTTCAAGGGGAGCTGTGGCCCAGAAGACCTTTCCTTGCTAGAAACAAATGCATCCCTTTGCACGTAACTCCGTGCAAGCCCATCTGCAGAGGCCAGAGTGGGACCCCGGTGTGCCGCTGGACAGGTGACTTGGCCCCTTTAAGTCTTGGCATCAGTGTGGGTAAATGGGGAGGGTAATAGTAGCACCTTGTGGTTGGGGGGCCCCCTAAAGCTTGTGGGTCCAAAGATCTGGGGTTAGATCCCCGCCCAGGCCCCCAGGCCCTGGAAGTTTCTGTCTTAAGAGTAACCATAGTAACAGTCCTTCACCTTTGTTCAGCATTGCTTAGCCTACAAGTCCTTTACTTCCAGTATCAGGGGCAGGGCTATCACCCCCTCTGCCAGATAAGGAAACTGAGGTCCAGAGAGGGAAGGCACCCAGGTCACAGAACGTGAGTCTGAGTGTAGTCCTACAGGAGAGGCGTCCGGGATCCTCCACATCTCCCGAGGGGATATGAGGTCAGCATGTCCATCATTTGCAGGCCTGGTCCCCACGTGGAGGTCCCACACTCACTTGGGAAAAGTTGAGCCTGACAGTCAAGTCAGGAAGGCAGCCCGGAGGAGAGGGCTGGGATCTGGGCTGGCTGCCCATTGCCTCCTGAGCCCCTCTCTCTCTCGGGATACCTGTGTTGGCGGCCTTTTGGTCAGGCCTGGGGCTTGTAGGGTCAGGACAGCTCCCTACGCTCTGGAGTGGACTGAGAGAGAGGCACCCCCAGTAGTCGTACCTATGGTCCTCTCTCTCTTACAGAGCTTCCCCCTAGCTGTGTGACCTTAAGGCGACTCACTTCACCTTTCTGTGCATCAGTTTCTGCATCTGTAAAATGGGGATGACAAGAGCCCTACCGTGTTAGCATCGTAATGAGGAATGACGGGTTAGTGCAGGCAGCGGGCTTCAGGTGAAGCCGTGGGTGAGCATGATGAGCCTTCATAACGAGGGAGCCCGTTGCCGACATGCGTTGTTGGTACTCACTCCTTTTACTATCGTTATCAAGGCTCACCTGCTTCTCACGTACCCCTTTCACAGGTGAGGAAACCATTTGTAAGGCAACAAGGTCCAGAGGTTGATTCCCAGTCGGGAAGTCCAGGGAAGGCTTCCTAAGAGAATTTTTGGCAATTTTAGAGTGGCATGGCAGGCGCTGAACTTGGAGCTGACCGAGTTGGCGCTCCAGCTCACGGGGAACCTGTCTATGACCTTGGAAAAGGCCCCTCTCGGCCACATGGGCTCCTTACAGGAAGAACTTTCTCCGCCTAGCGTACCTCCCAGGGTGGCTGCTTCAATGAACACAGGTGACCGAAGTGAAGTGCCCTTGCTGAAAGCCAGCAAGGTTATCATTACCCCATATTCACACACTCATGTGTTTGTTCGTTCATTCACCCAACAGTTACTGAGCTCACCTGTGTCCCAGGGGTTATAACTGTCCTCAGGGGCTTCTCTGCTCGTGGGGCAGACAAAACCAAACCAAAACCCAGCAGCAGGGAGTGACACGTACTCAGAAGAATAATAGAGCCATGGTCGGGTGTGGGGCAGTAGTCAGGGAAGCTCTGCCGGAGGAGGTGACGTTTCTGCAGAGACCTGAAGGAAAGGAGGGAGCGAGGCATCCCTGGGCAAGAAGAACCTTTCGATGAGGGATGAGGGATGAGGGACGGGCAAGGGCAGAGGCCCCGGGGGGCGGGGGAGGGGGGCTCAGGCTGACTTCCTCCTTCCAGCCGCAGTACTGAAATCCTCCCCAGCCGGAGTTGCTAAACCCCCTGGCCCGGCGCAGCCCTGCTCTCTGCTGCTTCTGACAAGAGCAGACAAGCAGCCAGGCCTGACTGGACGCCTGCCAGGCGCCAGGGATGATTTTTAAGGACAGGCCCAGGTTGTGGACACCCAGTGCAGGGGGCAGATGCTGCGTGGTGAGGGGAAGGCCTCTATGAGGAGCCCGCCGTGCAGGATAAGGGAAGCCGACAGAGCACAGGAGGCCCATTTTACAGCTACTTGTCCACTCCCGCTGGATTTCTAACGGGGAATAGACATGCACGTTGTACCAGAAGTAGGAGCTTCACCGTTACATCATAGGGGCCCAGAACCCATGTTGGCACAATGCAAAGCAAAACAGAGCGTTGCTATCAGCAGAAGGAGTGCTCGACCAGGACCCGGCTGGACTGGGGTTGGGCCCCGGCTGGGTGACTGCTGCAGGGACCTTGGGCAGGTCACTTCTCTGAAGCTCAGTTTCTGTGTAAATGGAAATATTCTTCACTTCCTGTCTAGCCCATCAGGTGATGGCTGTAAGGATTTCTTAACGGTTCATAGGCAGAAGCACTCTAAAAAGTGTATAAAGCATAAAGTGGTGTTATTGCGAAGGAGTAGAGAGAAGACAATTATCCTGAAAAAGGAAATAATGACATTCAGTTTGAATGTTTTAAAGTAAAATGCTAAGAAAAAATGGGGGGGGTGAGTAGGGAAAGCATTCCAGGTTGGGGGTGGACAGCAAGTACAAAGGCTCTGGGGCACAAAAGCTTGGTGGGTTTGAGAAACAGCGGGGGTCGGGGGACTTCGGGGGAGAAAAGGTCAGGTCTGTGGGTGCCAGGTCATGTGGACCCTTGGGAGATGTTTGGATTTTATACAAAGGGCAATAGGGAGCTATTGAAAGTATTCTTCATTTGAGGGGAGAGAGGCAGGATCTTCCTTATGTCTTAGATCCGGCCAGCTGCCGGGTGGAGAATGGATTGTTGAGGGGCAGCAGCAGATCATGGGAGAGACCAGCGATGGCTTGGACGGGATGGTGCCATGCTGTCCAATAGAAATTTCTGCAGCGATGGGATGTCCTGCACCCGTGCTGCCCGTCCCGGGAGCCACTAGCCCTGTGTGGCAATTAATCACTTGAAATGTAGCTAGTGCAATGGAGAACCTGAATTTTTAATGTTAATTAATTTAAGTAGCCGCATGGGGCTAGCGGCTACCCCATTGGACAGCACAGGTCTAGAAAGACATGGACCAAGATTAGGAGAGGGGACAGTTTGGAGGAGATGGGCTGGAGCAGCATCCTGGATGGGCTTCCCAGCAGTTACAAGGATTTCTCCAGCTTGGTGATGAGGGCGGAAGAGTCTGAGTCGGCCAGGCCCTGACAGTCCCTCACTCCTTCCACAGTGTTGGGGGGACTCTGGCTGAATGGCAGCATGGAGTCCTCCTGGCCCAGCCTTTGTCCTAGCTGTGAGTCCCGGTCACACTGCACACCGCAGGGGTCCTAGATTGAGGGACAGCCAGGGGGAAGGCAGAGCGTGGCAGTGTCCCCAGCAGCAGCTGGGGGCCAGGAGGACGAGGATGTGGCCTGTCCTTGCTCAATGGAGAGGCCAGCTTTGGCAGGGAGCGAGCAGGAGGGCAGGCTGGCACCCAGGCACCCCCAGGTTAGGGGGAGGGGCAGGGGACTACTGGGCCTCTGTGTTCCAGGTCCTGGAAGAAAGTCACCTTTCTGCCTTTGCAGAGGCAGCTGGAGAGCTGCCAGGGAGCCCAAAAGGCTCTCAGTTCTCACTGGGGGAGTTTTTAAATAATACTAGGGCATACCGGTGACTCAGGGCAGGGCATAATCCTGGGCCTGCTTCTGGACTGGGGCAGAACGACCACAGGACATCACCGCTGAGATCTGAGTGCGGCCCGTGGGTTGGGTTAGAGCCCGGCGTCCATGCTGCTTGCTCCAGCTTGCTAGTTGTTCTACGGGAGGTGATAGAACACGCCTGTTCTTGGAAATCCGCGAGGACTGTGCTGGGGTGAGGCCGCGGAATGTGTGCAGGGACTCTCACCTGCTCAAGTGTTTACGTGTACAAAGGGCAGGTGGGGCAAAATGTAATACTCAGGAATCTGAGGGAGTTCTTGGCACCCTTTTTGCAACTTTTCTGTAAGTTTGAAATTGTCAGTTAAAAAAATTACTAAAAAGCATTAAAAAACCACACCCAGCCTTGGCGTCTGATTCAGTCGGTGTGGGGGAGGGCCGAGCACCAGCCGACTCCCCAGGTGAGCCTGACAGCAGCTGTGCCCGGCCCCCCACCACTCTCCTCCTGGGGTTTGCCAGAAGGGCAGGAGGAATTCAACCCAAGGCCCCGCCGCTCGGCCTGGGGGTCCCCTCCCAGATCCTGCAGTGGCCTAGTCCCCCCCCCCAGTGCCCCCCAACCTTCTTCCCGGAGGGGAGGTGATTTGGCCCAGGGCGGGGGGGGGGTAGGCAGTGATTGCCACGGACGGAATTGCTAACAGGTTCTCCAGCTTCTCCTGATTACCCTGTAATCAGACCCGGTTCTGAGCACCGCATGGGTTTTATCTCCTGGAACTTTTGCTACTGTGGGCTGCCATGTCTGTTTTACAGATGAGCAAACCGAGGCCTTGGAGACAGAGCCCAGACAGGGGACTCAGGTGGACAAGGGTGTGGTGCCTCCTTGACCCCTACCTCCTCTCCCATTTCAGGGCAGGAAGATTATGACCGGCTGCGGCCCCTGTCCTACCAGAACACCCACCTCGTGCTCATCTGCTATGACGTCATGAACCCCACCAGCTATGACAACGTCCTCATCAAGGTGAGGCCCGTGACCCAGCCAGCCTGCCTTGGGGGTGGGGCCCACGGATCTGGCCTCAGCCCTGACGCCTGCCCTCTCCCTCCGCAGTGGTTCCCTGAGGTCACACATTTCTGCCGTGGGACCCCCATGGTGCTCATTGGCTGCAAGACAGACCTGCGCAAAGACAAGGAGCAGCTTCGGAAGCTCCGGGCCTCCCAGCTGGAGCCCATCACCTACATGCAGGTCAGGAAGGGGTCTCCGCTCTCCCCCATCCTCTGCTTCCCTACCTCATTTCATCCTTATAACCCTGAGGCACAGACTGTTCGCATCCCCTGTTTTACAGGGGAGAACCTGAGACCCAGAGGGGTGAAGTGGAGGTGGAGAGTCACACAGCTAATGTGCAGCGTAGCCAGGATCCTGTCTCGTCTGCCCCAGGGGACTGGAGGGGCAGGCCTTGTTCGAGAGCAGGGCTCCCCTACCTGTGAGAGTCATGGGCAAAACCAAACCCCGCGGCTTTTCTGGGCGAGGCATGGGACAATAAAAGGAACACAAAGGAAAACTAATAAGAAAGTTTAATAAAAAGGAAGAAGCGTTAATAAAAGTAAATTTTAGAAGTAGAGCTAGTTTTTACTGTCCTCACCAGTTCCATTGCCTAAACGGGGCCTGAGGTGGGAGAGGGGGGCAGGGTAGAGGCAGGATGGGGCTTCTCAGCCGCCACGGCCGGAGCCCCTGGGCCGCACCGCAGGCCCTTCCGTTCCATCCACACACACTGCTGGGGGATGGGGGGATGGGGGCTCCTCACCAAGACCACCCTCCCCTCGGAGAGCCCCCAAAGCCAGCTCCAAGTTCCCAAATCCATGGGGGGGTGTCAGGAGGTGCCCCATGCTCCAGGCCCCTCATCTAATGGCGGCCCCTTCCCCCTCCCCAGGGCCAGAGTGCCTGCGAACAGATCCGAGCCGCCCTCTACCTGGAATGTTCTGCCAAGTTTCGGGAGAACGTGGAGGACGTCTTCCGAGCGGCGGCCAAGGTTGCCCTCAGTGCTCTGAAGAAAGCACAGCGGCAGAAACGCCCGTTGTGTTTGCTGCTCTGAGCCCCCCGGGCAGGGCACACAGCCCCTCATGCAAGACTGACAGGGCCCAGGCTGCCAGGCCCGGACTGCACCCCGAGATCCTGCTCCGTCCCCAGCTTCCCAGCGGCACTTTGAGTTGGGTGTCTCCCTGTGTCTGGAGCCTGTGGCTAGACTCTTAGAACATTCTGGAGATCTCTCCTTCCCCAGCTGGGGCTCTGACCATGAACTCACCTCCGGGTTCCCCCGGGAGCTGGGCCTGCATGGAGGGGGGTGAGGGTGCCGGATTCAGTCTCTCTGTACCCTAGAACCAGCATTTGTCCGTAGGACTCGGGAGTACACAGCCACCCCCCAGCCATGTGTGTCCCCCTTTGCACACCCGCTAGGTCCTGAAAGCCTGTGCTTGAGACAAACAACTACATCTGGTACGTGGATAAAAATGTGGATTTGTCAGTGCTCCACACGGCCCCCCTCAAGCCCGCTACTCTGCGTCACCCGCCTCCCTGGGCTCGAGATAGGCACGGCTGCATCCTCCAGCTTCTGGCTTCCTTCCTCCAGGAACGCGGGGGCCACAATGGGACGGGGACTTATCGGGACAGCACACGCACCAGCCCCGGACATGGGGGCTGGCACCGGCCCCCACCCCTCACCCACAGAGGACTTCAGTCTCAGCCTTCGGCCGGGCTGCCATCTTTCCAGAGCTGGGTGCACATGCCCAAGGGGGAGAAGAGACTCTCTCGAGAAGCAAAAAGTACCCCAGACCCATCAGGGGTTCCTCACCTGCAACCCCCCACTGCCAGAAACTCAAGACGAAAAGTGACATCAGCCCCGAATGATCGTGGGCAAGTCACTTCTCTGTACAGACTGTTCCCCTATCTGCAAAAGGACAGCACTGACTCATTTTAATAGTCATCATGCTCCCTCCTGTCCCTCACAGCCCCCACTTCTGGCAAGCTGAGACTATCCTGGCTTCCTACGAGAACACACAACCCCCAGCTGCAGATTCACTGAACCTTCTGGGGCCAGGAGTTTTTAAACAAGTGCTCCAGGTGATGCCGCTGCCCCAGAGATTGAGAGCTGCTTGCTTCCTGAGTGAGCTACAAGTCAGTATCACTGAACCTGGGATAATGGCTTGAGGTGGCTCCTGCCCTCCCAGGATCTCCTGCCTCAGCCCCCACTAAGCCTGAGCCTCTCTGACGTCAGCTGCTAGAGAGAGAGACTCCTGTGTTCCACCCCATCCCACCTCACCCCACCCTGGTTCCCCAAGGCCCTGCCATGCCCTGGGGAGTCAAAAGAGCACTCAGTCCAAGGCCTCATGGACAAGTGATGGTACAGGAGAGAGGTTAGAAACCATACTCTGGACCAAATCTGGCAGCTGTGTGTTTTGTAAATAAAGTTTCGTTGGGACACAGCCACACGCATTTATTTAGGCATTGGCTGCCTTGGCCCTACCACTGCAGACGAGGCAAACTGACAGATTATCTGGCCCTCTACAGAAAGTTCGCCGACTCCTAGTCCAGGGAAAACCCAGGTGCCTCAGGGCCCGATGAAGGACCCAAATGAGTGAAAGAGGACAGGTATAAAAGGGAGTGGTGGGGTCTGTGGCACACTAGAAAGCAAGCACCCCATCCTAGGCAGGCAGCTCAGCCCAGCCAAGAGCTTTCCATTTTTCTAGGGAAAGTAGAAATCTGGGTTTTTATGTCGACTCTTACTGGGGTGGAAGGGAAATTTCATATTTTTAAAAATTAACAATTAAAAAAGCTTCAACTCCTCTGGGGGCCAAAGCATGACTATGGATGCGAGCTGTGAACTCTGGTCAGAGGGGATTTGTAGGGAGGTAGTTAAGGGCAGCTGAGACCCATGTGTGGGAGAAAGGCTGCGGCCGGTGTAGGGAGCAGGGGCAGAACATTCAACCAAATCTGCCAGCTTCTTCACCCTCCCCACAAATACAGAATCGGACACAAGGTGACCAGCAGCCTTGTCCTGGCCTCCCAAGTGCCACCTCCTGGAAGGGAGCCTGCTCAGACTCTCCCCACCACATTCCAGAACCTGAGGGGGAGGGAGGGAGGCGGGGAGGATGGGCCTTAAGTCTCAGCCAGCGCTGAAGACCCACTCTCCGAGAACTCAATGCAAGAATTCCGGGAAGTGGGCTGAGGGGTGGGGGTCAGGAAGCCAAACTCTCAAGTGTCAAAAAAGAAAAAAGAAAAAAAGCCCTCAAACCACCCAAGGGATGCCGAGGCTGGGGCGTCCTCTGGTGGTCACTGCAAACCCTCGCGCCTCGGGCCCACCCCGGGGACCGCGCCATCGGGGAGGGAGGGCAGCTGTGCGCAGGTGGCCGGCAGGCTGGAGACTCGGGGAGCGCGAAGAGCACAAGGCACAGACAGACAGTGGTTCTCCGAGAACTTAAATAGCCCCACCACGGAGCAGCGTGGAGAGCTTACGGCAGAAGCGGCGTGCCCCGGGGCGGGAGGCTCCACAGGCCGCCGAGGGGTTTCCTTCCGCCCGCTGGGGATCAGGAAGTAGCCGGTGGGCACCCCAGACCCCAACCTGAGGGGCTCCCTGAGGCTTTAGCCCCCCCACCCCCACCCCAGGAGGACTGACCCAGGCTCAGCCGCAGCCCAGACGGCAGCGAGGGAAGGCTGCAGGTTCTGGGCAGTCGGGAGGAGCCCGTAGCAATACGTCATGAACAGGGAGGCTGGGCCGGGCGACCGCCGTGCGGACAGGCAGGGGTCACGTTGCCCTTGTCCGCCGGGGACCGGGGCCTTGGCCACCCCCAGCCCCGCGCTGGCCCCTGGGCCGGCAGCTGGCAGTGGCCGCAGGCACCGTGGGGAGAAATCGTGCCAGCCGGAACCCCCCGCAGTCTTGAACCCCGGGGGGCTGGGGGGGGCGCACGGGTCCCTTGGCTCACAGCTTCTTCCCCTTGTTTCTGTTCTTCTGAAGTTTCGTGTGCACGACTTTGAGTGTGGTCAGGAAATTGCCCAGGAAGAGGACGAGGAACGTGAGCGCCAACACGAACACCTGGGCAGGGGCGTGCGAGGAGACCGGCCGGGGGGGGGGCGGAGAGGAAAGGAAGAAAAGGTTGAGCCGGCTCCGATCAGCTCCCCGCCGAGATGCCCCCCCGCCCCGTGACCTCACAAGCCCCTTAGCACAAGCCACCGGCAAACTGCAGAGTTCCCACGGCAGAAAGCAGAGGTCTGGGCCAGCTGCATGAAGGGTGTGAGTCCTCGGGGTCACGCAGGGCCCGGGAGGGCTTCTCCTTTGGCAACCCCAGAGCGTTCAGTAGGCTTCTCAGACCACTTAGGGGCTCCCTGGCTTCCCGAATTCCCTCCCACAGGCTCCCAGGCCCCAGTAGCAGGGAGCTCTGGGCACTGGGCCCCATGGTGGGGAGTAAAGGGGTGGCTGAGCAAAGAATTCTCTCCAAGCTGGCCCAGCTTTCCCCAGGACCACCCCGCCCCACCCGCACCACAGGCACGTGCACACACACCGTCCGCACCAGGCACATGCACACGCCTGCGTGCACGTGCGCGCGCACGCACACACACACCACCACCACCCCCGCCCGCACCACAGGCACATGCACACGCCTGCGTGAGCGCGCGCACACACACACACCCGCCCACACCACAGGCACATGCACACGCCTGCGCGCGCGCACACACACACACACACACACACACACACACCCCACCATACCTGCCATTCTCTGCATTCCTCGTGGCTGGAGAACTCAAACAACGTGATGGCATTGTAGAGCTGCCAGAACTGGAAAGAGGGGAGGCAGGCACCAACTTACCCCAACTGATTCCCCTGGAGACCCATGTGAGGAAGCCCCGGGAGTGGACCAGGCCCCCCAGCTTCTGGTATCCACTGTCCTAAGACACTGAGAGCCCCCCAAAATGAAACTGGGGCACCCTAGGCCAGAGCAGCCTGAAGATCTGGGGTTCAGCATGCTGGTGCTACGGGCCACTTCCGGCTCCTGCCTTTGGTGTCCCAGGGCCCAGGGGCCGTCTCTGCCCCAGGACCCCGTGGGGCCCAGCTCAGGGATGGCTGGTGAATGAGGATAGGCCTGAAGACCTTTTGTTCCCAGGGGTGAGCCCAGAACAGGGGATCCCCACAAACTCCAGGGGACTCACATGACCACAGAACAGGAAAGGCAGGAGGAAGGTGAGGCCCCGCCACATCCAGGACTGGAATCCTTCTGTGGAGAGAAGGAGGAAGCAAAGGGCCGGTGGGAGGGGGTTCAGGTGCCCCCACCGCCCCACCAAGCGCCCACTGCCTAGCCATGCCAGTCCCCCGAGATTAGCCACATGGGGCAGGGGGGACAGCCTCACCTATCATCAGTGGGTGAGCACTCAACTCTGAAGATCACCCAGAGAGCACGCACAACACCTGTCACGGGCCCTGACTGCTCTCCCGCCTCAAGTCACCACGAACTCATAGGGCTTGACAACAGTTACAGAAAGCTGACGTGCCAGGCTCTGGTTGTTAATAATGTCTTTAATTTGCATGGAATTGTGCTTTTTATAATGGACTTTTGCACGTATCACTTCAATTGAGTCTTGACAAAGTAGGGCCTACTTTGCAGAGTAATTCAGTAGAAATGACCATCTCAAAAGATGGCAGAATTTTATTAGTTTCCTGTGAAAGTTGAGACAAGAGCTCTCCAAGCTCTTCTGACTGGGCGCTTGACCCATGAGTTAAAAAAAGTTAAGCACAGGGGTGCTTGGGTGGCTTAGTCGGTTAAGTGTCCGACTCTTGATTTCGGCTCAGGTCATGATCTCAGGGTCTTGAGATTGAGCCCCAAGTCGGGCTCCAAGCTGAGCGCGCAGCCTGCTCAAGATTTTCTCTCTCCTTGGGGCGCCTGGGTGGCTCAGTCGTTAAGCGTCTGCCTTCGGCTCAGGTCATGATCTCAGGGTCCTGGGATCGAGCCCCGCATCGGGCCCCCTACTCCTCAGGAAGCCTGCTTCTCCCTCTCCCACTCCCCCCTGCTTGTGTTCCCTCTCTCTCTGTGTCTCTGTCAAGTAAAAGAAATAAAATCTTTAAAAAAAAAAGATTTTCTCTCTCTCCCTGTGACCCTCCCCACCACGTTCTCTTGCTCTCTCTAAAAAAAAAAAAATATATATATATATGTATACATATATATAAATTAAAAATAGTTAAGCACACATTCCCAATGTATATACATGTATGTATCTATACATATTTATATGTAGCCATATTATTTTTTTTTTTTAAGTAGGCTCCACGCCCAGCATAGAGCCCAACTTGGGGCTTGAACTCATGACCCTAAGATCAAGAACTGAGCTGAGATCAAGAGTCAGATGCTTAACAGATTGAGCCACCCCAGCGCCCCTATATGTAGGCATATTATATACATTAAGTTATACATGCATAACAACATGCATATATATTTATGCATATATAATTATGTGTATTATAAAACACAGACCAAAAAAAAATAGACATTTAAAAAGGATAAGACAGAAGCCAGCATCGAAGCCTGGCTCACAGCTGGCCTCAAGCTTGTCGGCTGAAACAGAATCCACGATGAATTATGAAAAGCAACTTAGGTAGAGGCCTGCAGCCCTGGCTTTGTGTGTGGTAGGTCTCGTTATGTTCTTACTGGCTCATGCTCCCAGTGTAGGGAGTTAGCAGTGAGGTCTGGGGGAGCAGGGAGGGGCCGGTACTTGTCCCCCACCTCCCCTCCCCTCCCCAGGCTGGGTTACTCACCCACGGTGAGGTCCAGGTGATTCCTCTCCCCCAGGGCACGAAGTCTGTAGAGGCAGCCCCTCTGGTAATAATATTGCAGGAACTGGACACAGCCTGCAGGGGGAGCGCAGCACCTGGCTCAGGGCCTGGAGGACAGGGCGCCACCCCTGCGCAGACCCAGGGGTCTTCACGGCCCACAGGGCAACCCTCTCTCACCCCAACACACACACACACACACACACACACACACACACTCTCTTCAGCCTGAACCCACTTTATCCCTTATCCAGAATACAACGAGAGTAGGTTATCTGAAGACCCAACTAAACACCAATGAGATTAGAAACTTCTAGAGCAGATGCTTGCTGGGATGGTGGCACCATGCGGGGAGCTGTGTGTAATGCCAAGACAGCAAGAGACACTTTCATACAATGGGATACTTAGTAGTTACTAAAAATGAGCAGGTAGAATTCTGTGTATTGACATAGAAAAATACCCATCATTATTGTTAAAAGAAAAATAAACAGATTGTCGGGGCGCCTGGGTGGCTCAGTTGGTTAAGCGACTGCCTTCAGCTCAGGTCATGATCCCAGGGTCCTGGGATCGAGTCCCACATCGGGCTCCCTGCTCAGCGGGAAGCCTGCTTCTCCCTCTCCCACTCCCCCTGCTTGTGTTCCCTCTCTCGCTGTGTCTCTCTCTGTCAAATAAATAAATAAAATCTTAAAAAAAAAAAATAAAATAAAATAAACAGATTGTAAGCAAAGCTGTTTGTACAAAGTGATCCCATATTTATAGACTACATAATGCAGTATATACGTATATATGAATCAAACTGAAAGGACATAGATCTATTAACAGTGATCACTCCTAAGGGTGAGATTATATATAATTTTCATTCTTGGCATTAGAGATTTGTATTTGTTGGCAGGGTTTTATTTAAAAATTGTATTTTTTGAATCAGTGATATGCACACAAAATTCAAAGGGAACAAACAAGTACTTGGTAAAAAAAACTCTCTCTCTGTCCCTATCCCCAACTATCCAAGCTCCCCCTTCTCAGAGGGGACCCCTAGGACCAGTCCACGGTATATAAATCCAGAGCTATTATTATTATTATTTTTATTTTTTAAGATTTTATTTTTAAGCAACCTCTACACCCAACGTGGGGCTTGAACTTACAACCCCAAGATCAAGAGTTGCTCGCTCTACCGACTAAGCCAGTCAAGAGCCCCAATCCAGAGCTATTCTTTTTTTTTTTTTTTTTAAAGATTTTATTTATTTATTTGAGAGAGAGAGAATGAGAGACAGAGAGCATGAGAGGGAGGAGGGTCAGAGGGAGAAGCAGACTCCCTGCCGAGCAGGGAGCCCGATGCGGGACTCGATCCTGGGACTCCAGGATCATGACCTGAGCCGAAGGCAGTCGCTTAACCAACTGAGCCACCCAGGCGCCCCAAATCCAGAGCTATTCTTAAATGAGAAAAAGAACATATGCTCTATTTCCATTTTGAGGTAGTGCCCCCAACACTACTCAGTTCCCAAAAGTCACCATTGGTCCCCAGCTGTGACATGGGAAAGAAAAGGCAGTGATGGGGGCTCCTGGGGGTGGGGGTGATCAGGCTGCCCCTCCCCCAGGACTGGGCGGTGATCTGGGGGCAGGCAGCTCTTTGCTGGATTTCTGGGACCCTCCCCTGCCCCAAGCTCCCTTCCACACTAGACACACCCCTCACAAGGGAGGAGGGATGACAGGGGCCTCCATCAGTGAAAGCCCAGGGAAACGTGCCCCCTCCCCCGAATTGAGGCAAGAGGCACTCACTCTGAAAAATGGAAAACGCTAAAAACTGATTACGAAACTTCTGATAAATTAGTCCGTTGGGCCTGCAGAGAAGTGGGGAAAAGTAAAAGTGAAGTGTGCTGTGAAATCAAACATTCATCCCTGCCCCTCTCCATTCCAGCCAAGAGAGAAGAAAAGCTTTTAATTAAAAAAAAAAAAAAATTATTTAAGTAATCTCTACACCCAAAGTGGGCCTCAAACTCACGACCCCGAGATCAAGAGTTGCATGCTCCATGGAGTGAGCCAGCCAGGCACCCCGAGAAGAAAAGCTTTTAAAATGAAATGGAGGTCCCTGATTTCTGCCCTTCTTTAGCACAAGTGTCCCTGGGGCTGGACCAGTTACTTTCATTTCTTTAAGCCCATCCTAGAAGCAGGGGGGCCTGTAATCATCATTCTGAAGCCTAAATTCTTGCTGATACCCACTCTCTCCGTCTGTCTCCTTTGGAGCCTCATCCCTGTACTCTTTCTGTCCATTGCTCTCTGTCACCACTGTCCCAGCCGGTAGGCCAATGGGACATCCCCAGAAACCTCCCAGCTGGCTTGGGGGAAATCCCTGCGGCCTGGCTGTAAGCTCACCCTTTTCTTCTTGGCCCAAATGTCAGCCCAGGCCAGGAGCCTCGAGGGCACCCCCTCGCCCACGGCCAGCTCCCCATTCACGGGCCCCCATGAGACACTCACCAGGTCAGCATCACTCCAGAGAGGAACGTGGACACATAGTGGTGAGACACCCACCAGCCTTTAATTCTTGGAGAGAAGAGAAGGAAAGGGAGCTCAGGTGGGGAGGGAAACGGGTGGTTCTTGCTTCCCAGACTATGTATGCATGGGCTACTCTGTGGCCCCAAAACAGCCATGACATAGACCCAAGCCATGATTTCGCCCTTTCCTCTGTCCTCCAGAGACGCACAATCACACATAAACCACCCACAGATTAGCCGTGAGGCCCACAGAGGCACACGGGCCTCCAGGGGCTTCCTGCTACCCTAAAAGCACATCCCTCACCGCACCCCAACTTGAAGCCCTGTCACCCTGTCCTCGCCTTGAACCTGCCAAGCCCATTGCTACCTCAGGGCCTGTTATGGGCTGAACTGTGTGCCCCCCAAATTCCTATGTTGTAGTCCTAACCCCTTAGGGCTAGTACCTTAGAATGTGACTGTATTTGGAGATAGGAACTTTAAAGAGGTAAGTAAGGTTAAATGAGGTCATAAGAAAAAAGGCCCCATGAAGATCCGGTGGCATCTGCAGGCCAAGGAGAGGCCTCAGGAGAAACCAGTGGGGCTGGCACCTTGATTTTGGACTTCCAGCCTCCAGAACCGTGAGAAAATAGATTTCTATTGTTCCAGCCCCCGAGCCTGTGGTATTTTGTCATGGCAGCCCACGCAGACCAGCGGGGCCTTTGGACTTGCTGTTCTCTCTGCTCCGAGAACTTGGCCTGCCTGGCTCGTGGTCCAAATTCAAGTTTTGGACCAACTGTCACCTCCTCCAAAAGGCCTTCTGCGGCTACTTTATCTAAAACAGTCAGGCAGCCCCACTCTGAGTCACACTACTGTTTTATTTTCTTCATGGCGCTTACCACTATCTGAAATTATTCATTTCTTCCCCTTCCTTTGTTCTCTGAACCCTCTTCCCCGCTCACACGTAAACATCAGGAGAGCAGGGATCTTGTCTGTGTTCTTCATCGATGTTATCTGTGACACCTGGCTCGAAGCAGGTGCTCAATAAGTGTGTTGAATAAACACAGCACGCACACACACACACTCATGCTCACCCAGAGCTGCAGCTACCTCCGTTACCCCACACAGACACAGAGAAATGCCAGACTGCCCACACAGCATCTCAGCATCCCAGATGCACTTTCTCCCTGGGAGCCCACACCCCCCGGGCTCATCTGTTCCTCCATCTACAGCAGGCCCTTGCCCAGCCCTGGACTTCCTGTGTCCAGTCCAGAAGCTGTGGGAACCCTGGTTTCAGAACCCAGTACTCCCCCAACTGAGGGCTGTCACTCCATTGCAGGGGAGGGAGCCTCGTTGTCACCCCCTCCTCAGTGTCAACGTCCCAGCCTCCACTGAAAGCTGGACCCTCCAACCTTTACCCTTCAAAGTCCTTGAGTCTGTCTCTGGCCTCTGCTGGCCTTCTCCAGCCCCGTCTCGGAGCTCAGTTACCTGAACACAATGTGGCAGCGATTTGCTTTACCAAGTACAGCCTGGGAGCAGTGGGGCTCCTTCCTCCCAACGACTGGGCAGTAGAAACTGGGTTCCCCAAACCCTCACCAGCACTGGATTCCAAGTTTTAAAATTTCTGCCAGTCTTATTAGGTGAAAATCGGTGTGTTGTTGAGGTTTAATTTGCATTGTCCTAAGTGGGTTCCAACCAGAATGCAGACATTACACAAGCAGAGACTGGATCTTACTCATCTCTCCTCTTTGCAATCCCACAATAAATCTGGACATAAATTAGGGGTTCCGGCATGGCCTGTGTATGCCTCAAGGGTTATGGTGAGGAACAAGGCTTTACGTGGCTCTTTATTCCTAGCACTAACAGCACCCGGTAAACAGTAGGCACTCAGTAAATGCTAAAATGATGCCCAGGAGGTGTGGCTGATGAAGCAGCAGCTGGTCTAGATGCCACCAGCATGGAGGGACAGGGTAAGACATCCACCCACTTCTCTGATCCCAGTCTCCCCCTCCCCATGTCCCTGGGTTGCCTGTCAATGTCTACAAGGACCCCTGGCTCTAATTTTCTGACAGAAGAGGCAGTTAGCCCCATCCTCAGACCTTCAGCTTGAAGAGCACCCAAGAAGCCTCTCTGCAATCACTTCCCCCAAGTTCTCTGCAGAGCCACACACAAGCCCTGGGGCTTTGGCAAACGCAGTGCTCCTCTGTCCTACTCCCCAAAGCCCCCCTGAGAAATGCCCCCTCCCCACATGGGAGCGGCCAGAGCCAGACGCGGGATCTGTGCAGCAAGCCTGGCTGAGCAGCCGCTTTTCATTTCACAGCTCATAGTGCCCAGAGCCCAGCTCTGACAGATGCCCCCAATAAGCACAGCTCAGCGGCACGAGGAAAGGCTAGAAATTGCTTCTTCCCTGGCATGGCGTTCTCGAGCCCCCTCATCCATCTGCACACTGCAGGGTGCTGGGCTGGTTTTGTGCACATGTGTTTATGCAGTCGTTTTACTGTAACTTAATTCAAATATCATACAATTTCCCCATTTAAAGTATACACATCAGCGGCTTTTAGTATATTTGCAGAGTTGTACAACCATGACCACTATCAGTTTTAGGACATTTTTTATCACCCCAAAAGAAACTTGGACCCATTAGTGGTCACTCTTTGGGCCTGTTTTGCCATGGAAATAAAGCTTGCAGGGCCTATGGGCATTTTAATGAGCAGGCAGGAGATACGCAATGAAGAGTGGTGCACACACAGCCACAGTGTAGGACTAGCGTGGCCTGGTATCTGGGAATCGTGCCGAGGATACCACGGCCCTTCTTTCAGGACACCTTGGCCACGTTTGCATGTGGGTACCACTCAGGCACCAGCAACCACAGGCTGTCTCCGGCTTTGAGTTCCGGGTCACGTGGGCAGGTGGGGGAATGGCTTCCACACTGAGGCTCCCTTCCTCCTGGACAGCCCTACACGGCTTTATCCGAGCAAAGTCCCCTATAACAGCCAGTTGGAAGCAGGCACCCATGCGCTGGCTGGCCAGAAAAGCTAACGCGATCCCTGATTCATTATTTATTCTGGCCCAGAACTAACTGTAGAGGACATCTGCTGTTTTGCCTCTCTGTCAATCACCCCACCCCCTCTCCACCCCCCACATTCTGGTTGCACGCCAGGCCTTTCTTCGGGTGAACCACCTCATCATCCCCACACTCAATCTGGGTGGCTGAGTGGGAAGCGGAGTGATATAACTGGGCACGTGACTCGGAGCCAGCCTATCAGGGCTCTGCATCCCCCAGCCACACTGATTGGCTCAGGGACGAGCATGTGACCTCAGCCGAGCCAATCAGAAATCTGCCTCAAAATTACAAAAACTGGATCTGCGCAGGCAAGCCGTCTTTCCTGTGAGACTATCGAGCTGGCGGGATCCTGATCCTAGTCTAGGCTGCTGGAAGCCAGTGCTTCCAGGGGGTAAGAGATCAGGGAGGAGGACTGTTGGCATTGTGTGAGCCCCCCCCTTTTTTTTAAATATTTTATTTATTTGACAGAGAGACACAGCGAGAGAGGGAACACAAGCAGGGGGAGTGGGAGAGGGAGAAGCAGGCTTCCCACAGAGCAGGGAGCCCGACGCGGGGCTCGATCCCAGGACCCTGGGATCATGACCTGAGCCGAAGGCAGACGCTTAATGACTGAGCCACCCAGGTGCCCCTGTGTGAGCCCTTTTCACCTCCTTGAACCATCGTTGATATACAGCCATACTTCAGAGATACTGTGGGTTCACTTTCAGGGCACTGCAATAAAGCGAATGTCGCAATAAAGCAAGTCGAATGAAGTTTTTGGTTTTCCAGTGCCTCTAAAGTTATAAGTATGAGATAGCAGTTCTAGAAAAACAACGCTTATACCTTAATTTAAAAATATAGTGCTAAACGGGGCGCCTGGGTGGCTCAGTCGTTAAGCCTGCTTCTTCCTCTCCCACTCCCCCTGCTTGTGTTCCCTCTCTCGCTGTTTCTGTTAAATAAATAAAATCTTTAAAAAATATATATATATATAGTGCCCAAAAAATGCTAACCATCATCTGAGCTTTCAGCAAATTGTAATCACTGATCACAGACCACTATAACAAATATAATAATGAAGAAGTTTGAAATACTGCAAGAATTACCAAAATGTGACAGAGACACAAAATGAGCACATGCTGTTGGGAAAATGGCGCCAATAGACCTGCGCGACACAAGGTTGTCAGAGACCTTCAATTTGTAAAAAAAAAAAAAAAACAACACAGTATCTTCGTAGTGCAGTTAGACAAGGTATGCCTTGTTCCCCCTTCATGTTTACTCCTATCAGGTAGTTTCCCTCATTTGCAGGATTTGCAAGGGAACTTGATTTGCTTATTGCACTAAGCTAATGCGCTACAGCTCCCACTCATTCCAGAAGATAAAGCACCAAGCCTACCACCCATTCCAGCCCCCAGCCCCCACCACATCCAAACCCCCGCCCCAGGCCAGAGCAGGGAGATAGGCGCAGAGGAACAGTGAAATGAAATCTCATTTCAACTTGAGATACCAGTTGAAGTGTTAGGCAAATGAAGCCTGGCTTTGGAACCCCACTTCTACTCCCTTGTGTCCCCCTCCCCACTTTCCTGCTATGCCCCACACTTGCAGGGACCTCCACTCAGTCCTGTTCCCTTCCCTCTGGTAACCCACCCACCCCCCATCCACAGCTTGTCACACTAGATAAAGAGCTGACCAGAGTAACTCTAAGTGTTAGTGACTGTTAGAGATGTAGCATGCCTCTGAAGACTCTTAATAAGTCCATCAGAAGGATGAAACTGTAAGGCTGACAGCAAGCCCATGGGAACAGAAGAGAGTTCACAACAAGGAGGCCTTGCCACTTACCCTGGCCCTCTTTCCCTACTACCTACCACCCTGGCTCCCCTCCAACGACACCCAAAAGCAGAAAGATACTATTCACTAAAATTAAGAAAGACTATGAATGTTATTTATTTGGTAAGATTTTCTACTTCAGTGTTTCCCAAAGCATGGGGTGCGTACCACCAACTTTTAGATGACACTCGAGTGTAACACCAGATGATACTGAACCATGTGGCAAGAGGTCATTGGTTCAGTTCTTTATTCTCCTGATTAAGTCGAGGAAAGAGTCTCTTTAATGCCTCTCAAGGTCCGCTAATCTCCCTTTTTACACACACGTACACACACAGATAGCAGGCCTCAGGCTCAGAGCCTCCCGGAAGCAAGAATAACTGACTTCAATACTTATACAAGGAAAACAAAAGGATATTTTTATACTATTTCCTCTTTCCTGCAACTGATGCTGGTTTTCCATGTACGGTGATGAAATAAAATTTCCTTTTAAAATAAACTAGTATTTACTTAAGTTAAAAAAAAAGGAGAGGTTGATTTTTAAAATGTGAAAATTATCATCCAGATGATACATGGAAAAGGCAAAAATGGCGAGGATAGGTCAAGAATGAGTGCTGTTTGAGAAACACTGATCTTTTCTAACGGGCATGCTACGGGGCTGCATACCTAAAAATCGCTGGGCCCCTGGTCCTTACCTCTGGGCTCTACCTTCAGGTTAAGGCCCGGCAGGGCAGGGATCTGCCATAAGAGACCACTGGGCAGAAAAGTGAAAAGGTGGCAAATTATTCAGGGGTTTGCAGATGCCCCCAATCTTAAATACACAGTTCATGACAGTTCCTTACTAGCGTCCAGGAAGGAGGAAGCAGGGAGGGGCTGGGAGGTTATCACCTTTCGTTTCAGGGAAAAATAGGGACAAGCATGGTACACAGAGATGAAACAGCTACCCCAAAAAGGAAATCAGACCTATGGAAAATGGGTCCCGCAGGTGGCAAATCGTGGTCTTAACTGGGCCCCAAGACTCTCAGCTCAGAGACAGGTGGCGTAGGAAGAATGATAAAATAGCAGGGCTCCTCGTATTTGCAGGCCCTCGGAGGTGGGGACCCCCAATTGTGCCTCCATTCACTCAGGAACGCGGAGGCACACGCCCCCAGGGGACTGTGAAATAGCCCAGAGAGGGGACTTCAGTTGCCCAGGGCCCCAGAGCCGCGCAGGAACAGCAGAGGGACTAGAACTCAGGAACCCTCACTCCCAGCCTGGCTGTCTTCCTCCTCAGCACTGCGGGAGTAACAGGGCAGGTTTGAACCAAGACCCTCACCACATGTCCTCCGTCCTCCCCATCTCCCTGTGGGGGACCATCCACTCTTGTCACCAGAATCCATTCATCCCTCTGATGACAGTATCCCAATTTTCCTCTGGGGACCCACCCACTGCCCTCCTGACACTCAGCCCCTAGGCTTCTACTGACAGCCTGTAGGGGCGGGCATGAGGCTCAAGCCCGACCAATCACAGCCGTGCATTCTCTGGCCAGTGATTGGTTCAGAGACAGGCACATGATTCAGCAAGTACCAATGCGACCCAGTGAGACTCTTGGAAACAGCAAGGTGCCATATTTTGCTGGGAATGCTAGAAATAAAGTTAGGAGCTCTGGGGTGCCTCTGCATGGAGCCTGAGAATGAAGACAGCACAGTAGAAGGCAGAGGTGAGGGGTGGAGAGAAAGTGGGTCCTGGGGCCATTGTCTAAGCACCTGGATTAAGCCTGACCTGAAGTCAGCACCAACGGACCTGTTCTTTGATAGGAGAAAACAAATTTCCTGTTGTGTTAAACCTATTTGAGTTAGAGTTTTTGGTAAGCAGGAGACTGACCACAGGAGGTGACAGTTTTCCTCCTCCCTGGCTCTGAACAGTCAGGGACACCCCTCCCCCCCCACGGAGGAAGGGAATACAGGCTGAGGGTGACAGCCCTCATCTGCATCCCCTTCCATGACTGATCTCCCTTTGGCTCCCCCAACGCCCCCCCACAAAGCTGGGCCCCCAATTACCTTGAGCCATTGCTGATGAGAATACTCTCCCGAATTGTCAGGGTGCAGTAATACCACACCAGCAGGAAGTTAAAAACTTCGTCCGTCACCCTAGTGGAAAGAAACAGCCCCGGGGAGGAGCGCACGCATGAGAACCAGGGACGGCTCTCCCACCCACAGCACAGGACAATAGAACAGCAAACACGGATGAGGGCCGCCCCCCACAGGCTGCCTTTGGGAACACCGCTGATTCCTGGGAAGAGAGAGGAAGCATGGCCGCCACCTAGTCTGCCTGTCCCCTCCTCACCTTTCTACCAGAATCCTGCTTGCCTTTAAGGGCTCTAGCTGAGGTTTCGCCCCCTTCCCTGAGCGCTCGGCCTATGACACCCTCTCTCCCTTCTAAATTCTTACTGTCTGATGTGACATTTTTGGTGGAAGGGCAACAGGAGGACCTGAAGCAGAAAACTGAGTATTTTAAACTGTCCACAGTGTCAAAGTGCAAATTCCCTCCAACCCCTTAAAAGATCTATAAACTTTGTTGCACTTACAAAAAAATTCTTATGGCCCAAATTGTCTGTAAGCTGAATGAAGAACTCCCGGCTCCTCTATGGTCCCCACGGCCCAGAGCCGGGCACAGAGGCCTTAGGACAGGACAGAGGGGCTAGAGCTGTTGCTGTACTCTGGTCAGAGCGGAAAGCTGGCAGACATGCGGCGTGTGACCTCGTCAGAGACCCCCCTGGCCTCAGCTTTGCTGTCTCCGAGATTCGAAGGCTGACCCCCTACCTGAATATGGCTGGGTGAAGGATCCCGGGACAGAGCCTACGACAGACAGCCCCTCGGAAGCCTCTCCTGCCGCGGACTCTAATGGAGGCTCTAGCTTCCCCCCAAAGGGAAGCGCCTCTGTACTTCCCAGCGCCATACAGATGCATTCAGCACTGTGCGGGGCGCTATCCGTCTGCACCGGGGACGGAGAACACCCCATCTCCTCCGTCTCCATCTCTGAACTGGGACAACCATGATAACCCTGGGAGGGAAATGGAAGGGTGTGACTCGAACAGTAAGAGCCGAAGTTAGAAGGTTGTCTTTTAGGCTGTGTGACCCTGTTTTGTGGTCACAGATGACAGACTTTCAACCCCAAGCCCTCTTGAACCATCGCCTGCAGAGGGCCAGGAACCATCGCCCTGGGAGGGCCAGGAACAGACTGGAAGCACAGGGCCTGAGTCCAGATCACAGCTCTGCCTCTTCCCAGCTGTGGGACCAGGGGCAAGTCAGTGATTCTCCCACGCGATCACCTCCCGCGCTGAAATGGGGAGAGCGATGAGTGATAACAGCCCCCGTGTAAGCTGCTGCGAGCATCCGCTGAGTTTCCCACAGGAGGCACCTGGGGCATAGGAAGGGTTACCTGCATTCCCTGTTGGAAGTCTGGCAAGTAGCACAGAGGATCCAAAGCCTGAGAAATGAGTCTCAGACGCTTAGTTCTGAGGAAATCAAAGGCCTACTTGACTTGAATGGGGTGCTGGGGTGGGGACGGCCTCCCCAGGGCAGAGGGTCACTCAGACACCGACTTCTGAGCTCACCTCCAGATGGGAGGCAGGCCCAGTCGCGAGTCGTGGTGACCAGGATGTTTTTCATTGGTCCTTTCCGACATCTTATCCGTAAAGAGGGGAAGAAAAAGAAAGTTTTATGGCCCCAGCACTTTAGGGACATGCTTGAGGCGCCGGCCTCAGCCGTCTCTGCCGGGGTGTATGAGCTCCCTGCTGCTGGAACAACAGACCACAAACTTAGTGGCTGAAAGCAACGTGCATTTATTCTCTTACAGTCTGGAGCTCGGAAGGCTGAAATGGGCCAGTGGGACTGGGTTCCTTCTGGAGGCTCTCGGGGAGAATCCACTTGCTGACCTGCTCCAGCTTCTAGAGGCGCCTGCATTCCTTGTTTCGTGGCATCACGTTTCCTTCTCTGACTCTGACCCTCCCAACTCCAGGATGATCTCTTCTCAAGTTCCTTCACTTAATCTATCTGCAGAGGCGTTTTGCCAAAGAAGTCCACACATTCGCAGGTTCTGGGCATTAGAACACGAACCTCTTCAGGGACCGTGACTCAGGCCGTGCCAGGCCAGCTCTAATTACTGGGAACTTGCAATGCTGCAGGCATTTTACGTGGACGATCTCTCTGAGTCCTCGGAACAACCCTACAGGATTGCTTCCTGTGGCAGGTGTGCTTTCCACATCTGTGCCCGTCTGCATAACTCCCGACAGCCAGACCCCGCCATTCCTGGCATGCCTGGAGTTCTCAGGCCTCCAGAGCTCATTCTGCTGGTGCGAGAGGCAGGGCAGCAGGGAGGGGAATTTATGCCCTCTGGAAGCAGTCCTCAGCTCCCCTGACCAACAGCAGTTGGAAGATAAATACCCTTGCTCCCTCGCCCCTCTAGTGGGTAACTGAGGCATGTTCCATGCTGTCTCCCAGTTCTCCGGATACGTACAGGGGAGCCCCTCCTGTCTCACTTCCCATTCCCGTACCAATGTTTCTTGGGATCACCTCCCAAAGAAACTGCGGGCACTCAAATGCTTGTCTTGGGGGTTGCCTCTGGGGGAACACACACCAAGACAGGACAACTTCCCATTTTACAGATGAGGATACTGAGGCCCAGAGAGGGGAAGTGAGCTGCCCAGGAGTGAGATCCAAACCGAAGCCCAACTAACCTAAGCTTAACTCCAACCCCCCTTTCCCTGCAGCTTCAAAACCCAATCCTGATAGAGGACAATCCTAACTAGACACAGCCTCCTGGCCTGAACGCAGAAGAAAGAGGCATCACACTCTCCAGCAGTCTCACCGAAGCTTCCCGAGCACCAGGCAGCATGGGCAGATGTCTTCTGGCCATGGGGAAGATGAGGAAGCAGACATGGAGAGAGCAAGGGCTCTACTCAAGGTCACACAATCTGTGAGTGGCAGAGCTGGACCTAGAACGCTTGGTTCTCACGGACATTGGCCATGCCCAGCTCCAGACTTACAGGCACCAGAGAAGGGCCTTTCGGTGGGGCACCCAGCAAGGAAACCATGCCAAGGGGGCAAGAGTAAGGAAAGAGAATCCTGCTCCGTGGATGCACTGGATATTAAGCTGTGGTCTCTTCCAGCCTGCCCAGCCCAAAATGGTGGCAGCAATCACAACTGCTCACGCTCAGACGGCACTTACGTGCCAGGCACTACTCTAAACACGGCAAATAGAACCTATCTGGTTCTCTGAGCCATCCTACCAAGTAGCTCTCGTTATCCTCATTTTGTGTGTGAAGAAACCCAGGTGGGGAGAGGTTAGACCATTTGCCCAAGGTCAAACAGCAGGGCAAACTTCCCTGAAGGCAGAACGGAGATGAGCTGCCCGTCCAGCCCCCTTCCCCTGTCCTATTTTTAACCCACAGAAGGTATACTAGTGTTCCCTCAAAATTCATGTCCACCCAGGACCTCAGAATATGACCTTATTTGAAAATAGGGTCTTTGCAAATTTAATTAGTTAAGATAAGGTCATACCAGGTTAGGGTGGGCCCTAAATCCCAAGACTGGTGTCCTCCTAAGAAGGCCATGAGAGAAACACAGGGACACACGCGGAAGGAGGCTACCTGACAAGATTAAGGCACAGGAGGCTGAGTGAGACTGGAGGGAAACAGCTTTAAGCCAAGGAACGCCAAGGAACACCAAGGAACACCCTGGAGGCTGGGGGAAGCAAGGCCGGATCCTCCCCTAGGGCCTTCAGAGCGAGTATGGTCCCACCAACACCTTGATTTCAGACTTCTAGCCTCTAGAACTGTGAGAAAACAGATTTCTGTTGTTCCAAGCCATCCAGTTCGTGGTGCTTTGTTACAACTGCCCCGGGAAATAAATACAGAAAGGGATGGGGAGAAATTGAAAGACCCAGGCCCTCGCTGAACTTTAGAACTTGACAACACACCACAGGTTTGCCCTCTGAGGGCCCAAGATGTCCCAGCGCAAGGGAATCTGGTTGCACATCAAGAACGTCTATCCCTTCCAGAGAGGCATGTGAGCAGGCAGTGTGCAGGCTTTGCCCTCTGGGGAAACAGGCCAGGCCCGAGGCAGCAGGCAGGCACGGGCCCAGGACCTGAAAGGGCCTTTCTCTGTCTGGACATTCGAGTGGCCAGACCAGAAACTGGACTCCCAGCCAAACACTTGCCAGGAGATAAACCCCTGACACACCGGCCAAATGCCCAAGCTGTACTCGGCTGCCTCCCCTCAGGGCCCAAAACCCAGTGCCAGGCGGGGAAACGAAACCCCCTGAGGCAAGGCAGCCTGAGCCCACTGGCCTCAGCCTCTCAGAGCCGCGTGGCCTCCTCTTGCTCCAAAAGCAGGGGCTGAAGCTGGTGCCAGGCGCCGGGCAGAGCCCTCCACACGCACTGTTAGCAAAGCCTGGTGTCACCCTCATTTTACAGATGGAGAGACTGAGGCTCCCTGAGGGAACATGCTCATGGTAACAGCCAGTTAGTCCCAAAGCCAGGATTCAAACCCAGGCAGTCTGTGATCTTTCTTTCTTTTCTTCCTTCCCTTCTTCCTTTCCTTTTTTTCTTGCTTTCTCTTTCTTTCTCTTTTTATAATTGATATATAATTCACATACCAGAAAATTCACCCTTTTAAAGAGTATAACTCATTACTTTTTAGTATATTCACAGAGCTGTACATTCATCACCTCTATCTAATTCTGGAACATTCTCCTCACTCCAAAAGAAACCCCATCCCCATCAACAGGACCCAGCCCCACCTCCCCTCCACCCAGCTCCTGACCACTAATCTGCTTTCTGTCCCTACAGAGTTGCCTGTTCTGGACATTTCGTATAAGTAGAATCACACAATATGTGACCTTTTGTGACTAACTTCTTTCACCGAACATAATGTTTTCAGAATCCATGTTGTAGCGTGTGTCACTGCTTTATCCCTATTTATTATTGGAATAATATTCTATTGTGTGGGTGTGCCACTGGGCTCTTTCCTAACTACTAGTTATGAGGTCTCTCCAGTAGCTGTTCAGTAGATATCTGCTGGATGGATGTCGAGTGGACAGGACTGCTATTTCGCATGGGAAAAGGCTCTTCTCTACCTACAACCTACCAAACATCGCAGAGGCAGAAGAGGACCCCCCTCCCCATGCCGACACACACCACCACACTTCCTGTTACCTGTAGTGAAGGACAAATCGACACGCCACAGCGCCCAGGAGCAGGATGATGGTCAGGTAGAGCTTGAACTTCTCATACTCATCCTTGTAAGCAAATCTGCAGGGACAGACACCCCCAGGAAAGGTCACATAACTATTACTATAGTTATAGTAATATAACTATATCCCATCTGGGGACAGAATCGTCAGCCCCATCAGAACTGTCACCTACCACCAGCCGCTGCCCACAAGAACCTTCTGATCCCACTAAAGGAAAGCTCTGGCCTTGAATTAATGGTGATGATCAATTAGAGAAAGAGGACCGATGTGCAAAGCTTCCCACGTCCCTGGGCTCCTGGTGTAGGTCTCTGGGCTGGTGATGGGGATGCGCAGGGGGTGGAGAAGTGTTCCTCCCTAACCAGCTACTGCAGCAGAAACACCATGCTCTACTGCCCCTGGGACTGATTTCAGGTGGACAGTACTGCCCACTTCCCGGAAGAACTGTGCGTGCTAAGCAGTGGAATGGAGCAGGGGCTGTTTCTCATGGGAAAGTGGCAGTTCTGTTCCCCCAACGTACTGACTGCATGTTCCCAGGGTGGCCTCCCCACTGAGAAGAAGCGTGTCAGAAAGACCAAGAGCCAGAGCCCCAACTCTTAATTTGTTTTATTTATGCAAAAATTCTAGCTAGGTTCATTTCTCCTGAGTTGGAAGAGCAAGATGCCTGGATTCCCTAAAGCCAGGTGGGGGTCAGAGATACTTACTTGGCCTGGTTGCTGAGAAGGGTCACATTCACATTGCCAAGGACCAGATTTAAGTAGAGCCTGGAAGGAAAGTATCTGTGAGGGCTGACTCGTTCCTTACCAGCCCTGGAGTGGGCCCCAACCAAAAACATTCAAACAATAAGCATGCACTGAGCACTGATGTTAGAAAACAGGGTGCTAAACTCAGCAGTAAAATTCTCACATGGAGAATAATGACTAACTAGAGAATGCGACAATGTGACACATGACAGTCATGACTAACCCATTTCCCCCCATTTTAGCTGGCTTAGAGACCATATTTCCCAGGCTCCCTTGCAGCTAATGTGAGCATGTGACTAAATTCCAGCCAATGAGGTGAAGGCATGTGTACAATCTCTAGGTCAATTTAAAAAGGGTTCTTTTTGAAACTGAAGTAAAACCTTCAATATATTTACAGGTATACCTAACAGTATATTTTGTGCCTGGCTTCTTTCTGCTGTGAACACTCTTTTTTTTAACTGAGATGTAATTCACATACCATAACATCACCCTTTTTTTTTTTAAAGTTTTATTTATTTATTTAAGTGATCTCTACACCCCACGTGGGGTTCGAACTAACGACCCTGGGATCAAAAGTCACATGCTCTTCCGACTGAGCCAGCCAGGCGCCCCCATAACATCACCCTTTTCGAGTGTCCAACTTCATGGTTTCCAGTATATTCACAACGTTGTACAAGCATTACTTAACTCTAGAACATTTTCATCGTCTCAAAATAAAGCACATACCCATCAGCAGTCACTCCCTTTCCCCCCTCCCCCCAGCACCTGTCAACCACTAATCTACTCTACATCTATGGATTTGCCTATTCTGGACATTTCATACAAAAAGACTCATGCAACATGGGGCCTTTGGAGTCTGGATTCTTTGCTGTCCACATTCTTACACATGTCTGTGGGAGGGCAGAAGCACTCATTTCCATTGGCTACACAGACAGACAGGAGTGGAATTTCTGGATTATAGAATATGTGTGTTTTTGGCTTCACCGGGAAATGGCACTTTTTTTTTTTTTTTTTTTTTGGTAAAAAGGTATCTGCTTGCCCTCCACTTCCGGCCCATGTGACAGTACGAGCCAGCTTTGGCCATGCAGAGGAGGACAACTCCCTGAAGGGTGGTGAAGCAACGAGTTGGAGTTGGAAGGACCCTGAGTCCCTAGATGACCCCATGAGCCCTCCGCTCTTGGTTCACTCACCTCTGGACTGCTATGTATGAGAAGAGAAACCGCCCCCTTGTCTGAGCCCCTGTATTGTTGGGCTTTTGTTACAATAGCCTGTACTCTAACATCACTAACAAAGGTGCAAGTAAAGGGTTATGAAATCTCGGGGAGGAAGGGTTTAATTCCACAGAGGGAGAGGGGTTTTGGAAAGGCTTCACCGAGTTGCTAACATTTGAACTGGGCTTTGAAGGATGAGTACAAGGTTGAGAGGAGAAAAGCAAATAAAAAAGTCTTCTTTCTAGCTCTGAATAAATTCTAGGGGCATTTCTGGTCTGGTGTAACTGGAGTAGAGGTGTAAAAAGAATTACCTATTTTTTTTCGGCTAGCCATACAGCCCCCACTTCCTGAAAGAGCAGCGCCATTTTCCTTCAGAGAATCTCTTTTCCCCTCACTCAGGTCCTAGGGTAAGGCACATGACCCAGGCTTAGCCAATCAAAGCACTGCATCCTCCTGATTGGGTCAATAATGGTCATGTGACACACTGGTCACAGGCCAATGAGCCTCAGTCCTGGGAACTTCTCCCAGAACTACTAAGAAACAAAGAGGCTTTCTCTACTGGAATTGTTAAGCCGGCAGAAGGCAAACCCAGAGCTCCCGGGGCCAGCTTGTAGAGAAAGTCTCCCTAAGAACAAGACACAAGTGGCCAAGGAAGTAAAAGGAAAGCTCACTGAGAGACCGAGCCTAACAGTATCATTTGAGCAGCAGGATCCAGCCAGACCCACAGCAACATCTGCACCTTTAAGTTACATGAGCCAATAAATCGCCTATTTTTTGTAAGCACTTTGAGTTGGGTTTTCTGTCACTTGTAACCCAAAGATTGCCAACCGATGTAAAATGCACGGAGGACTCGGGAGGCTGGAGCTGGGAAAGCGGATCTGAGCCACACTGTAAAAAAGGGTCATGCGGTTTCATTCTATGGAAAATTATCATCACCCAACTCAGGGAGTTTTTCACCAAATATGGCAAAAGAGGAGAAGCCAAGAGGAATGGCTTCAAGTGTAAAAGGGCCTGACGGGGGCTCTGACTCAGCACTAGGCCAAACCAGGAGAAAGGGCCACAGGGAAGTGATGGGAGCACTTAGCAGCCCGCCTCAGGTTTCGATACAACACCGTCCGATCTCGCTCTGGAACAGGTGGCAGGGATGTCACCTGAGGGAGGAAATGGGACTTCTTCAAAGGAGGAAGACAGAAAGAACACAAGCTCTGGAGTCAGAGTGTTCACATCCAAACCTGGGCTGAGCCACCTGAGCAAAACACCCCCTAATGGCTTTGAACCTTGTAGAATTTGGACACCTGGGTCTGACTCACCAAGCTGTAGACAATTCAAGAGCCCCCAGCACAATGCTAGGCATACAGCAGGCACTCAATAAATGTTTGTTCTCAAAGGAAAACAAAAGAGAGACAGAGAGAGAAACCAAGAAACAGACTCTTAACTACAGAGAACAAACTCATGGTTACCAGAGGGGAGGGGGTGAAGGGACAGGTGAGCTAGGTGATGGGGATGAAGGAGGGCTTTGTTGTGATGAGCACTGGGTGATGTACGGAGGTGTTGAATCACCCTACTGTACACCTGAAACTAATACAATACTGTCTGTTAACTACACTGGAATTTAAAATAAAAATAAAATAAATCAATGTTTGTTCTTTGGGAGAAAACATCTTTCCTCTTAACCTCGGGTGGCACCAGGCATGCGGCAGGTGCTGGAAACCAGATCTTGTATCTGGTTCCTCACACAAGCCCTCCCAGGAAGGTCACGCTGAGATCCCCTCCTGTTCCATGGAGGAACGTATGAGGAAGCCTCCTCTTTCCTGCCCTTGCTTCCCTCCTTTCCCCTCAACCTCAAGCCTGGGCGTCTGCCTGCAGCAGGGGTGCGCTAAGTTTCCAGCTCCTACCCATTCTTCTTGGGCAGGTAGGCCTCCATGTCGAAGAAGATGTTCTGCCGCTCCTTGATGTTGGCGCTCATCTGCTGAATGAGCTCTGCCTCCTCCCGACTGGCATGGTTCTTGTACCTGTTTGGTCAGAGGTGCGAGCATAGGAGAAGCAGGGGTGTTACTCAGACTGGAGGAAGAATCTGGGAGCTCGGGGCACTGCCCTCCCAACTTTCTAGCTCAAGGCTTCTTACAACCTCAATTCTCCCTCTGCACCCTGTGGGTTTGACACTGGGTCCCTGCTAGCCTTGTGACCTTGGGAAAGTCCTTCCACCACTTTGCCTTATTTTCCATACCTGAAAAACAGGGGTAGCATCAGGCCTACCTCACGGACAATACTGTTGTGAGGATTAAGTGAGTACACTAAATGTAACACATTTAGACTGTTCAAATGTGTTACATTTAGAATGATCCTTGATACACAGTATGAGCTCAATGGACTTCTACAGGCAACACCATGCTTCTTACTCTTCTAAAAGAAGAGACTGAAGATTACTAGAAGGGCAGACAGGAAAGTGCTTTAAAAGTATTAGCAGCCAACTGATCACTGTCTGTTTTTCCTTGGTGATATTTAACTCTCAAAACTAGAAAAACAAGCCAGTGGACACCCTCTCAGAATAGTAGGTGTGTCTTCTATGGGTCAACCTTCTAACCCAATGGTTCTCAACTGGGGACACTTGGCAACATCTAGGAACATTTTATTTGTCAAACAGGGTGGAAGGTCCTACTGGCATCTAGGGGATAGAGGCCAGGGATGCTGCTAAACATCCTAGAATGCACAGGACAGACCCTGCAGCAGAATTATCAACAGTGCCAGGGTTGAAAAATCCTAGACTGATAAAGACTGTTGAGTCTTACCATCAGTAAGATGTGTTTTTCCAAGAGTGGCGATGTCATTACATGGAACCATCCATACTCTTACCCCATGACTAATGGACCTCCATTTCCAAAATGGTCAGCCAAGGTTAGGGATATAATCAGTAACGTTTGCAAAAATTGTCCACAAGGGAAGGGAAGAATTGACCAGGAGTTACACACTATGGTATGGAGACTTAGCTAAGTCAACTGGGATAAGCCACTCAGAGCCTCGGTCTCCTTGCCTGCCTGGGGTCACAGCATCCACTGGACTCCTTCTACCTATAGGGGATGAGAGCACTTTCCAAACCACGAAGACATGAGGACTGGGAGGTGAACTTATGATCTTGGCCTCAAGAACTGAACAAAGTCATGAGCTTAAGTATTTCCCCCTGGGGATGCCAGACTTCCTACCACCTACACCAAAGACCTATAACAACTTTCCTCTGGGAAACTACCTCTCATCCTCTTTCCCCCTCCATATAGTTCCAGTAAGGCTGTCCCATCCCCCAGGTCCAAAAACTAAGCATATGACCTAGTCTTGCCTAACCAGAGTCTCAGTGATTGGTTCACAAATAACCATGTGACCAATGCCCACCAATTAGGATCACACCCAGAACTTGTACTGAAAAACAAGTTATTCTGTCAGTGGAACCAAACCAATAGGAAGGAAGGCTGGAGGATGTAAGTCCGGAAGATATTTGTCTGGCACTGCTTGTGGCCATCTCGGTGACCAGAAGGGGACAGTCAGCCTGAGGGTGAAGCCAATCTAGAGGACGGCAGAATTTAGAAGGGGGGAAAAAAAAATAAACAGATTCCTAAAAACACCTTTTGACCCCTGGATCCAGTGATGTCTGAAGCTACTCCTGGTTTTTTTCCATTAAAATTTCCATTCTCTGCTTAAGCCAGCTTTGAGTTGGGTTTCTGTCCCTTAAAACCCAGGGAGCTGTAGCCTCGCCTACCTCTGGAGTGTGTGCTTCAAGTCCTTCAGGCGCGTCTTCTGCTTGTTGATGGAGCTGCTACACAAAGTCTGGAGTGAGGTCAGCTCCTCCAGCTTCTGCTTGTAGATCCTGTGGGTTTCCTGAGGGATGGAGGAGCCCAAGCAGGGTGTATGGGAGAATGTGAATGGGTCGCTTTTCATAGTTGGATGTGACTGTGCAAGTCAGTCTGACAGCTAAGATGATGCAACTACTACTATTGAAGATGTGGCTTAGACAACCAGGCTGGAATTCGGGAAGGCAGCATGGCACGGCGCTTATGTATGGAACTAATGTTTTTTTCCTACCCAGGTTCCATCCTTCCTAATAGCAACAGCAACCAAATATGCCTCTGAGAGGCCACCTCTTGTCAACCTCTTCTTGGTCCAGATGGTTTGAGTAGGGCTAACAGTCTCCATGCCAATAGCAGTCATGTGATCCACACCTGGCCAATGAGTATCCTCCAATGCCCTAGCCACTGACTGATTCAGAGGTAGACACATGGCTCAAACTGGGCCAGTGAGAGTCAGCCCTGGGACTCTGGTTTAGAAGTACTGGTTTAGAAATGCCCTCCTTCTTCTGGGTTTGCTAATCTGGTAGAAAGCGCACCTGGGGCTGCTGAGCAAATGAAGCCTAACAGGAAAACAGAATTGCAATGCAGTACGAGATAGAATTCTCACAGCATCAATTCAGCCCTTAGATCTAACCAGGTCTGAATGTAATGCTCTTGGTGATATGAATTAATAAATACCTTTTCACTTAGGCCAGTTTGAGTTGGGTTTCTGATCCTGGCAATGAAAAGAGTTCTTGCTAAGTCAACTAAGAAAAGGACACATCGCTTCCCTTAAAGCCAGCCCTCCCTACCCCAGGCTCTGGAAATAACCATTCAGGGCCACAAGGCCTGGGGAAATACAAGAGACTTCACCTCAAGGCAAGGAGGATGAACACAGTAACTTCTTGATCACGCTGCCCCAGCACACCTCCCCGAACATTACACCATATGCTCAGAAACAGCCCCTTCCCTCTAGAGTTCTGATAATCTAAGACAAGCACCAACAATGTGGAGGAAACAATATGAGGGACAGGGACCATGAAATTAAAAAAAAATAATCCAATGAACAGATTTAAAGTGTCTGTTTTCTTAGGTGGTGGAGAAATGTATTGACCAGAGGGAGGGGAAAAAAAGGGGATGGTCAAAGGGTGAGACCAGAGCCTAAATGCTCATAGCTGCCAAGCAGGGTCTCTAGATTTGACAGTCAAGCCAGAAAATAAAGAAGTGAAGGCAATGAAGTGAACAGATAACAATTAGGAACAACATCAAAGGACACTGTGAGCAAGTCTCCCCTGACCCCGAGATGAGAAGGCTTGGTCCCCTGAATTCGCACAGCATCCTCACTCTCTCCTTCCTGGGTCCCTGGAGAGGAAAATCATGTCTTTCATGTAACTTTTTATTTTTAAATAATTTCAGGGGCGCCTGGGTGGCTCAGTTGGTTGAGCGACTGCCTTCAGCTCAGTTCATGATCTCAGGGTCCTGAGATCGAGCCCCGCATCGGGCTCCCTGCTCAGCGGGAAGCCTGCTTCTCCCTCTCCCACTCCCCCTGCTTGTGTTCCTGCTCTTGCTGTCTCTCTCTCTGTGTCAAATAAATAAATAAAATCTTTAAAAAAAAAAAATTTCAAACTTGCTGAAGAATTTTAAGAAGAATACAAAGAACCCCCCTATACCCTTCACCCAGATTCACTAACTGTTGGCATTATGCCATACATATTTGCTTTATCCTGTGTGTGTGTTTGCGTGTGTGTGTGTGTGTGCGTGTGTGTGTTCTTTTTCTGTATCAGGCATCAGTGAACGACAACCCACAGGCCAAATCGCCAGCCACCAGATTTTGTATGGGCAGTACGCTAGAAATGGATTTTGGCTGGTTGAAAAAAAAAAAAATCAAAAGAAGACTACTTCACGACACGTGAGAAGTGTATGAAATTGCAATTTCGGTATCCATAAATAAGCTTTCCCGGAGCACAGCCACACCCGTTCACTTACATCCCGTCGTGGCCACTTTGGCGCTGCCGTGGCATAGTGAGTAGTTGTGACACGGACCATATGGCCCGCCGAAGCCTAGAATCCTCATTCCCTAGCCTTTCTGCCAAAAAAGGTTTGCCTACTCCTTTCTAAACCATTTGGGAGTTGGTCGTAGACAACATGCTTCTTTACTCTTAAATACTTCAGTGCATGTTTCCTAAGAACACGACATTCTCGGGACGCCTGGGTGGCTCAGTCGGTTAAGCGTCTGCCTTCGGCTCAGGTCATGATCCCAGGGTTCTGCGACTGAGCCCCACATTGGGCTCCCTGCTCAGTGAGAAGCCTGCTTCTCCCTCTCCCACTAACCCCTGCTTGTGTTCCCTCTCTCGCTGTGTCTCTCTCTGTCAAATAAATAAATAAAATCTTTAAAAAAAAAAAAAAAAGAACACGACATTCTCTTATATATCCATAGTACAATGATCAGATTATCGTATCTCTTTAGGCTCCTTTAGTCTACAACAGTTCCTCGACTTTTCTTCATCTTTCATGACATGGACATTTTTAAAGGGTTCAGTCCAGTTGTTTTGAAGAATGTCCCTCCATCTCGGTTTGTCAGATATTTCCTCATGAGTGAATTTTGGATATGCATTTGGGACAGAAATGCCATTAAAGTGATGCTGTGTCCTCAGTGTCTCCTATCAGGAGGGACACAGTGTCTGTGATGTTAACTTTGATTGCTTGCTGCCCACTGCTTTCTCCATTTACAGTGACCAGCCTTCTATCTGTAATTAACAAGTAATCTGTAGAGAGGGAGGCTGCGATTTACTCCCTTTTGAATTCCTCGACCATCCTATGTTCAACTAATCTGCTCGTAATAAAGGAAAGCCTCCAGAACGGGACAGGAAGGATGGGGGCAGAGAGATCCCGAGTAAATTACATAGGCTTTGAGAAGGTGGGGCCTCTGAACCAAGAGTCCCCAGCAACAGCAGCAGAGGCTCCTGGAAGATAAAGGGCTATGCGACCTCCTGGCACACTCTGGTGCTGGGTCCCACCACAGAAAGATAAGACCAAGACTGCAACATCAGCAGCCAGATGCTCACCAGGCCCTCTTGGATTTAAATTAATATTTAATTTCTTAAGTAAAACATGAAGACATTATCCTCGTTAAAAATTAAAACCCTACAGGGGCGCCTGGGTGGCTCAGTCATTAAGCATCTGCCTTCGGCTCAGGTCATGATCCCAGGGTCTTGGGATCGAGCCCCGCGTCGGGCTCCCTGCTCCGCGGGGAGCCTGCTTCTCTCTCTCCCACTCCCCCTGCTTGTGTTCCCTCTCTCACTGTGTCTCTCTCTGTCAAATAAATAAATAAAAATCTTTAAAAAAAAAAAAATTAAAACGCTACAGCTATGGCTGGAGTCGGCTATGAATATCCCGCATCCTGTCTTCTCCCCTTTCTCCAGAGGTAACTACAGTTACCACTTTCTTCTAGACTTCTGTCTATGTATTCTTCCAGACTGTAGTCTATTTATCTATGCATTTCTATATTCTATATAGACCTATTTCTACATATATGCACATAAATATATATACATATATATGAAAAATACACACTGCTGCAAAAATGAATTGTCCCTAATACTTAGTCTCCTTTACTTCCTTTAGTAACGGGACCGCATGAGTAGTAGCTGGGCACATGGCCATCCAGTAACAGACATTTCCCAGCCTCCCTTGCAGCTATGTGTAGCAGCAGGATGAGTCAGCCAAATGGATGCAGGTAGAAGTGATGTGTCGAAGTTCTGAACCACATCTTTATAAGGAGCTGCTTGCCCTCCACTGTCCCTTTTCCTGACTGGGATATGGTGACAACAGATGCAGTTACCTTGAAACCAGAGATGGAAGCCACATGATGTCAATGGCAAAGCCCAGTGTCCCTTCCCCCAGCCAAACCAACCTCAGCTGACCTCATGTGACAGAGCTTCCCACTTGTGATGGTGTTAAAACACGATTGCCCATCCTTCAGCACTCCTCACAGACAGAGGTGGGATCTCTGTTCCCACCTCTTAAATATAGACAGGCTTGTGGCTGGTTTGACCAATAAAATACGGCAGGAGCAACACTACAGTCTCTGAGAAAAAAGTCATGGAAGGCCATGTGGCTTCTGCCTTATTTGCTGGAACACTTGCTTTTAGAGCAAACAGTCCAACTACCCTGAGGCCACCATGCTATACGGAAATCCTAACCTCATAGAGAAGTCACATGTAGGCACTCTGATCAATAGTCTCAACTAAGACAAACATTCTTGTCGTTTCAGCTCAGACATTTAGATGTGTGGGCAAAGAACCTCCAGACGATTCTAGCCACAGCCATGTAAGTTACTCCCAGCCATTCGAGTCTTCCCAGCGAAGGCCCCTGACACCACAGAGCAGAGCACAGTCAAGCCATTCCCATCATGCCCCGTCTAAACTCCTAACCCACAGAATCCAAGAGCAAAATGTAATTATTGTTGTTTTACATAGCAACACATAACCGAACACCACTTACCCTGGACCACACCTCCCTTTGGACCGTTATGTGAGAAAGATGCTGCCTCATTTAAGCCTTTTTTTTTTTTTTTTTAATTTGGGGGTCTCTTTGTTATAGCAGCTTAGCTTATACCATAAAGTACATACTTTTGATTTTTAAAAATATATTAACAGTATCAGAATTTAGATAGGATTCCACAAGTTTCTTTTTCTCACTCAACAATATGTCTTGAAGATCCACCAACATAAGAATGTATAGATATACTTCATTCTTTTTAGTGCTATGGAACATTTCATGCTATGGACATACTACGGCTTACTGAGCCATTCTACTGCTGGATCTTTAGGTTGTTTCCAGTCTCTGCCTATAACCAACAATGCAACATTGACTAACATCCTCACAGGCATACACACAAGCATCTCTCTCGGGAAGAGAAGAAGGATTGCTGGGTCAGAGTGCACAGCCTTGTTTTTAGTTTTTTTTTTTTTTTTAAAGATTTTATTTATTTATTTGACAGAGAGAGACATAGCGAGAGAGGGAACACAAGCAGGGGGAGTGAGAGAGGGAGAAGCAGGCTCCCCGCAGAGCAGGGAGCCCGATGTGGGACTCGATCCCAGGACCCTGGGATCATGACCTGAGCCGAAGGCAGTCGCTTAACCAACTGAGCCACCCAGGCGCCCATCCTTGTTTTTAGTTTTAATAGATCTTGGCAAACTGCCACAGAGTGGCTGTACCAATTTACACTCCCACCCACAGCTTATGAGAGCTGTCGACACCTCACCAACACTCAATGACGTCGACTTTTCTACAGGCACTTCTCTAATCTCTGCTGGTGATATTTTCTGCTCCATCCTAAGACATCAGACCAGGTAGGGATAGGAAGTCTGTGAGCCTTCCCACAATTTTGCCCCCTGGCATATGGAGTCACTCCAGCTCCCCTCTGGTTCTTTCTCTCTATCAGCTAGAGCCACTTCCCAGGGGACATCTTATATTGGAGACCATACATCTGGTCGACTCTTGTCTTTAGTTCCAGACTGAAGATTTGTCAGCTATGAGGAGGACAATGTGGGGCTGGGGCCCTTAGTGTGACATACTCTCCATTTCCAGGGCATTCCTCGCCCACGCCCAGACTCTGCTGATTCCCTCATACCAGTCCCACAAGCAGTAGGAAAGGTTACCAATTCATTTCTTGGATTCTAACTTTTCTCTAGACAGCTGCCTCTTATTCTCTCTAACTGTGGTAAAATACATATAACATAAAATTTACCATTTTAATCATTTGAAATTTCTAAAATTTCCCTAATTTTAATAAAACACATATAAAATTACCATCTTAATAATTTTAAGTGGAGGGGCACCTGGGTGGCTCAGTCGGTTAAGCAGCTGCCTTCAGCTTGGGTCATGATCTCAGGGTCCTGGGACTGAGCACCGAACAGGGCTCCATATTCAACAGGGAGTCTGCTTCTCCCTCTGCCCCTCCTGCTCGTGCTCTCTCTCTAATGAATAAAATCTTTTTAAAAAATTAAAATAATAATGTTAAGTGTATAATTCAGTGGTATTAGATATGTTCACATCATTGTGAAACCATCACCACCATTCCATCTCCAGAACTTTTTCATCATCCCAACTGAAACTCCAAACCCATCAAATAATAACTCCACTTTCTGTTTCCCCAGCCCCTGGCAACCACCATACTACTTTGTCTATGAATTTGACCCTCTAGATACTTTACATAAGTAGAAACATGTATTGTCTTTTTTTTTTTTTTGAAAGCCAAACAGAAGAGAATATAGTTTAACTGAATCATACAACATGTGAACCCTTCTAGTTCTTCATAATTTATGTCTGACTTCTCAGAAATATTTTGGGAAGAAAATGCAGGGAGCTTTTTGGGGGGCAAGGGGAGATAAGTGATTACATTTTTTAAAATTCCAGTTAGTTAATATACAGTGTTATGTTACTTTCAGGTGTACAATACAGTGATTCAACAATTCCATACATCACCAGGTGCTCATCACAAGTGCCCTCCTTCATCCCCATCACCTATTTAACCCATCTCCCCCTCCCCTCTCCTCTGGTAATGGTCAGTTTGTTCTCTATAGTTAAGAGTTTGTTTCTTGATTTGCCTCTTTTTCCCCCCTTTGCTTGTTTTGTTTCTTAAATTCTACGTATGAGTGAAATCATAAGGTATTTGTCTTTCTCTGACTTATTTTGCCTAGCATAATACCCTCTAGCTCCATCCACATTGTTCCAAATGGCAAGATTTCATTCTCTTATGGCTGAATAATATTCCATTGTATATATATCTACCACATCTTCTTTATCCATTCATCATTCGATGGACACTTGGGCTGCTTCCATATCTTGACTATTGTGAGTAATGTTACTATGACCATTTGGGAGTATAAGTACCTGTTTGGAGTCCCTGCTCTCGGTTCTTTTGGGTATATACCCAGAAGTGGGATTGCTAGATCAAATAGTAATTCTACATTTAATATTTTTTTAGGAACCACCATACCATTTTCCCAGCTGCACCATTTTACAACAGCTGTTTCTTTCTTTCTTTCTTTTTTACAGTGCTTTCCGTTTTCTTTCTTTTTTTTTTTTTTTTTAAGATTTTATTTATTTGACAGAGAGAGACACAGCGAGAGAGGGAACACAAGCAGGGGCAGAGGGAGAGGGAGAAGCAGGCTTCCCACTGAGCAGGGAGCCTGATGTGGGGCTCGATCCCAGGACCCTGGGATCATGACCTGAGCCGAAGGCAGACGCTTAACAACTGAGCCACCCAGGCGCCCCTACAACAGCTGTTTCTTGATGGACTGTCCATGGGGTGGTTCTGGGAGGTGGGGAATACAATTCTTATCCTCCCTTGGAATCCCTGGCTATTCTCTGCACGTGAGGGTGTCTCCAGAAGACCCTCAATTAGACCTGTGCTTTGAAATGCTTCTTCCAGGGGCAGGATGAGCCACACTGCAGCAATCCAATCCTGGCTTTCATCCAGTCAGCCTTGAACCTGTAGCCTCAAAAGGAACTGGTCACCATATGGAAGCCTTCTGTTGTTTTTGCCAACTAGGTAGATATTCCCCTTCTGGTTAATGTCTCCACAGTTTCTTTGGAAATCCAGCCCTCCCCACACTCAATTACTGAAATCTGGCTAGGAATGGGGTTGAAGCTGCCGCAGGTTCCAGGGCATATGACCTGGGCCTGGCCAGAGTATCAATCTCCAGACCCAACTGGCTAATTCAGGGACAGGCATTCAAAACCAACAAATCTCAGTTGCTGGGGAGGGGGGGGGGGGTAGTTTTTACCAGAACTGCTGAAAAAGAGAAGCTCTTCTTCCACTAGTTTGAAGGAGGAAGAGCTCATGTGAGCCCAGAGCTAATGGAGCCGTCTTGCTTGAGCATGAATCCAACTGATGGGAAAACAGGGCAGAGGTAGATGAAGGCTGAGCCTTGATGGTTTCATTTGAGCCCCTGGATCGACTCATATTTGAAGATAGTATACCTTTGGCCTCCCAATTACACAAACAAATAAATCCTGTTTTATTTGGTTTGGCTTTGCCAGTTTGGATTAAAGGTCTTCATTTCAGAAGCAAGTGTCAGAATCTAGATTAAAATGCCAAAGCACAGAGTTTTCCTTCTGGGCGAAGTTAATCACACCAGGTAAGAACAGAAGCCACAAATCTTGGGACTCATTATTACCAACCTCTTGCCCTGGGCACTTTCATCCTAAAGACACCAAAAACAAGGACTTGGAGCCCTGTTGAATGAATCCTTCATCAAGCCACTAACTAAACAGGCACCCCAAAATGTAGATCTCTGAACAATCAAATTGGGTGTTTTTTCTACAAACCAAAAACCTAAGCCATCATTTTTTAACAGCTTTGAGGTATAATTCACATACCATAAAATTCACTCATTTTATGTGTACAATTCAGTGATGCCTATATATTTACCCAGTTATCCAGCTATTGGCACAGCCAGTTTTAGGACATTTCACCACCCAGTAAGACCCCTCACGTCTGTGACAACATTGCTGCTCCCCCCACACCCCTCCCTCCAGCCCCTTGGCAACCACTAAGCTACCTTCTGTCCCTATAGATTTGTCTTTTCTGGATAGTCCATATAAATGGAGTCATACCATATGTGGTTTGGGGTCTGGCTTCTTTCACTGAGCATCACGTTTCTGAGGTTTATTCATGTTGTAGCATACACAAGGATCCCTGCTTCCTGAAAGTTCCCGTTATGCCATTTTGCTTTTGCTTTTATGAAAGACCGCCATTAGTAAGGTAATGGCTTTTTTCATAAAAGTGAAAATCCTCTTCGGATCTCTTTTGGTTAGCAAAAACAGGTACTAATGGAGGTCTTTCGAGAAAGCAGTGGTGTGACTCGACCTTTCCTAAAGCAGGGGATACTCTTCGCTTTACGCCATTCTGGCTCATGAAAGGTTTCACTGGAAGGCTGTACTTTCGGATAGTGGGGGGGAAGCACATGTTATTCTGCTTTTATTGCTACTAAACAATAAAACTTTGGTACAGATGCATCACACTTTGTTTATCCATTCACCTGTTATCAGACATTCCAGTTATTTCCACTTTTTGGCTATTATAAATAATACTTCCATGAACATGTACAAATCTTTGTGCAGACATATTTTCATTTCTCTTGGGTAGATACCTAGGAATGGAATTACTGGTCATATGGTAAATGTATGTTTAACTTTTAAAGAAAATGACAAACTGCCAAACCACTATTTCTATTTCTAAACTTGGCAGCAGTGGATTGGAACACGGGAAACACCAAACACAGGGAGTCCACACTCTGCAACTGGTGCAGGGAGTACCAGCTTATTAAATGTGATTGACTCCCACATCGAGTTGCTACCTCTAAAAATAACCCAGAGTGCTGGGGGCACCAAAGCAGACAAGCAGCTGCAGAAGAAAGAAAGAAAAGACTCCATTCGGGAGCACAAAGCTAACCTCCCCACCCCGCATCCCCTAACTTGTCTAGTTCAAGGCCAAAGAAAAGAAACACACTTGATAGAGTATCTAAGGATGGAGCTTTAGGATGTAAAAAAAGAGGATAATTATAAGCAAGCATTGCCAGTAAAGAAGCAAATGCTAACTATATAAATTTAGTTAAAATCTGCAAAAGAGAAAATACAAGCATAGTACACTACTCGATTCTGCAGTAAATAATATCTGCATGGTCATAATCATGTAAATGATTGACAGTAAACCTACAGAGCTGCCTTTCTTTTGTCTTTTCTTTCAGTTTTATTTAAGTAGTCTCTACACCCAACATGGGGCTCAAACTCATGACCCCAAGATCAAGAGTCGCATACTCTTCCGACTGAGCCAGCCAGGCGCCCCAGAGCTGTTTTTCTTTATAAGCCTTTTGGTACTGTTGGGTTACTTTTTGGTCTCCTGCTCATTTTATTATGAAATATTTCAGGCATACAAAAAAAGGCAGAAAATCATATAACTGATAGAAAATAAACATCAGCACCCATATTCTCACTCTCAGTTTAAGAAATAATAGTAGTATGCAGCCATCCAAAGGAATGAGATCTTGCCATTTGCAACGACGTGGATGGAACTGGAGGGTGTTATGCTGAGCGAAATAAGTCAAACAGAGAAAGACATGTATCATATGACCTCACTGATATGAGGAATTCTTAATCTCAGGAAACAAACTGAGGGTTGCTGGAGTGGGGGGTGGAGTGGGAGGGATGGGGTGATTGGGTGATGGACACTGGCGAGGGTAGTGCTCTGGTAAGCGCTGTGAATTGTGCAAGACTGTTGAATCTCAGATCTGTAACTCTGAAACAAATAATGCAATATATGTTAAGAAAAAAAAAAGAAGATAGCAGGAGGGGAAGAATGAAGGGGGGGAAATCGGAGGGGGAGAAGAACCATGAGAGGCGATGGACTCTGAAAAACAAACTGAGGGTTCTAGAGGGGAGGGGGGGCAGGAGGATGGGTTAGCCTGGTGATGGGTATTGAGGAGGGCACGTTCTGCATGGAGCACTGGGTGTTATGCACAAACAATGAATCATGGAACACTATATCTAAAACTGATGATGTAATGTATGGGGATTAACATAACAATAAAAAAATTAAAAAAAAAAAGAAATAATAGTAGTACGCAGAGAGTTAAAAGCCCCCTAAGTGGGGGGCCTGGGTGGCTCAGTTGTTAGGCGTCTGCCTTCGGCTCGGGTCACGATCCCAGGGTCCTGGGATAGAGCCCAGCGTCGGGCTCCCTGCTCAGCGGGAAGCCTGCTTCTCCCTCTCCCACTCCCCCTGCTTGTGTTCCCTCTCTTGCTGTGTCTCTGTCAAATAAATAAATAAAATCTTAAAAAAAAAAAAAAAAAAAAAGCCCCTTAAGAGGGGAACCTCTTTGCTGGTTATTTCTGCTCCCATGCTCACCCCAGATCAATTCTTTCTCTGTGCCCGAGGAGGCTGACCCCTATGGACTGCATTCCCTGGACTCCCTTACCCTGCCTCCCACTTGGGATTAGCCTACAGGATGCACAGCAGGAAGAGAGAGAAGCTGGGGTGTTTGTTCTTCCTGCCTCCTCTGTTTTGCTGCAGACTTCAACCATTACAGCTCCTGTTCTGCAGCTCTCCTTCCCCAGCAACAAGCTTTGGCCAAGCTCTGGTGATGGCCCCCCTCCCTCTACCCCTTTAGGAACACGACTGGCCCCAACTCTAGGGGCCTCACCCTTAAATTGCCACACCTCTGCAAATAGTCCCTTCTTTGAATTCCTTTGAGTGAGACCCTTCTGGGAGAGTCATTTGCCTTTCACCAGGGCCCTGCCCAATCTCCACTATACTGAATCTGGCCCATATCACTCCCCTGTACTATATAAACATGTATCAGCAAGCAATACATAGTATTGTTTTGAATGGTTTTAATTTTATCACACATGTCATACTGTATATATGTCTCTGCCAACTTTCCACTCAATGTTGCTCTTCTTTTAAAAACATTTATCCATGTTGACACATGTAGCTCTAGTTTATTCATTCTGCTCATCATACCCCACTCTACGGATGTTCAGTGGAATCATCCATTTGAAAGAACACTATGTTTCCAGTATTTAGTTGTTACAAACAAGAGTTCTGAAAATTCTTGAACATCTCTACTTGAATATTTAACTTTGCGGCTATGTATTACTTCTAAACATGTAGGATGAATTAAAAGAGAGGGAGAGAGAGAGAAGCGCTAACATTGGCTCTGTGAGCTGGGATGCCCATCCCTCCTTTCCTACATGGCTAATTACCATCCTTTTACACCACGTGTAGAAGACACAAACAAGTGGGTTTCTGGTGGAGGCTTAGGCAATCTGCTGCCTCTCCTGTTCTCTGAGGCCCCAAGCTCTGCCCCAGTGGGAAAATGAGGTTAATGATTCTAGGTCTTGGCACGGCTGTGAAACATCTGGAAATGCCTGCCTGGTACAACTTGGCTAAATCACAAGATCCAGAACCTGAGTCCACGTGTACTGCAAGAATGGCCAGCAATGGAATCTCATGGCCTTTTCAGACAGGGGTCCGGCCCAGAAGCATTGCAAGTTGGTGGACAACCCAGTAGGATGCACCAAAATGTGGTGTCTGATAGCAGCGCTTCTCTCTATTGGAAGTTTCTGAGAAATTACATTTATATAATTCTCTTTCCAAGGAATCGAGTTCAAATAAAGATTTCTGGATGCTGAGTATACTTCACTAAGACTCATCACCATGAAAACATCACTAAGGATGGCAAGTTGACTTCACCGAAACAGCATCAATTCTACATTGGAAAGAATTCTGAGTCATGTGCCAGGATTGATTCGTGATGTCTGTTACAGGAGCAGTAAGTGCGGGTATTAGACACGGGTGTCAGACATTTGGGAGGCAGGACAACCTAAACTCTTCATACCCAGAGTCTGTCACTTCTTAGCAAAGTCATATAAGCTGTTTGTATCTCAGTTTCCTCAGCTGTGAAGAGGTTAGGAGATGAGGTATATGTAACAGGCCATATACTGGTTTACTTTTTTTAAATCAGTTTTATTGAGGTATAATTTACATATCAATTCATCAATTTTCAGGTGTACAACTCAAGGAATTCTGGCAAATATATACAATTGTGTAAACACCACCACAATCAGGACATAAAACAAAGGTTCACAAACTTTGCTGGTTCACCGTGCCTTTCATGTCTCAGTACACTTTCCACAGTCCTCAGGCCAAATAATTGAAAAGTATTTATGTCCTAACAACTCAGTAGCCTTTTTTGGGGGAAAAAAAGAATACGCAGAAATTGACAAAAACGTTTTTATTTCATTCCGAAATAACCAAAATTATTTACTAATGGAATGTGTGTGCCTATTGGGCTCTGCACAAATTCTCAAACCTTAGAATCAGATGGGACACTGTCAACCTCTTTTTCCACATGGATTTTCACACAGTACTTGATTTTAATCATAGATCATTAAAAACCTAACTTTACAAAGATATGACATCATCAAAAAGAATGTAGTGTGATCTGGGGCGCTTGGGTGGCTCAGTCGTTAAGCATCTGCCTTCGGCTCAGGTCATGATCCCAGGGTCCTGGGATCGAGCCCCACATCGGGCTCCCTGCTCCGCGGGAAGCCTGCTTCTCCCTCTCCCACTCCCCCTGCTTGTGTTCCCTCTCTTGCTGTCTCTCTCTCTGTCAAATAAATAAAATCTTTGAAAAAAAAAAAAAGAAAAAAAAAAGAATGTAGTGTGATCTAATGTGCAAGTACGAAATACCCCAAGTTAGCAGTTTAAGAGGTGTATGACAGATGTCATTGTGTTTCCCTTGAAAATTGAAATTATCCCATAGTGTCGCTAGGAGCCTGATGCAGCTCCTTGGGGGTACCTTGACACAGTCTGGGAATTACAGATATAGACTGTTTCTATTACTCCCCAAAAGATGCCTGTCCAGCATCCCTCTCTCTTTTTTTACTACCAGTATTTTCATTTTCCTTTATAGGACTATCCCTCCCTCATTTTTATTTCATATGGTTTGAGTGGCCCTCACTCCAGTCCTGGGCTCCAGCGGAGACATGTAACCAAGGCCCAGCCAATCCGTGCCACAGTTACTGGTTAAGTAAGGGATAATCATGTGACAATGAGAGTTGGCCCTGGGACTCCTGCTGAAATTACCAGGGAAAAGATGCTCTGTTTTGGCCAGATTTGCTAAGCTGGTAGATGTCAGCCTGGGGTTGCCCCAACATGGGAGAGACTGCCTGAGAATAAGGCTGATATAGAAGAAACAGAGAGGGGGTGCCTGGGTGGCTAATCGGTTATGCGTCCAATTCTTGGTTTCGGCTAGGGTCATGATCTCCGGGTCATGGGATTGAGCCCCACCTCGGGCTCTGCTCTCAGCGCAGAGTCTGCTTGTCCCTCTCCCTCTGCTCCTCCCCCAAACTTGCGCACGCACACACGTCTCTAAAATAAATAAATAAATAAAATCTTAGGGAAAAAAAAAAGAAGAAGAAGAAGAAACAGAGAGAGAGACACACACAGACACATCATTGGAGCCCCTGGATCTAGCCTGGCCTGAAGCCATTTGTCACTGGATTTCCCAATATATGAGCTAATAAATTCCTTTTTTTGGCTTAAAGCCAGTTGAATGGGGTTTCTGTCACTTGCAACTAAGAATCCTGACTAATGTATTATATATATGCATTTATATATATCTACAGTACAGTGCTTTATTGCATATATATATATATATATTTAAAGATTTTATTTATTTATTTGACAGAGAGAGACACAGCGAGAGAGGGAACACAAGCAGGGGGAGTGGGAGAGGGAGAAGCAGGCTTCCTGCTGAGCAGGGAGCCCGACGCGGGGCTCGATCCCAGGACCCTGAGATCATGACCTGAGCCGAAGGCAGACGCTTAACGACTGAGCCACCCAGGCGCCCCTATTGCATATATATTTATATTATATATATATTTATTACATATATAAAGCACTGTACAAATGAAATGAGACCCCACAAGTTCAAAAGTTTCTTTCCAGAGCCAAGGGTCTCAAGATACTTTGGGAGCCCACAGTGTTAGGAACCCAAAAAATATCTGATGTACACAGCAGACCTGGGTTCAAATTCCAAAATTCCATGACTTCCAAGTTACTTAACATCTCTTAGCCTCAGTATAAAGCAGGGTTGGTCATTTAGATTAAATGGAATCATCCATGTATCATACAGTTAGCTCTTACCGTTATTACTGTCAGCCTTTGTTTTTTAGATAAAGAAACTCCAGCTCAGAGAGGTGGCTTGCTAACGGTCAGATACTAGACAAGTGCAGGCCTCAGGCATGAACCAGGAACTGTGACTTCCTGTCCAGGGTTCTTTCCACACAACGCACTTCTAAAGAAAGAGACCCGTAAAGCAATGCAAGATGGAAGAGAAACGAAAAGAGTACCCAGGGCACAGACCTGCCTTAGGTAGTGGTTAAGAGTATAGACCCTGACATTCAACAGCCTGGGTTTGAATCCTGACTCTAGTACTTACAAGACATATGACTTTGGGTATATGATTTTCCCTCTGTAAAATGGGATAACAGGATCTATTTTGTAGGGTTTTAATAAAATAATACTGACCTTCTTGCTACTACCCTGTCCCTCTCGTGTCTGTTCTATACACAGCAGCCAGAGGGGTGCCTGTTTCATTGGTAGGAAAGGCCAAAATCTTTACAGTGGCCTACCAGGACCCTGCATTTCTGTGAGGTTAGGTTTAGGGAAAGGCCTCTTTGGGCCACCTCCTTTCTGGATGGGAAGGGGTGGGGCCAGGTTTCCAGTGATGCAAGTCAGGAAACGCTTATTAAATCACCTGCCACAGTGTCTGTAAGTGACCTTCTGTGGTCACACCACAGGCCACAGGGCCAAACATGTGCTGGTCTCAGACTGATGCTCAATTCACCCAGCCAGCCAAAAGCGAAGTCCCCATAGCCACTTGACCTTGCCCCTGAGTCTAGTGAGGCCCTGGCAGATACAAATCACAGTCAAAAGAAAACAGATCCTTTCCTCTAGAAAGTCCCAGAGATTATGACTTTTGCAGAGGGGGGATTCCTAAGACCTTTCCAATCCTCTGGGGTCTGACAATTAGGTTTTCTCTTTCCTCCCTTCATTTGAAAAAGGGAAGGAGAGGTGAAACACAGAGATATTAGCTATGACCCGAAGAAAGACAGAATCAGAGAGATACAAACATGAAACCTACAAATCCCAGATTCAGAGGCAGATATAGGAAAATTAAGATAGACAGGAATTTTCTGGTAAAAAAATTAATCCTTCCTTTCTAGTTCCAATCTGTCCACCTGCCTACCTGTTGTGACCTCCCTGCTCTCCAATAAATGTTTCATATCTGAAAGTCTGTCCAACACATACCCAATGACAATGTACACCCTACTTATTATACACATATCCCAGAAACTTTCATCTCAGGAGTTCAAAGCTCTCATATTTATTATGGGAGATATGGAAGTGAGAAGAGAGAGACAGGCCTCCCAGCACAATGACAGACATCCAAACTAAGCATTTAGAGTACTAAGTTCTAGTAGCAGCTTTACCACTCAAGAGCTGTGTGACCCCAGTTGAGTGAATTAGATTCTCAGGCTTCAGTTTCCTCATCTATGAAGATATAGACAATGTCTATGACCTTGACTCACGGGGAACTCTGTGGCCTTCCATCTATCACTGGCCTCTGACCCAGGAGTTGTCCACCAAAGCCTGAGGCCAGCAGGGTCCCTGCTCCCCAAAGGCCCAGTCCATTCCAGTTCCCCCATTGCTGAAGAACTGAGTAGGGGACACCACGGTTTCCCCCCAGTCAGCTGTTCTCCAGCCCTTGCTGTGCACCAGGGGACAAAATCCAGAATTCCCAATTCTTCTCTGTCCCTCACACACCGGAACCCCAAAGATACCAAGTAAGAACACAACAACAAATCAAACGTCTCCTTTGCAAGCTCTGCTTGCCAAGACTAGCTATCTAATTGCTGTTGATTGCATTAATTGCATGGCTCTGAAGTGTTAAGACAACTCCTCCTCCTAATGTAAGTCAGGGCAAGGGAGAGGAATTCAGGAACAAAATCTCCACACAAGAAAACTCTTCTCCCGGGCGCCTGGGTGGCTCAGTCGGTTAAGCGACTGCCTTCGGCTCAGGTCATGATCCCAGGGTCCTGGGATCGAGCCCCGCGTTGGGCTCCCTGCTGAGCAGGGAGCCTGCTTCTCCCTCTCCCTCTGCCTGCCACTCCCCCTGCTTGTGCTATCTCTCTGACAAATAAATAGAATCTTTAAAAAAAACAACAACAAAACTCTTTTCCCACTCCCGATCCTAACACCCCTTCCTGACTCCACAGCTGAGCATGACCTGACAGCCCAGTAAGACAAAGTGTTAAGAGGCAGCTGAATCTTCTCGATGGGACTGGAGCCAGAAGGATCCCCTGGGAATTGGATCGGCCCCCAAGCCCTGGACCTGAAGGAAAGGGCACCAACCCACACATGCTGCACAGGCCAAGAAAGGCATACCGGTTCTGGATTCTTTTTCTCCGCTCATTCCTAGAATAGACCCCTCGCCCCCACCTTCCTGCTCCTCTCTGCTGCACCCCTCTCTTTAAACATCAGGGCCTACTGCCTCAGGTCCAGAAGACCCATGACAAACAATCTCCTCTCCCCTCCTCTGGACACTGTAAGAGGCCCACCAACTGAGACGAGAGGTACATGGACAGGGAAAATGTCATTGCTCCAGCCAAGGATAGGAAGAAGTGGGGTGGAGCTGTGCAATGTGATTTCAGGCAAACAGAGCCCAACTTCAGAGAAAACAAACACAATCTAGTTGCTGGAGAGGAAAAAGCCCCATCTCCCAAACTGGTCCAGGAGTCCCTCTTGGCCAACCCCAAGGTTTCATATGAGGTGTCTCTAGTCACCTGAGTTGGTAGCTGAGACCTGTCTGAACCTCCTTTCAGTAACAGTTCCTCTTGCCAGGACCCCACAGGGGCAATTTTCTCAAGGGACCTCTCTTCCATCTGCCCTCACCCTACCCGGTATAAGGTCCTGGGCCAGATGGGTGAGGGCTGGGAGCAGCCTCTATCACGGAGGGAGGCAACCCAGCTGTCAGAACTGACAGATGCCATCCACAACGCCAAACTCAGCCTGCAGCAGCGGCACGGAGTGCACAGACACCAGAGCCCCAAAGACGCAGAACAGGGGTCCCTAATCCCTGAGCAAACCCTAGGGGTTCAAGGTGAACGGCTCCCAAGCACATCTCTCAAAATGTAGTTGCAGAAAAGAGGGCTGCCCCACCAGAACAGAGAAGTTGGGCTGCCAAAAGCAGGCGGACAGGGGTACGGCTAGGCGAGACCCCCGCGGAGGTGGGGGCTGGGCTGTACTGTCAGCCCCAGCACATATCTGTCCCCTCAGGCCTCCCCCACATGACACACCTGGAACTTCCCCTCAGAGGCCACAGACCAACTTTCTGCAGAGAAGGAGGTGCGCGGAGCAAAGAGCCGGTGCGAAGGCGGGGTAATGGGGAGCTTCGACCGGGCGCCCCAAGTGGATGAAGAACTGAAGTGCTGGGAGACAGGAGGGTGCTGGCCCACGAGGACCACCAGCCCCCCAGTGCCCAGCCAGAGGCAGCCGCCTGGACCCTGGTGGTCCCCACCGCCCCGGCTGGGTTAGCAGGCAAGGGAAGGCACTGCACCGCAGGTAGCAGAGTTGCGCGACCAGGTGGCCCGGCCCTACCTGCAATTCCTGAAATTCTCCCTCCAGCTCGTGCCACTCGCGCTCGCAACGCTCCAGCTGGCCGGACATGGTGCGGTGGTGCGAGGCGGCGGCGGCGGCAGCTCCCGCAGCGTGGCGCGGGCGGCCACCAGCTCCCCAGCCCGTCCGCCCGCCGGCCGCCTTCGGAGGCACCAGCTGTTCCTGCGCAGCCGGAGCCACGCGCGCACCTGACGTCACAGCCCCCGCCCCAGCGCCCGCCCCACCCCCTCGCCGGGAGGCAGGCCCCCGCGCATGCGCACGCACCACCCCTAGCTCCGCCCCCGCGCGCCCGCGGGCCGGCTAGTTTTGCGGGTCTTGGCAGGGTCTGCTGCTGCCCCCTTGAGAATGCTTCTGCGCTTCCGATCTCTCTTAGCTGAGGCTGGGGAACTTGTCCACAAGCTGCATTTGCAGAGCTGATTTTACTTAGATTGTGTTTATTTGGGATGTCTGGAGTCGGGAGGAAGGAAGATTTGGGGGAGGTGAAAGCTCACCACCCCTTGGCATTGCCTAACCAGAGCCAGAGCCAACGGCCTGGAATGCTAGAACTGACATTGACCATCCAGCAAGGTCGCCAGGCAGGGCGGGGAAGCGCAGAGAGGGACCCGTCGTCTTACCAGGTCATGACTTACTGCAAAGAATACATCCTAGACTCCTGCCCCCTAAGATTCTGCGTGACTCTCTTGACAGCTGTCTATCGCTCATATGACACCACTGCCTCCCTCTCCCTGCATGGACCTACAAGATCTATCCCTGCCTAGCTTCCCAGTCACATCTCCTATCTCACTCCCCCGGATCAGTACTTCCCGACACTGTTTGTTCTTTTCCTACCCTTGAGGGTACATTCCTTCTAAATCTTCATATGGCTGCCTTTTTGTCATCATTCAAGCCTTAGTTCCAATGACACCTGTATTAATTTCCTGGGGTTGCTGGGGCACCTGGCTGGCTCAGTGGGTAGAGCATGCAACTCTTGATCTCAGAGTCCTGAGTTCAAGCTTCACATTGGACATGGAGCCTACTTACAAAAAAAAAGAAAAAGAAAGTAAGGAAGGAAGGAAAGAAAGAAAAGAAAGAAAAGGAAAGAAAGAAAAGGAAAGGAAGAAAGGAAGAAAGGAAGAAAGAAAGAAAGAAAGAAAGAAAGAAAGAAAGAAAGAAAAGAAAAGAAAGATCCTGGGTCTGCCTTAACCACAAATTGCGCTGTTTAAATACCACAAACTGCGCGGTTTAAATACCACAAACTGAGTGGCTTAAACAATAGAAACGTATTCTGTCACAGTTCTGGAGGCTTTGAAGTATGAAATCAAGGTATCAGCGAAGACATGCTCCAAGACTGGGTAAAATCTTTCCTTGCTTCTTCCTAGCTTGTGGTGGCCCTCAATCCTTAGCATTCCTTGGCTTGCAGCTTCATCCCTCCAGTCTCTGCCTCTGTTGTTACATGGCCTTCTTCCCTGTGTGCTTGTCTCCGTGTCCTCTCCTCTTATAGAGACACCAATCTTACTGGATTTAAGGGTCCACTCACTCCAGCATGACCTCACCTAAGTTGAACTAATTACATCTGCAAAGACCCTGTTTCCAAATAAGGACAACCTTCTGAGGTAATGGGTATTAGAACTTCAACATATCTTTCTGGGGGACACAATTCAAACAGTAAAAACACCTCTGGAAAAAAGACCTTTCCTGAATACCCAGAGCTTCATGCCTCCTCCCAGTCACTTATATGTCACCTGTCTTATTTCCTTCATATAAGTTACCGTGGTGTGAAAGTGTTTGTCTCCATGTTGGTTGTATGAATCCCTCCATGGGTATATAACCTGCATGAGATCTCAGGGATCTTTTCTCTGTCTTGGTCATCATCGTATCCCCAGAGCTTGGCACATAGTAGGCCCTTAATATTTGTTGAAGGAATAAACATGAAAGATCATCTACTGCAGAGGTTCTCAACTTTTGGGGTTCACAAACCACTCTAAAAACTCTGAATGGGAAATATACACATAAGCACACAGAGAAATATTCAGAATTCTTAACTGATGCCTGAAGAAAAGCGTGACTTATTCAAGATTCCCAGCTAATTAAAGACCGACTTTGAATTATGATTTTCATCCCTGGAGGTTGGAACTTCAGCATATCTTTGGGAGGCCCAGTTCAACTCATAACAATACCTCTCAATAAAAGTGAAACAAGGCTTGTTTGCATGCCTGGTTATTGCTGATGGAATGTCAGGCATTGTGAATTTTACCTTGTTGATTGGTTCCCTTCCTCCACCCCTTTTTCTTCTCTTTCTCCCCACCTTCTCCCTCCCCCTCCTTTTGTATTTCAGTTTCCCTAAAAATATTCTTGAGCTTTACATTAGACGCAGTTACTTGGAAACAATTTTATCCTTTCAAATCTTGCTTTTAACATTTATCTGGGACTAAAACAGTGCTCAGTCTAGAGCTGATTTTTCCCCACTACGTGAGCCAAGACCAATACATCATGAAGTTTTCAGTCTGGCTGGTGGGACGAGGCACTATTCCTGGGCCAGTGTGAGTGCTGTACACTCTTACTTCTAATCATTTTAGGTGGTTCTTTCCTTGGCCTCAGGTGGTTGTCCTTGCATACATGTTGACCAGCGCTCAGCTGACTGCTGGAGGGGGTTCAGTGGGCCTCTGGATTCTCTGTGTGCAGCTGTTCCCTCTCTACAATTCTAACCTCCTTGGCCCCCCCTGGACTCTCAGCTCTATCTTCTCAACTCTGGGGGTCTGCCAGGCTTCACCTGGGATCCCCCTCCCTGCAACATCGCCTGGAAACTCTCTCAGGATAATAAGTGGGACAATGGTAGAATAACTCCTACAATTTGTTTCCTGTTTCTCAGTGACCCCGTCCTCTGTTGACTGATGTCCAGTGTCTTGAATAAAAAACATAATTTCATGTATATTTTCCCCATTTTGTGGTTGTTTCAGATAAGAAGGTAAATCTGGGGGCGCCTGGGTGGCTCAGTCGTTAAGTGTCTGCCTTTGGCTCAGGTCATGATTCCAGGGTCCTGGGATCGAGCCCCACATCGGGCTCCCTGCTCTGCAGGAAGCCTGCTTCTCCCTGTCCCACTCCCCCTACTTGTGTTCCCTCTCTCGCTGTCTCTCTCTCTCTCTGTCAAATAAATAAATAAAAATCTTAAAAAAAAAATCTATATAAAAAGAAGGTAAATCTGGTCCATGTTACTGTATCTTGGCCAGAAGCAGAAGTCAGCATAATGCATTTGGGGTCCGTGTGCATCAATAGTTTGTTTCTTTTTTTCTTCTGCTGAGTATATTTCATTGTATGCTTGATTTACTTCTCCATTCTTTATCCATTCACTGGCTGAGGGACCTTTGCATTGTTTCCAGTTTGGATTGATTATGAATAAAGCCACTATAAACATTTATGTGAATTTTTTAATTATGAAAAGGACAATTTTACATTAAAATCCAAACTTTAATTTCTTTTTAAAGTAATCTCTACACCCAGCTTGGGGCTTGAACCTACAACCCTATGATCAAGAGTTGCAGGCTCTACCAACTGAGCCAGCCAGGTGCACCTAAAATCCGAAAGATCTCATCACACTGGGCTCACATTCCTGCACAGCAATGGACTGGAACAGAGTAAAAACATCCCCTTCACAATGGGCTTGCCACTTGCCACAATCCTCACCATGCTCAATTGTCTTGCCCCAGACTACTTCATGTATTTATGTAAACTGTAGTCCTTGGGGCCACCTGAGTTTGAGACTCCCAATATAATATGTCATGAAAATTACAAAACCATATGGACCACTCATATGGTGAAAAAACAGAAACAGGTTTACTTAATTGGGGTTAGTGGAATCAAAAAGGAAACACAGGGCCTTGAAGGATGAGAAAAGTGTCACCAAGCAGAGGATTTGGGAAGATGCCCCTCCACCTCTGCTGGCAGCTACTCAGTCCAAGCAGGTCCATCTGCCCCAAGCTACCTGTGGGCGGGAGAGGCTGGGCCTGTCCCCCAGGGAGATCTGGGCAGGTGCACCTTATCTGCAGGCTGGCCAGCAGTCAGGCTGCAAATCTAAGGGACTGCTCTCTCCGTGGGGTCAGGACTCTGTATGCATTATTCACGAGCCCTTTTGTAGATGGCAGGGGCTGGCCACCCCAATCGGCATAGCCAGAAGTATCAGATCTTACCTGGCTGCCACCCTGTCCTGGTTCCTGCCCAAAGTGCTTTCAGACTCACTTGTCAGCTCCCTGGGACTGGATCTGGCTCTGCTTAAGGACTTTGATCACGAGGGGTGAGAAAGTGTGTTATCCTCCTCACCCCCTGCCCACACCACCAGGCGGAAATCTCTCCTATTTGTTCTCCTTAAGGCACTCTACTTAGGAATCTGTCAGTCTGAGACTTTGTACAACCAGGTGGGAAGAGTCATAAAAGTAGCAAACACATAGCGCTCACTATGTGCCTGGTGCTCTTGTATATACTTCATGTACATGCATTAATGCATTTAGTCTTCAACAGCCTTGGAGAAGGATCTCTATTCTCCCTGTTTGACAGGTGAATATTTTAAGGCATAGTTTCTCCACCTTTTAATGTGATCAAGAACTACCTTCTGAAGATCTCATTAAATGCAGATTCTGATTCACTAGTGCTAGGAAGGGCCAGCGATCCTGTAATTCTACAAGCTCCCAGCCAATATCATTGGTCGGAGGACCACATTTTAAATAGCGAGAGTCCAAGTTGCAGAGAGGTGAAGTAACTTACCCAAGATCATCCAGCTACTTGAGCATTACAGGATGCCAAGAGCTAATTCTAAAAAAAGAGCATCTGTCCAAGGAGAACTGAAAATTCCAGGGACTTTTCCTTCATCTGCTTCCCACAAATGCCCTTGCTCAAAATAGTCCCCAAAGATTTTAACAAGCAATTTGGGCAAAGATGTTTATAGCAGCACTTTTTATAAAGATTTTATTTATTTATTTGACAGAGAAAGAGAGAGCACAAGTAGGCAGAGAGGTAGGCAGAGGGAGAGGGAGAAGCAGGCTCCCCGCTGAGCAGGGAGCCCAAAGTGGGGCTCGATCCCAGGACCCTGGGATCATGACCTGAGTTGAAGGCAGCCGCTTAACCAACTGAGCCACCCAGGCGCCCCAATATAGCAGCACTTTTTAGATCGCTGGAAACATCCCAAATGCCCCACAACAGGGAAACGGTGAAGTAAGCTGTAGTCTATTTCATATAATACTATATGGCTGTTAAAATGATCAAGCTGTAGTCTATTTCATATAATACTATATGGCTGTTAAAATAATCAGTATGGGAACTAAATGGATGCCTGTAAACAGGTATATTAAATTGTGTTAAGTAAAAAAGTAGAGCCCAAAATATTGTGTATATACTGGTTAAAGGTACATGGTCATTCCTGCACCCTGAAAAAGATTGGGTGAATTTAGTATAACAGAAATAGTCCATCATGTAAATTGATGGAATTTTTTTTTTCTGAAATGTTTTTCAGGTGTTTGATAGAAATTGTAAGCCCCTATCTTTCTGTTCATGGCTTTTTTTTTTTTTTTAAGTTTTATTTATTTAAGTAATCTCTATGCCCACCCTGGGGCTCGAACTCACAACCCTGAGATCAAGAGTCATGCGTGCTCTTCCGACTGAGCCAGCCAGGCGCCCCAGTTCACAGATTTATAATGTAAACAGCAAGCATTATTATTAAATTTCATTTATTTAGTGTTTACTCCTCAGGTATCAAAATGCCCTTTCTATCCTTGTTCAGTTATTTGCATTACTGCACCTAACTGGGGCTGAAGTCCTGGCTGGAAGGGCATGTGATTTCTCAGCCAAACCTGAGTTCAAACCCCAGCCCTCCCATCTGTCAGATGCATGACCTTGAGTCCATAATTCGCCTTCTCTATAAACAGGGATTGCTCTCGTAGTACTGTCGTGAGGATTAATGCATTGATGTAGATAAAGTGCCCAACACTATGTAAGTACCGGAAAGCACTGACGATATATTTGGGTTTTCAAAAAAAATAAACATTTTATTTTGGGATACTTTTAGATTTACAAAGCTGCAAAGAAGAGTACAGAGAGTTCCCACATACTCTTCACTCAGTTTTCCCTCATGCTGACAATTTACGTAACCATGACACCTTTATCAAAACCAAGAAATTTGGCGCCTGGGTGGCTCAGTCAGTTAAGCATCTGCTTTCGGCTCAGGTCATGATCCCAGGGTCCTGCATCGGGCTCCCTGCTCAGTGGGGAGTCTCCTTCTCCCTCTGCCCCTCCCCCCCCACTCGTGTGTGCTCTGTCACAAAAATAAATTAATTAAATCTTAAAAAAAAAACACAAGAAATTAACACAGGCATATTACTATAAACAAACCTCCAGACTTTATTCAGATTTTTCCAGTTTTTCCATTGATGTCCTTTTTCTGTTCCAGAATTCAACCTGACATGGCACTTAGGCTTCCTGTCTTTAATAGTCTCCTATCTCAGTGTTTCCTTGGTTATCATGACCCTGACAGCTTTGAAGGGTAATATATATTGTTGTTGTTTTAAGTAAACTCTATGCCCAACATGGGACTCGAACTCACAACCCTGAGATCAAGAGTCGCATGCCTTACCGACTGAGCCAGCCAGGCGCCCCTATATATTGTTTTAATAATAGCTTTTTTTTTTTTTTTTAAGATTTTATTTATTTATTTGAGAGAGAGAGAATGAGAGAGAACACATGAGAGGGGATAGGGTCAGAGGGCAAAGCAGACTCCCTGCCGAGCAGGGAGCCCGATGCGGGACTCGATCCAGGGACTCCAGGATCATGACCTGAGCCGAAGGCAGTCGCTTAACCAACTGAGCCACCCAGGCGCCCTTAATAATAGCTTTATCGAGATACTGTGATGATTAATTTCATATGTCAACTTGACTAGGCCACACAATGCCCAGATGTCTGGTTAAATGTTATTCTTGGTGTGTCTGTGATGGAGTTTCTGGAAGAGATTATTTGAATCGGTAGACTGAGTAAAACAGATTGTCTTCCCCAATGTTGGGGGGGGCTCATCTAATCAGTTGAAGGTCTGAATACAACAAAAAGGTGGAGAGAATTCTCCCTCTCTCTCTTTCTCTCTCTCTGCCTGACCACTTTAGCTGGGACATCAGTCTTCTACTGCCCTCGGACAGGGATTTACAGCATCAACTCTCCTGCGGTTTTTTTTTTTTTTTTAACTCTCCTGGTTTCTCAGACCTTGGGACTTGGGCTAGAACTTTTACCATTAGTTCTCTGGTTCTCAGGACTTCAGACTCAAACAGGAAGTACACATTTTGCTTATCCATTCATTGGTTGATGGCAATTCAGGTTGTTTTCACTTTTTGGCTATTGTGAATAATGCTGCTATGACATTTGTGTACAAGGTTTTGTGTGGACATGTGTTTTCTTTTCTTGTGGTATTACACCTAGAGCGGGATTGCTGAGTAATCTCTGTGCTTATCATTTTTTTTTTTTTAAAGATTTCATTTATCCATTTGAGAAAGAGAGAGAGAGAACGAGTCGGGGGGGGATGGGGAGGGGGGAGAGGGAAAGGGACAAGCAGACTCCCTGCTGAGCACAGAGCCTGACACGAGGCTCGATCCCAGGACCTTGAGATCATGACCTGAGCCAAAGTCAGACACTTAAACCGACCGAGCCGTCCAAGTGCCCCTGTGTTTAACATTTTGAGGCATAGCCAAACTGTTTTCCAAAGTAGCTGCCCATTTTACACCCTCACTAGCAATGCATGAAGGCTCCAATTTCTCCACATCCATGTCAACACTGGTTATTGTCTGTGTTTTTCATTTTAGCCATCCTTACAGTTTTGTATGGAGTGTATCTCATTGTGGTTTTAATTTTGTGTTTTCTTGATCGCTAAAAATGTTGAGTGTCTTTTCATGTGTTTATTGACCATTTATATATCTTCTTTTGGAGAAATGTCTATTCTAATCCTTTGCTCATTTTTAAATGGGGCTATTTCCCTTTTTTATTGTTGAGTTGTAAGGGTTCTTTATATATTCTGGATACAAGTCCCTTTCATATACACAATTGCAAATATTTTCTCCCTTTCTGTGATTTGATTTACATACATATAAAATTTTTTAACTTAACAATCTCAGACTTAAGGAAAAGCTGCAAGTACAGTACAAAGCACTGATTTTTCAACCCATCTGGGTGTAGATTTAAAAAAAAAAAATTTATCCTTTCTATTATTAATTTTTTAGTGAAAATTTCCCTAACCTCCAATGGCCAGAGATGCGCGGAAGGAAGTGCTTGATAAAGGTTTAGAAACTGAACACTTCCTAATTTACCTCAAAAGCCGAATGCCATCTCAGAATACAAGAGGAATGTATCTGTAGACACCCTTGCTGTCCTCATTTGTTGCAGACACAAAAGCCCTATATCATGAGTCCCAGCCATTCCTACTATTTTGAAGGTCCTCTGTGAAACAAAAGGGAGAAAACATCGAGCGTCTATGTTTTTCTTTGTTCGATGCATTTGAAGAATGAAGTCTAACAGTTCCCCAGTGAAGCCATATGTACCAGATTCTTTTGTATGATGGAAGATATTGGAGGAAGATTGTAGATAATAGGAAATTCACAAAAACGTTTTCCAATGACTAGGCGGAGTGTTGGCTGCTTTTTAGGTTTTTGTTTTGGTTTGCTTTTTAGGCTACAAGATTAAGTCTTGTTTCATTGCACCACCTGCTGGCGACTTCTCAGAAATTTCTGTTTCTTCCAACAAAAGGCAAAAAGGCTTGTTCAACAGATTTATTAACAAATATTCTTTTTTCTCCCACCTAAAAAACTACCATTCACAGAGTATGGGTGGTAGAAATATTTCAATGCTCTTCATCTTTAATAAAACAAAACAATTTCCAAATTTCCAACAATAACCTTTTTATTGTGACATATATATATACACAGAAAAGTACAATTTTTATGTAGTTTAAATAAATTATAAAGAGAACCTGTACAACTAAGACCCACATCAAGAATAAGATTGCCATCACTCTAGATAACCCCATGTCCTTCTTCCCTAATTATAACTTTCTCCCTCCCTCCCCACAAAGGTAACCACTACCTTGATTTTGGGATAGTCATTTCAGCATGTACTACTTCTAGAACCAGAAAACAACTGAAGTATTAATTTTTAAAAATAGTGTAAAACTTGGGGCACTTGGGTGGCTCAGTTGGTTGAGCGTCTGCCTTCAGCTCAGGTCATGATCTGGGGGCCCGGGGAGTCTGCTTCTCCCTCTGCCCCTCCCCCCCATTCTCTTTCTCTCAAGTAAATGAATAAACACTTTTTAAAAAAATGGTGTAAAAATCTTGGTGTAGCTATTTAATCTGAAAACTTATGTGATTATTCCTGCATTTGACACATATCTACTGAGTTCAACATTGTTATAGTCATTGGGAAATAAAAATCAAACCATGAGATACCATTTCACACCCACTAGAATGGCTAAAGTTAAAAAGACAGACAATTGGGGTGCCTGGGTTACGCAGTCGGTTAAGCATCCAACTCTTGGTTTCGGCTCAGGTCATGATCTCAGGGTTGTGAGTTCGAGCCCCACGTGTGGGGCTCTGCGCTCAGTGGGAAGTCTGCTGGAGAGTCTCTCTCTCTGCCTCTCCCCCACTCTCTCTCTCTCACTATAATAAATAAATCTTTAAAAAAAAAAAAAAAAAAAGACAGACAATACAATACCAGGGTCACCTGGCTGGCTCATTCAGTAGAGCAGGTGACTTTTAATCTCAGGGTTGTGAATTTGAGCCCCACTTTGGGTGTGAAGATTACTCAAATTTTTTTTAATTTTTAAAAACTTATTTTAGGGGCGCCTGGGTGGCTCAGTAGGTTAAGCGACTGCCTTCGGCTCAGGTCATGATCTCAGGGTCCTGGGATGGAGTCCCACATGGGGCTCCTGGCTTGGCAGGGAGTCTGCTTCTCCCTCTCCCTCTGTCCCTGCTTGTGCTCTCTCTCTCTCTCAAAGAGATGAATAAAATCTTTAAAAATATGTATTTTTAAAAAGACAATACCAAATGTTGGCAAAGATATAGAGAAATTAAAACCCTCATAATGTTACTTGTGGGAATGCAAAATGGTGCAGCCACTTTGGAAAACAGTTGGCAGTTCCTCAAGAAGTTACACATGGAGGGAGCATCTGGCTGCTCAGTTGGTAGAGTGTATGACTCTTTTTTTTTTTTTTTTTTTTTTTTAAAGATTTATTTATTTGAGAGAGAATGAGAGAGAGCACATGAGAGGGGGGAGGGTCAGAGGGAGAAGCAGACTCCCTGCCGAGCAGGGAGCCCGATGCGGGACTCGATCCAGGGACTCCAGGATCATGACCTGAGCCGAAGGCAGTCGCTTAACCAACTGAGCCACCCAGGCGCCCTTTTTTTTTTTTTTTTTTTTTTAAAGATTTATTTGAGTGTATGACTCTTAATCTCAGGGTTGTGAGTTCAAGCCCTATGTTGGGTGTAGAGAGTACTTTAAAAAAATAATAAAATCTTAAAAAAAAAAAGTCACCCATGGACTAATCATCTGACCCAGTAATTCCACTCCTAGGTGTACTACTGAGAGAAAACATATGCCTACACCAAAACTTGTACACAGATATTCATGGTAGCATTATTCCAAATAGCCAAAAAGCATAAATAGCCCAAACGTCTGTCAACTGATGAATGAACAAAATGTGATATACCATATCATGCAACATTATTCTGCTATAAAACAGAATGGTGTGTGACGACTCGCTGGCTTAGTCAGTGAAGCGTACGACTCCTGACTCTTGGTGGACAGTTCAAGCCCCATGCTGAGCACAGATATCACTTAATAAAAAAAATTAAAAACAAACCAAAACAGAACAAAGTACTCACACATGCTACCACATGGAAGACCCTTGAAGTCATTATGCTATGTGAAAGGAGTCAGTCACAAAAGACCATATAACTGTGTGCTACCATGTATATGAAATGTCCAGAATAGGCAAATCCATAGAGACAGAAAGTAGATTAGTGGTTGTCAGAGAATGGGGATGGGGGAAGGGGGAGAGACAGTGACTGCTAAGGGTGTGAGGTTTCTTTTGGGGATGATGAAAATATTCTGGAATTAGTGCTGATGGCTGCACAAGTCTGTGAATATACGACTGAATTGTGCACCTCAAAGAGTGAATTTTATGGTAGGTGACTCACATCTTAAAAGTTGTTACAAGTAATATATATTTTTGGGTGCCTACTATGCGCCAAGCACCATGCTAGGCACTGGGATTACAATAACGAGCAAAGCTAGATAGAGCTCTTATTCATATGTAATGTATGTCATATTAAATATTGCACCACACAAAAGATACTGGAAGATCATCTAAGGGAAGGCAATATAGAAGTATTGAATCAATATGTTGTACACCTGAAACTAATAAAACACTATATGTCAATTATACTTCAATAAAATTTTTTTAATTAAAAGAAAAAAGAATTATGAGATGAACACCTCCCATGTAACAACAACCCAGGTCAAGAAATAGAACCCTGCCTTCCAGCTATAAAACAAGTAAGTCACTGGGAGCACCTGGGTGGCTCAGTCGGTTAAGCATCCAACTCCTGATTTCAGCTCAGGTCATGATCTCATGGTCTTGAGAATGAGCCCCATGCTGGGCTCTGTGCCCTGTGTGGAGCCTGCTTAAGATTCTCTCTCCCTTTCCCTCAAATAAATAAATAAGTCATAGGAATATAATGTACAGCATAGGGAATATAGTTAATAATATTGTAATAACTTTGGGGCACCTGGGTGGTTCAGTCAGTTAAGCGTCTGCCTTCAGCTCAGGTCATGATCCTGGGGTCCTGGGATCGAGCCCAGCATCAGGCTCCTTGCTCAGCAGGGAGTCTGCTTCTCCCTATCCCTCTGCCTGCCACTCCCCCTGCTTGTGCTCTCTGTCAAATAAATAAGATCTTTTTAAAAAAATTTAAAATACATAAACAAAAATCTAAAATTTTTTTAAAAATTAAAAAAATCATTAAAAAAATAATGATATTGTAATAACTTTGTAGGGTGACGATTGGTAGCTAAACTTATCATGGGGATCATTTTGTAATGTATAAAAATATTGAATCACTACGAGGTACACCTGAACAGGATTTTGTATGTCAATTATATTTCAGTTAAAAAAAAAGAAATAGGGGCGCCTGGGTGGCTCAGATGGTTAAGCGTCTGCCTTCGGCTCAGGTCATGACCCCAGGGTCCTGGGATAGAGTCCCACATCAGGCTCCCTGCTCCTTGGGAGCCTGCTTCTCCCTCTGCCTCTCTCTCTCTCTCTCATGAATAAATAAATAAAATCTTAAAAAAAAAAAAGAAAGAAATAGAACATTGACAACCCCCAAAGAGTCGTCCATGCTGATTCACAATCCCCTTCCTTTCCCCAGACGTAACCACAATCCTATTTCTTTTGTTTTTCCTTGTAGTTTTTACTATTTATCTTTGCATCCCTAGATGACATAGATTTGTTTTTCCTAGCTTCGAAATTTTCTAAATGAAATTATACTTTCTTTTTGTTGTTTATTTTTATGCTGGTCTTCTTGCATGCTACAGTATGTTTAAGACTCATCTATGCTGGGGCGCCTGGGTGGCCCAGATGGTTAAGCGTCTGCCTTCAGCTCAGGTCATGATCCCAGGGTCCTGGGATCGAGCCCCGCATCGGACTCCTGGCTCAGCAGGGAGCCTGCTTCTCCCTCTCCCTCTGCCTCTCCCCCTCCTCATGCTCTCTCTCTCTCTCTCTGTATCTCTGTGTCTCAAATGAATAAATAAAATCTTAAAAAAAAAAAAAAAAAAGGCTTATCTACGCTGCATATGACTCTAATTTATTTTCGCTGTTAGGATATTCTAGTGCGTGAATAGCACACAAGTGGTTTACCTTTCTATCACTGATAAACAGTCAGGTCACTTCCTGCTCGGGATGTGTACAACAATGCTACAATGGCTTCGTGTCTATTTATCCTGGCACACAGCTAGTTCATTGCCATTCTTACCTTTAACTGCACCAGATCATACCAAAGTGTCTTCCAAAGCGGTTCACACTCCCTAAAAGAGTTCGAACCTTCTGCCTTTTTGAAGTACCTTTGAAAAGTGTCTTTCATTTGGCTGATGGCTTACAAAAAATCTAAGTGCATTTTCAGGAAAGCCGCTATTGGGCTATTTGAAATGGGAAGGAAGAGAGACACTTGGCTGCCTTAACCAAGGCCAACCTAGATCAGCCACCTGAAAATAAATAAGCTACAGAAATGCTTATTGTTCTATGCCACTCAGAACAGGTTGCTGTTTGTTTTACTACAAAAGCTAAATGAGACAATCCGGGATAGGGAACGGATTTATGATACAGAACTCTTCTTTGGAATGGCACCTAACATCATGAAATTTTCTTATTAATACTTACGGCCTGCTATGGCCTAAATGCCCTATCCCCCCAAATTCACATGTTGGAACCCCAATGCCCAATGTGATGGTATTAGGAAGTGGGGCCTTTGGGAGGTGATTAGATCATGAGAGTGGGGCCTTCATAAGTGGGATTAGTGTCCTTATAAAAGAGACCCCACCATGTGAGAATACAGTAAGAAGTCTACAACCCAGCTGACCATGCTGACCCCCTTATTTTGGACTTTCAGCCTCCAGACTGCGAGAAATAAAATTCTATTGTTCATAATACCAGCCTGTGGTACTTTGTTCCAGCAGCCTGAAGGAACTAAGGTAGAGCCTAACATTTTGAGTAATGAATGAGGTCCGTATTATTTGCAACACAATTTCAATTTCATCCATCAATATAAGTGTAGCTATGTATTGTTGCTACATATATATATGAGAAAACATTTGGCCTTCAAAGTCAAAAAATATTTATCTTTACAGAAAAGACTTGCCCAATGACAATTTTCCCTCTGGTTCTGGGAGGTGGGGGTCACTTTCCCTGGACAAAAGGGAAGCTCATACATTTGGAGATCTCACATCAAGGAGGAAAGGGCATTGAATTTCAGTAGCAACCAAGAATGTCCACCACGGCCACCCACCCACTCTACCTGCCCATATTATCATGGCCCAGGACATGTGTGAAGATACAGGACAAAGTCAGTAACAAATACAGTGATTATATCATAGGAGAAAATGAAGTAGGTTGGGGAAAGGGCCAGATTTTCAACCATTCACTAGGGTTGAAAGGACTGACAGTTGGGGGCCTGGCTGGCTCAGTTAGTAGAGCATGTGACTCTTGATCTCAGGGTTCTGAGTTCAAGCCTCACGCTAGGTGTGGAGGCTACTTAAAAAAAAAAAGAAAAGAAAGGACAGTTATTATCTTCATAGGTCTTTTGTCATCTTTTAAAGAGGCAAAGACAATACAATTATACTTTATTCAACCATCCATTTATTCATCAAGTGTTTATTAAGGACCTATGGGGAATTGTATTCATTTCCTAGGGCTGCTGTAACAAAGTACCAGAAACTGGGAGGCGTTAACATCAGAAATGTATTGTCTCACAGTTCTGGAGGCTAGAAATCTGAAATCAAGGTGTCTGTAGGGGTGGTTCCTTCTGGAAGCTCAGATCTGTTCCATGTTCCTCTTCTAGCTTCTGGTGGTGTTCCTGCCATCTTTTGTATTCCTTGGCTTGTGGCAGCATCTCTCCAATCTTACTTGGCATTCTGCTTGTGTCTGTCTCTGTCCATATTTTCTCTTTGCATAAGGATACCAGCCATATCGTATTAGGACCTACCCTAATGACCTCATCTTAACTTGATCATCTGCACAGACCCTCTTTCCAAATAAAATCACATTCACAGGAACTGGAGATCAGGATTTCGATGTCTTTGGGGGAAACACAATTCAACCCATGACAGGAACATGTTTTGAGGCTTACAAGGCCACAGCATCCTTTTTTTTTTTTTAATTAAGATTTTATTTGAGAGAGAGAGAGAGAGAAAGCAAGAGAAAGCAAGAAAGAGTACGAGCCGGGAGGTGGGGGGAGGCAGATGGAGAGGGAGATTCCCCGCTGAGCAGGGAGCCAGATGCGGGGCTAGATCCCAGGACCCTGGGATCATGACCTGAGCCAAAGGCAGACGCTTAACCGACTGAGACACCCAGGTGCCCCAAGGCCACAGCATCCTTATACTCAGCCTTAAAGGAGTGGGAAAAAGCCAAGGAAGGAAAATAGGAAGAGGGAAATATAGCAGAGGGGAAGAGAAGAGAAAGGACTACAAAAGAGAGAAAAAGAGAAAAGATGGAGGAGGGACGCAGGACCAAGTACATAATTTGTGCGGTCCAGTGCAAAATGACAATGTGGGATTCCTTGCTAAAAAATTAAGAATTTCAAAATGGTGACAGCAGAGCATTAAGCCAAGCACAAGGCCCTTCTTTAGCATGAGGCCTGTGTGACTCCTCTATGGGGAAAATGGTACTAATGGGTGTACTGTGAGTCCATTTAAGGTGTCCTTGTTCAGTTTTTCAGTACTTTTCTGTGTTCCTTGCAAGTCACCTATGAAGCAATTCATTCTTTCTACAGCAGGTGCATTCTTGGGTTAAGACCCTTCTAAGATCCAATCTCTCAAGGAGAAAATAGTTTAGGAAGATGGTGGCTATCCAAAAGGGAAAATCTTGGGGATCCTGGGCGGTTCGGTTGGTTGAGCACCCGACACTTGATTTCGGCTCAGGTCATGATCTCGAGATCCTGGGATGGAGGCCCCCCTCAGATGCTTGCTCAGTGGTGAGTCTGCTTTAGGATTCCCTCCCTCTGGCTGCAGGAGCCATGTGCCCGCAGTCTCTCTCAAATAAATAAATAAATATTTAAAACAAACAAACACAAAAGGGAAATTTTTTTCTCCCTAGCCCCACCTAATGTCTGAGTAATTTCCTCAGAATACCCAAGAATCACTTTTCCTTTCAGTCGTTTGCATCCTTGATTAGGATTTGTAACTTGGCATGGAAGTTTCTCTGCTCACCAGCTTACACTTCCTTAGACAGTTTTCCAGCTGCTCCCTGCTTAACCAGGTCACTGTGGTCAAAAAGTCACCTTCTGCCTCGTCCCCTGTATCAAAGCAAGTTCAAGAAAACACACAGGTTCCTGACCACCGGATTTGGTTCCAAACATCCTCAGCTTGGCATCTAACCTCCTCTCTCCCAGGCTACCCGACTATGTTCATAGAACACCATCTCCTATGTTCTCTGAGGTTACCCTCCCCCTTTCAGTCAAGACAGTCTCCAGGGCCACTTTACACTATCATTCCTAGTCCAAGCCCTTGCCCAGGCTAGTCCTACCCCTGAACCCCACGGTGTGAACTTTTCAAGGGCAGGGGCTGAATTATATTCATCTTTGAATCTCCAGTATCCAGTAAGGTGCACACGTATAAAACACAACGTGCTTTCCAAATGCCTATGGAATAAAGTTGATGAACTGACACAAGGGACTTCCAAAGCATTTACAATTTTTTAAAAAAGATTTTTTATTTATTTTTATTTGACACAGAGACAGAGATAGTGAGAGAGAGAGCATAAGCAGGGGGAGCGACAGGCAGGCAGAGGAAGCGGGAGAAGCAGGCTTCCCGCTGAGCAGGGATCATGACCTGAGCCACCCAGGCGCCCCAGCATTTACAATTTTAAAGACACAAAATCACTTACCTCGATGCAGACTTCTTTTCCGCCTCTTACTGAATGTGTCTTCCAGACGGTTTCCTGACTCCTAGGACGAACGTTTCTGTGGGCAAGAACATGTTCCTCTTGAATTTTTTGTCATAATACTTGTTTTCAAACTGGGCACATAGAAGGCATTCAAATCTCCCTGAGCCCTGAAGCCTTCTTTCTAGAAGGTAAAATTCATAGGGAAAAAAAGGAAACTTAGGGGAAATCCTCCCTTTCCCTAAAACCTGCATTTAACATACATGTAAACAGAACAATCTTGTAAAACCTTTTTTAGATGGACAAGTAAGTTCTCTGTGATCACATTCTGGTCTTTACATTTCTAGGTTCACGAATCTGGGACAGCGCCCCAACTCTGCTTTCCATTCAGTTAGCATTTGCCGCGTTTTCTCCCTCCGCCCTTTAGGCTTCGGAATACGACCCGCCCACTTCCGGCAGGGGCGTCCACAGCGCAGGCGCAACTCCAGGCGCAACTCCAGACGCCACTCTACAACCCCTCGTTCTAGTGCTGCTGTACGCGCATGTGCAAAAAGGGGCGGGCTGGTTAATAGCGCGGGAGAGCGTAGGCCCGCCGAACTCGCGCGACTGTCTCCGCCCACCTAAATAGGCGGGCGGAGCCGACTGCCCTCTCCAGGTTCAGGCAGCGCACGCGCACTTGAGTACAGGAAAGTGGCGAGGGAACGAGGGCAAGCTTTTACGCATGCTCATTTAAATGAGGCCTGAAGCTTTTCACGTCAGCTTCGTCTGCGGCCTCCTTTCCGTCTTAACCCGCCTCTGACATTTAAAGGGCCAGAGCCTTTTTCCACCCAATTGATTTTTTAAAAGTTAAGCATTTATGGAGAGCTTCGTATGTGCGGGGCCCAATTTATATTGTCTTCTGTGTACATTTTCCAGTTTTTCCTTTTGTAGAAATTACGTTAGTATTTATATTTTTCATAAATTTCTTCCCTTGCCCCAAGTGTACTGTTCCCTTGGAGGCAATTCTCTGAAATGAAAGTCAGTGTGATGTTGTGGGCGGGTCTTCCTGGGTTAAGGGGTCTGAAACTGAATCCTCGCTCGGCCACTTCCTTGGTCTTTTACTCTGGATAGGTTATCTAATTTCTGTGAACCTGAGGTTGCTGACTTTTTAAAATGAGGATAAGAGAGGGGAGGGGGTGGGAGGATGGGTTAGCCTGGTGATGGGTATTGAGGAGGGCACGTTCTGCATGGAGCACTGGGTGTTATGCACAAACAATGAAATCATGGAACACTATATCTAAAACTAATGATGTAATGTATGGGGATTAACATAACAATAAAAATTTTTTTTAAAAAAATGAGGATAAGGATTCCTACCAACTCATAGGATTGTTATGAAAAGTACTTAAAAAAAAAAAAAGTATGGGGGCGCCTGGGTGGTTCAGTGGGTTAAGCATCTGCCTTTGGCTCAGGTCATGATCTCAGGGTCCTTGCTCAGCGGAGAGTCTGCTTCTCCCTCTCCCACTGCCATTCCCCCTGCTTGTGTTCTCTCTCTCTGTCAAATAAATAAATAAAAATTTAAAAGTAATAAAAAAAATTTAAAAAGAACGTAAAGTACCAAGTACTATGCCTCACACCAGCTATATGTTAAGTAAATAAATAGTAGTCATTAAGTGGAATTAATTCAGTCAGAAAATAGTTTTATAGTTTCTGTAACATAGTTCCAGATGGTTTTTCAAGAGGATTTACCTAATTGCCTGGATGGCTAGCAGTATGTAATGGTGCCTCTTTCCCCACAGTGCTGCCAATATCACAGACCATCATTTTTACACATTTTTCCCAGTCTAGACAGTATGTAATGGTATGGCAGGGTTATTTTAACTTTCATTTCTTTAATTGCTAGTGAGGCTGTGCATTTTTCTTTGGGATGATTTATTAGCTGTGTTTGTTTGCCAAACAACTATTTTCAAACCGTGTAATTTCTACCAGCTTATCCTTGTAGACATTATGTTAGGTTCTGACAGAGAATTTTGCTGATCAATTAAAAAAAAAGAAAGAAAGAAAGAAAAAGAAAAAAAGGATTTGACAGAGAGAGAGAAATAAAACTTTCCAAGGACGGGATAGTGACAAAAGATAAGAGCTCATCCCCAAAGCAGCACTGTCCTGTAGAACTTTCTATGATAAAGGAAATGTTCTGTATCTGCAATGTCCCATATGGTAGCCAGTTGCCACATGGGTCTAAATACTAAATACTTGGAATATGACTGGTGTGACTGAGGAATTTTTATTTATTTATTTATTTATTTTAAGGTTTTATTTATTTGACAGAGAGAAAGACAGCCAGAGAGGGAACACAAGCAGGGGGAGTGGGAGAGGGAGAAGCAGGCTTCCTGCGGAGCAGAGAGCCCAATGCGGGGCTTGATCCCAGGACCCTGGGATCATGACCTGAGCCGAAAGGCAGATACTTAACAACTGGGCCACCCAGGCGCCCCAGGAATTTTAATTTTTATTCAACTTAAATTTCCATAAAAATAGCCACCTCCTTGATAGAGTAACCCTAGAGATTAGGAAAGAAGGAGAGAAAGCAAGGGAAAAGAGGAGCCCTACAGAATCGGAAGTGGCCTCATTTATGTAAAGGGACTCAGGGTGCCTGGCTGGCTCAGCTGGTAAAGTTCAAGCCCCATGCTGGGTGTAGCAATTACTTAAAAATAAATAAATAAAAATCAATCAATCAATCAATCTCTCTTTTTTAAGATTTTATTTATTTCTTTGAGACAGAGAGCACAAGCAGGGAGGAGGATCAGAGGGAGAGAGAGCGGCAGACTCCCAGCTGAGCAGGGAACCCAATGTGGGGCTTGATCCCAGGATCCGGAGATCATGACCTGAGCTGAAGGCAGACGCTTAACCAACTGAGCCACCCCGGCGCCCCTAAATAAATCTCTTTTTAAAAAAAATAAAGGGGGGACGCCTGGGGGGCTCAGTTGGTTAAGCGTCTGCCTTCAGCTCGGGTCATGATCCAAGGGTCCTGGGATGAATCCCGAATCGGGCTCCTTGCTCACCGGGGAGCCTGCTTCTCCCTCTGCTGCTCCCCCTGCTTGTTCTCTTTCTCTCTCTCTGACAAATAAATAAATAAAATATTTTTTTAAAAATATGAACGGGGGCGCCTGGGTAGCTCAGTCAGTTAAGCAGCTGCCTTCGGCTTGGATCATGATCTCAGGGTCCTGGGATCAAGCCCTACATCGGGCTCATTGCTCATCCGGGAGCCTGCTTCTCCCTCTCCTTCTGCCTGCCGCTCTCCCTGCTTGTGCTCTCTCTCTATATCTCTCTCTGTGTCAAATAAATAAATAAAGTCTTTAAAAAAAAATACGAAGGGACTCAAATTGGACTTTTGGCATTGTTCCTGAGAGAGACAGTCCCAGAGACCACCAGTCTTGACAAGAAGGGTGTGTTCGGTCTGCAAAAATCTATCAAGCTATATACATCGATGATATTTCCACTTTTCTATATGTATTTTACATTTCAATAAAAAGTTAAACAACGTTTGCTGCACTTTGTATTACCCTCTTTAGGCAATACTCTCTCTGATTTTTAATTTGGCCGAATGAAAAATGAAAAACAATGGAAAGTGGCCAGTGACCCACTCTGGATGTGTGAGAGCCCCTAGAGGGCGCTCATCCCGCATCGGAGACTTTTTTAAAAAGCATTTTATTAGAGAGAACTCAGGTATCATACAATTCACCATTTAAAGTGTACGATTCCGTGGTTTTTAGTATGTTCACAGTGTTGTGCAGCCATCATCACAGTCAATTTTAGAATATTTTAGAATATTTTCACCCGCCCCCCGAAAGAAAGCCCCTTTCCCTTAACTATCACCCTCCTAACCCCTCGTCTTCCCTCCCAAGTAACAACTCATCTACTTTGTCTCTGTAGATTTGCTTATTCTGGATATTGTATCTGGCTTCTTTCACTTAGCACAATGTTTTCAAGGTTCACCCAGGCTGCAGCTTGTCTCAGTGTTTCCTTTTTATGGCTGAATAATATTCCATTATATGGACAGATGACATTTTGCTTATCCATTCATCTTTTGATGGACATTTGAGTTGTCTCAAACTTTTGTTGATTATGTGCGCTGGAGACTTTTGCCGGTCCTGACAGGTGGGTCCTTCCTGCCACTTCTGGGAGATTGAGACCCAGTTACTCAACCCCAGAAGACCCCATTCTCATTTTATTTAGATGGTGCTCTCAGGAGTGGACTGCAGTGTGAATGCCGAGCAGGGAGCCCGATGCGGGACTCGATCCCGGGACTGCAGGATCATGACCTGAGCCGAAGGCAGTCGCTTAACCAACTGAGCCACCCAGGCGCCCAATCTGCAAGGATTTCTTGAGAGGGCAGAGCCTCCAGGCTTTCAGCCAAAGCTTTGTGCCCAGGAAGGTGTAAATAGGACCATGCTTCCCCAAGGGGATGTTTATCTGTGGCTGTATGGAGGAGACCATACACATGTGGTCTGGAAACCTCAGACCACTCAGGAGAGCTCTCTTCACCCCATGCTTTACAAAAGATCCTTGAGAAGAGCCCAGCTAAATTCTAGTCTGACAAGTAATTATCAGAAGGGTATTTGGAACAGGAGCTCTCAAGCTTGATGCTCTTGGCACTTCAGTATTGGGGAGTGGCCAGTCCATAGCTCCTACTCAGGAGTTTGAAAATAATGCTACCAGATCCTGACCCTATAGGGAGAACAATCTCAGATTTGTAACCTGCCCATCCAGCTGGCCTGCAGAGGCAGATAAACCTTAACCTGCTCCACATTCTTCTCCAGGGGACGGTTCTAGCTTCCCTGAGCCAGGATCTGATTAGGGGCTGTGAAAGGGCTCCTTGCAGTGGTGGGACTGGGGCTCAGGCTGTGTCTTAGCCTGACCTAGGGAGAGAGGAAATTCTAGACCATGATGCGCCACTCAGCAGGTGGCAGGGTGGTTCTGGATAAAGCCACAAGCCAAGGGACAGTTTGTACTAGGATAGAGCCTGCTGGGACTGCTGGCCAGGCATCTGAGAAGGAGAGGAGAATATTGGAGAGAACCACAGCCATCAGTAGCATGGCTGGCCAGGGGCGGACTCCAGACCCTAGCTGGGCCACTCATGAATTTAGGATTGGAATTCAGAAAGAGCCAATTAATTTCTGTGAGTGGTTATATAACTGAGGTGATATACGGGGCAGCTATTTTCCACCACGAGCAGGAGAAAGCTGAATGAAGGAGACACACAGAGACATGGAGAGACCAAGAGAGAGGAAGAGGATGGCTTTGCTGTTGACAGCTTTCCAACACTCTTGTATCCTTAATAAATTTCCTTTATTAGGTAGTACGAGATGGCATCTCTAGTTGCAACCAAAAGAAACTTGGATGAGAAAGAATTTACACAGGGCAAGTTCTGTGTCCATCAATTACCCTCTGCTGAGAGAGAGACATACACCCAACAAATTAATTATAAATGATGCAATGAGTGTGGAAATCAGAGCAGAAATCCAATTCCAAAAACAAAAAAACAAAAACAAAAACAAACAAAAAGTCCCATTCCAATTGGAATGAAGAACAAAGCAAGGAAGGAGAGCCCACTGGTAACCAAAGAAAAGCCCATCAAAACAAGATTTTCTTCTGAGATTGCTAAAGAGAATTAAAAACAGTAATACTCAGAAGCACCTGGGTGGCAAAGTCAGTTAGGCATCTGACTCTGGTTTTGGCTCAGGTCATGATCTTGGTGTCATGAGATCGAGCCCCGCATCAGGCTCCCCACTCAGCGTGGAGTCCTCTTGGGATTCTCTATCCCTCTCCCTCTGCCCCTCTGCTGATGCTCTCTCTCTCAAATAAATAAATAAATCTTTTTTTTTTTTTTTTTTTTTTTTTAAAGATTTTATTTATTTATTTGAGAGAGAGAGAATGAGAGAGAGAGAGAACACATGAGAGGGGATAGGGTCAGAGGACGAAGCAGACTCCCCGCCAAGCAGTGAGCCCGATGCGGGACTCGATCCAGGGACTCCAGGATCATGACCTGAGCCGAAGGCAGTCGCCCAACCAACTGAGCCACCCAGGCGCCCTAAATAAATAAATCTTAAAACAACAACAACAACAACACAGTAATAGTCAATGTGAGCAAAGGCAAAAGTGGGAGAAAAAACAGATCCTCTTATTCTGTGGATGGAATTAATACAATCATTTTGGAGGGGAATTTGGTGTTATATATTAAGAACTTAAAGTGCTGAGTGCCTGGGTGGCTCAGTCGGTTAAGCATCTGACTTCGGATCAGGTCATGATCTCAGGGTCCTGGGATGGAGCCCCACATTGGTCTCCCTGCTTAGTGGGGAGACTGCTTCTCCCTCTCCCTCTGCCACTCCCCCTGCTTGTGCATGCGTGCTCTCTCTCTCTCTCTGTCAAATAAATAAATAAAATATTAAAAGAAAAAAAAAAGAACTCAAAGTGCTCAGATATTTTGACCCATAATTCTGCCTCTAGAAATCTGTCCTAAGGAAATAAGCAGCAATGTGCACTCACATTTATGTGGAAGAACATTAATCAGATCAACATTTATAATGGAGAACACTGGAAATATATTTAATGCCCATCTACGGGAGCTTGGTGAACAAAATACTACTCAGATGTTAAAATGGTGTTCTCAAATGTGTTTCAACATGGAAAAAATTCTGCCATTCTTTGGGTTAGGGGTGTTTTTTCTGTGGTCACAAGTTGACTCCAGTTTTGTAAAAAAGAAAAAAAAAGATATAACAATATTTATATGATTTGTTAAGGAAGTGCTCCCTGGAGAAACTGGTTAATAGATGGGGGAAGGAGGGTTGGGAAGAAGCCAAGTGAGTGCAGCCTGATCCCACGGGGACGTCTAAAGCAAAAATCACTTCAACAAATACTTTATGAATCCACTTACATGGGGTACCCAGAACAGGCAAATTCATAGAGACAGACAGTAGAATAGAGGTTAGAGGGGCTGGAGAAGAGGGAATGCAGGGTTATTATGTAATGGGTATAGAATTTTAGTTTGGGATGATGAAAAAGTTCTAGAAACGGATAAATGGTTGGTGGATAGGTGGCAGGTGAGCAATATTTTGAATGTACTAATGCCACTGAACTGTACACTTAGAAATGGTTAAATGGCAACTTTTATGTTACATATGTATTACCACGATAAACAAAAAATAACACACATACAAGGGGCGCCTGGCTCAGTCGGTTAAGCGTCTGCCTTCGGCTCAGGTCATGATCCCAGGGTCCTGGGATGGAGCCCCGCATCGCATCAGGCTCCTTGCTCGGCGGGGAGCCTGCTTCTCCCTCTCCCTCTTCCTGCTGCTCCCCCTGCGTGGGCTCACTCTCTCTCAAATAAATAAATAAATAAATAAACCTTAAAAAAAAAAAAAAAGGTGTGGGACACACTGAAAGAGCACTAGGGGAAAAGAAGACAGTCCCAATATGAGCAGTGGAGGAAAGCCACTACCATACGTGGGACTGACGGGACAAAGGGAGGAGGTGGTGACAGAGCCCAGGGGCCAGACCTGTGTGTCAGGAGAGGTAGCCATATGCGCTCTCTGCCCCAAAGACACCATCTGAGGCAGAAAGAAATAGGAATAACTACCCCAACTTCTCCCTCCCTCCTACCCACCTCTCAGTCTCCTGCAAGCGTCTCCCATTGGCTGAAGGCAGCCAGAAGTGAACTGACCAGCCCTAAGAAAAATGAAGCTGGCAGGATGCAGCCCTCTGCTAAACAGAGCAGAGCAGGGGAAAAGGGAAGAATGGATCTGAGGACAGCCAATGACCAGCACAGGTACCATTCTTCTATTCAATAAATACATCCTAAGTGCACCCTATGTACCAGGACTCTGCTAGGTATTGGGGGTGATAAAGAGCCCACAGAGAGAGATCATAGTTTGGGGCAAGATAGAAGTGCTTCTACACAGCAGGAGGAAGCTTCCACCCCAAGAAGTCTGCCTCTAGCCCCTACTGTACCTTGGTGCAAATCAGAAAAATGTGTCCCTCCAGGAGGACCCAGCCCCTTGGGCATATAGCCTGGCAAACAGCCGGGGCAAGCTGCGTAGTCCTGGGCAGGATACTATTTCCAAAAACAGCCCTAGAGATTCTGCTTTGTCTCTAGCAGGAATCCCTAACCTGAAGGCTCCTGGAGCAAGAGTCTCTAAAAGCACATCATCCAATCATTCATTTGACAAATACTTGTTGAGCAACTACTAGGTGCTGGACCTTTCACCTAGGTCCTAGGGAGACAGCAGTGAAAAAACACAAAAACTTCTCCGACTTCAAATATGGCAACATGCCAATAATTGTCCACTATACGCAGAGATTGTAACAGGTGTTCATTGTACTATTATTATGCTTTTCAGTGTGTTTGAAATTTTTCACTTAAAAGTTGGAAGAAAAAAATCTTTGCCTTCAAAAAGACAGACAATAAATATGTGTATACACACACACACATATGGCAATGTTACACCACATGAAACAGGAATGAGGCTGGGAAAACAGGAAGCAGGAAAATGGGTTGTGAAGTATATATGGAAATTCCAGTTTTATTTATTTATTTTTAAAGATTTTATATCTTTATTTGCTAGAGAGCACAAGTAGGCAGAGCGGCAGGCAGAGGGAGAGAAGCAGGCTCCCCCGCTGAGCAGAGAGCCCAATGTGGGGCTCGATCCCAGGACCTGGAGATCACGACCTGAGCCGAAGGCAGAAGCTTAACGACTGAGCCACCCAGGTGCCCCAAGATTCCAGTTTTAAATAGGGTGGTCCAGGGGCACCAGACTGGCTCAGTTGGTAGAGCATGTGACTCTTGATATCGGTGTCGAATTCAGGCCCCAAATTGGGCATAGAGTTTTTTTTGTTTTTTTTTTTTTAGGGCATAGAGATTACTTTTAAAAAAAGGTGGTCCAGAAACTCCTTACTGAGATGGTGATTTCTGAATAAAACCTTGAAGAAGAGGAAGGAATGATCTAGACTGCCATCTGTAGGAAGAGATGTCCTGGCAGAAGGAACAGAAGAGACAAAAACCCCGAGGCAGGAACATGCCCAGCATTTTCCAGGAAGAGCAAGGAAGCAAGTGTGTGGCTGGAGCAGAGTGAGACTGGGTGCCAGAAGTAGGGGACAGGGTCATAGAGGAAAGGGGAGGGAGGTGGGCAGATGACGGGGAACTCTGAAGGCCCTCGCGGACACTGTAGCTTTTACTCTGAGTGACAGGGGGGCCACTGTAAGGATGTGAACCCAGGAGAGGCGTGAGGAGTGACATGGGCTGACTTGTGTGTCTAAAATACAAGCATCTTCGGGCGCCTGGGTGGCTCAGTTGGTTAAGCGACTGCCTTCGGCTCAGGTCATGATCCTGGAGTCCCAGGATCGAGTCCCGCATCGGGCTCCCTGCTCGGCAGGGAGTCTGCTTCTCCCTCTCCCACTCCCCCCTCTTGTGCTCTCTCTCTCTCTCTCTCTCACTCTCTCTCTCAAAAAAAAAAAAAAAAAAAAAAATACAAGCATCTTCAAGGGGTGGAGGGTCTGCACAGCTTCTCTCAGATTCTTAAAGGTGTCTAGTAGACCCCCCCACCTCACAAGACTAAGAATCGGAGTGACGTTGGTTTTCCCTTCACATTTTGCCGCTTTGTCTTCGAAACAGGGCAGGAAAGCCTTTAACCCTTTCCTGTCTGCTTGGGGTGCTGTATTTGCCCTGGGGACCCCCAGACGGGGAGGGCAGTAGCCTCCCCGGGCACACCGGGGCCCACGCTCCGCGGATATCGGGTCTGCGGGCTCGCCCACCAGCCTTTTGGCCACCAGGCCGATGTCCCAGGCGGCACTCGACCTGCCCAGGCCCCAAGACGTCCTTCCCCACGCCCCCGATTGTGCACCCTTCCCGCCGCGCCGCAGACTCACGGTCTCCGTAGGAAGGGGCGGGCTCTGCCGGCGGCTTTGCTGGGCCCCGCGTTGCCATAGCGACCCCAGCCGGGCCGGGGACGCCCGAGCAAGCGGGGCACTAGGTTACAGAGGAGGGAGGCTGCCACCCCTTCGCGCCGGTCCACGGGGCTGCGGATCCAGGCGCCGCCCCGCAGGTGAGCTGGCGCAGGTGGGTGGGGTGGGGGCTCGGGTGGCCCCCCAGCCGTCTGGGCCCCGCCCCTCCGCCTTCCATTGGGGTTAATTTATTATTTAGACTCAAAACAACCGGGCAGAGTCCCTGTCTCGCCTCACAAGGCTTTCTTTTCCTACCGGTAGCTCACGTATTAAGACCGCAACCTGCTCTTGAGCAGAACCCTTGCCCCCAAGAAAGAGTGGGACAGAGGATGATTTCATATTACACTGATGAGGCATTAAGTAACACCCAATGACATCGTAAAAAAGTTATTAGGTTCTAGGTTCCCTTACACTTCTGAGTAAACCAAAGAGAAAGTGTCATTTCGGGGCTAACAGGGCATTAACACCTTTCTGAACATTTGCTAATCTCAACTGTAAGCCACAGTATCTAGCTAAGACTTAAGGTGGTTTCTTTATAGTATTTTTATTTTTACAGTGCCTTCCCCTTATGGTATCTGATACTGGTTTACCTTTTTTTTTTTTTTTAAGATTTTATTTATTTATTTGACAGAGAGAGAGATAGTGAGAGCAGGAACACAAGCGGGGGGGGGGGGTGGGAGAGGGAGAAGCAGGCTTACCGCTGATCAGGGAGCCCGATGTGGGGCTCGAGCCCAGGACCCTGGGATCATGACCTGAGCCGAAGGCAGACGCTTAACGACTGAGCCACCCAGGTGCCCCTGGTTTTCCATTTATAGTAATAATATGTAGTTTCTTTCTTGGATAAATATTATTGACTTTTTAAAGTGAATTAATTTACATACAAGGATTCATCGTTGTACAGGTGGTACTAGGAAATGGGAGGAAAAAAAGAAAAACGTTAAATTTAGGATCTGAAACTGTTTCCTTCCTCCTAGCTTTTGCCCTTGCTGTTTTCTTTGCCAGGAGTGACTTACCCTGTTCCTAGGCATGATTGTCAAAATATGTGTCAGCCAGTGTGGTTGCTCAGCCTGGTCAGACTCCTGGAGACCCTGTGATAGCCCAACAGCAGGAACTCCTTCATATGCAGGTCCAGTCAAAATGAAAAAGGGGGCCCTCACTCATAAAGTATTAAGAATTTAAAAACAGTGACAGCAAAGGAGTAAGCCAAGCACGGGCCCTTCTAAGGGTGGGCCCTGTTCGACTGCACAGGTTGCAAACCCGTGAGGCTGGCCTTGTGTGGGTGAATGCCTGGGACACCATGATCTGACACCTGCTCAGCCCAGAGGGCATTCTAATTGGTCAGCACCTCTCATGCTAATGGTTAAATATTTCACTCCAGCCCCTGCTGCTAGCACCACTTGTTGTGTGTGTGTGTGTGTGTGTGTGTGTGTGTGTGTGTATCCCCCAAACCCATGGAGCAGGATAGATGGTATTTGCTGAGGGGAGACAGATCCCCATGATTTGGAGGAGACCATCTTTATCACATTGCAGGAGCCCCATGGGGACAGACAGATAGACATGAATGTCCACACTGGAGATCTTGGGGACATAAGGACCACAGGTGGGGGGTTCCCAGACCAAGGAGAGACCCTAAACCACCCAAAGTTTCTCTGCAACCCCATCAGGCACAGCGGGGAGGAGAGCCCTGGTCTGATGGAAAAACCTAACCAGGTAATAAGGCAGACAAGTAGAATATCTGGGCAGAGTGTCCAGCCACCCTAATGCTCCTGGGACTGTCCCAGTTTCAGCACTGAAGTCCAAGTTCCTAGGAAACCCCTCAGTCCTAGGCAAACCCAGACAGTCGGTCACCTAGAGGTAGTATCTTTAGTTGGTGGGTTCCCCCAACAGCTTCTTTACTTCTAATTTTTAAAAAAAAAATTTAAAGATTTTATTTATTCATTTGAGAGAGAGGGAAAGAACAAGTGGAGGGCAGAGGCAGAGGGAGAAGCAGGCTCCCCGCTGAGCAGGGACTAGACCCCGGGACCCTGGGATCATGACCTGAGCCAAAGGCAGACGCTTCACTGACTGAGCCACCCAGGTGCCCTCTTTTTTTTTTTTTTTAAGATTTTATTTATTTATTTGGCAGAGAGCAAGAGAGCACAAGCAGGGGGAGCGGCAGAGGGAGAGGGAGAAGCAGGCTCCCCGCTGAGCAGGGAGCCTGATGTGGGGCTCGATCCCAGGACCCTGGGATCATGACCTGAGCCGAAGGCAGACGCTTAACGACTGAGCCACCCAGGCGCCCCTCCCCTGACAGCTTCTAAAGCCAGGCCCTGGATCTTTCCAGCACCCTCTAACAGATAAGGCAGGACCAAAGGGGCTACAGTGTTGGGTACTGGGTCCAGGGAAGGGGTCCCCGTAGGCTGTGCTGTAGCGGCTATCTCCCAGTCCACAGTGGCCTGGCTCCCCCCCCACACACACACATGCACATCTCCTGCAGTGGATCCCAGTGCTCACCACTGGGGCCTCCAGACCAAGCTCTAGCCTTAGGGCCAGCATCCACTCTGATTGGTCATACTGGTTATTAAATATGTGACTGTCAACCACTGGTGGGGGGAAGCTTCTTTCTGATGCCATCACAAACCCCCCTCCTCTACTGGTTTCCCTGGGTTCCCAAGCAATTGTGTCATCAGACCCACCTCAGCGGGGCCCTAGAGATGCAAAGGAGCTGACAGGCAAGGGTCAGTCCAGCACAGAAGGGTCACCCTCAAAGGGCTGCTTGCTCATCTGCCCAGGGACTCAGAACATACATGACTCATGTCATTCGGGCTCAGACAAGCGCCTCCCCAGGGAGCCCCAGGATCCTGGCACTACTAGGGGCACACTGAGCCCCTGATGTCCCTAACCCTCTGCCAGCACCCCCTAGCCCCACAGAAGCAGCCAACATGCCCATCTCCAAGTGCTTGCAAAAGTCGGAGCCCCTGTGGAAGGGGTGGGACCGGAAAGCCCAAAAGAACGGCCTGAGGCACCAGGTGTACGCTGTCAGTGGTGACTGCTATGTGGGCGAGTGGAAGGACAACATGAAGCACGGTGAGTGGGGGACCTCAGGGCCCCGGGGGCTAGTGTGGAGTCGGGACCATGGTGGGTGACTGGGACCTGACTGGGGCCAAGGAAGTCACTGGCAGAGCTCACTGGGGACATAAGATGTGTCCCCAAGGCTCTCTCAAGGGGTGAATGCCACTGACCTGGGTCAGCCAGGGGTCTCCACTCGCTGAGGCTCTGGAACCAAACTCAGCCCTGACGTCAGATGAGTGAAGCCCTCAGGGGCCAGCAGGGGACAAAGTGGTCTTGAGATACCAACCATAACCACAGCCAGGGTTCTAGGGACTCCAGCACAGTCCCACCCTCTGAGACCTGGGCTAAACATGGGGCTGGCTAGCAGGAGGAACAGGTGCCCCCCCAACCCAGCTCACAATGGGGATTCAAACGGCTCTGACGTGGGGGTCTGACCAGCAGTGGGTTAGGGAGGACACACACACACACACACACACACACACACACACACACACACAACTAGCTGGGGCTTTAACTTTAACTGCAACTTTTTAAAGATTTTATTTATTTATCTGAGAGACAGCAAGAGAGAGAGAGAGCACAAGCAGGAGGGAAGGGCAGAGGGAGAGGGAGAAGCAGACTCCTGGACTCTAGGATCATGACCTGAGCTGAAGGCAGACACTTAACCGACTGAGCCATCCAGGCGTCCCACTTTAACTGCAACTTTAACTGGCAAATGGCATGGGGTTCCTTGTGACACAAACTAAGCCCTGAAGAAAAACGAGTGTTTTTTGTTTTTGTTTTTGTTTTTAGTTTTATTTATTTAGGGGCACCTGGCTGGCTCAGTCAGTTGAGCATATGACTATTGATCTCGGGGTTGTAAGTTTGAGCCCCATGTTGGGTGTAGATTACTTAAAAATAAAATCTTTTTTTTAAAGATTTATTTATTTCAGAGAGAGAGAGGGAGAGCATGAGCGGGAGGGGCAGAGGGAGAGGGAGAGAGAATCTCAAGTGGACTCCACACTAAGCATGGATGGAGGCTGATGTGGGGCTGGGTCTCACGGCCCTGAAATCATGACCTGAGCCAAAATCAAGAGTTGGACACTTAACTGACTCCGCCATCCAGGCGCCCCTTAAAAATGAAATCTTAAAGAAAAGTTTTATTTATTTAAGTAATTTCTACACCCAGCATGGAGTTCGAACTCATGACCCTGGGATCAAGAGTCACGTGCTCTTCTGGGCCAGCCAAGCACCCCAAGAAAAACAAGTTTTGATTAAAAAAAGATGGTATGGCTTCTTAGGTCTTACAATTCCAGATTCTAAGCCTCTTAACCACTTTTTTCTCCTGCCTTCCTGAGTTAAGTACTTTGGAGTCCAGAATCCTGGGTCAGAATCTCAGCTCCACCAACATATGACCTTGAGTGACTAATTACCCCACTCTGAGCCTCAGTGTCCCATTCTGTAAAATGGGAAAATGCCTATTGGTAAGGATAAGAGATGACATCTACCAAGTGTGTAGCCCAGGGTCTGTGCAGAAGGGTCTGTGAGTGTTTGAGGGCTGAGCATGGCAGGGATCACCACTACTCAGAACTTACCTAATCCAGAAGCACTCCAAAGTTGACCCCTCCTAGTGTGTGACTTTGGGTAAGCCATCTCCCATTCTCTGGATCTCAGCTGCCCCACCTGTGATATGAACTTATGGGTTGACATGGCCCTCTGAGCCCTCCTTCGGTGTGAGTCCTGCCTCCCCTAGGACCCTGGAGACATAGAGCTGTTTGGGCTGAGGCTATAGAAAATGGACCTGTCAGAAAATCCAGACCCAGCCTCCCCTCTCTTCAAGACACACCTTTGACCAAGCCAATGGGGGTTGCTGTGGTATAAGCGGACTGGAAGCAGTCAAGAGAGTCATCACCATGCAGGGCAAGGATTGGGTGGCCAGTGGTTCCCCCGACTGCTCATTCATTCACTCCGCTAACCACTATGGCGCTCCTAGTCCACATCAGGCCCTCTACTGGGCATCTGGCATGATGCCAACCCTCAGGGAGCTCCAGTCTCACAGAGAACCTGCACAATAAGTAATATCCCACTTTACAGAGGAGGAAACTGGGGCTCAGAGAGAGGAAATGACTTACTGAGGGTCACATGGCTAAAAGTGGTGGCATCAGCCTGTATGTGCTAAGTGGCCTGGAGGCGGAGGCCAGCTTCCCAGGAAACAAAGCAAACATGCTGTCTCAAGACTTCGTGGACCATATACACTACATGATGGAGAACCAGGGGCCCTGTTTCAGCCCGGGATGAGAAGAATTACTGTCAAGATACCCCGAAACAGATTCAGAGTAAGACCAACGTCTATAAGCGTTTTTACCCAACAGAGTGGCAAGCCTTCCTCGATGCCTTGCAGAGGAATAAGATGGTGACTGCGTGAGTGGCTTATGCCTTCTCCTGGACCAGAGAAGCTGGAGGCAGGGTTTAATGTTTTAGGCAAGGAGGAGCATGTGGCTAGATCTCACACACACACACACACACACACACACACACACACCTCTCTGGGGAAACAATGGTCTCCCAGAGGTTTCTGAGGGCCCTGGGAAAAGCCAGAACCTGCTGTTTTCAGAGTGGGTGGTTTGTTTATATATAGTCTGCACATAATAAAACAAGGCTATTTTACTTCAAAAAAGTAAAAATAAAAATAAAAGTGGTGGCATCAGGATATGAAGGGGACCAGAGAGGAGACATGAAAGTGGCCATGAAAACAGAGAGAGGTGATGTTTGAGCTGAGCACACAAGGATAAGGATTAGGTCAGCAGAAGGGCATGTCTTCTCGATAGTGGAATCAGAATGGAAGGATTTGGGGGGGTGGTAATTAAGTCTTGCTCAAGGAACAGACTGGAAGCCAGTGTGCCCAGAGCAGAGAGAGCGAGGAGGGAGAATGGGCACACCAGGGGTCCAATCACACAAAACTTATAAGAAGGGATAAATTTGCCTTTATCCCAGAAGCAAACAGTCTCATTGAACCAACTTGGATCACATGCCCTTCACTGAACCAATCACAGTGGCCCGAGCTGGTTGGTTAGAGTTGCCAGAGGGAGGAGCCAGATCCATGCAAACCTTCAGGATTGAGAGCTCAGGAGGGGCTGGTTCCCCCAAAGAAATAAAACTAAAAGAAGGACAGGTAGAAAAACCGGTGAGAGCTCTACCTCAAGCGCACAAATAATTGGTAACATCTTTTGTATTTGCAGGCACTGTTCTAAGTGTTTTCCTTATGTTAATGAATTTAGTGATCAGTACAACCCCATGAGATATTCTCATCCCCGTTTTACAGATGAGGAGCCTGAGGCCCAGGGAGTTAAGTTACTCGTCCTAGATTAAAAAGCTCACAGGGACAACGTTGGATTTGTTCCTCAGCTACTAAGGACCAAGACATGAATTAGCCCATATGGGTACTCCACAAATATTTTATTCATCCCTTTGTTCAACAAATGTCTTTGTTCAACATGTATTGGTCAGCTGCAACGTGCCAGGCACTGTTCTTCAGTGTGGGAATAGAGCAGTGAACAAAATAGGCCAAAGTTTGTGTCCTCATGGAGTGCACATTCTCATGGAGAGCTAGACAATAGAATAAATGTTAAATAAATGAATTGTCTGATATGTTAGGAGTTGATAAGGGATGTGGAAAGAAACAGAGCAGGGTAAGGGGGTAGGATAGGCTTGTGATTTTATATGGGATGGTCAGGGCAGGCCTCATTGAGAAAATAAATTTGAACAGAGACTTGGAGGAGGTAGGGAGTGACTGAATATTTGGAGAAGAGCATTCCAGGCCAAAGGACAAGCAGGTACAAAGGCCCTGAGGCAGAAGCATATCTGGTGGGTTCCATGGAGGCCATAGTGGTTGGAGGGCAATCTGGAAGTTGGGAGTGGAAGACACAGATGAGGCTGGAGTGGTAGGACATAGGTCTCCATGTGTGTTTCTGAGAACTGAAGAAATATGCAGAACATTTTCTAGAAACTCTAGCCATCTGGTGTAACCTTTGAGTATTATTAAGAGATGAAGCTCATTATTATTAAGAAAAGAAGAAGGGGCAGATTTCTACTTGGGGGTTGCAGTGTCAATCTGGCTTCAGGGCAAAGGGCTGGAGAATTGCTATTTGTAGAAATGGAACTTTCTTGGGGTTTTCACTGGTGATGGGGGTCTAGAGAGGAGGCACAGACCCTGGCTCAGCCCTTGAGAAGGTCACCAAGTCTTCTAGGAGCCCCTGAGGCCAAGGCAGACCCAGGACCTGCCCCTCCAGCCCCATGGCTGCCATGTCTGCAGTGTCGGCCCATCTGTGTGTCATCAGGAAAAGGAACACAGATCTGGAAGAAGAAAGGAGCCATCTATGAGGGAGACTGGAAGTTTGGGAAGCGAGATGGCTATGGCACCCTCAGCTTTCCTGACCAAGCGATGGGAAAGCCCAGGAAAGTATACTCTGGCTGGTGGAAAGACGACAAAAAATCGGTGAGTGGTTCCCATCATGCCGTGCACCTGTTTGAGCTCATGATGGGGTGTGGGCCAGGCTGAAAGTGGGCTCTGTGTGTGTGTGTGTGTGTGTGTGTGTGTGTGTGTGTGTAGGGGGAGCAGTCAGAGAGGCCTGGGAGAAAAAGGAGGAGGGTTGAGGGAATGAGGACAAGAGTACTGTGTTCGTGGGAGAAGGAAGGGGTGGGAAATCATCCAGGCTTCTCAGAACAAAACCCAGGAAACAGGAAGCAAGAGGAGAGGGCCCAGGGAGGAGCCCAAGAAGCCCTGTGGCACAAGAAACCAGCCAGGCTGGGGGGGGGGGGGGCAAGTCTCCTCCCTGTCTGCCCCACTCATTTCCTGGCTTTCTTCTCCCTGGGCATTCCTTTCTGAGAATCCCCCTTCTGTTGGACCGGCACAAGAAGGGGGTAGGAAAAGTGGGAGCAAGAAAGCAGAGGCCACACCCTTGGCCACAGGACCAGACAGGAAGGTCCTGGAGGTAGAAGCCAGCCAGAGGCATGTCCTCAACCGAGAAATGCCTGAACCCTCCCGGTATCTCCAGAATGTGGCATACGGTGCTTCAACCAACTCACGAAGTCATCGTCATCATCATTCTCATTTTATTGATAAGGAAACAAGCCCGGAGAGGTGAAGTGCCTTGCTTAAGGTCACACACTGCTGGCGAGTGGTAGAGCTCAGGATTTCGTGATCTCTGTGCTCAAACTGTTTATTGGCCAGTGGGGAGAGAGATTCCCAAAATAAACAATTCGCATACAATATGGTGTTAGGATAGAGGTTTCCCCAGGGAGCCCACAGGAATATTGAGAATTCAGGGCAGGCTTCCTGTAGGAGGTAATACCAAAAGGTACAAAGAGTTAACCAGGGAGGGGAAAAAAGGAGAAGGGGAAGTAGCAAAGTAGTCAGAAGTAGCAAAGAATATGTCAAACAGCAAGGTGTGTGTGCCCACGGGGGTGGGAGTGAGGGGAGGGGTAGATGGGGGCCTTGAAAGTTAGGTGGGGAATCAGGATTTTGAAGAGTAAACTTGGGCTGCTTAACCCAACTTCCTTAAGGTGTGATCTGCGGAGAGTCCATGATTCTCTGTGGTTGGACGCTGAGTGTGGTGTTCATTTTTCTGGGGAGAAATCCATAACTTTGATCTGATTCTCAGAGGCATCTGCGACTTTTTAAGAGGGTCAAATCAGAGCTGAGGAGAAGGGGCAAACGTGATCAGATGAGCGATGTAAAGATCCTTCTAGCTGCTTCACGGAAGATGCGTGCGGAGGGGAGAATGGGAGAGTGGAGGAGGAGGACCAGTGAGGAGGGGAGAAATGGTGGTGGGCTGCACGAAGGTGGTAGCAGAGGGGTGGAGGGGGACGGACAGCCTGGGGAGCTTTTTCAATGCACGACCATCAGTTTGGGATGTAGGGCTGAGGGAGGAAGCAAGGAAGGAGTCCAAGTGTGTGGCTTGGGTGTCAAGGAAGATAGGAGTGGCTTTCCTAGTGGTTGGGGGCGCCGTGAACACGGACACCTTTGTGCTTTCAGGGCTATGGGATTCAGTTTTTCGGACCCAAGGAGTATTACGAGGGTGAGTGGTGTGGCAACCTGCGCAGCGGATGGGGCCGCATGTACTACAGCAACGGCGACATCTACGAGGGCCAGTGGTTGAACGACAAGCCGCATGGGGAGGGCATGTTGCGTCAGAGTAAGTGCCCCGCCCCGCCCCAGCCAGCCCCGCCCCAGCCAGCCCCGCCCCGCCCCAGCCAGCCCCGCCCCGCCCCAGCCAGCCCCGCCCCAATGGCCTGCTGGCCACGCCCTCGGGGCAGCCCCGGTTGGTCCTGCGTGGCCACGCCCACTCCCCGCCCAGCCCCACTCCAGCTCTGCTCCGGTTAAGGTGAATGACAGGACCAGATACGCGCCCGCCTGGGGTTTCTATACTAAAGGGGGAGCCTAACTAGACACATCAACAATTAAGACATTTTCTTATGGTCATAATAATTCTAGCCTACACTTACACCGCACTGAGCTCATTTAATCCTCACTATAGTTCTCTAAGATGGTATTCTGACCATCCCTTTACGTAAAAATGAACTGAGGCACAGAGAGGTTAAGTCACTCGCTCAAGGTCAACATAGCTTGTTCGTTGTGAGGTCAAAAGTGCTAAGGACAGGGGCGCCTGGGTGGCTCGGTTGGTTGGGCGTCTGCCTTCGGTTCAGGTCGTGATCCCAGGGTCCTGGGATGGAGCCCCACGGCGGGCTCCCTGCTCAGCGGGGAGTCTGCTTCTCCCTCTCCCACTGCCTGCCATTCCCCCTGCCTGTGCTCTATCTTTGACAAATAAATAAATAAAATCTTTTTTTAAAAAAGTGCTAAGGACTATCCCTTTAAAATAGGAAGGTGTGTTGGAGAATGACAAAGGAGTTGGGGACAGGGGCTGTTTAGACAGACTTAGGGTCAGAGAATGTCTCCCTGAAGAGGTGACATTTGAACAGAAGACCTGAAAGAAGAGGAGTCTGATACGCACTGAGCTAGGGAAGAACATTCCTGGGCAGAGCAGAGTCGTGAGTAAACCGCCTTAGCGTCAGGACTTAATCCATTCTCTACATAGCAACCAGCCTGAGCTTTTTACACATAGGACCCTATCACTAACCTGCTTTCAACCTTTCCATAGCTCCCTCCTACCCTCTGAGTTCAGAGCCCTTACTGTGGTCTGCAGGGTCTGCAGTCCTGGAGTAGTGCCTGCCACCCATGTCCCTTGGGAAACCCTCGGTTTCAGCCTTACTCATTTTCTTTCAGTTCCTCCCACACTTTTTGCCCTGCTGTTTTCTCTTCCTGCAATAGAAAGATCCTTCAGATCTCTGCACTGTCTCCTTCTCAGAGAGGCCTTCCCTGTTCATTCCACTAATGCACGTTCTCCTCAGTATCCTCAGCATCTGTTTCCTTTCCTTTTTAGCATATAATCTTGGGCAAGTTTCCTCCTCTCCGTGCCTCAGTTACCTCACCTGTAAAATGGGAATAATAGTAGTACCTACAAAGTGGTACTACTATGAACAGGGTCTGGCACATAGTAGGCTCTCTATAAAGCTAGTGTCATTGTCTCTCCAGACTGTGACCTAGACTGCACATCTATTTTGTTCCCCGTTGTTTTCCCAGTGCCTGGCACATAGTAGGTGCTCTTGGTGAGGACACAAACCTGAGCTCGGTCTCCTGAAAACTCAAGACTCCAATTTCCAATGAGATTTGGCCAAACTGAGGCATTAGGTCAGCTGAGGAGGGTTTAAACCAGCCATTTCTGTCTGTCATTCTCAATCCCCCATGCACCCAGGTCTGTGCTTGCTTTCAGTGAGCATCTACTAGTAACAGCCTGCACTTAGTGAGCACCTACTGTGGCCACACATAGTGTGAGGGCTCCAAGTGTATCATTTCTAGTGGCCTGACTCAAGCCAGCCTGCCTGGGTTCAAATCCTGGATCAAGCTCTTACTAGCTATGTGACCTTCAGGCAATTTGCTTAAACTCTCTGTGCTTTGGTTTTCTCATCTGTAAATTAAGGATAAAAATACAACTTAACTAGGGTTATTGAGAAAGTTAAATGAGGTTTGCAAAGTGCTGAGCATGGTCCCTGACACATAATAGTAAGTGCTCAAAATATTATTAGCTCATACTTGTATGTAGCAGGTGCCATCAGACTACGATCCTTAGACCAAATACAAATCCAGCTCAACACATGTTTTTGTAAGTAAAGTTTTATTGGCACACCAGACTTGCTCATTCATTTACATATTGTCCATGGCTGCTTTCACGCCGCAATGGCTGTGACAGAGACCCTGTGCCCCACAAAGCCGAAAATACTGTCTGACCCTTTACAGAGAAAGTTTGCTGACCTCTCATCTAGAGTTTATCCAGTACTCTTCTAAGTCCTTTCCGTGTATCGACTTATTTAATCTCCACAACAATTCTATGAGGTAGGTGCTTCTGTTATCCCCATTTTACAAATGAGGAAATGAGACAAAATGGTTAAGTGACTTGCCCAAGATCACATGGCTGTAAGGGTCTGAGCTGAGAAGCGTTAGCTTTATTAGTATTCCTTTTATGCCACCAGCAGCAGCAGCCGAGCAGGAGAGTGAATTCATGATTAAGAGCATGGGCTCCTGGGATGAACAGACCTTGGCTTCCAATCTTGTCTCTGCCACATCCTAGCTCTGTGACCTTGAGCAAGTCAGTCAGACTCCCTGAGCTTTTCAAGCTCCATCTGTAAAAAATGGAGTCGGTTATCCTTCATAGAACTGTTTTTGGGAGGAGCGAGTGAGGTCAGAAACAACAAAGAACCAGGCACAGAGTGAGTGCTGTAAAAACATTGCCTATTCATATCATTAGCTATGATTTTTTTACAAATAGGAAATGATGTTGTTCATCCAAGTTCAGGTAAGTAGTGGAGGCGAGAGGTGGACCAGGTCTGATTCCGGAAGTCACTGACACCCCCACCCCAGCCCCCACCCCACCCCGGGGCTCTGATGTGTATAGGTCAGTCCTCCCAGACCGCGAGCAGCCCAGCCTGGGGCACTCTCGTTAGCTGGGTTTCCTTTTGGCTTCCCCGTGGGCACAGTGTCCAACCTGGGCGTGCGGAGGGGCCAGCCTGGTAGTCTGGTCTGGTTAGGTGTGCCCAGCACCCACGTGACCCTGTCCTTTTCCCCAGAGAATGGGAACCGCTACGAGGGCTACTGGCAGAGAGGCATGAAGAATGGGTCCGGCCGTTTTTTCCACCTGGACCACGGTCAGCTGTTTGAAGGCTTCTGGGTGGACGACGTGGCCAAGTGTGGCACAATGATTGACTTTGGACGCGATGAGGCCCCTGAGCCCACCCAGTTCCCCATTCCTAAGGTAGGCAGCACCCAGCAGGGCCCTGTGGCCACACCCAGAGACAGAACACGGCCCCCCCCGCAGCCACATCCAGCCTGGCCAGGCCCAGCCCAGCCCAGCCCAGCCGGGGAACAGACAAGGTTTTGTTTTCAGTCAGGCATCCCCGTGGAGACTGGCAGCAGCCCACAAGGCAGACAGCACCTCCAAAGTAGGCAGCACCCCAAAGGCTGGCAGCCTGGGCCTTCCATGCTCCTCAATCCAACCCCTTACTGCTTCCCTCCAGATCAAAATTCTAGACCCTGATGGCGTGCTAGAGGAAGCCTTGGCCATGTTCAAGAAGACAGAGGAAGATTGATGCCAGGTGAGGGGCAGGCATGCTCTCCAGCCTCCGATGTGGTTGAGGCAGCTCTTGGGGTCTCCTTTGGCCAAGGAACTCGGGGGCAGGAGCAGAAGGTGGGTTTCTTGCTTCCTGCAATCCAGCTGGTTCTTCTTGGTTCCTTCCCTTCAAAACTCATTTCCTTGAAGACCAGTTTGCTCCTGAACACCCTTGAGTAAGGTGGTTTGCCCCAGCCCCTCCTGGTGTGGGTATCAGGGGTTTGAGGAGAGGGCACTAGTATGGCATCTTGGAGTCGCCGGCTCCCACCAGCCCCTTGCCCCCGCAGAGAGCACCCCAGAGCTTCCGGAGAAATTCAAGCCCGTCACCCAACTGCTCAAACCGGTGCGGCTTCTGTAGGAGTTGAGTGGTGACTCGGGGCACACCCTTGGCACCCTCTGAGGGCACCTCACTCTTCCCAGCACTGGATTATTCTCTCCCCAGCTGACTTTGGGGACCCTCTTGTTACAGGCTTCATTCTTGGTCATCATTCCTGAGAGCAAGAGTATAAAGGAGAACCTGGTGGCATCGGCCCTGGGCTCGTGGTGTGTGATTGGGATGGAGGGGGTGCAGCTCTGGGAGGGACTTCAGGTGAAGAGGGAAGACGTCCCGCAGGCTGCATGGATTTACCCTGGGGGAGAAAGAAGAGCCTGCATCTGGTCACACTGGCCACTGAGATTTGGGGTTGAGAGCCGCCCTGGCTTCTCAACCTAACACAGGAGTGCTCAACCTTGGGATCCTGTGGGAGCTTTAAAAGCTACGGACACCTAGGCCTCACGCCCAGACTCTCATCTGTCTGGGGTGAGGCCTGGGCCTTCAGAAAGTTCCCCCGATGATTCTAATGTGCAACTGGGGCCAGAATCCCTGAATTACTGGCTTTGTGACCCTAAGCAAGTGACCTCAGCTGCCCCGCCTGTAAAATGGCACTTAGGAGATCTCACAGGGGTGTTTTTCAGGATTTGCTAACAGATGGAATAATAACAAATAACATGTATTGAGGTTGTGAAGCAGGGATCTGGGAAGAGGTCTGCATTATTCTAGACAACATTCTTCAAGATAAAAGGGATTCTTACATAATGGGTAGGAACACGAGCTCAGCAGTCAGACTGCCTGGGTGTGAATCGCAGCAGTGATTTAGGAGCTGTGTGTTCTCGGGTAGGGCACCCAACCTCTCTGTTCTCTAGGTTTCCTCCCCTCAAATACGGGGCAGTCATGGAGGATCCTTGCCACTCAGGTTATTTGGTTAACATGAGGATGACATAAGGCATGTTCCTAATCCAAGAGTGATTTTGTGTCCCCTCCCTCCCTGGGGACATTTGGCGATGTCCAGAGACATTTCTGGTTGTCACACTGGCAGGGAAAAATATTACTGGCAACTAGCGGGTAGCGGTTGAGGATCCTGCTAAACACACTATAATGTGAACACTCAACAAAAGAACTTTTCAGCCCAACGACCGAAGTGTAACCCTGCAATTCCGTTATGTTCACTAAGGCCTCAGCAAGGGCCTGGCACACAGTAAAGACTCCATAAACACTATTTCCTGTCTGCCTTCGAAATCCTAAGCAGGGCGTGGCCTAACCCAAAGGTATGGTTCTGTCTGGATCTCTCGCACCAGGAAACTGAGCCCGGCGCACTCGGGGGACACAGAACGTTCACTCGGAGACAGGCCCTGTGCTGACAGCTTCACCTGTCTCCCCCGCCCACTCCACCACATGACCCTACAACAACTTCTGAGGGTGCCTACTATTATGATTGCCATTTTAGAGGAAGCAGCTTCAGGGAGGCTCACAAGTCACAAAGCTACAAAGTAACTGTACTTAAACTTAGATCTATCTGCTCTTAGAGCATAGAGAAGGCTACCTTTTTTTCTTCCCCCGCCCCCGGAAAAAGTAGGGTGTGTTCTTGTTTATGCATGAAATCTCTCTAGATGGGGACACAACACACTGGCAACAATGGATATCACTGGTGAGAACCGGGAACCTGGGAACAGGGGAGGGCGGGCGACTTTTCACTGTTGTATTTGGAACCTGTGAATGTGTTTGTGTCTGAAATACAAAGAAAACTGAAATGAAAGAGAGACTGTCCTTTAGCTACTGGCATTTCCATGAGCTGCCTGGGTTTGAGCACCTGAGGTGTTAAAAACACAGATTCTAGGGGCGTCTGGGTGGCTCAGTCGGGTGAGTGTCCAACTCTTGATTTTGGCTCAGGTCATGATCTCAGGGTCGTGAGATTGAGCCCCATGTCGGGCTCTGTGCTGGACATGGAGCCTGCTTAAGATTCTCTCTCCCTCTCCCTCTGCCCCTTCCCCCCCCCCCCAAAAAAAATACAGATTCTGTATCTACCCAGACCAACTTTCCAGGGGAAAGGCTTGGAAATCTACATTTTACAAGCCAATCTGGTGATTCTTGACTTGGGGCAAGTTTAGGAAGGAACACCTAAGACTAGAGTCGCCGGCTGGATATTATTGCAGCCAGCTCTCAGGTCTCTGCAGAAGCAGGGAGGGGAACGCATGGAAGATGGCTAGGTTTCCTCTGGGGAGCAATGGAGAGTTTCACACAGGGGCCCCTGCTCCCCACTATTCAGTCCTAGTTAGGGGGCTGTCCAGGGACTGGGGAGGGTGAGTCCTGGTGCGTGTGATGCAAGATAGAGGCAAGAAGCTACAATAGGAAAAAAAAGGAAGGTCCTCTGCCCCACTCAGCCCACAAAGCTGCTATCAGCATGTCCAAGTTTGCACAGGACAAGAACTTAAGGCCACACTTTCCCCCAACCAACTTTCACTTCAGTCAGAGGACTTTGTTTTTATAAAACCACGTTCTGTATTGGGTTTCTGGGACCATGGGGGGCCAGGCAAGTAACTTAAACAAAGCTGGCCTGGTGTGAGACAAGAGGGAGTGGTGGGGACTGTGGCAAACACATCTCCTGGGGAAGGGGGTGGCTGTAACTCCTCTCCTTCTCACTGTTGCTCTGTGAGAAAGTGGGACCAGTGCTGCTGCTGGATCTTCCAATTTCTTAAGCAAAGACAAAATCTGCATGTAAGATTTTTGTGAGAGCTGGGCTCTGAGCCAGACTCTCCAGGTTCAAATTCTGGCCAATTACTTAATCTCTCTGGGCAACAATTTCTGCCATCTGCAAAACAGAGATAAATATTCCTGCCAAGACACACATCCTGATTGTAACTGCGGGAAAGTATGGGGGAAACCAGACTGAGGTAGCATTCTACAGAACCACAGGCCTGGACTCCAAAAATGTCAATGTTAGAAAGGACAAGAAAAGGCTGCTCCAAATTTAAAGCAACCAAAGAGACGTGACAAGTGAATGCAACACATGAGCCTGAAGGGAAAAATCATGGCTAGAAAGGACATGATCAGGACAAGTGGAGAACTGAACACGAACGTCCTATTAAATAGTACTGCATCGATGTCAAATCTCCTGAATCCGATCAGTGAATTAAGGTTAGGGAGAAGAACGTCCTTGGTTTTAGGAGGAAGTATTTAAGCATGAAGGACAGTATCTGCAACTAAAGCATGTGGGCTCGGGAGAGAAACACACAGCTCATCCTCCTCATTCACAGCTTCAGTATTTGCCCATCTCCTACTTGCTGAGTTCAAACAGGCGCTACTCTGCCTTCTTGTCTCAGCCTTCCTAAACAAGCGTCCTTTCACCATTTAGGGCCACATTTTTCACATTTGGTGCCTTTTGTCGGTGATTTTACCATTTTTTAAATTTATTTTTAATTTTTATTTTAAGGAGGCTCCATACCCAACATGGGGCTTGAACTACATGACTCTGAGATCAAGAGTCGCACGCTCCACCAACTGAGCCAGCCAGGCGCCCCAGTGATTTTGCTATTTAAAAAAGAAGGCAGTTGGGCACCTGGCTGGCTCAGTTAGTGGAGCGTGCGACTCTTGGTCTCGGGGTTTATGAGTTCAAGCCCCACGTAGGGTGTAGAGATTACTTTAAAAAAAATAAAATCTTTAAAAAGAAGGCAGTGATGTGCCTTACGGAGAAAATGCCTCTTGGAAAAGCTTCATTTAGGTACAAGTTATTGTGCTGTTAGCCGTAAGTGAGTTCATTGCTCATGAATCAACAATGTGTATTATATAAGGCATCTTTAAACAGAAACGCACATAGGGGCGCCTGACTGGTAGAGCACATAACTCTTGATCTCGGGGTTGTGAGTCTGAGCCCCACGCTGTGTGCGGAGATTACTTAAAAATTAAAACAAAACAAAAACAGACAGAAACACATAAAACAAGGTTACCTACTGAATGCCTGGCAGAATATCATGACCAGGGGCTCACAGGAACCTAACCCCACAGGAGCAATGGCTCGATATCCACTAATTCCTAGAACACAACTGCTGTGAATGACACGAATTGACTGCCTATGTATTTCAGTTACTATTCGTGCAACTTTTTTGTAGATTTGAAAATTTTCAAAATCAAACGTTAAAAATTTTTTTTGCTTAGAGGCTCACCTGATTGGGGCACCAGGAGAAATAATACCAGGCAGTCCAGACCCAACAAATACACACACAAGGTGTCCCTTATGAGTATATTTATGTGCGTGCACATACACGTGCATGCACACACACGCGTGCACACAAACACACACACACACACACACACGACACCGAACGGGGAGGGAGGTCAAGACAGAAAAGACAAGAAGCATCCAAGTGGCACGGGCACAGGGAGGAGGAGGGACAAAGGGAGCGTTTGTCCCCACTCTGGCTCCCACTGGTGGCCTCCTACCGGGAGGTGAACCCGAAGCTGGAAGAACAGGAAGTGCTTATTCTCTCAGAGGAAAGTTTCAAAGTGCAGTCGTTTCTCTTAAAAAAAAAAAAAAAAAAAAAGCCTCTTCCCTCCACTCTCTGCCCCCTTACAAAAGCCCAATCCTCTGAGCTGGCTGTCCTTGAGGCTGGGGCAGGACGAGGTCGTGGGGAGCGGCGTAAGGCCAGAGATCTGACGTGCCCGAGCCCAGAAGCGCTTACGCATAGTGGCTGGCGGGTGTCAGGGGGTGATCCCCTCTGTGGTCCAGCTGGTCCTGCAGGCGGGCAAACTCAGCCAGCTCGTTGAGCTCCTGGAACTGTCGGTCCGTCTTATGGCTGACCAGTGAGCGGTAGAAGTGGACGGCAAAGACGATAAAGACCAGGCCGAAGGGGACCATGATGGTAGTGGACGCGATGGCGGCGGCCTGGCCCGGGGTGATGCCGCCCGTGCTGCCGTTGACGCTGGCCACCGCGCCACCAGCCGTGGGCTTGCTGGTGGGCCGGGGCTGCCCCGGCTGCTTCTTGAGGGGCAAGAACTTGACCCAGCAGAGCAGCACGACCTCGGCCAGGAAAAGCAACGTGCCGATGACGGTGGAGAAGGCCCAGGCTAGCTCGATGTGGCGGTGCATGCGCTCATGGGGCGACTCCTTGACCGAGTTGAGGTTGTGCACGTTGCTCACCGCCTCGATGTTGGGCAGGATGCAGGTGCTGATCATGAGCGCGAACAGGTGCACGGCCACCAGCACCGTGGTGCAGGCGCTGAAGGCGATGAGCAGCCCCGGCGGGTAGTCGTGGTCGGCGTCCAGCTGCACCTCCACCATTGCCACCTAGGGGGTAGGGGAGAGGCGGGCTGAGCGCCAGGACCGTCACGGCCCACAGAGCCGCGCTCAAATCCTGGCTCCCCATCAAGCTCCTGGACGTTGGGCCGGTCACCTGGCCTCTCTGAGCCTCAGCTTCCTTATCTATATAGTGGGGATAACAGGACTCACTCATCAGGGTTGAGAGAGTACTAGTGAAGATAGCAGGTTTGGAGCCCGGGCTGCCTGGAGTTGAATCCCAGTTCTGCTACTTGCTCGCCACATGTCCGTGGGAAAATCACTGAGCTCTCTTGAGCCTCAACTTCTTTATTTGTAAAAGCAAGATATCACAGTAGTTCATAGGATTATTTCAACGGTTAAGTGAGAGTCCCTGGTACATGGTAAACATCTCCCAAACAGTCACCACTGCTCCTAACACCCAGCCACCACAAACAGTTAAGATGGTAAGTCTGACGTATATTTCACTATGATACAGTTTCATTAAAAAAAAAGCAGCAGCAAGCAACCACTAACCACTCTCTCTGCTGGCCCCACATCTGTTCCCAAACACAGGCTTCTCCTTCATGCCCTGCTCCAGGGACAAGGAGAGGGGTGGGGTAGAGAGATGAAGGCCCTCCCAGGTCAGGCCCAGGCCCTTTCTGAGAACACAGCGCACCAACCAACAAGGAACGCAGAAGCTTCCCAGAAGACACAGAGCCCAGTGCTACCGCAGTGTGGCTGGCAAGCCTGGGGCCATCTCCTCCCCCAGCCCCCCTAGCCCCCGCTCCGGGCCCCACAGCTGACGCAGTAGCTGCTTCCCAGTTCCTGGAGACGTGTGGACCCAGGGTCATCAGGGGCACATTCCGGGCCTGCCACCTGATGCTTCTCACCTGGGCCCTTGCAAATCATGCCCATGTGAAGGAGCCGGCTCGTCATCAGATCTGCGGGTAGTGGGCCCGCTGCCAGGGTCTGCCTGCCCGGGCTGGAGGGACTGGGCCAGCAAGCGCCAATGACAATACCATTAAGCATACTGACCCTTCATAAAGTGTTTGCTCTATATGTACCAGGCTCGGGGCGGGGGGGTGTCCAATGCTGAGATGTATCCCCTCGCCCCATACCAGCCTACCCTGACCCCTCCTTATTCCTGGGGAAGGGCTGGGCTCTTTCTTTCCCTACTAGCTCTCCTGCCCGAATGCCTGGTCCTGTTTGCTTTCATTTCTTGTACCTCTCTGTACCACGCCTTTGGCCTGGAAAGGCAGTGTGGGGCAGTGGTTGGGGGCACGGGCTCTAGAGCCATGCTGCCTGGCTTTGAACCTTGACTCCTCTGCCCTTTCTTCGGCTATATGACTCTGGCAAGCTCCTTCAACTTTCTGGGCCTCGGTTTCCTTATCTGTAAAATGGGAATAACGGTACATGATCAGAGGATTGTTGTGAGGACTAAGTTGTTTGTAAGATACTTAGGTCCATGTAAAATACTTAGCGCCTGGCACAGAGTAAACACTCAATAAAAGGGAGCTTTATTATTATTTTTCAGCTTAGAAACCTCATCTCCAAACCTACTACCTCTACATGGAATCCTCTGGGATTTCTACCCTCCTGCTGGAGAGGTACACTTGGAATGACAGAACAGCAAGGCCAAACTGGGGGCCTGAGTCCTGGCTCCAGAACCACCCCTGCTTCCTTGTTTGACCTTGGTCGAAACCCTCCCCTCTTATCTGTAAAAGGAGGACACATGGCGAGATGAAGGTCACGGGGTAGAGCTGATGTGGGGTCTGACACCTTTGAGAATCTGGTGAAAATAATGGATACCCTCCTCAGAACATCCAGGTATATATATATATATATATATATATTCACAGGACTTTTCAGACAATTTCAACGAGATTCACAGACTCTTGCCCTACACTTGCCACAACTGATGACCATATGAACAGTTCAGCCCAGGAGTTCTCAAACTCCTATAAACCTGGGGCAGTGCCATCAGGATTTCAACTCTTTTTTTAAGATCACTGGTGTTGGAATGCCTGGGTGGCTCAATTGGTTAAGTGTCTGCCTTCGGCTCAGGTCACGATCCCAGGGTCCTGGGATCGAGCCCCGCATCGGGCTCCCTGCTCAGCGGGAAGCCTGCTTCTCCCTCTCCCACTCCCCCTGCTTGTGTTCCCTCTCTCGCTGTCTCTCTCTCTGTCAAATAAATAAATAAAATCTTAAAAAACAAAACAAAAAATAATAAGATCACTGGTGGCCTAATGCCAATCCTGAGACTTCTTAGTACACACAGGTGAGGGCAGGCCACCAGGGCACAATGAGTTAAGGGACACATCCCAAGACCCCCTGGTCTCTGTCACCAGGCCTGCTGCCCACGCTGGAAAAGTGGGGCACCCTCCAGCAATGCGTGCCTCCTGCTACCACCTCCCCACCCCACCCAGCACTTCCTCTTCCTGTTTTGGCCTGTTGCCCCGGAACCTGAAACCAAAGAAGGGACAAGCAGGAGAGCCCGCTGCTTGGCTGCCCCAGGTCCCCTGGCTAATTTTATTCACTCACTGGAAATGTCCACACCCATTAGGTACATCAAGCCCTGAGCTGAGCACTGGGGGGAACATACATAGGTAACTACTCTGTTCCCTTACAGAACAGATGATGTCTCCCCCTCTACGTAGCCGGGAAGAATGAATTGGTTCCTCCACTTAACAAAGCTGCTAGGTGACCCTGGACAGGTATTTCAACCTCTCTGTATCACATCTATAAAATAAGGGCCTATTTATGGTTTTTACAAGCATTCAATGAGCTAAAGAATACAAAGCCTTTAGAACAGGACCTGGCATATAGTAAGCTTAATAAAGTGTCAATGATTATGAGCAACATCATTATTATTCTTTTACAAATGAGGAAACAGTCTCAGAGAGGTGAGATCAGCTGTCCCAGAGGTTGTAAGAACTGCTACTAAGTGGGAGCTCTGAACTCAAGTCCTCTTGGCTCTAAAGCCCGGGGATGATAGGAGTGCTTTTCCCACATGGATGCTGCTACACATCGAATGTTTATGTTCCCTCTAAATTCACACCTTGAAAACCTAACCCCCAACGTGATGGTCTTAGGAGGTGGGGCCTCTGGGAGGTGATTAGGACACGAGGATGGAGCCCTCCAAGCAGGATTGGTGCCCTTAAAAAGAGAGCCCGGAGAGCCCCTTGCCCCTCCTGGGACGGGAGGGCACACTGAGTAGACAGCAGCTGTGAGTCAGGAAGCCAGTCCCTCAACAGATTCTGAATCTGCGGAGACCTTGATCTTGGACTTTCAGCCTTCAGAACTGTGAGGAAATAAATGTCTGCTGTTTATAAGCCACCCAGTCTGTCCGTCTGTTACAGCAGCCCAGACAGACTAAGACAGTCGCTGAGGAGACTGATGGATGAGGTCTTGACATGTAAGCATTTAACACAGGGCCAGACCACAGGAGGTGCTCAATCAATTTTAGTTGAAAAGAAAAGCAGGGGGCTTGAAGCAGAAGAGAAAGAGCCCAGGGGCGTCTGGCCGGCTCAGGTGGTAGAAAATGCAGCTCTTGACCTCGGGGTCATGAGTTCGAGGCCCACGTTGGGTGTAGAAATTGCTTAAATAAATAAAATTTTAAAAAAAGAAAGAATAACCCCTGGACACAGTCAGCTCAGGCTGGAGAGTATGGACCCCACGAGCCAAGGTTCTGCCCTCTGGGGTGGGTGACGAGGTCAGATCCCCACTCTGGGCCTGGTCTGCCCCAGCTCCAAACCTGGGGCTTAAGGAGCAAGTGTGCCCCAAACCACACTGGGCCAGATGGCTACCTCGGCAGGACAGAGACCATCTTTTCCATACCATGTGTCACACTCACAGGATCCAGGACCAGGAATCATAGCTACTGGCATATATTCGGCCTGGAGACACCAGAACCCACCAGCCCTCCCTAAGGTCTTAAGCTGGGGAAACGCTGGGCACTCCAAAGAAGAGGAAAGGCCCGGCTGCCAAGCTCTGGAAGAAACGCCATCACCCTCACCACCAGCCCCGACAATTCCTGGGACTTTGACCATACCAGCTGGCTGTATGTACCGTTGCCACCCCGGGGACCAAGTTCAGCACCATGGGGCTGCAGAAAGGTATAACATGGAGAATGAACAGATGGCACGCGTCTTGGATCCTGATAAAAACCATTCATGGGAATACGAGCCACTGTTTTTTCCAGAATGCTTCCCTCTTGGGAAATCCCCCCACAGATAGGGAGAGTAAAGTCAAGGGGGCCTTGCGGAATCTGGCAGGCAACTCCCAGGGCCCCAGCTGAGTCCCAGAGAGATCGGATCAGATCAGATTGCAAGCAGCTTCGCAAGGTAAATATAGCCAGAGTGCTGGGCCTGTTAACCCAAAATAAACAGCTCCCAGCCAGCCAAGGGCCTGCTTGAACCTGGTCACATGGGGCCTAAAGGGACAGGAAGGATGAGAGACTGCCAGCCTCACCGCACACTGGTCCATGGACCCTGCACAGGGGCCACTGGGATGCCAATTTTTAAGCATGAGCCAAGAAGAGGACCACGTGATTCTGCACAGGGTGAGGCCTGGCTGGTCTTGCCAGGCATTTGCCTGCTATGCCCGAATGCCAACCACCTCTCCTCGGTCCTGCTGGGCTCCATGGAGACCCCTGCCACCTGGCGCCTGGAAGTCCAGGCCCTTCGGAGGCAGCCCTCCCATGCCTGGCCCGACCCCAGCGTCCACAGTTGGGAGATCCAACTGTCCTTTTTCCAAGCCTGGGCTTCACTGTTCACTCTTCTAGGAGGGTGGGTGGCCGCGGCCTGGAACACTAGGGCCGCCAAGCAGTCACCCAGGGTCACCTGGAGCTGTCTGAGCCTGCCGGCCCTACCTCAAATGCAAACCATCTATTAAGAGATGATCGAGGCCTAGTCTAGTGGTTTACAAACTCTTTTGACCACTACAGTCCAGTACTCCAAATATTCTACAAATAGATAAACATTTATAAAAGAAACAAAAGTTTCCCCAAACAATACTTCTCCTTAAAGGACGCTGATAGAGCCTACCCGTACAACAAGCAATGCACGCTGCTCTTTTGTTAGGTTCTTATTTCATTAAAAAAAAAAAAAATGCTGGTTGCAAGTCACCAAATTTACCTCATAAGCCAAACGGTTTGAACCTGCAGGTTCTGGGGAGGACAGGCGTAGGCTTTCTAATTCCAATGTCCTCAGGTTTTACCTTCCAAGTCATCCCCACTCTGGGGCCTCCCAGGTGAGGCCGGGACCACTCACCCATTGGTGGGAAATAGGTATTGAGAGCTTACTATGTGCTTGAAGGATCTTGAGGCTCCGCTGGAGAGAGCGCAGGAAGTAGGAGGGCAAAATCCTGGCCCCAGGGAGGATGGCAGGCCCTGAACATTTAGGCAAATAAGTATTTTCAGACTGTGATAAGTGTCCTTCCATCCCCGCTCCCCCACCACCGCACTCACCAAACATGTCCTAAAGACGGAATCACACGACTTGTTTCCCCCACTCTACTCTTATTTCCCTCTGTTTCCCCAGCATTCAGCACTGGGGCTTGTCCCTCTAGGGGTCAAAACATTACTGGAAGAAATAAATGAAGGTAAGACCCGATCTTCAGGTATTTCAGCCCCATGTCTCTGACATCTCTGGTGGACCATCCTCGGCGATCCATCCGGAAGACCACATTAGAACCTCCGATGACATTCATTTACTATTTAGCTCCTCCTTTCAACTTTTTAATTTTGTATTTTTATGTGTTTGTAATATACGTATCATATTAAGGCATATCTCATTCATAAGGATACCGATACTGAGCCTACGACTAACATTTTTTTTTGAGGGGTATGCACTCAAAAATTTGGCTGCTGCTTAGACCAGGGGCTGGCAAACCGTGGCCTCTAGACTGCAGTTTTTGTAAATAAAGTTTTATTGACACGCAACCAAACCCATTCATTTCCCTATCCTCTGCGGCTGTTTTCCAGCTAAAATGGCAGAACTGAAGGATGCCTGGGTGGCTCAGTTGGTTAAGCGTCTGCCTTCGGCTCAGGTCATGATCCCAGGGTCCTGGGATCGAGCCCCACATCGGGGTCCCTGCTCAGCAGGAAGCCTGCTTCTCCCTCTCCCACTCCCCCTGCTTGTGTTCCCTCTCTCGCTGTCTCTCTCTCTGTCAAATAAATAAAATCTTTAAAAAAATAAAAAAATAAAATAAAATTTATGAAAGGCTACCTTCAAGTCCCATTACAGAGAAACCTGGTGGCTTTTGTTTACAACCTTCTCAGTTTTACTTCTCCAAGGGACCCCACCCCAACTCCAAACACTGATTTCCATCATGCCACCTTGAGAAACCCTAGAGTTCTCCTTTGCCAGCCCTGAACCCAACAACCAGCAGAACTCAACAGGGTTCCCAGCTGAAAAATCCAGAAATTCATGACAGGCACTTGTTAAGTTTTACAAAAGGCTTCTCAGCTAGGCAAGGAGCTCCATTTATAAACAGCCTGGAGTGCAAAACCCCACATCTGGAAGGATTCAAAGGCCCAGCTATCAACCAGCTACAGTAGCCAGAGGGCGGTTAAGTAGAAATGGTTCCAAGTCAGACCCACCAGTTCTTGAATTCTACTAGCTGGGTATCTTAACCTCTATGTTTCTATGAGACTTAGGTTTTTTTTAGCTTCGGGTTTTTTGTTTTGTTTTGTTTTGTTTTGTTTTAAAGATCTTATTTATTTGACAGAGAGGAAGAGAGAGAACACAAGCAGGGGGAGTGGCAGGGAGAGGGAGAGGGAGAAGCAGACTCCAATGAGCAGGGAGCCCTACTCAGGTCTCAATCCCAGGACCCCGGGATCACGACCCGAGCTGAAGACAGACGCTCAACCGACTGCACCACCCAGGCGCCCCTTAGCTTTTGTTTTTGTTTTTAGATTGTATTTATTTATTTGAAAGAGAGACAGAGAGAGCACGAGCAGGAGGAGGGGCAGAGAGAGAGGGAGAAGCAGATGCCTCACTGAGCACAGAGCACCCCTCTCACCCCGTCCCCCATCATGACCTGAGCTGAATTTAGATGCTTAACCAACTAAGCCACCCAGGTTGCCCCAAACCTTAGTTTTTCTATCTATAGTACATATCTTTAAGAGTTGAACTAAGGATTAAATAAGAATGAAAGAAAAGGGTCCAGGCTCATGCCTGGAAGTTAGTAAAGAGTAACATCATCAACATCATCAAGATTATTCTAGAATTCATCACACAACTCTTCCCCTTTAAAACCTTGCACGACTCCTTACTGCCTACGTAAGAATTCAGACTTTTGAAACAGTCAGTCAAGGCCCTCCCTATAACATCTTCCCTGACCAGATTCACCTTTCTCATCTACTCCTTAGACACCCTCAACTCCAGCTACACCAGCCCCGCTGCCTCTACCTGAGACCCTAAATTTCTCATCTTTATAACTTTGTTCCCAATCCTTCCTCTGATCAGAGGGCTCTTCCTCAAGCCCTAACTCTACCACTTCAAGGTTTAGCTGGAATCTAAATGAGTTAACCTTTTAAAGCAGTCCCATGAGAACAAGGGTGAGCTAGATTCCTGAAAACCTGGGCCAGGTACATTCTAAGGGCTTTGCAGATACTAACTCAATGAATCCTCACACCAAGCCTATGAGGTAGATACTACTATTATCCCCATTTTACAGGTAAAGAAGCCCCAAGGCCCAGAGACATTAAATAACTTTCCTAGGATCTCGGGGTTTTAAGTGGTAGAGCCGGAATTTGAACTCAAGTTGTCTGGCTTCAGTCCTCGTTCTTTGCTTGGTCATACTGAAGCCTCCCAGCTCTGTCCTCCTCCCACTCTGGTAAGTCCAATTCCACAGCAATGGGGCCACACCAGGGTCAAGGGCTCTGCAGCTCACCAGCCAAGTAACTTCGGGCAAGTTTTTCAGCTGGGACAAGCACCTACCCTCACCAGGCTGTGTGAAGATCACAAGAGACGGTACAAGTAAAAACACTTAGCACAATGTCTGGCCTATGGCAAGAGCCCAATCAACAAAAGCAATGATTACTATTCGTAATTAGCCCTGGGAGTAGAAACAGCAATTTCTCACTCATCTCCATGCCCCCTGAACTCTGAACATATCCCACAGGCTCAATGTCTTATGATTTCAGCTCTTCCCTCCAACTAATTTTCACAGAAATTCCAAGCAACTTCTGAAGCCGCTCTGGAACCTGGGAACAAAAGGGTGCTGGCGGGCAGAGAACTTGAGGAGGCAGATAATCCAAAAATAATTGATCCCAGGTCGTGGAAAGCATTTTGTTTACGGCAGCAGGCTGACCTTCCCAATTATCTTCTGCTTAGGCTAACGTTACAGCCTGTCCTCCCCAGCAAACCAAGACTGCCAGTGGGCTCACCACGGTCCTGCACAACACGGGGTCGGGCCAAGGGGGCTGCCTCTCACAGAGATAAACTGAGGCATAGATGACCCGAGTCATAGCCCACGAGGGTACCTGTGGCTCAAGAAGCACCTGCAGGATGCTAACCATATGCTACATCAAGTGCCCCTGGTTTTGGAGTCTGGATGCTGAGCCCAGCAAAGGCCTGTTGTTTCTAGAATGCCGTCAGGAGTGGGACTCTTGTCTGCAGACTAGAGGGTCCAGCTAAGGTGTGTACGATCAGATCCTGAAAATTCCTCCACCTCTTGTGGGCCCAATCGGGACTCATAATGAATCCTCACGCAAGTCCATGGCACAGCAGGAATGTGGGTATGTCTCCCCTTTGTCCACATGACAAAACTGGCTCCAGAGCAGAGAGCTGCTCATCTGAGATCCCACAGCCTATCTCGCCAGCACATCAGGGCACCCGGCCAGGCCTTTGCGCCGAGCAGCGAGTCTCTCAATCCCCTCCAGGCTCGTGGGAGACCCTCCCTCAATCTCACCTGCTGAACCTGTGAGCCTGGCAGCCTTGCCAACTCTCCCACCCTTAGAGATCAGAGGTCACATCAGTGCCTCTCTGGTTTTCCAGGTCTCTAGGAAGGAAGCCCTCTGGGGGCAGGAAGTTGGGTGTGCTGACTCATGGGCCAAGGGAGAGTAGTCCAGGAAACTCGCTCACTCTGTTTCCACGGTGCTGGGTCGTGTGGCACCCCTTCCTCTCAGAGGCTCACTCGCAAGGATGGGTGTCTGTCGTGGGGGGTGGGGCACAGGCAGACCTGCCTGCCTCTCGGATCTGTCTGTCCCCCCCCAACTCCCTTTCTCCCACAGATTTACACTCACAGCAAATGCAGTTACCCTCTTATAACTGCCTCCCCAGAATGGAGGCTGTGATGGGGTTCAGCCCCTCCCTGCCAGAGGAACTTTGGGGAGTTCATCTGCGGAGTCAGGAAGCCTTCTCCACCCTGGCCAGGGAAAATAAAGGTCCCCAAGATACACTCTGGGTGAGCCAAGGCCCACCCAATGCCACTGCCTATCCCCGCTTCCTGACTTCCTGCAGTGTTTTTTAGCAGGAGGAAGAGGAAGGTGCCATCTGATTAGGAGGCTGGCTTCTCGAGGACAAAGAGGACTCCAGAGGGCAGGGAAGTGCCACCCATCAGATCCTCACTTCTCTTGGAGTGGGAAGGGGCCTGGGCAGCTATGCATTTATGACCCCAAGAAAAAGGGGAACAGGTGCGCCACCATCTTCAACCCAGAGCACAGCTGTGAAAAGCTAATGGTGTCACTCCCCGCCCCCAAACTGTAACATTTTATTTTGCTTAGCTTTCCTGCTCTCTTATTTCCTAGGAGACGTGGTCCGAACATGTCCCTGGCTGGACACTGATCAGAACTCCATATGCCACAAAAGGCCTAAGTGCCCAAGGTAGTTCTGGCTGCCAGCAGACTCAGGTTCAAATCCCGCTCTAGCAGACTAGCTGTATGGCCTTGGGAAGGTCCTGTGGCAAAACCACCTCAAAGGATGCTTGAGGAGTTAGTGTGAAAGTTTAGGGGACCTAAACAATGCTTAGTACAGGGTGAGTGATTGGTAAACGGTCAGCTAGTCTTAAGAGATTCTTCAGGCAAAGGCAGAGACTAGGCTCTAAGGATTTGGGACTGACAGAACAGAATTCCACCATATGACCTAAACCAAAAACTACTGTGCCACTCCTTTACACAAACACAGATTCTCTCATCCCCTCTCAAGGGCTTCCTCAATTTAATTCTTAAAGTCAGAGATACTTTTAAGCAGCAGCCTTCATTTACTGATTCAGAAATCAAGATCCAGAGAGAAATGTGTCTGAGGTCACATAGGCTGCAAGGGGCAAGCTAGGAGAGCTCTTCCCCAACCCCCATCACCTGGCTTTTTCACTGAGGCCCAGTGTGCTCTGGGCTCGCTCAGGCCTTCTAAAAAGTTCAGGCTGCGTTGGCCCACTTGTTTGTAGAACACAGGGAGAGTACCAGACACACTCCCAAGAAAACACGAGGGTGCAGCCACTCCCTCCCTCAAGGCCAAGGGCTTAGCTCACTCACTGGGGAGACATGAGCGCTCTGGGCTAGAGACCTTGGGAGAAGAGGAGGGCAGACCCCACTCACACAGGCTGGTGTCACACAGTGATCATCATGAATTGTTCTGCAGGCCCTGCTGGGGAAGACTCCAGGCCTGAAGGCACCCTTAGGAGCAATTCTCTGACCAACCTGCAGCCTCACGCAGCCCACCCCTCAGAGGTCTGTTTCTCACTCCAGCCCAGCCTGGCATGGGAAGAGGAAAGGATGTCTGCCCCCACCCCCATCAGTTGAAAGCCCATTCAAGGGGAACATGTCCCACCCTCCTCCCCCACACCCCGTGACTCAGTGGCAAGTTTCTGGAGAAGAAACTGAGGGTGGAGAGTGGTTGTCAAAACCCTAGGGTGAGGCTCTCGGAAAATGCAGTGGGAGAAAGTGTCAGGAAATCCCCTCTACTAGGTGATAAAAGGACGTGCCCAATACCTTTTGGCCTCAAGTGTGGGGTCACAAGAAAAACAGCTCAGGGGTCCGACTCCTCCCCACCTCCTGACATCTACTCCCACGGAGATCAGACCCTTTATGTCCTTCCTTTGCCCCTGAACATAAGTGGGACTGTCTTCTTACACATCTACTTCAAAGATCCTGCTGTTTCTCTCCACTTGCTGCATCAAAGTTGCCCAACTGAAGGCATCTGAGCCCCCCAACCCTGGACATTTGTCTGACACCCAATCTCCCACACCAGATGTCGCTTGTCGCCCACCTCTCCTCGGATCCAGTACCTCTGGCCCCCTTCAGCGTCCACGACACCTTTCTCCCAGATCTTCCCCGCACCCCCAGTCCGCCCGGCCCGCCCGGCCTGCTCCCTGCGGGCCCCGTCGGGGCTGCGGGCGGGAGCGTCCAGGACAGGAGAGGGGGCAGGGTAGGGCGGCCGAGCTCACCATGGCGAAGCCGGAGAGCAGAGCAGAGGTCCGGCTGGAGGCTTTGAGCTTGGCGCGGCTCAAGTAGAGCTTGCGCCAGGACAGCGCCTGCATCGAGTGCTCGTTGAGGCTCATCACCTCGGAGTAACTCTGACCGATCCAGTCCGGGTAGGTGACGGCGGCTGGCGGTGGCGGCGACCCCGGGGGCTCTCCGTCCCCGCTGCGGCGGCGGCTCCGGCGGCTGCCGCTGGTGGTGCTGCCGCCGCTGAGGGGAAGCTCGGGGCTGTTGCTGTTCGGGGGCGGGGCGGGCTCCGGATGCATGGAGCACGGTGCAAAGGCGCGGGCCGGCCCGGGCTCCTGCGAAGGCAGCGGCCCCCACCCTCCGCCGCACCTCCGCCTCCGCCTGAGGCAGCCGCCGCCTGCCCCCCGCGCGGGCCGGGCCTGACCCGGCCGGCCGCCGACAGCGATAAGGAGGTCGAGGAAGCGGCTGCTGCACCAGCTCGCAGGCCCGCCGCGCCGCTTGCAAAAGCCCGGGGCCGCCCGGATGCGAGCCTGCGCGCTAGCCAGCGTCCAAGATCCCTGGCCCGGCCTCGGCGCGCGCTACGATTGGCCGCCGCCTCGGGTTCATTAGCATGCGCCCCCGGCCCATCCCTGACACCCCGCCCACGAAGAGGTGGGCGGTGCAGGAGCGAGTCATGTGACTCATATCCTCGGACGGCACCGCCCACCGTCTCTGGCGACGCTCTGTGAACGCTCGCGCCTCTTCCTGGGAGCTCTCTAGGCCTTTGGGGCCTCGCGGCGCTCTTGCTGCCCGCGCTTCCCATCTCCTCAGCTGCTCCGATGGCCCTTCGCCCGGAGCTCGGACTCCTTAGTCGGGCTGCCTGAGGTCACCTCTTGCTGCCTCCTGAGGCCCATTCCCCCTTGGATCTATGTGGCTCAAGGTCTGGGGGGAAAAAGCAGGCTGAGATAGAGTTCGTTCAGTCTGTACTTCCTGAGCAACTACCTGATGCCAGCACTGTTCTGATCGCTGAGGGGGGCGTGGTGATCAGGATGCCCAGGGCAAAATCCCCTGCCTTCGTGGAGCTTACATTCGAGAGGGGAGACACACAAACACCAGGAGTAAATTATAATAGTCTAGGTGATAAATGTATAGAAAAAATAAAGCAGGGTAAAGGGGGTGAGTACTGCAGGGGTTGCAATTTGTAAAGATTATTTATTTGAGAGAGTGCGAGCGTGGGGGGGGAGGGGCAGAGGGCGAGCGTCCCAAGGGGACTCAGCTGAGCTGAGCATGGAACCTGACAGGGGACATGATCTCACGACCCTGAGTTCACCACCCTACGGAAACCAAGAGTCAGATGCCTGATCTCCTGGGCCACCCAGGCGCCCCGTGGGGGTTGTAATTTTAATTTTAGAATGCTCTGGGCAGGGATTTTTTTTTTTTTTTTTGGTCTGTTTTGCTCAATTTGTTCACTTAATGGTTCATCAGCGTCTGCTGTGTAACAGTCCGGCTTGCACCCAGTATTTTTTTTTTTTTTTAAAGATTTTATTTATTTATTTGAGAGAGAGAGAATGAGAGACAGAGAGCATGAGAGGGAGGAGGGTCAGAGGGAGAAGCAGATTCCCCGCGAGCAGGGAGCCCGATGCGGGACTCCATCCCGGGACTCCAGGATCATGACCTGAGCCGAAGGCAGTCGCTTAACCAACTGAGCCACCCAGGCGCCCCACCCAGTATTTTTTTGAATGAATGAATGCTCAAACCCATACAGCAAGTGTTTACTGAGCATCTATTAAGTGCGAGGCTAAGGGATTCCGGGAAAGTGGTAAACTTCATGGACTCTTATATTTTAGTGGGGACAATAGGTAATAAATAAGTAAGTTTATACTTTTCTGACTTGGTCACATTTGAGATGAGACCTGAACCAGCGATGCAAAGAGCCAGGAACCTGCCTTCCCGGGGAAGAGAACAGTAAGTGCAGAGACCCTGAAGAGCAATATCTGGCTGCTGGAGCATTAGGATGGCGATTTAGCTGGGGAATAGTGAAGGGCAGAGGTGAGGTGGGGTTAGAGTCCTAGGCTTAAGACTGTCCCTTAGGATGTGAGCTCCAAGGGGGCAGGGACATTTACCGTCGGTTTCAAAACTCTACCAGTATCTAGAATAGCTCTTGGCACATAGGCAGCATTCAGTAAGCATCTGTTGAATGAATAAGTGTGGGAGAGACAGGGATGAGTGAAGCTCATAATTAGCCCAGTCAAATCACAAGCAGGAGGCATTCCAGGTCAGCGATGGTGAATTTTAACTCTTGTCACCACTAGAGAGCGCCCCTCCACTCCCCCACATTATGGGATAAACCTGAAGGCCCCTTCCTCCCCAAAGTCTCAGGGATTCCTCCGAGGCCATTCTGGGAGTTTTCATGAACACTAGGAAAATTGGAATTTGAAATCTCCCCTCACTGGGCTTGTTTCTTGGATGGCCTTTTCTTATCACTCCTCCTACTTAACCAACTGTGTTCAAAAACCACCTCCAGGGCGCCTGGGTGGCTCAGTTGTTAAGCATCTGCCTTCAGCTCAGGTCATGATCCCAGGGTCCTGGAATCGAGTCCCGCATCGGGCTCCCTGCTCAGCCAGGAGCCTGCCTCTCCCTCTCCCACTCCACCCTGCTTGTGATCCCTCTCTCGCTGTGTCTTTCTCTGTCAAATAAATTAAAAAAAAAAATCTTAAAAAACAAAAAACACCTCCAAAGAGAGACCTTCCCTTTCTGTCTAAAGTGTCCCCCATTTCACGTTCTATCACCTCACCCTATTTTATTTCTTTTGTAGTTCTGATTACTACAGTATCTGAAATCACCTAGTTTATTTATGTATTGACCTGTTTGTCCATGTCCCCCCACCCCAGCCGATGAGCACCCTGAGATCAAAATTCGTATCCTTTTAAATCACTTCTCCAACACCGCCATGGACTCTCACGGGGTTAGACACACCGGAAACTCCCCAAAGAAGCATGTTCAATGAATAAGATAATGAAAGTGCTTGGGTCTGAGGAATCCTTGCTCAGACAGAATTGGGTATACACAACATTTGGAAGCTGATGGGGCCTGAGGGAGGCCAGGTCTGAAAGGGGAAGAGGCTGGAAGCTGGAAGGAGAGATTTGCTGATTTAGAAGGAACAATGGGATCTGGGAGTGGCAGCTCAGCAGGGGGCTTTGGGGCTGGGAAGAAGCCAAGTTTCCTTTCTCCAACTCCTCCATCATGCCCCTCCCCCCTCTCCTTCTAATACTCTGGGCTTTGAATCCTACCATATGCACAGAGCAGAAAAAATAAAAATATTATCCAGACTTGGAGGGGAGGCATCTGGGCAATTCCTGCTTCCAGGCCTTGGCCCTAAAGCCTGGAAAGGGCCTGTGGTTAGTAACCTTTCCCCACCCTTGCTAGAAACAGCTGGGACCTGAGATGCACCAACTCCATCCCAAACTAACCATTGGAGAGTCAGGTTTGGAACCCCAGCTGCCCATCCCCGCAGGGCCTCCAAACACCATATATGGCTCCCTCTAGTGGCCAGGGAGGTGTGCTCTCAGCCTTTGGGGTTTATATCCAAAAAACCCAAATAGAATTTTTCAATCAGGGGCGCCTGGGTGGCTCAGTTGGTTAAGCGACTGCCTTCGGCTCAGGTCATGATCCTGGAGTCCTGGGATCGAGTCCCGCATCGGGTTCCCTGCTCAGCAGGGAGTCTGCTTCTCCCTCTGACCCTCCCCCCTCTCGTGCTCTCTCTGTCTCAAATAAATAAATAAAAAATCTTTAAAAAAAAAAAAAAAAAAAAAGAATTTTTCAATCAATTCTGTGCATGAGTGTATAGAGATCCAACTGAAAGGGCTGCTGCAACCCGCCCCATCACTGGGGCTAGTGAGCACAGCCCAGGGCTGAGCAAAGATGCCTTTGGAGATGGGTAGCAAGCGTCCCGTAACATAGGGCGAAAAAATTTGACACTTAAGTAGTACTTACCTGGGGAATCTGGGGGGCTCAGTGGGTTAAGCGTCTGCCTTCGGCTCAGGTCATGATCCCAGGGTCCTGGGATGGAGCCCCGCATTGGGCTCCCTGTTCAGTGGGGAGTCTGCTTCTCCCTCTGCCTTCCACCCTGTCTGCTCGTGCTCCCGATCTCAATCTCTCTAAAATAAATAAATAAAATCTTTTCTTTTTTTTTTTTTTAATCTAGAGAGAGTGCGCACAAGCACGGGGAGCTTTTATTATATTGAATATATTATACTCAACTCCGGAATTTCTTACAACAACCCATGGTATTAATATCACCATTTTACAGATGGAAACGTGCAGAAAACCAGTAAGTAGGACATTAAACCCAGTTGGTGAGTCTCCGGAATCTGGGGCTTAACCACCACCAAAGTCACACTTGCCCCTGCATCTCCGGAGCTATTTTGTGAAAATGCAAGTTACTAAGACCCACCCAAGCAGTTTAGGCTTAGCAAGTTCTTCAGGCAAAGTTTGAGAACCACTGAACTAGATGGGCCTTAGTTTTTAAGTACTTTCAGGGTTTTACAATTGGTTTTACCAATGTTCCCTTGGTCACCCAGTTGCAGTGTGACCTTGGGCAAATTACTTAACCTCTCTGAGCCCCCAATCCTCTTAGCAAAAATGGAGATATTACAAATACCTATTCATGGACCCTGAATTTGGACACCTAGTCACTTTCCACAGGCAGGTTTTTGAGGGATAAATCTGATGCCCAGCTGAAGAGGAACCCTCCTGCCCCTTCTTGTCCAATAAGGCCTCAAAGAATTGTCCACTTTCATTTCAGTTTGTTTGTTTGTTTGTTTGTTTATTAAGTAGGCTCCATGTCCAATGTGGGGCCTGAACTCACAACCCTGAGATTGAAAGACATGCGCCCTACCAGCTGAGCCAGCCAGGCACCTCTTATTTCAGTTTAAAAAGAGAATACTTTATTGGAGCCCATCATGGTTGCTTGCTTCTGTTCACTTCCTTCTCTCATCTAGGCCTCCCCCTCTGACTGCTCTAAGGCTTAAAACCCCTAAATTAGGGGCACCTGGGTGGCTCAGTCAGAAGAGGATGTGTCTCTTGATCTAGCGGTCATGAGTTCAGGCTCCACATTAGGTGTAGAGATTACTAAAAATAAACTTAAAAAAAAAACACCCTAAATTAATCATAATGAAAATAATAAAATAATAAATAATAAATAATAAAAAAATAATAAAAAGCCACCATTTCTTGAGCTCATGCCTCTACAGAACAGTGCTTGTATACCTCTGATAATGGGAAGCTTACTCCTTCCAGAAGCCATGCATTTCTGTACTGGTTATTTTTAACAGTTCAAAAGTATTCCTTGTATGGAGCTGGAGCTGGTATAGGCCTCCCTGTGACTCCCACTATGTGCCACAGAGAATGTGTGAAATCCCTCTGCTGCCCAGCCCTGATGCCGGCTCCACAAGACATCTGGAAGGCAGCTTTGGTGAATGATCCAGAAGGCTTTCAGAACTGAAGAACTGGGTGAAGGGAGCTGAAAACAAAGTTAGGTAACTGTCAGGGGACAGGTTGCACAATTCAGAATTAGGATCTGTGGACTGCAGTGTTGATCTCCAAATAATTCTCTGGGCCTAGAGCTCAGAAACTGTACTGGGGAGTCCCTGCTCTGCCTCCCTGGTCCCCAGTTCCTGGGCTCGTGGGGCTTGCTCTTCTCCCTGGTCAGGAGCCATTGCCGGGTCCATGGGTTTGTGCCTATGTCTTTTATGGGTAGTGCTTTTTATGTCCTGGCTAAGAAATCATTGCCAATGGGCGCCTGGGTGGCTCAGTTGGTTAAGCGACTGCCTTCGGCTCAGGTCATGATCCTGGAGTCCCTGGATCGAGTTCCGCATCGGGTTCCCTGCTCGGCAGGGAGTCTGCTTCTCCCTCTGACCCTCCCCCCTCTCATGTGCTCTCTCTCACTCTCTCTCTCAAATAAATAAATAAAATCTTAAAAAAAAAAAAAAGAAATCGTTTCCAACCCCAAGGTCATGAAGATATTCACCTATGTTTTAAAACTTTAAGACATAAGTAAATAAATCTTAAAAACAAAATACTTTAAGACATAGATTTTGAAAAAAGATGTAGAGGTTTTGTTGTATGTTTAGGCATACGATCCATCTCAAACTGATTTTTGAGGGAAGTAAGTTTTCCCTATTAAAATGCATGGACAGAGGCAGCTGGGTGGCTCGGTGGGCTGAGTGTTGAGTCTCTGACTCTTGATTTCGGCTCAGGTCATGATCTCAAGGTCATGAGATAGAGCCCTGCGTTGGGCTCCTAGCTCAGCGTGGAGTCTGCTTGTCCCTCCCCCTCCCCCAACTTGCATGCAAGAGTGTGCTCAAGCTTTCTCTGTCTCTCAAATAAATAAAGTCTTTTTTAAAAATGCATGGACAGTTTTGTTGAAAGCCAAGTGACTATACATGAAGGTCTGTTTCTGGCCCTCCTCTTCTATCCCATTGCTCTCTTTGTCTATTCTTATGCCAATACATCCTGTCTTGATTATTCTAGCTTTAAAATAAGTCTTGAGGGGCGTCTGGGTGGCTCAGTCATGTAAGCGTCCCACTCTTTTTTTTTTTTAAGATTTTATTTATTTATTTGAGAGAGCGCAAGAGCGAGAGACATCACGGAGGCAGAGGGAGAAGCAGACTTGCAGCTGAACAGAGAGCCCAATGTGGGGCTTGATCCCAGGACCCTGAAATCATGACCTGAGCCACCCAGGCGCCCCAAGGGTTCTACTCTTTTTTTTTTTTTTAAGGGTTCTACTCTTTTTTTTTTTTTTAAGATTTTATTTATTTATTTGACAGAGAGAGACACAGCGAGAGAGGGAATACAAGCAAGGGGAGTGGGAGAGGGAGAAGCAGGCCTCCCACCGAGCAAGGAGCCCGATGTGGGGCTCAATCCTGGGACCCTGGGATCATGACCTGAGCCGAAGGCAGACGCTTAACGACTGAGCCACCCAGGCGCCCTAAGGGTTCTACTCTTGATCTCAGCTCAGGTCTTGATCTCAGGGTCCTAAGTTCCAGCCTCGCATTGGACTACACACTGGAAGCCCAAAAAAGAAAGACCTGTTTTATTTATTTATTTGTTTATTTTTAAGTAGGCTCCATGCCCAATGTGGAGCCCAATTCGGGGCTGGGACTTATGACCCTGATATCAAGATCTGAGCTGAGATCAAGGGTGGGATGCTGGGGCGCCGCCTGGGTGGCTGAGTCAGTTAAGCCTCCCCGACCCTTGGTTTCTGCTCAGGTCATGATCTCAGGATCCTGGGATCCAGCCCCATGTCAGACTCCCTGCTCAGTGGGGAAGCTGACTCCCCACTGAGCAGGGAGCCCGATATGGGGCTCGATTCCAGGACCCTGGGATCATGACCTGAGCCAAAGGCAGACGCTTAACCATCTGAGCCACCCAGGCGCCCCTCAAATAAATAAATCTTTTTTTTTTTAAAGATTTTATTTATTTATTTGACAGAGAGAGACACAGCGAGAGAGGGAACACAAGCAGGGGTAGTGGGAGAAGGAGAAGCAGGCTTCCCGCAGAGCGGGGAGCCTGATGCGGGGCTCGATCCCAGTACTCTGGGATCATGACCTGAGCCGAAGACAGACGCTTAACGACTGAGCCACCCAGGCGCCCCTCAAATAAATAAATCTTAAAAAAAAAAAAGAGTGGGATGCTTACCCGATTAAGCCACTCAGATGTCCAAATAAAATAAATTTTGAAGTCAAGTAAATTAAGTCTTTCAGCTTTGTTCTCCTTTTTCAAAACTGGTGTGGCTACACAGGGTGATTTATATCTCTCAATATATTTTGGAGTAAAATGGGATAAATTTTGTAAATGCATACATGATTTGGGACTCATTGCATCTCTTTGGGCAGGGTATCAGCAGGATTAAACATCTTCTTGGGTGATCTAACAACCTTTGTTAGCAAAGCAAGACCAACCAGGCCACACTCTAGAGACTGAGCACCTGAGATCAGGGAGGACTGGTATGAGTTGAATTATGTCCCTGCAAAAAGATATGTTGCCAAAAAAAAAAAAAAGAAAGATATGTTGCAGTCCTAACTCCCACTACCACAGAATGTGACCTTATTTGGAGATAGGGTTTTTAGAGGTAATCAAGTTAAAATGAGGTCCTAATCCAATATGACTGGTGTCCTTATAAAATGGGGAAATTAGGACCCACACGGAAGGGGGGAAGATGATGTGGAGAGATGCAGGGAGGAGATGGCCATCTGTAAGTCAAGGAATGCCTGAGGTTACCAGAAGGTAGGAGAGAAGCCTGGAACAGAAACTTCCATAGAGCCTTCAGAGGGTACATGCCCTTCTGACACCTCAATTTCCGATTTCTGGCCTTGAGAACTGGGAGACAACGCATTTCTGTTGTTCTCAGTCATCCGGGACACAGTACTTTGTTATAGCAGCCTAGGAACCTAACATAAGTACCCTGGAGTTGAACTGAGGTGGGGTCTCTAGTCAGCCAAGGTCGTTGAGATTGGATGGGTTTGTCAGGGGGCTGCAAGCGTGTTCAAGATGTCAACAGAGGTTAGAGCTAGGGACACCTGGATCTGAATCCCAGCTTCCTCAGTTTATGACTGTGCCACTTTGGGGAAGCAACCCAACCTCTTGGAGTCCTGTCTGTCAAATGGGACTAGCAATGGGACTTGGCAGAAAGGGTTGTTCCATGAAAGCCCGTCTGTCTGGCAGTTAGCATGATGCTCAGTAAACTGTGGTTACTATTTTCCCTCTTGTGGGATGTGCTATTCTCGATGAGAGGGGGTTGTCTCATTGCAAATCTAATGAATTGGCTGATCTGTGAGTATTGATGAAAGGTGGAGTATCAGTGAGAATCCAATAGGGAAAAACAGACCCTGGAGTAGGGGAATCTATTATACAAGGAATGGCTTCATAGACAGTGGGAAAGGAGACACAGGGAATGAAGCTGCTGTTGGAAGTAGTACCTGAGGCCCATAGAGAGGGAGAAATACCCTGGCTTCTCCCTTCCTCTCACCCACCAGGCTCCTCTCACTGCCTCCTGCTAGCCAATCTGTGCAGGAAGCCAGTTGATTTGGCAGCTTGCTGGTGTTGGCAAAGCAGAAGAAGGGCCAGGAATGGAGTTGAGGGCAGACAGGCCCAGGCTCAGCACCAGGGAGTGGGGCTTACGTTTCATCTCCATGAGCCCAATTCCTCGTCTAGAAAGTGGGGATAATGGTAATATCTATGCACAGACTAGTTGAGTGCATACAATAAGATAACACGTGTTAACAGTTGAGCCCAGTGCCTGGCACACAGTAGGGAGTACCCTGTAAATGTGAAGAACAAACTGGCTAGCCGTTTTCTGCTCAGAGGATGGAAGGAGGGAAGAGGACAGAGGCCTGGGAATAAATTCAAGGTATAGGAGCAGTCCTGGTGCTGGTGATATTTTTATCTCAGACACGTGCCCATCTGTCCCCTCTCCATTCTAAGCTGTTGACTCTGTCAGTCTCCTTTTAGAAACCCTGAGTCAGGGCTAACCACACCGAGTTCAGGGGAGTTGGGAGTTTGGTCTCCATACTCCTTCAAAAGGATTTCAAATCCTCTTGACTGTTAGCTGATGTTTCTGCCTCCAGCTGCTGCCAAACCTTCCTGGCCTCCCCCAGCCAGGGGCTGAGCCATCTCCAGGATCTCTCTTTGTATAATTAAAAAGAAAAATAGAACAGCCGATGTTGCCAAACATGTATTTAAAGTGACACCCGGGGTTCAGGGAGTGGAAAATAAAAATGTTTGAGGTTTAGATTAAAAGTCTCCATTGCTCAGCTGTCTCCTGACCCTGGGATTTCTCCTCAGCCTGACCGCCTTTAATCCCTTGCCCTGGCTTGTAAAAGCCTTTTAGACTGAAGGCATTTATTTCTCAGAGAAGTGTTCCAGACTAATCATGTAAAAATGCCCAGCATCCCAGGAACAGCCTGTCAAGTGCAATGTGGTTCTGGGAAGCCCCGGGGAGAGTGGGGAAGTTGGCGGGTGTGATGAGTCCTTGCTTTCCTTCACCATGCCCTTCCCCCACCACAGCTAATCCATCAGAAAACCCAGTGGACCATAGCCCTTCACATCTTAAAACTTGAGCTCTCCTGTCCAGGGGTATCCCTTTTATCTTTCCCAGGCCCCCACCATCCTGGGCTCAGAAGTCTGCAGTAACCTGCTGCCTGGTGTCCCTGCTTCTACTCTTGATCCTCCCAAAGCCATTCTGTAATGGCAACCAGAAAAATCTTTCTAAAACAAATCTGATCCTGTCCACTTGTCTGATTAGATTCCTATTGCTGCTGAACACGTTACCACAAATTCCGTGGCTTAAAACCATACCAATTTACCCTCTCACAGTTCTGGAGGTCAGAAGTGCAAAATGAATCGGAAGGGGCTAAGACGAAGGTGCTGGCAGGGCTGGCTCCTTCTGGAAGCTCTGAGGGGAAATGCATTTCCCTGCCTTTTCCAGCATCTAGTGGCTGCCTGGATTCCTTGGCTTGTGGCCCCTTCCTCCTTCTTCAAAGCGCATTTGTCCAATCTCTTCTGTCGCCACATCTCCTTTTCCCTCTGACCCTCCTGGCTGCCTCTGATCAGGACTCCTGTGTTTACACTGGGTCCATCTGGATCATCTGGGATAATCTCCCCATCTCCAGACCCCAGACTTGATCACATCTGCAAAGCCCCTTCTGCCTCGTGCAGTAACATAGTCACAAATTTCCAGGGATTAGGATGTGGACATCTTTGGAGGTTCATTATTCAGGCTACCACCCTGCTTAAAGCCCTCCAATGGCTGTGCATCAGAGTTAGAATTAAAACCCAGGCTCCTTACCCTTCATGGGAAGGCCTTATCTAATCTAGCCCCTTCTTATTTCTCGCCCTCCCTTTGGCTCACTTGCTTCTCACGGTTCTTTCCACAGGCCAACTCCATTCTTTTTTTTTTTTTTTTTTTTAAAGATTTTATTTATTTATTTGACAGAGAGAGACACAGCGAGAGAGGGAATACAAGCAGGGGGAGTGGGAGAGGGAGAAGCAGGCTTCCCGCGGAGCAGGGAGCCCGATGCGGGGCTCGATCCCAGGACCCTGGGATCATGACCTAAGCCGAAGGCAGACGCTTAACGACTGAGCCACCCAGGCGCCCCTGGCCAACTCCATTCTTGCCACAAATCTTCTCTGCACATGCTGTGCCCTCTGCCTAAATGCTCTTTCCCCAGATCTTCACAGGGCTGGCTGCTTTGTCCCTTTCAAACGTCAGCTCCAGTGTCACCTTCTCAGAGAGTTCTTTGCCTGATTAATCTGTCTCACCCACTCCTTCCTGCAGTCTCTCATATCACCTGGGTTTACTTAATGTCACCTGAGTTTACTTATTATTACCTGTTTATTTATTTATTTATTATTTATCTTTAATTTTTTTTTAAGATTTTATTTATTTATTTGACAGAGAGAGAGACAGCGAGAGAGGGAACTCAAGCAGGGGGAGTGGGAGAGGGAGAAGCAGACTTCCCGCAGAGTGGGGAGCCCGATGATGTGGGGCTCAATCCCAGGACCCTGGGATCATGACCTGAGCCGAGGGCAGACGGTTAGCGACTGAGCCACCCGGGTGCCCCTAATTTATCTTTTAAAAATTTATTTATTAACTTATTTACTGTCTTTGTCCCCCATCAGAAAGTGAGCAAACGAGAGAAAAACGCTTCCTTTTCTTGTTCACAGCCTCATTCCCAGTGACTGGTGAGCAGTAGATCCTTGATAAATGCTTGTTGAATGGATGAATGGATGGATGATGGTCCAGACATCCATCTGGTCTCTGGGCTTTAGTGTCCAGGATTCAGGCTCAGGATGGAGGTAGGTCAGACAGGCGGCGGGGGTACAACGTTTAATGAGTACTTCCTGTGTGCCAGGCCCTGTGCTAGTCCTTCTTTCATGCGATTCAACATTTATTGAACACCTGCTGTGTGCTGGGCCCGGTGCAAATGATTTATTCATGCATTATTTATTCAAGTCAAAGAGCGTTTACTGAGTGTCTACTGAATGCTAGGCAATGTACATTTATCAAACATCTATTGTATACCAGTTGTCTCAAATCAGTGCCTGGGTACACAGCAGTTCAATAAATGCCGGAATCAATGAATGTCCTCAAGGAGCCCCTAGTCTTCCTGCTAAAATGGCCTGTAAATAAATAACTCTAACACACAAAGATAAGGCAATAATGTGGGTGTGTTCAGAGTGCAGAGGGGCCCCTTATCACCTTGTACTGGCAGATACCTTTCTCAGAGTCTTATCTTCTTACCTGGGAACCAGCTCTCTGAAGGTCAGGTAGACTCGCCCCTCACTCACCTGCCTCTCCATGCCCTGGGCACCTGGGAAGGACCTGGCCAGCAGCACATGCTCAGTCAGTGCCTATTACCTGATTACTGCGGTTTCCCCCACCGACAGTTGTTCCTTCATTCATATGCCAGGCAAGAGGGCAACAGCTGGGCCCCAACCCTCGTGCTGCTGGCCAGGAGCTAGGAGCTAGGAGCCTCCAACAGGCTGTCCGCCCTCCATTTGGCTTGACTTTTCCAGCTTTATATGAAGGATTTGGTCCTCCCCCCTTGGTATAGCTCTCTGACTAGACTTCTATGGAATCTATTGTAAAAATTCAGGCAATGCGTAGAAATTGTTAAAGACTCCAAAGCTCCCCACAGTCAGGAGGCTTTGCCTGATCTGACACTTTCCTTCCCTCCTTCCTTCCCTTCTTTTTTGTTTTAAAATGCATACAACATAAAATTACAATTTTAATTATTTTATTTATTATTTTATTTTATTATTCTATTCTATTCTATTCTATTCTATTTATTTATTTATTTTTTAGAGAGAGAGAGAGAGGGAAGGGGGAAGGGGCAGAGAGGGAGAGAAAGAATCTCAAGCAGGCTCCACACCCAGTGTGAGCCCAATGCAGGGCTTGATTCCACAACCCTGAGATCATGACCCAAGCTAAAATCAAGAGTCAGATGCTTAATCGACTGAGCAACCAGGTGCCCCTTTATTATTTTAGTTTTTAAGTAGATTGCATGCCAAACGTGGGGATTGAACTGACGTGATGATCAAGAGTTGCACGTTCTAATGACTGAGCCAATCAGCGCCCCCCCCCCCCCCCGGGCCTTTTAACTATTTTAAAGTGTATAGTTCTAGGGCATTAAGTGCATTCACACTGTTATGCAACCATCACTACCATCTTTCTCTCCCTTTTTTAAAATAATCTTCACCCCCAACGTGGGGCTCAATCTCATGATCCCAAGATCATGACCCAAGCAGAAACCAAGAGTTGGATGCTCAACCAACTGAGCCACCCACACACCCCTATTTGTGTCTTATATTTAATAATCAGTTTGTTTAGAGCATTTACAAACATAACTTTAATAATGTACCAATTATTTTGGTTAGAAATGGCAAATACAGTGTTTGTCATAGTAAAAGTGAGTCTTTAAATCACACTTGAAGTTGCTGTCATGCAAAGTAATAAAGATAGTGCCACTGTGAGCAAGTTTAATAATTAAGAATATTATGCAGTTCTAAGCTTTAAAAATAGGAAATAAACATATATATGGTTTAAAAATAATTATATATTATTATCATGATCGACTTAAGAAACAAAACTACACCGCTTCTATAGTAGCTTTATTCACAATAGCCAAAAGGTAGAGACAACCCAAATCAGCAGATGAATGGAAAAACAAAATGTGCTATATATACTATAGATTATTATTTAGCCTTAAAAAGGAAGGAAATTCTGACCCATGCTATACTATGAAAGAACACTGAAAACATTATGCGAAGTGAAAGAGGCCAGACACAAAAGGACAAATATGGTATTATTCCACTTATATGAAATTCCTAGAGTAGCATATTCATGGAGACAGAAAATAGAATAGTGGATGCCAGGGGTCAGATGGAGAGGGAATTCGGGGGAGTTGTTTACTCATTAGGTGCAGGGTTTCTGTCTGGGATTGTTATAGGCTGGATATGTTTTCCCAAAACTCATGTTGAAGCCTTAACTCCCAGTGTAATGGTGTTTGGAGGTGGGACCCTTGGGAGGTGATTAGGTTTACATTAGAGGTCAGGAGGGGCACCTGGGTGGTTCAGTCAGTTAAGCATCTGCCTTCGGCTCAGGTCATGATCCTGGAGTCCCGAGATCAAGCCCCACATTGGGCTCCCTGCTCAGCAGGGGGTCTGCTTCTCCCTCTGCCCCTCCCTGTCTCGTTCTCTCTCTCTCTCAAATTAAAAAAAAAACAAAAACAAAAAACCATTAGAGGTAGGAGAGTGGGACCCTCTTGATGGGATTAGTGCCCTTATAAAGTAGACCCTAGAGAGCTCCCATCCCTCATGTGAGGTTACAGTGAGGAGATGACCATCCATGAGGAAGAGGGCCCTCACTGGACACCAAATCTGCCGGCACCTTGACCTTGAACATCCCAGCCTCCAGAAGTGTAATAAATAAATGCCTGCTGTTTAAGCCACCCTGCATATGTATTTTGTTATAGTAGCCCAAGCTAACAAAGACTGGGATGAAGGAAAAGTTCTAGAGTTGGATGGTGGTGATGGTTGCATAACAACGTGAATGTGAATGCACCTAATGCCACTGAACGATACCCTTAAAAATGATCTAAATGGGGGCACCTGCGTGGCTCAGTCGTTAAGCATCTGCCTTCAGCTCAGGTCATAGTCCCAGGGTCCTGGGATCGAGCCCTGCATCAGGCTCTCTGCTCGTGGGAGGCCTGCTTCTCCCTCTCCCACTCCCCCTGCTTGTGTTCCTGCTCTCTCTGTCTCTGTCAAATAAATAAATAAAATAAATAAATACATAAATAAATCTTTAAAAAAAAATATCTAAACGGGGGCACCTGGCTGGCTTGGTCAGTAGAGCGTGAGACTCTTGATCTCGGGGTTGTGGGTTCGAGCCCCATGCGGGGGGTAGAGATTACTTAAAAATAAGATCTTTAGGGGTGCCTCAGTAGCTGAGTCGGTTAAACGTCTGCCTTCGGCTCAGGTCATGATACTGGGGTCCTGGGATCGAGTCCCACGTCGGGCTCTCTGCTCAGTGGGGAGTCTGCTTCTCTCTCACGCTCTGCCTACTTGTGCTCTCTTTCTCTGTCAAATCAATAAATAAAATTTGATTGATTTGACAGAGAGAGACACAGCGAGAGAAGGAACACAAGCAGGGGGAGTGGGAAAGGGAGAAGCAGGCTTCCCGCGGAGCAAGGAGCCCGATGCGGGGCTCGATCCCAGGACCCTGGGACCATGACCTGAGCCGAAGGCAGACGCTTAACGACTGAGCCACCCAGGCGCCCCTCAATCAATAAAATCTTAAAAAAAAAAAAAAAATCCCTAGGGGACCTGGGTGACTCAGAGGGCTAAGCATCCATCCAACTCTTGATTTTGGCTCAGGTCATGATTTCAGGGTGGTGAGATTGAACCCTGCATTGGGCTCTGCACTGGGCATAAAGCCTGCTTAAGATTCTCTCCCTCTCCATCGGCCGTGCCACGCCCCCCCCCCCCCCCCCCCGCCCATGCATACGCGCTCTCCCTCTCCAAAATGAATAAATAAAATCTTTTAAGAAATTATTTAAATGTTAAATCCTATGCTATATGTATTTGCTGCAATTATAAAAAACCTGCTCATTTCAGCAGTACATATACTGAAATTGAGACAATTCAGAGAAGATTAGCATGGTCCCTGCATAAGGATGACATGTAAACTTGTGAAGATTTCCATATTTCTATATTTTTTATTTTAAAATTTTTAATTATTATTATTATTTTGCGTGTGTGAGTAAAGCGATAGAAGTTTATTAAGTGAAGATACAGAAAAAGTTCTCAAGAGTAAGAGGGGTCCCGACAGAGTTGCCAACGAGGACATGTAGGGTTGCTCTTTTATAGAAAGCTAACCAGGGAACTTAAATAGTGACCATCGGATATGGGAAGGGCCCTACTATAGGCAAAGTCCCTGAGATGGGAGAAAGCCATTTAAGAAAAGCCAATGAACAGAAAGCAGAATTGGGTAGGGTTAGGCCAACATTCCCTTCTTTCGAGTAAGGGGGATTGACCAAACCTTTGTCCAGAAGCCTGTCACCTGAGACTTAAGACTGGTGGCTGCGCTATTTGCCTTTGGCCAACAGGTGCCCGGTTTTGCTGTTTATGGGAAGAGGTCATCTAAGGGAGAGACATCTCCCAGGAAAGAAAAGAGCCGCTTTTACTCACCCTTTGGTGGAAATGATCCCAGGTTTCGGCACCAAAATGAAGTGGTAGAGCTAGGTTCTTGTCTCATGGAGTTGAAGAATAAATCTCTTGGACAACAGAGAGTGAGTAAGTGACAGAAGTTTAAGTGAAGATACAGAAAAAGCTATTAAGAGTGAGAAGGGTCCCGACAGGGTTGCCCTATTTTTTGGTTTTTTTTTTTTAAGTCTTATTTTTATTTATTTGAGAGAGACAGAGGGAGCGAGCCCTCAAGTGAGCAGAGGGAGAGGGAGAAGCAGACTCTGAGCAGGGAGCCCTAGGTGGGGCTCCATCCCAGGACCCCGAGATCATGACCTGAGCTAAAGGCAGACACTTAACCAGGCGTCCCAGTACTATGGTAGCTTTTGATTCAGACTGTTTGCTGAGGAACCTGAGGAAAACATATTCTGCAATTTTTCCATTCTCCTGTTGATGAATAGTTGGGTTGTTTCACGTTTTTTGAGACTGCATACAATGCAGGGAGGGCTGACATGCTTGTTCATGCCTCTCAGTGCACTCGTGGCTGTTTCTCTAGAATGTTCCTAGAACTGGAACTGCTGGATCCTCGGTCGAACACTCCTTCAGCTTTACCATATATTGCCCACTTAATTTCCAAAGTGCCGACTTACTTTCCCACTTTATTTCTCTCCTGCCCCCTGCCCTCAGCTCACTGTACTGGGGTCACTCAGGCCTTCTTTCAGTTCCTTTAGCACATATGCTCCCCCATCACGGGACCTTTGCATCTGCTATTTTTTCTGCTGAGAACACTTCCCCCACCCTCAGCCTAGCTAAGACCTCTTCTTTCCGCAGTGCTCAGCTCTGTGCTGAGAGCCACTCCCTGACTTCCTCCTCAAGCCCAGACCAGGTCAACCCCATCCTCTCCATGCCCACATTATATACCCCAGAGCCTCGTATACCTCTCTGTTGTGATACACTTATTAGTTGCAAGGTTCCATCTATCTGTGCAACTATCAGCACAAAGTCGGTCAACTCTAAGTTTCACTAGCCTGAAAGGAGGAGCCACCCCGTTTGCTTAAGCTTATTGCCCGAACTCCAGCATCTAACAACACTGTGCCTGGTACATAGTAGGCCACTGGCATTATTATTCTCGTAGCTATTCTATGTTCTCACTCATATTTGAATCCAGAATGTGATTTTTCCAGCATATCTCAGTATATCTACTGCAGGCCAAAATCATGACAATGTAAACACAATCTATTTCCTTGAGGAGCTCACAGAGGGAGGTCAATAAACATTTATTGAGCCTGCTGGACCCGGACATATTTGAGTGCTTAGCAATGGTTTAATTGACTTAGATGTCACCTCTAGTGTGAGTACTACTATAATGAGTAATGATGATCACTGTTTATTGAGCATTTATTATGTGCCAGGCACTCTACTAAATGCTTTACAGTTACCATCTTATCCTACCTTCACATCCTACCAGGGAGGCAGTATTATTACTTCCATCTTACAGGTGAGGAAACAGCCTTAGAAAAGTGAAGTCACTGGTTCAAGATCACACAGTTAGTAAATGGTGCCGACAGGATGTCTCAGCCACAGTGTCAACATCCTACCATGATGCTAAATTTCTCCTGCCCCAATTACACTGCTTTCAGTTGGACTCCCGAGACGGAGTGCTTAATCACAATAATAAATTAGCAATATCTACCATTATGGGGCACTTATTGAGCACTAATCACTTTATATCCATCCATTCATTTATTCAACAAATATTTATTGAGAACCACGTGGGCCAAGCACTATTTGACATGTGTGGGGTTACAGAGGTGGGCAAAAAAGATTAAAATTGCTGCTTTGTGGAGTTGTCATCTTAGTGGGAGGAGGAGAACAACAACAAATAAGTAAAATATATGATAGATGGTGACCAGTGCTACAGAGAAAATGAAAGCAGAAAAGGGAACTATGGCGCGTAATGACTGGGGTTTCTCTGGTCTCATTTCATTCTCCCAAACATCTATTATTTCCCCATCGTAGAAATGATACTGAGATTCACTTGGTGAAGTCACTTACCCACGGGCACACAGCTCATAGGCTGAGAAGTCAGGACTCTGGAAGGGCTGAGGATCCCATTCTTTGCTGTACGCCTACTGAGTGCCTAGGATTGTGGTAAACAAAAGGAGCATCCAACTTTCTTCTATGAGTTTAAGGTCGGGCAGACGGGTAAGTTGACCCAGGTGAGTGGAGAATTCACAAAATTATACTGAAGTGTCCTTGCCATGCCCAGGGCAGACATTAAGCATGATCCCCTGTGGGAGATGAGGATGCAGAGCCGGCGGTCAAGGCTCAGGCTGACGAATGGATTCCCGAGTTCGGGAGCAGAAGTCTAAGGCAGGCTGGGTCATTCTGGGGCTGCTGTTGACTCAGAGGCCTACCAGCCCCTGCCCTGCCCCCACAGCCCGCTCTGTGCCCCGCCCCCTTCCGCCCTGGGTCTCCGGACTCCAGGCCATTAAGCTGGGAGAGCAAGTGGCTAGTGACCAGTGATAAGCCCCTGCCTCGCCCTGGGGAAGCCGAGCTCACATGCAAATAACGGCCTCCCAGACAAGGGGGTCTGCGGCGAGGACGCAGGGTGCGCGTTTGCAGGCCTCAGCTGCGGGCCATGACAGCTGGCTCCTTCCCTCCAGGTGACCCCCGCTCCCCGCCCCCGCGACTCAGTTTCTGCCCCGCCAATCTTGTGGACCGGTGACGCAGTCTGGAAAAAGAGTAGGGGAGAGCCTGGGCTTTGGAGTTAGAAAGGCGTAGAGCACCACCTACCCCAGGTACATCACATTGTCTGTTGCACTTTAAGAGGGCCTCTTAGAATCTTTCCATCTTCTTCAAAGAGGTACACTTTCATTCATTCGACAAATTCATTCATTCATTCGAGAGACTGAGTATATTTTATGAGCCAGGCCCTAGGGGCTGAGGATAAGCAGTGAATAAGACCAAAGTCAGTCTCCTCAGGGACTTTTCCTTTTATTTCTTTAATTAAAAAAAAAAAAAAGTTTTTTAAGTAATCTCTAAGCCCAAAGTGGGGCTTGAACTCACGACCCTGAGATTAAGAGTCCCATGCTCTACTGACTGAGCTAGCCAGGTGCCCCAGGGATTTTTCCTTTTAAAGAGAGAGCCAGACAGGGGCTCCTGGGTGGCTCAGTCCGTTAAGCGGCTGCCTTCGGCTCCGGTCATGATCCTGGGGTCTTGGGATCGAGCCCCACATCCGGCTCCCTGCTCAGCGGAGAGCCTGCTTCTCCCTCTCCATCTGCCTGCCACTCTGCCTACTTGTGCTCTCTCTCTCTCTGTCAAATAAATAAATAAAATCTTTAAAAAACAAAACAAAAAATAGAGAGCCAGACAATAGACTGCTAACACTTGAGTATTTTGTTATAATTGCGAGAAGTATTCTGAATGAGAAAGAGGTTTTTTTTAAAAAATATTTATTTATTTGACAGAGTGAGACACAGCGAGAGAGGGAACATAAGCAGGGGGAGTGGGAGAGGGAGAAGCAGGCTTCCCGCTGAGCAGGGAGCCCGATGCGGGGCTTGATCCCAGGACCCTGGGATGATGACCTGAGCCGAAGGCAGACACTTAACGACTGAGCCACCCAGGCGCCCCCTGAATGAGAAACAGTTTTGTGCTGGGGTAAACTGGGCAAACTCACCTGCTCTCAGTTTGCAAGGGTGGTCTCAAGATTTCTCTCCTTGGGCTGGGGTGAGGGCCAACCATCCATCCAGCTTCAGAACATCCTGGCCTCACCAGGGAGAAATGCCTGCTCTCTGCCATGAACAGATGCTATGGGGTGAAGAGGAGGCTTTCCTACAAAGGCTGGGCTGTGTATGAATCTAGGAGGTACTCAATAAGCAATTGGTGAATTAATGAAGGTCATTTCAAGGTTTAAAAAGCCACTGATTCCATCTGCAAAGGATGTTATAATGGCTAGCTAGGAAAAGAGAAAAATCTCAGTACTGTTACTCCTAGATCTCTGGAAGGGTGAGGAATTTGGGGATTAAGGGAGGCACAGTAGGGATGCAGGACTTTCATTAGACAGGTACTTTTTTTTTTTTTTTAAAGTAGGCTCCACACCCAGTGTAGGGCTTGAACTCCCCACCCTGAGATCAAGCGTCACTCACTCTACCCACTGAGCCAGCCAGGTACCCTTAGACATGTACTTTTAAACTGGGTGCTGGCCCTGTGCTATAGGTAGGAGATACATCCACGAAGCACACAGGGTCCCTACCCTCCCAGGGCTCCCAGTCAGCTGAGAGCATAGGCAACAATAAGATAATGTGATAAGCATTATGAGGGGGGCAGGAAAGAGAAGACATCAAGCTTGTTCCAAGAGGGTGAGAGCTATGGGAGGAGAGCTGAAAGGACAGACTCCTCCTGGTGGAAGGATCAGCATATGCAAAGGTCTGAGGGGAGAAAGCAGGTTTATTCAAAGAACTCAAAATAGTTGAGCTTGGTCAGACTTCCAAGGCTTGTTGGGGAGAGAACAGATGTCGGAGAGAAAAGCAGGGATATTCCACCCACGTTGGGCAGCCTTCCCCTTGGAGGAAAACATTTCCCCGATCCAGAACTAGTTAGGGTTATGAAGTCCAGAAGGTCGACTTCATTTTAACGAAGACACAGCATTTACTGACCACCCGGTTATAGAACACTGGCTCATTCAATCCTCACAGAACTCTTAGATGTTTGACATGACCACCCCCATTTTACAGATGGGATAACTGAGGCTCAGTTTGGGCACCTTGTCCAAGCTCACCAGATCTGGGAATTTAGAATGTTCCTTCATGTAGATGCTTTTATTCTAGCAGTTCCTTTTTACCTGAGGTGATGCAGGTGAAAGCTTTTTTGTAATAGAGCCACGTCCACATGAGGCATTCTTGTTAACTCTGGCAGGGCTACTGGCCCCATCCCGTTCAGCCTATAGCACTCAGGGAGCCCAGGAAGGGTCAGTAATGAAAGCCAAAAGGCCCAATGGCCTCTCTTAAAATTCCCTCATGTCTATTCTGGTTCCCTCTCTGGGGGTACTTCCAGATATTATCTTCTGCTAAATAGAGAGTTTGATTCTCAGAAGTTGCAAGACGTGGGAGGTTAAAAAAAAAAAAAAATCGGCAGCATCAACAACGACAAAAAGGCCTGCAGCAGCCTGAACACAAAGAGTTTGAATTTTGAACAAAGGGCAGGGTGAGACCCGAAAGTAAATGCTGACACATCCTCTCTCCAGCTGTGAACTGGGGGTCTGAGGGCTGCTGCAAAGGTCATCGGTCTCTACATCTTTGGGGCAGGAAATGCAATTCAATCCTCTCAGTGACTGATTGCTCTGCAAGATTAATGGAATCGTCCACAACACTGGTCTCTGTTCTGACAGCACAAAAAGTGAATCAGACTTCTCCCCTCCCCTCTCCTCCTCAAGGTCAGCTGATTCCCCATTTTAAAAGTTCAAAACTTTGTCTCCAGGAAATCTGTTCCCCTGGGGGTGTTCCTTTGTGGGGCGAAACTCTACCTGCTGGAGTGAGATCCAAAGGTGATGCTTGAAGGTCTGAGGACCTTTCTAGGCTTTCATCTGTTCCTGCTTCATCTTTCAAAATAAAATTAATGTTAAGGGCAAAATTGTCCCTGAAAGGGTTAACTGCCAGCCCTGCTGTCCGGCCCTCAGGGATTGGCAGCCAATGACAACTCAGCATGATGAAGTAATGCCTGGGTTTTTGATTTCCATTGGTTAATACACTTGTCCATCAATTGAAAGATGCAAGTTTTGAAAGTATCTTTGAACTTTTATGACTCTCCTCCTGGAGTTAACCCCTTAATTAACTCACCTGTTATTTCCAACTTTCCTTCGGATCCTAGCACGGGAAGATGCAGAACTTTAGACACGAAGTCTTCCCCAAATGCCCAAAGCCAGACACTCAGGCTATATGTAAGCTGGTCTTTCTAACTTTGATACTTCCATCTACACAGGACTAGTGAAAAAATTTAAAAAAAAAAAAAAAAAAAAGAAAGAAAGAAAACAGAATACTTTAACAGAAAAAGTATGGTCTGTTGTTCCCCAAAATATTTTTCAAATTTTACAATACAAAATATGACAAAAATCTAGGATTTGGCAAAGCTCAGAGGTGAATATACAAGTCCTTGGTATATTGGGTATATTTACTTTCGATGCCTTTCTTTATGCTTGAAATATCTGATAAATTTAAAAGGGCAAATAATACATAAGATGGTCTCTATATAACCGCCTCAAAATTTTCTCCCTCCTCAGAAGTGATCTTCTTCTTCTCTTTTAACTTAAATGGCCATGATCACAACATATATGTTATTCTGACTTTTTTTGTTTCTTAACCAATCTTGAACTTTTTCTGAATCATGACATTCAGATTTATCTCATCCTTACCTAATATTTTAGAATGATGCAGTTCTACAGACAGTATATGGAAAAATCTCCAAGATCATATTAAGTGAAAAAGGAAAGGAAAGGACAGTGGGTATATCTGTATGACATAATCATAATAGAAAATAAATAGATGTGTGTAAATGCATAAACTATTTCTGATAGATACCCAAGAGACATCCTAACAAGTTTTCTGGGGATGGGAGTGTGAAGGAGAGAAACTCGGTGGGTGGGCAGGGATGGGGGAGAAAGACTTAAAGCAATTTTTTTTTTTAAGATTTTATTTTTAAGTCATCTCCACACCAGTGTGGGGCTCCAATAACCCAGAGATCAAGAGTCACATGCCCGACGGAGCCAGCCAGGAGCCCCGAGACCTGAAGCAATTTTAAAACAAATTTTAAGTTGTGGAATATTTCATAAGTACAATAGAATTTGTAAAATTTTAAAGTACATTTTAAAGAATTACACTCAGCTGCCCATCATCTCGATTAAGAGACAGAACATCACCAGCACCTTTCTCTGTTCACATTCCCTGCCCCTGAGTGGAGTCTCTTCTGCACTTGGTGTTAATCACTCTTTTGCTTTTATTTATGCCTTACTGCTTATGTATATATCTAAACAATATTTAGTTGGTTTAGATTTGCCTGATTTTGAACTTTATTGTCTTAAAAAGGATGAATAAAATGAAATTCCTGTTTGAGTAGGGTAATACAGGTACATAGTACAAAATTCAAAAGGTACTACACCTTAGAAAATGAAATTAAGTCTGTAAGGTTCCAAGCCAGGCAACTCTAATGCATACGTGTGTTAAAAATGTCACCCTGTACCAAAGAATACATTTGCTTCTCTTTTCCCGGTTCTTTTCCCCATTTTTTGATTCTATATCTTTCCAAAGAAAATCCTGTGCATACAAAAGAATAAATGTAGATATAAATTTGTCCCCTTTGGTTGATGTAAGTGGTCAGCACAATTTCGTATAAGTATTCTACACCTTGTTCTGTTTTATGTTAATCTTTTTCTCTTTTTTTAGATTTTATTTATTTATTTGGGAGAGAGAGAGCAAGCAAGCATGAACAAGAGGAGGCGCAGAGGGAGAAGCAGACTCCTGCTGAACAGGGAGCCCAATGCGGGGCTCAATCCCAGGACCCCGAGATCATGACTGGAACCAAAGGCAGACGCTTAACCCACTGAGCCACCCAGGTACCCCTGTTTTGTGTTAATTTAAGGATATCATGAAATCACCCTGCATCAGTATATACAGAACTACCTTATTCTTCTTGATGATTTGATAACATTTCAATGGACAGACAAATAGTCCAAGAATTATTTAATCAGTTCCCCAACTTTTGGATCATTTTCAGTCTGTTTCTGTTGCAAACAGGGCTACAATGGATTGCATCTTTGTTTCTGTGTCTATCAGCAGGATATATATCAGGAAGTGGTTACCCATTTCTAAGGCTTCCTGCCCCATCACCAATTATCTGTCCTTGAGAAGTATATTTGTCAAATCTGGGCAGGTGGGACGATCTTAAATCTAACCGGTATCCCCAGGTGCCCACAGTGCTATGCTTTTGGCAGGCACTCAGAGTGAGTGGTTTAAGGAATAACACTCCAAACATTCACATTGCACTAGATGGCCCCTTCGAGGAAACCTTTGCAGACATCCCCGTCCCCTCCCCCCACCCATCATTCCAATACTTCATTTTCTCAGGGTCCCTTCGTTCATTCCACAGATATTTCCAGAAGGCTGATTATAGAGACACAGTGCCAAATCAGACTCTGAGATATATCTAGTCTGGTAGGTGAGTTAAGACAAATTCTGGAAAACACTGTAAGGTTGCACTATCCAATAACACAGACACTAGCTACATACAGCTATTTAAATTTTAATTAAAATTCAATAAAATTTAACATTCATTTCCTTAATCTCACCACCCACATTTCAAGTGCTCAGTAGCCACATGTGGCTAGGGGCTGCTGCTGGACAGCGCAGCCACAGAATATTTCCATGACCGTGTCCTAGGGGAGAGCCGGGCAGGGAGGCGCAGTGAGCGGTAAAGCCTGTGAGCTCTGGATTCCTACAAGCCCTGGGTGCAGATCCTATCTCTGTTATTCTACAGCTGTAAAATCTGAGCAAGTCACTTGACCTCTCTTTGAGCCTCAGCCATAGAGGTGGGGAATTATAGACCCTCCCTCATTAGGGCTTTGGGGAAGATTCAAGGAAATAACAAACCTGAGTGGCTTTGCTCAAAGACCGGGTAAGCACTCAAAGATCAGGAGCTCTTATAATTATGTATGAGTATGAGAACGGCTTCAGTTTCTAACAGCTTTTAAAATCTTGGGGATTCCTAACTCCCTTGGGAGCTGTCTGTCCACTCCCTGTCCAGGCTGGAGTATGTCTACAATCAGAGCTGGTTCTTCTGTATCCCCCGCTGTCTTAAAGCACAGAGCTGCTCAATCAACCTTTGATGAATGAAGAAATGAATGAATGGGGCCAACCCAGCCAGGATTTGACTGGGTCTTTTGTAAGAATGAGAAGGAGGGTCCGGGAAGTCATTATTACTAAGTTTCAAATACAACCGGCCTGGTTTTTTTTTTTCCCTACAAGAAATAGTACTTCTCTTGGAGAAGCACCTTAATCTTCCCTCCCCTCTCTCACCTACTGCCCACGCCTCTGGGACAATTAGCCAGCACTGGGAGCTCAAGGGTCTTGGCCCTTCCCCCTTTGGCCCAAAATAACCTCCTCCCCCACTTTGAGCAAATGCCTGAAATTCTTTCAACAGGAGGACAAAGCCTTTCATCTGCCAATTACTGATAAAGGGAAAATGCAAATATCTCTGGGGAAGGTGATCCATCAAGGGCCCAACATTTACTGAGTGACCACTTAGGACCAGGCGGTAGGGTAGGCATTCTGGGGGAGTCTGAGGGAACAAGCCCCCCGGTTGGCCCATTCTTCTCTTTGGTCTGTAGTTTCCTCACGGTTTGTAAAGGGAAGGGATTAAATTAGGTGATGACTCAACCCCTTCCCACTCTGACAGGCCAGGAACTCCCCATTGGGGTGATATATGGACTTAACTGTTTTTGCACTGAGGTGCTTGCCATCGGATCTTTTCCTGACACCTGCCTTTGGGGACCCCTCTGAGGCCACATGGAGAGAGAAGGGTCCCTGGGAGGAAAGGAGAATTAGGATCAAGCAGTCTATTTTGGTTTTGCCTTATTGCACTTTACTTCCTTTTCATGACCCTCCAGCCCAGACGCCCTCCTTTGAACATGTTCATTTCATTATGTGGGAACAAGGAGGGTGGTCAGTATCCAAAAAGGCTGTGAGGGCAGAACCAGGCTCCAGTTTGAGCCCTGGTAACTACACTTAACAAGCTTGTGGCCTTGGGTGAGTGGCTTTGCCTTTCTGAGACTCAGTTTCTTCATTTGTAACATGAGGAATAACAAGACTATTATCCTTTGAGGGGTCTTCTGTGAGAGAGAAGCAAATAAGATGGTCCCTGGTTCTTGCCAGAGGCCCCTTCTCATTCCCACTAAGATAACCTGGGCTATTTCAGTTTGTAAATAAATTTTGATATTTGCCATCTAGTGGACTGGGATTAAAACAAACTTCAAATAACAGTTTTTAGGGGTGGGTGGAAAAGAATATAGACTAAAGACAGGACAGGAAACTTTAAGGTGAGTGAGGGGGAAGCTGTCTCTTAGGGTGACCAATACAGAGCTGATGGTTCATATCCTATCTCTGATGGGGAAGCCACTTCCTCTCCACACATCTGAGTGTTGACTAGGGAGGATATTGGCTTGGCGCACAGGAATCACCCCGACTGATCATGTCTGTGAGCCTCAGTTTCTCTATCTGCAAAATGACCTGCTCCAACTATCCTACAGGCTTAATGGCAGTAATAAAAACATATATATATATATATATTTTTTTGGCAAAGTCTGCTATGAGCTTCCATGTTCTTTATTGGAGCTGCGCCCTGTTGTCAATTCCTCCTGATTGTTACCCCAAAGAGCAGGCCCAGTTGGACTGGAGGAATGTTTAGGGCCAGCTTTGCCCATAATCCAAGTCGACCTGACTGTTGTTCATAATGGAATTACAGGAAGGCACCTTTAGGATTCCACTTCTGGGGGCGGTCACAGCCAACCAGGTATACTGAGGGAAAGCAAGAGAGAGCCAGGACCTCTGCCAGGAATTCCTACAGGATTCATCAAGGGGCGCCCAAAGTTCCCGCACCCCATCCCAGAGCGCCTTGCACCTTTCCACCTAGTTTTCTCCTATAAACGGCCAATAAGGGCTTACCCTTCGCCTGCTTGCCCGCTGCGTTAGGAGGCGCCAGATCCGATTCTCTCGGTATTTCACTCCTGAGCATCTATTTCCTTCACTTGGCGAGCGCAGAGACCTTTAAAAACTGTCCAACTTCTGTTCCAGGGCTCGTCGCCTAGTAAAGGACTCCACAGACGCGGGCAGGATGAATGAATGAAAGGCAACGTCTTCCGGTCAGCTCGGGTCTGAAAAGGCTCTGGTCTGGCTGTATTTCCTGTACCTGCGTGTGTGTGGGTCCATATCTTTGAGTCCGGGAGTTTAAAAGTTACGCAGTCCGTACAGGTATGGAGCTGCGCTAATTTCTTCCTGAGCCCCCAAATGCCTCCTCCATATGGCAGGTCCTCATATGGGGGTCTGGAGAGGATCGTCCCCCCACCCCAAGCAAGACATGCAGCAGAAAAGAAAAAAACAATTATATATACAAAGCGCTTTGAATTTGGGTCGGCCACGTAGGTAATGGGGTGGGGTGGATGAAGGAAGAGGAAGAGGGGTGGCCCGTGGGGGCCGTGGGCAATGGGGGCAGGGATTGAGGTGGGGGGTCTTTTTTGGGGTGCCAGGCCTCGGGGGCTTTCTAGCCAGCAAGCTCGGCTTGCATTTCCGCGCCTCCCGCTGAGACCAGCCGTGCAAATCTGCACCTCCCTCCCCACCCCCTCCTCCTTCCCTCCCTCCCTGCCCCGCCATCTCCGGGATGCGCCCGCCGCCTGCAACTCAGCCCTCCAAAAGTCAGCTCTGCACACAACTCCCGGGCGGCGGCGGCGCCTGCGTGCAAGGCGCACTCGTGACCCAACAACAAAACAGCGATGCCAGGGCGCTAACGGCGCCCGGTGCCTCCCGGGCGCCCTCCCCGCCCCACACCTCCTCGGGCAGCCGCCCCCGCCCCCCCCATCCCGGGCCGAGTGCCCCCTCCACTAGCCCGGCCGCGGGCTCAGAGCGCGATCGGCAACAATGTTTACGTTCCGGGGATTATGACGTCGACGCCTCCCCCCCCACAACTGCTGAAAATGGTTTCCTAGGACTTTGCAAACGGATCTGCTTAAGTGTTGGTGCAAAACTTTGTAGATCTCGGCTGTGGCTTGCTTTATTTATTTATTTTTCGGTTTGTTTTCTTTGGTCTTCCCTCCTTCCCCCCTCCGCCAAAATGCAGGGGGCAGGAGTGTTGACAATTAATTGGTGAACTCTCCTAAAAAAATGGAGGCAGAGAAAGACTCTGGAAGAAGATTGGTGTGTAGCTTTTTTTTTTTTTTTTCCAAATCTGTATCTGGTAATGATAGATCTATTTTTTTTTGTTGTTGTTGTTTCTTGCTGCCTTTTCTTTCCTTTTCTGTATTTTGCAAGAGGACCGGAAAAAATATAATAAATTGCATGCAAAAGGAAGCAAGCAGCTTACTCCTCCAGTCCCTTGTGAGGCGCAGAGTCTCAGACACTTAAGTGGGGAGGTGGTAGCGGGGAAAGGCGTGGAGAGAGGCTGAGCGGGCTCGGGGTTCGCCCGGAATCTGGGGGGCTGCAGGGCCCGGCGCTGGGCGGTTGAGGGAGGAGGCAGGGGATGCGGGGAGTGGTGGGGGAGTCTCCTTAGGAAGTGAGTGTGCGCGCGCGCTTGTGGGGAGATGAGGCAGCTGCTGGTGCGTTTTGGGGTCTCCGATGGGAGCTTTGTGGCGGGCCGTCTGCCTCTCCCCCTCCCAAGCCCCGACCTCCCCCTCCACCTCTTCTTCTAGCACTGGAGGGCGGTCGGCGGGGGCGGCTGGGGTCTCAGCCCTTCCATTTCAGCTTTCCAGCTTCCCGAGTAGCTCGGGGGCGGCTCCAGCCTTAGAAATGCCGCCGGCCCCCGGTTCCGGCTTCCCGGCTCTGCCGCGGCGGCCGCCCGGGCTGCTGTTAGCGCCGAGCCGGGCGCTGCGGTGGCTCCTCCCGGGGCCTACAAATGCCCCGCCAGCCCGTGCGCGGAGCCCCCTTCGCGGGTTACATAACCAGGCTCCTGGCCGAGTGGGCAAAACTCAACACCTATCGGGGGTGGGGGGCAAGGGAGAGCCCCCCAGATGTCCTTTCCACGGCCTCCAAAGATGCAGGAGGGGAGTGTCCTGTGTGGGGCACAGCCAGACCCCGGGGGTGCGGGCCCCTCTCGTTATCCTGGTTTTCAGCATCTTTGGCATTTGCGCAAAGTTGCTCGGGTCGCAGTGGTGGGGTGCGGGGGGGGGGGGCGCGCAACTCCTGCACCTGCTTGAGCTGGGCCTAGGGTAAGAGGCGACCCCCCAGTTCCCCCAGTAATGCCTCGGGCTCTCTGGTTTGGGTCCCCGCAGCGTCCGATTGACCGCCAGAGATACGACGAGAACGAGGACTTGTCGGACGTGGAGGAGATCGTCAGCGTCCGCGGCTTCAGCCTGGAGGAGAAGCTGCGCAGTCAGCTGTACCAGGGGGACTTCGTGCACGCCATGGAGGGCAAAGGTGAGGCGCCCCCTCCTCGGGCCGCCCTCCGAGCCGCGGCCCGAGCGCACGTGGGGAGGGAGCTGCCGGTGGCTGGGTTCGTATTTCGCGCCCGCGTCCCCCATTCCAGGGGATCCGGTGACGAAACAAGGCCGAGCACTGGGGGGGTGGGGTGGGGTGGCGAAGGAGGAGGGCAGGCGGGAACGGGGGCCGGGCGTGGGCCTAGACCCGGCCCGCGCCCACAGCCGGCCCCAGGGTGGGCAGAGCCAGGGGACCGGCGGTCCGAGGGACCTGGGGACTGACGGTGGACGGAGGGAGGGCGGGTGCGCGGCATTCTACCCCTCCCAGAGCTAGCCCAGCTCCTTGTGCTGAATGAGGTGCGGCTGCCTGGCTGGGAGAGGGGCTGGGGTGCCCCTGGGGCATTGGGATGAGGACCCCACTAGGCCTGAAGCTTCCCAAACCCTGTCCCATTTCGGGCCCTGCCAGTTAGGAGCTGATGCTGGGGATGCTCGGGTCACCGAATGATGCTTCCTCAGCTCCTGGGGTCTGCGGAACCCTGCAACCTTCTGGTCTCTGCCAGATTTGAGCAGGGGCTGGATGAGTTCAGAGCTGTTGGTTGGAGCCCCCACTTATGCCTGAGGCCTCTGGCCCTTCAGTCTTGACAGTTTGAAGTCGGGACTGGGGGTAAGAGAGTTGTACTCCCTCAGGCTTCAGGCTGAGATCCCTGACCCCTGTAGTTTGAAGTGAAAATGTGGGGTACCCCTCTGGGGAACAAAGTTTCTTCTCAGCCTGAGACCTTGAGAGCTCTGTCCCTGGTAGGCCCTGCCAGTTTAGAGAAGTTGGGGAAGCCTCTGGGGTTTTGGGGTGTCTCCCCAGCCTGAGACCTTCAGGGCCTGAGTTTCTCCCTGACCCTAGTATTAGGAAGGTGTCTGGTGGTGTCGTGCCAACGCTGGGGTGATGCTCTGGCTTGGGTATGAGACCTCCGGAGGCCCCGTGTGACCTGTGGTTCTGCCTGTGGAGTTGGGGTTTTGGAGATGCCCCTGTCTATCTAGGTATTTCCCTGGGCTCTCTGGGGTTTCTAAGTTGTTTTTTTTCCCTCTTAGATATTCAAGTTTCCGTTACAATACACCGTTTTCATTTTTTGACCCCCCCCCCCCTACACCGTCCCCCTTGGAAAACCTTCCATCCCTCAGTGGGCTGATGACAGGAGCAGTGCCTTCCCCTTCAGGTTCTGGTGGAGTGGCTGGGGCTGTAGGTTAGCCCCCAGAAGAGACAGCCCTGGCTTTGCATTTTTGAAGTTTCTCTTTTGTGCCCACTGCTTCCGGGGGTGCTGGGCTTCAGTGGTAGGGGGTAGTTGTTGGGGGGAGGGAAGAAGACATTTCTTTCAGCCTGCCAGGTCTTTGCACCCTGAGGGTAGACCGTCTGGGGGGCTAGTCTCAACTACAATTAAATTTCCTTAGCACAAATGGGATTTTAATTCCTTTTGTTTCTTTCCCATTTTACTGAGTTTGGTGGGTCCTATGAGAAAACAACACGCAAACTCTTCCTAGTCACTTGTGAGGAATTCTCAGCCCAAGATCTGAGTGTTTTCTCAAGCTCATTTGAGGAAGTTGAAGCTGAGGAGAGTGGGGGTGGGGGGCGGGCTTTGGGTGTGGGTGTGTAGGGGGTAGATTCCAGCTAGGGAGAGCCCTTAAATCTTCTGTCCAGGCTCTTTTCAAAGGAGAGGGCCCTAGCGATTTGGTAGTTAATTCAGATCTGGCCCCAAAACTTCGAGGGAGGAGCTGAGAAACAGAAGGAGCCCTTAGCCTGGATTCAAAATAGAAGCTTCTTAAACTTCTCTGCCTTTAAATCCTTAGGAATCCCCATTCACTGTGAGCCCCTGGGGATCTGAGCTGCTAAGGTCAGGGCTTTCCCCAGCTCTGGTTTTGTTCTCTTCCTCTGCTCTGAGCAGAGTTGCCTTGGCCTCCTCCCCCACCAAGCTGCCCTGGTGAACTGTTTGCCTGGGGCAGGGGCTCCCGAGGCCTGTGGTCTCTCCTATCTCTCCTCCAACTGGCCAGGGAGGGCATGTGGCCTTGTGGCCTTGTGGATTGCTTTGGTTCACCTCAGGATTTGGGGATGTGATGGTTTATCTCAGCCTCCTTCGACTCCATATTTAGGGGTAAGGTTGGGTCAGATCCGCTGGTTTTGGAACTCGAGGAACGTAAAAACGAAGGCCTCCTTCATTCTCCAGAGCTTTTGATAAGGGATTTGGGGGTCTACACTAGACAAAGCCGAGACGCAGCACTACCTTGTGAATTGGCTTTGGGCCTCACTGTGCCCTCTTCACACTGCCTTCACCTGGGGGGAGCGTCCTGGTGGAAACAAGGATGGCAGTAGCTGGAGCAGAATTACACTATTAAGACAACAAAGCTGTGCCCAGTTCTCTAGTAATTTTGGCACCAAATACACAGTTTCCAGGGAAACCAGCTTTCCCCCCCCTCCCCTTCACTATGCAGGATATTACAATAAGATCTTCCCCGATGCTCAGCTACAATGAGAACCCTCCTCCCAGCCTCCTCTCTGGGGCTTCAGATCCTCCCAGGTGGTATTCTTCAATTTTGCACTGCCTTTACTTTCTGAGCTCAGCTTGGGGTGCATTTCTGTGTCCCTCTTTCTCAGCGATGGCTGGGGCCTTTTCTGTGCGGGGCTCTTTCATGAGTCTCCCTCCCCACCCTCCCTGGCCTTGGGCTGTTCATTGACAAGTTCTGACCCATGGGGCATGCAGGGAATGACCGAGTAGGCAGAGGAGCTGATAGTTGGCATGGGCTTGGCCTGCTCCATTTCCTTGTCATTTGACAGGGATCTCTTGCCCTAGAACTGGAGCCTGCGTCTGCTGTAGCCGTGTTCTTTCCTCTGACCGATTGATTGTGGCTCATCTGCTCCTTCATGACTTAACCAACCTGTTTTAATTCCAATATCCAAACAGATTTCAACTATGAATACGTGCAGAGAGAAGCTCTCAGGGTTCCCCTGATATTTCGAGAAAAGGATGGACTGGGGATTAAGTAAGTTGCCTAAACAAATTACTTCTTCCCATGTCTCTCTCCCTAACGTAGTTGGTAGTTTGGAACAGATTTCTTCTGCCCTTTTCCCACCTCTCATCCCAGAGAAGGATCTTTCTTCGTTATCTGGGGAGACTATCTCTTTGTTCAAGGCCTGACAAAGGGGAAAAACTCTCCAAAGATTGGTCTTTTTCAGAGAATTTGGGCAGAGAGGACAGAGGGTACTTAAACAGTGTTGACTTCTTTCCCTGACCCACCCCAGTTATGTGCAGGGACTTCTTAAGGAGAATTGTGCCCCCCTCCCAAGTTAGGAAATGGAGGCAGGGCCTGAGCTGTGAAGGGATTGGCCAGTCTCTAAGCCCAGAGGCAGGGCACCTAGAGACATATTTTTCTACCCAGACTCCCACTATGTGGGAAATTGGTTCTTTTCTGTGGAGGGCACGTTCCCTAGGATGCTAGGCTCCAAGTCTCCTCTTTCTCTGCCTGCCCCAGCACCTGCCTCCCCCACTGTGTCTTGTTTGGTTTACATTGTCTTAGAGATCTGTCAGAGCTCCAGGTGGGGTGGGGGAGAGATCCAGGAGGAAGGCTGGAAGAACAGGTTTCCGCCCCTTGGGCAGGGGTGGAGAGGAGGCTGCTGGTATCATCCCAGCTTGCCTCCTCTCCAGCCTCTACTACCAGGCTCGCTCAAGAGTCTCGGTCCTAGGGTAGAAATCAAACCTTTGACATCACTGTTAATTAATAGCGAAGGTCACCTCAGTCATTAGAGCCGGGGTTACCAAATCCCTGGAATTGGAATGATGTGTGTCTTTTTTTTCCCTTTGAACTTAAAGGATCCCTGCAACTCCTTTTTTTTTTTTTTTTTTTTTTAAAGATTTTATTTATTTATTTGACAGAGAGAGACACAGCGAGAGAGGGAACACAAGCAGGGGGAGTGGGAGAGAGAGAAGCAGGCTTCCCGCAGAGCAGGGAGCCCGATGTGGGGCTCGATCCCAGGACCCTGGGATCATGACCTGAGCCGAAGGCAGACGCTTAACGACTGAGCCACCCAGGCGTCCCCCTGCAACTCCTTTTATGGAGAGTATTTGCTAGAGGAAGAGACACAGAGAGAGCTGCCCACCTTAAAAGAGAGTGGGTGTTTGAATGCCCAGCTCTGGGACTTACCCTTGACACCACGGTTCATCCTTCCCCTGAAAAGTGGGGTGGACGGTGGATGTCCCATCTTTTCTACGGCAGTGCTGAGTTCATACTGGGGAGAGTGAGGGAATTGGTTTGCCTACTGGGGTGAGGAAAGGGCTCAGTGGTTGGAGAGGGACCCTCCCTTGGGGCATTGACTGGTCTATCACTCTCCCTCTGGATTATCTCATTTTGGGTTCCCAAACTGAGAGCAAGGGAACCCTCTTGGGAAAATGGCCTTTCCCCTGCCTCCAGAGTTGGGCTGAACTCTCTTGTTTCTGGCCTCTCAGCAAATGCCTATACTCCTCTTTTTCCAGGATGCCTGACCCTGATTTCACAGTCCGAGATGTCAAACTCCTAGTGGGTAAGTTGCTTGCTGTGTATGCAGCTCAGAGATGCCAAAAGTAGGGAGGACAAGGGGCAGGAGGTCTTCACGACCCGCCTATTTAGATTTCTAACTGCCTCAGAAAAGAAAGTCCCCGTGGGAAGAGGCAGGAGCAGGTGTGAGCAGCAACCGTCTCATTCTGGAGAACAGGTCAGATTGCAAAGTCCTAAGAAGCTGTACGTAAGGGTGTTTGCCAGTGCGCAGTTTTATGAGGCCGATTTGGACCCTAGCCTCCATCAGCAGCACAGTCTTAGATCTCTCCTTTGCGTTTGTTTGTGGGTTGCTGGGTAAACACTGGGTGCTTTGTGACCCCTGAAAGACTTTCAGACTTTTGAGGGGAGGGATCATTCTTCCTGCTTCCTCGGGGTTCTAGACAGCCAGCAAATGCTTATTAACTCCCCGAGCACCTGCAGAGCGTAGCTGATCACTTAGTGCTCCGGACACCTGACCAGGTAGCAGGTGGCATTTCAGATGTTACAGAAGTCCTTCAGTAAATCCATTCTTTCCAGAGGTGTTTCTCAGTTAGCTCCTACATGGTGGGCAAGTTCAGAGCTGTGAACATGACAGACAAGATCCCTCTCCTCGTGCTTGGAATGACATGCAACGAGGAAGTGAACAGTTTTTAAAAATCTGTATCTTTTTGGAGGGTGATTAGGCCTATGAAGAAATAACGCAGGATATTGGGATGGAGCGTGATGGGAGCTGTATTTATTTTATTTTTTAGCTTTTATTTGTTTATTTTTTTTAGAGAGAGAGAGAGAGGGAGTGCGTGTGTGCACACACACATGATGGTGGGGGAGGAGCAGAGGGAGAGGGAGAGAGAGAATCTTAAGCAGGCTCCACGCCCAGCGCAGAGCCCTACTTGGGGCTCTATCTCATTACCCTGAGATCATAACCTGAGCCAAAATCAGGAGTTGTTGCATAATAGAATCCCAACGAAGGCACCCAGGCACCCCTGGGAGCTGTATTTTAGATGGGGTGGTCAGAGAGGGCCTTGTGTGTGTGTGTGTGTGTGTGTGTGTGTGTGTGTGTGTACATTCGGACAGAGACTTGACTGATGAGAAGCCAGCTGTGGGAAAGAACATGCCAGATTGAGGGACAGGCCAGGTCAAAGGCCAGGAGGTGGGGGAGGAGTAGAAGGAGAGGGGAGAGGTCACAGGGCCAGGGCCATGGGGGCCCTTATAGGCCCTGGCAGGGAATTTGGGTTTGACTCCTGGTGTGACTGGGAAGCCACTGGGGAGTTTTAAAGTAGGGCAAAGGGAGTAGCTATGCTATCTGGTCATTTTCTTTGGGAGAGGGTGAAAAACATTTTTTTAAATTGACATAAAAGTCATACACCGTAAAACTCACTATTTAACCATTTTAGAGTGCACAATTCAGCACTCTGAGTACATTCACAATGTTGTGCAGCCATCACCACGATGCCATTTCGGCATGTGGATCCCCTACAAAGTCAGCCCCCAACAACCAGGGATGTGCTTTTTGCCTCTGTGGGTTTGTCTACCCTGGACGTTTCGTGTAAGTAGAACCACACACTATGTGGCTTTTGTGACTGGCTCCTTTCACTCAGCATCCTGTTTTTGAGGTTCATCCACATTATAGCAGGTGCCCGTGCTTCATTCTCATTTATGGATGAATAAGATTCCACTGGACATGCGTGCATAGACCACATCTTGATTCGTCAGGTGATGGACATTTTGGTTGTTTCTATTCCTCGTCTGTTATAAATAATGCTGCTCTGAATACTTGTGTATGAGTTTTTGTTGTGAACATACGTTTTCATTTCTCTTGGGTCTATACCTAGGTAACTGGGTCATATGGTAACTATATTTAACCGAGGACCTGCCAGACTTTTTACAAAGCAGTTGGCCATTTTGTATTCCCATTAGCAATGTACGAGGGCTCCAGTTTCTCCACATCCTCGCCAAAACTCGTTGGTTGCCTGTCTTTTTGATGGTCGCCGTCCTCGTGGGCCTGAAGTGGTGTGATACGATTTAAGTTTCATAAAAGCCGACTCTGGTGGCTGTGTGGGATGGAAACAGCTAGCCAGTGGTTGTGTCAGATATTCCAGCTGGAATAATTGACCCCAAAGTGTGTTGACAGCTACTCGGAAGGGAGGACCCATCGGCTATAAGGAGATGGTGCTGATGATGGGTAGAAGAATCTCAGTTAATTGGCAAGGACTTGCTCAGGGGATACATTTTTTTAAGCTGGATTCTAGAAATGCTGAAGGAGGTGAACATCAGAGCAGAAGGGGCAGACTTTCCAACACCGTGCAGAAGATGGGACAATGGACCCCCAAAATTAAGTCTTGGCACCGACAACGCACTCTGGTGCCTCAGCCCTACCCAGTGCCTTTGCTGTTGGACAACCTTAGTTTGAAGCCCAGCTCTGCCAGTTGACTGATTTGGGGCAAGCTGCTCAATCAAAGCCTCAGTTTTCACATCTGCAAAATGGAGCTAGTAGCAGAATCTGCCTCAAAAGAGGATCCTATAAGAGAATGAATGAAGGCTTAGCATTATGTTGTCTGACGGGTGTTTGGTGAATGGTCCCTGATGTTATTTATTATAATGGCAGGATGTGGATCTGATGAGATTTTCTTTATGAGTAAGGATGAAAGCCAGATTCTCAAGTCTGAGGTTCAGACAACATCAGAGTCTTCATAATGATGCTCTTGGCCCTTTTTAGGAACTTAAAAGCCCTTTGCAGTTTTCATTATACTCTAGTCATATGCCAGGTGCTCCTTCTTTCTTTGTGCCTCGTTCTTCTGGTTGTCAAAGCAAGAGGACTCAATAAGATGGTCCCGACATCCTTGCCAGCTCTTGAAAAGTCTAGGATGGCAAAGAAAGTGAGGATAGTAATACCTGCACCTATCTCTCTTGGCATTTCTGTGAATATCAAATGGATTGTTGGGTATTGAAGTGGTTTGTGAAGGTATAGCGTGTTCCGACATCGGGAGGGGTGCAGTTAGCATGGTGCATTATTATGCCCATTTTATTTTATTTTTTAAAAATTATTTATTTGAGAGAGAGACAGAGAGAGCATGCGTGAGCATGAGCAGGGGGAGGGGCAGAAGGAGACAGAGAGGGAGAAGCAGACTCCCCGCTGAGCAGGGAGCCTGACGCGGGGACTCAATCCCAGGACCTTGGATCATGACCTGAGCTGAAGGCGGACGCTTAACCGATTGAGCCACCCAGGCGCCCCTATTATGCCCATTTTAGTCTCTGAGAGTGCACACAGGCTTCTGGTGAGCAGCGAAAGGGCACATACTTCATAGTGACATAAATGGCAGATGTAACTCAAGCTGGCCTAAGCAAAACACTGGCTTACATAATAAGTTTAGGGTGTGACCTTCAGGCACCTCTTGATCTAGGTGTTCCAAGATCTCGAGAAGTTGACTCTTACTTTTCTATTCTGCTTCCCTTTTTTGCTTCCTCTTTCTGCTTCATTCTTGAGAAAGCTTCTCCCCATGGGGTGGCAAAGATGGGGAGCCAGCAGCTCCCCGCTTCTATCCGGCCAGCTCAGGTCCTTACTTGCCACCCACCAGTGATTCCATCAAGTGTCTCTGGATTGGCTCTGGTAGGTTTAGCACAACCCCAGTCCGCTGCAGCACAAGCAAGTGATCTGGGAGTGGGGAAGGGGTGACGCTGCATCCCCTGTGATGACATAAACATATGGATGACATAAACATGCCCCTAATGGAAATGGGGGTTCTGCCTTGGAGGGCGGCGTATGGGGCAGTCATTGTGGGATCTCAGCTTCTGTCTTCCAGGCCTCCCTCCCCAGGCCTCGAATCTTGGGAGGCAGCTTTTTGAGAAGGGACCAACTATTGAGGCCACAAGTTGGGGCTATAGATTCTTCTCTGATGCCCTGAAACCGGCCTTTCTCTATCAGCCCTGTTTATATGCCTTCTGGGAATTCAGGCACCTGGTCTCCGTTCTTAGCTCCTCGCCTTTAAAAACAAAAAAAGGCACTTTCCATTTTTAGGACACTGTACACTTAAAAGCTTTTTATTGAAGTATAATTTACATATAGAAAAGTGCACATATGGTAACTATACAGCTTGATTAATTTTAACAAATTGAACATATTATGGTACCTGGTACCCCAGAATCCTTCCGGTGTTCCAATGCTGTCCCTGCCCTCCACTGTCGCCCTGACTTCTAACAGTGTGGATGAATTTTGCACGCATTCATACTTTATGGAATAGTGGAATCAGGCAGGTGTCCTCTTGTCGTTTCTGCTTCTTTCGCTCAACTTGGTGTTTATAAGACATCCAGATTGTTGTGTGTAGTTGTAGATGGTTTATTTTCATTGCTATGGTTTTCTGTTACGTGACTATTTCACAACGTGTTTATGCATTCTGTTATTAATGGGCTCATGGGGAGCTGCCGGTTTAAGGCTCTATGTCTCGTGCTGCTATAAACACTCTAGAACGTGACTTTTGGGGAACAGAGGGATGCATTTCTGTGGGGCACATACCAGAGAGTGGAATTGCTTGGGTCACAGGGGATGCGTATATGTTCGGTTTTAGGAGACAGCGTCGAGTCATTGCCCACAGGGGTTGGTCTGGTTCTGATCGTGCCACATCCTCACCAAGAGTTTGTGTTTCCATCCTTTTCATTTTAGTCCCGTTGCTGTGTTGGTTTATTACATGGTGGTTTTAGTTTGCCTTTCTTTCCTAATGAAATTGAGCTCCGTTGTTCATATGTTTGTTTGCTAGTTGGATATAGTCTTTTGTGAACTGTCTGATCAAGTCTTTTCTCCATTATTTGGAAGGGTTGTCTCCTGTTGAGTGTAAGATGCGTTATTTGCTAGGGCCGCCACAACGAAGTACAACAGACTGGGTGATTTAAACAACAGAAATTTATTGGCTCACAATTCTGGAGCTAGAAGTCCAAGATCGAGGTCTTGTAGGGTTGGTTTCTCCAAAGGCCTCTCTCCTTGGTTTGTAGATGGCTGTAGATGGCTTCTCCTTATGTCTTCATGTGGTCTTCCCTCTCACGCTCTATAACCTAATCTCTTCTTATAAGGACGTCAGTCTTGTTGGATTAGGGCCTACCCTAAAGACCTTATTTTAACTTAATTACCTCTTTAAAGACTGTTCTCAAATATAATTACATTTTGAGGTCCTGGGGGGTTAGGACCTCAACATAGAAATTTTAGGGGATACAATTCAGCCCATAACATAAAGTTTCTTGATATATTCAGGATATGATTATGCATTCCAAAAATCACCTCTTACTTTGTGGGTTGGTTGCCTTTTCACACTCTTAAAGGTGTCTTTGAATGAACAGACATTCTTTATTTTAACACAGACCATTTAGGTCTTTTTTTTGTACTTGTTTTGTATCTTGTTTAAGAAATGTTTGCGCACTCCAGGGTTGGAAGATGTTCATATGTTTTTCTCAAAAAAGCTTTATTGTTTGAACTTTCACATTGAGATCTATAGTTTATCTGGAATTGACTTTTGTGTTTGGTATGAGATAGGGGTTGAAATTCCTTTTCTCCTATATGGATATCCAGTTGATCCCAGTACCATTATTGAAAAAAAACACCTTCTCCCCACGGCACTGAAATATTGTCTTTGTCATAAATCAGGTGACTGCATTTGAGTGGGTCTGTTTCTGGATGCTCTAATGTGTGTGTCCCCCCGGACAGCTCCTTGCATCCCACGACCAATACTCTCAATCCCAGATAGTTCATTTAAGAAGACTGGGATATTTTCACATTTGTGTGCTGGGAACTGGGGGGATAGGGAGACTGGGAAAGAACTCTAGCTGCCTCTGAAGATGCTTTAAACCTACCGAGAAGACATATTCATAAAGTGCTGGGTCCCTACTCACTCTCCACCATTATGTCACTGAGGGATGGCTCACGGCCATGGGGTCCTGCATATTATCTCTTTACTGTATTTCTTTTTTTTTTTTTAAAGATTTTATTTATTTATTTGAGAGAGAGCATGAGCTGTAGGGAGGGGCAGAGGGAGAGGGAGAAGCAAACTTCCTGCTAAGCAGGGAGCCCGATGTGGGGCTCGATCCCAGGACCCCAAGATCATGACCTGAGCTGAAGGCAGACGCTTCACCGACTGAGCCACCCAGGCGCCCCTCTTTATTGTGTTTCTCTCTAACGAGGATACCCAAGCTAACAGGTTTTCTTTGGCCCCTTTTCTTGAAAAAATCTTCACGACAAACCGCCTCATTCACTATTCATTTATTCATCCAATTATAGTAATCATCACCTATCTTTTACTGTATGTTTACCATATGACCTCATTTTGTCCTCACCAATAATCATATAAATGAAGTGTTACTGTTCACTTTTCCGATGAGGGATCCGAGGCTCAGAGGGAACAACCCACACGGCCTGTGGACGGGTGGTCGAGTTCGGATCTGAACCCAGCTCTGGGCGTTTCCTCACGCTTCTGCTTCTTGACTTTCTCCTCCTCCATGTCTGTGTTGTGTCTCGTGAAGGAGACTCACCAGACATGCGCGCGTGCCCTTGATGGGCTGTGCTTAGTAAATTCTCAATCCTTACAAATCAACCATAGCTGACTTGCTTCCAGACCTTTTTTTAAAGTTGGCTTAAAATCATAGACATTTTACATGGTAAATCCCGGAAAAGTTCTTAGAATTCCTCTAGTCTTGCTTTCCCCTTTCACAGGTGGGAAAGACTGAGGCCTGGAGAGAAGTGACTTTTGAGTTGCCCAGACAGCAGATGGCATCTCAGATTCAAACGTGGGTTGGAATTTCAGCGGTTGGGAGAAGATGATGCTCATAATGCAAACCCAGAGGAAAAGTAGACTTGCGTGGGGGGGGTGTGGATGGCCTCTGTTCTGGCCACACTGAATGGAGCTGGGGAGAGACAGACGGTCCGGGAGGCATCCGCCTCGCAGAACAGAGATGCACGCAGGGGGAGGTGCAGGAAGTCAGGAGGGCCGTGGCTCCTGAGCCTCAAGGAAGGAGGGTTTCAGAGGGGTTCAGCTGTGTTTCCTTTTTTTTTCTCTTTAAGATGAACACCCAGCTCACTTGTTTTTTTGTCACTATTTCCCTTTTCCTGCAAAGCCAGTGGTTTTTTTTTTTTAAGCAGAGAGAGAGAGAGACACAGCGAGAGAGGGAACACAAGCAGGGGCAGTGGGAGAGGGAGAAGCAGGCTTCCCGCCCATCAGGGAGCCCGACTCGGGGCTCGATCCCAGGACCCCAGGATCATGACCTGAGCCAAAGGCAGACGCTTAATGACTGAGCCACCCAGGCGCCCCCAAAGCCTGTGTTCTGAAATCAAAATCTTGACTGTGTTTGGGCCTTGGGGAACTAAAGTTGCTTCTGCCCCCTATTTATCTAATAGGAATCACTCCCCTGTGGGGTAGCTCCTTGGACTGGAGCTACTACATTAGCTACTGCTTCCTGAGATCTTATTATAAGCCAGGGACCTCTCCTGTGTTACTTTGTCAGATCCATGTAAAACTGGATTTCCCACTATCCCCCATTCCATCGATGTCAAATTGAGGCTCAGAGTGACTTGTCCACAGTCTGAAAGCTAGTGTGTTGAATTGCTGAGATTTATGCCCATATCCGTTTGACCAAGGAGCTGTTCTCTTAACTTCTGCACAGAACCGTGGCTGGCTCTCCGTGTCCTGTAATCCAAAGCTCTTTATTGTTTTTGGCTCAGGTGTCTTTTGGGTTTTCTTGGCTGATCGCTTTGTTAGTCTGGGTTTGTATCTTCTTCCGCTCATCTGTCTGTGAGGGTCAGGCAGGGTCTAGAACCCAGGGCACAGAGGACGTCCCGGCACTGGATGTGTCCTGGGGATAATTTTTGAAGGTTCAACGGTGAGGCGCCAGAAGATAACGGTGCTTAGGGAGAACCCGGGAACCTTTGCAGGCATCTTATTTCACTGCGAGGAAACTGAGGCCTAGACCTGGGAAAAGGTTTGTCCCAAGTGGTGTGGACACTCTCCGCCCCAGGCCCTCCCCTTTCCCTTGTACCTTCAGTTCGGCACAGCGTCCTCGATAGGACTCCTGCTTTTAAGTTTACAAGGTACTTTCAGTCGTTGTGTGGGCAGGCCCTATTATGTCCACCTTACAGATGAGGAAACGGAGACCCAGAGAACTTTAGGGCCATACATACCCAAGGCCTCACTGCTAGGAGGTAGCTAAGTGGGCTTTGAACTGTGGCCAGTGCTTTTTTTTTTTTTTTTAATGTTTTATTTATTTATTCATGAGAGTCAGAGAGAGAGAGAGAGAGAGAGAGAGAGGCAGAGGTAGAGGGAGAAGCAGGCTCCCCTCCTAGCAGGGAGCCCGATGCGGGGCTCGATCCCAGGACCCTAGGATCATGACCTGAGCCGAAGGCGCACGCTTAACCATCTGAGCCACCCAGGCGCCCCTGTGGCCAGTGCTTTTGCGAATACACACTAACTACCTCTGTGTGAAATGGATGAGGAGATATTTTCGAGGAGCGGAATAAAAAGCCAATCCAGAAACTTGAGGAAGATAGAGAGGGACAGTGGTGGGCACTCTCCGAAGAGCAGGCTCAGGAGTCTGGGGTCAGAGCCCGTGTACGCTTTATATTAGCGTTCAAGGTGACTTTCAGCAGCCTCTTCCCGGCTCCGAGCCCATGGTTCTTGGAGCTGACAGATGGGGCCTTCAAAGCAAGGGCCATGGGGCCATGGATTAATTTCTGCAGCTGGAATTTGTTGGATGTGTATGTAGCCTGTGAGCCCAGAGAACCAGTGAGATGGGGGGAGGAGAGAGAAAGGGAGGGGGGCTGAGCTGCTGGCCTACTTAGGGATGCCAGGCACTGCTCAGTGTGGAAAATTTCTCCTGTAACCCATTGACTTCAGGAGCCCGAGAGTTCCAGGGCTCTGGGTCCCTTGCAGGATCCAAAGGGCAGCTTGTCCCTGTCACCTGCTCCAGGGATGGCTGCTCCCCAGAGCGTGGAGGGCCACATTCCATTCTTAGCACTGATCTGTCCCTTCTGTCCCTTGAGGCACATGCCTCCTCCCAGAGCTTCCTGCTCAGATACCTGGCACTTATGCTCAGCTCTCCTTTGCCATCAGCTGCAGACCAGACTGGGAACCTGCAAAGATGGATGCTAATTCTTAAACTCCCAGCTCAGACTGAAAAGGACTGGCAGGCCCCAGAGTCCCCAGTGACCCCTGGGGCAAGCCTCTGGGTCTCCTCCCTCACTGACTTCTTCCCAGTTCACGTTTAAGGGATCTGATCTGAGTATATGAGAACTAGGCTAAACATCAGCGTGTCAGTCCTGGAAGAGGACCTAAAAAAGACCTAACCCAGTGGTTTTCAAAAGGAAATCCCTGGAAACCGGATCTGGGTTCTGAGCATCATCATCCCCCCACCCCCGCCACCGCTTCAACCTGAGCTGCCTGTTTTTATTTATGCCTTTGGCTCTTGTCAAAGCTTCTGTTTGAAGAAAGAGTTCTATGGTGGTGAAAACAGAAGTATAAAGGTCAGTTCTTCCTGGCTTTGCACATGAGGCAACTGAGGCCTGGAGTGGGGTCAGTGAGGGTTACTGGGACTGGAACTCAGTCCAGGGCTCTTGGCACTGTCCCGGGTGCCCCTGAGGCACCCACTGCTCATTGCGTGGCCTCCTGTGGGCCGTCGCTGACCGAGGAACAAACAAGCCAGGCACCCGTGCCTCCAGCGTGGTTCTTCCAGAGAAAATAAAAGACCCTGTTGTGGGGCTGTGTCTTCAGGGTTAAACGCAAAGTGCCTGAGAAGTCCATCTACGGGGCAGGCGAAAGAGCTCCCTTTCCCTGTCTGTCTGGTCGGGACACCTCGTTTCCCAGACCAGCTCAGTGGCTGGTGGCCAAGTGTGTTGCAGACCCTACCATGTGCCAGACATTGTGTTGGGCTCTCTTGCACCAACGGGCCCCTTTTGCAAATAAACACCCTCCAAGTCTAGAAAGGGTAAATGAGGCCCCTGAAGCCACGGAGCTAGTAACAGAGCTGGGATTTATAAAAGTACTTTTTGCTGGAGAGAATTTTAAGAAGTATCTAGTAGACAGAAAGTAATAATGAATTCCCATGGCCCCAACACCCGGCCCCAACAGCTGCCACTTCCATACCTCCATCCACTTCCTATCCTCCTGCAATGTTTCAGGCATATCTAGGCATCATACCATTTCATCCATAAAGTTTCCAGGATATAGTTCTAAACAAGAAGGGATTTTTAAAACCATAGTCACCATAGTGTTATCACACCTAATCTTTTAAAAACAGGAATTCCTTGGGGCGCCTGGGTGGCTCAGTCAGTTAAGCGGCTGCCTTCGGCTCAGGTTATGATCCTCGGGACCTGGGATTGAGCCCCACATCCAGCTCCCTGCTCAGCGGAGAGCCTGCTTCTCCCTCTCCCTCTGCCTGCCACTCTGCCTACTTGTGCTCTCTATCTGTCAAATAAATAAATAAAATCTTTAAACAAAACAAACAAACGAACAAAAAACGGTAATTCCTTAAAATGAGTAAATATCAGGGGCACCTGGCTGGCTCAGTCAGTAGATCATGCAACTCTTGATCTTGGGGTTGTGAGTTCAAGCCCCACGCTGGGCATTTACTTAAAAAAGGAAAAAAAAAAAAAAAAAAAAAAAAGAATTTAAAAAATAAAGTGAGTAAATATCCATATTTATTGTGCAAATGTCCAGTTTCATATTAGCATACATGTTACTTCTTTTTTCTTTTCTTTTGCGGGTTCTGTGAGTCAGAATGTAAATATGGTCCTTATTCTTTGATTGGTTATGATGTCTTTTAAGTCTCTTATAATCTCTGGGCCCTCCCACCATCTCCAGCCAATCTGAAGTTGGATTGTTTGACCTGTAGGGTTTTTCCATTGTCTGGATTTTGCCAATAGCATTCCCTTGGAGTGGTTTGTGTTCCTCTGTCCTGTGTACTTTCTGTAAGTTGGCAGTTGGATGTAGATGCTTGATCAGGTTCAGAGTCTGTCTTTCTCTCCACATAAAAATGCACTCACTCATTCATTCATTCATTCATTCATTCTTCCTAGCACGACTACTTCATAGATGATGTTCTAATCTTCCATCAGGAGGCACATAATGTCAGGTCACCTCTCTCTCTCTGTCTGTGTGTTGTTAGCAGGCATCGATGTTTGATGTGTAGCTTCATTATTGTGTTAGAGGCTGCAAAGTGGCGATGGTCTTAATTCAGTCGTCCTTTGTCATTTGTTGGCTGGAATACACCTGGAGAGACACTCCCCCTCATCTGCTGTTTGTTTCAGGGCTGGCCCTTATCTCAGATTCCTAAGCCAGTGGTTGCTTCGACCATCATTCTGCCTCCCTAGGAAGTGCGTTATCAATTCTCCACCTCTCGCTGCCACCTGGGGGCTGGAACCCAGCAGAGTTTAATTTTACGGGTACTGGTACATTTGTGTTTGCCTGGGGGTTTATGTTTATGGAGTCCAGGCACCTTCCCCCTCCCTTTCTTCCCATTACCACCCCTTCCATAGACTGTGGCTTCCAGGACACCTGGGGAGCTGGATGGAGCTCCCTGCGCACCAAGAAAGCTATTCTTAGAACCAAGTGTCTCGACCTTCCGCTCCAGATATAGTCACTCAGTCTCTCCCACCCTTGGGCCTCTTCCCTGCACACCCTTACTCCCCCGTCAGTCCCAGCTGCTCCTCACCGCTCTGACCACTCCAGGCCTTGACTTCCCTTTTCATCTGAGGACGGGGCAGGCCGAGGTGGGGTCAGCTGGGGACGTGCACCTGGCTAAGAGCAGAGGGAAGCGAGGGTGCATCGAGAGCCCTGGGGATTGTGATGGGGGTGCTGGAAGCCTGGTTTGTGTTCAAAAAAGAAAGAACAGGCCTCTCTCACCCACATCCTTCTGTGTTCAGCAACGGTTGTCCCACCGGTGGGGCTCCTGCCTGCTCAGGATTTCCAGATGCTTTCTTTCCAGGTTAGGGGGCTTTATCTTCTCTAGCGTGGAGAGGGTTACACATACCCACCTCCAGGTACCTCCAGGTCATTTCTCCAGTTCCACTGTCATTTATATGTGAGGTCATGTCACATGCTAGGAAGAACATATGATGGAAAAACACCCGATGTGATTTATTCATTCCACAAATATTTACTGAGCTCCTGCTCTGTGCCAGGCTCTCCGTTCTAGATCCGTGGGTTAGAGTAGTGAGCAAGACAGACAAGACTCTTGCCCTCACGATGCTTATAGTGTCATAGGGGGGAGAGACAAGAAACAAGCTGACAAAGATCTAGGATGAAGTGGCATGATGTCACCCATGGATGACATTTTCTCCTTGCGAAGCTTCTCGTCAACTGCACAGTTTAGTTATACAGCGTGTCTGTTCTGTTGACACCTTGAACTGGGCCCCGTGGGGAGGCCAGGGGTGGGTTAGCCCTTCTCTGCCGTCAGGGATATTTGTGGAGCCCTGTGGGGTTACCCAGTCATTTTCTGGTCAGCCTTCCTTCTTGTTTGCTGGGGCTGCCATGTCACCACAACCCACGTGGCTTAAAACCACAAAAATGTATCCTCTCACCGTCCTGGAGGCCAGAAGTCTGAAATCAAGGTGTTGACAGGGCTGGGCTCCGTCGGAAGGCTCTAGGTGAGAATTCTTCAGAGCCTCCTCCAGCTTCTGGTAGCTGCTGGCTTCTCTGATGTTTG